>NC_134363.1:111180540-112380540 GCF_048569485.1 Anomaloglossus baeobatrachus | reverse complement strand
GAAGAAGTATAATGCAAGGTGGTTTAATTCTACGGGTTTCAAAGTGTACCCCACTTCTTCATCAGGAAATCCACCAGAATGACAGACCAAAGGGGAATCACATTGACTCATACATAAATAATAAAACCAAGTGTGCTATGAATATCCATTTATCAAGACTGTAAAGAATTGGGGTTTTTTTTGTGGGGGTTTCAGTTCTTCAAAGTGAGGTATGAATGAAGGAATAGTCATTTAGAAATCAATCATGGCACCTACCAATTTAAGTGATCAGTTTCTCAATTCTTAAATGTGGTAGACTTTGCTTACCTATTGATGGTTAGAAGGAGGTATCTATCACCAGTGTACAAGAAGGAGAGCATTATCTGCTGCTATAAAGTGATTAATTAGACTTTTGCTCATTTATTGAACACATGCTCATTAATGACTCATTCAGACAGGAGACGTTACACCATCTCCCCGTTCTCTGAATCCAATGACCTTACCTTTAATTATCTTCTATCGTGGATAGCTGGAGCAGTGTATGTTGCTTAAAGGAACCTGTCAGGTCTCCAGTGCACCCAGAACCACGAGCAGTTCTGGGTGCACATCTATAATCCGTGCCTAACAGTCCCAGCATCTAGTAGCACACATAGTATTTTTAGAGACCGTTTATGAGATGCTAATTAGGCCTGTGACTTAGCATATTATCACAAAACTGTGGGCGTGCTAGCATGTTTTGCAATACCCATCATCATCTGTGTACCGCCCCGGGGCTCGGCCGGCTGCCGAGCCGCTTTGATCCGTGCTCGTCGGTGGGTGGCTCGAGCTCTCCACGGACCCGGCGGTCACGTCGCTCTGAAAGGGGGTTGGCGCTACACGTAGGGACTTCGGTGGGGAGGTCCACGATCGGAGCCGCGGTGGTTTGCAGGGGATTTAAGTTCGTGACGCCACCCACGGGTTGTGGTGAATGGATGGACACCACCGCTGCCGTTGACTAGGCTCCCGGGGACGGTGTTGTGCAGCTTGGTGTTAACCCCCTTCATGGGTAGGGGAGATGATGGTCCCGGGGGCCTGGGGTAGGTGCTGAGGCGAGGGGATGGATGCGTGCTGGGGTGTCGGTGCGGTGCGGCGCGGTGCACGGCCCGAAGGCACTGGTGTACTCACTATGATAAACACGCTGGAGTCTCTGGTAAACCAAACAAGGTGGTGAACGGTGCCCGCAGCCGGCTGCAGTTTCCCCTTAACAGGTTGGTGGTTTCCACCTTTCTCCTGCACCTCTCTGTTGTAAAATCTGCGACTCTTATGCCTAAGCAACGGTAGTCCGCTCCCCGACTTGCTATGTGTCGGGAGAGCCCTGTTTGCCTGCAGACGCTGTCCCCTTGGGTCTCTATGCCTTGGCGGTGGCTTTACCCTAATGGTTGGGCTGTTGTTTTCAGTCGGGTCTTGTGTGGGAATGGTCCTAAAGTCCAGTCCTTAATCAGTTGATTTGACTTAGCCTAGTTGTTTCTGGGCCTCGTACTGGGTCTGAGTACCCCTCCTGGTGCTCCGGTTTCCAATCGGTTCCCCGGTTCGGTACCGGCAGGCCACCACCCGTCCCCGGTCCCTACGGTTCCACTGGCTGTAATCCCAGCTCCTGCAGTCGGCCACCACCGTCTGCCTCTTTGCCAGAGGTGACTGGGCTCCAACCCAGACACCTGGTGTAGACTTTGGCAGGCCTGAGCACAGGTCTGCCCTTGAATTTGACTGCACTTCACTCCACTGTCCAAGCTAAAACTCATCCACTGTTTTTCTCGCCTCCGGGCCTGTGAACTCCTCGGTGGGCGGAGCCAACCGCCTGGCTCAGCCCCCTGGTGTGAACATCAAACCCGGAGGTTGGTGACAAAGGTTTGTAGTTTGGCTGCTGTTACCTTACTAAGGGGAGGGGTGTGTGTGCAATGGACTACTTGGGACGACCTGACTAGTCCAGGGCGTCACAGGTCCATGACAAGGTTAAGGTCCTGACTGTTGTAATAGATGAGTCTGGTGGGCACAGGAGGTGCAATTATTTACAAAAACACAAGTCTGTGTTGGTCACAACCAGTTCTGTGACCATGGTCCATGTTTACTACTATATATGTAACGAAGTTCATGTACCGGGTGTACATACTATAACAATCTTGTCATTCATAAACTTTTTCTCTTTTCATTCAAACCCTGTTGATTAGACACTTGTCTTCTAACATTCTCTATATGAAAAATAGCAGACTTAGGAAAATAATAAATGAATCACAGATACCTAACAGTTCTGCTATAACATTACACATTAAACTACCGGGTCCCGTAGCCACGCTTCCTTGCGACCACGCACTACTAACGCCGCCAAAAACTCCTCTTCCAGCATCACATGCTTGGTCACCTCTAGGGCATACCAGCCCCACTCTCCACAAAGGAATAGCCCGGACTGCTGCCCCAAAGGGGCTCAAGGGAGGGCAGCATGACTAGGAGGGATGCCAGGCCATAGGGTTAATAAGGGGTTAATGGAGAAAACTAGTTTGAGCGGGAAATCTGGGGGTGGAACTAAGGGGCAGTTAGGATTAGGGGTCAGTGTGATTGGTCAGGGGGTGGTGCTGTTGGGGGTATTATATAGGTCAGGTCAGAGGGTGGGTGGGCATTCCTACCTGGACAGTGACTGGAATCGTTCCCGCCCGCCCGCCCTGATGGTGGATTCAACATCGACGAAGAAGAGGAGGAAGATCGTATTTGTCGCAGCGGCGGAAAGGAGGGGGGTGTCTGAAGGTGGGGGTTTGCACAGAGAAGAGGACGGAACCCAGTGCCGGAGCGGGTTACCTATAGCGGTGCAATTGTTTGGTAAACGGGTCCTTGCTGGGTTGAGTCTCAGCGGGACATGGTGTGGGCAACATCTGGCCTGGGCTCTCGAGTCGGTGTGTTGCGGCTGAGGGTCAGGAGGTGGGCTGATGTTGCAAGGAACAGTTTGGTTAACCTTCAGGTACCCCCCCCTCCTTTTTCGGGTGTTCTTCAATGAAGAATTGTATTGTTATATGGCTAGTGTTTTGTTACTAATAAATGGGGCTGCTGTGGCCTTTATATCCAATGTCACGCAGTGTTTTGTGTTTATTTTAGATAAGAACCCTGGTGGGTAGGGGGGTGTTGGGTGTAGGATAAGGCCTTTAGTCAGACATTCCGGAGTCATGCCGGGTGTAGGTAACCATATCCTCGGGTTCTAGATTTCTCTCGGGATGTCCCCTGGGGAGGTGCTGTGTGACATCCCGTCGTGACAAAAACACCCCGGCTGTGAGGCCTGCCTCTCGGATGAACCCCCATCCTTGCACGGAGTCAAAACGATCCACCAGACCACGGCACCGTGGCCCACGGACTCGGGAAGCAGCGCTCCTCATCTGCTCCTTCTCTTGGTGTGTACGGGTGGCAAGCTCCCGTCGTCACCGGTCTCTGGTTATCATCTCCTGTTGCAATTTCTGTTGATGTCGTTCCCACTAGGGGACGTCAGCGTCCGGCCTCGACTCCCTAGCTGGCATAGGCTTTAGGTGCACTCTTGCGGCCCCAACAGCCATTGTGATGCCGCGTGGTGGTGGAACCGGCAACTCCTTAGGCTCCACCCCCGCTACATCGGGTAGATGTACCGACTGCTCCGCAGCCGGGGTTGCAGAGTCCAGGTGCTCCGCCTGTAAGGACAGGCCCGGTGATGTGCCCGTTCTGGTTTGGCTGGTGTCGAGGTGACCGCTGTCGTGACCGGGTCGAGGGACGGAACCGGGGGTTCTGCAGCTGTATCTTCGTACACAGGGGCTGAAGGTTCCGATGCCATGGTTGGAGCAGGCAGCTAAGCATCCGCCGAGGACGGAGTTGGTGGCAACGAAGTGCTCACCGGGAGTGGGGGCGATCCGGATCCCTCTGCCGCATCGGCCGGAATGGGGTAATCATTAGGGACTGGGTAACCGCTTACCCTCTCTTCACGTGAGATCTCAATCTCACGGGCTCGCACCGCCATTACCAGGCTCCTCATCTCTTCCCTCCAGTGGTCCAGTATAAACAGGAACTGCGTCTGCATTCTCCTGCAAAGCTGCTTCGTCTCTTCCTCAATACAGGTCGCAGTCCCGGGAACTGCACGTTCCGGTGACCAGCTCCGCTCCACCATCTTGCCTCTGCGCTGTCCAGGAACATTATGGCAGAGTCCTGGCATCCCTGCTTCTCTTCCGCTGGTCCTACATGCCATCACACCCCCTTGGTTTTCACTCAGCACTCTCTCCGATGCTGTGGCCCACTGGGAACTCCCGGGCTCACTCTCAGGACAAAGGGTGGGGCTTCGGCTTTGCGTGCTTTTGTTGAGAAGACAGCGTTTTGGCGACAGAAAATGGCGGAAGATGTTGGAATTGGCGGGAAACGGGATTTTGACTTGCGGTTTCAGTCTTCAAGGTGCACATCACCCAGGTAAGTGGGTCCTGCTTGTATCCTGTTCGTGACGCCAGGAATTTGAGGTGTGCCGCCCCCGTGTCAGCAGCCAGACTGCTCAGATCCGGATCTGCGGTGGCTCAGGGTTCACGCTTGGGATTTTCAGGACCATTTTAGTGGAAAGTCCTATCCCCCTCGTTGCGCTAGTACCCCGATTTTGGAGTGGGTGGAAAGCGGATCTTGAAGGCTTCATTCTCGTTGGGTAAATTGTCAGGTTGCCTAAAGCTACTCCCTGACCTAGGGTCCACATACCCCATCGTGCCCTGGTCCCAGCCCGGTGATGGTACAAGGCTGCCAGCTGTCCTCCTCGACAGTTCCGTGCCCCTTGTCACGATCCTCTGTGACCGGAGGTCCAGCTCCTATTAGGCCCAGACTACCGTCTGCTACCAAGTTTCTTCCAAGGAGCCCGGCTCCTGACCTCCTCTCTCTTTCTCCTCCTACACTTCACTCTCTACTTCTGACTGACTCCTGATACTCTTGACCTCCCCTTACCAACCACCCAGTGGGCGACCCTATTCCACTCAGGCCATCCACTGGTGTGTCTGGTGGGTGTGGTGCAGAGTGTACCTTGGACTTTATTAGCTGTTGTAGGCAACACCATGTAGTTGGGGACCTATAACCAAGGAGGAGGTGGATATTGCACAGTAGGGCAGATTGCACAATACCCTGTGATGACCTGATAGTCCAGGGCGTCACATATGCTACTATATTCTGGGACTGAAAGGCAGGAAATATAGATATGCACCCAGAACTGCTCGTGATTCTGGGTGCCCAGGTAACAACTTATATATTTGTGCAGCTTGTTCAAAGACAAGTTCAGAAATACCTTTACATAGCCAGTCTGTTCCTCCATTGCTAAGAAATCAGAATTCAAATTGATATGCAAAAGAGGCAGTAGTGGTATGGTAGATCTGAAGCGTCTGTCACTCCAGCTCTATTCCCTACTGAGACCCCTCCTCCTGCTTAAATGACAACCTCTGTGCTACGTGACTTATGGAAAATAAGTTGTCAGTCAAGCAGGAGAAGTCAGCTCTGGCCGTGGAATAGAGCTGGAATGACAAAGGCTTTGTATCAACCCATAGATTTTGCAAATCAATTAAAGCATTGATTTCTCAGTTACGATGGAAAGGACTAACCATTTAAGTGTATTGCTGGTCTTGTCGTTGAAAGAGCTACATGCACATATAAATAATTTAAGAGAGGGGAAATCATGCTCACAGATTCCGTTTAAAAGACAACCTCTTTAAGGGTGGTTATGTCTGACCTATGGTTTTGCTACATTCATGAAATTATGTTTATGCTTTTATCATTTCCATTGTATTCATTAGCAAGTAAAAACTAATTTTTCAATGCCACCCTTATTTTTCTGTGTAACTGGAGCATGATCCTACATCGTTTTGTTACCTACAGTTGGGCTCAAGATTATTGACACCTTTCATTGTTTTTCATTAGAAAAAGTGTGAAAATATTGTCAGATATAAGTGGATATGTGCCAAGTGTATTGTTCGAATATTTAATAGCTTGTCCAAAAATATTCAACAAAAAAGGAGACCTGTCGACATTTTAAGTAATTTAAAAAGTAGAAAAACATAGTAGATGACATGCATAGGATTAAAGGCACCCATAGCAAATAGTTGGTTGCACAACCTGTGCCGTCAACGACCACCTCCAAACGTTCTGTAGCCATCAGTGAATTTCTTGACCCTGCCTGCTAGAAAATCCCTGCACTGCAAATCCCCCAAGCTCTTGAATGTTTTCTATTTTCTTTTGCCTAAAGGGCGTTTTACACACAGAGATAAATCTGTGGCTGATCTGTGGCTGATCTGTGGCTGATCTGTGGCTGATCTGTGGCTGATCTGTGGCTGATCTGTGGCTGATCTGTGGCTGATCTGTGGCTGCAGTGAAATTGTGGACAATCAGTGCCAGGTTTGTCGCTGTGTACAAATGGAACAATATTTCCATGATTTCACTGCAACTACAGATCTGCCAAAGATTTATCTCTGTGTGTGACGGGGCCTTAATACTAGATTTAATCTCTCATTGAAGATGTTCCATGGGGATGAGAGGACAGCTATAGCGCCGCTCACAGGCTGAAATGGAAAAAGAAGGTATTTAGAAAAAGCCTTCTTTCCCAGCTTTAAATTGATGTGGTCACTATACATTGCAGTGGACCACCTCTTTAATATCGTAAGAAGCGTCAGCTCAAGTTTACAAAAAAGCACAAAATGTGGACAAGCTATAATTAGTACGGCATTAAATATATTTTTTACATTGCGAGAACTTTGTTTTTACAATATAATGTATATCTATATATGGATATACATAAAAAGATTTAAGAGGAAAATTCATCATCATCATCATCACTATTATTATTATTACTATTATTATTATTATTATTATTCTTGTTGTTGTATAGATTTTACTAATGTACAGTTTCTGTATGCTCGCCAGTTTTTCCAAGATTTTTTTACTTGTTTCTAATTGTAGTTGATGCATTGTATATATATATATATATATATATATATATACATATACAGTTAGGTCCAGAAATATTTGGACAGTGACACAATTTTCGCGAGTTGGGCTCTGCATGCCACCACACTGGATTTGAAATGAAACCTCTACAACAGAATTCAAGTGCAGATTGTAACGTTTAATTTGAAGGTTTGAACAAAAATATCTGATAGAAATTGTAGGAATTGTACACATTTCTTTACAAACACCCCACATTTTAGGAGGTCAAAAGTAATTGGACAAATAAACCAAACCCAAACAAAATATTTTTATTTTCAATATTTTGTTGCGAATCCTTTGGAGGCAATCACTGCCTTAAGTCTGAAACCCATGGACATCACCAAACGCTGGGTTTCCTCCTTCTTAATGCTTTGCCAGGCCTTTACAGCCGCAGCCTTCAGGTCTTGCTTGTTTGTGGGTCTTTTCGTCTTAAGTCTGGATTTGAGCAAGTGAAATGCATGCTCAATTGGGTTAAGATCTGGTGATTGACTTGGCCATTGCAGAATGTTCCACTTTTTTGCACTCATGAACTCCTGGGTAGCTTTGGCTGTATGCTTGGGGTCATTGTCCATCCGTACTATGAAGCGCCGTCCGATCAACTTTGCGGCATTTGGCTGAATCTGGGCTGAAAGTATATCCCGGTACACTTCAGAATTCATCCGGCTACTCTTGTCTGCTGTTATGTCATCAATAAACACAAGTGACCCAGTGCCATTGAAAGCCATGCATGCCCATGCCATCACGTTGCCTCCACCATGTTTTACAGAGGATGTGGTGTGCCTTGGATCATGTGCCGTTCCTTTTCTTCTCCAAACTTTTTTCTTCCCATCATTCTGGTACAGGTTGATCTTTGTCTCATCTGTCCATAGAATACTTTTCCAGAACTGAGCTGGCTTCATGAGGTGTTTTTCAGCAAATTTAACTCTGGCCTGTCTATTTTTGGAATTGATGAATGGTTTGCATCTAGATGTGAACCCTTTGTATTTACTTTCATGGAGTCTTCTCTTTACTGTTGACTTAGAGACAGATACACCTACTTCACTGAGAGTGTTCTGGACTTCAGTTGATGTTGTGAACGGGTTCTTCTTCACCAAAGAAAGTATGCGGCGATCATCCACCACTGTTGTTGCTTCACATTAGTGCGATCACCTATGTGTCCAGCCCAGCCAGCATAGCTCCCAGTATGGTCTCCAATCCTTAGCAATCCGGAAATGCTTCACTCAGTGTGGTGGTCCCCTGCTACTTCTGCCTCATTGCAGGGTGGGGATACACTGCTCTGCGGCTCGTGTAAGTGAGACAGTAGTTGAAGACACTCGTCACACACCAGATTGCTCAGTATACATCTGCGGACAGTCCTTATCGGAGGAGGAATCCCGACACCTGGATTGCATACAGCATCATTTTGGATTCACATGTGATTTATCAGGGTTGTCCAGCAGTACACGAGTGGATGAGTGCTTGCTTGCTTGCTCATATTTACCTGCTTTTACTAATAGTTCCACACAGGGAGCTCTTCTCTCAATTTTCCTGAAAAGCTTCTGAAGCAGATTAATAATTTTATGGTAATAAAAAGTTTTGTCTTATATGAAAATGTAACATTTTTTTTGTCTAGAAGGAGGTGTACCGCCCCTGCAGCAGTTGGACTGCTCGGATCCGGGTTGCCGTGGCTCGAGGCTCTCCGGATCGTGGTTCGCGGTAAGGGGAATTACCGCCGCTGCCGATAGGAGTACCCGGGGGAGATGGAGCGGGGCAGCCAGATGTCGTTCCCTCAACGGGTACGGGAGGTCCCTGGACTCTGGACGATGGAGACATAGGGGAGCGTTGTGCAAGCCAGGCAGGGAGATTCAGGAGAGAGCGTACTCACTCAAGCCGTATGGATGTTGGTACGACCGTTAAGCAGACTCTGACACAGAAGTGAACAAAGTATTTGGGTGCCGCTGCTGCTTCAGGGGGAGCTCATCCGGGAATCCGTCCCCATGGGTATTGCTGATGGCTCTGGACCTGCCTCCATGCACTAATTTAGAATGTTCAGAGTGACCCCTCAGCCTGAAGCTTTCGGGGTCCCGCTCCCTACGGTTAGAGGAGCTGTGCTCTCAATGGCTGACACTTGGGATCTCAGTGGGCCGCATAAGCTGTAATGCCCTATCCCCCTCGTTGTGTCGATGCCTTTGATCTCTGAGCTCTTAGGGAAAGTTCATAAAGAGACTATCCTCCACATGTTAATTATCAGGTTGCGTGAAGCTACTCCCTGATCTAGGATCCAGTACCCCGCCGTGCTCGGTACCGATTCGGTTACTAGATTTTTCAGTGCTGACCGTTCTCCTAAACTAAGTCTGGTACCCTTCTCTAATACCCTGTGACCGGGTCTCCGACTCCTCCCGTCCCAGACCACCGTCTGCAACCTAACCAATGTCTCCCAGGGAGCTCCAACTGCCTCAGCTCACTCTCTGAGGGCTACCACTCAACTGACTCAGCCCCTCCCACCAGTCTGCCTGACCCCTAGGCGGCTGGCCCTTTTCCAGCTAGACCACCCACTGGTGTGCCTGACAGGGCGTGGTGAAAGTTATGGCTAGGATTTGAATGGTGATGGAGCAATACCAAAGGTTAGGATCCCAGAACCATGGGGGGTTGAGCTCTGCACCAAAAGAGAAAGGAGTGCAGTACCCTGTGACACCCTGACTAGTTCAGGGGCGTCACAGAGGGAGCACCCTTGCCTCTTTAAGAGGTTTTCGTGACACAGCTTTGACTACATTTTTTGTATCGCTATTTATCTAATTGTACAAATTAATCATGTTTCCCTTCAGATTTCTCATGTCAAGACTAAGGGGTACTTCTCACATAGCAAGATCGCTAGCGAGATCGCTGCTGAGTCACAGGTTTTGTGACGCACCAGTGACCTCATCAGCGATCTCGCTGTATGTGACACTAAGCAGCGACCTGGCCCCTGCTGTGAAATCACTGATCGCTACACACTGCTCTGGTTCATTTTTTGCTTGTTGCTCTCCCGCTGTGAAGCACACATAGCTGTGTTTGACAGCGAGAGAGCAACGATCTGAATGTGCAGGGAGTAGAGAGCCGGCTTCTGCGGACACTGGTAACCTGGTAAAGGCTTTGCTTGGTTACCCAATATTTACCTTTGTTACTAGCGTCCGCAGCTGCTAGAAGCCGGCTGCCTGCTCCCTGCACTCGTAGCCAGAGTACACATCGGGTAACTAAGCAAAGCGCTTTGCTTAGTAACCCGATGTGTACCCTGGCTACGAGTGCAGGGAGCCAGCGCTAAGCGGTGTGCGTAACCAGTGTAAATATCGGGTAAGCAAGCAAAGCATCTTGCTTAGTTACCCGATATTTACCTTGGTTACCAAGCGCAGCATCGTTTCCAGGAGTCGCTGGTGGCTGGTCACTGGTGAGATCTGCCTGATTGACAGCTCACCAGCGACCATGAAGCGACTCACCAGTGATCCTGACCAGGTCATAATCGCTGGTACGTCGTTTAGTGAGATGGTACCCTTAGTCCCCGGCAACTTTTAGATTAGATTTTTCTGTGAAACATCGCAGTGATTCAAAGTCAAATATTTCTTCCTGAGATGATATAGCCCGTATCTGATACATGCTGCCCGTGGATTGAGCAGCATGTATTAGCTAACAGGTTCCCTTTAAAGAAAAACTTCACCCACAAACTGAAAGTTTAATCTTTAATTAATCACTGTTCTCCTAAAGTTCAGGAAACATGGTTAAGATCGGAGATTCATAGGAGTGTCTCCGCTTCCATAAGCTACTTAGCCAAATAGAAGTGACAAAGTATATTCTGTGTCACTGTCACTCAGCTCCACACAAAATATTGATGCATCCTTTATCGCTGGTGATATTTTTAGACGTGACGTTTTAGGGAGCCATGGTATGACAACCCTGTCACTTCTAGTTGGTTAATACGACTACTGAATAAAGTTTCTACACCATAAAATTGCAGTAGGAAACTTCTAACAAAGCTTTTGGAGGTGAGAGATTACTGAAAAATCCATCAAAACATACATTTTAGATTTTGATTGAAGTCTTTTTTTTATAAGGACTCATGCACAAAGTGAAGCAATGAGTGCAGACCACATACTGCTGCACATGAAGTTCCTGGGGCCGTTTGCTGCCTTTTGGACCCTCAGACTGCCTTAGAAGCATTGTACAATATACAGGAGTGATACAACATGCATAGGATTATGCTACATGCTGTTTCTAAGAATTCACTCAGATTCTGTGTTTCTCTACATTAAGTCTGAAGCACACAGTGGTACTGTACAGGTCCCCAGCAGGCTACAAGCAGCATTGGAAGACATTTCTAGCCCTTTCATATGTAAGAAGTGCAATGTTTCAGCCCCAAGTCCATGGGACAAACTGATGTCGTACTTACATGTTTTGATGTTTTTGTAACACTGTTATTTTACATTTTCCACATATGTTCGGTTCTAGACTTATTTCAATTACATGATATTGTGTATTATGTCATTTTACATTGTCATTTTTATGGATCATTTTGTTACATAAAGCTCATTTAACTTTTTATACAATGTGCTCTCTCTAGTAGAGATGAGCAAACCTGAGATTTGGTGTTCGGTCTTGACACCAAATACGGACTTTACAAAAAAGCATAGTTTGTGTTTGGAGTTTGGGTGCTTTACGTATGCAAGCCACTTGTGCGAGCATCACTGTGCTCGGCTACGCTTGATGCTCAGCCCAGTGCAAGCCACTTGTGTAGCGCCCCATGGGGCATGTGGTTAACCTACTCGCTACCAAGCCATTTCGAGTGGCCTTGCCCAATTCCGTTGCCCCAAGGCGTACAGTAAATTGTGGGGGAAGCAGGGTATAGGGGAACGTTTGTTGTGACGCCACCTGTGGTATGCGGCCAGGGAATAGCCGCCGCTGCCGGGTTCCTTGACTGGCCAGGTGTTATGGCAGCCGGGATGGTGTCACTCCCCACAGGCGGAGCGGGCCCCGGGTAGATGATGAGGGTTTTAATGGCCATTGGCACCTAAGTGCTGGCTGGCAGTGCCGGTAAGGACAAGCCAACACAGTCTCTGTAGGTTCAGGGCACAGTTTACTCACAACTTCAGCTGCCAGCCTGGGCAAACTGGTCACTGCCATGATGGGCTCCGGTCAATCCCAGATCCAGTAAGGGGTCACCACCAGTGTTTTGAGAGAGAAGGAGTGAGTCGTATTTCTAGGGTGTCCCTTTCCGCAGTAAGGTACCCTGGCTCCAAGCCCTGGGGCCTAGTAAAGTCCAAGTTTTCCAGAGATGTCTTGTCAGAATTATGGTCCTGACCGGTCTGTTTTCGATGTGAGTGTGTTGCACCTATTTCTACCCCAAGTGGAACCCGCCCCCCCCCAGGTGGCTGATTTCAGTGACCAGGAAGTCTCATGATCGTTTATAGTTACCCTCTTGACTACCTTGAGCCAACCCACACTGTGTAAAGGCTGCTAAGTTGTATATCGTGTGTGAATGTGGAACACTGGTGATTAAACCCCCCCTTACCTGAGATGAATACCACACCTTAATTGAGGTGCAGTACCCTTTGGCGACCAGAACCTCAGGGGTGCCACACTTGCAGTGGGGGTAACAGCATGATTGGATGTAGAGTGCCCCCCCCCCAAAATGGAAAACTCCACCTATCAGATGTGATCTGTGTATGGCTGGCTGCATGTGGGTGGAAACCCAAACTGCCCAATCACTAACTTCCATTGGATAACCTTGTATGCGGCTTGATTCATACGTCCTTCACAAAGATGTTTGTTGAATTTTCTTTACCTAATTTTCAGCTTTCCCCAACACCTGGTCGTCTAATCGTTAGACGGAGACCTGGAGAGGCGTACAAGCCACAGTGTCTTGCACCCAGTGTGAAATTTGGTGGAGAATCGGTGATGATCTGGGGATGCTTCAGCAAGGCTGGATGAATACTTTTCTAAGGCACTGTAAGTTCAGCATTAATCGGATAATTAATTTCTAAGTCTAAATATGGATGTGAATTTTATATACAAGGAACAAACTCGGAAAACAAGATATCAAGTAACATTTTAAGCAATGTACAAAAGTTTACAAAATAAGTATAAAAATCTGTATAGAAAAATGTAAAAGTTGCATTATATCATATTGATCCATAAAAAGGGAAAAAACAAGCTGGGAAAGAAAGTCTGCTTTGAATGTCATTATTGATGTAAAGTTATGCTGAACTATTAGGCAGCTTGTTGTGTATATCTATTGCTCCTGGGTTCCTGAGAATTGTTGTGGCTGGAAAGCTCTGTATTTTATCACTTATTGTATGAAATGTTGGCTTCTCTCCCTCAGGAGCATATGGATGTTCCGATTATCTGTTCCAAATAGCAGTTGCATTTCCATTTTGCTAACAGGGAGATATTTCCCTTTTAACATTATCAGGCTCGATATTTTTGTAGGTCTGCACCTGAGAGAAATAAAGCTTAATAGCAGGCAAAAATCGGTAATGAGGAGATGGCCAAAAGTCAGTTATGATGAGAAATAAGCCAATACAACCCGACTGACATCTCAGCTGCCACTTATAGAACAAAAAAAAATGAAGCTCCCAGGGAAATCAATGCACAATATCTACTCCTAACATAATAACAGAGTTCATATAAGTTTGCAGACATAAGCACAGGCCACATTAGTAACATCTCAGCATTAGATTGGTACCAAACCAAACGTTGTGGTGTAACCATAATGGCTTCAGGTGGATCCATCGCCAGATTTAACAATACAAACTGCACACATTATTAAATAGATTGCTTAGACCTGATAAGACCGTCGTCCTTACTATGAAAATCCATATCAGAATAGTTGAATAACCCTGATTACAAAATGAGATTGACTATGCATACATATTATACAGTATATATATATATAAGCTACAAAAGGTCATTGATAAAGAAGCTGGCTGTTCGCAGAGTGCTGTGTCCAAGCATACTAATGGAAAGTTGAGTGGAAGGAAAAAGTGTGATAGAAAAAGGTGCACAAGCAAACCGGGATAAATGCAGCCTTGAAAGGATTGTTAAGAAAAGGCCATTCAAGAATTTGGGGGAGATTCACAAGGAGTGGAGGCTGCTGGAGTCAGCAATTCAAGAACCTCCACACACAGAGGTATCCAGGACATGGGCTACAAGTGTCGCATTCCTTGTGTCAAGCCACTCATGACGAAAAGACAACTCCAGAAGCGTCTCACCTGGGTCAAGGAGAAAAGGATTAATTCACAAGGAGAGAATCCAAGATCAAGAAATATAATGTGGTCTCAGAGTGTAAACTCATCAAAACCCATACAAAACACTCAAAAGACCATTTTAAGCAATAAATACAAAATCTTTATTAGAACATGATTAACCCCTTCATGACCTTGGACGGATCTATCCGTCATGGATTGTGTCCCGTTAAGCCCCGCCCCCTGCCGCGGGCAGGCGGCGGCGGTCGGCACACATATCAGCTGTTTTCAACTGTGTGCCTGCTAGCCGCGGGTGGAATCGCTTCCACCCGCGGCCATTAACCCCTTAAATCTTGCTGCCAAAGTCTGGCAGCAAGATCTAAATGCGCGCGGCCATGTTTTTTACTTACCGCCGTCCCCACCGGAAGTCACGTGCGTGATCACGTGACTATCGGTGGTTGCCATCGTAGCACAGGGTCATGTGATGACGCCTGCAGCTATGAAGTTTCACTTTCGTTTTTTCACGGCCGGGAGCAGAGGGAAAAAGAAAGTGACTATTTCTGCTGTTTACAGCTGTACAGCTGTGATCAGCAGATAGCGATCAGCGATCGGATTGCTGATCGCTATAGCCCCCTAGGGGGACTAGTAAAATAAAAAAAAAACTAAAAAAAAGTTTGAAAAAATAAAAAAAAAAAAAAACCTAAAAGTTCAAATCACCCCGCTTTCACCCCATTGAAAATTACAGGGTTAAAAAAAAAATAAATATACACATATTTGGTATTGCCGTGTTCAGAAATGCCCGATCTATCAAAATATAAAATCAATTAATCTGATTGGTAAACGGCGTAGTGGCAAAAAAATTCCAAACGCCAAAATTACGTTTTTTGGTCGCCGCATGTTTTACGCAAAATGCAATAACAGGCGATCAAAACGTAGCATCTGCGCAAAAATGATACCATTAAAAATGTTAGCGCGAGACAAAAAATAAGCCATCACTGAGCCATAGATCCCGAAAAATGAGAACGCTACGTGTTTCGGAAAATGGCGCAAAACGTACGTCACTTTTATTGGACAAACTTGTGAATTTTTTTTTAACCCCTTAGATACAAGTAAACCTATACATATTTGATGTCTACAAACTCGCACCGACCTGAGGCATCACATAGATACATCACTTTTACCATAAAGTGAACACGGTGAATAAAACTTCCCAAAAACTATTGTGCGATCACACTTTTTTTGCAGTTTTTCCACACTTGGAATTTTTTTGCTGTTTTCCAGTACACTATATGGTAAAACCTATGGTTTCATTTAAAAGTACAACTCGTCCCGCAAAAAACAAGCCCTCATATGGCAAGATTGACGGAATAATAAAAAAGTTACGGCTCTCGGAAGAAAAGGAGCAAAAAAACAAAAACGCAAAAACGGAAAGTGCCCGGGGGCTGAAGGGGTTAAAAGAACATAGACACAAAGGACAAAATTAAAATTAAAAAGGTGTGATAAAAGGATCTGCCATGATTGGTGAAGCATGATAATCAGCATGAAATCCAATACTCATACATGATGTACTATTTTTACATTGAGTCTCATGTATCAATAATTGTGCCTTATATGAGAGATGATTGCAATTCACCAATTTATCTTTGCAATGTTCAAAATCAAAAACCATTCAATCTGTATAACAGAAAAATAAGAGCAATCCAAAAATCTGATATATATCAGAAGTTGTGAATATGCATTCATTATACCATATAACCAAGGCTCTGATAGTGTTAATAAATTTCAAGTTTTTGACATGACCAATATGCTGTAAAGATTCAGTTTTAGAGGTACATTACCTATATCAGGGCAGACCCACACACCACTCCACTGTGTTTATGTTCTTTTAATCATGTTCTAATGACAGAGAGCAGTAGATGGAGGGTTTTCCAGCCGCGCCAAGGACCAGCCAATAAAGATAGTAGATTAATGTTGCTTTTTATTCCATATACAGGTCAACGCATTTCGGAAGGTACCCCTTCCTTCTTCAGGACCAAACAGGCAAGAAAACATGTTTTCTTGCCTGTTTGGTCCTGAAGAAGGAAGGGGTACCTTCCGAAACGCGTTGACCTGTATATGGAATAAAAAGCAACATTAATCTACTATCTTTATTGGCTGGAAAACCCTCCATCTACTGCTCTCTGTTATCTGCCTACCGAGGGACTGCTGCCGGGACGTGGATTTAACAACATACATGCGGTTATAGGAGTTGTGACTGTCACAACCCCTATAGGTGAGTAACACCATCTCTTTCTTTTCCCCCATTGCTACCGGGGTAAGACCCTATTTGCGCTTCTTTTGTCCACAGTGCATTCACTAATCATGTTCTAATAGATTTTGTATTTATTGCTTAAAATGGTCTTTTGAGTGTTTTGTATGGGTTTCAATGAGAAAAAGAACTGGACTGTTCTCAGTGGTCCAAGGTGCTGTTTTCAGATGAAAGTAAATTTTGCATTTCATTTGGAAATCGCGGTGCCAGAGTCTGGAGGAAGAGTGGAGAGGCCACAATCCAAGCTGCTGAGGTCTAGTGTGAAGTTTCCACAATCAGTGATGGTTTGGGGAGCCATGTCACCTGCTGGTGTAGGTCCACTGTGTTTTATCAAGACCAAAGTCAGCGCAGCCGTCTACCAGAAAATTTTAGAGCACTGTCATGCTTCCCTCTGCAGACAAGCTTTGTCCACACTGCCAAAAGGACCAGTACATGGTTTAATATCAACAGTAACACTGTGCTTGATTGGCCAGCAAACTCACCTGACCTAAACCCATAGAGAATCTATGGGGTATTGTCAAGAGGAAAATGAGAGACACCAGATCCAACAATGCAGACGAGCTGAAAGCTTCTATCAGAGCAATCTGGGCTTCTATAACACCTCAGCAGTGCCACAGGCTGATCACCTCCATGCCACGCCGCATTGATGCAGTAATTCATGCAAAAGGAGCCCTGACCAAGTGTTGAGGCATTTACCGTACAGACTTTTCAGTAGGTGCCAACATTTCTGAGTGGAAAATAATTTTTTCAGTTGGTCTTACATAATATTCTAATTTTCTGAGATAATGACTTTTGGGTTTTCATTGGCTGTAAGCCATAATCAACAACATTAGCAGAAATAAACACTTGAAATAGATCCCTGTGTGTGTAATGACTCTATGTAATATATAGAAATATATCACTCTGTGTATAATGACTCTATATAATATATAGAAATAGATCCTTCTGTGTGTAATGACTCTATATAATATATGTGTTTCTCTTTTTGTATTGAATAACTGAAATAAATTAACTTTTTGATGACATTCTAATCTATTGGGATGCACCTGTGTATATACAGTACAGACCAAAAGTTTGGACACAGCTTCTCATCTCTAGAACAACTCTTAAGAGGAGACTTTGTGCAGCAGGTCTTCATGGTAAAATAGCTGCTAGGAAACCACTGCTAAGGACAGGCAACAAGCAGAAGAGACTTGTTTGGGCTAAAGAACACAAGGAATGGACATTAGACCAGTGGAAATCTGTGCTTTGGTCTGAGGAGTCCAAATTTGAGATCTTTGGATCCAACCACCGTGTCTTTGTAGAAAAGGTGAACGGATGGACGCTACATGCCTGGATCCCACCGTGAAGCATGGAGGAGGAGGTGGGATGGTGTGGGGGTGCTTTGCTGCTGACACTGTTGGGGATTTATTCAAAATTTAAAGCATACAGAACCAGCATGCCTACCACAGCATTTTGCAGCGGCGTGCTATTCCATTCGGTTTGCGTTTAGTTGGACCATCATTTATTTTTCAACAGGACAATGACCCCAAACACACCTCCAGGCTGTGTAAGGGCTATTTGACTAAGAAGGAGAGTGATTGGATGCTACGCCAGATGACCTGGTCTCCACAGTCACCAGACCTGAACCCAATCAAGATGGTTTGGGTTGAGCTGGACCGCAGAGTGAAGGCAAAAGGGCCAACAAGTGCTAAGCATTTCTGGGAACTCCTTCAAGACTGTTAGAAAACCATTTCCGGTGACTACCTCTTGAAGCTCATCAAGAGAATGCCAAGAGTGTGCAAAGTAGTAATCAAAGCAAAAGGTAGCTACTTTGAAGAACCTAGAATATAAGACATATTTCCAGTTGTTTCACACTTTTTTACGTATTTCATACCACATGTGTTAATTCATAGTTTTGATGCCTTCAATGTGAATCTACAATTTTTAGAGTCATGAAAATTAAGAAAACTCTTTGAATGAGAAGGTGTGTCCAAACGTTTGGTCTGTACTGTATATATATATATATATATATATATATATATATATGAGTCCAGCTGAAGAGAGAGAGAATTTATGAGTCCATAATAATCCTCAATGCTGTTAAGTATATGTGGCCTATGTTTGTTTGTTTGTTTTAATGTTTTGTTTATTAAGGCAAAAAAAGTGAATACATAGTCAACAGAAGACACAGACTTAACTAATATTGGTACGATTGTCACAATTGTTACAAAGACTTCCCTTATGTCTCCATGACACTTAGCACCTGTACAAAATCTGACCTAAGCCCGACAGCATTAGGCTTATCCAACAGGCAATAGGGAAGATCAATCTAAGTTGTCAGCCTGGTTTCTGGAATAACATGAAACAGTTTTCTAATCCTGAGTAACAAAGGAACTAGGAAAAGAAGAGAAGAAAAGAGGGGGGGGGGATAGCTTGAGTAAAGGTAAGCCAGGTTGTTTCACTTGAAGTTCAGATAATAGAGTCGAGTCAGCAATCTCAGAAAGCGAATAGAGAGAGGGGATAGAAGAGACAGGGAGAAGGGAAGAGAATTTGGTCATAGGTCTAATCCTACCGTGGACATATTGACCTGCAGGCTGTCGTTCAACTTGCTAGTGGGAGGGTGAGGCGGCCTGAAGTACACTATGTTGCCTACTGTGAGGTGACAACTAGAAATTGGGGTTTAGACTTATAGGTCTGCCATGCGTTCCATACCTGGAGGAAAGAGAGCATATTTTGACTAGATAGGGCTGAAAGTTCTTCAACATGGTATAATTGATCAATTTTCAGCACAAGCTGCGTGAGAGAGGGAAGTTTCTTTGTGCGCCACAGTTGAGCAATAGGAAGTTTACAAGCTGAGCCCACAAATGAAGCTAGTTTCGAAGTAGCTTTATCCTTGGGCCACATTGGGAAGTTCAGAAGCAAATTTCTAGGGTCCAGAACCCCCTTTTTGCCTGTGAGGTCAAATAGTAACTGTGATGCTGTCCGCCAGAAGGTCTGGACCATCGGACATGTCCACCACACGTGCAAATATGTACCCTTGTCCCTCTCGCAGCGCCAGCAATGATTTGAGGTGGAGGAACTCCACGTACTAGACGAGGTGGGGACAATGTACCATCTCGTAATCACTTTGAAAGAATTCTCTTGAACTCTCACACAACACGACGGACCGTGTGAGGTGCTATAAATTTGGCTCGTTTGTGAATCAGAAAATGTAGTATTCAGGTCCCTTTCCCATTTTAGTATATATGCTCTCTTCACCACCAGTTTTTTTGTGAGCAGAGTATGGTATAGATTAGACAGAATTTTCCTGGGGGCCCGGGTTTGCATGCAGTAAGATTCAAATGTAGTTAGAGGTCTGTCGAGATGGGTATGGGGTAATAATGGGTGGATCACGTGTTTTAATTTCGTATGATGGAGAAATGTGAGCTTAGAGAGAAGGGGATTCGTACACATCTCTTGTTTAGATATCAAAGAGCCATCTACCAAAAGATCAGCCACCGGAACAGTTACGTTGGTTAGGAATGTGGACTTCGAGGACGCGGCTTGGTTTACATCGGCGTCTAGTATGTCGGAAACTAGGGTTGGGGGGGAGAGAGGTGGAGCCAACATCTCCCTATTTTCCTTCCATTTTTGCAAAAGAGTTCTCGTTAGTTCATTCGTAAAGGTTCTTTTATCTTTCTGGTTAAGGGGGAAAGTAACATAGCTCGCAAAGGGGAGGGGGCTAAGTATTCTTCTATAGATATCCACAGTTTACTCGGGGGGTTTCTGATCCAGTCCACCGTTCTGGAGAGGACGGCGGCTTGGTAATATAGCAATATATTGGGTAATCCCATGCGCCCTTTATCTTTTGGAAGGTTCAATGTGTGGAAGTTGATTCTCGGTTTAAGTTTGTTCCAGACATAGTTGGAGATTAAAGAATTACATCGAGAGAGAAATGCTGTGGGAATTGGTATGGGCAACATTTGAAATAGGTAGATAAACTTTGGGAGTATAATGCTTTTAATTAAGTTTTTCCGGCCCATCCATGTAAGAAAGGGAGCCTTCCACGCGGATATTTGTGCGGTAAGATTAGGGAGAAGGGGCTTGTAATTGAGATCAAACAAGGACTTGAAGGTTTTCCCTAGCTTGATGCCCAGGTATGTTATGTGGCTAATTGGCCATCGAAAAGGAAATGAGGTTTGGAGAGATCTAGTAACTTTACTGGTGATATTAATGCTTAATGCTTCTGATTTAGATAGGTTAATTTTGAAATTAGACCAGTGGCCATATTCCTCTAATAATTTCATAAAGGCAGGGAAACCCCTCTCCGGTCTAGACATCACCACCAACAAGTCATCGGCAAAAGCGGCGGACTTATGGTGAATTCCCTGCAAGGTAAACCCCTCAATTTCCCGGTCTTGCTGAATGGCATATAGCAGTGGCTCCATGACCAAGACAAAGAGTAGGGGGGATAAGGGGCATCCCTGCCTTGTGCCATTTTTAATGTCAAGGGGGTCGGTAAGAGTATTGTTTATCTTAATCCTGGCCGTGGGGGAAGTGTACATCTGTAGAATTGCGCGTATGGCATTAGGAGGAAAATGGAAAGCCTCCAGCGTTCCCCGCAAAAAGGTCCAGTCCACCCTATCAAACGCCTTCTCGGCGTCCGTTCCCAGCAGCACCAGAGGCAGCTTATGGATCCTGGCGTGTTGCATTAAATTTATTATTCTTAGCGCGTTATCCTTCCCCTCTCTACCCCTAACAAAACCAGATTGTTCTGGAGAGATGAGATCAGGAAGGATATCCGCCACTCGGTTAGCAATTAAGCTAGCATATATCTTTAGATCCACATTCAGGAGTGAGATGGGCCTGTAGTTTCCACAACACTACGGATCTTTCCCGTCTTTGTGTATTAATGAAATATGCGCCTCCAGTGCTTGCTTGGGTATGGGGTCGCCGAGTAGCAGAGCGTTGCATGATGCTAGAAGGTGATCCCCCAGGATGTCAAAGAATTTTTTATAATAGATGATGGGTAGGCCATCTGGACCTGGTGCCTTCCCCACGGGGCTTCTGGACAGGATGGACTGAACCTCAGCCCGGGAGAACGTTTTTTCCAGGGATGCCTGTTGTAATTTGGAAAGCGTCGGAAGATTTAATTTAGCTAAGTAGCTTTGTATACCGCATTTCCTCTTGTCATTCTCCATTGCCGACTCTTCCGGCCGAATTTGATATAAATTTTTATAGAATCGAAGGAACTCGTCCGAGATTTGGGAATAGTCTTGCGTACGTTGGCCCGAAGCGGTTTTAATTACATGTATAAAAGTGCGAGCTTGTCTTTTCTTTATCAGGGACATCATAAGTTTAGAGGCTTTATCCCCATGTAGGAACATACGGTTCCTCCATCCAAGATAAAATTTTGCCGACTGTTTATTGAGTATGTCCCTAAGTTCCACACGTTTCGCGGTCAGTTGTTCTAATGTCTGTTGGGAAAGAGACTTCTTATGCTGAGCCTCCAGCGTGGCGATCTCAGCATACAAAGTCTGCAGAAACAATTTCCTCTGCTTGTTGAGGTGTGAGGAGATGGAGATCAACTCTCCCCTAATGACCGCCTTATGTGCTTCCCACAACATTGGAGCCGCAATATCTTGTGACTTGTTCTCTGCAAAATAATTACGGAGACATTCAGATATGCGCTTCTTATTTTCTTCCGAGGAGAGAATTGATTCATTCAATCTCCATGTACGGTGAAGCCAGTACGGCCTCAGGAGTGAGAAACTGACTGAGACATAAGAATGGTCAGAGTAGGGAGTTGATTGGATCTCTGTGTCTTTGACATTAGGTAGTAGATGTCTAGGTAGAAAAATGTAGCCAAGTCTGTGGTATGATTTATGAGGATTAGAGAAGAATGTATAGTCTTTGGTTGTGGGATGTTGATAACGCCAGATATCTATCAGAGAGAGGGAAAGAAGAGAGCATTTAATCCGAGACAGGTCCCTTAGAGAGAGGTGGCTTTTCTTTGCAGTGGAATCTAGTTTAGGTTCCAAAGCCACATTAAAATCCCCGCAAAGTATTGGTGTACCTTCTGAAAAAGCCCGAAATTTTTTAAGAGTGGAAATCAACCAGCGGATCTGTTTGACATTTGGGGCGTATACATTCCCTAGGGTTACTATAGAGCCGGCTAATATACCCTTGACGAAAATGAACCGTCCCTCTGGGTCAATGGCGACATCTCGAGCTAGGAAGGGTATATCTTTAGCAATGGCTATAGAGACCCCTCTAGAACCTTTATGTGGGGAGGGGGCATGGAACCAGGTGTTGTAGTGTGCCTTGCTAAAGTTTGGGATTTTGCCATCTCGGAAATGCGTTTCTTGAAGGAAGATCATGTCTGCATGTTTCTTATGTAGGCTATGTAGGGTCTGTGACCTTTGTATGGGGGAATTTAACCCATGTGCGTTAAGGCTTATTACCGTAAATACCTTATAATGTGATGCCATGGTAATACCTGCGGAAGGACCATCTGTTCTTTTTCCGTCGGGATGAGTGGACCAGACCTATGACCATTGGAAGAGAAGAAAAGATAAAGAGATTGGGGGGTAGAGAGAGATTCAGAGGAGGACAGGGTATTAGTATCAACATTTTCAACTATTTGAAATTCAAACAAATAAGAGTGTGCATCAAAAGGGAGCAAAAGGCGCGAAACCCCTATAATAACTTCATGTTATAACTAGCATAAACAGTAGTGTGCAACAATAGATCCAATCGAAGGCCCCTTCATGTGGGCTCGCCTTCAGAGTTCATCTGGAGTTTCTTCGCTGCTTTGCGTCTGGATCTATGGGTCTTTGGAGTGAGGCTATGCCATGGTGTCGGGTCTGGAAGCATTTGTAGTGTAGATGTCGAACGATGGAGTTCAATCTCCGGGTATTTCTCCAGCGTGATCCCCAAATCTTCACAAATCCGTCTTATCTCCGCAGAGGTTTTGGCTTGGTAGTGTTTTCCATTAGCAGATATAGCGATGCCAAATGGAAATAACCAGCGGTACGGAAACTGGCGTTGGCGTAACACTGTTGTGAAGGGTTGTAGCAATCTCCTTTTGGTCAGGGTGGTGGAAGCAAGGTCCTGGAAAATCTGAATTTTAGAACCTTCATGGCTTATAGACTCCGTTTCTCTGGCTTTTTTAATAATAAGTTCTTTAACTCGGTTATCCAGGAAGCGGCATATGACATCCCTTGGTGGATCCCCTTGTTTGGGACGGGGTCTCAATGATCTATGAGCTCTTATCAGTTCCAAAGTTGGAGCAGGGTCAGAGTCAGAGTCCAACAGATCAGAAAAGATGCCCTGTAAGGTCGGGATCAAAGCTTCATTTGCCACCGATTCTGGGAGTCCCTTTAGTCTGAGGTTGTTTCGCCTTTCTCTGTTTTCATGATCTTCCAGGATGGCATGAATTTGATTGATGTTGTCCTCCTGTTGGCGAAGACAGGAGATGACAGTGTTGGAGGTGGAGGTTAATGTGGCTTGGGCAGCTTCCAGGGTTTCCACTCTGTGTCCAATTTGGCCGATTTCTTGTTTAATATCTGACAGTTCCCTTGCTACTGGTTCCAGTGCATTTTTGAGGATCCGTTTTATAAAAGATCTTGAGATGGGGAGATTCTTGCTGTTATCTGCACCTTCAGTGTCACTTTCGTCGTCATCCATGTCTTGTACATCATTAGTAGACATGCTTAGGGGGCTGCCTGTTTTAGAATCAGCTGTATGTAGATGTTTTTTGAGAAACTTATCGATATCAGCCTGGGTAGTGGTTTTAACTGGTCTGGGCAGAGAGCTGGCTCGAGCGTTGCCGATTTTGACCATGTTAGAGTCAGACATGTGTGGTATTATGCTTGAGAGAATGAATAGTAGGGGTTAGGCCACCCTACTCCCTCCAGACAGCACTGAGTCTAGAACATTGTACGCCCCTAGATAGGGGGAAGGAGGAAGGAAGAGAGTGTCTCTATGCTAGGGGTACCTCTGCGAGACCACTCTCTATACCGACCCCACTATGAGACTTCTCCAGTTGCCTCGGGGCCCGGGCAGGTATGTGGAGCTGGATCCCAAAGAAACCGCCTGTCCCCAGCCCAGGTGTGACAGGCCAATTGGGCGGCGATCGAGCACCCTGTTGTAATGGGGGGCACAGATCCTCCCCTCTTGATTCTTGGCTTCTCTGGGATGGAATGGGAGGGGGGGTCTCTTGCAACGGCGATCCGTTCCCCCTTCTTCACCCCCACCAGGCCAGTTTTCAGTATGAGGAGCTTTAATCCGGCGTCTCCCCCTCTGCACTGGCCCCTGCAGTCCCCGCGGCCTAGCACTCAGCAAGATAGACGGCTACTGATCCACGCGGGGGTGTTATGGAGGGGGGGGCGCTGGGACGCCGGGCGCTCGCGGTCGGGCCTGTGTGGCCTTATGGGATGGATTCAGGGCTCACCGGGGGTGTCCGGAACAGCTGAGGAGCGGGCGCAAGACCGGACCAAGAGGTACCGCTCACTCACCACCAGGTCTTCTCCCCGGGTGCCGCAGACTTCACTGGAGCGCCGCTCGCAGTCGCCGCGTGACTTCCAGCTCGGTCCCAGGTACTCCAAGCGGCCTCCCCAGGATCCCACACAGCCCTCCGTCACCTCCGCTCCGGTCGCGCCAACAGATCTGGTGAGTGACGGGATTCACGTTCCCCTCTGGCCGACTGCTTTGCTCCCGCAGCCTGTGAGATCCTCCGGCCCAGCGTGGTCTCCCAAAATGGCGGCGGCGCGTCTCCTGTCGCTTCACTGAGCGGCGAATCGGCGGTACCTTGATCCGGGACGAAAGGGGGCGAGGGCAGTCAGGCCCCCGGTTCCCGGTTCACTCTCTTAGCTCCCGCTGATGGTCCGTAGGCGTCCTCTGGGTCCTAAGAGGTCACTCTTCTTGGACCCTGCCGCCTTCAGCGGCCTGCCCGGTCCCAGTTGCGGAGGGCTCCTGGAGGGTGTCCCAGAGGGGCCAGATAGAAAATGAGGGTCTTTTCTCTCCTGGGGTGTACTAGGGACGTGGATGGGGGAGCCGGACGGCTGTATTTTCCGTCTAGGAGCAGGATGTCTGATGATGGTTCAGGAGCTCCCACATCCACGTCTGCCCTCACCAGCGGCCATTTTGGAACCCCCTGGCCTATGTTAATTTACAGTCTTTACTAAATACCATAGTTTGCTGTTACCCAGGCAATGATGAATCAGCTTTTGGCTAATTGTTCATTGTTACCATCCATAGACAATATTCAAATGAAAAAAAAAAATGTATATTATACTGCTGTGTATGTGTGTGTGTAAGCAAGGAGGGATACTCGACCGATGTGTTTGAGCAGACTGGTGAGGGATCTGACAGCGACACAGATCACTGTGTGAGAGCCCATAAACCAACAGCACTTGCCAGCTGTACTTGTTTGTGGTCTGGTGATGTGAATGCAATATTTGTTTTGGGGGGGGCGGGGGTCTGCTTTCTTTGGAGGTGTTTGCTTTTTTAGGGGATATCTGCTTTCTTTGATGAAGAGTCCTGCTTTGTTCTTTAACTTTTTTTAACTTATTTTATTTTTGGGGTAGGTCTTCTTTTTAGGTAAAAAGGTAGTGATTTTGAAGGATTTGTACCATGTTAAAAAGTTATCCCTTATTGATAGGATTAGCGACAAGTTATTGATTGCTGGCCATCTAACTGCGGGGATCTTGACAGATTGGGCATGAGGTCGATCATGCATGCCTGTGACCCCATTCCTTCTGTATGAGACTGTTGGAGAGAGTGGAGTGCTGTACTTGTCTCTGTAGCAGTCCCATTGAGAATGAAAGGTACAGAGATACGCATGCTTGACTACAAAAGTGCGCATACTCGATCCCCTCTTCCTTTAGAAGGATCCAAAACATATTTAGTTAATGTTCTCAGTTCATTGTAGTGATTTCGACGTATTACACATTAGTCAGCACACTAAGGTCAGGTCGCCATTCACATTGGATGAATAATTATACATACAGTTAAGCACAAGAATCAGTGAGATCAGAACCATCTTGTATTTCCTTATACTTTCTTTTTATTATTATAATGTGTTTACTTATAAAATTTCAATAAGAAAAAAAAACAATGTAAGTAAAGGTGTTCATTGCCTTGGGAGCAGACTCTGGAGTATAGGGAAATTCACATGTATATAAATACAGTACCGGCATTAGAAACATCATCTTTACTTTTCCATAATAGAAAGTGATTTTATCATGTATCCAAGCAGGGAATAGATCCAGCACACTTTAATAATGTAAGTGCTACAAGATGGTAAGCCTATGTATAATATAGTCGTGCTGGTACTTTATGACTAATTATTCTCTGCCCTCCATGTTTCAATTTCTCAGCAATTTTCTAGATTGTCAGTGTATTTGTGTCTAGGTGCCGGAGCTCTCATAAGCAATCAACACAATAAGCTGCCGCGAGCAGACAGTGGTCATCACCAATCAGACGGAAGGACATTTATTTGAAGCTATTTCCCCACGGGCAGAGTCTATTATGTGATTAAGGCGGTTATTCATGCTTTATATGGGGCTTGCTGAGTGATGTGAAACTGCTCTGGCTCGGCACAGTATCATCTGAGAGGTACTTAAAGGTGTGGAAATAGAAACCTTTCTAATTGACTGAAAACTCCGTGTCTTATGGATTTGTTGTGACTGGCCTTCTGTTTCTACCATCATCCTGGTGCTGAAACACATTTGGCAACCTGATTCCTCCTCTCGGTGATAATAATCTTCCTCTGCTTACTTTCCAGCCGTCACAATCGAGGCTGATTTAATCAACTAGAATAAAGATATCTCTCGATATTAGCTAAACAGTAGGTTGAGTTTTATCGGAGAAGGTAAACAAATGCAAAAAGAAGTGTAACGCTGCAGAGACGCCATATGTCTGAAACACACAAGGGATGTGCAAAGTTTTCTATCCACACTGTATGCAAAGGAAATATTAAAGGGAACCTGTCATCAGATTTGATGACTATAAGCTGTGGCCACCACCAGTGGGCTCTTATATACAGTATTCTAACTTTATAATACTCACCTAACCGGTCGCTTGATCATATGGGTGTCTCCGTTCTCTGGGTCCCGCTTATGCGCACTGCAATACATTGATCTGCCCTGCTCAGGATAGATCAAAGTGCGCCTGCGCAAGACCTCAACGCCCGCTTGTGTGCATGACGTAGGACGCGTCATGCACCCAGGCTTCAGAAGAAGGAGGACAAAGATGACCAAGAGAGGAGGCACAGGTAGAAGAGAACGAAGACTCCCATCTGACCCATCTGCACCGCACCACCCGTTTAGGTAAGTATTATAAAGTCATTTTTATGTTCTACACAGCATGTTAGAATGCTGTATATAAGAGCTCAGTGGTGGTGGCCGCAGCTTATAGGCCCCAAATCTGGTGACAGGTTCCTTTAAAGCAGAATTTCCCAACTCCAGTCCTCAGAAGCCACCAACACTGCAGGTTTTCAGGCTTTCCTTAGTATTACAGAGGGGCTGGAATCATCTCCTGTGCAGGTAATTAAATAATAACCTGTATTGGGGTATTGTCAAGAGGAAGATGAGGAACACCAGACCCAACAATGCAGATGAGCTGAAGGCTACTATCAGAGCAACCTGGGCTTCCATAACACCTCAGCAGTGCCACAGGCTGATCGCCTCCATGCCACGCCGCATTGATGCAGTAATTCATACAAAAGGAGCCCCGACCAAGTATTCAGTGCATTTACTGTACAGACTTTTCAGTAGGCACCAACATTTCTGAGTGTAAAATCACTTTTTCAGTTGGTCTTACATAATATGCTAATTTTCTGAGATAATGACTTTTGGGTTTTCATTGGCTGTAAGCCATAATCTTTAACATTAGTAGAAATAAACACCTGAAATAGATCCCTCTGTGTGTAATCATTCTATATATTATATGTGTTTCCCTTTTTATATTGAATTACTGAAATAAACGTTTTGATGATATTCTAATGTATTGAGATGCACTTGTATATTACAAAAATGGTAATTTTCAAGTGTACTATTAATTTAGGAAATACAAATTAAAACAACAGTTACACTTCTATTCCATTTGCCAGAAATTATTCTTTAGTCATATAGCTTGATGCAACCTTGGCGTGACTAAGAAGTCTAGTTCAACTATCCACCTACTTTTTTCACATTTATTTTAGTCCTCCACTTCACTGATTAACAGCTCCAGCTTTACAGAAGCCGGGGGATGCCAAAGATAGATGGGAAAACAAGAAGGTGGGAGGGTAGACTGAGCATCTCATTAACATATTTGAATAAATGGATTTTGCCACTAAAAAAATGCTCTATTCTAGAACTATTTCCCCTAAATGGTGCTAGGCTTGGTTTGCATAGTCATTTGATGATGACCCATTTGTCATTTTTCCGTTGGTTGCAATGGAACAGTGTAATTCTCCATAACTTGTTGACCCACTAATATTGCACTAGTGTCTGGTGACCTGGGACAATGCCCAAAAGCTTCTAGCGCTCCTGTAGACTTTGCAAACCAGTAATGTAGTATAGCGATCCTGATGACTCATTGTAGAGGTTTTGTCACGGATGTGTCATGGCATGTCACGGAGGTATCACGGTCGGCTGACAATCCAGTGGCAGTGAATACTAGAAGATCACAAAAATTGGCAGCACATGTTGTTATCGGGCAGCACTTTCTGCAGCAGGCAGTCTCTGACCCTGGAGAACTGTCGTCCTGCCTCTCAGTTGCTATCCTCTGACTTCTTCTATTAATCTTACCCTGGGGTGGTTTGGGTGCGGTTTATAGTTTGTCCCTTGCTGAACTCTGGAGAGGTTGTCTTCTGTTGCTCAAGAGACGTCTGTGGTTGTTGTTGCTCAGATAAGTGTTTGTCTTTTGCTATCTACCAGAGGTCTGGTGATTGTAGTTGTGTGTCCCCTGTATTGTTCCCTTGTGTTTTTCTTGAGTGTTAGTGGTGTTGACTTAGTGCTCATACCCTTCTTCCTTACATAGGGCCCATTTTCCAGGGTAAACAGGGCCCCAGGTATTCCAGCTCGGCGACAGGTGTGGAACCTGTATAGGGTCAGTGAGGGCAATGAGGGTGAACGGTTGGTTGTTGTCAGGAGTTACCACTTCCCCCTTTCCCTAGCTATAAGGCATTCCTTCCCCCTTCCTGTGTGTACGGGATAGCCTCTCTCCTCCTGTGATAAGTTTTGAATCTAACTTTAGCAGCACAGTATTTTTTTTAGGCCTGATGACATTTTTTCTGTCCTATTCTGTTCCCCATGATAATGTAAAAGTTGTGAAACCCTAGTGATTTAGTGATGTGCTCTCTCTAATCACCCATTAGTAAACGGTGATTGTGACCCAGAGGTCGTTTCATTTAGCTTTATTAATTCAGTTGATATCCTCGTTAACTGGGCGGACATCCCCAAGGCCCCATATGTAATGATCGTTTTATGTTTCCCTATTGTGCGACCACCTATTTCATCAGTGAGTGGTTGCGGTATGATAACAGTGACATTGTTTGTACGTGGACCAAGGTGAGATTAGTGGAAGGGATTATTCAATCACCAGAGCATTGACCATAAATCTAGAATAATAATACATACAATCTCATTGCATCACATCGAGGTCTAGAGAAGATTAAAAGCTGATTTAAGGCTTCATAAATAAGACGGCAGCTGTGGATGGTGCAGAATTCAGCATTATTGCTCTTCTCTTCCATTCTAGAATTAATTCACATTCAAGATTTAGATTTCTGTTTGTTTTACGCTATTGAATTTCATTGCTGTTTGGTTTCTGTGTGAGGTAGAAGGTTATTCCGTGAACTCACCAGTCTTTGTATGATATAGGAAGGCATCCTCATATATCTCTGACAGACTTTGTTAAGTATACCTTGGCAAAGGTTCAGGTGAAATGAAGGAGAAAGGAATTATTTGCCTCCCCTATAAATATCAGCAGAGCCTTTAAAATATGACTCTGTGACATGTATTTTGTTACTTACTGGTGTATCTGCTGCTTCCTTACGCCCCACACTGTCAGCTCCGGATAACTTATTGTCTGCCTGCCATTTTACCCGCACTTCCCAATTATTCCTTCTACTTTCTCCTTTCATTCATTTCTTTGGGTGATTTAGGGCCATTGTGCTCAGCTAAGCAATGTGAAGAGAATGGAAACCATAGTTTGAAGGATTAGGATAAAGCAAGAAAGGATCTGAACAGAGGAAACCTTCATATTGTGATTTATATCTTCCCATTAAGGCTCGGTAGTGGAGACATCCAGCAGGATATACATGAATCACAAACTGCCGCCGATAAAGCTACAAAGTGCAAACTCCTTCTCCGTCCCTTCTTTTCTTCTAGTTAAATGGGATTTTGCACTTACACTTCTTTTATCCTTAAGATTTTCCTGAGGTCCAAGCTTGATTTCATGGCGGTAATTTATTACCACTATACAATGACTGTGGATTGTCTCCACTGCTGTATTCATGACCTTGCCATAGTCATGCTTTGGCTGGCAATCTCAAGGTCATAAAATGCTTTACTTGTGTAGCTATATATATAGAAATAAATGGATGTCAACATATAGGCTATTGAGTATTGAATACAATGGACTAAATGGAAATAGACATTGCTCAGAATCCAATCTAAAGTGAAAAATTCTGCGTGACATTATTGTGGTGCTTACATGGAAACATGAGTACAAAGGAGAACCAAGAAAAATTGGCGTTAACACTCCTCCAACAAGTGGGAAGACACCAGTTCTATCAGTGGCACATGGTAGGTGGGGGCCCATTACCAATTCTTGTACTGGGGTCCACGAGCTTCAAGCAGCTTTGTTTCCATCACAAGCATTACAGTAACAATGAAAGTCATTGTAGTCAACCAGTGTCTGGATTAATTTAAAAATGTATCTATCACCGACAGCATTATGGCTCATTTAGAAGAGCATAAAATATGGACATGTCCTGCCGAGGAGCAATCAAACAGTACACTGTTCACTGTTTGGCCTCTGTCACACATTCGTGCATTTTAAGTGAATCTATCACCAGATGTTGATAATACTTACCTAACGGTCAGTGCGGAGCAGATTGGCCTGCTTGGCGTCTCTGTTCTCCGGATCCTGCGCAGATCAAACTGCGACTGTGCAGGACCTCACTGACGGCTAGTGTAGATGATGTAGAACACATCATCCACACTAGCTTCAGAAGGAGGATAAAGATGGCCGAAAGAGGAAGTGCGGGACCTGGAAAACAGAGACGCCCATCCGACCAATCTGCTCTGCACTGACTGTTAGGTAAGTATTATCACCATACGGTGACAGGTTCCCTTTAACGCATGTGTGTGATGTTCCGTGGGGCAGGTCGGCATGTGTGTTTGTGTGTATGTTCTCTGTGTGCTGTTCGTGTGCTATCCCTGTGACATGTGGATAGAATGCAGGCAGCATGAGTTGGTATACTTACCTGTCTCTAATGCTGCTGTCTCTGGAGCTGCTATTAGTTCCAGGTCCATGATCAGTGCAGTCAATATTCATGAGCATAATGAGCTGGCCCGGAAGTAAGTGTGACAGCAGTGTCGGGGGCAGGTAAGTACAAAAATTATATTTTTTTAAGTGATGTGTTTTCTCCAGTATATGTCACACTGAAGTCACATGGATCGCATCAGTGTGCGGTCTGTGTGACACCCGTGCTGCCCGCAGAAAATGGACATGTCACCGCGCGGAGCACACGGACATGTGTGTGCACCATGCGGACACACGGTCAGTGTGAAATCGTAGATATATGTGCAAACCCATTGATTCTAATGGGTCTGAGTATGTCCGTGTCTCCAGTACGTGCAGAAACAAACATCACACGTACCGGAGACATGGATGTGTGAAGGAGCCCTTATTCAGTAACGCTGTTCAGATGACACTTTTTCACACAATATGTATGTGGACACTTACATAGTGGTGGATACCACTGTTACAACCTACACCACTCATCCAGGAGGTTCCCTATCCAGAACCTCGTGAACTAATGAAGGTCATCTCTTCATGACCGAAACGTCTTCACATATATGCACTGGAATTGCCACCAAGCTGAATTAAAAATATTATTGTTTTGCACCATTGGTAGAGCCCACTTTTTTCTAGGTTTTTTTTCTTTAAACAGATTGAGTGCAAATGTGAAAAAAATCAGTGTGCATTATTCTCCATTTACCAGATGACCATCACCCAATCAAATCTATGGATGCGTGAAAAAAATCAGATCCCTCAGGCATCATTTGTGTAACATTTGATTATTATGAATATAGTTATAGCCAAGTTTAACGTGACAAACACCATCTTGATCGTTTCTCACAGTAGGCTCTCACTTACAAGGATTAGTATAATTTAATATTGCTGAAGTCACTGAAGGATATATGGGATGGCGTCACACCGCACTTTTTACATGCAGTAATAGCCCACTGCTGTGTTATGTGTGATAAGGTAAATTTTGCTATATTATTAGCTGGGAAACTGTATTTGATCATGAACATTTTAAATTGTTCTGTATAAAACCGGGTGCTATATGGATGTAAAATACAGACAGACAGATGGCACACACATGACAAGATGGATACAAATTGTCTGAGTTTTCTGGATGAAAGTTGGACGGTTTCAAATATGGAGGAAACATCCGTGTGCTGTCCTTATGCAAAACTGATACAGTAGAATATGTATAACACAGTGACCAATGCAAGTCAGTGTGATAGTTCACATGATTTAATCAGCCGACATGTGTCTCTAACAGCTGTGGAAGGAGTGGCACTCTGCTCCCGGCTGTTAACCTGCTAAATGTCACTGTCAATCTCTGACAACAGCATTTAATGCACCCCGACATCCCTGCAATGCAATTGTGGGGTGCTGATGAGTTATCAAGACAGCCAGGAGTCAGCTGACGACCCTATGTCTGTCTTCACATTGCTCCTATGAAAACCATCCTGTGGCCGGTGTTCATAGGAGACTCTGTGATCTCCTCTGTGAGCTACTGTGACATGGCTGTAGATAGAACAAGTGATCAGACCATTGCAGGTTCTAGTCCCCTATGGAGACTATTAATTACAGTGCAAAGTAGAAAAAACATTTTAACAAAAAATACATTTTTTATCACCCCTTTATACCACTACTGCATTTTATAATGGCTGCCAGTATTAACGTCATTTTGAAGGTATGGATCCATGACCAGGTTTCTCCTTTTAAGATTTTTGTAGATAAATTGTCAGTTTTGCTTCAAATGGATTGGGCTGAGGCCCCCAACAAAGAGAGGGAAAGGGGAAGGCCTTCTTCATAACTTGGAAAAGTTACATCTCTCTGTTTCGACAACGCATTCAGAGTGACATTAGAACTTGATTTCAACCTACAGTGTGGTATCAAGAGCAACTACTACTGTGAGAAGCGCCCATATAGGAAGAGTGGCCTGATAGGAGGAGTGGCCTGTATAGGATGAGCGGCCCATAAAGGAGAAGCGGCCCGTATAGGAGAAACGGCCCGTATAGGAGGAGCAGCCCAATAGAAGGAGCGCAACGTAAAGGATAAGCGGCCCGTAAAGGAGAAGCGGCCCGTATATGAGGAGCAGCTCGTATAGGAGGAGCAGCCCGTATAGAATTACCTTTGGCAGAACCGCTGCATAGAGACACTCTCGGTGTTGAAGGTCTATCGGGTGTCGGTGGGTCCGCACAACTCTTAGAGATACTAGGGTTACTCACCCATGTTGGGTGATTTAAATGCAAGAGAGGTACCTCTTCAGACCTGCACTCTCCCCCCCCCCCCTCCACATTTTTGGTTTATTCTTCTTTGAGTCAAAGTAACCCTACTTGGAATATATATTTTACTACTTATGATCTCATGGTAATGCCTGCTTGTAATTGTAGGCTTTGCCTAACCCTTGTCATATATATGTATATTTCTAGTAATATATGCATTTATGTTTGAGAGAATTTCAATAAAACACGTTTAAAATAAATAATTAAATAGAAAATACACATATTTGGTATTACTGCTTTTGTAAAAGTTTGATCTACCAAAATATAAAATAAATTAACGTGATCAAAAAACAGCATAACAAGAAAAAAATCAAATGGCCCGAATTGCAGTTTTTGTCCACCGCAATATCAGAAAAAATGTAACAACAGTTAATCAATACATTGTATAAACTCCAAAAAAAATCAATAAAAACATTGGCTGGAAGTGCAAAAAGCAAGTCCTCACACAACCCCAGATCCCAAACATATGACTTTCAGAAAGTTGTAACACAAGCAAGATTTTTTTTTCAAAATTTATGAATTTTTTTGACCACTTAAATAAAACATAAACTATAGATGTTTGGTATCAGCGTAATTGTACTGACCTTGCGTTATAATGCCAGGTCAGATTTTTTATGAAAGTAACACTGGAAATAAAACAAACAACAAAAACAATTGCAATTTTTCACTTTTTTGCTCTACTTGACCACACTTACTTTACATCACATACACTTACTTTACATCACATTACATCATATGATAAAAGTGGATGGTGTCATTCAAAAGTACAACTTTCCAGGGATCATTCAACAAGTCAAAAATCAAAGTTCACCACCTGATATAATTAATTTAACAGAAGAAGAAGTACGCCTGTGTCTGAGTAAATTAAACATTGATAAACCCCCCGGGCCAGATGGCGTTCATCCACGAATATTGAGGGAATTGAGCTCTGTAATCGACAGACCGCTGTATCTCACCTTTTTAGACTATCTTGTAACAGGGTTGGTGCCTCAGGATTGGAGGATTGCTGATGTGGTACTGATATTTAAGAAAGGTAAGAGGGTGGATCCAGGCAACTACCGTCCAGTAAGCCTGACATCAGTAGTATGCAAAGTTTTTGAGGGCATTTTAAGGGATGACATGCAAAAATATATTGAAGAAAAAAATATAATAACTGACAGACAGCATGGATTCATGAAAGATAATTCATGTCTAACCAACCTGTTGGGGTTCTATGAGGGGGTAAGTGCAAATCTGGATATCGGTAATGCAGCTGATGTGATTTATTTGGACTTTGCAAAGGCATTTGATACTGTACCACATAATAGCGTTATACTGAAGCTCCAGAAGCAAGAACTAGGGGAAACTATATGCAACTGGGTAAGGAATTGGCTAAAAGATAGGAAACAAAGAGTAGTCATAAATGGTACATTCTGCAAATGGGCTATAGTCAGCAGTGGGGTGCCGCACGGATCTGTGCTAGGACCAATTCTTTTTAATCTCTTTATTAATGATCTTGTGGATGGGATTGATAGTAAAGTGTCAGTCTTTTCTGATGACACCAAACTATGTAGGATATTAAAAACTGACCTTGATAGTACAATATTACAAAAAGATCTGGATAAGATGTCAGAATGGGCAGATACTTGGCAAATGAGATTTAATGTTGATAAATGTAAAGTAATGCACCTAGGACGGAGTAATCCTATAGCTGCGTATACATTAAATGGAAGTAAACTCGGGACTACAGAACAGGAGAAGGACTTGGGTATTCTCATTACAAATAAGCTGAGCAGCAGCACTCAATGTCAGGCAGCAGCTGCTAAAGCAAACAAGATTCTAGGGTGTATAAAAAGAGAGATTAGATCCCGTGATCCCAACGTATTGTTACCCCTTTATAAATCACTTCTAAGGCCACATCTGGAATATGGGATCCATTTTGGGCTCCACATTTTAAAAAGGACATTCAGAAGTTAAAGTCAGTTCAAAGGCGGCTAACTAGACTATTACAAGGAATGGAGGGCCTCCCATATGATAGCAGGTTGAAAAAGTTAGATTTGTTTAGCTTAGAAGAAAAATGTCTCAGAGGAGATCTCATTTATATGTATAAATACATGTGTGGTCAATATAAAGGACTGGCACATGACTTATTTCTTCCAAAGACGATACTAAGGACCAGGGGGCACTCACTGCGAGTGGAAGAAAAGCGATTCCGACACCTAAATAGGAAAGGGTTCTTTACAGTTAGAGCAGTCAGACTGGGGAATGCCCTACTACAAGAGGTAGTAATGGCAGATACTGTAATAGCATTTAAAAAAGCGCTGGATGATGTCCTCAGTACACACAACATTGTTGGTTATAAATTACTTAATTGCAAAATATATAATTGGTGGAGGAAGGTTGAACTCAATGGACCTAGGGCTTCTTTGAACCTATGCAACTATGTAACTTTTATTTAAAAAAACAAGCTGTCATACAGCTATATCGACAGAAAAATAAAAAAGTTATGGGTCTTGGAATAAGGGAAGGAAAAAAATGAAAGCACAAAAACAAAAAAATCGCGCGCTCCTTAATAATGTTAAGGATATAAAAAACAGACTCACTGTCGGCACACAAATTGTATATGGAGGACAATATTGATAAAAAATGGTCATTTTTTTTCTGGACATATAACAATTTACCTACTCTTCTGTGAATGCAGCCTAAAGGGTGCTTTACACGCTGCAACATCGCTAACGATACATCGTCGGGGGCACGTCGTTAGTAGTGATGAGCGAGTACTAAAAAGCTCGGGTGCTCGAGGCTCGGGCCGAGCATCCCAAGATAGTCGTGTACTCGGCCCGAGCACCGAGCCCAATGTTATCCTAAGGGAGACCCGAGTATTTTTATGAAATGACCCCCGGCAGCATGTAGAAACCCTAAAAATGTCACAAAAGTCTCAGAAGAGTGCTCAAATGACATGGCAACAGCATGGGGAAGACCCCTTGAAGCATTTATCACTCAAAAGTCACAGCTGTGAACAATTTTGTCCGCGTTTTACGCCATTTTTACGGACTCACCAGAAAACCTTCAAAAATGACACCAAAATGAATTTTCATGGCAGAAATGTTAAGGGCACATACCCAATAGTGAGATAGAGCTGGTGTATGTTACTTTTTGAGATTAATACATGAAAGATTTTACGTAAAACATTGTGTGGCACTCCGATGTCCCTGAGAAGAGACGTACATAAAGGCCTCTTGAGTCTAATGTGCCCATTTTGAAAAAGTGAGTCTTTGTAGTATTTTCCTTTGCCAGGGCAGTCCAAAATTGTGAGGTTCACCAATGCCCCTGCATACAGACGTGCATGAGGGCCTGTAAACCTGAAGTGCCCATTGTAAGGAAGTGGGTCTATTGTAGTATAGCCCTTTGGCAGGGCAGCCAAAAATTGGGAGGCTCCACGTTGTCCCTGGATAGAGACGTGCATGAGGGCCTATAAACCTGAAGTGCCCATTGTAAGGAAGTGGGTCTATTGTAGTATAGCCCTTTGGCAGGGCAGCCAAAAATTGGGAGGCTCCACGTTGTCCCTGGATAGAGACGTGCTTGAGGGCCTGTAAACCTGAAGTGTCCATTGTCAGGAAGTGGGTGTATTGTAGTATAGCCCTTTGGCAGGGCAGCCAAAAATTGGGAGGCTCCACGTTGTCCCTGGATAGAGACGTGCATGAGGGCCTGTAAACCTGAAGTGCCCATTGTAAGGAAGTGGGTCTATTGTAGTATAGCCCTTAGGCAGGGCAGCCAAAAATTGGGAGGCTCCACATTGTCCCTGGATAGAGACGTGCATGAGGGCCTGTAAACCTGAAGTGTCCATTGTCAGGAAGTGGGTGTATTGTAGTATAGCTCTTAGGCAGGGCAGCCAAAAATTGGGAGGCTCCACGTTGTCCCTGGATAGAGACGTGCATGAGGGCCTGTAAACCTGAAGTGCCCATTGTAAGGAAGTGGGTCTATTGTAGTATAGCCCTTTGGCAGGGCAGCCAAAAATTGGGAGGCTCCACGTTGTCCCTGGATAGAGACGTGCATGAGGGCCTGTAAACCTGAAGTGTCCATTGTCAGGAAGTGGGTCTATTATAGTATAGCCCTTAGGCAGGGCAGCCAAAAATTGGGAGGCTCCACATTGTCCCTGGATAGAGACGTGCATGATGGCCTGTAAACCTGAAGTGTCCATTGTGAGGAAGTGGGTCTATTGTAGTATAGCCCTTAGACAGGGCAGCCAAAAATTGGGAGGCTCCACGTTGTCCCTGGATAGAGACGTGCATGAGGGCCTGTAAACCTGAAGTGCCCATTGTAAGAAAGTGGGTCTATTGTAGTATAGCCCTTTGGCAGGGCAGCCAAAAATTGGGAGGCTCCACATTGTCCCTGGATAGAGACGTGCATGAGGGCCTGTAAACCTGAAGTGCCCATTGTAAGGAAGTGGGTCTATTGTAGTATAGCCCTTTGGCAGGGCAGCCAAAAATTGGGAGGCTCCACGTTGTCCCTGGATAGAGACGTGCATGAGGGCCTGTAAACCTGAAGTGCCCATTGTAAGGAAGTGGGTCTATTGTAGTATAGCCCTTTGGCAGGGCAGCCAAAAATTGGGAGGCTCCACGTTGTCCCTGGATAGAGACGTGCATGAGGGCCTGTAAACCTGAAGTGCCCATTGTAAGGAAGTGGGTCTATTGTAGTATAGCCCTTTCGCAGGGCAGCCAAAAATTGGGAGGCTCCACGTTGTCCCTGGATAGAGACGTGCATGAGGGCCTGTAAACCTGAAGTGTCCATTGTCAGAAAGTGGGTGTATTGTAGTATAGCCCTTTGGCAGGGCAGCCAAAAATTGGGAGGCTCCACGTTGTCCCTGGATAGAGACGTGCATGAGGGCCTGTAAACCTGAAGTGTCCATTGTCAGGAAGTGGGTGTATTGTAGTATAGCCCTTTGGCAGGGCAGCCAAAAATTGGGAGGCTCCACGTTGTCCCTGGATAGAGACCTGTTAGGTTCTTAGTGCCTCCGTGCTTGCATTTAAAAAACGCACGTGTGTGCCTGTTGGTGGCAGCGTTATGGTGCACTTGTGTGCGTTTTGCAAAAACTTGGATATAACGCACAAGTCTAGTGAATACACATCAGCACAGCATTTCAAAATGCGCAAGGGCGTTGGCAACGAACAAGGAAGTGGACGTGATGGTGGTGCAGGCAGAGACCGAGGTCGTGTGCAAGCTCTAATTACGCCACAACAAAGGGCCACATCTACTCGTTCGCACGTCCTGTCCCAATTTCTTGGGGACCGCAGCAGTACACCGCTCTTGAACCAAGACCAGTGTCAACAGGTTGTTAGTTGGATAGCGGATAATGCTTCCAGTCAGATTGGCACCACCACAAACACTCTGTCTTCCACACGGTCAAGTGTCAGTAGCCGTGATACTGCACCGCACATTTCAGAACCTGATCCTCCTTCCTACCACCAGGCCGAGTACACGTCCATGGACATTACTGATCCCACACTTGGACACTCGGAAGAGCTGTTCACGTTTTCATTCACACATTCTGGCCTCTCGCCAGCTCCTGTTGAAGTGGGCCATGACGAGATTGTATGTACAGATGCCCAAATATTTGAGAAGCCACGTTCTCACGAAGTTGGCAACGTGTCTCAACAAGGGGTGGACGATGATGAGACACAATTGTCAGGAAGTCAGGAGGAGGAGCAGGGTGCGGAAGAGGAAGACGACGTGGTGGATGATCCAGTAACTGACCCAACCTGGCAGGAGGATATGCAGAGCGAGGACAGCAGTGCACAGGGGGAGGGAGGCGTAGCATCCCAACAGGCAGTAAGAAGCAGGGTGGTGGCCCCAGGCAGACGTCAGGCAACCGTTCCCCGGAACAACAACACGACACAAGGTGCCTGTACAAATGTTAGGTCTTCCCGAGTCTGGCAGTTTTTTAAGTTGGCTCCAGATGATTCTAAAAAGGCCATTTGCAACACCTGCCATGCCAGCATCAGCAGGGGTACCAAAACTAGCAGCCTGACCACCACCAGCATGATCAGGCACATGTCAGCCAAGCACCCGACTTTGTGGGATGTACAACAGAGTCGAGGAGCAGTGCTTGCTGATGTCACTGCTACGTCTTCGCTTGTTGTGCATTCGAGCCAATCCCCTGTCCATGCTGCCCGCGAACAAGCCTCCTCCGGCCCTGCACCTGCAGTTGCCCACGCAGAAATAACACCATCATCAAGCACGTCCTTCTCCCAGCGCAGCGTTCAGTTATCCATTCAGCAAACCTTTGAACGCAGGCGCAAATACACTGCCAACGCCCCACATGCCACACTTCTAAATGCTAACATTTGGCGTCTGCTTGCGCTGGAAATGTTGCCTTTTAGGCTGGTGGAGACAGAAGCATTCCGCGACCTGATGGCGGCAGCTGTCCCACGTTACTCGGTCCCCAGCCGCCACTATTTCTCCCGGTGTGCCGTCCCCGCATTGCATAACCACGTGTCACAAAACATCAAACGTGCCCTGAATAACGCTGTTTCAGCCAAAGTCCACCTAACCACAGACACGTGGACAAGTGCTTGTGGGCAAGGCCGCTACATCTCGTTGACGGCACACTGGGTTAATATTGTGGAAGCTGGGACCCAGTCTGAGCGACGGCCGGATCCCGGGGACTCGAGCGGCGCTCCTCGCCCGTGAGTGAAAAGGGGTGGTTTGGGTCTTGGGGATATTGTCCGTGACGCCACCCACGGTTGTGGTGATTGTGTGGACACCACCGCTGCTCTGGACGGGGATCCCGGGAGCCTGTGACAGGGAGCAGCTTTGTTGTTATTTCTCCCCTCCGTGGGTAGGGGGGGTTGGTTGTCCCGGGGCCCGGTGATGGGGTAGAGATGGATGACAGGCGGGTTGCGGGGCCTGATGAGGTGCAGGGTCGCAGGGGCAGCGCTGTGCCGCACGGCACGGAGGTACTCACTCAGCCCAATGATGATGACACAGTTCACGGTAAAACAAGTGGCTGGATGGACGGGTCCCTCGGACGGCTGCGGTTGTTCCTCCCTGCAGGTTAGTGATGACTGTCTCTCCCTGCACCTAAGTTCAGTGTTGGTAGTGATGGTTTCCCACCGGTAACCCGCTCCCCGACCTGGATATGGGCCGGAGGAGCCCCTTTTGCCCACAGGCGCTGGCCCTGGGAGACGGTTGCCCTTGGCGGTGGCGGTGTCTCCCCTTAACGGTTGGACGGTTGCCTTCTATCGGGACTTGGCTGTTTGGAAACCCGGAGGTCCCCTTCACTAACGGATTTGGCAAATTCACGGCGACACCAAGCCTTGCCGGGATCCGAAAGGCCCCTGCCAATGGTGCTGGCTTCTCTTTGTATACCGGTCCGGTACGGCCGGGTCACCACCCGTCCACGGTCCTTACGGCAGACTCCAATCGGCCTCCACTGCAGACGGTCACCACATCCTGCCAACCTTGCTGTCCTGTCCGGGCCACACACCCAGACCAACTGCAGGCTCTTTGCTGTCACTTTTCTCCTCTCTACTACTTTCCTCCTTCCACTTCCTTAGCTTAACTCTCACATCCTGTGTTTTCCCTCCTCCAGGACTGTGAACTCCTTGGTGGGTGGAGACCAACCGCCTGGCTCCACCCCCTGGTGTGGACAACAGCTCTTGGGGAAGGCAACAAGGATTTTGTGTTTTGACTATGATGTGCCTGCAGGGAGTGTGGGGTGTGTAAATGTTGTGCTCTGTGGTCCCTGGCTTGTCCAGGGCGACACAGAAGCACTGCAACACTGCCTCGGCGAAGCGGCAACAGGCTGTGCTGAAGCTAATCTGCATAGGTGACAAACCCCACAATGCAGAAGAGGTGTGGACAGCTCTGAAACAGCATGCAGATCACTGGCTCACACCTCTGAACCTAAAGCCAGGAAAGGTTTTGTGTGACAATGGCCCGAATCTGGTGGCGGCTTTGAGGCGAGGCCAGCTGACACATGGTCCATGCGTGGCCCATGTGCTCAACCTCGTGGTTCAGCGGTTTCTAAAGTCATACCCAGAGCTGTCTGATCTGCTGGTAAAAGTTCGCCGCCTGTCTGCACATTTTCGAAAGTCACCTACTGCTTCAGCCGGCCTTGCCGGCTTTCAGCGCCATTTGCATCTTCCGGCTCACAGACTGGTGTGTGATGTCCCCACGCGTTGGAATTCAACTCTGCACATGTTGGTCAGGATATGTGAGCAGAAGAGGGCAGTTGTTGAGTACCTGCATCACCTAAGCCATAGGGAAATGGGTCAAACTCCACACATAACACCTGAGGAGTGGAGATGGATGTCCGACCTATGTACCATCCGCCAAAACTTTGAGAACTCCACCAAGATGGTGAGCGGCGATGACGACATTATTAGCATCACCATACCGCTTCTCTGCCTTCTAAAATGGTCTCTGCTCAAAAACAAACATGATGCATTGCAGGCGGAGCGCGATGAGTTTGAGCAAGAAACAGTAGTGGGTGTGGGTGATAACACACAGCCCAGCCTCGTCTCATCACAACGTGCAGTGGAGGACTATGACGAGGAGGAGGATGAAGACATGGAGCAACTCTCCGGCCAAATTGAAGATATGACATGCAGTCATATCCTCGGTTCAGCGTGGCTGGCCAGAGGACAGGGTAGATGATGAGGAGGAGGAGGACAGCATGTTCAGTCATCGTGTTGGTCAGGATACTGAAGTGATGACTGTTAAGAGTCTGGCACACATGGCTGACTTTATGGTAAGCTGCCTGTCTCGTGACCCTCGCGTTAAGAACATCTTGGCCGACAATCATTACTGGTTGGTAACACTGTTAGACCCACGCTAAAAGGAGAACTTTATGTCTCTTATTCCCGAGGCGGAGAGGTCAGGCAAAATGCAGCAGTTCCAGAAGGCCATAGTCACGGAAGTAGGCAAAGCATTCCCCTCACAAAACGCTAGCGGCATAGGTCAGGAATCAGTGGACAACCAAGGCGTACAGCCGAGAGAGGCACAAGTCCAATCCACCAGAGGTAGGGGAACAGTCTTCAAGATGTGGGACAGTTTTCTCAGCCCCTCACATACCACAGCCCCTGAGATGCGGGGTAGCGCCACAAGAAATCCTAAGTTTGCCCAGATGCTCAAGGAGTACCTTGCAGATCAAACCACTGTACTCCGACATTCCTCTGTGCCTTACAATTAATGGGTATCCAAGCTGGACACGTGGCATGAATTGGCTCTCTACGCCTTTGAAGTCCTGGCCTGCCCTGCCGCTAGCGTTTTGTCACAGCGTGTTTTTAGTGCCGCAGGTGGAATCATTACAGATAAACGCACCCGCCTGTCAACTGAAAATGCTGACAGGCTGACTCTGATCAAGATGAACAAGGGTTGGATTGGGCCAGACTTCACCACACCACCAGCAAATGACAGCGGAATTTAAAGTTTGTAACGGGAATTTGCCATGTACCTCCACTCACCCATGGTAACACACTTCTGGACTTTGGCTAATCGCTGGACTGCTCCTCCTTCTCCTCATGCGCCATCATGATGACCGTTACAATAGTTAGGCCGTTGTTTCAGGTATACCCCCAGTGGTAAATTTTTTCGCCCATTCTTTCAGAATGGGCATTACAACGACAGGAGACCCGCTCCTTTGCAATGGGAACAATGTTTTGAGGCCCTCATGCACATCTCTATCCAGGGACAATGTGGAGCCTCCAAATTTTTGGCTGCCCTGCCTAAGAGCTATACTACAATAGACCCACTTCCTTACAATGGGCACTTCAGGTTTACAGGCCCTCATGCACGTCTCTATCCAGGGACAATATGGAGCCTGACGCTGCCACCGACTGCCACACACGTGCGGTTTTTAAATGCAAGCACGGACGCACTAAGAACCTAACAGGTTTTTAGGAGCGACAATTACTGAGAAGTCTGACACTATCAGACACTGCTGACTGACGTGTATTATTCACTAGACTTGTGCGTTATATAATAGTTTGTGCAAAACGTGCACCTGTACGCTGCCACCGACAGGCACACACGTGCGGTTTTTAAATGCAAGCACAGACGCACTAAGAACCTAACAGGTTTTTAGGAGCGACAATTACTGAGAGTCTGACACTATCTGGACTGTTTTAGACTGTGTACACCAGCCCCAGATATGATGAAGGCTGGTATACGGTCACCACTAGGAATGGCTATATACCCTGCCTGCCTGCCTGTGTACTGCTACAATAGTCCTGACAAGGACTCTTCTGGTCACTAGCCTGTATTGCGACCTGGCTATACCCTGCCTGTATACAGCAACAATAGTCCTGAGAAGGACTCTGCTACTGTACTCCGACCTGGCTATACCCTGCCTGCCTGTATACAACTATAATAGTCCTGAGAAGGACTTCTGGTCACACTGTTTGCAGCCCTGCTCCGGAACTAACTATAAAGGGCCGCAAACCTGAAGCAGCAACACTCTCCCTGCACTCACTGTCTGGATGGCTGTGTGCAGAGCACAGCGCGCCCGCCGGTATAAAGGCTCGGTCACGCTGTGCAGGCCGGCCAATCACTGCAATTCCACAACTAACAGGGCTATGGCATTGCAGTGGTCTGCCAGCCAATCCCTGCATGAGGGCTGGCTCTCAAAAGAGCGCCAACATGCAGGGATGAAGACCACGAGTACAGCACGAGTATCGCGAGATTACTCGGTCCCTGCCGAGTAGCCCGAGTACAGTGATACTCGTGCGAGTACCGAGTAGTAACAAGCATACTCGCTCATCACTAGTCGTTAGTGACGCACATCCGGTGCCGTTAGTGACATCACAGTGTGTGACACCAATAAACGATGATCAACGAGCGCAAAAACGTGAAAAATCGTTGCTCGTTGATGCGTCGTTCATTTCCTTAATATCGTTGCTGCTGCAGGTACGATGTTGTTCTTCGTTCCTGTGGCAGCACACATCGCTATGTGTGACACCGCAGGAACGACGAACATCTCCTTACCTTCATCCACCGGCAACGAGGAAGGGAGGAGGTGGGCGGTATGATCCGGCTGCTCATCTCCGCCCCTCCTCTGCTATTGGACGGCTGCCGTGCAACGTTGCTGTGACGCCGCACGAACCGCCCCCTTAGAAAGGACGCGGATCGCCAGCCAGAGCTACGTCGCAGGGAAGGTAAGTCCGTGTGACGGGTGTTAGCGATGTTGTGCACCACGGGCAGAGATTTACCCGTGTCGCACAACCGACGGGGGCGGGTACGCTTGTAGCGATATCGGTACCGATATCGCATCGTGTAAAGTACCCTTAAGTCTAAGTTCAGACATCCATATTTTAGTAACTGAATAGAATATGGATAGTGATTTTGGCTCTTCTGACTCAAACTCAACAGCCTCATAAATGCCTAGAGTCTATTGCGCTTGGGTCAGAAGTAGATCTGAGCATACCAAGCACGGACTTTTAAAAAAAAAAATCAGTTGTCGAGTTCGGAGTTACGTACACTGACCACCCTCGCGAGCATCGCTGTGCTTGGGTACACTCAGTGCTCAGTCCAGTGCGAGCCGCTTGCAGTGTTTGATGGGCTCTCACTGGGGTAAAAACAGCATGATAGGATGTAGTGTGTCAAAAAAACTCTGTATATATGTGGGTGGAGAGCTGAACTGGTTAATCAGTGACTTTCATTAGGGTTCAGGTCAAGTCTAGGTCCCGAACTGAACTTTATCTAAGTCCGGCTGAACCTGACAAATCCGAACGTCCACAGGTCCGCTTATCTCTATTAGGCCTCCTTCACACATCCGTGTCTTCAGCATGTGTGGTGTCCATTTCCACACGTACCGGAGACATGGACACATGTCGCGGGCGGAGGAGGGGACGCCGCGCTCTCCCACTGCTTGGGTTCGGCCGCCGCTGCGGCTGCTGCGGCCTGCCGCTGCTGCTCGGTGGCTTGAGCGATGGGCCGGATCCCGGGGACTCGAGCGGCGCTCCTCGCCCTTGAGTGAAAGGGGGTTTTGGGTGTAGGGATTGGTTATTGTCCGTGATGCCACCCACAGTTGTGGTGATTTGTTGACACCACCGCTGCTCTGTATGGGGATCCCGGGAAGGATGGTATGGAGCAGCCAGTTGTTGTGTTGCCCCTCCGTGGGTAGGGGTTGGTGATCCCGGGGCCCAGTGATGGGGTTGTTGGATGGTGGACAGGCGGGCTATGGGGCCTGTGGAGGTGCAGGGGCGCAGGGGCAGCGCTGTGCCATACGGCACGGAGGTACTCACTCAGCCAGTAAACACGACACAGTTCTCGGTAAACAAACGGCTGGTTGGACGGGTCCCTCGGACGGTTGCTGTTGTTGTTTCTCCCCTGACCCAGTTTAGTGGGATAAGTCCTTTCTCTCGCCTCAGTGCACCCTCCTTCTGCATTCCGGCTTCCAGCTGGCTCCCCGGTTCAGTACCGGTGGGCCACCGCCCAGCCCCGGCTACCTACGGTTCCACCAGCTGTCTCCCCGGCTCCCTGCAGACGGCCACTACCGTCTGCCGGACTCTCTGTACGAGGCCCTAGGCTCCAACCTAGGCCCCTGGCTCTGTCTGCCTCTCTGCAGACCTTCTCTCCTCCTCTCCTAGGACTTGACTGGGCTTGTTTCCTGCCTCAGGCCAGCTTACTCCAGGGTGGGCGTCTCCATCTCCTGACTCCGCCCACCTGGTGTGTCAGTCTGAGCCCGAGGCAGAAAGCAGGTCACTTTGGGGATGTCTGCTGTGAACTGCTGGGGGTGGGGGTGTGTGTGTGTTGTTACCTGTGTCCCCTGGCTTGTCCAGGGTGACACACACACATAGACTCATTAAAATAAATGGGTTTGTGCACACATCCGAGTTTTTACAAGGACCATTTGTCCATGTGGAACACACTTGTATCCATATGTTCCACAAGGCGGCATGTCCATTTCTCTCCTGAAGCACGACTGCACACTAATATGATCCGTGTGACATCAATGTGACACGTACTGGAGAAAACACAGGTCACATAAAAATAAAGAATTTTTATATTTACCTGTCTCTGGCGCTGGTGTTGCCTCCGAGCCAGCTCATTATGCTTATGAATATTCACTGCCCTAACCACGGACCCAGAAATAACAGTGTGTTGCCCAGAGAAGGGGGTAATCGGTCCCGTGCAGAGTATTCAGTCGGGGATGTCACTTCTGTGGCCGTTGCCCGGTTCCGTGCCCTGGGCCCCTTTTGTAAGTAGGAATATTTACAGGGGAGATTAGAGTTAATGTCATGTGACGCCACCTGCGGGTTGCTGTTAAGGATGAAGAACCACCGCTGCTAAATGTGGGTACTCCCAGGGCTGATGGTGTTTGCAGCAATGGGGTTAGGCCCTCCGCAGGTAGGGCTGTGCCTGGGAGATGTTGCAGGGTAATAACGAAGACCACACCGGGTTGTCTTTAACAGTCTTTACTCACTCTGACCTTTGGACCACTGGTTTGGGTCCCTTGGAGTATGAGTGCCTATGTAGTGACACAGGTTGCTCTGTCCCCGTCACTCTCTGTTGATTAGGTCCCCGTAGCATGGAGTGTTTAGGGGCCCCGGCTGTCCCTTTTGGGGTACAGTCTCCTTCTCCATACGGCGGGCAGTATGGACCCTGTGGGGAGGTAAGTGTCTGAACCACGATCCTAGTTTACTGCTGAAGCCCCCGGATTATTTGGTTTGGTGAAGTCCGTGAAGGTGTCCTCACCGGGCAGGTATTTATCAAACCATCTGAAACTGATGCTTAATCTAGGGCCTTATGCCCCGTTCGTGCTCCGGTCCCAGCGGTATCTCTGGTATCCATCCTGGCGACCTCTCTCCTGTGCCCCCGGGTCACCGTTACATGGACCCAGCTCAGACACATCCGCACACCTCTTCTGTGTGCTACCCTCTCCAGACTGACTACTCACTGACTGCTGACCCCTCCCATCAGGCTCGTTAAACCCAGGGACTCATTCCCATGGCGACCATCCCCTTCCATGGTTAACCCTCTATGCCCAGTGTGGAGTGGAGAACGAGGATTTTGGTAGTGTTTTGGTGGTATTGGCACTGTTACTCCAGGTTCCAGGGGTTAGGTCCTGCATCCCCAAGAGGATGCAGTTCCCTGTAGTGCCCTGAGGGTCTCAGGGGCGCTACATTTCCCTTTGGTTAAACAACAACAACAGCAGTGTCGGGGACAGGTAATTATACCGGCTCACACTGTCTGTGTGTTATCCGGATGTCACATGGATAACACAGAAACAGCACATACTGAACACACACAGGGAAACACGCACACACATACACACCTACATCAACCGTGAAAAGTGTGTGTGTTTTATGCGGACATATGAAAGAGGCCTTAAGCAAACTTTCAGCTAGTTCGGCATACCCATTCTGTGCCCGGACCATGATATTTGGACACCTGAATCTAGTCTTATAATTTCCTTCAGAAAAAGAGCCTTCCAATGACTTGTCAACTCAGTAAAGATATTCTCAAGCTTCACCAAAAATGACAGCAATCATTAGGCCAATATATTCGTTATTCGGACTTACCTGAATGACAGCGTTTTCAATAACTGGGAGACAGAAAGTGGCTGTTCTTCAGATCCTGGCTGTGGCCGGCAGGAGACCCTGGCCAGTATTATGTCCTATACTCTGCGGTGTGCAGTTAGGATTAGAGATGAGCGAACCGGTCCCGGTTCGGCTCGAGGTCGGTTCGCCGAACGGAGCTCCCGTTCGAGTTCGTCGAACGTTCGACGAACCGAACTCGAACTGCATAGGAAACAATGGCAGGCAATCACAAACACAGAAAAACACCTAGAAAACACCCTCAAAGGTGTCCAAAAGGTGACAAACAACTCACAACACATGGGAAAGTGACAAGGACATATACTCATGCGAAAACAAAACAGCTGGACAAGGAAAAAGAGGAGGACACACAGATATAGGCATGGCACGCCCTTCTAAAGTCATGTAAAACACCGCAAGGTGACTCCAAGCGGAGTCTCCCTTTTTTCCAAAAATTGGGCCCCACACACACCCACCCCTTCAGTGGCAGCACTTGTGCCCCAGTTGTACACTTCACAGCTAGATTTGCATCAAGCACATTCAAAAATACGCCATAATTAACCGTCCCCAGGATGACACCGGGGTAGGTAGCAAAGTCTTTCCTGATCCCAGCTCTGTTCATCTTGGCTTCTTTTAAAAACAATGTAAGCAAGGGTTACTCCAAGCGGAGTCTCCCTTTTTTCCAAAAATTGGGCCACACAGACACCCACCCCATCAGTGGCAGCACTTGGGCCCTAGTTGCAAACAGGATGTTTTGATTTGCATCAAGCACATTCAAAAATACGCCATAATTAACCGTCCCCAGGATGACAACGGGGTAGGTAGCAAAGTTTTTCCTGATCCCAGCTCTGTTCATCTTGGCTTCTTTTAAAAACAATGTAAGCAAGGGTTACTCCAAGCGGAGTCTCCCTTTTTTTTCCAAAAATTGTGCCCCACACACACCCACCCCATCAGTGGCAGCACTTGTGCCCTAGTTGTACACTTCACAGCTAGATTTGCATCAAGCACATTCAAAAATACGCCATTCTTATCCGTCCCCAGGATGACACCGGGGTAGGTAGCAAAGTCTTTCCTGATCCCAGCTCTGTTCATCTTGGCTTCCTTTAAAAACAATGTAAGCAAGGGTTACTCCAAGCGGAGTCTCCCTTTTTTCCAAAAATTGGGCCACACAGACACCCACCCCATCAGTGGCAGCACTTGGGCCCTAGTTGCAAACAGGATGTTTTGATTTGCATCAAGCACATTCAAAAATACGCCATAATTAACCGTCCCCAGGATGACAACGGGGTAGGTAGCAAAGTCTTTCCTGATCCCAGCTCTGTTCATCTTGGCTTCTTTTAAAAACACAGCAAGCAAGGGTTACTCCAAGCGGAGTCTCCCTTTTTTTCCAAAAATTGGGCCCCACACACACCCACCCCATCAGTGGCAGCACTTGTGCCCTAGTTGTACACTTCGCAGCTAGATTTGCATCAAGCACATTCAAAAATACGCCATTCTTATCCGTCCCCAGGATGACACCGGGGTAGGTAGCAAAGTCTTTCCTGATCCCAGCTCTGTTCATCTTGGCTTCTTTTAAAAACACAGCAAGCAAGGGTTACTCCAAGCGGAGTCTCCCTTTTTTCCAAAAATTGGGCCCCACACACACCCACCCCTTCAGTGGCAGCACTTGTGCCCCAGTTGTACACTTCACAGCTAGATTAGCATCAAGCACATTCAAAAATACGCCATAATTAACCGTACCCAGCATGACAACGGGGTAGGTAGATAAAGTCTTTGCTGACCCATGACTTGTTCATCTTGGCTTCTTTTAAAAACAATGTAAGCAAGGGTAACTCCAAGCGGAGTCTCCCTTTTTTCCAAAAATTGTGCCCCACACACACCCACCCATTCAGTGGCAGCACTTGTGCCCTAGTTGTACACTTCACAGCTAGATTTGCATCAAGCACATTCCAAATCCACAAGCATTTACTCTCCCCAGGATGACACAGGGGTTGTAAATTCCTTCTGGATCCATGACTTGTTCATTTTGATGAACGTCAGTCTGTCCACATTGTCACTGGACAGACGCGTGCGCTTATCTGTCAGCACACACCCAGCAGCACTGAAGACACGTTCAGAGACAACGCTGGCAGCTGGACACGACAAAATCTCCAAGGCGTAAGTTGGGAGCTCTGGCCATTTTTCTAGGTTTGAAGCCCAAAAGGAGCAAGGCTCCAGTTGCACAGTCATGGCATCGATGTTCATTTGGAGATACTCCTGTATCATCCTCTCCAGCCGTTGACTATGTGTCAAACTTGTTGTCTCTGGTGGCCTTGCAAAAGAGGGTCTAAAAAAATTATGAAAAGATTCCATAAAATTGCTGTTACCAGCACCAGATACGGTCCTACTGGTACGGGTAGACTGTTGAAGATGACGAGACCGTCCCATGTTTGTCAAGTTACAACTGGGAGATTCCCTCCCTGCACCTGCACGGTTGTTTGGTGGAAAAGCCGAGCTAAGATCGAGTAACAGCTTCTGCTGATACTCCTGCATACGTGCGTCCCTTTCTATGGCTGGAATTATGTCACAAAATTTGGACTTGTACCGGGGATCTAATAGTGTGGCAATCCAGTAGTCATCATCACTTCTAATTTTGACAATACGACTGTCATGTTGGAGGTAGTGCAACAAAAAGGCACTCATGTGTCTTGCGCAGCCATGCGGACCAAGTCCACGCTGTGTTTGTGGCATAGAGATGCTACCCGTTCTTTCTTCCTCTGACATCTCCCCCCAACCTCTTTCAACTGAAATTTGACCAAGGTCTCCCTCATCCGCTGAGTCTTCCATGTCCATGGACAGTTCGTCCTCCATTTCTTCATGTTCTCCTGCACCTTGCTCAACATTTCGCCTGCTACTATGCGCCCTTGTCGATCCCTGTCCCCCATGGTCCCATGCCTGCTGCGTTGGTGATGATGAACGTCTGGACCTTGGTGATGTTGTTGTCCCTTGCGCATATGAATCCTCCTGTAGTTCCTCCCCTTCATGTTGTCCCACCCCCTGACTCCGAATAGTGTTTAGCGTGTGCTCCAGCATGTAAATGACTGGAATCGTCATGCTGATAATGGCATTGTCAGAGCTAAACATATTCGTCGCCATGTCGAAACTGTGCAGAAGGGTGCATAGGTCCTTGATCTGAGACCACTCCATCAGGGTGATCTGCCCCACCTCTGCATCTCGTTGGCCCAGGCTATACGTCATGACGTATTGCACCAGGGCTCTGCGGTGCTGCCACAGTCGCTGTAACATGTGGAGAGTTGAATTCCAGCGTGTCGCCACATCGCATTTCAGGCGATGAACCGGCAGGCCGAAAGACTTCTGGAGCGATGCAAGTCGCTCTGCTGCGGCGCTTGAACGGCGTAAGTGAGCAGACAGTTTTCGTGCCCTGTTCAGAAGGCCATCTAGGCCGGGATAGTGTGTTAAAAATTGCTGGACGACAAGGTTCAACACGTGAGCCATACAAGGTACGTGTGTCACCTTGCCCAGGCGAAGGGCCGCACCCAGGTTTGCAGCATTGTCGCACACGGCCTTACCAGGCTGCAGGTTGAGTGGAGACAACCATTTATTAAACTCGGACCGCAGAGCTGACCACAACTCCTCAGCTGTGTGACTCTTATTCCCAAGACATGTCAAGCCATTGCGCTCTGCTGCCAGCATAGTAATGAGGCGTGCGTGATTCCTTCTGCGCAGTGAGAACGCTGGTGGCCTGACCAGGCAGGCTTGGGGCGGAGGTGGAGGACCCAGATGAGGTGGAGGATGCAGAAGCAGTGGCGGAACTTGGACAGACAGAGGATTGACACACAAGTCATGGGGACGGCAAGACTTGTGCAGCAGACCCTTCACCATCTATCACCATAGTTACCCAGTGCCCAGTCAGCGACATGTAACGTCCCTGTCCATGCTTACTGGTCCAAGTATCGGTGGTGAAATGCACCCGTTCACACACAGAGTTTCTCAAGGAAGCGGTGATGTTGTGTGCGACATGCTGGTGTAGCGCGGGCACACCTTTCTTAGAGAAGTAGTGGCGACTAGGCATCTGGTACTGGGGCACAGCGACAGACATAAGGTCTCTAAAATCCTGTGTGTCCACTAGGCGGAAAGGCAGCATTTCGGTAGCCAACAGCTTACAGAGGGATAGAGTCAACCTCTTAGCTTTGTCATGGGTCGGAGGAAGTGGCCTTTTATTTGACCACATCTGAGGGACAGAGATCTGGCTGCTGTGTGTAGACGGTGTTGAGTAGGGTGTCCCTGGAAAAATGCAGGTTTGTGAGGAAAGTGCAGGCGGAGACATGATGTTCACTCAAAAATATTATGTATTGCAAAGTGTGCACAGTACCAACATTCCAAGCTGTACTATTGAAAAAATGAGATTTTTGGCAAAAAATTGCAATTTTTCGAGCCACCCCGCCAACGTCACGGCAAATCTCCTGGGGCAGTCCTAACACTAAAATATTTTTATTTAAAGTGTGCCATGTGGCCTCACATATGCAAAATTAGGACTGCACAGCACGTACCTTGTGCTTTTCAGTCACCGTCTCCATGACTGATTCATGGTTGTGGGCGGGACAGGCCCGAGCACATGCTGCTTAGAATAAGTAGCCAGTGGACGGGGTTGTATGGCAAGTGTGAACAGCCACCAACCGCCAAAAATCAGGACAGATGGAAAAATAAACATGAGGTGCACTGCAAGATGAGAACCAACTGGGACCCTATATAACAAGAAAAAACAGCATAAAAACAACCTCCACTCAAAAATATTATGTATTGCAAAGTGTGCACAGTACCAACATTCCAAGCTGTACTATTGAAAAAATGAGATTTTTGGCAAAAAATTGCAATTTTTCGAGCCACCCCGCCAACGTCACGGCAAATCTCCTGGGGCAGTCCTAACACTAAAATATTTTTATTTAAAGTGTGCCATGTGGCCTCACATATGCAAAATTAGGACTGCACAGCACGTACCTTGTGCTTTTCAGTCACCGTCTCCATGACTGATTTATGGTTGTGGGCGGGACAGGCCCGAGCACATGCTGCTTAGAATAAATAGCCAGTGGACGGGGTTGGATGGCAAGTGTGAACAGCCACCAACCGCCAAAAATCAGGACAGATGGAAAAATAAACATGAGGTGCACTGCAAGATGAGAACCAACTGGGACCCTATATAACAAGAAAAAACAGCATAAAAACAACCTCCACTCAAAAATATTATGTATTGCAAAGTGTGCACAGTACCAACATTCCAAGCTGTACTATTGAAAAAAATGAGATTTTTGGCAAAAAATTGCAATTTTTCGAGCCACCCCGCCAACGTCACGGCAAATCTCCTGGGGCAGTCCTAACACTAAAATACTCATTTTTATTTTTCCATCTGTCCTGATTTTTGGCGGTTGGTGGCTGTTCACACTTGCCATCCAACCCCGTCCACTGGCTATTTATTCTAAGCAGCATGTGCTCGGGCCTGTCCCGCCCACAACCATGAATCAGTCATGGAGACGGTGACTGAAAAGCACAAGGTACGTGCTGTGCAGTCCTAATTTTGCATATGTGAGGCCACATGGCACACTTTAAATAAAAATATTTTAGTGTTAGGACTGCCCCAGGAGATTTGCCGTGACGTTGGCGGGGTGGCTCGAAAAATTGCAATTTTTTGCCAAAAATCTCATTTTTTCAATAGTACAGCTTGGAATGTTGGTACTGTGCACACTTTGCAATACATAATATTTTTGAGTGGAGGAGACATGATGTTGCCTTCATCCAACGTTGGTGCTATCGATGTCTGAGAGAGCTGCACACACTCACTTGTTTCCCCTTCCAAACCAACTGACGACCTACCAAGCAAACTGCCTGTTGCGGTTACAGTGGTGGAAGTTTTGCGTGGAAAAACAGGTGTGACAGCTGTCCCCACAGTCCTAGAAGATGAAGAGCGCGCGGATGCACTTGAAGGGGCAGGCGGTGGTGGTTTCGCTCCGCTAGGCCGCATTACAGCACCGTGAGCTTCCCACCGGGACCTATGATATTTATTCATGTGACGATTCATGGAAGAAGTTGTCAAACTGCTGAGGTTTTGACCTCTACTAAGAGAATCATGACAAAGTTTACAGATCACATAATTTGGGCGATCTTTTTCTATGTCAAAAAAGGACCAGGCTAGGCAAGGCTTAGAGGCCATGCGACCTGTTGATCCACCCCGAATAATGCTCATAGGCAGAGTGGTGGCTGAGGATGCAGTTGTAGACGTGCTACCAGTGCTCCGACTCTGTCCAGGAAGGCGCAAGGTAACTTCGTCGTCGGTTGCATCCTCCTCCACCGCCTCTGTTGACCTCCTCGAGTGCCTGACTGGGGGTTGACAGTAGGTGGGATCTAGAACTTCATCATCAATTGTTGTGTTTGCACTCCCCTCCCCCTCAGACCGAGCCTCTTCTTGCCCTGACCGAATATTTAAGTTGTCATCCCAATCGGGTATCTGCGTCTCATCTTCATCAGTATGTTCCTCATTGTTTATAACCACAGGTGTTACAGTTTGTGACAAAGGGTCAACATTATGATCAGAAACTTGGTCCTCACGGCCTGAATCAGAGTCACAAAGGTTCTGGGCATCACTGCAGACCATTTCCTGTTCTGTACTCACTGTAGCTTGGGAGCAGACCTCTGATTCCCAGGCTATAGTGTGACTGAACAGCTCTGCAGACTCAGCCATCTCAGTTCCACCATACTGTGCAGGGCTGATGGAGACTTCAGAGCTGGGAGAAATCAACTGTGATTGGGATGACAACTCAGAGGACTGGTGTTTTTTGGATGCGGTACTTGAAGTGGCTGAGAGGGCACTTGTTGGACCACTTGAGATCCATTCAAGCATTTTCCTTTTTTGCCCATCATCTACCTTTCTTCCTGTTGTTCGTGTCCGTAAAAAAGGGAGCACATCGGATTGTCCATGGTAAGTAGTAGACATCTTACTTTTGCTGGTAGATGGTCTATCTTCAGCAGATGATAATGGAGCTTTGCCACTTTCCCCACAGACAAAACCTTTTTTGCCTTTTCCACCACGCCTCTTCCCCTTTCCACCAGCATCTGTCATTTTGCCACTCATGTTGATTGCGACAAGATTGTGGACTGAAAATGTGGTAGTAAAAATTGAGAGGTGGTGAAGATTGCAGTGGTGGTCTAGCTTTATTAACAGCAGAATAATAAAGAATAAATATCCCTGACAATGCAACTACAGGCCTTAAACTGGCAGCAAAAATTGCTAGTCTAATGGCTTAGTTATAATGAGTTGGAGTGTGCAATGCAGGCAGACGCGCTCTGCAAATGTCTTTGCACTAGTGGGACTATAGCAAAGTCCAATAGCCACAGATAGGATGCCACTAGGTACACTGAGTGTTTGCTAGTCTAATGGCTTAGTTATAATGAGTTGGAGTGTGCAATGCAGGCAGACGCGCTCTGCAAATGTCTTTGCACTAGTGGGACTATAGCAAAGTCCAATAGCCACGTATAGGATGCCACTAGATACACTGAGTGTTTGCTAGTCTAATGGCTTGGTTATAATGAGTTGGAGTGTGCAATGCAGGCAGACGCGCTCTGCAAATGTCTTTGCACTAGTGGGACTATAGCAAAGTCCAATAGCCACAGATAGGATGCAACTAGGTACACTGAGTGTTTGCTAGTCTAATGGCTTAGTTATAATGAGTTGGAGTGTGCAATGCAGGCAGACGCGCTCTGCAAATGTCTTGGCACTAGTGGGACTATAGCAAAGTCAAATAGCCACGTATAGGATGCCACTAGGTACACTGAGTGTTTGCTAGTCTAATGGCTTAGTTATAATGAGTTGGAGTGTGCAATGCAGGCAGACGCGCTCTGCAAATGTCTTTGCACTAGTGGGACTATAGCAAAGTCCAATAGCCATGTATAGGATGCCACTAGGTACACTGAGTGTTTGCTAGTCTAATGGCTTAGTTATAATGAGTTGGAGTGTGCAACGCAGGCAGATGCGCTCTGCAAATGTCTTTGCACTAGTGGGACTATAGCAAAGTCCAATAGCCACGTATAGGATGCCACTAGGTACACTGAGTGTTTGCTAGTCTAATGGCTTAGTTATAATGAGTTGGAGTGTGCAATGCAGGCAGACGCGCTCTGCAAATGTCTTTGCACTAGTGGGACTATAGCAAAGTCCAATAGCCACAGATAGGATGCCACTAGGTACACTGAGTGTTTGCTAGTCTAATGGCTTAGTTATAATGAGTTGGAGTGTGCAATGCAGGCAGACGCGCTCTGCAAATGTCTTTGCACTAGTGGGACTATAGCAAAGTCCAATAGCCACGTATAGGATGCCACTAGGTACACTGAGTGTTTGCTAGTCTAATGGCTTAGTTATAATGAGTTGGAGTGTGCAACGCAGGCAGATGCGCTCTGCAAATGTCTTTGCACTAGTGGGACTATAGCAAAGTCCAATAGCCACGTATAGGATGCCACTAGGTACACTGAGTGTTTGCTAGTCTAATGGCTTAGTTATAATGAGTTGGAGTGTGCAATGCAGGCAGACGCGCTCTGCAAATGTCTTTGCACTAGTGGGACTATAGCAAAGTCCAATAGCCACGTATAGGAAGCCACTAGGTACACTGAGTGTTTGCTAGTCTAATGGCTTAGTTATAATGAATTGGAGTGTGCAATGCAGGCAGACGCGCTCTGCAAATGTCTTTGCACTAGTGGGACTATAGCAAAGTCCAATAGCCACGTATAGGAAGCCACTAGGTACACTGAGTGTTTGCTAGTCTAATGGCTTAGTTATAATGAGTTGGAGTGTGCAACGCAGGCAGATGCGCTCTGCAAATGTCTTTGCACTAGTGGGACTATAGCAAAGTCCAATAGCCACGTATAGGATGCCACTAGGTACACTGAGTGTTTGCTAGTCTAATGGCTTAGTTATAATGAGTTGGAGTGTGCAACGCAGGCAGATGCGCTCTGCAAATGTCTTTGCACTAGTGGGACTATAGCAAAGTCCAATAGCCACGTATAGGATGCCACTAGGTACACTGAGTGTTTGCTAGTCTAATGGCTTAGTTATAATGAGTTGGAGTGTGCAACGCAGGCAGATGCGCTCTGCAAATGTCTTTGCACTAGTGGGACTATAGCAAAGTCCAATAGCCACGTATAGGATGCCACTAGGTACACTGAGTGTTTGCTAGTCTAATGGCTTAGTTATAATGAGTTGGAGTGTGCAGAGGACAGGAGGGTACAGTGGCAGGATTGTGGGTATGGGTAGAGGAATGGAAGCCTGCCTTTCTATCCCTCCTAATAGGGAAATGCAGGGAGGAAATCCCTGACCTTGGCTACACAGATGCTGGCGCTGTTTTCAGGACCTGTCACCTTAACTCTGACCCTGCCGGTTTGAGCCCTTAAAAGGACTGCTATAAAGTGCTCTCCCTATGCTGTCTAACGCTGTGTATGCAGCGCATACAGCTGTATCGGCGATAGGACTCAGGAGGACGGAGCTGCGACAGTGATGTCTGACACCAAAGACGCAGAAGGCAGATAATGGCGTCCTGGAAGAAAATGTCCGGTTTTATAATGCAGGGACATGTGACATGGACATCCTATCACACATGCCGTTGCTTCTCTGGCTCAAAGTCCACTTAGCTGTGTGTGTGTCTGGGATTGGCTGACATGCTGGCCCGCCCCACAAGACGCGCGCGCTTAGGGAAGGAAGACAAGAAAAAAAAAAAAAAAATGGCGATCGCCATTATACAAACAGCAGTGATCTGAAGGCGCTGTTCACGCACACTATACACTGAAATGTGATAATAGTGTGATTCACAGAGTGACTTACACTATTACAGCAGAAACCAAGCTATGATTTAGCTGGTTTTTTGCTGCTAGAACCGTTCTCGAACGTTTCTAGAACTATCGAGCTTTTGCAAAAAGCTCGAGTTCTAGTTCGATCTAGAACAGCTCCCAAAATCACTCGAGCCTAGAACTGGAGAACCACGAACCACGAACCGCGCTCAACTCTAGTTAGGATGCTCTATTATTGTGGGAGAATTCACTATAATGGACTATGACATGTACATCTTTACAGTGAATAGAAAAACCACAGCCCTGGGCCCTGAGCACAATCAATATAATGTTATAGACGTTTCAGCTGTTATGAAGTGCAATTAGCATTTTGTGTGTCTTGAAGTAAACGGTAAAACATTGTGGTTGTGTATTGTCATACAGCTTTGACACGCCGTGTTGTAGTTATTGGATTTTCCAGACTTTTATTTCTTTCTATTTTGGTAGCAATAATAGTCTTTGTGTTCTTTCTGAGAATACTCGTCTCTGCTACAAATAAAGACATTTCCGAGTTTTGCAAGAAACATTAACAAACACACAATCCACTTTTCTGGTCACTTATGGAGCTGACAGCGATGGCCACAGTGGCTCTTAGCCCTGACAGACAGCTCTGCAGTAATGGAGGTTGGGATAAAAGCCTATTTTCACATATTTCTAAATTGTTTTGTGATACAGACATTATCTTTTATTTTTAGAATCTAGGTTGTGGGTCTAATTCAGTTATGTTTCATGCCAATAAGTATTCTCACCTTCATTTTTAGACTGTTTGTTTTGTATTGTTTCTGTTATTATTAGATGCAATGTGTTTACTGCAGTAGTTTTAGCCGCTGTCCAGAATCCATAGGAGGCTATGGGCTTAAATTATGCTACTGTAGTTTCCGGCGTATAAGACGACACCCAACTTTTCCAGTTAAAATATAGAGTTTGGGATATATTGTATATACTCGTGTATAAACCGACCCAAGTAATATCCCCATTGTTTAGTAATGTCCCCTGCAGTAATGTCTCCATTGTTTAGTAATGTCTCCTCTAGTAATGTCCCCATTGTTTAGTAATGTCCCCTGCAGTAATATCCCCATTGTTTAGAAATGTCCCCTGCAGTAATGTCCCCATTGTTAAGTAATGTCCCCTGCAGTAATGTCCCCATTGTTTAGAAATGTCCCCTGCAGTAATGTCCCCATTGTTTAGTAATGTCCCCTGCAGAAATGTCCCCATTGTTTAGCAATGTCCCCTGCAGTAATGAGGCAATTGTTTAGTAATGTCCCCTGCAGTAATGTCCCCATTGTTTAGAAATGTCCCCTGCAGTAATGTCCCCATTGTTTAGTAATGTCCCCTGCAGAAATTTCCCCATTGTTTAGCAATGTCCCCTGCAGTAATGAGCCCATTGTTTAGTAATGTCCCCTGCAGTAATGTCCCCATTGTTTAGCAATGTCCCCTGCAGAAATGTCCCCATTGTTTAGCAATGTCCCCTGCAGTAATGAGCCCATTGTTTAGTAATGTCCCCTGCAGTAATGTCCCCATTGTTTAGAAATGTCCCCTGCAGTAATGTCCCCATTGTTTAGTAATGTCCCCTGCAGAAATGTCCCCATTGTTTAGCAATGTCCCCTGCAGTAATGAGACCATTGTTTAGTAATGTCCCCTGCAGTAATGTCCCCATTGTTTAGAAATGTCCCCTGCAGTAATGTCCCCATTGTTTAGTAATGTCCCCTGCAGTAATGTCCCCATTGTTTAGTAATGTCCCCTGCAGAAATGTCCCCATTGTTTAGCAATGTCCCCTGCAGTAATGAGCCCATTGTTTAGTAATGTCCCCTGCAGTAATGTCCCCATTGTTTAGAAATGTCCCCTGCAGTAATGAGCCCATTGTTTAGTAATGTCCCCTGCAGTAATGAGCCCATTGTTTAGCAATGTCCCCTGCAGTAATGAGACCATTGTTTAGTAATGTCCCCTGCAGTAATGTCCCCATTGTTTAGAAATGTCCCCTGCAGTAATGTCCCCATTGTTTAGTAATGTCCCCTGCAGTAATGTCCCCATTGTTTAGTAATGTCCCCTGCAGAAATGTCCCCATTGTTTAGCAATGTCCCCTGCAGTAATGAGCCCATTGTTTAGTAATGTCCCCTGCAGTAATGTCCCCATTGTTTAGAAATGTCCCCTGCAGTAATGAGCCCATTGTTTAGTAATGTCCCCTGCAGTAATGTCCCCATTGTTTAGTAATGTCCCCTGTAGTAATGACCCCATTGTTTAGTAATGTCCCCTGCAGTAATGAGCCCATTGTTTAGTTATGTCCTCCTACTGGTCACCTTCTTGTCCCCTATTATGCCGTTGTTTACACACAATAAAAGATATTCTCACCTCTCCTCCATTCCCAGCAGTGGCCTTGTGTATTGGACGCGATCATGGAGGCGTGCTTCTTGTGGACCGCAGGTACATAGACCCCTCCATGATCGTGTCCGGTGTACGGGGCCGCCACTGCTGTCAGTGCATTATTGCAGTTGAATGCTTTCTGGCGCCGTAAAGCAATCAACTGCAGTAAAGTCATGACAACATTCTGCAACGGCCGATCTTTGCACCGAATGCTATTACGGAGGGGTCTGTGTGCCTACAGACTGCTAGAAGCAGCTGGAGGCACCGCAGGAACGGAGGACTGGTGAAAATATATTAAATTGTGTGTAAACAACTGCAGTAAAGCCATGACAGCACTGTGCACCGCCGTATAAGATGACCCCCAGCGTATAAGACGAGAAGATTTTCAGGGGTTAAAAAGTCATCTTATACGCCGGAAAATTTGGTAGTTTTATTTATCTCATTTACTGACATTTTTTGCGAAATAGTAAAAAAGCAGGATTTTTTCTTTTATTAGAGACTAAACCACTGGTCATACACCTAGATATTGTAACATCTCTGTCGATACTTGTCTCCTGTATATCTGCTTCAGACACTGTTGAAGCTGACATGTGACAGTGTGTCCTGTTTCATTCCTGGGACTTTCAGTTCTGCTAAATCAGGGAGCTATGGGGTTCATTTTTGTCTGGTTTTGAACACTCCTTCCTTAGAGCCCTGGGTGGGGCTGTTGCTATTTGAACACCTGAAACTCTACCTTCCACTGCCAGTCGATAAGAACAGCTTATCTGGTGTAAAGCCCTATTAATACTTTATTTTGACATCTTGATATATCCTGTTTTCTGATCTCGGCTTGTAATTTGACCAGCCACTGGCTTTTTGATTTTATTCATGAAGTGAACACTTGGCATTCACCACGACAGTGACCTTTCATTCTGCCAGCGGTCAGAAGCTGACTCTGTGGCCCTAGCCCAGGGGTGTCAATGGAAGTTCAGATCCCTAAATAGAGGTCCAGTATTCATCTCGGATATGGAGGAGGTCATCACTGGTAAACCACAAAAACACATTCAACACACAACTCGGGAGCTCTGTCACTGAGACTTTTATTATTATTATTATTATTATTATTATTATTTATTTTTATAGCTTCATTTATTCCATGGCACTTTACAGTGAAAGAGAATATACGTACAACAATCATTAACAGTACATAACAGACTGGTATAGGAGGAGAGAGGACCCTGCCCGCGAGGGCTCACAGTCTAAAGGGAATGGGTGATGGTACAATAGGTAAGGACAGAGCTGGTTGCGCAGTGGTGTACTGGACTGAGGGCTATTGTAGGTTGTAGGCTTGTTGGAAGAGGTGGGTCTTGAGTTTCCTCTTGAAGCTTTCCACGGTAGGGGAGAGTCTGATATGCTGTGGTAGAGCGTTAAGGAGTATGGGGGAGGCACGGGAGAAATCTTGTACGCGATTGTGGGAAGAGGAGATAAGAGAGGAGTAGAGAAGGAGATCTTGTGAGGATCTGAGGTTGCATGCGGGTAGGTATCGGGAGACTAGGTCACAGATGTAAGGAGGAGACAGGTTGTGGATTGCTTTGTATGTCATGGTTAATGTTTTGAACTGGAGTCGTTGGGCGATGGGAAGCCAGTAAAGGCATTGGCAGAGTGGCGAGGATGGAGAATAGCGAGTGGAGAGGTGGATTAAGCGGGCCGAAGAGTTTAGGATAGATTGGAGGGGTGCAAGAGTGTTGGAAGGGAGACCAGAGAGCAGGAGGTTGCAGTAATCGAGGCGGGAGATGATGAGGGCATGCACTAATGTCTTTGCTGAATCTTGGTTAAGGAAAGCACGGATCCGGGAGATATTTTTGAGTTGTAGTCTGGATGAGGTGAAGAGGGCTTGGATGTGTGGCTTGAAGGATAGAGCAAAGTCGAGGGTTACTCCAAGGCAACGAGCTTGTGAGACTGGGGAGAGCGAGCAACCATCAAGTTTGATGGAAAGGCTTCTTGGAGGGGATGAGTCAGGAGGAGGAAAGACAATGAACTCTGTTTTGTCCATGTTAAGCTTTAGGAATCGCGCAGAGAAGAAGGATGAAATAGCAGACAGACATTGTGGGATTTTGGTTAGTAGAGAGGTAACGTCAGGTCCAGAGAGGTAAATCTGCGTATCATCAGCTTAGAGATGATACTGAAAGCCGTGGGACTCTATGAGCTGTCCCAGGCCGAAGGTGTAGATGGAGAACAGCAGGGGTCCAAGAACTGAGCCTTGGGGGACATCGACAGATAGGGGGCGAGATGAGGAAGTGGTGTGAAAATGGGAGACGCTGAAAGTTCGGTCGGTTAGGTATGAGGAGATCCAAGATAGGGCCAAGTCTGTGATGCCCAGAGATGAGAGAATCTGTAGCAGGAGGGAATGGTCTACTGTGTCGAAGGCAGAGGACAGGTCCAGGAGGAGGAGGATAGAGTAGTGTCGCTTGGCTTTGGCGGTCAGTAGATCATTTGTGACTTTGGTTAGGGCAGTTTCAGTAGAGTGTTGAGGTCGGAAGCCATATTGTAGCCGGTCAAAGAGGGAGCAGGAGGAGAGGTATGAGGACAATTCAAGATGGACATGCTGTTCCAGTAGTTTTGAGGCATAGGGGAGAAGGGATATGGGGCGATAGTTTGACACAGAGGATGGGTCAAGGGAGGGCTTTTTGAGGATGGGTGTAATGGGGGCATGTTTAAAGCATGAGGGGAATACACCACTTGTTAGTGATAGGTTGAAGAGATGGGTTAGGGCTGGGATGAGGACTGCGGTGATGTTGGGGATGAGGTGCGATGGGAGCGGGTCAAGTGCACAGGTGGTTAGATGTGATCTTGAGAGTAGAGTGGAAAGATTGTTTTCTGTTATGGTGGAGAAGCTGGATTTGGAGGACGAGGGCTGAGTAGCGATGATGAGGGGCTGTGGTGATTGTGGGCCAAAGCTTGCTCTGATGTTGTCAATCTTCTGCTTGAAGAAAGCGGCAAAGTCTTCAGCTGGGATGAGAGGAGAGGGAGGTGGGCCAGGGTAGGTGCCAGGGGTAGCCATCACGAGGTATGAGACCTCTTGCCCATTAGTTCAGCAACCTGGGAGGTGGGGCACCTGCAGAGGAAGTGAGGAGCCATCTTGCACTGCAGTTAGTTAGCTCCAGGTGCAGCAAGCATCAGGTCAGACTCAGGAAGGGATGTTGCAAGACACTGCACAGAAAGGGGCCCGTGGTCCAGAGCTGGAGGCTCAACTCGGGTTCTTAGGAAGAAGGGGGATCCCAGGGTTCGCGGGGAGTACAGCAGGCACCCGTGACCCGTTCCACAGCCCAGGAGTTGGGGTGGAGAGAAGACCACTAGAAAGGACACACAGAAAGAAACACTGGCCTTGACCTCTGAACTATCTGGGATGGAGCCCATCACAGCGGGACATGGCACTGCAAAGGCGGTGACTTAAGTGAGTAAAGAACTTGAACTGCACCCTCTGTGTCATCCCATCATTGCCAGCGCTCCCATCATTACGCCCCTGTGCCATAGGCGACAACTACTCCTAACATCCTCCCTGGGGTCTAGCTCTACCTGTGGAGAGCTACAACACCCGAGCTGCATCACCATCTGCCCCAGAAGAGAGAGACTTCCCGCAGCAGTGGCTAATAACTGGTGGTGTCACGAATAACTACTCCAATCATCCCCATCCCCATCTTTATTGACACCGCCGGGGTCACAGAACTGGGCCAGGCTGCTGTGACAACCGAAACCGATACCGGCCCGGTGACGAATAAACCTTGGGACCCCGTGGGCGCGTCAACTTTGGTGTCACAAACAGTATTTCGTACAAGCAACAACGGGTATTGTGCGCCCTATAGAATTGTGTAAAACGTTTATTCTAAAAACAACAGTTGGCATTGACAGTGCGGCGTGGGAAGAAAGAGGGGCGTGTTTTCATGGGAGGGTCCCAGCAAAGCGCACGAAGAGAAGTCCCGCTGCCGGAAGCAGGCGAATTGGACAGAGATGTCCACTGAGGAGAAGTATCAAGCCGTACCTGTAGCCACAGTCACCGCATCGGTTCTACCATTCACTATGCCATATATTCCGGGGGTGACCTGACTACCACAATATTCGGGGGAGTCATACACCTTGACTGATTTCAAGGATAGACTGTATAGCTTGTTTTGAGTGTATCCCCTGACTGAAATTCAAAAGACCAGTATGCTGATTAACCAGCTGACTGGGGCAGCCCAACGGGAAGTGAGGTCCTGGCTGGGCGTTGGCAAAAGAACCATGAATCAGATCCTGGCCAAACTGTAGAGCACCTTTGACACCCATATGGAGGCTGAGATAAAGATGAGATTTTAAGTTTCGCAGAGTTTAAAGACCCTGCCATTCGAGTGCTTTGGGAACCCACTCCCAGCCCAGTGACAAGTAACCCTTGGGACCCCGTGGGCGCGTCAACTGCACCTCACAAGAGGTGCAATATTCATCCCAGAGAGGTCCTGGGGACAGGAGGCTGGAGGGATTTGTCCCAAGTCCAGGAGTGGGTACCGATTGGGGAGCAAGGCGACACATGCACCCTCAGAAAGTTAGACGCTGACACTGGATAGTGACAGACATGGAACAAGTGAGGCATGGGGAGAATATGGTCGCTGAGGGGAGAGCTGCGCCATAGCTCCCTCAGGACAAAGCGCACACTACATTGTGCAGAGCCCTAGACTGGTGGGCACTTCACGTCCCATGAGCAGAATCCTCTGGGCAGAGGATTTCAAGTCTTCTGGCCCACACTAAGCGCCCGGGGCACAGCAGCATATAGAGCCAGGAATCGTGATACAAGAGCGGCACCAGCAACGGACTCGCGCTGCCTGCTATACGGGGCAGGAACGGGGTCCATTCGAGGACTCGGGTCCCCATGTGGCTTCAGGCTGCAGGGACTGACACAACACAGCGCATGGAGGAAGGACTCACAGGAAGAAACACCGGTTCTGATCTCTGAATGATCCGAGATCGGCTGGAGCCCATCACGGCGGAGTCTGGCAGTCCAAAGGCGGTAACATCTCAGTGAGTAAAGAACTTAAACTGCAACCGCTGTGCCGTCCAATTTTTCCCGCGCCCCTTTATTAGAGTGGACTATTACTCCCAACCTCCCTGTGGGCCCGAGCTCTGCCTGAGAGAGCTGTACCAGCCTAGCTGCACTACCACCGGCGCTCAAAGGAAAACCCCTTGCAGCGGCAGTTCCCATATTATAGCCACGTACTACAGGTGGCGTCACGAAGAACTACTATCCCCATCATCACCCCCCACACTTTTTGACACCGCCGGGGTATTGGAACCGGGCCTGGCTGCTGTGACATCACAACTTCCGCACTGGCCCAGTGACAAGTAACCCCCCGGACCCCGTTGGCGCGTCAGATGCCTCACTGTACTACCAACTATTATCAATATGATAAATATCTTGGAGTTGTTGTCAAACATAAAAAAGGTTTTTTTTTTACTCCAAATATAAAATATAACTTTTAATTATAAATTTTAAAATTGTACACATCTACACATCCAAGAAACGCTCACAAAGTGCCCATATAAGATATTTATTTAACAGACCTTAGATGGTGTTAGTAGACGTAGAAATAAAATTATCCATCTATCTTTCTCCCCCTGTTATCTCCTATCTATAGCTCCTGCCTACCTGCAGATATGGCCCTGATACAGTATATTTGGAGTAATAACTGTACCACCACCATCTTGCAACTGATACCGTATATTGACGGACTTCAGCCTTCAAGGCCAGTGACATCTCCCGTCCATATCAGCAGGAAGTCATCCACATATTTTCCAATCCAAAAATTATTTTTAATAAGAGAGGCCTTTTGGTTTGTAAACTTGAACACCAAGTACCCGAATGGGATGAATTATAAAAATAATAGCATGTATATTTATTAAGTTTTTTACAAATGTGTATTTTGCTGTGATATTTTTTGTATATAATTATTTCAATGGTAATTAATTATTTAAATTTTGTATATGTTCTATGATTGCCTGAATTTTATTTTTAAACCCTGTACCATGATGCAATGCTTTATTCAGTGATCAAGGACACATAGGTCCAGAAATGCGTCTGAATTGTATATCTCCGCCATCATGGAGTTTTATTAAGTTATGTACAAATAAAGTATGAAGATTTTATTCATCGCATTCGCCTGATCTTCTTACATTGTTAAAGATATACTCGTTGTCCAAAATGATCTATTGAAAACTATTATATTAAAACTATGCTAAGAACATGCTACTTTTTTGCTATACTATAGTGAAATATGTTTTTAATCAATTTTATGTAAAACGTATGTGTGAAACTAGATTTATAGCTATTTTGCATAGGCAAAAATTCTAATCATTTCCTGAGAAAATGTGATAGGCACATTGTTAATATTTTGTCATATCTGCACAAGAATGGAAAAAACAAAACAGTAAAACCAGTTTTTTTGTTTTTGTCTTAAACTCTCTTGCAAAGCATCTGAGATCAGCATAATGTAGGAAAAAGAGTCAGGCCTAACACACGGTGAGAAAAACGGTGCGAGTGGAATGCGATAAAACATTGCATTCCACTCGGACCAATATTACCCTATGTGCCAGCACCCATGAGCGATTATTTTCTCAGCCCTAATCGGACCGAGAAAACAATCACAGCATAGTACGATTATAATGTGAGACTCTTTCTCTCGCACTCATTGAAGTCTATGGGGCGAGAGAAAAATCGCACTGCACTCACGATACACTGGTGTACTGTGAGTGCAGTGCGAGAATGGCAATAGTCGGCTACGGAAGAGAGAGGGAGATAAATCCCTCTGTCCCCTACTCAGTGCTGACCCGCCTCCCGCAGCTGAGGTCCGCTCGCACAGTCGGACCTCAGTCGCAGGCACAGTCACATGACACTCGGCTCCCGCTGTGCTGCCAGCGTGAGCCAAGTGTCATGCGAGGATCGCACTAGTGCCCCGTGTGGCCCCGGCCTCAGAAGAAGACTTAAGGGTGCTTTACATACACGCTGCGACATCGATAATGATATTTCTTCGGGGTCATGTCATTAGTGACGCACATCCAGCGCCGTTAGCGACATCGCAGCATGTGACACCAAGGAGCGACGATCAACGATCGCAAAAATGTCAAAAATCGTTGATCATTGACACGTCGCTCCTTTTCATAATATCATTTGTGGTGCATGCCGCTGGTTGTTCGTCGTTCCTGTGGCGTCACACATCGCTATGTGTGACACTGCAGGAACGACGAACATCTCCTTACCTGTGTCCACCGGCAATGAGGAAGGAAAGAGGTGTGCGGCATGTTCCGGCCGCTCATCTCTGCCCCTCCTCTGTTATTGGGCGGCCGCTTAGTGACGCCCAGTGACGGCGCTATGATGCCGAACGCACCTCCCCCTTGAAGGAGGGATTGTTCGGCGGTCACAGCAACGTCGCTGAAAAGGTATGTGAGTGTGACGCTGATGTAGCGATAATGTTCGCTACGGCAGCGATCACCAAATTTCGCACGAACGACGGGGGTGGGTGCTATCACGCACGACATCGCTAGCTATCGCTATTGCTAGCGATGTCGCAGCGTGTAAACCACCCTTTAGTTTATACCGTGCTATGGTTGTTACACAACTGTAAAGTAAAGAACTTTAACTGCAATCCCTGTGTCATCCCTTCCTTCCAATGCCTTAGCTGCGCAGCAGCTGGAATGGACTACTACTCCCAATCTCCCTCTGGGCCCGAGCTCTGCCTGTGGGGAGCTGTACCAACTTAGCTGCACTATCACTGGCCCTCAGAGGAAACCCCTTGCAGCGGCGGCTCCCATACTATAGACGCATACCACAGGTGGCGTTATGATTAACTACTCCCATCGTCTCCATCTCCCCCTTTTACTCCCTACTGACGGGGTCACGGAACCAGGCCAGGCCGCTGTGACATCCCAAACCAACACCGGCCCGGTGACGACTAACCCTCCCCAAGAGCCCGTGGGCGCGTCACAGACATGTGAGGCTAACAGGCGTGAGTGGATCCACAATCCACCCATGTCTGCTTGCCACTTAGATCGCGCTATCAAAATGTAACAGCGCAATTTAAATGGCCGCAGTAGGGATCATGCCATTCCCCGCTGCCATCGGTAGACCCGTGACGTGATCATGGGGAGCCAATGGTTGCTATGGTAGCGACGGATCATGTGATGACTCCTGTTGGTATCTGACTTATTTCCTGTGTGAGCCGACAGAGTGCCAGCTCTTACAGGGATGCTGCATTTCTGCTGATCAGACCTGTGTAGCTCTAATCAACAAAAGTGAGCAAGTATTCAGACTGCTGATCTATAAAATCCCCTAGAAGGGCTAGTAAAATTAAGAAAATGTAAAAAAAAAAAAGGTTTTTAAAAATTTAAAAAAAAACAGTTCAAATCCCACCCATTCTCCCCATTGAAAATAAAACACTTTAAAAAATAAAAAATATATACATTTGTTATTGTTGCATTCATAAATGCCCGAACTATCAAAAAAAAAAAAAAATCAATTAATCTGATTGGTACATGGCATGGCGAGAAAATGCCAAAAATATGTTTTTTGGTTGCCGCAATTTTTTTTAAAAATGCAATAACAGGTGATCACAACGTAGTTTCTGTGCAAAAATGTAATAATTAAAAACACCAGCCCAACATACAAAAGATAAGCATCACTGCACCCCAGATCCTGAAAAATGAGAACGCTACAGGTCAACGTTAAGGTTAACTCCTTAAATAAATGTAAAAGTATACAGTTAGGTCCAGAAATATTTGGACAGTGACACAATTTTCGCGAGTTGGGCTCTGCATGCCACCACATTGGATTTGAAATGAAACCTCTACAACAGAATTCAAGTGCAGATTGTAACGTTTAATTTGAAGATTTGAACAAAAATATCTGATAGAAATTGTAGGAATTGTACACATTTCTTTACAAACACTCCACATTTTAGGAGGTCAAAAGTAATTGGACAAATAAACCAAACCCAAACAAAATATTTTTATTTTCAATATTTTGTTGCGAATCCTTTGGAGGCAATCACTGCCTTAAGTCTGGAACCCATGGACATCACCAAACGCTGGGTTTCCTCCCTCTTAATGCTTTGCCAGGCCTTTACAGCCGCAGCCTTCAGGTCTTGCTTGTTTGTGGGTCTTTCCGTCTTAAGTCTGGATTTGAGCAAGTGAAATGCATGCTCAATTGGGTTAAGATCTGGTGATTGACTTGGACATTGCAGAATGTTCCACTTTTTTGCACTCATGAACTCCTGGGTAGCTTTGGCTGTATGCTTGGGGTCATTGTCCATCTGTATTATGAAGCGCCGTCCGATCAACTTTGCGGCATTTGGCTGAATCTGGGATGAAAGTATATCCCGGTACACTTCAGAATTCATCCGGCTACTCTTGTCTGCTGTTATGTCATCAATAAACACAAGTGACCCAGTGCCATTGAAAGCCATGCATGCCCATGCCATCACGTTGCCTCCACCATGTTTTACAGAGGATGTGGTGTGCCTTGGATCATGTGCCGTTCCCTTTCTTCTCCAAACTTTTTTCTTCCCATCATTCTGGTACAGGTTGATCTTTGTCTCATCTGTCCATAGAATACTTTTCCAGAACTAGCTGGCTTCATGAGGTGTTTTTCAGCAAATTTAACTCTGGCCTGTCTATTTTTGGAATTGATGAATGGTTTGCATCTAGATGTGAACCCTTTGTATTTACTTTCATGGAGTCTTCTCTTTACTGTTGACTTAGAGACAGATACACCTACTTCACTGAGAGTGTTCTGGACTTCAGTTGATGTTGTGAACGGGTTCTTCTTCACCAAAGAAAGTATGCGGCGATCATCCACCACTGTTGTCATCCGTGGACGCCCAGGCCTTTTTGAGTTCCCAAGCTCACCAGTCAATTCCTTTTTTCTCAGAATGTACCCGACTGTTGATTTTGCTATTCCAAGCATGTCTGCTATCTCTCTGATGGATTTTTTCTTTTTTTTCAGCCTCAGGATGTTCTGCTTCACCTCAATTGAGAGTTCCTTAGACCGCATGTTGTTTGGTCACAGCAACAGCTTCCAAATGCAAAACCACACACCTGTAATCAACCCCAGACCTTTTAACTACTTCATTGATTACAGGTTAACGAGGGAGACGCCTTCAGAGTTAATTGCAGCCCTTAGAGTCCCTTGTCCAATTACTTTTGGTCCCTTGAAAAAGAGGAGGCTATGCATTACAGAGCTATGATTCCTAAACCCTTTCTCCGATTTGGATGTGAAAACTCTCATATTGCAGCTGGGAGTGTGCACTTTCAGCCCATATTATATATATATAATTGTATTTCTGAACATGTTTTTGTAAACAGCTAAAATAACAAAACTTGTGTCACTGTCCAAATATTTCTGGCCCTGACTGTACATGTTTGGTATCTACTAACTTGTACCAACCTGAGGAATCATACTGACATGTTAGTTTTACCATATAGTAAACATAATAAAATATCCCAAAACAATCGTGTAATTGCACTTCTTTTGCATTTTCACTGCACTTGAATTTTTTTCCTGTTTTCCAGTATACTATATGGTGAAATTGTGGTTTCATTCAAAATTACAACGCGTCCAGCAAAGAATAAGCCCTCATATGGCAAGATTGATGAAAAAATAAAAAAAAGTTATGGTTCTCGGAAGAAGGGGAGGAAAAACAAAAAAACGAAAAATGGAAAATTGCCCGGGGGTGATGGGGTTAAATAAATAAATAAATAAATAAAAATCTTAGTCAAACCCTCATTGGACAAAAAGTGATGCGAGTGATATTGCAGCACTTTCTCACATGGTAGATCCCTTTAGGGTACATACCCTACAATATAAGGCATTTCTGCATTATACAGGTTTCCCCAAACTGTCCAGTGCAGATTTACTCCTAACAGTATTTCAGATGTTTTCAAACAAGCTGTATCTCTCCCTGCTGCTAATACAGAGCAGTGATCATCTGATTAATTTTGCAAAGCGGCTGTGACATTTCAAAATGCCATTGCATTTAAATCTAATTTTGAAATGTGGATTGGTATGTGCAAGTCAAATATTCAAGATGTATGCCCCTTCTAATTTATTTGCTTGTCAGGTCAGGTGGCATTTTATGTATTATGGATAGGGAACTATTGATAACGCATCAATCTAAAGTTCACACAAAGTATTCAATTTTAATAACCTTGCCGAGGGGGTGCACTTAATTATTACTCACGTCGGCATGACTTTCCTCTTCACTGTGGCCGGAGTGTTGTTCTGTTTACATTTCTAATGAATTAGGACAATGAGCCATATTGAGCTGATGTGCAGGATTACAATCGCCACTGCTTTATTTACCACTAGGATATTTTGCTTCAAAGGCCTTGTGAGGTTTGATGTTATTTCAAGGTTAACATAGATTTGCAACAAGGCTGTGGAGCCTATATATAGATGCAAAAGAAAACTAGATCACACTGTGTTGAATTTTTATGAGTCACTGAGGACAAACATATTGATTTGGAAAGCGAGGCTGGTGGCCGGTATAGGAAGCCCCAGAAAAGTATACAAATGTGTGTTAGTACTGTATGTTTATATACTGTGTGTGTATATGTATATATAATACTGTATGTGTGTGTGTGTGTGTATATACATATATATAACATATATATACTGTATATATATTGTGAGGTAGCGTGGTCGGCTGCGCAGCAGAAGACACGGGATCCAGGCATTAAGGTTCACAGCACACGGTTTAATGTCCAAACAAAAGTCCACAACAATATACATGTGCCTCTCCAGCAGAGAACTCAGGGAGTTCTGTTCACTCCCTCACACCCGGCACACCTGCCCTTGTTCCTGTTTCCATTTAACCCTTCCTTCAGCCTGTAGGAAAACAGCATTAGCCCTAGAGTGGATTTACTTTCTATCATGGAGTGAGCACAACCGGGGCGAGACATACCGGCCGTCATAGATAACCCCAGTCACAGTCTCACATACCCCCCCCCCTCAGTTCAAGCGTGCGGGGTTGAACTCCCACCATCAAACACGGGCCGCGGGACAAGGCATCGGCGTTGCCCTGCAACCTACCGGCCCTATGTTCAACCGTAAACCGGAAGTTCTGCAGAGAAAGGAAACACCGGGTAACCCGGGCATTCCGTTCCTTGGCGGACCTCATCCAGACCAGTGGAGAGTGATCCGTCACCAAGCGAAACTGCCGTCCCAGCAGGTAATAGCGTAGGGACTCCAAGGCCCACTTGATCGCCAGGCACTCCTTCTCCACTACGCTATAATTCCGCTTGGGAGGGGTGAGCTTCCTACTTAAGAAGGTGACGGGGTGTTCCTCCCCCTGAACCACCTGAGACAGCACTGCCCCCAGGCCGACCTCTGAGGCGTCAGTCTGTACTATGAACTCCTTCCGGAAATCAGGGTGTACAAGAACGGGCTGTCCGCACAGGACCCCCTTCAGGGCCCGGAAGGAGTCCTCGGCCTGCGGAGTCCAGCGCACCATGACGGACTTCTTGCCTTTGAGAAGGTCCGTCAAGGGGGCTGATAGTCCCGCACAATCCTTTACAAACCTCCTGTAGTATCCCACGATACCCAGGAAGGCCCTAACCTGCTTCGTGGTCAGGGGTCTAGGCCACTTCTGGATCGCCTCAACCTTGTTAACTTGGGGCTTAATCACTCCTTGGCCTATCACGTAGCCCAAGTAGCGGGCTTCCGTGAGTCCCAACGCACATTTCTTGGGATTGGCTGTCAATCCGGCTGTTCGAAGCGCGTCCACCACCGCTTGTACCTGTTCCAAGTGGGTCTGCCACTCGGAGCTGTAAATAATGATGTCATCAAGGTACGCTGATGCATACGCCTGGTGGGGTTCCAGCACTAAGTCCATCAACCTCTGGAACGTGGCCGGAGCGCCATGTAACCCAAAAGGCAAGACAACATAGTGGAAGAGACCCTCTGGCGTAACAAAAGCGGTTTTCTCCTTGGTGGACTCCGTCAGTGGCACCTGCCAGTACCCCTTGGTCAGGTCGAGCGTGGTAAAATATCGCGCCTGTCCCAGCCTATCAATCAGCTCATCCACCCGGGGCATGGGGTAGAGATCGAACTTGGATATTTCGTTCAATCTCCTAAAGTCATTGCAGAACCTTAAGGAGCCATCGGGTTTTGGTATTAGGACAATCGGACTAGCCCATTCACTCCGGGATTTTTCGATGACCCCCAGGCGTAACATTGTCTTTACTTCCTCCGATATGGCTTGTCGTCGAGCCTCCGGTACCCGGTATGACTTCAGGCGTACCTTCAGGTGGGGCTCGGTGACAATATCATGTCGTATCAGACTGGTCCTACCGGGCAGCTCGGAGAAGACATCGGGGTTCTGCTGAACCAACCATCTGGCCTCTCGCCTCTGAGTCTTGGTGAGGGCTTCTCCAATCCTTACTTCCGGTTCGTCCTCTCCGGAGGTCGCTGGAGCCGGATGTGAACGACCCGAAGAGGAGGGAGATGGGGAAAAAATAGCCATCAGGCTTTCCCGTTCCTGCCAAGGTTTTAATAGGTTGACATGGTATATTTGTTCAGGTTTCCGCCTACCGGGCTGCAATACTGTATAGTTAACCACCCCGACTCTTTCCTTTATCTCGTAGGGGCCTTGCCACTGAGCCAGGAATTTACTCTCCGCCGTGGGGATTAATACCAACACCCGATCCCCGGGTTTAAAGGTCCGCACGGTGGCTTGTCTATTGTAGCGGCCGCTTTGCGCGGCCTGAGCCTCCTGTAAATGCTCCTTCACAATTGGCATGACCGCGCTTATGCGGTTCTGCATACCCAAAATGTGTTCAATCACACTTTTATGGGGGGTGGGCTCTTGCTCCCATGTGTCCTTTGCCAGGTCCAACAATCCCCGGGGATGTCGCCCGTATAACAATTCAAAAGGCGAAAACCCCGTGGATGCCTGTGGCACCTCACGGTTGGCAAACATCAAATAGGGAAGCATCATATCCCAGTCTTTCCCGTCTTTTGAAATCACCCTTTTGAGCATGGTTTTCAGGGTTTTATTGAATCGCTCCACTAAACTGTCCGTTTGAGGATGATACACAGACGTACGCAACTGCTTGATCTGGAGTAGCCGGCATAGCTCTTTGGTCACTTTAGACATGAATGGGGTCCCCTGATCCGTAAGGATCTCCTTGGGCAACCCCACCCGGCAGAACACAGCAAACAACTCCCGAGCTATAAGCTTTGCTGCAGTATGTCTGAGAGGTATCGCCTCGGGATACCGGGTGGCATAGTCAACGATCACTAGGATGTGTTGGTGCCCTCGAGCGGACTTTACGAGGGGCCCCACCAGATCCATCCCTATCCGTTCAAAAGGGACTTCTATAATGGGTAACGGTACCAACGGACTGCGAAAATGGGTCAGGGGTGCGGTAAGCTGACACTCCGGGCAGGTTTCGCAGAACCGTTTTACCTCCCCAAAGACTCCGGGCCAATAGAACCTTTGCAATATTCGCTCCTGCGTTTTCTTGACCCCTAGGTGGCCACTCATCAGGTGTTTATGAGCCAAGTCGAGGACCCGCCGGCGATGCGGCTGGGGCACCACCAACTGCTCTACCCCTACGCCCCGTATTTCATCTACCCGGTAGAGTAAATCCTGCTTAAGAGCGAAATGGGGGTACCTTACCTGGGCACCGGGCAGCTGTGCCACCCCGTCAATTACTGTCACCCGACTCCGGGCATGTATTAATGTAGGGTCCTGGAGTTGGGCAGTCCCAAACGTATCCGGGGACGCCTCCAACTCCGGGATGGGTTCGACCGTCTCAGCCTCTCCTGCCAATACCTCTAGGGGCGACCTATCGGGTTCACATTCTGTCCCTATCATGGGGACCCCTACAGCAGGTGTCCTGGATTCAGGATTGTAGGGCTCAGGTCCCGGACTGACCAATATCTGAGGAGACTTAGGGGGTCCCTTCCATAAAGTCCAAAAATAGGGCAGATCCCTTCCTAGGATCACGTCATAGGGAAGAGTGTTAAGAAGTCCCACCTCATGTTGCACCTGACCGCAAGGTGCTGTGATGGTGACAATCCCTGTGGGATAGTCTCGGCGGTCCCCATGTATGCAAACCACCCCCACGGTACGTCCTGTGGCCTTTACTTTAGCCCTCAAGGTGGATCGCACAAGGGTCACTAAGCTTCCGGAATCCAACAATCCTGTAACCGGACATCCATTCACCTGTATTTGGCACAAGTGGGGCTCCGTCTCTGGGGAGACCAGGTCAGCGGTACACACCACCTGAGCATACATTGAACCCCGCCGGGTAACCCCTCAATCCATGGGCTCCGTGGTGAGTGGACACTGGGCTTCCATATGTCCCACCCGCTGGCACCGCCAACATCTAATGGGGACGGAAACCCCCTTGACGGGTTGTCGTTTAGGGTACAGAACCTTCCGGACCTCAGGAATGGCGGCCGCGGCCTCAGACGGGACGGTAGGGGACTCCTGCACCGTTGTCAGCGGTGGGTCCTTGGCCCTAGGCTTGGAGGGGCCGGACCGACGGGCGGTACGCAAAGTCTCAGTGTCCCGTATCAAGTCCTGCGTAGCCACATGCCGCTCTACCAGGGACACTAATTGGTCCAGGGTACTCGGGTCACCCTGTCCTACCCACCGTTGAACGGTGACGGGTAAAGTGCGCACAAAACGATCCACTACTACCCTTTCCACCATTTGCGCCGGGCTCAGAGTGTCAGGCTGCAACCACTTTTTTACAAGATGCAACAAGTCATAGGCCTGGGAGCGTACGGGTTTGGCTTCCTCATAGAACCACTGATTTACCCGCTGAGCCCGTACATAGGTATTCACCCCCAACCGAGCCAGTATTTCGGCTTTCAGGGTCACATAGTCAATGGCGTCCTCGGTACAGAGGTCCAGGTACGCTTTTTGGGGTTCCCCCGTCAGATAGGGCGACAATACCTCAGCCCACTGGGGGGTCGGCAGCTTTTCCCGCTCGGCCACCCGCTCAAACACCGCCAGGAACGCTTCCACATCATCCCCCGGGGTCATCTTTTGCAACGCTTGTCTCACCGCTTTCCGGACGCTGCCGTCGTCACCCGGTCCCGGGGTTGTTGCTGCCGGTCCGGCACGGATCGACTTGGCCAGGAGAACCATCTGTTCTTGATGTCTTTGTTCCTGCAATTGCAAGGCTTGCTGCTGACGTGCATTGGCCTGAACCAGCTGTTCTTGGTGCCTTTTGTCCTGCCCTTGCAAGGATTGCTGCTGACGTTCCAACGCCCGGAGCAGGTGTGCATTGGTCTGTTGCTGCTGTGCATTAGCCTCTTGTAGCTGTGCATTAGCCTGTTGTTGCTGTGCATTAGTCTGAGCCAGCTGCTTTAGTATGTCCTCCATGGCGTCACCGGGTTTGGGCTGTAGTATAGCCGCTTGAATCCAGGACATGTGCTACTGGGTCACCAGGGATGGATGCTACACCTCACCGGCTGGCATGCCCGCATTCTCCACCATATGTGAGGTAGCGTGGTCGGCTGCGCAGCAGAAGACACGGGATCCAGGCATTAAGGTTCATAGCACACGGTTTAATGTCCAAACAAAAGTCCACAACAATATACATGTGCCTCTCCAGCAGAGAACTCAGGGAGTTCTGTTCACTCCCTCACACCCGGCACACCTGCCCTTGTTCCTGTTTCCATTTAACCCTTCCTTCAGCCTGTAGGAAAACAGCATTAACCCTAGAGTGGATTTACTTTCTATCATGGAGTGAGCACAACCGGGGCGAGACATACCGGCCGTCATAGATAACCCCGGTCACAGTCTCACAATATCTACTGTGTACATATATATATATGTATATACAGTGGAACCTTGGATTACGAGCATAAATTGGTTCTGGGAGTGATCTCTTAAACCAAGTTACTCTTATATCAAAGCAAATTTTCCCATAGGAAATAATTCATACGCAGACAATTCATTCCACAACCCAACAATATTTACTGCATTTATACAAACTTATTACAGTAATACAAAATAATGTGCTGTACTGTATTCATATAAAATTATTACAGTACACTAATACAAAATACAGTACAGGAAAAAAACGTGAAACTTATTAAACTGCTCTTTAGCTTACAATAGAATTGTTGGTGTGCAAGAGGTACAGTATAAGCAATGTGCTGCACTGGTTATCAGAAAGAAAGTACAGTACTATATCCACAAATGCAAACTGATAGACATGCTATATAGTATATACTGTACTGTACAATGGTATACAGTATACAGTACATATGGACAAAAAGTTAACTCCAAAGCGGGTCAGAGCGCGGTGAAAGGGTAGAACCAAAAGTCTGCACAGTGGGAATTTGCTCTTATTGCAAAGCATTGCTCTTAAACCAAGTTACAAATTTTTAAAAAGCTTTGCTTGTCTTGCAAAACGCTCTCAAACCAAGTTACTCTTAAACCTAAGTTCAACTGTGTATATATATATATATATATATATATATATATATATTAGCTGTAGTACCCAGGCGTTCCCCGGGATAGTAACTGTGTCTCTGTCTCTCTCACAGTCTCATTTTGTGTGTCGCTGTCTGTCTATCTCTCTGTCTGTGTCTTTCTTTGTCTGTCTGTGTCTGTCTCTGTCTGTCTGTGTCTATCTGTCTCTATCTCTGTGTCTGTCTCTATATGTGTGTCTGTCTGTCTCTCTTTCCCCGTCTATCTCTTTCCCCATCTGTCTCTCTTTCCTTGTCTGTCTCTCTTTCCCCATCTGAATAAAAAATTAAACAAGGGAGCACATGTGAAGGGTCTGGGAGATAGCGGTGAGGAGGAGAAAAACAAAACTGCTCACCTGATGTGGTTGTGCAGCCCTCGCACAACTACGGTATAGGACAGGAGTGTGGTGTCAGTAATCTTCTAACCTGTTAGCCCACGATGTCCATCCAGGGAAGCACATTCCTGAAGAGCTCTCTGGTAATCTGACCTCCATATCAAGCAGCTCTTGCCATGAACCCACAGAGGGGAAGACCAGCAGTAAAGAATAAAAGCACGGTCTGGTAGAGCGCTAAGGAGGCCACAGTATTAGATTAATTTTTGTAGAATTTATTGTTTTCTATCAGCCACAACGCGTTTCGATATACACAATATCTTTATCAGGTGGATATGAGATATCCAACTGATGAAGATATTGTGTATATCAAAACACATTGTGGCTGATAGAAAACAATAAATTCTACAAAAATTAATCTAATACTGTGGCCTCCTTAGCGCTCTACCAGACCGTGTTTCTATTCTTTACTGTCTCTTTCTCCATCTGTCTCTCTTTCCCCATTTGTCTCTCTTTCCCCATTTGTCTCTCTTTCCCCTTCTGTCTCTTTCCCCTTCTGTCTCTTTCCCAGTCTGTCTCTTTCCAGGGCTGTCTCTTTCCAGGGCTGTCTCTTTCCAGGGCTGTCTTTTTCCCCATCTGTCTCTTTCCAGGGCTGTCTTTTTCCCCGGCTGTCTCTTTTCAGGGCTGTCTCTTTGCTCGGCTGTCTCTTTGCCCGACTGTCTCTTTGCCCGGCTGTCTCTTTCCAGATCTGTCTCTTTCCAGGTCTGTCTCTTTCCAGGTCTGTCTCTTTCCAGGTCTGTCTCTTTCCAGGGCTGTCTCTTTCCAGGGCTGTCTCTTTCCAGGGCTGTCTCTTTCCCCATCTGTCTGTCTGTCTCTTTCCCCATCTGTCTCTGTCTGTCTTTTTCTGTCTCTCTATCCATCTCTCCACCGACATCATATAACCTCTCACATAGGCTTCTTATACTAACAGTTTATTTTGTTCCTATAGCAACCACTGACAGTTGCTATTAATAACCTATAGCTCCCACCTCCATTCAGTTTAATGGTGGCAGGATTTTAGAGACTAACTGTAAAGCACGGGGTTCCATTTTTCTGTCAAAACATAGTCTACGACGTTCCCTGGGTCACATGAGGCGTCTGTGCAAAAATTTCGTGATTGTAAATGCAACGGTGCGGATTTCTTTAGCGGACATACACACACACATACACACACATACACTCAGCTTTAGAAATTAGATATATACTGTATGTGTAACTTATATGTATATGTAGCTGGGTCTCCTTATTCACCTCTTTCAGACGTTCTAAGTGCACATATTAGAAAAATAGACTACTTCATCACAGCACGTGCACTGGTTGTTCACAGAATATTCAAGCAGAAATACAGCCATTCTCTATATCCTGTAAGGTGGATGATATCAAGATATGCTAATCTGATTTTTGTGTCTAAACCTAATAAGTGATCTACTAACCCTAAAGCATTGCAACAAAACAAAGGGAAGGGGGTAAACTGACTGACAGAAGAAATCTAGTGTGGTCTAAAAGCAGAATGAAGGGCTTATTCAGGATACAGATAAGTCTAGCATCAAAAAGTAATAAAATTATCTCTTAAAAACAATCATACTTTGTATTACTGTAACTTTCTATCTATCAACATGTGGAGGACTGGATTGATGGGAATAGAGGACAAGCAAACTGTGTGAGCACTTGGATTTCACTGAAATAATACTGGGTGAGGAATTCTGCGTCTTGTATTTTACCGCCAAAGGGCATGGCACTATATTTAAATAAGTAAAAGGGAGTATGCAATACAAGATGCAGGAGAAGGAATATACACCAAGGACCAGATTCAGAAAGGCCCTCCCCGAAGGCACATGTAGCACCCCACGAGGCAGGTGCAGATCCTCTGCGATGTCACGGGGTGGCCTGGCCCGGTTCCGTTACCCCGAAACGTACAGGAAGGAGGGTTGGAGGGTAGTAGAGAGGATGGACGTGGTAGTTGGAGGTTAGGAAAGTCTTTTTAAGATCTTGATGCCACCTGTGGTACGCGCCCAGGGACGAGGGCCGCCACTGCAAGGTCTGTCACCTGGGCAGAAGTTGGGTGCAGCCGGGATGGTGTCTCTCCCCACAGGCGGAGCAGAATTACCCCGGGGAGCACGACAGGGGTGATGGTAGTCCCCGTTAACGCCGCAGCGCTGGGCGACGGCCCCGGTGAAGGAGAGGCAAAGACAGGGGCAGTGGTTCCAGGACTTTTTACTCACAGTTAGTTCAAGCGCTGCCCCAGAGCACCGATCTCCACCATGATGGGCTCCAGCCAATCGCAGACCCGTGAAAGGTTAAGTCCGGTGTGTGTGTCAGCCTGTGAGCCCTTTCCTCCTTTGATGCGCTAAGTATCAGACCCCCGTGGCGTGAAGCACTTGAGGATCCCGGTGTGAGTAAAGTGTCCCGTTCTGTTTGCTGATAGTGCGGTTCCGTTGTGGGGCCGGTCCTCAACCCAGGATCCTATATGCTATTTGGCTGCAGACTCGTTGGGATGGGTCTGGTGACTGTTCTAGTCATTCCCCGCGACCCTTGCAGAGTTGGTAGACAACATAAATTATATCTGCCCTAGGATTCTATATCCCGACAGCACCGGTCCTGTAGAAGCAGCCACCTGCTTCTCCCCAGCAACCGTGTTGAACACCCTGGCCCACAGAGCTGCTAGCACATGTCTGCTCTGCTCTGTGTCTGAAGCTGTTCTCTCTCTGATCTAGTTGTGTTGTGTGTTCTGAGCTGTTGCCCCCAGCCGCTGCCACCCGCTGGTTCATTACTCTCACTAGGTCAACCTGCTCTTTCCACTGTGCGCTTCTGACTCCCCCTGGTCTTTGCTTCTCCCTGACTCTGAGTCCCCGATTCCAGTGGATCAGGGAGCCCCTGGTGCGGTGGTGTCCTATAAACCCACCACTGTAGTGACCACCTACTGTGATTCGACCCTGGACCAGTCCCCATTGGGGAGGGCAACCCACTGCCTGTATGTTTGTGTAAGTTTAACCAGCATCGAACTTCCCTGGACCCGAGATAAGTACTACACCCTAATGGGGGTGCAGTACCCTGTGGCGCCTGGGGCGCCACACACACATCAATCAAAGTGCAGTGCATGTCTGCAACTGTGATAAAGATAGTTCAGCAACCAGGCATCAGATCTTTCAACAAAAGGTATATCTGAATTCAGCATGCTGGTTCCAGTATGGCACTGCCTTTGTTTTATATAGCAAAGTCCTGGTGGTTGGCTTCCTTTTAAGGACAAACATGTAACTGTATTGCAGTGGCCTAGGCAAAGCCCAGACCTTAATCAAATTGAGAATCTGTGGTCAGATTGAAGATTGCTGTTCACCAGAGGAAACCATCAAAGGCTGAGTTCACGTCCTGTAATCATCCGTTAGAATGAATCCTGCAGAGATCCATTGGGGAAAAAAGTTGTCCAAACACAACTTTTTTTGTCTCATACATGATGTCTGCCGTATCCGTTTTTTTAACATTGGAGTCTATGGAGAATGGATCAGTTAACAGATTGCTATTTAGCCATCCATTTTATCTGGCGTTTGTAACTTATCTGTTTCAAATGGAAAATAAATAGCAATCTGTTAAAGGATCCGTTCTCCATAGACTCTCATAAAGACTTATCCAAGCTGCCTTGCAACTATAATTGACACAAAAAGGAAGCTTTATAAAGAACTGACTTTAGGGGGGTGAATAGTTATGTACACTGAATTCAGTTACTTTGTTGCTTTTTGCTTCACAATAAAATAATAACTATATGTTCACAGTTGTAGGCATGATCGTTGCATAAACTGATGCAAACCTGCAAAAAATAAAAAAAATGAAATTCCAGGTTGTGAGGTAGCAAAACTTGTCAATACTTTCGCAAGGCACTGTATATGTGAAAGAGGCCTTTAGTTACTTAAAGGTTACCTTGGGTTTCTTTTGTGAACTCAGACTAGTATATGCCTTTATTTTGTACAGGAGAGGACACACACACAAAAGAGAAGCCCTGTTAAAGAACAATTGATGAGCCATTTGCAGTCCAATAGGGCTTCATAATGCACAATTCCACTTGCTTTTGAGGAAGAAATGGGCCTTCTTATCTAGTCTTGACTCCTTTTTTTTTTTTTTTTTTTAACTTTTACCAACCTGATGAGCATTAACAACTAATTTTCTATGGTTCTCAGGAATTACTTTGTTTGTGCCATCATAACATGTCCACAAACATCTTGGGGTTGTGAAGTTCAGCCTATTATATATCCCTGAAAAATAATCCACTGCATCACACCTGATTGTCATTCCATTGATTTAAAACACCAGACTGTAATTTCACCTTCTAATTATCTGCCAATCCTAAAGGTTCACATACTTTTTCATCTCACAATCCTGTGATATTGGACGATTTTCTTCATTAAACAAATTATAAATGCACATTTTTACAGAAAAGGGAAAATCTGAAGCATTCGCACACTGTCAAGCGCTACTATATTTATTACTTTCTTATATAGTGCTTATATAGTGTTTGCTAATATCTAACTGCCATTGTCATCACTGATCTAAATTACCTATTAGTATGATGTTTTTGGAGTATGGTAGGAAACCCACGCAAACATGGGTAGAACTTACAAACTCCATCCAGATGTTGTCCATTAATGGGACAGAAACAAGGACCTAATGCTGCAGTTGTACCTATCTCTCATTTTTCTTCATGTGGTCAAGATTTTCTATTTCATTACTGCAACAACAAAAGCTGTAAAATACTTAACATTCCTGGAAGGCGTCAGGACATGAACATCCAGAAAATTAATATGTGCTAATCAGCCGCTGTCAATTATTGATTTTTTTTGTTACATTATGTGGATATCTTCATTATTGTATGAATTCACAATTCATTATTGATAAAAAACACATTTTATGGTCATGATATGGTGTAACCCACTGGATAAGTTAAAAAAAAAGTCCTCTGTTCTTCTAAAATTTGAGGGATTTGTGGGGCAGGGGAACTTGATGAGCTGAAAGTCATTCCAGGGGGAAGTTGTGCACATTTGTGCAAAATATTAATGATTTTCTAAAAAGTAAAAAATGGTGAATCAGCTGAAAACATATAATAGACAAACATAAATTAAATAGGTGAACATGTAAAATAGACTATTTTAAAAGGCACATATTAAAATGAGAATATAGCATAAATGGAAAAATAGACAAAAAAACAACAAAAAGTAGACAAAAAAGGGAAAAATTCAATAATGGTTCAGGTCATTTGACCTCCAATTATTAAGACCAGCATTGTTCATGTAGGTCTTGATAAGGAGTCCTGCTGTTGTGAGATTCTCCTTATTCACGAAGAGGTGCTGGCCACTTAAAGGGAAGATGTTGTCCAAAAAAAAATTCAATAACTGAAAAAATGTAAAGTATTAATGTTTTGTTTAAATATTATTATTTGTTTTTAATTGAGCAAAATATAAAAAAAATTAAAAAGTTTGATATTTTTCACTCTTAAACAAGAGGGGGGGCAGCTGCTGAAATCCTGCTATAGAGCTACTGTATAACCAGCTCACATTACAGCTGCAGTAAAATTGGGTGGAATCTGTTCTCCTGTGTGTGATGTCACAGCTCCCCCTCCCAAACTGGGTGTTTGCAAAAGGATAAGGGAAGATGAAGTTTAGGATCACAGTGCGGAGCCAAGTTGTTGGTGACCGCAAAGTGATCCTAATGTCTAAAGTGTCACCAAGGACAGCTGCATAGTGCTCCTCACATAGCGCTCTGCATGCCCTGTACCAGCAATGCTCAGCAACATGCATGCCCCCCCAATGCTCTGCTACACGCAAGCCCCCCCAAATGATTTGTCACATGCATGCCCCCAAATACTCTGCCACACGCACGCCCTACAAATGCTTAGCCACACGCACGCCCTCCCAATGCTCTGCCACACGCATGCCCCCTAAATGCTCTGCCGCACGAACGCCTACCAAATGCTCTGTCACCTGCACGCCCCCAAATGCTCTGCTACACGCATGCCCCCCTCTACTGTGATTTATACAGCAAAGGGGGCTTGTCCAAGTCACAGCAGGAAGCAGACAAACTGCAGGAAATAGGGTCGCAGCCCGACAACTGTCTCCTATGCACAGGGGCTGCCATATTTGAGGTAACTGTGGTTAGTCACAGCAAATCCAAATTGGCAGCACCCAGTGTTTTAGTAAAATTAGAATTAAATAAAAACTATATAAACTAAATAAACAGTGAGTTTAATTTTGTATAAAAAATACTTGATTTCATAATCACTATTATTAATACAAAATAAAAAAAATGCGACACCTTCCCTTCAATGAATTAACAGTGTCTGACAAGTGGTGTGCATATATATGTGCCCCTCACCACAAATCTTACTCCAGAAAGATTCAGGGTGTTGGGAACACGTTGTTACTGTATATGAATTTGATGTGTGGGGTTGCCTCGTTCTCGTCCTGCCCTAGATAAGCAAAGTTTCTTTGAGCTGGGCAATGCTGGTGTTATGAATCTGACTGGTGGTGCTCTGCCCTCCTGCAAAGCCGATTGTTTGTTTTTGTATTGTTCCCAGTGTTGGGCCCAGTGGGAGGGGCCTGTTCATTTGGGCCTCGTTCCGGGTGATTGCTCTGCTTAATATTGGAGCTACTTCACCTTTTGCATTGCCAGTAATAGTTCATGTGTTGCAGCAGTTGCTTCTGGCTCCTGTAAGTGACTGTCCTGGTCTTGTCCCTCTACCTCATTCCTAGTACCCTCTTCCTTCTGTCTCCCTGACCCTGACTTGACTCCCTGACTCCCAGACCTTGGCTTGTCTCTCCCCTTGTATCTGATGTGTCTTCCGGGCTTTCTGATCCTTGGCTTGTATTCTAATCTTGGCTTCACTTGCTCTCAGTGTAACAGATGTGATATTCCGGCTCCTAACCTATCGCTTGTTTGACTCCTCCACTAGCGTATCTAGCGACACAAGTGTTAGATCATCACAGCTGGTATGACTATACAATAAGTCGCACCTTTTAATGCAGCCTCACATTGCGCCAAAATGTGATGTCTTTTTTTTAAAAACTTGTAATGTCAGAATTCTGGTGTAAAATCTTTGATGAATTGGGCCCTATGTCTGTGATATAGCATGGACACCAAAAACAGTTAGTGAAATAGATATTTTAAATTGATGGTAATTCTTCGTTACAACCACAGTCTCCAGATGCAACTTTAGCAAAGTAACATTGAATCTGAAAATAAAATGCCCTGACTGTCTTTACAGTCTATGTAACTGTACAGAACTTGTTCTACTGTGCATACTCTTTATGAAAGGGGGCGGGCTACCACTGGAAACAAATCATTCATTTTTACAATCCGGCTTCATTTAAAAATGTTGTACTGTTTTGTGTTTTTCTTTTATAGGCTCTTTTTTACCTTACATATTTAACTTTGATTTGTGGTCATGAGCAAGCTAAGAGGAATTTAAAAAAAATAATTAAACTGTCAAAAACAGCTGTCTGATTTTGTTATCCTATTCTAAAAAATAGAAATACACAGTGCAACAAGGAGGCGATAAAACGAAAATGGTGCAAAATTAGTAATGAAGCCCAATTACAAAAAATATTTTTTATAAGAAATACATGTATTTAAGTAAAAAAAAACAATTGTTGTGAAGGCTACCTTCCCATGATGAGCTTTTGGTGAGTTTTTACATTTCTGTAACTATAATTTAAAATAGATACAGTTGTGCTCAAAAGTTTACATACCCCAGTAGATTTATTTGCTTTCTTGGCCTTTTACAGAGAATATGAATAACACAAAATCTTTTTTCCCACTCATGGTTAGTGGTTGGGTGAAGCCAATTATTGACAAAGTACTGTGTTTTCTCTTTTTAAATCATGACAACCAAAAAGATCCAAATGACCCTGATCAAAACTTCACATACCCCCAGTTTTTATAACGTGTATTGCCCCCTCTAATATCAATGACCATTTTTATTTTCTCAGATGGTAAAGCAGCCCATTCTTCTTGGTAAAAAGCCTCCAGTTCCTGTAAATTCCCGGGCTTTCTTGCATGAACTACGCACTTGAGTTCTCCCCAGAAGTGGCTCAATGATATTGAGGTAAGTAGACTGAGATGGCCACTCCAGAACCTTCACTTTGTTCTGCTGTAGCCAATGACAGGTCAACTTGGCCTTGTGTTTTGGATCATTGTCATGTTGGAACATCCAAGTATGTCCCATGTGCAGCTTTCGGGCTGATGAGTGCAAATTTGTCTCCAGTATTTGCTGATAAATTGTTGTATTCATCTTTCCTTCAACTTTGTCCTGTGCCTTTTATCGTAGGTCTTATTGAAACCTCTCCAAATGTAACGTTTATGGTTATGGACAAAAAGTTAGATTTTGGTCTCATTACTCCAAATTACCTTGTTCTAGACATTTGGAGGCTTGTCTCTGTGGTGTTTGGCATATTGTAGTTGAGATACTTTGTGGCATTTGCACAGTAATTGCTTTCTTCCGGCAACTTGACCATGCAGCCCATTTTTCCTCAAGTGCTTCCTTATTGTGCATCTTGAAACAGTCACACCGCTAGTTTTTAGTGAATCCTGTATTTCAGCTGATGTTATTTGTGGATTTTTCTTTGCATCCCGAACAATTTTCCTGGCAGTTGTGGCCGAAATTTTTGTTGGTCTACCTGATCGTGGTTGGTTTTTACAGAGCCCCTGATTTTCCATTTGTTAATCACAGTTTGAACAATGCTGACTGGCATTATTAATTCCTTGGATATCTTTTTGAATCCCTTTCCTGTTTTATCCAGTTCAACTATCTTTTCCCATAGATCCGTTGATAATTATTTTGTTTTACCCATGACTTACAATCGAAAAACGTCAGTGACTGTATGAAAGATGGAAGAGTCTGTCTGGATCCCAGAAACTCACTCAGCTTTTATGCACATACACTGATTACAAGTAAACAGGTCACAGGTGAGGATGTTACCTTTATTTGTCATTCAAACCCATTTGTGTCAATGTCTGTGCATTTATCAGGCCAAAATCACCAGGGCATGTGAATTTTTGATCAGGGTCATTTGGATGTTTGTTTTTGGTTGTCATTAGGATTGAAAAGAAAAAACACAGTAGTTTAACAATAATTGGCTTCACCCAACCACTAATCATGAGTGGGAAAAAAAGATTTTGTGTTATCATTCATATTCTCTGTAAAAAGGCCAAGAAAGCAAAAAATCTACCAGGATATGTAAACTTTTGAGCACAACTGTATAACAAAAAAAGTTTAGGTTACAAAAGAGCACAAAACACCTATTTAAAAACAATTAAAAGGCACCAAATGGCCATAAAAAGCAGAATTGACCTAGCCTAGGTAGGACTTATGTCATCCCAAATTATCTGTATCCTGGAACTCTGATAAATGTTGCACTTGGGGATTGAGAGTTAATATACAGCCTGGATGTCATGAGGTGCGTATACAAACAAAAGTTACACCTTTACAATAGTAGTAACAAGTGACAGCTAAAGAAAAGATAGAAATATTAAATGAGATGTTATTTATAAATACTCAGATTCAAAAACTCACCAATAGGTCATCGTGGGTATACAGCCTAAAACCCCTTCACGCATCCATATAAAAACATGTACATGTGGCACAGTCTGTTTTGACCATCCATGTTTATTTTTCATTACCCATCTGTGGGTACGTTAATGCGTGTCATTTGTGTTTTCCAGTATGAATATAGAAAATTAAATTACAAATCTTCTCCTATACTTTCAATGTCAGGTGCAATATCCCCCCAGAACCACGTGCAGTTCTGGGTGCATATTTCTAATCCCTGCCTGTCCCTGTATACACTAGTATAGATAAACAGATCTTTAGAAAAAGTATTTCTAAAGATCCTTTATGATATGCTAATGAGTGCAGGGACTAGTCACAAGGGCGTTTGTTCCTGAGCTCATTCTGCCCTCTTAGCATGGGAACATGCCCACAGTGGCGTGCTAACATGTTATTCAATGCAGCATCAACAGCGGCGACTCACGTTCAGGTGCCCACTGTCACCGCTGATCAGACGTCCCAGCACTTCCGGTCATGTGCTCTAGACATCTCTGAAGCCGGGACGTGTACACCAGGCTTCATACTGCGCATGACCGGAAGTGCCGGTACTTTGGATCAGCGGTGACAGCGGACACAGGTACGCGCATCACCGCTGATGACACTGCATTGAATAGCATGTTAGCACACTCCTGTGGGTGTGCTACCATGCTAAGAGGGCAGACTAGTCGGGGATATAACACCCTTGGGACTAGTCCCTGCGCTCACTAGCATACGGTAAAAGATCTTTAGAAATACTTTTTCTAAAGATCTCTTTATCTATGCTAGTGTATAAAGGGACAGTTAGGCAGGGATTAGCAATATGCACCTGTGGCGCCCTGGATTAGCCAGGTCGTCACAGGTAACACACACACCCCCCCACCACCCCAGACAGTAACATTAGCCAAACCAAAAACCCTTGTTGCCTCCCTCCAGGGTCTGATGTCCACACCAGGTGGGGCGGAGCCAAGCGGTTGGCCCCGCCCACCGAGGAGTTCACAGGCCTGGAGGCGGGAAAAGTGGAAGAACAGTTTAGGAGGTTGAAGTGAGAGGAGTAAAGTGGAGAGTGTCTGGGTTTGTGGCCCAGGCACTGACAACAAGGTTGGCAGACGGTGGTGGCCGTCTGCAGGAGTGGTGGATCGACGCGGAACCATAGGACCGGGGTCGGGCGGTGGCCCGCCGGTACCGACCAGGGAGCGAAGTGAAGCCAGCACACACAGGCAGGGCCATCGGACCCCGACTAGGCTTGGAGCCACCGTCAACAGTCAAATCCGAGTGTGACAGGAACCCCAGGGGTTTCCTAACAACCAAAGACCCGTTAAAAGGCAACCGTCCGCACCGTGAGGGTATACAGCTACCACCAAAGGCTAGAGACCCAAGGGCCAGCGCCTGCGGGCAAAACGGGCTCCTCCGGCATCCATACATCGGGGAGCGGACTACCGTTGGGGACCCATCGTAGTCAAGACAGTACACAAAGGTGCAGGGAAAGAAAGCCGCCATCACCTGTCCGGGGAGAGACACTGCAGCCAGCTGCGGGACCCGTCCATCCAGCCGTTTGGTTTACCGGAGACTTTGTGCATCTCTTGCTGAGTGAGTACACCCATGCCATCCGGCACCGCGCCACGCTGTCCCTGCAACCCTGCACCCCAGCCATCCAGCCTCCCCGTCACACCACCGGGCCCCGGGACAACCAACCCCTACCCACGTAGGGGGAAAACAACATCCCAGCTGCTCCCTACCATCGCTCCTGGGATCCCCGTCACTGGCAGCGATGGTGCCCATCTTCACCACAACCCGTGGGTGGCGTCACGGACTAAATCCCCAAAACAAACCAACCCCCTTTTCACTCACGGGCGAGGAGCGCCGCTCAAGTCCCCGGATCCGGCCCACCGCTCGAGCCACCGAGCAGCAGCAGCAGCGCCGGACCCGAGCGTTAGCGAGCGCAGCGCCCCGCCGCCCGCAACACACCCAGAACTGTTCGTGGTCCTGGGTGCATATTGCACCTGACAGGTTCCCTTTAAACATGTAACGCATACAGATGCCATCCCAATGCGGTATGTGTTTTTCACGGATCTATACATTTTTATAGGCCTTTATCATCCGTGCTGCCGGAAAACATGGACATAGGTTATAAGGAGTATTTGTGGCATCAGTAAAAAAAAAAGTCACACTTTCCGGAAACACGAATGTGTGGAAGGGGGGCCTAAAGGTGTGAAACCTTTACTGTACGTCACTTGAACCTTCATTCATGATTTTGCAGTTGTCTGAATTTGAACACTCCAAGTCTCCTGCTTGTTCAACATCTGTATGCACCTTGCTGCGGTGACCCAAGGGCCTGTATACTGTACATATATACAGTGTAAATGCCACCTGTACTATATTCAGTACAAGCCAATGCAATGTATATGCAAACGTTACCAAAGGCTTTTAGCCACAGCAACATTGAATTCCAATGTGAATTGACATTTGAAATAGAAGATAAAACCTGATTGACTGAACCATCCACACTTGTCTTCATCTAGCTCCAAAGTCAAGACTACTTTAGGATTGATCGCATTCTTATCTTAAGTGATTGGTTTCCATGGCTTCAGGGCTTCATTAATGGCTAATGACATATTCTGATGACTCCACTTCATCTACAATAGGTGAATATGTCTTCTAATGTAAACATTTACCTTTTGAGAACCCACAAGAATATATTATAGAATTGCATAGATAGAGTGTTTGTGACGGGGGTGTTCAACAGAGCAAAGGATGGACGAGGCCGAGGGACGATCCAACAGGTTTATTCACAAGAACACTGGAACAGCACACGATAAGTCCACGTAAAACAGATTCGGGGGCCCTTCCCGACAATCCTCGGACCGGATAACAAAGTAATCGTCCTTACAGTAGTCCAAAGAGTTCCACACAATCCCACGGGCCACTGATCTCCAGTCTGTAACTATCCATACACCGGCTATAGGATGCAGCCTCTGCTATTCCCTCCCAGAGGATCAATCTTCTTTCTTCAAGTTTCACACAGACTGACTGAATCTCCCAGGTAAGCAGAGTTTACACTAGTTGGACTCTAGGCCCACCTCCCCCTACTCCCAGGGATGGAAGTGCCTCAAGAGGATACAACCTTGCATTTTAGGGGGTGATTACCTACAACAATAGAAATGTACACAGAAGTAGTTCAAATAAGACAATGAACCCAGCTTGAAATAGGAATCTGTACAGCAAGATACACCTCCCCCAAGGAAATACATGAATTACAACTAATACAACCAGGAAAATATACATATCATGACATAGTATCACAGCATATACAGTGAGAGGGTAAATTACATCTTCACAATCCCTCCCCCTCCCAACTTGTGTACGTACTAGGGACCTCTACAGGTCACTGGTTAAGTACACACAGGCAGAGCGTTACTTACATGTGGCTTCATGCAGCCACGAATTGGCATCGTAGCTCTCCCACATCATTGCCCAGGAGAACAGCTGCAGGCAGACCACCCATCACCCCAACCACACATCGCCTGACCCCAAAACCAAAGTTCAGATCCACAGTGGCTGTGGGAATAGTCCTCCATTGTCCACCAGCCAGTTCAATAACAATCCCAGGTCCTCTATGGATTGCCTCAGGCCGAACCACTCGGGGATCAGCCAGTGTGAGGAAAGCACCCGAGTCACAAAATCCAACAAGTCTCTGTCCATCCAGCACAACCTCCTGCAAGTGCTTACCTCGATGAGCAGAAGTCGTCATAACTGCGGGTCGCACCCCGTAAACTCCTGGTGGTGCAACATGGGGGGCTGAGTCACTAGGCCAGTCCTCACATAACGGTGCCACATCTTCCTCCATGGCACTGGGCTGTAAATAATTAACAATCCGATTGGGTGCAGGATCAGTCCTCATTTGAACAGCTGGGCAGGAGACTTGCCGATGCCCTGGCTGTCCACATTGATAGCATCTGAGCTGGGTCTCCCTCCATCCAAGGCGTCCTCTTGGGTAAGGGGTAGGGGAACTTGGAGGCCGGCTCCCACCTGAAGGTGCTGTAGGGGTTTGAGGATGATTCCTCCATGGCCTGGCTGGGCATGAGGCCTGCAAATGCCCGGGATGCCTACAAACATAACACCTGCGCTCTGTTACTTCCTCTCCCCGGCGTATTCCAGAAAGTGCAGTAGAAGCAACTGGAGGCACATTAACACGGGTATCAACATGTGGTGGCTTAGAGGAACGGGGAACAATGGGGACAGAATAACTGGGGGCATCCGGTGTTGTGGAGCTGTTAGGCGTCTCTCCATCCTCCAACAGAACCCTCCACTGAGGCTTGATGGTGAGAGCCTCATCAGCGAGAGCAGCAGCTTCCTCCACTGTCGCTGGTTTGCTCTCACGCACCCATTCCCGGATCTCAGCGGGGCACTGGGCAAAGAATTGTTCTTTTAGGATGACCTGCAGGAAGGTCTCCCAAGATAAGGCCTCCTCTGCCTCCAGCCAGCGATTACATATTTGTTTGAGTCTATGAGCATATATCTTAAAAGACACTTCCCCATCACAGGCTAAAGCACGGAACTGAGTCCTGTAAGTGTCTGGGGTCACAGCATAATGTTCTAGAATAGTCTGTTTAATATCTGCATACTCACAGTTCCACCGAGGGTCCATAGCTCTATAGGCTTCAGCAGCTCCCCCCTCTAGGAGCCCAACCAGATGCCGGACACGCTCCCTGTCCGGGACTTCCATTAATCGACACTGATGCTCAAAGTCCTGGAAGAAGCCTTCAATGTCGCCTGCAGCCTCATTAAACGGCTTAAAGTCTTTGCGGGACACCCTGGGAAGTTCCCTCATGATGGGTGCTGGGGTTACAGTCTGTCTGGAACCTCTCGCGGCTTCCACAGCGAGCTCCTTATCCAGCAGTGCCATCTCCTCCATCCTGCGCTCCTTCTCTTTAGCTCCACGCATGGCCTCCCTCTTATCTTCTATGGTGGCCTCATCTCCAAGCAGTGCCATCTCCTCCTTGTACCACACAACCCATTGACTTTTTTGGGTATTCACCTCCGGCTGCCGTCTTTCTTCCGTTTGCTGTGAGGATCCTTCCTCCACGTCATTTTGCGAACAGACTCCTTCTAGCGCCTCAATCAGCTGCTCCTTGGAGAGTCCTTTGAAACGAACTCCTACTTCACGGGCCATTGTTTGTAGGCTCACCACAGTCCAGTTCTTGTATTCTGAGGTTCTGATTCCAGATGTTAATGGGCCGTTGTCCTCCATTCCTTCTGCTCTGATCCCACTGCTGCCACCAGTTTGTGACGGGGGTGTTCAACAGAGCAAAGGATGGACGAGGCCGAGGGACGATCCAACAGGTTTATTCACAAGAACACTCTAACAGCACACGATAAGTCCACGTAAAACAGATTCGGGGGCCCTTCCCGACAATCCTCGGACCGGATAACAAAGTAATCGTCCTTACAGTAGTCCAAAGAGTTCCACACAATCCCACGGGCCACTGATCTCCAGTCTGTAACTATCCATACACCGGCTATAGGATGCAGCCTCTGCTATTCCCTCCCAGAGGATCAATCTTCTTTCTTCAAGTTTCACACAGACTGACTGAATCTCCCAGGTAAGCAGAGTTTACACTAGTTGGACTCTAGGCCCACCTCCCCCTACTCCCAGGGATGGAAGTGCCTCAAGAGGATACAACCTTGCATTTTAGGGGGTGATTACCTACAACAATAGAAATGTACACAGAAGTAGTTCAAATAAGACAATGAACCCAGCTTGAAATAGGAATCTGTACAGCAAGATACACCTCCCCCAAGGAAATACATGAATTACAACTAATACAACCAGGAAAATATACATATCATGACATAGTATCACAGCATATACAGTGAGAGGGTAAATTACATCTTCACAGTGTTATTATCACAATTATTACCATGGCTATAGGAGCTTCCCAATAAAAGCTCTTACAGCTGCAGGGAACTGAACACCACTGCCCATTCCCTGTAAAGCCCTTACTTTGTAAAACGTATTTTAAAGATCCAATCGTGGAACCTACGACTAGACGGGACTAATGAGGTACTGCCCCATGATGGCTTTACCCTCCTCCAGCAGAAAAAGGAGAAATCCAGAAATGCACAGGTCACTAGAGAAAATTAAGGGTGGTGGTGCATGGACAAACTGCTTCAGCTGGCAGGTGAAAAAAAAAATTAGAAGGTGAAAAAATCCAGCACCAGCAAATAAAAAGTAAAAATGAAGGAAATATACCTGTCCTTCACTTTTTCTCAGTCAGAAAGAAATTAACTACAAATGTCGCGGGCGGAGGAGGAGACGCTGCGCTCACCCACTGCTCGGGTCCGGCTGCTGCTGCTGCTCGGTGGTGGCTCAAGCGGTGGGCCGGATCCCGGGGACTCGAGCGGCGTTCCTCGCCCGTGAGTGAAAGGGGGTGGTGTGGTTTAGGGATATTGTCCGTGACGCCATCCACGATTGTGGTGAAGTTGTGACACCACCGCTGCTCTGGACAGGGATTCCGGGAGCGATGACAGGGAGCAGCTTGGATGTTGGTTCTCCCCTCCGTGGGTAGGGGGTTGGTTGTCCCAGGGCCCCGGTGAGGGTTTTAGGGTTGGCAGGCGGGTTACGGGGCCTGGTGAGGTGCAGGGTCACGGGGGCAGCGCTGTGCCGCACGGCACGGTGGTACTCACTCAGCCAGTAATTCACACAGAGTCTCTGGTCAAACAAACAGCTGGATGGATGGGTCCCACAGATGGCTGCGGTTGTTCTCCTCCCGGCAGGTTGATGGTGACTGCCTTTCCCTGCACCTGTGTTGTGTTTACGGTTCCAATGGCTTCCCACCGGTAACCCGCTCCCCAGCTTGGATGGATGCTGAGGGAGCCCCTTTTGCCCGCAGGCTCTGGCCCTGGGAACTGTAGCCTTGGCGGTGACTGTGTTTCCCTCTACGGTGTGAGCTGTTGCCTTCAATCGGGTCTTGGCTGCTGGGAAACCCCGGAGGTTCCCTTCGCTAATGGATTTGACCGGTTTTACGGCGACTCCTAGCCTGGTCGGGGTCCGTAGGCCCTGCCGAATGGTGCTGGCTTCTCTTCACTCCCCGATCCGGTACCGGCAGGCCACCGCCCGTCCCCGGTCCTTACGATTCACTCCAATCAGCCTCTCCTGCAGACGGTCACCACCGTCCGCCAACCTTGCTGAGTGCCCGGGCCACACACCCGGACATGGTCAGTCTCCTCTCCTACCACTTCACTCTCTCCAAACTGTTCTCTCAACTTTTCCCGCCTCCAGGACTGTGAACTCCTCAGTGGGCGGGACCAACCGCCTAGCCCACCCCCTGGTGTGGACATCAGCCCCTGGAGGAAGGCAACAAGGATTTGTGTTTGGCCTAGATGTGCCTAGCCGGGGTGTAGGGTGTGTTGATGTAGTACCTGTGACGTCCTGGCTTGTCCAGGGTGCCACACAAATGCCAGAGTTCTCTTATTCATTGTTAGCATTCTGGAGTAAAGCTGTATGTATTTTTGTAGTTATAATGCGTTTTTAACTGACACCTGTTCACACCTGTTGGATGTGCGGGGCAGTCTTTTTTTTATATATTTGTAGTTCATTTCTTTCTGATTGAGCACTCTATCCTCCTTTTATAGTTGCATCCTTTCTGCCCAGACATGTAGATTTTTAACCCAGATAGAGGCATTTCTAGTTAGGATCCTGATTAGTGATAGGCAAACCCGAACTGTAAAGTTTGGGGTCCGCACCGAACACATAGTGTTCTTGCACATTTCAGATTTCCTGAACACGAGTTTTCCTGGGAATCCAGTGTTACAATTTGGGTCCAGTTTGGCTGTAAAAACGCACATTATTAAAAAAACATTATGATTATATGTACAGGTCCCGAAACGCGTCCTGCAGACCCGCTATCTCCCAACCAATTCTGCTTCCGGGTCCGATCATTATCTTCTGGAGGTATTCACTCTACTGCTCGTCACTCGGCAGTCTTCGGCTTTTTTTGGCTGTGTTCGCGGTGAAGTCAGGGTTCACCCGAGTCCTTAGCTTAGCCATGGACTCGATTGAACTTTGGCTATCACAATCAGTGTACGGTTCCACTTGCGTACAGCTTCGGATGCAAGAGCATCGGAAGTAATATGCTAAGGAACCTCTGCTGTGAGCTTCAGCTGAGGGTCCAGTGACTGTGATGCGACCTTGCGATCAGGTCACAGCTGCGGAGAAGAGGGAGCACTTTCTCCCCATCTCCTCTGCTGCCTGTCTCTGTGTACAGTGTACATCTCACTGCAGTCGGATTACATGCAAGTGCAGTACGATGTTTCATGCGCTCCCATAGACTTGCATGGGGGGGCATGAGCCAAGACTCGCTGCCAAACGCAGCATGCTGCGCAAAACGCAAGTGGAATGCTACTTTCAGCTGGAACTCGCTATGTAGATGCTTGTCAGTACAGAGCGATGAAGCAAAGCTGACATTGCTCTCCCAATGGACTACGTTGGACTAAGGATTTTTTTTATAATACAGATGGAGTCTCTAAATGTTTTTTTTTGTTTTATTTCTAATAAAAAAATCTTTCTATGTGTTGTGTTTGTTTTTTTACTGTTTACTAGAAATTCATGGTGGCCATGTCTAATTTGGTGTGACACCATGAATTTTGGGCTTAGTACCAGCTGAGAATACAAAGCTGGTATTAACCCCTTTATTACCCAGCGTACCACCACCATCAGGACCACTGGACGAGCCAGATTTAGTGCCTGGAAATGGCGCTAAGAAACAATGCACCATTTCCAGGGGTGGCTGTGGGCTGTGTTTTTTAGCTTACCGGGCCAAGAACGCTTGGGCCTTACCACACTGAGAATCCCAGCCCCCAGCTGCCTTGTTTTACCTGGCTGGCGATCCAAATACGGCGGGAGCCCATGCATTTTTTTTTTAAATATTTAAAAAAAAATTAATGAGCTTCTCTGTTTTTTGATTGCCAGCCAAGGTAAAGCCAGGCAGATGGGAGTGGCAGCTCGTAGTCATCCTCTTTATCTGCTCAATCACAGAGGCTGTCAAAGAGTGGGCATCTGTAATTGGATGCTGGAGTAACCTGAAACCAGCCCATACATTCTAGTATCTAGAATGTATGGACAGATTCCAGGTTACTTCAACAGCCAATCCCAGACACCCATTCTACGTGACAGCGTCTGTGATTGGCTGTTCGGTCCCTCACACATATAGAATTGTAAATATAAATAAATTAAAAAATGACGTAGTGCTCCGCTGTATTTTTAATTCTCAGCACAGAAAAAGCGGATGGCTACGGGCTGCCACCTCCATCTGCCTAGCTTTACCTTGGCTGGCAATCAAAATACAGGGAAGCCCATTATTTATTTATTTTTTTAAATTATTTAAAAAAATTATTGCGTGGGCTCCCGCCGTATTTTGATTGCTAGTCAGGTAAAACCAGGCAGCTGGGGGCTGGGATTCTCAGAGTGGTAAGGCCCAAGCATTCCAGGTCCCTCATGCTAAAAAACGCAGCCTGCAGTCACCCCTGGAAATGGAGCATTTCTTCTTAGCGCTATTTCCAGGTGCCTTACCAGGCTCATCCAGCGGCCCTGATGGTGGTGGCACCCTGGGTAATAAAGGGGTTAATACAAGCTTTATATTCTCAGCTGGTACTAAGCCCAAACTTCATGGTGTCACGCCAAATTAGACATGGCCACCATAAATTTCTAGTAAAAAGTAAAAAAAAAAACACAACACATACATTTTTTTTTATTAGAACTAAAACAAAAAAAAACATTTAGAGACTCCATCTTTATTATAAAAAAAATCCTTAGTCCGACATAGTCCACAAGGAAAGCAATGTCAGCTCTGCTTCATCACTCTGTACAGACAAGCGTCTCTAAAGAGCGAGAAGTAGACTGACACTGAAAGTGACAGTCAAAATTCAATCGAATTGATGGCTAAACCATGGACTCGGGTGAACCCTGACATCACCGTGAACTCGGCTGCCGAGTGACGAGCAGTGCACTGAATACCAATGGAAGTTAATGATCAGACCCAGAAGCAGTAGCGGCCAGGAGACAGTGTCAACAGGATGTGTCACGGGACCTGTAAGTATAAAGGATAAAGTCTGGCTCAAACTGTTATAGACTAGGTGCTCTGGGTAAATAGTAGTACAAAATATAAGTAAAACCCATGCACTCAGATGAGTAAAAGAGGGAAGGTGTATGCAAAGTGTTTTTTATTATTGACAAACTGCAAAAACATGTGAACCTTGACAGAAGCAAGACCGACGTTTCGGTTGTGACACCTTTTCAAGGTTGTTGCTTAATGACAAAGATGCTAGGAATCACGGGTCACCTGGACAACCGTCACAGAAGTTTAAGATGAGGGTATCACATTTTGCAGCAAGTGTTGTCAAAGGAATGGTGGGAGTCTGTGACAGAGCGGAAGATAGATGAAGGAGACGCCTCATGGAAGTCCTGAACGTGCTGGAACAGCAGTGGTGGTGCAGCGGCGGCCTCTGTCTGTCTCTTTTTCTTTCTGTATGTCTCTGCCTGTCTGTATCTTTTCCTGTCTGTCTCTTTAGCTGTCTGACTGTCTTGTTGTCTGTCTGTCTGTTTCTGTCTTTTTGTCTGTCTGTCTCTCTGTCTCTATGTCTGTCTCTCTCTGTCTCTTTCCCTGTCTGTGTCTATCTGTGTCTATCTATTTATCTATTTCTGTCTCTTTCTTTCCCAGTCTGTCTCTTTCTCTGTCTGTCATTTTCCCTGTCTGTAGTTCTTGGTGTTGCCCAGGATAGTAACTGTCTCTCTGTATCTCTACCAGTCTCTGTCTGTCTCCCTCTGTGTCTGTCTCTGTCTGTCTGTCTCTCTGTCTCTATATCTCTTTGTCTGTCTCTTTCCCTGTCTGTCTCCTTCCCTGTCTGTCTCTCTGTCTCTTTCCCTGTCTGTCTCTCTATCTCTTTCCCTCTCTGTCTGTCTCTTTCTCTGTCTCTCTGTATCTTTCCCTGTCTGTCTGTCTCTGTATCTCTTTCCCTGTCTGTCTCTTCCCTGTCTGTCTATTTGTCAGTGTCTGTCTCTTTGTCTGTGTCTATCTGTGTCTGTCTGTCTCTTTGTCTTTCTGTATGTTTCTGCCTGTCTGTATCTTTCCCTGTCTGTCTCTTTAGCTGTCTGACTGTCTCTTTGTCTGTCTGAGCCTGTCTATCTGTGTCTGTCTGTCTCTTTGCCTGTCTGTGTCTGTCTGTCTCTTTCACTGGCTGCATTGTGACACGCCAACATGCCATTGAAGGGCGTAGCTGTGCATTCTTCTGAAGTTCTGGCTGCATTTTGGCTCCCAACTCCATTGACTTTAATGGAGGCAGGTTTTTTGGCGAATAACTGTAAAGCATGGGGTTAAAAGTTCCCCTCAAAACATAGTTTATGACGTTCTATGAGTCACATGGGGTGTCTGTAAAATTTTCTGATTGTATATGCAACGGTGAGGATTCCTTTAGCGGACATACACACACACACACACACACATACAAACATATATACATACACTCAGCTTTATAGTGTACTAGCTGTACTACCCAGCTTCGCCCGGGTTAATAACTGTTGTTAACAAAATAGAATGTATTAACAAAAATGTATTCTGCACACAAAAAACACAAAACAAATAGATAGAAATGTAATTATAATGTCTGTCTCCCCCTCTGTATATATCTCTCTGTCTCTCTCTCTATCTCTTTGTCTCTCTGTCTTTCCCTGTCTGTCTCTGACTGTCTCTGTCTCTTTCTCCGTCTGTCTCAATCTCTTTCCCTGTCTGTCTATCTATCTCTTTCCGTGTCTGTCTATCTATCTCTTTTCTTGTCTGTCTATCTATCTCTGTCACTTTCCCTGTCTGTCTCTTTCCCTCTCTTTCCCTGTGTCTGTCTTTGTCTGTCTTACCTTGTCTGTCTCTATCCCTGTCTGTCTGTTTCCCTGTGTCTGTCTCTGTCTCTTTGTCTGTGTCTCTCTCTTTCCCTGTCTGTCTCTTTCCCTCTCTTTCCCTCTCTTTCCCTGTGTCTGTCTTTGTCTGTCTCTTACCTTGTCTGTCTCTTTCCCTGTCTGTCTGTTTCCCTGTGTCTGTCTCTGTCTCTTTGTCTGTGTCTCTCTCTTTCCCTGTCTGTCTCTTTCCCTGTCAGTCTGTCTCTTTGTCTGTGTCTGTCTCTTTGTGTCTGTCTCTTACCCTGTCTATGCCTGTTTCTTACAATGTCTGTGTTTGCCCCTTTCCCTGTCTGTGTGTGCCTCTTTCCCTGTCTGTGTCTGTCTCTTTCCCTGGCTGCATTGTGACACGCCAACATTCCATTTAAGGGCGTGGCTGCGCATTTTTCTGAAGGTCTGGCTGCACTGTGGCTCCCAGCTCCAGTTGCTTTAATGGAGGCAGGTTTTTGGGGAATAACTGTAAAGCGCAGGGTTAAAATTTTCCCTCAAAACATAGCCTATGACGCTCTCGGGGTCCAGAAGTGTGAGTGTGCAAAATGTTGTGGCTGTAGCTGCGACGGTGCAGATTATTAGATTTTACAGCCCCCCGCCTCCGCCCCATCCCATAACTGTAAAGTCCAAGCTCAGGGTTCAGACACAAGTCCCCGAACTCAAACTTTAGAAACAGTTCAGGCAAGTCTCCCATTCCTGAACATTGGGGGGGTTTGCCCATCACTAGTCCTGATATATAAGAGATCACCTTGTTGCTAGTTTCCAGGCTCACATGCATTGGCCAATACATAAGCTAAATACCTCCTTTTTCAAATCTTAATATAGCAGTAATGCAATACCAGAGTTCCCTTATACATTGTTAGTATTCTAGAGTGCAGCTGTATGTATTTTTGCTAAATTATTCAGCCATCATCTGCTTCTAACAGCCGCGGTTGTTAACATTTTTACATACTCTATCACTTTCTGGCAGTGGCATTTAACATGTGCTGGCAAGAGGGCACGTCATGCTATGTAGCGATCGGCACACCCATGATTTGATCATTGGATATTGCCATGACAACCGGAGGTCTGCTGCTTGTCATGATAAGTCTCTTGTGATAGAGATCACATAGATGACCTTGATTTTCACTATACATAGCAGTGCTAGTGGAAGATAAAAAGTTCAAGGGCCACAAGGGAATTACAAAAACAGTGAAAAAAATAAATAAATAAATAAAATTGCAAAACTTCTAATCACTCTCCTTTTGCCCCATTAAAAAATATACACATATTTGGTATCGCTGCATTTAGTAAATCCATCTTATCAAAATATAAAATTATATTAATTGGTAAACGCCATTGGGAGAAAAAAAGCAAACTGCCAGAATTACGTTTTTTGGAAGAAACAACAATGCAATAGAGTACAATAAGAGGTGATCAAAGCATCGTATCTAACCCTATACCTCTAAATGGTTTCCGTGAAAAGGAGAGGTTAGGGCACAAACAAGCGCTCACAGAGCGCTATATCTTGAAAATCTTAAAATGTTATGGGTTTCAGAAAATTGCGACACATGCCAAATTTTTATTTTACAAATGTACGATTTTTTTTCACAATTAAAATAGAAAAAAACAATACATGCTTAGTATCTGCATCTTGTCAGATTACTTTTACCATACAATGAACATGGTAACTACAAAAACTGCATTTTTTTGCTATTTCAACACTCTTGGATTTTTTTTCCCACTTTCCAGTGCATCCCATGATAAATTGAATTGAGTCATTCAAAAGTACAACGTTTCCCACAAAAAACGAGCCTTAATACGGTTATGTAGATGGAACAATAAAAAAAAAGTTATGACTGTTGAAAGAAGGGGAGGAAAAAAATAAAACAAAATAAAAAAATGGAAAGCCCAGTCATGGAGTGATTAATGAACACTGTCATGCATAGACTCAATCTATTCTTCCTCTACTAACAGGGCAATCCTCAGTCCTCACAGTCCAAATAATTAATGGACTTTCAGACCAGGCAATGTGGCAACCAGGCCCATTATGATGCTAAACTTGTTTGGCCTTCAGCCTGTTATAATGCCCCTCACAATATGTAGCCACAAGATAAAATGTTTGGGATTACGAGTTTATTGAGGGTGCTATACTGGTAATGGAAGTTAAGCCAAATGTAGAAGAAAATAATCACGGCACTTCAAGAGATTTAATCAGAAAATGAATTTTAACTTTATTGAAATGTCAGCATAATTATAGTCACCCACATTTTGTTCATTTGTGGACATTGATTACGAGCTTAAGCCCTTAAAACAACAGATAGCAGAGTATAATATATACAAATTCAAGTAAATAAAACATCAGAGCATAATATATACAGGTTTGTAGATGTATATGTAGCCTCTGGCTTACCAACAGTCTCTTACACACACTAGCCTTAAGGGCACATTACACGCTACGATATATCTTACGATATGTCGTCGGGGTCAAGTCGTAAGTGACACACATCCGGCATCGTTTGACATATCGTAGCGTGTGACAGCTACAAGCGAGTGTGAACGAGCAAAAATACTCACCTTATCATTGCTCGTTGACACCGCTCATTTTAAAAAAAATCGAACGTCCTTCTGCGTGCTGGTTGTTCATTCCCAAGGCAGCACACATCGCTACGTGTGACACCCCGGGAATGATTAACTTCAGCTTACCTGCGGCCACCGGCAATGCGGAAGGAATGAGGTGGGCAGGATGTTACGTCCCACTCATCTCCGCCCCTCCGCTTCTATTGGGCGGCCGCTGTGTGACGTCGCTATGACGACGAACGTCCCTCCCTCTTCAGGAAGAGGATGTTCACCGCACACAGCGAGGTCGTTCGGAAGGTAAGTACGTGTGACGGGGGTTTTCGACTTTGTGCGACACGGGCAAGAAATTGTCCGTGCCACACAAACATTTGGGGCGATCTCACAAGAAATCGACGCGTGTAAAGCAGCCTTTAGCCTCAATAAGTCTTTTTGAATGGTCAAGTTCACACAGGGTATTCAATGGTGAGCCTTATGTCTAGAGGACCTATTCCCTCACACAGTGGCTTCTCCTTCAGGTCACTGCCTGATCTCTCTCACAATGTGCTCAATGACTTTCTAGGCGCAGATCTCTGCCTAATGTCACAGCAGTTCTTTTTCTAAGCCTTAATTCTTTTCAAACAAATAAAAACAAACACTCATTTCAATGCAACTTATCCCCATTTATGGATACTGCGATTTTAATGTCCACCGCCAAAGTACAAAGGCACCGGCCCCTAATGACCCCTTCTACGCCGGCAAAATGCTATCCTGGAACACCATATTTGGTGTCACCAACAAAAACAGGAATGACAATGCTTTGCCAGCTTTTGCTTTACATGCCAGGCCCAACTTACACAGAACGCTGTTTTTCAAACCCTGGCTCCACAAAGTTCAAGTGTAAGTCTCTGTCATTTCTTTATTGACTTTTAGGCTCCTTTTACATCTGAGCTGAAGCTCTATGGAAGATTCTTTTTCTAAGGCTGGACTCACACGAGCGTATGGCATCCGATGCGAGAGCATCGGATGCGATATGCTAATGTCCCCCGGCTCAGGCTCTGCTGCGAGCGTGAGCCGGGTGTCATGCGACTGTAACCCGATCTTGCGATCGGGTCACAGCTGTGAAGCTGAGTGCAGGCGCTGCGGAGGAGAGGGAGGGGTTAATCCTCCCATCTCCTCCACTGTCAGCCTGTGCGTAGATCGCACTGCAATGGGATAACATCCGAGTGCAGTCCGATGTATCTCTCGCATCCATTCACTTGAATGGGTGCGAGAGATACGGCGGTAGCAGCAAAACGCAGCATGCTGCCGCTTTTCTCGCATCCAGAATCTGGATGCGAGAAAAGCTGACCAACAACTCAACCTCATTGCCTAACATTGGTCAGAGTGCAATGCGAGAATTTCTCGCATTGCACTCGTCCGATTTTCACACTCGTGTGAGCGTACCCTAACTACTAAACTTGGATATAGGCTGAGCTCAATCCATTATATATGCTCTGTATGGGCCCATAAGAACTAAGAGTGTTAACTCACTCCAAAGTTAAACTACACACGAAATGTCTCACATTCTGCAGCCACTCCTCATGTCTGATATCCTCTTGGCTGCCAATCTCCTAATCTGGGTTGATTGCGATCACTAATCCCACATCTTTCTGTATTCCAACTTTTGAAAAATATCTTCAGGGAGATTCAGCATGTGGCAAAATGTTGGGACAAGTCACGTCCCTTTTTTACAGACTACACCCATTTACACATTCTTTCCTCACCTATAAAATTGAAGTAATGGTAATAACAATTAAAGGCATATTGCGGTTTGCAGTCCTATGTAACATATCAGATCACACACAGTGATGACTCTTTCTGCAGGGCTGTAGAGTTGGACACGTAGCTGTGAAGTTGGAACTAGTTTTTGGTGGAGTCGGTAGAAATCTTCTGACTAGAGATTTGCCAATGTTAAAACCATAAGAAAATCAAGTCACATCCCACTAGATAAAGAATATGGTGAAGAAAATCTTGCCTAGAGGACAGCTCCATAAATAGCATAGAAAAGTAGGAAATGAGATGTTAATCTGCTCAAAACAATATATTATTTTATTACATAGCACATAAAATTAAAGATTTATTACAGACACATGATGCAAGACACCACAGGAGAAGGCAGCAATGGGAAGGTAGCCGACCAGTCCTAGTACGGTGAAGGTAGGTAGGATCTACAAAAACAAAGGCATATGACTAGGGATGATCGAATACCAAAATATCCGCTTTGACGAATAACCGACGAATAGGTCGGCACTTTTCGGCTATTCGCGAATATTCGATGCGCAATGTGAAACTCGAATAATTTCACGTTGGACCTAACGGCGAGCTGTGGTGACTGAGGAAAAGGCTGAAATGGATGGGAAAAGGCAGAAACAGTATGGGCACAAATAAAGGATTATTTCGAGTGTATGTGTTTCTATACTTTCACTTACAGGTTAATCATTGGGGGTGTCTCATAGACGCCTGCCATGATTAACCTAGGACTTAGTGGCAGCTATGGGCTTCAATTAACTTATAACCCCAATTGCCAATGCACCAGGGCAATTCGGGATGAGCCGGGTAGAGTCCCGGGACTGTCGCATCTAATGGATGTGGCAATTCTGGGCAGCTGCTGGCTGCTATTTTTTAGGCTGGGGGCATCCCCATAACGTGGGGCCCCCCATCCTGAGAATACCAGCCTTCAGCCGTGTGGCTTTATCTTGGCTGGCATCAAAATTGGGTGGACCGCATGCCGTTTCTTTAAATTATTTATTTATTTTACTGCACTACATTGACCCACCCACCGGCAGCTGTTATTGGTTGCAATGAGACAGCTGTCACTCAGCGTGGGGGGCGCATCAGAATGCAACCAAACATAGGCGCCAGTGGGCGGGGAAGCAGGGAATAAGAGATGGAATAATGAGTGGCTGACATTTTCAAAAGCTGAAGAAGCCGCCGGAGCAGTGTGACAGCCGTGCAGCACCGTGTCAGTGATCGGTCAGTGATCGGTGAGTATGAGAGAGGGGGGGAGAGGGTGAGACCAACAGACACAGAGAAAGAGACTGAAAGATCTGCGTTCTGTTAGTCAAAAAAGCGATTTATGGAGCTGCTAGCAGCTACTGGACACTGTGTTTAGCCCTACAAGGACTATTTGTTAATTGGGTCTAAGAACGCACTCCCGCACACAATACAGTCTATCTACACTGCCATCTCCATATGGTTGTGTGTTCACAAAACGGCGCCAGCCTTATATAGCCCCTATGATGCTGTGTGGCCAAGCCAATCCCAGTAACACCACAACAAAGATGGCTGCGCCATTACTGTGAGGGCAAGCAACATCAGATGTGTTCATTGGCTGGAAAACAGGCGACAGGAAGTCAGAAATGAAAATGAAAGTATCAAAGTAAACACCATATTAGCCGTCGGATAGTGAATACCTCGAATACACCATTATCCGTCAGATACCGAATAGTGACAAATACATTCGCTCATCCCTACATATGATATAACAGCCTTTTCAAATAGAATGCCATATAATTACATGTAGTCGTATCAAAAAAGTGAACAGTTCCAAAAAAGATAGAGAAATGCATTACTCAATTAACACTAATATATTGTATGACTATCAAAGGCCAAGTGGTCAAAATGTGACAAATGATAATAAATATAATAAATGCCGTTTCAAATTAAATCCATATAGGCACAAACTATGTTCTCATAAAAAGTGCACAGTGGTTATAATGACAACGGCATGCAATATTCAATCATCTCACATATTGGGCTAGTGAAGGCCAAATGAACATAATCAGATAGAGTGGAAGAGTACATGCTGGAATAAATGAAAGGCATACCTATGAAACAGGTACTGCAGAGTACAAAAATATAAGTCCACCTGTAGAGGGACATCCCCCAGAGGATTGAATCTATTCACAATGGAGGGAAAAGGAAGGTATTTTAAACATCTCACACACTCAGTGGAATACTCAGTAGGGTGGAGTCCGACGAAACAGCAGGCTCGCTCCTGAAGGCAAATGGATCTGTGATGCCCTGGACTAGCCAGGTAGTCACAAACATACCAACATACACACCCCCCACCCTAGGCAGTTACACCAGCCAAACACAAAACCCTTGTTGCCTCCCTCCAGAGTCTGATGTCCACACCCGGTGGGGCGGAGCCAGGAGGTTGGCCCCACCCACCGAGGAGTTCACAGGCCTGGAGGCGGGAAAAGGTGTCAGATTAGTCCTGGAGGTGAAAGTGAGAGGAGTGAACACTTGAGGTGTCTGGGTTGGAGCCCAGACACTGACAGCAAGGTTGGCAGACGGTGGTGGCCGTCTGCAGGAGTTGGTGGAACTCCGCAGAGCCGTAAGGACTGGGGTCAGGCGTCGGCCCGCCGGTACTGGACTGGGGAAAGAAATGAAGCTAAGCACACAAGCAGGGCCATCGGACCCCGACCAGGCTTGGAGCCGCCGTCAATAGTCAAAGCCGAAACTGACAAGAACCCCAGGGGTTTCCCAACTACCAAGCCCCGATTGAAGGCAACCGTCCACCCAGAGAGGATATACAGCTACCGCCACAGGCTAGAGATCCAAAGGCCAGCGCCTGTGGGCAAAACGGGCTCCTACGGCACCTATATGCCGGGGAGCGGACTACCGATGGGCAACCACAGGAGTCAAGAACTTTCTCAAAGGTGCAGGGAAAGACAGTCACCATCAGCCATCTGGGAAGAGCACAACAACAACACTGCAGCTGGCTGCGGGAACCCATCCATCCGGCCGTTTTGGTTTACCTACGACTCTGTCAGTGATGGTCTGAGTGAGTACAGCAGTGCCATCAGGCACCGCTCCGCACTGTCCCTGCAACCCCGCACCCCAGCCATCCAGCCTCCCCATTACACCATCGGGCCCCGGGATCACCAACCCCTACCCACGGAGGGGACAACATCCTAGCTGCTCCCTACCATCTCTCCCGGGATCCCCGTCACCAGCAGCGGTGGTGCTAATAATCACCACGACCCGTGGGTGGCGTCACGAACAATCTCCCAAAACAAACCACCCCCTTTTCACTCACGGGTGAGGAGCGCTGCTCGAGTCCCCAGGTCCGGTCCGCCGTTCGAGCCACCGAGCAGCAGCAGCAGATGGGTCCGGTCCGCCGTTCGAGCCACCGAGCAGCAGCAGCAGATGCCCTGGACCCGAGCGTGGCGAGCGCGTCCCCTCCACCCGCTACAACTTGGCGTCACGAACAGGATAGAACCGATCTACCTACCGGTAGAGGTGCGCCTTGTGGTCCCCGCCGGCGGCGTCTGGCCAAAAAATTGGAAGCGCCGCCATCTTTAGAGCGAAAATCTCCCGCTCGAGCGTCTTCCCCGAGTAGGGAAGGCACGAAAGCGAAGCCCTGCCCCCAACAAGCGGAAGTGCTAGAAAGAACCAAGGGGGGGCAGGAAAAAGATGTCTGCGCCTGACGGAGCCGTTGGAGGAGTGGCGGTCGCAGCCGCAGCAGCGCCCGTAGATGGAAACGGGATAGCCTGTGCTCCGGCCGCAGGAGCGGGAGAGGCCGTGGGTCCAGCCGTCACCCAGGTAATGCCGTTCTCTATGCCCTATGTGCCTGGTGCTACCTGGCTGCCGCAGTACGATGGGAAGACTGATGCTTTGCAGGTGTTCCGGAAAAAGATTAGCCCGGTCCTCGATTTATATCCCTTGACTGACAGGCAACGGGCAGCGGTAGTGCTAGGGCAGCTAAAAGGCGCGGCTGAGCAGGAGACAGAGACCTGGACCGACGCTGATCAGGCCTCAGTGACAACCATTTTTGAGAAACTCCAAATCGCTTCTGAGACCCGCACGGAAGCGGAATTGCGGATGTAGTTCTATCAGTGTCGACAGCGGCCTGCGGATAATATAGGAGACTATGCCCTGTGCCTGCAAACCGCTCTCCGTACGCTGAAGCGGGTGGACACTATTAACGATGCGGACAGTAATAAAATGCTAGTGGAACAATTCCTGCAAGGGCTGGGGTCTGCGGAAGACCGCAAGCAGCTACGGCTATGGGCCCTAGAACACCCCAATCTGGACTTGGCAGTGCTGAAGGAGCGGGCCATCAAGGCCCTGCAGGCCCCAACGCCAGTCGCTCCTGAAGTGGCCCCATGGCCGGCTGAAACCGCTCCCATTACGGTGGCACCTCCTCTCCCGGCTCTACCGGCCCCTGCAGCGCCCGTCGGGATGATGGAGGAGCTAGCTGCCCAGGTCCGCCGTATGGATGCAGACCTAGCCAAGATCCTCGCTGCACTCCAGCTTCCGACGAGAGTCAAGCCCCCAGGGAGGATCCAGCTCGCCAACAGCCCGGAGGACGTCCCCTGGATGCAGCGGAGAAGGACCAATGACTCATGGTATGGGAATCCTATCTGTTACAGGTGCAGCAAGCCTGGCCACTACTCTAGGCGGTGCCCGTTAAACGAGCAACCCCTGGGGCCAAGGGCCAATCCTCAGGAGTAGACACCAACGGCCCCCCCGATTGGCGAGACCGGTACGTCGGAGCTCGCCCCATCATCCCCCTGGCAGTGGACGGCGTTCCACTCATGGCCCTCTTGGACACAGGATCACAGGTAACCACTATACCATATACACTGTACCAGCAGTATTGGGGTACTGACGAACTTGCCCCCTCTGATGATAGCCTGACCCTTGTCACAGCCAATGGACTCCCGCTAACCCAAGTGGGATACAAGCAAGTGACCATGACTGTGGGATGTGCAGAGTTAAAGGATCAAGGGATGATTGTGGTAATGAATGAACCCAGTGATCATACCCCGAAAGTAATCTTAGGGACCAATGTGATGGAGCATTGTATGAGTGAGGTGCTGAATCTGTTGCAGCAGTTGGCCGCCACAGCAGGAGGAGGCCGACAGAGGGCTGTACAGCGTGAGATCCGGACCCTTTTGTATCGGCAGCAAGTGAACTCAACTGGTGGAGAGATTGGTGAAGTGCGGGTGATGGATGTGGCCCCCTTGGTAGTGCCACCCCGAAGAGAGATGATGATTTGGGGCAGGGCAGCAGTAGGCGCCCAGGGGCGCGACTACCCGGCGATGGTGGAACCCACGCCTTCTGAACACTGGCCCATGGTGATGGCGGCCAGAGGGGTGGTTGACGTCAAAAAGGGGAGAGTGCCGCCTGTGAGAGTGCTGATTTGTGGGGAGGAAGAAGTTAGGCTCCCCCGTTACGCTACCCTTGCCAAGTTGCTCACCCTAGATCCTCACACCATTCACGAGGCCGTCCCTCCTACCTCAGCATCCCCTGCCAGTAACCATGCAGGGTGGTGCAAGAGTATGAACAGGTTGTCAGCAAGCACCCATTAGATTTCGGGAGGATTAAGGGGGTTCAACACCATATACCTACAGGCGTACATCCACCCATTAAAGAAAGATATAGACCCATCCCGCCAGCACATTATCAATGCGCCAAAGACATGTTGAGGAACATGAAGGAGGCAGGGTTCATTCGGGATAGTTGTAGTCCCTGGGCAGCCCCACTGGTGCTGGTAAAGAAGAAGGACGGCACCATAAGAATGTGTGTGGATTACCGGAAGATCAACCAGATCACGCATAAAGATGCCTATCCTCTCCCCCGTATCGAAGAGTCGCTAGCTGCGCTGAGAACTGCTAACTTCTTCTCTACCCTTGACCTTACCAGTGGGTACTGGCAGGTAGCGGTCGCACCAGAGGACTGTGAGAAGACTGCATTCGCAACCCCCATGGGACTCTGTGAGTTTAACAGTATGCCGTTCGGGCTGTGCAATGCCCCCGGAACCTTCCAACGGCTCATGGAGTGTTGCCTGGGACATCTCAATTTCGAAATGGTCCTACTGCACCTGAACGATGTGATCGTGTATTCACAGACGTACGAGGCCCACCTGGAAGATCTGGCTGAAGTGTTTGCGTCCCTAGCCAAATATGGGAGGAAACTGAATCCCTCTAAGTGCCAACTACTGAAACCCAGGGTGCAGTACCTCGGACATATGGTGGGCACGGAAGGTGTCGCCCCAGATCCCGAAAAAATCACTGCCATTAAGGACTGGCCGAGGCCGACTACGGTAAGAGAGGTGAGACAGTTCCTGGGCCTGGTGGGCTGCTATCGCCGCTTCATTAAGGGATACACGAAGATGGCCACCCCCATGCAAGACCTCCTCATGGGACAGACGGTGGCAGGTCCCCTGGAACTCCGGTTTGTGTGTGAGAAGAAACATGAGGAGTCCTTCCACCAGTTTAAGACGGCCTTGATGGGAGAGGAAATCCTGGCGTACCCTGATTACAGACTCCCGTTCGTCCTCTACACCGATGCCAGCAATGTCGGCTTGGGAGCGGTCCTGTCCCAGGTCCAGGACGGGCGAGAAAAGGTGATCGCCTACGCCAGCAGAAAACTCCAGCCCACGGAAAGGAACCCCGTAAATTGCAGCTACTTCAAGCTTGAGCTCCTGGCCCTGGTGTGGGCAATCACCGAGAAGTTCCGACATTATCTCGCACCGGCAAAATTCACGGCCTACACGGACAATAATCCGTTGACTCACCTGGACACGGCCAAACTGGGTGCCCTGGAACAGTGGTGGGTGGCCAGGCTATCTAATTATGACTTCACTATTAAATACAGAGCCGGCCGCAAGAACACCAACGCGGATGCATTGTCTCGGATGCCCCACCTGCTGGATGGGGGGTCAGAAGACGATGACCTCGAAGAAATTGAGTTGCCCGCGTTCCATCGGCCACCGGTCGAAAAATTACATGTCAGACAACAACAAGCGAACCTGGACCCGCTGCCCAGTCAGGGTTGGAGAGAAACCTAAGACCAAGCGCCTGCCGTCCAATTGGTCAAGACCATGATTGAGCAAGGATCCTCCGGAATGGATCCGGCAGCGCCCCCTGAGGCCCAGCGGCTGTGGAAAGAACGAGTCTGGCTGTACCTGCACGAGGGGAAGCTGTATCAGGGACTGATCAACCCAAAGACTCATGAGAAGGTCCGTCAGCTGGTAGTTCCTCAGGCCAGCGTGCCCAAAGTCCTACAGGCATATCACGATGGCGCCGGGCATTTTGGCTTGAAAAAGCTGGAGATGCTGCTGAGAGAGTGGTTTTATTGGAGTGGGATGCAGGAGTCTGTGGAGGGCTGGTGCCAAGAGTGCGGCCCCTGTGCGCTGAGAAGGAAGGATGAAGTCAGCCAGAGAGCCCCTCTACAACCAATCGTCACCCACCAACTGCTGGAGTTGGTTTGCCCTGGACCACGTTAAACTCACACCCAGCCGGAATGGCTATACCTATGCCCTAACCATCGTAGACCACTATTCCAGATTCATAGTGGTTGTTCCAGTCAAGGATTTGACCGGCCGTACCGCAGCTAGGGCCTTCCAGGCCTACTTCTGTCGGCCGCATGGATACCCAGAGAGGGTGCTCACAGACCAGGGTTCAGCCTTTGAAGCAGAGGTGTTTCAAGAGTTCTGCCAATTGTACGGTTGTATGAAGATTAGGACCACGCCATACCATGCCCAAACTAATGGGATGTGTGAAAAGATGAACCACCTGGTCCTGGATCTCCTCAAAGTGATACTGTTGGAAGAGCGGAACCTGTGGCCAGAAAAGCTGCCCGACTTGGTCGACATGTACAACAACATCTCCAGTAGTTCTACCAAATGCACCCCGGCGTACCTGATGAGAGCCCGATCGGGCCGGCTGCCGGTGGACCTAGAGATGGGAAGCCCTCCCTTCCACTGCTGGTTGGGATACTCGGCGGCAAATCCAATACCGACAAGTCCAGGAGTATGTGGAGAAGAATCTCGGTCAAAGCCGAGAGAAACAAGCGCAACACTTCAAAAAGCGAGCATCAGCCATCCCCTTTGGGCCGGGAGATGTCGTGCTGAAACGGAAGAGAAGGAGCCATAAGCTGATTGACCAGTGGGAAAGGACCCCGTATGTCATACAACCCACTGAGTGGGAGAATGAGACAGCTTATGTTATCAGTCGTGACCAAGGGAAGACTGCCACTATGGTTTCCCGGGACCATCTGAAAAAGTGTCCTCACCCCTTGAGAGTGACAAACGAAGTTCCGGTCCCTACGCCGAGCAGAGAAGAGGAAAAGAAGGTGATCCACACAGTGATGGGTGATTTTCCAGCAGACTGGCCTATGCAAAACGGTGCGGTGATTGTTCTGGTGATAATGTTCTCACAACACGTGGAAGGAAAAGAGACGGAAACGCCCTCCAGTGAACCGCTCGAACAAGCGCACAGGGATGCACCTATACCCCCTCCCCTTGGGTCTCCACTTGCCATACCTGCCATAAGGGAAGAGGAACTGACTGTATCGTCTGTCCCCTTGCCCTCCACTGATGACATTGGGCTCAGAAGGTCCACACGCCCCAACCTAGGTCGGCCCCCACTTAGGTACAGGGAAACTACCATTTAGGGGTGCCGTATGTTAAATGTGTAAATAGCTGAATGAATGAAAAATAATCCAACCGAAGCTTCACATGATTATCTACGTGATTATCCCAGCCTTTGCCGGCAAGTTGTCCCCGGAGGGACCCTATGTGTTAACTGTATGCATGAGGAACAGCTCATGGGCATGGCCGAGAACTGTCAGGCCACCCACGAACTAGTGGGCCTGTAAATAATGTTGTGGGATGGATACCGTTGCCGCCTCCAGAGAGGCAGATTGGAGGAAGGGCCCGCAGCAGAGCAGGCTGGGGCCCGGCCACCACCAGGACCGGTGGCCATCCTCCGGAGGGTCAGGGGTCCCCCTTGGACGTGGGGTCCCCTGAAGTGACAGTCGGGTGCGAGACACCGTACCCGTTCCCGCTTGGGCAGCCTGAACCTGGACTGGGGTCAAGGAGTGCTGCCCACTTCTTAGGAGCAGCGTCGTTTGAAGTGACCTGAAAAAAATGCTTATGTTTTAAAATGTTGACCGTTTTACCTGTTATTTATATTTTTACTGTTTTTGAACAAAAATAAAACCAGTGATGGACGGGCAGCCCACGGACGGTCTGCATTTTACCAAGGGGGAAAGTGACGATCTGGACTAGCCAGGTAGTCACAAACATACCAACATACACCCCTCCCACCCTAGGCAGTTACACCAGCCAAACACAAAACCCTTGTTGCCTCCCTCCAGAGTCTGATGTCCACACCAGGTGGGGCGGAGCCAGGCGGTTGGCCCCACCCACCGAGGAGTTCACAGGCCTGGAGGCGGGAAAAGGTGTCAGATTAGCCCTGGAGGTGAAAGTGAGAGGAGTGAACACTTGGGTGTCTGGGTTGGAGCCCAGACACTGACAGCAAGGTTGGCAGACAGTGGTGGCCGTCTGCAGGAGTTGGTGGAACTCCGCAGAGCCGTAAGGACCGGGGTCGGGCGTTGGGCTGCCGGTACCGGACCGGGGAACGGAGTGAAACTAAGCACACAGGCAGGGCCATCGGACCCCGACCAGGCTTGGAGCCGCCGTCAATAGTCAAATCCGAATGTGACAGGAACCCCAGGGGTTTCCCAACTACCAAGTCCCGATTGAAGGCAACCGTCCACCCAGAGAGGATACACAGCCCCCGCCACAGGCTAGAGATCCAAGGGCCAGCGCCTGCGGGCAAAACGGGCTCCTACAGCACCTATATGCCGGGGAGCGGACTACCGGTCGGCAACCACAGGAGTCAAGAACTTTCTCAAAGGTGCAGGGAAAGACAGCCACCATCAGCCGTCTGGGGAGAGCACAACAACAACACTGCAGCTGGCTGCGGGACCCGTCCATCCGGCCGTTTTGGTTTACCTACGACTCTGTCAGTGATTGTCTGAGTGAGTACACCAGTGCCGTCAGGCACCGCACCGCGCTGTCCCTGCAACCCTGCACCCCAGCCATCCAGCCTCCCCGTTACACCATCGGGCCCCGGGATCACCAACCCCTACCCACGGAGGGGACAACATCCTAGCTGCTCCCTACCATCTCTCCCGGGATCCCCGTCACCAGCAGTGGTGGTGCTAATAATCACCACGACCCGTGGGTGGCGTCACGAACAATCTCCCAAAACAAACCACCCCCCTTTTCACTCACGGGTGAGGAGCGCTGCTCGAGTCCCCGGGTCCGATCCACCGCTCGAGCCACCGAGCAGCAGCAGCAGAAGCCCCGGACCCGAGCGTGGCGAGCGCGTCCCCTCCGCCCGTGACAGATCCACAAGGAGTTGAGTAAAATCCAGAATCTGCTTGAATAAATTCTTAAAACATCACAATTTATTCCATAATTTTAAGAGCATGAACAAAATTAAAACCAAAATAAGTAGTTGACCAAGAACATGTTATGCCTGAAATGTGTAGACCTGTTGTCTACTTATTTTGGTTATAATTTTATTCATGTTTTTTAAATTATGGAATAAATTGTGATGTTTTAAGAATTTATTCAAGTGGATGCTGGATTTTTTTTTCAACTCGTTGAGGATACGTTTCACAATCTTTGGAAGTGGTATTGCTTCACCAGGGGAAAGGTTAATTTATTTGAGCCTGTACTCTTCCCCTCTAAATCATTTTGTTTATTTAGCCTTCACTTGCTGTCTTGTCCTCGTAGTTTTTTCTCATCTTCTTTCTTCACTTGTGCAAGTCAGTTCTGTGCATGCACATGAAAGGTCATGGCTCACATCTTGATGGCATGACATCATAACCTTTTTTCAGGATCCTAAGGTCTCATCAGACCCAGAAGTCCTGGCTCACTAGAGGTGGTTATCTGTCACATGGAGGTTTTTACAAACCTCGCCGACTGTTATGGTGGCATCAAGATCTATTCAGACTCAAGATTCTGACACTCTGCCTGATAACTTCTGATGTCTGTGATTAGAGCAGGCACTCCAAACGTTAACCAACAGAGTGGGAGTTCATAGGAAGGCTAGTAAGCGTTAATCTCTGCTGGTTTGCTTGTTTGACTCCCCCACAACACATGATCAAAGGAGGCTATCACATATGCTTACCTCTTGTATATGCTGGCTAGATTTTTCCTTCTATGCCAGCTATAGTTTATCTAAGCTGGTTTGGTGAGGTGTTGTGATCCGGACTAAGTGGTGGTTGTAGTACTTGTTACTGTGAATGGTTATTATGGAATTAACCCTTGTTGTCTTTTGTTGCAAACTTTCTGCTCTTGCTTTTTTACTGAGTCTCTCTCTCTCTCTGTCTTTATCTGTGTTTTCATCTCATTCCTACCTCATCCTTGCCTGGTGGGAGGGGGGAATCAGATTAGTTCTGGTCAAGAGCATAGCCATGAATGAGAATGGGGCATTTCCACCATTAGGAGTAACACTAAGGTTAGGGATCGCCTAGGGCCCCCTAGTATGAGGGACAGCATAGCAGCCCCTATGCCTAAGTATCCTACAGTCACATTGTGAGCGGTGAGGTTGATGTATAGATTATTATTTTCTACATCTATTATTTGCCTCCAGGGTCTCTAGAGACCCCAGAACATAATGAGGTTAATTTAATTGATAGAAAAATAACTTCTCAGCTAAATAAACTTTCCAGGAGAAAACTCAGAAACAAATAAAGTAGTTTTAACTTGAAGATGGAGATGAAGGTGGCAAGACAGGCTCTCCTAAAATAAGATAGTTACCAGATCCAACAATATAATGGACATACAGTACAGATCAAAAGTTTGGACACACCTTCTCACCTCTAGAACAACTATTAACGAGAGACTTTGTGCTGCAGGCCCTCATGGTAAAATAGCTGCTAGGAAACCACTGCTAAGGACAGGAAACAAGGTGAATGTATGGTCTCTACATGTCTGGTTCCCACTGTGAAGCATGGAGGAGGAGGTGTGATGGTGTGGGGGTGCTTTTCTGCTGACACTGTTGGGGATTTATTCAAAATTGAAGACATACAGAACCAGCATGCCTACCACAGCATCTTGCAGCAGTGTGTTATTCCATCCGGTTTGCATTTAGTTGGACCATAATTTATTTTTCAACAGGACATTGACCCCAAACACACCTCCAGGCTGTGTAAGGGCTATTTGACTAAGAAAGAGAGAGATGGGGTGCTACGCCAGATGACCTGGCCTCCACAGTCACCAGACCTGAACCCAATCGAGATGGTTTGGGGTGAGCTGGACCGCAGAATGAAGGCAAAAGGGCCAACAAGTGCTAAGCATCTCTGGGAACTCGGAAAAGACTGTTGGAAGACCATTTCCGGTGACTACCTCTTGAAGCTCATCAAGGGAATGCCAAGAGTGTGCAAAGTAGTAATGAAAGCAAAAGGTGGCTACTTTGAAGAACCTAGAATATAAGATATATTTTCAGTCGTTTCACACTTTTTTAAGTATTTCATTCCACATGTTTTAATTCATAGTTTTGATGCCTTCAATGTGAATCTACAATTGTTAGAATCAAGAAAATAAAGAAAACTCTTTGAATGAGGAGGTGTGTCCAAACTTTTGGTCTGTACTTTACATCACCTAACCCTAATGAGGGCGGTGTACATGCATTAAAAATTCGTCTCTAAATCACTCTTTAATGCTTTCTGCATTCTCAGAATTGCATTAACTATTATATACACTAACAGATTTTATGAGTTCGAGCTTGTTCAGGCAGTAAACTATCTCTGTCCACCAGATTGATTGACAAGCTCTTTTTACTGTCCTTTACCCTTTCCTGCAGCTGAATTCTGGCACATGCTCAGTAGTAGGGATTAGAGAAACTGATGAAATTGAATATGAGAATTTGCTCAAACTTTGCCTGTAATTTTTATTTACATCAAATTTATTTGATGCAAATCAAATGTGCATTAAGATCCCAGAACATAATAAACCTAGGACGAAAAACTAAAAAAAAATTATCACCTCGCCGCTAACATATCCGTCACCACAGTTCCCCATCCTGTTCTCTGACCAGCTCATTCTTGTCTGTTCTTTGCTTATCCATGGTACACACATTCCTCTTTCTCCATTTCCATCACTCTGCGCCAGGACCTCGGGTGCTGAATAGGTCTCTATTGTCATAATCCACATTTTTAGGTGCATAACCCTAATCACTGATTAGGTTGTTAATCACAGTAACCAAGCAGAAGGAAGGTGATGAAATTGATTATTGATTTAGAACAAGCATGGTGAACAACCACCTTAACATAATTTACATATCTATATATATAATTGCCTTATTCTGTCTGTCTGTCTGTCTGTCTGTCTGTCTGTCTATCTGTCTGTCTATCTGTCTGTCTGTCATGCTCCGAAATTGTGTCCTTACGGTGACACAAAGCTGATTGGCCGCTGGGCTCGCCATGGCCCCGCCCCCCACACGGATTGGCCTCTCGCCCCGGCTCTCTGCAGGCCCCGCCCCCCTCACGCAATGCACGCTCGCTCTGGCCTAACTGACACGGGGCTCAGATTCCCAGGTGAGTACACACACACATCAGATCACACTCACTCTCACACACACCTCACACATCACATCCACACATCACATCCACACACACCTCACACATCACAACATGCTGGGATATCGCTTGCTTCTACACCGGCTCTGTCAGGATCCCGGCAGCGCCACACATAACCTTGCGATGCTGGGATCTTAACGGAGGCCGTGAAAGCTGGTAACCATTATACACATCGGGTAACTAAGGTCCCTTAGTTACCCGATGTGTATCATAGTTACCAGTGTACACCGGCTCACACTCACTCTCATACACACCTCACACACACATCACATCGCATCCACACATCAAGGTCCTGCAGCTGCGGAACATACATAACATAACAGCACACACACACAAATCAGATCACACTCACACATACCTCACACATCACATCGCATCCAAATACTCACAACATCCTGGGATATCGCTTGCTTCTCGGCGGCGATATTGTGCTGTGAGCTTCCAGGACCTGACGGAGGATCACATGGCCAGAAGCATGTGATATCCCCGGATGTTGTGAGTATCAGCGCGTATGTGCAATATCGTCAGTGTCTGTGTGTGTGAGTGTATGCGATCGGTTGTGTGTGTGAGTGGATGCGATCGGTTGTGTGTGTGAGTGGATGCGATCGGTTGTGTGTGTGAGTGCATGCGATCGGTTGTGTGTGTGAGTGCATGCGATCGGTTGTGTGTGTGAGTGCATGCGATCGGTTGTGTGTGTGAGTGGATGCGATCGGTTGTGTGTGTGAGTGGATGCGATCGGTTGTGTGGGTGAGTGGATGCGATCGGTTGTGTGGGTGAGTGGATGCGATCGGGTGTGGGTGAGTGTCGGCAGAGGAGCACGGCGTGCTGGAGGAGGCTGGGAGCAGAGAGGCTGATCTTGGGGAAGGCTGGGAGGGGGAGGCTGATGCTGAGGGAGGCTGGAAGGAGAGAGGCTGAGCAAACGTGCTCCATCCGCCATACTGCGCACTCCCCATCGTGCTGCTTCCCCCATGCTGCGCACTCCCAAACGTGCTCCATCCGCCATGCTGCGCACTCCCCATCGTGCTCTATCCGCCATGCTGCACACTCCCAAACGTGCTCCATTCACCATGCTGCGCACTCCCAAACGTGCTCCATCCGCCATACTGCGCACTCCCCATCGTGCTCTATCCGCCATGCTGCACACTCCCAAACGTGCTCCATCCCCCATGCTGCGCACTCCCAAACGTGCTCCATCCGCCATGCTGCGCACTCCCCATCGTGCTCTATCCGCCATGCTGCACACTCCCAAAAGTGCTCCATCCGCCATGCTGCGCACTCCCAAACGTGCTCCATCCGCCATGCTGCGCACCCCCCATCATGCTCCATCCGCCATGCTGCGCACTCCCAAACGTACTCCATCCGCCATGCTGCGCACTCCCAAACGTGCTCCATCCGCCATGCTGCGCACTCCCAAACGTGGTCCATCCGCCATGCTGCGCACTCCCAAACGTGGTCCATCCGCCATGCTGCGCACTCCCAAACGTGGTCCATCCACCATGCTGCGCACTCCCAAACGTGCTCCATCCGCCATACTGCGCACTCCCAAACGTGCTCCATCCGCCATACTGCGCACTCCCCATCGTGCACCATCCGGCATGCTGCGCACTCCCAAGCGGATGGAGCATGATGGGGGGTGCGGAGCATGGCGGATGGAGCACGTTTGGGAGTGCGCAGCATGGCGGATGGAGCACGTTTGGGAGTGCGCAGCATGACGGATGGAGCACGTTTGGGAGTGCGCAGCATGACGGATGGAGCACGTTTGGGAGTGCGCAGCATGCCGGATGGTGCACGATGGGGAGTGCGCAGTATGGCGGATGGAGCACGTTTGGGAGTGCGCAGTATGGCGGATGGAGCACGTTTGGGAGTGCGCAGCATGGCGGATGGAGCACGTTTGGGAGTGCGCAGCATGGCGGATGGACCACGTTTGGGAGTGCGCAGCATGGCGGATGGAGCACGTTTGGGAGTGCGCAGCATGGCGGATGGAGCACGTTTGGGAGTGCGCAGCATGGCGGATGGAGCACGTTTGGGAGTGCGCAGCATGGCGGATGGAGCACGTTTGGGAGTGCGCAGCATGCCGGATGGAGCACGTTTGGGAGTGCGCAGCATGGCGGATGGACCACGTTTGGGAGTGCGCAGCATGGCGGATGGAGCACGTTTGGGAGTGCGCAGCATGGGGGATGCAGCACGATGGGGGGTGCGCAGCATGCGGGATGGAGCACGATGGGAGGTGCACACCTCCCCCCAACACACACACACACGCGCACTGCACAACACACACACACTAGGAATCACAAACAACGCCCTACACAGACACCCACACACACAGACAACGCTGCACACACAAATATACGCACATGCTGCACAACACACACATTGCTCAAAACATACCTCCCCCCAAAACACACCACACACACACAAACCGCACAACACACACACACACACAACGCTACAGACACACAGCGCTCCACAAACAACGCAACACACGCAACACACATACAACACCGCTCTCACCCCCCGCGACACTCAGAACATGTACAGCGCCCTACACAAACACTTGGTAACTACACACAACAACATCTATATATATATCTATATAAATAATTGCCTTATTCTGTCTGTCTGTCTGTCTGTCTGTCTATCTGTCTGTCTATCTGTCTGTCTGTCATGCTCCGAAATTGTGTCCTTACGGTGACACAAAGCTGATTGGCCGCTGGGCTCGCCATGGCCCCGCCCCCCCACACGGATTGGCCTCTCGCCCCGGCTCTCTGCAGGCCCCGCCCCCCTCACGCAATGCACGCTCGCTCTGGCCTAACTGACACGGGGCTCAGATTCCCAGGTGAGTACACACACACATCAGATCACACTCACTCTCACACACACCTCACACATCACATCCACACATCACATCCACACACACCTCACACATCACAACATGCTGGGATATCGCTTGCTTCTACACCGGCTCTGTCAGGATCCCGGCAACGCCACACATAACCTTGCGATGCTGGGATCTTAACGGAGGCCGTGAAAGCTGGTAACCATTATACACATCGGGTAACTAAGGTCCCTTAGTTACCCGATGTGTATCATAGTTACCAGTGTACACCGGCTCACACTCACTCTCATACACACCTCACACACACATCACATCGCATCCACACATCAAGGTCCTGCAGCTGCGGAACATACATAACATAACAGCACACACACACAAATCAGATCACACTCACACATACCTCACACATCACATCGCATCCAAATACTCACAACATCCTGGGATATCGCTTCATTCTCGGCGGCGATATTGTGCTGTGAGCTTCCAGGACCTGACGGAGGATCACATGGCCAGAAGCATGTGATATCCCCGGATGTTGTGAGTATCAGCGCGTATGTGCAATATCGTCAGTGTCTGTGTGTGTGAGTGTATGCGATCGGGTGTGTGTGAGTGGATGCGATCGGTTGTGTGTGTGAGTGGATGCGATCGGTTGTGTGTGTGAGTGCATGCGATCGGTTGTGTGTGTGAGTGGATGCGATCGGTTGTGTGTGTGAGTGGATGCGATCGGTTGTGTGGGTGAGTGGATGCGATCGGTTGTGTGGGTGAGTGGATGCGATCGGGTGTGGGTGAGTGTCGGCAGAGGAGCACGGCGTGCTGGAGGAGGCTGGGAGCAGAGAGGCTGATCTTGGGGAAGGCTGGGAGGGGGAGGCTGATGCTGAGGGAGGCTGGAAGGAGAGAGGCTGAGCAAACGTGCTCCATCCGCCATACTGCGCACTCCCCATCGTGCTGCATCCCCCATGCTGCGCACTCCCAAACGTGCTCCATCCGCCATGCTGCGCACTCCCCATCGTGCTCTATCCGCCATGCTGCACACTCCCAAACGTGCTCCATTCGCCATGCTGCGCACTCCCAAACGTGCTCCATCCGCCATACTGCGCACTCCCCATCGTGCTCTATCCGCCATGCTGCACACTCCCAAACGTGCTCCATCCCCCATGCTGCGCACTCCCAAACGTGCTCCATCCGCCATGCTGCGCACTCCCCATCGTGCTCTATCCGCCATGCTGCACACTCCCAAAAGTGCTCCATCCGCCATGCTGCGCACTCCCAAACGTGCTCCATCCGCCATGCTGCGCACCCCTCATCATGCTCCATCCGCCATGCTGCGCACTCCCAAACGTGCTCCATCCGCCATGCTGCGCACTCCCAAACGTGCTCCATCCGCCATGCTGCGCACTCCCAAACGTGGTCCATCCGCCATGCTGCGCACTCCCAAACGTGGTCCATCCGCCATGCTGCGCACCCCCAAACGTGGTCCATCCGCCATGCTGCGCACTCCCAAACGTGCTCCATCCGCCATACTGCGCACTCCCAAACGTGCTCCATCTGCCATACTGCGCACTCCCCATCGTGCACCATCCGGCATGCTGCGCACTCCCAAGCGGATGGAGCATGATGGGGGGTGCGCAGCATGGCGGATGGAGCACGTTTGGGAGTGCGCAGCATGGCGGATGGAGCACGTTTGGGAGTGCGCAGCATGACGGATGGAGCACGTTTGGGAGTGCGCAGCATGACGGATGGAGCACGTTTGGGAGTGCGCAGCATGCCGGATGGTGCACGATGGGGAGTGCGCAGTATGGCGGATGGAGCACGTTTGGGAGTGCGCAGTATGGCGGATGGAGCACGTTTGGGAGTGCGCAGCATGGCGGATGGAGCACGTTTGGGAGTGCGCAGCATGGCGGATGGACCACGTTTGGGAGTGCGCAGCATGGGGGATGGAGCACGTTTGGGAGTGCGCAGCATGGCGGATGGAGCACGTTTGGGAGTGCGCAGCATGGCGGATGGAGCACGTTTGGGAGTGCGCAGCATGGCGGATGGAGCACGTTTGGGAGTGCGCAGCATGCCGGATGGAGCACGTTTGGGAGTGCGCAGCATGGCGGATGGAGCACGTTTGGGAGTGCGCAGCATGGGGGATGCAGCACGATGGGGGGTGCGCAGCATGGGGGATGGAGCACGATGGGAGGTGCACCCCTCCCCCCAACACACACACACACGCGCACTGCACAACACACACACACTAGGAATCACAAACAACGCCCTACACAGACACCCACACACACAGACAACGCTGCACACATAAATATACGCACATGCTGCACAACACACACATTGCTCAAAACATACCTCCCCCCAAAACACACCACACACACACAAACCGCACAACACACACACACACACAACGCTACAGACACACAGCGCTCCACAAACAACGCAACACACGCAACACACATACAACACCGCTCTCACCCCCCGCGACACTCAGAACATGTACAGCGCCCTACACAAACACTTGGTAACTACACACAACAACATCTATATATATATATATATATATATATATATATATATATATATATAACAAAAATCATACATGAACTACACAATACGTAAATTCTAGAATACCCGATGCGTAGAATCGGGCCACCTTCTAGTTATAGGAATAAATGTTTAGAAAAGCTCAGGAGTCTAGAAATATTCCAACAAGCTCTTGAGTAGTGTTTAATACACCTGATACTGTGGTGACATTGCATCGGCATTGTTATTTAAGTTACAAATCTGCTTTTAATATTTTATCATACTTATGAGAATCCTGTTTATTCATGTATGAACACATGTCAATGTGACTGACAGCGCTCACTTGTCCATATTCTGTGAGGGTGGCCCAGGGCAATGGTTGAGGCAGGTTTCTCGAACGCCCCATCCAGCCCCATAGGGGGAAGATATTGTTAATGCTGTGGTGGACCTGGTTGGTTGCAAAAGGTCTTACCTTTCAAGCAGCTGCATAGCACCAATTTCTATGGCAAACCAGATCCCTCTCGCAATGAAGACAGACATGGAGACAAACAGTTTTCAACCAATAGTTTCTTTAACTTCACATGTGAGGTATCGGGTACACAGCTTAAGGACATTTTCTTCAGACATCTTCAGATACTGAGAAATAAAGTCTCTTAAATTCAGCTCTCTAGAAGTCTAAGTATTTTGGTGGGTATTGAGACCCAGGCCCTCAAATAACTCAAGTCCTAGCTTCTCAGGCACTTCCCTGAAGTCCTATCCTCTTCAAAAAAGAGGGGGGTAAGGGGGTCACCATAGCTACAGCAAAGAGCTCTTTGCTCGCAGACACTGGCAAAGGTTCCGCCACAAAAGGTCACTGCCACTCGCGAGATGTTGCTTACACCTGCCAAAAAGGGTCAGAAGCCCAGCCTACAGTATGCCCACTAGCTCAGTCTTTAATATTGAGGCAATTCAACCATTTTTTGCCCTTTAGTGCTCTCTTTTGAAATTGCAAATTTTCTGCGGACTTCATGCTACCCCACAGTCACAGTCGTTCTATTACTTTGGCGTTATGTACACACACCATCTGCAGCTTTTTTGGTATTACATGTTTGCAAGTCCGAACTAAACTCCAGTCAAACCCTATCTAACTTCTAAGATGAAGACCATCATGTCCTAGTGACCCCTTTGTCCCAGACTTAACTCTCTCTGACCCTGCAGTCATCTTGTTGCAAGTTAGGTCCTATCATACAAACAACCTACATAAGTCCTATATCTTACACATGTATTCCTACTTAACATTCTTTTTCTAATTACTTGTCATTCTATACAATGTATATATACATGACATAATAAGATAATCTTTCCACTCTACTCTCAAAATCACATGCCACCACCTGTGCACTTGACCTGCTCCTGTCCCATCTCATTCCCAACCTCACTGCAGTTCTCATCCCAACCCTAACCCATCTCTTCAACCTATCACTAGCAACTGGTCTATTCCCTTCATCCTTTAAACATGCTTCGATCACACCAATTCTCAAAAATCCCTCCCTTGACCCATCCTCTGTGTCTAGCTATCGTCCCATATCACTTCTCCCCAATGCCTCAAAACTCCTGGAACAGGATGTCCATCTTGAACTGTCCTCCCACCTCTCCTCCTGCTTCCTCTTTGATCTATCACAATCTGGTTTCCGCCCGCATCACTCCATATGAAACTGCCCTAACTAAACTCCCCAATGACCTTCTAACCACCAAAGCCAAGCAACACTACTCTGTCCTCCTCCTCCTTGACCTGTCTTCTGCCTTCAACACAGTGGACCACTCCCTCCTATTATAGATTCTTACATCTCTGGGCATCAGAGACTTGGCCCTATCTTGGATCTGCTCATACCTAACCGACCGATCTTTCAGCATATCCCACTCTCACACAACTTCCTCATCTCGCCCTTTATCTGTTAGTGTTCCCTAAGGTTCAGTTCTTGGACCTCTGCTGTTCTCCATCTACACCTTCGGACTGGGACATTTCATAGAGTCCCATGGCTTTCAGTATCATCTTTATGCTGATGATACACAGATCTACCTCTCTAGACCTGACATCACCTCCTTACTAACCAAAATCCCACAATGTCTATTTGCTATTTCATCCTTCTTCTCTGTGCTATTCCTAAAGCTTAACATGGACAAAACTAAATTCATTATCTTTCATCCTTCTCTCTTAACTCCTCCAACAAGCCTACCCATCAAAGTTGATGTCTGCTCACTCTCCCCAGTCTCACAAACTCGTGGCCTCGGAGTAACCATCGACTCTGCTCTATCCGTCAAGCCACATATCAAAGCCCTCTTCCCCTCCTGCCAACTAAAAGTCAAAAATATCTCCCAGATTTGAGCTCTCCTTAACCAAGAATCAGCAAAAACATTAGTGCATGCCCTCATCATCTCCCGCCTCAACTACTACAACCTGCTGCTCTGTGGCCTCCCATCCAACACTCTTGCACCCCTCCAATCTATCCTAAACTCTGAGGCCCAATTAGTCCACCTCTCCACTCACTATTGCCTGGCCTTGCCACTCTGCCAATCCCTTCATTGGCTTCTCATTGCCCAAAGGCTCCAGTTCAAAACACTAACTATGACATACAAAGCCATCCACAACCTGTCTCCTCCATACATCTGTGAACTAGATTCCTGCACCTAACTGCATGCAACCTCAGATCCTCACAAGATCTCCTTCTCTACTCCTCTGTTATCTTCTCTTCCCACAATCGCATACAAGATATCTCCCGTGCCTCCCCATACTCTGGAGCTCTCTACCCCAGCATATTAGACTCTCACCTACCATGGAGAGCCTCAAAGGAACCTGAAAACCCACCTTTTCCTACAAGCCTAAAACCTACAATAACCCTCAGAACAGTACACCACTGCGTAACCAGCTCTGTCCTCATCTACTGTGCCCTCACCCATTCCCTGTAGACTGTGAGCCCTCGTGAGCAGGGTCCTCTCTCCTCCTGTACCAGTCTTTTTTTGTATTGTTCATGACTCTTGTACTTGTTTTTTATATATACCTTTTTCACTTGTAAAGCACCATGGAATAAATGGCGCTATAATAAATAATAATATACATTAATATGCTTGTGTCTTCAGGGGCAGTAATCCAACCACCTCCTTACAATTCTTCCACTCTACACGGTACCTTTGCTCATATTTCAGGCCTCCAGATCAATTAACTATACTGCTTAGAGACTGGAACACATCAGCACGTATTTTTAACAAACAAAATTAGCAGTACATGAACGATATCTGACAATAAGTATCTGATGCAAGAGAACTAGATGCGATACGCTAATGACACTCACCTTAAACACTGCTGCGAGCATGCGCTGAGTATCATTATATTGTGCTCTGATTTTCTTGCATTTGAGACCTTAGATGCAGAGAAGATGGAGAGCCTAATTTCTGCATATTCTCCATTGCCTGACTCAGCATGTATCGGACTGCACTCAGATGACTTATGGATGCACGTCATTGGAAATATGCTGATAATCACACCATGCAGCAATTTTCTTCTGATGCCAAACTGGCAAGAGAAAAAAATGCTGATTGTCAATGCCCCATATAACATCGGACAGCACTAATCCAATTTATAGGCACGTGTGAGCATATCCTTAAGGTGAGGCCAAACACAGCCAAATCCTTTTAAAAAAAAATTTAAGCAGTTGTTATGGATAAAACTACATTGCATTAAAAAAAAGAGAAGTAGTAGTATTTGACCTTTATACTTTCTGTCCCTCTATTATTCAATTGTGGTTTTGGAATTAAAATAGGTTTTGTTTAGGTTCTCTGAGGCTATCCCTCTTCATGGGAAACTTTATAAGTTAAAAATATCTATATTCTTTTTTCCAAATACATATGATTAAGAACATTATCTCATAACTAATTTAGTGATAATAGTTCTAAAACTTGAAGAGGAGTCAGAGGCCAACTCCAGTCAGGCTCTCTACTGTCTATCTATTTTGACAGTAATGTGAGACTTTCTGCTTTTGAACTGGGATATTCCATAATGTGGGTTAAAATTTAGATATTGCAGCATGTAAACACTAGAGAATGTAGTTATACATGAGACAATGTAACATGGATACTTGTTTTTTATATGAAGCAATAGAAGGACAAGGATAAAAGTAGCAGTATAAGTTTCAGTCTTTCCTATTTGATTTGGCAACTCTACAGTTAGGGGCACTTTGCACACTACGACATTGCAGGTGCGATGTCGGTGGGGTCAAATCGAAAGTGACGCACATCCGGCGTCGCTGTCGACATCGGAGTATGTGAATCCTTTTTACTACGATTAACGAGTGCAAAAGCGTCGAAATCGTATGATCGGTGTAGCGTCGGTCATTTCCATAATTTCGAAGGGACTGATGTTACGATGTTTTTCCTCGTTCCTGCGGCAGCACACATCGCTGTATGTGAAGCCGCAGAAGCGAGGAACATCACCTTACCTGCGTCCCGGCTGCAATGAGGAAGGAAGGAGGTGGGCGGGATCTTTACATCCCGCTCATCTCCGCCCCCCTGCTTCTATTAGGTGCCTGCCGTGTGACGTCTCTGTGATGCCGCACGACCCGCCCCCTTAGGAAGGAGGCGGTTCACCGGGCAGAGCGACGTCACAGGGCAGGTGAGTGCATGTGAAGCTGCCGTAGCGATAATGTTCACTACGGCAGCTATCACAAGATATCACAGCTGCGACGGGGGCGGGGACTATCGCGCTCGGCATCGCTACCATCGGCTTGCAATGTCGTAGTGTGCAAAGTACCCCTTAGTAAGAGACTCAGATCAACCCCTTAGAAGCAAATCCTTATATTAGCACATTAAACCTTTAGAAACAGCTTTTCTCCTCCTACGAATTAAGGGGGTTTGTCCACTAGGTGCTGTGTGAAATAAAAAAAAATGCATACTTACCTCAAGGATCAGAACTTCCCTGTGTCCCCTTGAAGTATTGTGAAACAATCAATGTCACAAAAGCGCTGCAGCCTATCAGTACCCGCTGACTGTCTTCAGTCTTCTCAATTCTATCAGAGAGCAAGAAACTATGTCCTGTTCTTTAGCTGCCTGCAGAATACACAGGGACTTTGTATTACAGTTCTGATATAACAATATCAAAAGGGTTTTCTGGGACTATTTATTTATTTTATTATGTGCCTATGAACTAATAGGTTTTTGCAGACATGGCAGCATTAGATCAATGTATGATTTTCGGTTTTGCTGTCCATGTCTTTTTTTCTACAGTTCTGGCTCTTCTACATAGGGCATACAGGATATAATACATGGCATTGGCAATACAATTATTTTGTGTGTAATCATCCCAGAAGCAAGAAAAAAAAATCTTAGCACCGATTTCTATGGTAAACCAGATCCCTCTCGCAATGAAGACAGATATGGAGACAAACAGTTTTCAACCAATAGTTTCTTTAACTTCACATGTGAGGTATCGGGTACACAGCTTAAGGACATTTTCTTCAGACATCTTCAGATACTGAGAAATAAAGTCTCTTAAATTCAGCTCTCTAGAAGTCTAAGTATTTTGGTGGGTATTGAGACCCAGGCCCTCAAATAACTCAAGTCCTAGCTTCTCAGGCACTTCCCTGAAGTCCTATCCTCTTCAAAAAAGAGGGGGGTAAGGGGGTCACCATAGCTACAGCAAAGAGCTCTTTGCTCGCAGACACTGGCAAAGGTTCCGCCACAAAAGGTCACTGCCACCCGCGAGATGTTGCTTACACCTGCCATAAAGGGTCAGAAGCCCAGCATACAGTATGCCCACTAGCTCAGTCTCTAACAATGAGGCAATTCAACCATTTTTTGCCCTTTAGTGCTCTCTTTTGAAATTGCAATCTTTCTGCGGACTTCATGCTACCCCACAGTCACAGTCGTTCTATTACTTTGGCGTTATGTACACACACCATCTGCAGCTTTTTTGGTATTACATGTTTGCAAGTCCGAACTAAACTCCAGTCAAACCCTATCTAACTTCTAAGATGAAGACCATCATGTCCTAGTGACCCCTTTGTCCCAGACTTAACTCTCTCTGACCCTGCAGTCATCTTGTTGCAAGTTAGGTCCTATCATACAAACAACCTACATAAGTCCTATATCTTACACATGTATTCCTACTTAACATTCTTTTTCTAATTACTTGTCATTCTATACAGTGTATATATACATGACATAAGATAATCTTTCCACTCTCCCAAAATCACATGTCACCACCTGTGCACTTGACCTGCTCCTGTCCCATCTCATTCCCAACCTCACTGCAGTTCTCATCCCAACCCTAACCCATCTCTTCAACCTATCACTACCAACTGGTGTATTCCCTTCAACCTTTAAACATGCTTCGATCACACCAATTCTCAAAAATCCCTCCCTTGACCCATCCTCTGTGTCTAGCTATCGTCCCATATCACTTCTCCCCAATGCCTCAAAGCTCCTGGAACAGGATGTCCATCTTGAACTGTCCTCCCACCTCTCCTCCTGCTTCCTCTTTGATCTATCACAATCTGGTTTCCACCCGCATCACTCCATATGAAACTGCCCTAACTAAAGTCACCAATGACCTACTAACCACCAAAGCCAAGCAACACTACTCTGTCCTCCTCCTCCTTGACCTGTCTTCTGCCTTCAACACAGTGGACCACTGCCTCCTATTATAGATTCTTACATCTCTGGGCATCAGAAACTTGGCCCTATCTTGGATCTGCTCATACCTAACTGACCGATCTTTCAGCATCTCCCACTCTCACACAACTTCCTCATCTCGCCCTTTATCTGTTAGTGTCCCCTAGGGTTCAGTTCTTGGACCTCTGCTGTTCTCCATCTACACCTTCGGACTGGGACATTTCATAGAGTCCCATGGCTTTCAGTATCATCTTTATGCTGATGATACACAGATCTACCTTTCTAGACCTGACAGCACCTCCTTACTAACCAAAATCCCACAATGTCTATTTGCTATTTCATCCTTCTTCTCTGTGCTATTCCTAAAGCTTAACATGGACAAAACTGAATTCATTATCTTTCATCCTTCTCTCTTAACTCCTCCAACAAGCCTACCCATCAAAGTTGATGTCTGCTCACTCTCCCAAGTCTCGCAAACTCGTGGCCTCGGAGTAACCATCGACTCTGCTCTATCCGTCAAACCACACATCCAAGCCCTCTTCCCCTCCTGCCAACTAAAAGTCAAAAATATCTCCCAGATTTGAGCTCTCCTTAACCAAGAATCAGCAAAAACATTAGTGCATGCCCTCATCATCTCCCGCCTCAACTACTACAACCTCCTGCTCTGTGGCCTCCCATCCAACACTCTTGCACCCCTCCAATCTATCCTAAACTCTGAGGCCCAATTAGTCCACCTCTCCACTCACTATTGCCTGGCCTTGCCACTCTGCCAATCCCTTCATTGGCTTCCCATTGCCCAAAGGCTCCAGTTCAAAACACTAACTATGACATACAAAGCCATCCACAACCTGTCTCCTCCATACATCTGTGAACTAGATTCCTGCACCTAACTGCACGCAACCTCAGATCCTCACAAGATCTCCTTCTCTACTCCTCTGTTATCTTCTCTTCCCACAATCGCATACAAGATATCTCCCGTGCCTCCCCATACTGTGGAGCTCTCTACCCCAGCATATTAGACTCTCACCTACCATGGAGAGCCTCAAAGGAACCTGAAAACCCACCTTTTCCTACAAGCCTAAAACCTACAATAACCCTCAGAACAGTACACCACTGCGTAACCAGCTCTGTCCTCATCTACTGTGCCCTCACCCATCCCCTGTAGACTGTGAGCCCTCATGAGCAGGGTCCTCTCTCCTCCTGTACCAGTCTTTTTTTGTATTGTTCATGACTCTTGTACTTGTTTTTTATATATACCTTTTTCACTTGTAAAGCACCATGGAATAAATGCCTGACTCAGCATGTATCGGACTGCACTCAGATGACTTATGGATGCACGTCATTGGAAATATGCTGATAATCACACCATGCAGCAATTTTCTTCTGATGCCAAACTGGCAAGAGAAAAAAATGCTGATTGCCAATGCCCCATATAACATCGGACAGCACTAATCCAATTTATAGGCACGTGTGAGCATATCCTTAAGGTGAGGCCAAACACAGCAAAATCTTTTTAAAAAAAATTTAAGCAGTTGTTATGGATAAAACTACATTGCATTAAAAAAAAGAGAAGTAGTAGTATTTGACCTTTATACTTTCTGTCCCTCTATTATTCAATTGTGGTTTTGGAATTAAAATAGGTTTTGTTTAGGTTCTCTGAGGCTATCCCTCTTCATGGGAAACTTTATAAGTTAAAAATATCTATATTCTTTTTTCCAAATACATATGATTAAGAACATTATCTCATAACTAATTTAGTGATAATAGTTCTAAAACTTGAAGATGAGTCAGAGGCCAACTCCAGTCAGGCTCTCTACTGTCTATCTATTTTGACAGTAATGTGAGACTTTCTGCTTTTGAACTGGGATATTCCATAATGTGGGTTAAAATTTAGATATTGCAGCATGTAAACACTAGAGAATGTAGGTATACATGAGACAATGTAACATGGATACTTGTTTTTTATATGAAGCAATAGAAGGACAAGGATAAAAGTAGCAGTATAGGTTTCAGTCTTTCCTATTTGATTTGGCAACTCTACAGTTAGGGGTACTTTGCACACTACGACACTGCAGGTGCGATGTCGGTGGGGTCAAATCGAAAGTGACGCACATCCGGCGTCGCTGTCGACATCGGAGTATGTGAATCCTTTTTACTACGATTAACGAGTGCAAAAGCGTCGAAATCGTATGATCGGTGAAGCGTCGGTCATTTCCATAATTTCGGAGGGACCGATGTTACGATGTTGTTCCTCGTTCCTGCGGCAGCACACATCGCTGTATGTGAAGCCACAGAAGCGAGGAACATCACCTTACCTGCCTCCCGGCTGCAATGAGGAAGGAAGGAGGTGGGCGGGATCTTTACATCCCGCTCATCTCCGCCCCCTGCTTCTATTGGGTGCCTGCCATGTGATTTCGCTGTGATGCCGCACGACCCGCCCCCTTAGGAAGGAGGCGGTTCGCCGGCCAGAGCGACGTCGCAGGGCAGGTGAGTGCATGTGAAGCTGCCGTAGCGATAATGTTCGCTACGGCAGCTATCACAAGATATCACAGCTGCGACGGGGGCGGGGACTATCGCGCTCAGCATCGCTACCATCGGCTTGCAATGTCGTAGTGTGCAAAGTACCCCTTAGTAAGAGACTCAGATCAACCCCTTAGAAGCAAATCCTTATATTAGCACATTAAACCTTTAGAAACAGCTTTTCTCCTCCTACAAATTAAGGGGGTTTGTCCACTAGGTGCTGTGTGAAATAAAAAAAAATGCATACTTACCTCAAGGATCAGAACTTCCCTGTGTCCCCTTGAAGTATTGTGAAACAATCAATGTCACAAAAGCGCTGCAGCCTATCAGTACCCGCTGACTGTCTTCAGTCTTCTCAATTCTATCAGAGAGCAAGAAACTATGTCCTGTTCTTTAGCTGCCTGCAGAATACACAGGGACTTTGTATTACAGTTCTGATATAACAATATCAAAAGGGTTTTCTGGGACTATTTATTTATTTTTTTATGTGCCTATGAACTAATAGTCAGGTTTTTGCAGACATGGCAGCATTAGATCAATGTATGATTTTCGGTTTTGCTGTCCATGTCTTTTTTTCTACAGTTCTGGCTCTTCTACATAGGGCATACAGGATATAATACATGGCATTGGCAATACAATTATTTTGTGTGTAATCATCCCAGAAGCAAGGGAAAAAAATCTTTAAAATTTTCTTCTAACTATGGCTCTTTTAGACATGTCTATCAGAGAACGAGCGTTTGTAATTATGTTCATTCCCACTTGTTCGGGACATGATTTGTGGCACCCCTGACCTGGTCAGGCACCACTGAGTACTGCGCCCATGCTGGGACAGTACTTCCAGGTAATCCTAAAGGCCAGAATGAGGTGTGTATGCACAGACACATTGCAACCAGCTCTCCCACACCAACCCTTGGGTAGTCTCCAGAGGGGGGCTAGCTTTCAAATCTTATTGATGGGTGCAGCGGAGAGGCTGAGAGCTAAAGTGCAGAGGTTGTAAGGGAAGGAAGGAGAGCCAGTCTGGTAGTGGAGCGCAGCGGTCGCAAGGCGGATACACGGGCTCACACTAGTCAGACCCTGCGCGGTGGAGTGACAAATAGTGGGGGAGAACGGTCACTGGGTAGTCAGAAGAAGAGGTGCTCCTGGTGACTAGGCACATACGGAGTACAGGTCCCTAGAGCAGACTCCAGTTTAACTATCTGCTAAACCTGCCAGTGAGGGGAACTACAAGTACCTCACCAACCACACAGAGTCCGAGCCTCAGCAGCAACGCAGAGACCCATAAGGAGACAGAGCCTGAAGCCATCTCACCTGTTCTATGCTGCTGGCAAATGGGCCAAAAAGGGGAGAAAAGGCAGTTGCCACTCCCTGGATAGACCCCAATGGTACTCCATGTCAAGGGGTTATCTGAACACAGAGTGCTATGAAGGCGAGCTAACCTGTTATCCTCAGACTGGCACGAAGGAGCCCCTGATCCTATCTGGTTTATTACAGCAACGCCCAGGTCAGCTCACAGTAACAACAAAGTGAGTAAAAAAAAACAGTTAAATGACTTTGGACTCTGCCTGTGTTAATCCGAGACCTGCTACCTTACACACCTGAGCCCCTGGGGCCTGCCTCACTCACGGGAGGCTACAATATCTGACTGCAGACTCCATCAGCCCCAGACGTTCATAAAATCTACAGTGGCGGTCATCCATATAGACAGACAAAGTATTCCCATATGAAATTAATTTTATTTTTTACATACCACCACACCTTTAGTGAAATATCAAAAATTCATTTGTCACAAATATAGACTGATCGGTCACCTTTAACCTTGAATATCAAGGACAGGATTTATATAATTATATCGGACAGTTGTAACATTCAGATTGTTATAAGTAGTTCACTTAGGGACTGTGGATAACACTGTACAAACAACTTAACTTGTGGATTTATATATTCTTCCCCCGAACTTTCATGGCCACTTAGATATGTAGTTCAGATGGGTCCAGAGAAGTCAAGGCGTACAAAATCCAGTCCCAATATATTGGAGTGAACTGTTATTCATCAAGTCTGTTGGAACAGTCTCCACCTCTAGTCATCAGATTTGTTGGAACAGTGTCCACCTCGACGCGTTTCCCCACTTAAACATTGTGGTTCATCAGGAGGCTATGGAGAGTAAATACAATCCATCAGGATTGGAACTTAGTATCTTATAAAGTAACACCGACATGTGTGGGAGATAGACAACATAATAAGATAAACAGTATACACTATCTACTTGCCATAGTGAAAAGATGGTTGGACATGCAGATCCATGGCGTCTTTCTTTGATAGAATTGTCAGCAGCACAGTAAGATCCTGCAGCGATAAGTAGCTGCCCCCGTCCCTAGAAGCGTCATGGAGCTGCATGTCCACAGGGGTTTAAAAAGGCCGCATAAGCCAGATCAGCTGTGGGCCAATTAGTCAGATGGAGTACACGTCACGGCACCGCTATCGCGCCTGCGCGATGCAGCGATGCCGCCGCGGCTGCACAGCAGCTAACCCATTAGCAGATAACAATCTGAATGTTACAACTGTCCGATATAATTACATAAATCCTGTCCTTGATATTCAAGGTTAAAGGTGACCGATCAGTCTGTATTTGTGACAAATGAATTTTTGATATTTCACTAAAGGTGTGGTGGTATGTAAAAAATAAAATTAATTTCATATGGGAATACTTTGTCTGTATGCGATGATATATATTCCCTAGACCTATGAGTCATATATATATGTTAGGTGGTCATCCATATCACTGACCGCATGCCGTGAGTGGCGTCACGACATATATTCAAAACTGACATACTTGTTTACTACTAGAGTTGAGCGCGGTTCGCAGTTCGAGGTTCTCCAGTTCGCGGCTCGAGTGATTTTGGGGGCTGTTCTAGATCGAACTAGAACTTGAGCTTTTTTGCTAAAGCTCGATAGTTCTAGAAACGTTCGAGAACGGTTCTAGCAGCAAAAAAAACAGCTAATTCCTAGCTGGCTTTCCGCTGTAATAGTGTAAGTCACTCTGTGACTCACACTATTATGACATTTCAGTGTATAGTGTGCGGAAACAGCGCATCCAGATTACTGCTTTATGTATAATGGCCATGATCGCCATTTTTTTTTTTTTCCTTGTCTTCCTTCCCTAAGCGCGCGCGTGTAGTGGGGCGGGCCAGCATGTCAGCCAATCCCAGACACACACACAGCTAAGTGGACTTTTAGCCAGAGAAGCAATGGCATGTGTGATAGGATGTCCATGTCACATGTCCCTGCATTATAAAACCGGACATTTTCATCCAGCACGCCATTATCTGCCTTCTGCGTCCTTGGTGGCAGACATCACTGGCACAGCTCCTATCGCCGATACTGCTGTATACGCTCCATACACAGCACTGGACAGCTTAGTGATAGCACTTTCTATCAGTCCTTTTAAGGGCTCATACCGGCAGGGTCAGAGCCATAGGTGACAGAGTTTAAAACAGAGTTTAACAGCTACACAAGATGACAGCGTCTGTGTAGCTAAGGTCAGGGATTTCCTCGCTGCATTTCCCCATTAGGAGGGATAGAAAGGCAGGCTTCCTTTCCTCTACCCAGAGACCCACAACCCTGCCACTGTACCCTCCTGCCCTTTGCACACTCCAACTCATTGTTACTAAGCCATTATACTAGCAAACACTGAGTGAACTTAGTGGCATCCTAAACGTGGCTGTTGGACTGCTGTATTGCCCCAGTAGTGCAAAGATATTTGCAGCACGTCTGCCTGCATTGCACACTCCAACTCATTATAACTAAGCCATTATACTAGCAAACACTGAGTGAACTTAGTGGCATCCTAAACGTGGCTATTGGACTTCTGTATCGTCCCACAAGTGCAAAGATATTTGCAGCACGTCTGCCTGCATTGCACACTAAAACTCATTATAACTAAGCCATTATACTAGCAATTTATGCTGCCAGTTTAAGGGCCGTAGTTGCATTGTCAGGGATATTTATTCTTTATTATTCTGCTGTTAATAAAACTAGACCACCGCTGCAATCTACACCACCTCTCAATTTTTACTACCACATTTTAAGTGCACAATCTTGTCGCAATCAACATGAGTGGCAAAATGACAGATGCTGGTGGAAAGGGGAAGAGGCGTGCTGGAAAAGGAAAAAAAAGGGTTTGTCCGTGGGGAAGGTGGCAAAGCTCCATTAACATCTGCTGAAGATAGACCATCTACCAGCAAAAGTAAGATGTCTACTACTTACCGTGGACAATCTGATGTGCTCCCTTTTTTACGGACACGAACAACAGGAACAAAGGTAGATGATGGCCAAAAAAGGAAAATGCTTGAATGGATCTCAAGTGGTCCAACAAGTGCCCTCTCAGCCACTTCAAGTACCGCATCCAAAAAACACCAGTCCTCTGAGTTGTCATCCCAATCAAACTTGCTTTCTCCCAGCTCTGAAGTCTCCATCAGCCCTGCACAGTATGGTGGAACTGAGATGGCTGAGTCTGCAGAGCTGTTCAGTCACACTATAGCCTGGGAATCAGAGGTCTGCTCCCAAGCTACAGTGAGTACAGACCAGGAAATGGTCTGCAGTGATGCCCAGAACCTTTGTGACTCTGATTCAGGCCGTGAGGACCAAGTTTCTGAGCATAATGTTGACCCTTTGTCACAAACTGTAACACCTGTGGTTATAGACAATGAGGAACATACTGATGACGATGAGACGCAGATACCAGATTGTGATGACAACTTAAATATTCGGTCAGGGCAAGAAGAGGCTCGGTCTGAGGGTGAGGGGAGTGCAAACACAACAATTGATGAGGAAATTCTAGATCCCACCTACTGTCAACCCACAGTCAGGCACTCGAGGAGGTCAACAGAGGCGGTGGAGGAGGATGCAACTGACGACGAAGTTACCTTGCGCCTTCCTGGACAGAGTCGGAGCACTGGTAGCACATCTACAACTGCATCATCAGCCACCACTCTGCCTCTGAGCACTAGTCGGGGGGGCTCAGCAGGTCGCATGCCCTCTAAGCCTTGCCTAGCCTGGTCCTTTTTTGACATAGAAAAAGATCGCCCAAATTATGTGGTGTAAAATTTGTCGTGATTCTGTTAGTAGAGGTCAAAACCTCAGCAGTTTGACAACTTCTTCCATGAATCGTCACATGAATAAATATCATAGGTCCCAGTGGGAAGCTCACTGTGCTGCAATGCGGCCTAGCGGAGCGAACCATCCACGGCCTGCCCCTTCCAGTGCATCCGCGCGCTCTTCATCTTCTAGGACTGTGGGGACAGCTGTCACACCTGGTTTTCCATGCACAACTTCCACCACTGTAACCGCAACAAGCAGTTTGCTTGGTAGGTCGTCAGTTGGTTTGGAAGGGCAAACAGGTGCGTGTGTACAGCTCTCTCAGACATCGATAGCACCAACGTTGGATGAAGGCAAGATCATGTGTCCGACTGCACTTTCCTCACAAACCTGCATTTTTCCAGGGACACCCTACTCAACACCGTCTACACACAGCAGCCAGATCTCTGTCCCTCAGATGTGGACAAATAAAAGGCTATTTCCTGCGACCCATGACAAAGCTAAGAGGTTGACTTTATCCCTCTGTAAGCTCTTGGCTACCGAAATGCTGCCTTTCTGCCTGGTGGACACACAGGATTTTAGAGACCTTATGTCTGTCGCTGTGCCCCAGTACCAGATGCCCATTCGCCACTACTTCTCTAAGAAAGGTGTGCCCGCGCTACACCAGCATGTCGCACACAACATCACCGCTTCCTTGAGAAACTCTGTGTGTGAACGGGTGCATTTTACCACCGATACTTGGACCAATAATCATGGACAGGGACGTTACATGTCACTTACTGGGCACTGGGTAACTATGGTGATAGATGGTGAAGGGTCTGCTGCACAAGTCTTGCCGTCCCCACGACTTGTGTGTCAATCCTCTGTCTGTCCAAGTTCCGCCACTGCTTCTGCCTCCTCCACCTCATCTGTGTCCTCCACCTCCGCCCCAAGCCTGCCTGGTCAGGCCACCAGCGTTCTCACTGCGCAGCAGGAATCACGCACCCCCCATTACTATGCTGGCAGCAGAGCGCAACGTCATAATGCGGTCTTTAGCTTGACATGTCTTGGGAATAAGAGTCACACAGCTGAGGAGTTGTGGTCAGCTCTGCGGTCCGAGTTTAATAAATGGTTGTCTCCACTCAACCTGCAGCCTGGTAAGGCCGTGTGCGACAATGCTGCAAACCTGGGTGTGGCCCTTCGCCTGGGCAAGGTGACACACGTACCTTGTATGGCTCACGTGTTGAACCTTGTTGTCCAGCAATTTTTAACACACTATCCCGGCCTAGATGGCCTTCTGACCAAGGCATGAAAACTGTCTGCTTACTTCCGCCGTTCAAGCGCCGCAGCTGAGCGACTTGCATCGCTCCAGAAGTCTTTCGGCCTGCCGGTTCATCGCCTGAAATGCGATGTGCCGACACGCTGGAATTCGACTCTCCACATGTTACAGCGACTGTGGCAGCACTGCCGAGCCCTGGTGCAATACGTCATGACGTATAGCCTGGGCCAACGAGATGCAGAGGTGGGGCAGATCACCCTGATGGAGTGGTCTCAGATCAAGGACCTATGCACCCTTCTGCACAGTTTCGACATGGCGACGAATATGTTTAGCGCTGACAATGCCATTATCAGCATGACAATTCCAGTCATTTACATGCTGGAGCACACGCTAAACACTATTCGGAGTCAGGGGGTGGGACAACAGGAAGGGGAGGAACTACAGGAGGATTCATATGCGCAAGACATAACAACATCTCCAAGGTCTAGACGTTCATCATCACCAACGCGGCAGGCATGGGACCATGGGGGACAGGGATCAACAAGGGCGCATGGTAGCAGGCGAAATGTTGAGGAAGGTGCAGGAGAACATGAAGAAATGGAGGACGAACTGTCCATGGACATGGAAGACTCAGCGGATGAGGGAGACCTTGGTCAAATTTCAGTTGAAAGAGGTTGGGGGGAGATGTCAGAGGAAGAAAGAACGGTTAGCACCTCTATGCCACAAACACAGCGTGGACTTGGTCCGCATGGCTGCGCAAGACACATGAGTGCTTTCTTGCTGCACTACCTCCAACATGACCCTCGTATTGTCAAAATTAGAAGTGATGATGACTACTGGCTTGCCACACTATTAGATCCCCGGTACAAGTCCAAATTTTGTGACATAATTCCAGCCATAGAAAGGGACGCACGTATGCAGAAGTATCAGCAGAAGCTGTTACTCGATCTTAGCTCGGCTTTTCCACCAAACAACCGTGCAGGTGCAGGGAGTGAATCTTCCAGTTGTAACTTGACAAACATGGGACGGTCTCGTCATCTTCAACAGTCTACCCGTACCAGTAGGACTGTATCTGGTGCTGGTAACAGCAATTTTATGGAATCTTTTCATAATTTTTTTAGACCCTCCTTTGCAAGGCCACCAGAGACAACAAGTCTGACACATAGTCAACGGCTGGAGAGGATGATACAGGAGTATCTCCAAATGAACATCGATGCCATGACTTTGCAAATAGAGCCTTGCTCCTTTTGGGCTTCAAATCTTGAAAAATGGCCAGAGCTCTCCAGTTACGCCTTGGAGATTTTGTCGTGTTCAGCTGCCAGCGTTGTCTCTGAACGTGTCTTCAGTGCTGCTGGGTGTGTGCTGACAGATAAGCGCACGCGTCTGTCCAGTGACAATGTGGACAGACTAACGTTCATCAAAATGAACAAGTCATGGATCCTCAAGGAATTTACTACCCCTGTGTCATCCTGGGGAGAGTAAATGCTTGTGGATTTGGAATGTGCTTGATGCAAATCAAAACATTCTGTTTGCAACTAGGGCACAAGTGCTGCCACTTAATGGGTGGGTGTGTGTGGGGCACAATTTTTGGAAAAAAAGGGAGACTCCGCTTGGAGTAACCCTTGCTTGCTGTGTTTTTTAAAAATGATCCAAGATGAACAGAGCTGGGATCAGGAAAGACTTTGCTACCTACCCCGGTGTCATCCTGGGGACGGATAAGAATGGCGTATTTTTGAATGTGCTTGATGCAAATCTAGCTGTGAAGTGTACAACTAGGGCACAAGTGCTGCCACTGAATGGGTGGGTGTGTGTGGGGCCCAATTTTTGGAAAAAAGGGAGACTCCGCTTGGAGTAACCCTTGCTTACATTGTTTTTTAAAAGGAGCCAAGATGAACAAGTCATGGTTCAGCAAAGACTTTGCTACCTACCCCGGTGTCATCCTGGGGACAGTTAAGAATGGCGTATTTTTTAATGTGCTTGATGCAAATCAAAGCATCCTGTTTGCAACTAGGGCACAAGTGCTACCACTGAATGGGTGGGTGTGTGTAGGGCACAATTTTTGGAAAAAAGGGAGACTCCGCTTGGAGTAACCTTTGCTTGCTGTGTTTTTTTAAAAGGAGCCAAGATGAACAAGTCATGGTTCAGCAAAGACTTTGCTACCTACCCCGGTGTCATCCTGGGGACGGTTAATTATGGCGTATTTTTGAATGTGCTTGATGCAAATCAAAACATCCTGTTTGCAACTAGGGCACAAGTGCTGCCACTGATGGGGTGTCTGTGTGGCCCAATTTTTGGAAAAAGGGAGACTCCGCTTGGAGTAACCCTTGCTTACATTGTTTTTTAAAAGGAGCCAAGATGAACAAGTCATGGTTCAGCAAAGACTTTGCTACCTTCCCCGGTGTCATCCTGGGGACAGTTAAGAATGGCGTATTTTTGAATGTGCTTGATGCAAATCTAGCTGTAAAGTGTACAACTAGGGCACAAGTGCTGCCACTGAATGGGTGGGTGTGTGTGGGGCCCAATTTTTGGAAAAAAGGGAGACTCCGCTTGGAGTCACCTTGCGGTGTTTTACATGATTTTAAAAGGGCGTGCTATGCCTATATCTGTGTCTCGTCCTCTTTTTCCTCGTTACGCTCTTTTGTTTTCGCATGAGAATTTGTTCTTGTCACTTTCCCATGTGTTTGTGTTGTGTTGTGAGTTGCTTGTCACCTTTTGGACACCTTTGAGGGTGTTTTCTAGTTGTTTTTATGTGTTTGTGAATGCCTGCCATTGTTTCCTATGCGGTTCGAGTTCGGTTCGTCGAACGTTCGACGAACCGAACTCGAACGGGACCTCCGTTCGGCGAACCGACCTCGAGCTGAACCGCGACCAGTTCGCTCATCTCTATTTACTACATTGAAGAAACCCTGTGGCGTCCCTGAAGCTCGATCGGTATCCCTTGGGCGACACAGATTCACTTGTGGCTCTGCTCCTTGCAGAGCTATTATATCCTGTGTTTTCTTGTGGTCTGTATTCTCCGGGTCTAGGTCGGTGGGAGGGGTCTATTCGGTCGTGCCTCGTACTAGGGATCGCGCTGCCTTTTCTTAGTGCGGTTTCACCCAGAATGCCGACAGTGATAGTTCCTGCTCTGCAGTGTATGCTTCTGGTTCTCATGAGTTTGTTCTGATCTTGTCCTGCTACCTAGTGTCCCATCCCCTGTCCTCCATTCTTCCCATCTTGTCTTTTCCCCTTGACTCCCAGATCCTTGGCTCATTTTGTGACCCCAGCTCTGGTCTCTCCTCTGTACCTGATGATACCTCCAGGCTTCCGACCTGACTCTTTCCCTGACCACAGCTCTGCTCCCCTTCTGTACCTGATGATACTTGCAGGCTTACCGATCCTCGGCCTGCACGTGACCTCAGCTTTTCTTGCTCCTCTGTACTGACGTGACCTCCCGACTCCTTGACTCTCGGCTTTATCGACCATTCTACAGACCGTCCCCGTCTTGGCACTAGTGACCGCAAGCGGGCAAGGACCTCACTACACCTAGCAGCTCGACATCTTTCCAGTGTACCTGCACCCCCTGGTCGTGAGCGTTACAGTTTGCCCATGTAAATATTACATCAATTACTAAATGAGAAAGCAAAATGATCGTTTGTGGGGTGGATTGGTTTTCATGCCGCCATAACAATCATTGTGATTGACAGTTTCATTCTGCACAAAGTGCTAAAATTTTTTTATCATCATTACAGTGATCTAAAGAGGTGTGGTAACGATACAGAAAGTATAGAAACCGTTAACAAATAATCTATTATTTCTGTGCATAGTAGATACATTGCACATTGCTAATTGTCGCACTGCTTGATTTTAAGAAAAGAAATCACAATTTTAAGAATCTTTTTATTTTTACTGTGGCTAAAGGAAGGTCACGAGCATCAATACTATGGAGAGGAATGGAAGGTTATCTACTTCTGTTCCCAAAAAGAACTAGTAAGATAATGATATAATATTATCTTTACCTTCATCGGGTTTTATTCTTTAAACCACAAAGGATGTATGGACCTTTTTTCCAGACAACAAGATATAGCAAAACAGAAGATCTCTACAGAGATTCAAACTGTGTCCTTGGCAAAGAACATGCCGGGCTCTAATAATGGCTGTGCTTAGAGGACTACAGTGTGAATAAAGACATTGTACAAATCAAACAAGTGTACCTAGCATTCGTGTGCTGAAGAAACATTTATGTCCAAATTCTTCATTTAAGAACACTAAGCAATAACTGATATTGTATTTATATGTGATTCTGATTTTGAGTGCGAATCCCTGATGTATTAGTTGTATTGTAATTTTCTATTATCTAATGCAGCCTGAAAAGAAACTGCAAATTGAAAATGATAATACATTTAGAAAACAAATACTCTTTTTATTTTTATTTATTTTTTTGTTTCAAGATTTCAAAAGAAATTCGGAATTTCCCCATGAACAATGTTAATTTTAAAGTTAATTTTATTCATTAAATCTTGGAATAATAATAAATTCCAGAATTGGATGTGTTTTAAAAAAAAAATGTTCATGTGTCCTTGTGTGTACTGTGTAAAGGCTGTGTCTGACCGTGCAGGAACATGGTCCTCTTGGGCAGGGGAGGAACTAAAAATGTATACAGACATTACAGAACAGGATGGAAAAGTAATTCTTTCTTTGAGGTAAAACATTTTTAAGACAGGCAGGGAAATGTTTTACCTGACAAAGAGAATCAGCTGTCATCCAGTGCTGTAATGTCTGTATACATTTTTGCTCCCTCCCCTGCATAGGAGCAGTGATATGATCAGACCATGTCCCTGTACGGTCAGACACCGCCATTACACAGTACACAGCAGGGACACATTACCAGTGTAACCTTGGATTACGAGCATAATTGGTTCCGGGAGTGTGCTCTTAAACCAAGTTACTCTTATATCAAAGCGAATTTTCCCATAGGAAATAATTGAAACGCAGACAATTTGTTCCACAACCCATAAACATGTACTGTATTTATACAAACTTATTACAGTAATACATAATAATGTCCTGTATTCATATAAAATCATTACAGTACACTAATACAACATACTGTACAGCAAGAAACATATAAAACAAATTAAACTGCACATTAGCTTCCAATAGAATTGTTGGTGTGCGAGAGGTACAGTATAAGCAATGTGCTGTACTGGTTAGCAGAAAGAAAGTACAGTACTATATCCACAAATGCAAATTGATAGACATGCTATATAGTATATACTGTACTGTACAATGGTATACAGTATACAGCACATATGTACAGAACGTTCCTTCCAGAGCGGTCAGAGCATGGTGAAAAGTCAAAACCAGGCGTGTGCACGGTGAGTACTTGCTCTTATTGCAAAGCATTGCTCATAAACCAAGTTACAAATTTTTAAAAATCTTTGCTTATCTTGCAAAACGCTCTCAAACCAAGTTACTCTTAATCCAAGGTTCCACTCTATAAGATTATCTCAGAACAGGAATATTTTTTAGAGAAACACATCCGATTGTGGAATTTATCATTATTATTCCAAAATCTATTGATTAAAATAAACTTTAAAATTAACTTGTTCATGGGGAAATCCCTTTAAGGATAATTTGTCATTAGGATCAACCCTCCTAAGCGTCTATATGGGCATGTAGGTCATAGAAAGCTTAATAAAATGATACCTTGATATTCGATGCGCTTTTTCCCAAGAAATTTGTATTTTTTTTCTTGATATGTAAATGAGCTGTTATGAATGATCTCCCTGAGAATCTGCTTCCTGAGCTTATATTTCATGAATAGGGGCCTTACCAGTGTGAGACATGTAGATCAAGAGAGAGGACTGTCAGTCATCTTATATCTTAACGGATAATGCTCCCTTTCATGTAATATAAGCTATGGAGGCAGATTCTCAGCATCGCTGCACCCTTACAATGCATGAGTGCAGAAAAATGCTGGGCCTAGTCACGTGCTTTAGATTGAGACTATAAGCCTATGTGCGCACAAGTTTTTGGTTGCATCAAAAAACACATCATGTGCACAAGGCCTAATTATGCATGGCATGTCTTTCACATTCTGTTGTAAGGTTGTCATGTTGTATGATGGACACTCTTGTGACTCCCTGGCAAAACCGGGTAGTCACAAAAGTTGTCCACGCTCCTTGTCACCACCAAAAACCCACACCCAGGTACAACACACAGCCATTAAAGCCTAGCCACCCCCTCATGATAATAAGGAAACACCAGTGGGCGGGATCAGATGGATGAGAACGCCCACCTAGGGGTCCTGTTTTGTCAGGGGCAGGAACACAACAGTGTAGTCTAAGTTGGAGTTGAGTCTAGAACAGTTTTGACAACGGTCAGACACAGTAGTTCAAGCTGAAGTCTGAGGAGAGTTCAAGGGTGGAGTAGTAGTGAGTGGAAGTCAAGTGCAGACTTTGAAGTGTAGTCAAGGGTAGGGGGCTTGGACAACCCAGCTAGGTGGCAGACAGTGAACAGGGCCACAGGCAACGGAGACCCGGTCGCGGGAAACCTTAAGTCGACTGGGGCAGGTTCGTAGCCCGCCAGTGCCGACAGCGGGAATCCAGTCCAGAGGCCATGCACAGACGGGGTGCCTGGACCCTAGGACGAGGAAAGTTACATGCCCCTTGTTAATCAACCAGCAGAGGACGAGGTTTCAGGCCTTGTTCTTCCGAAGCCCAGAGAGCGAAACAGAAACCCAACGCGGGGGATAGGGTGTCCGTCAGAACCCACAGAAATCCCAAGGGTCAGATTTCGCGGGCCACAGCTCCCAAACACAGACAGAACTGGGAGTGGACTTCTCTGTTCCATCCAAAGTCGTCCAACAGGAGAGACAAACACAGACTGCAGGAGGAAGGGACACCTGTTCACTAACCCGGGTGTGGGACCCGAATGCACCCTCCAATGGCAGCCGGTCACTGGCAACTTGGTTTACCACTGGACTTGTGTGAGATTACTGAACTGTGAGTACACCATTGACCCCCGGTCCAACCCGGCGCGCCACCTCCAGCAGCCATTACTCCCATGTTCCGACCACGGGCCCCGGGACTACACCTCCCCTACCCGTGGAGGGGATCCCATCTTGCTGCCCCGCTCCATCAGCCCCGGGCGCCCCATCACCAGGCAGCGGCGGTGTCACCATCCCTCACCGCAACCAACGGGTGGCGTTACCGACACAACAAATCTCCTGTAAATATTCCCCTTTACGACGATTGTGAGGACGGACGGCCGTGCGAGCCCGGGACCGGTCACCATTCAAGCCACAGCAGCGTACCCGGATCCGAGCGGGCCCAGAGAAGTGGCAGCGGCCCCTGCCCATAACACTCTACATTGCCTCAAATTACTGGCCTATTCACTGCCTGTATTCCTGGCCTGCCATAAGGATGTAACCGCGAGGTGGCGATATGAAGATGTGCCAAGGAATGTAGCTGGTAGGAGGAGGTAGCTGGAAAGGCACTACAAAAACAAATTACAAATAATGAACACTCTGAAGAATTAAGGTTTTTTTTTGAGAAATTAAATTCCACTGAAACATGCCCACCTCTACTGTTTACACAGGCAGACTTCTCTTATTGATGCACTCTGAAGGATCTGTAATAGATCATTCACTGTACATAGGCTGTCATTTTTCTCAGCAGCACAAATTTTGTTTCTGCTGGATGAAGTGCTGCTGAGTACAAAGCTTTTTTCTGTAATAGAATAGGTCAATTCACGTAAAGAACAAGCATTTTTCTTGTCCATCAAATAATCAGCCTCCAGTTTATACTGCAAGATTATCATGAAACGAGTGTTAATATGAATGCTTCTTTATGAAATTCTTGCATTTTAAGTGGACCCTAAATAGCAGCATGCAATCAGTAGCATCTAACATTACACATACAGGTATCTGACAAAATGTCTGTCCAACCCGGCCAAAATTGGTGTGTAAGTGCCCATTAGATATTGTTCTGATATGATTAAAAACCTGTCTGATAAATACAATGATTGTAGTGTGTATACGGCTATCTGAACGACAACTCCATTATAAGGAACAGGAAGGTTGTATTTTAGAATAGTTACAACAGATGTGGGAGCCAAGAATATCTGTTGGTGTAAGCGGCCAACCAATTTTACCATGTGCAAGATGGGCTTAGAAAGGACGCCCTAGCATAAGAAAACTTAAAAAGAAGAGCAGCTAAAATTGAGAAAAGTATGAAGAAGTTTTACTACTTTTTGATGTATATGTACATCACAGGTAGTGTCCCTGCCTTTGATTCGGGCTCGTACATGAGCTCGCATATGACGGCAGATTTTATCAGCCACGGGTGGAGTTGTTTAATGCTGTCAGTCTCTGAAAGTAGTGCTTAAAACGTGACGGCAGGGAGCATGTCAGTCCTCCTGCCCATTGGCGTGCCCATGACATGATCACAGGGCACCGATGGGTTACCACAACATCTGATAACGCTCACGTCTGCTATTACGATCCTACTATGAATGACATCCACGAGATCGTAATGCACTGCTATTTATTGCACAAGTTATCAGATGATTGCAGCTTCTAGTCCCATAAGATGACTAACAACTACAGTAAAAAGTTAAAAAAAGTTTTTGAAAATCTGAAAAACAAAACATGAACGTTCAAATCTACCCACTTTTTTGCCACATTAAAAATTAAACCTTGAAAAAAACCACACAGTTGGTATCACTGCATTTGTAAAATCCATCCTCTGATTAGCAGCTCACTGTCAGTATACTAAGAATACGGAGAGCCTGATGTGGGTGGGGCCACCTTTCTGAGCTCTTCTATATGCTACATCAAAGAACTCTGATTGTGTCACAACTGCTTATGCCAGTAACCTCAGTGATATATAATTGGAATCGGGATCTATTTTCCTACATTAGGCTGCTGTCAGATGAACAAAACATGGTGAAAGACTCGCTTTAAAGAAGACCATTACTAACACTAAAACTCTTACTGTTCCATGTAAAATGCCCCTAAGACAAAAGGGAACTTTACACACAATGATATCGCTAACGATATATCGTCGGAGTCATGGTGCTCGTGACGCACATCCGGCGCCGTTAGCGATATTGTTGTGTGTGACTAAAAGGAGCGACGATCAACGATCGGAAAAACGTCAAAAATTGTTGATCGTTGACATGTCGCTCCTTTTCATAATATCGTTGGTGGTGCATGCCGCTGGTTGTTCGTCGTTCCTGCGGCATCACATATCGCTATTTGTGACACCGCAGGAACGACGAACATCTCCTTACCTGCGTCCACCGGCAATGAGGAAGGAAGGAGATGGGTGGCATGTTCCAGCCGCTCATCTCCTCCCCTCCTCTGCTATTGGGCGGCCGCTTAGTGGCGCCGCTGTGACGCTGAACAAACCACCCCCTTAAAGGAGAGATTGTTTGGTGTCTCCAGCAACGTCGCTAAGCAGGTATGTGCGTGTGACGCTGCCGTAGCGATATTGTTCGCTACGGCAGCGATCACCCATATGACGAAACAGTGACGTGGACGGGTGCTATTGCGCACGACATTGCTAGCTATCGCTAGCGACGTCGCAGCGTGTAAAGCACCCTACAGAGGCATTACTTCCATTTTTAACATTTAAAAAAGGTGATAAGGTGTTTTTACTATTTGAGTAAAAGCAAGGAACACACTATGTCTGGTTACAGCAGAAACAGTTGATCCCTTTAAGTGATTTTTTTTTTAATAAAACAACATCAATGCTCATGTAAAAGCCGTGAATCACTCTACAAATTGATCCAGTCTGATCACCACTTTGATCAGGAGGGAAATTTTTTCATGTTACGGTCAAATAGCTGTGGGATTTATCCTCCGCTCGATCAATAAGGGCAAACAGTCTTTTATTTAACTCTCATCTTTCCTTTAATCCACATGTTCTCCCTCTCCTCTGGTTGAATATATCAGTTGTTCAATATAGACCACAGTCAACATGAAATATAGAAAACAGTTTTACTCTTAAGCACTAAAGCTTTTCAGAGGAAGCTTTGGCTGAATGGGTCAGGCTTAGGGAGAGGAGTTGAGGAGTGCACTGCATGATTCCCTCTGGCTTCATCGTATGGCTTGGGGAGCGTTAAAGGTCTCTCCTTATACACAAATAAGGAATGACCTGTCAATCAAGTCAAGCTGGGTTGAGAGAAGCTGGAACGAGCCACCCAGTAATACTTCACCACTGTGTGTATCAGTCCATGCTATGTTCTCACTGTTTTTAAGCTGGATCAAAAACCTATAGTCTGCACAACTTTTTTTTTGTCCAGCTAATAAAACAGCAAAAATAATATATTACTGTAATTTTATTGTTTTAACATTAAAAGAAATTTTCAACTACTAATTTTTCCCCTTCTCATATGATCTAAAGCCTGCTTTACACCTTACAATTATTAATGCGATCGCATTTGCGATCACACCCGCCCCCATCGTTTGTGCGGCACGGGCAATTTGTTGCCCGTGTCCCACAATGCAGTAACCCCCCGTTACACGTACTTACCTTCCAAACGACCTCGCTATGGGCGGCGAACATCCACTTCCTGAAGGGGGAGGGACGTTCGGCGTCACAGCGACGTCACACAGCGGCCAGCCAATAGAAGCGGAGGGGCGGAGATGAGCGGGACATAAACATCCCACCCTCCTTCTTCCTTCAGCATTGCCGGCGGACGCAGGTAAGCTGCAGTTCATCGTTCCCGGGGTGTCACACACAGCAATGTGTGCTGCCCCGGGTACGATGAACAACAGGACGTGCGATTTTTAGAAAATGAGCGACGTGTCAGCGATGAACGAGAAGGTGAGTATGTCACACGCTACAATATCACTAACGATGCCGGATGTGCGTCACATGCATATATCGTAGCATGTAAAGCCCGCTTAACTCTTCCTAATAATCCATTTTCTTATATTCTTTTATTACTTTCTCCTGCAAGCCCATGTCAATGTAGCTGCTTTATTGCTATGTTGTGATGCAGATACTACTACTTCTGATTTGGGGACTGGAATCGGACGTACTGAGGAGTAAATGTTATTGGTGGGGATGGGGCTGCCTCTTCGAGTGATAGCAGCATTCTGAGCACGCATTCTGAGATCAGACCTCCCTCTCCTCTCTGCCTCCATCCTGACGATGATTTAAAGTGCTGCTAAGGGTGAGCAAACCCAAACGGTAAAGTTCAGGGTTCGTACCGATTACCTTGTGTCCGGTGATGAACCCCAAACACAGACTTTTACCTGTACATCCAATTTCTGTTTGGTTTTGTCATTCGAATAAAGCTTGTTGAAAGGCAGCAGAGCAGCCAGTCAGCAAGCTTTTCCTGTGTGGGCACTTCCGGGCCCATCACAACCATGTCACTTATTGGCAACACACGCTTTTAATATGGAGATGGTATTATCTCCTGTTGGTGTGTTTTTTAATCGAGAAGAAATAAAGAAGGAATAATGAATTTTAAAATGGTGCTGGATCTTTACTTTTTTCCCTTGCTCTGCATGCTATGTGGATGCTGGCCACAGGATCCATGCACTGATTTAAAGAAAATCCATATGGCTTCCACAAGAATCTCTAAGTGGTGAGCTGATATATTCCTTTTTTTCTATCTATTAGATGTGCCAGTTCTGCAACTGTATCCCGCTCATCCTGATTGTTCTGTTGCAGTGGAAACCGGAGTAATACATGGGGTTGATGTCAGTTGTGATTTGTCAAAAATAACAGCTGCCATCAAGCCCTAGGTTAGAAATGGGGAGTGGTCTATGACATACCCCAATTACTAACCTGTAAATCAAAATAATTAAACACAAACACCATACATCCTTTTATTTGAAATAAAAAAACATACACACCCTCTTTCACACCATTTATTAACCCCCAAAACACCCCTACAGGTCTGACATAATCCACAAGGATGTCCCATGACGATCCCGGCTCTGCTACATCCAGAGGCTGCAGTGATGGAAAACATGACTGATCACTACAGACTCTGGGACACATTGACGGCAGTGGGGGGACTCTGCTGTGAGAAATGGTGAAGTCAGTGAGTGATGAACCAGCTGCCAGATTGCGTGACACAGCATCACAGCTGTCCAACAATCCATCAGTCAGGTCACCAGACTTCACAATTGAGGGCTCCCCGTGAGGTCCATAAGTCGCGTGGCCTGCGACCTTTGGTGGTACACCACTGGTCACGGCCATAGTTGATATGTAACCCTTGCCTTACTCTAATAGATTTTGTGGTGAGAAAGAAAAAAGTTACATTATTAATTATGAAGCTCCTGCAAACATTACATGTTGGCTAAATTTGTGGAAATTTTCATTTAGAGCATGGGTCCCCAACTCCAGTCCTCGAGGGCCGCCAACAGTGCATGTTTTCAGGATTTCCTTAGTATTGCACAGGTGATAATTTAATCACCTGCACAGTTGATGATTCCAACACCCATGCAATGCTAAGGAAATCCTGAAAACATGCACTGTTGGCGGCCCTCGAGGACTAGAGTTGCGGAACCCTGATTTAGAGCATGTGTGGCTCCCCTGAGGCTTCAGTTGCCACAGAGTATTGCACCCAAATTTGGGTGTAATGCTAAACTTGGATCCTAAGGTCAGTCCCGGTTTCACCACATTACACACTCAAATACACACCAGGTTGCCCTGTTCCCCCTGGGGAATGGGCTCGGGCTAGGGTCGGGTAATAAAGGGGTTGCCGACAGAGAGGCATTTACAGGATGCCCTCAACAGAGGCCCCAGTCCCACTAGCTTAGGACCTGGGGGGGGTGCAGCCAGCAGGGGGAGTCAGGAGCCAACACAACAGTTAGAGAGTTTTCCAGCAGGAGAGGAAGGGAGCAGTCGCATCTACAGGTGCTCCGGTGGGAAGGAGGAAGAGTTCACACGGGTGCCGTGGGGAGAGTGAATCTGCTCCCCTCGGAACCGACGCCACGCAGGGCGGCAGGACCCTAGAGAGGATTATACTTCACGTTGGTTTTCCAGAATCTGCCTGGACGGGGAAAGTTTCAAGCTTCCCTGACCACACAGCACCCAACAGCACAGTGCCATATAGGATCCAGGGCCTCGCATCAAGCTGGACCCCCTATCGGAACCGCGGCACATGCAGATAGGTACAAGAGTACATCTCGTGAAACCCAGGATCGCCTCATAGCTTCAAGCCAGGGGATTAACAGACAGGTGTTACAAGGAGAAACCCAACGAACACCAAACCGGGCTGATCTCTAAAGGGATTCGGGTTTGAGGGAGCCCATCATAGCAAGTGACCGGTATTACCTGAGTGAGCGGCCTCGTACAAAAGTGAGTAAACAACCTGGAACCGCAGCTATAGACTCTGACTCTTTATTACCCGTACTGCCAACCACCGCCGCCATTACTACTCCCCTCATTGTCCCCCGCGGAGCCCGCTCTACCTGTGGAGAGCGATACCATCCCTGGCTGCTACTATTATCCGCCACGGAGGACAGCGACAGCAGTGGTGGCCCATTCCCTGGCCGCATTCCACAGGTGGCGTCACGACAAACACCTCACTACTACCCCAACATCTCTCCCCTGCCATTTTCTGTACGTCTTGGGGCAACGGAGCTGCTCTAGGCCGCTCGTGACCACGACAGTCGACAGCCCGGCGACCAGTAGGTTAAACGCACCTGCCCCGTGGGGCGCTACACATGTTTAACACTAGAAGTCCCAGAGAGGGGTCATTTTTACATTTCTACCATTGGAACCCTATGGAGCTCGAAAATCCTAGGACTTCTAGTGTTAACCAGTAACTAAAACCTAATGGTCTAACCTGCATAACGGTTTTATCTTTATGTTGCCACTAAATTAGACCACTATACAAAAGTGACAATATTTTTGCATTACCTCAACTATATAAATTAATTGCTCATGAGACTAATTTGAAACTCAAATGACACAAAAAAAAATCTATTCACCATAAAACAAAATGTGATACAAACATGACCACATAATGCCTGGTCTTCAAGGAGTTAACGAGTATAGCTGTCATTACCATAACCAATGAGGGTTACATCTTTGCCGCTTATTCTGTATTCAGATTTTATGTTTGATCTCAATTAGACACTGAGGTTGGTTGTTATGGTCAGATGAAAGAAACCATGAGAAAAGAATGACTATTACCTTGTAACATAAAGATCTGCAGGGTTAATTCGAAGAAACAACTCAACAGTACAAACCCAGGAGCAAAGACATAGAAGAAAACAAATTTACATTATTACAGGAAAGAGATAATTAAGCAGTGAGTTAAATGAGAGATTAAAGCTCTCTTCGCTCACAAGTGGTATTTGGCTGATGAATAAGTAACCAAAATATGTATATTACGCACACGCTGACCTGTACTTTAGAGACCGGTGCTTCCTGAATATCAAAATAATTAGAGGCATAGGGGCAGAGCTGCTGCTTGCATACTAATTCTACCCTATAACTCATGTAACATTCCACTAGTCTCGCTATAGTAACTCTCCAGAACTCTCCACTACAAGGAATAACATTATTATAGTAGTTGTCCAATTGTGCGATACCTATTTAGCACGGTTTATAGACTGTGTCCAGTAGATACATGAAAACCACGCTTGGTACTCCCACCAACTGCCCTGCAGTTCCACCGCTATAACCCCTCAAAACAGAGAAAATTGAAGAATTTTCTGCCAAGGCTGCTTTTGGAATATTTGATTAATGCCGAAGAATAAGAGTTTATCTCCTGCTTGAAATCTATAATTCAACCTTTGACTGTAATATGAGGGATATTGATAATAAAGGTGTATAGAATTAACATAATCAAATATGATAGTGTATAAATATATATGTACATTTTAACCATTAAATATATTTAATCCTGGTTTTGGGCTAAGAAAGTTCTAAAACAAAAAAAAAACAACAACGTTTACAGTGATTATTTTTTTACATGTGACTTTTAGATATTTTTCAAAATCTTTTTAGAATTTAACATTTTATAGCTGTATGTATATAGGTTTATGCACATACACTGACAAGCAAAAGTTCAACAATGTTCTGAACTTTTGACTTTTAGACTCCATATCTCACCATTCCCTACAACTTTGAGCGTGAGACGACCTTCCTCTTATAGACAATCATCTTGGCTATCTCGTACATAAATTTGACTTGCATCAATTTAGCTTATGATTAATTATGCAGATTCTTGTCATGTTACTTCATTGTTACTGTTTTGGTCATAAAAAGCTACATTTTAATTTTTATAATTTTGGTGGTATTTTGTAAATCCACCTTTGCTTTTAAGCACTGCCCGAATCTTTCTGGGCATGCTTTCAATCAGATTCAAGCATATCTCGACCAAAATCTGATGCCAGGTCTCTTCTATACATTTCTAATGTTGGTGCATACACTTGAGTATGTATACTGCTTTTCCTTCAACTCTACCCACAAGTGTTTGATTGAGTTGAGGTCTGAAGACTGTAAGGGCCAAACCTGCACCTCTAATTCATTTCACTAAACCATTTTTTTGCCAATCTCGATGTATGCTTCTGGTCATTGTCCTGCTGGAACACTGTCATCCCTATCATACCCATAGTACTCAAGTGTACAAAGTGATTTGTCTTGTTGGATATTGACATATAGCTCAGCCCCATAGATCCTGGTCAAGTATGCAATGTCTTTGGCTGTGGAACAGCCCCATATCATCAGGATTTATCCACTGAACTTTACAGTTCCTTCAATTTCTTGATCTGTTATCCCCTTTAATCTTTTGTTTCTTATAGACCCATTTGCACCCATCAAAGCCTAATCTACAGACTTTCCCCTCATTATTCGAATTCACCCGTTTCCAATCCCCTATTGTCCATTTTTCATACATTTTTGAAAACTCGAGCCAACGCTTCCTATGATGATATTGAAGTTGACTCTTCTTCAAACTTTTTAAGGCCAACATTACAGACTTGTGTAATGTATGTTGCACAGAGCTTGCTTGGACATCTGTGATCTCACTATTACGAAGCATACAAGCCACTAACAGCGCCACGTTTGTTGCTCCAGATTTCATAAACCTTGTGATGAGGTGACTCCTAAATTTTGCCTAAACGTGAACCTCTTTTCTTTTGAATAGATGGATGGACTTCCTTTCGTATTCATCCACCTGTCATGGCCTCACATGATGAAGTTTGCTAATTTTCTTGGCCGAGAAACTTCAATCGATGAGCTGGATGATGCTATTTCTCTCTTCTTTGGAAATCTTCTTCATTGCTGCCCCTTGAATTGAACCAGTGATGATTTGCTTGAGAATCAAGCTAGTAACACACTAAGCTATTAGGGAATGTTGAGAACAGGTTGTAATTTGTAGTATACAAGAAGAAATAGATTTTTCACCCACCATGAGCAAAACGAAAACAATGCAGTGAAATTACAAAAATCTGAATACATAATCATACAGTTAGGTCCAGAAATATTTGGACAGTGACACAATTTTCGCGAGTTGGGCTCTGCATGCCACCACATTGGATTTGAAATGAAACCTCTACAACAGAATTCAAGTGCAGATTGTAACGTTTAATTTGAAGGTTTGAACAAAAATATCTGATAGAAATTGTAGGAATTGTACACATTTCTTTACAAACACTCCACATTTTAGGAGGTCAAAAGTAATTCGACAAATAAACCAAACCCAAACAAAATATTTTTATTTTCAATATTTTGTTGCGAATCCTTTGGAGGCAATCACTGCCTTAAGTCTGGAACCCATGGACATCACCAAACGCTGGGTTTCCTCCTTCTTAATGCTTTGCCAGGCCTTTACAGCCGCAGCCTTCAGGTCTTGCTTGTTTGTGGGTCTTTCCGTCTTAAGTCTGGATTTGAGCAAGTGAAATGCATGCTCAATTGGGTTAAGATCTGGTGATTGACTTGGCCATTGCAGAATGTTCCACTTTTTTGCACTCATGAACTCCTGGGTAGCTTTGGCTGTATGCTTGGGGTCATTGTCCATCTGTACTATGAAGCGCCGTCCGATCAACTTTGCGGCATTTGGCTGAATCTGGGATGAAAGTATATCCCGGTACACTTCAGAATTCATCCGGCTACTCTTGTCTGCTGTTATGTCATCAATAAACACAAGTGACCCAGTGCCATTGAAAGCCATGCATGCCCATGCCATCACGTTGCCTCCACCATGTTTTACAGAGGATGTGGTGTGCCTTGGATCATGTGCCGTTCCCTTTCTTCTCCAAACTTTTTTCTTCCCATCATTCTGGTACAGGTTGATCTTTGTCTCATCTGTCCATAGAATACTTTTCCAGAACTGAGCTGGCTTCATGAGGTGTTTTTCAGCAAATTTAACTCTGGCCTGTCTATTTTTGGAATTGATGAATGGTTTGCATCTAGATGTGAACCCTTTGTATTTACTTTCATGGAGTCTTCTCTTTACTGTTGACTTAGAGACAGATACACCTACTTCACTGAGAGTGTTCTGGACTTCAGTTGATGTTGTGAACGGGTTCTTCTTCACCAAAGAAAGTATGCGGCGATCATCCACCACTGTTGTCATCCGTGGACGCCCAGGCCTTTTTGAGTTCCCAAGCTCACCAGTCAATTCCTTTTTTCTCAGAATGTACCCGACTGTTGATTTTGCTACTCCAAGCATGTCTGCTATCTCTCTGATGGATTTTTTCTTTTTTTTCAGCCTCAGGATGTTCTGCTTCACCTCAATTGAGAGTTCCTTAGACCGCATGTTGTCTGGTCACAGCAACAGCTTCCAAATGCAAAACCACACACCTGTAATCAACCCCAGACCTTTTAACTACTTCATTGATTACAGGTTAACGAGGGAGATGCCTTCAGAGTTAATTGCAGCCCTTAGAGTCCCTTGTCCAATTACTTTTGGTCCTTTGAAAAAGAGGAGGCTATGCATTACAGAGCTATGATTCCTAAACCCTTTCTCCGATTTGGATGTGAAAACTCTCATATTGCAGCTGGGAGTGTGCACTTTCAGCCCATATTATATATATAATTGTATTTCTGAACATGTTTTTGTAAACAGCTAAAATAACAAAACTTGTGTCACTGTCCAAATATTTCTGGACCTAACTGTATGCTAAATAGTTGCACCAATATTGGGAACATGTAGAATAGACCTGGGATCAGATTTCGGTCGAGATAGGCATAAATATGATTGAAAGCATCCCCAGATGGATTCAGGCAATACACCATGTGCAGAATTTTTAAGCAAATTGTATTTTAGAGGATTTTTTTTATTATTGATCAACAACTATGTTCTCAAACAACCCAAAACACTCATAAATATCAAAGCTTAATATTTTGGAAGTTGGAGTGGGTTTTTTTTAGATTAAGCTATTTTAGGAGGATGCATAAAAAGAAAAACTGCGACAACAACGCCCATATGTGAAAGTGATAATCTTTATTGAAAAACAGGGAAGGTGAGTAGCGGCACAGTTGCAAGTGAGACTACAGGTAACAGGTGATCCAAGATCCTGATATACAATTGTTAATCAGATTGAAGGATTAGACATGAAAAATAACTATCATGCTGTGCCAATACTACAATTAATAAAGGGGACAGCACAATACACCAACCAGGAAGAACTCACATTAGTCAGGTGTCAGGAGGAGTGTACTAACCTGAATAAAATGTGTGGTTATTGCTAGTACATCAAGGACTCATGAAGGAACATAGAGACCATAAAAGGCATAAAATTAAGCCATAGCAACCTACAAGTGAGGAATAGGTGGTAACATACCTGGGAGGGAAGGACCTTGGAGCACAATGTAACCTGCGTCCGCCCGACGGCCGTTTCGGCTATCCAAGCCTTCGTCAGGGGGAGTGTCTAATCCTTCAATCTGATTAACAATTGTATATCAGGATCTTGGATCACCTGTTACCTGTAGTCTCACTTGCAACTGTGCCGCTACTCACCTTCCCTGTTTTTCAATAAAGATTATCACTTTCACATATGGGCGTTGTTGTCGCAGTTTTTCTTTTTATGCATATTATTTGCAACCTGCCTGGGTCCTCTATCCCACCATGTATCTTTATGACATAATGTTACATATACCAACTTGTTGACCATGGTGTGGCTGTGGCTTTCGTTTATTTTAGGAGGATATCTGTTTGTGTAGGTAACTATTACTGTGCAGAATTATTAGGCAACTTAATAAAAACTTGTTTATTTTCACAAGGTAAACCAATATAACTGCACACAATTTAGAAATAAACATTTCTGACATGCAAAAACAAAACCCCCAAAAAATTGTGACCAATGTAGTCACCTTTCTTGATGATGACACTCAACAGCCTGCCATCCATAGATTCTGTCAGTTGTTTGATCTGTTTATGATCAACATTGCGTGCAGCAGCCACCACAGCCTCCCAGATACTGTTCTGAGAGGTGTACTCTTTTCCCTCCCTGTAGATCTCACATTTTATGAAGGATCACAGGTTCTCTATGGGGTTCAGATCAGGTGAACTAGGGGGCCATGTCATTATTTTTTCATCTTTTAGACCTTTATTGGCCAGCCACGCTGTGGAGTATTTGGATGCTTGTCATGGAGCATTGTCCTGCATGAAAATCATGTTTTTCTTGAACGATACCGACTTCTTCCTGTAACACTGCTTGAAGGAGTTCTCTTCCAGAAACTGGCAGCAGGTCTGGGAGTTGAGCTTCACTCCATCTTCAACCCGAAAAGGTCCCACAAGTTCATCTTTGATGATACCAGCCCATACCAGTACCCCACCTCCACTTTGATGGCGTCTGAGTCGGAGTTGAGCTCTCTGCCCTTTACTGATCCAGCCTCTGGCCCATCAAGAGTCACTCTCATTTCATCAGTCCATAAAACCTTTGAAAAATCAGTCTTAAGATATTTCTTGGCCCAGTCTTGACGTTTTATCTTATGTTTCTTGTTCAAAGGTGGTCGTTTTTCAGCCTTCCTTACCTTGGCCATGTCCCTGAGTATGGCACACCTTGTGCTTTTTGATATTCCAGTAATGTTGCAGCTCTGAAATATGGCCAAACTGGTGGCAAATGGCATCTTGGAATCTTCACGCTTGATTTTCCTCATTTCATGGGCAGTTATTTTGCACCTTTTTTGCCCAACACGCTTCTTGCGACCCTGTTGGCAATTTGCTATGAAACACTTGATTGTTCGGTGATAACGCTTCAAGTGTTTGGCAATTTTAAGACTGTTGCATCCCTCTGCAGGACATCTCACAATTCTGAACTTTTCAGAGCCCGTCAAATCTCTCTTCTGACCCATTTTGCCAAAGGAAAGGAAGTTGCCTAATAATTAAGCACACCTTATATAGGGTTTGATATCATTACACCACACCACTCCTCATTACAGAGATGCACATCACCTGATTTACTTAATTGGTAGTTGTCTCTCAATCCTATACAGCTTGGAGTAGGACAACATGTATAAAAAGTATCCTGTGATCAAAATACTAAATTGCCTAATAATTCTGCACACAGTGAATTGAAAGCCAAAGGTGGATTTAAAAAATACAAATAAATAGTAAAAATTTAAATTTCATACTTTTTGGAGAAAAACAGTAACAATGTAGTGACATTATCATTATTATTATTATTATTATTAGTAGTAGTAGTAGTATTAGTATTAGTATTATCATTTTACAATCAGTTTTTATTATTCTATAAAGATTTGTATCAGATTCAATCCCATCTATAGGGTTTATATAGAAAAAGATTAAAGAGAATTTGTCCTACCACAGATCCTTGTGGTCCCGACTAGAGATGAGCCACCCCCCTAGTGTTCGAGTTCGGTTTGGTTCAACGAACGTCGGGTGTGTTTGTCAAACGTTCGACGAACACCTTCGAACCTCATTAAAAATAATGGCTGGCAAACACAAACACATTATACATATACACACAGTTAAAATTAAACTTTGCCATTATACTTACAGGTCCCACGACGCGTCTTGCACACTCTGTCTCCCGATGCTTCTCCTTCACTGTGTCCTCTCGGTAACCAGCACTCATGATAGGACCTTTCCGTGATTTCATAGCATGTGACCAGTCATGTGTGTATTATCTCATTGGCTACAGACTAGTCACATGGCTATGACGTTATCCTAGGTCCTGTCAGTGAATGTCACTAGTATGCGGTGCTCGCCCGAGCATCTCCGTACTCAGTATACTTGGCGAGTACCGGCGAGATACTCGGGCACATGCTTGGCTCCCCATTTCTGCATGTCGGCACTCTTTACAGAGTCAGCCCACATGCAGGGACTGGATGCCACAGCCGGTGAATAGCGGCGCCGGGAATCAGGTGATCGGAGATCACCATTGCTATAGTAACCTGCTTGTCAGGTTACTATTGCAACGGTGGCAGTGGTGATGTCACCACTTACCAACCCGCAGCCTCTGCTCAGTCATTGAGTGATTAGACTGCACAGGAGCAGCAGCGTCTTCCTCCCATGCAGTGCTGTCTGATGTAGCAGAGCTGCATGGGTTAAAGGAGAAAGAAGACAGAAAACCATGGTCGTGGAGGGGTGAGAGGGAGTAAAAAACATGGAGTCCCTAAGTGTGTCTCTTATTTATTTCTATTAAAGTATTTTTTCTCTGTGTAGTATCTTTTTTTAACCCTTTATTGGAGATTCTTAATGGCCAGGTCAAACTTGCCTGACATTAAGAATCTCTGGCTTAATACTAGCTAGTAAACCAAAGCTAGTATTAACCCCTTATTACCCAGCGAGCCACCCAGCATCAGGACCGCTGGAAGAGTTGGATGCAGCACCAGATGGTGGCGCTTCTATGAAAGCGACATTTTCTGGGGCGGTTGCGGACTGCAATTTTCAGCGGAGGGGCCCAGAAAGCTTGGGCCAACCTATGTTGCGGATTGCAATCCCCAGCTGCCTAGGTGTACCTGGCTGGACACAAAAATGGGGCGAAGCCCATGTCGTTTCGTTTTTTTTTTTAATTATTTCATGAAATTCATGAAATAATTAAAAAAAGGGCTTCCGTATATTTTAGCCGGGTACAAATAGGCAGCTGGGGGTTGGGGGCAGCCGTACCTGCCTGCTGTACCTGGCTAGCATACAAAAATATGGTGAATCCCACGTCATTTTTTTTAAAAGTTTTTTGGCAAAAAACTTAAAAAAAAAATAAAAAATGCTTCCCTGGGTTTTCCATTGCCAGTGAAAGTAAGTAACACCAAGCAGTGGGGGTTAGCAGCTAGTAGCTGCTTGGATTACCCTTAGCTACCAATACAAAATATGCAGCGGGAGCCCACGTATTTTTTTTTAAATTATTTATTTAAATAACTCAAAAAAATGGGCTTCCCTGTATTTTGATTGCCTGACATCACAGTACTGTAAAAATAAATCATTAAAACAAATGACATAGCGCTCTGTGGTATTTTTGATTCTCAGCGCAGATAAAGCAGACAGCTACGGGTTGCCACCCCCATCTGCCTGGCATTACCTTGGCTGGCAATCAAAATACAGGGAGGCCCATAAATTTTTTTATTTAAAAAAATAGTTAAAAAACAATGCATGGTCTCCCGCCATATTTTGATCGCCAGTCAGGTAAAGCTAGGCAGCTGGGGGCTGGGGTTCTCGGCAGCCCACAGCCACCTCTAGAAATGGCACATTGTTTCTTAGCACCATTTCCAGACACTTTATCTGGCTCGTCCAGCGGCCGTGATGGCGGTGGCTCACTGGGTAATAAAGGGGTTAATACCAGCTTCGTATTCTCAGATGGTACTAAGCCCGAAATTCATGGTTTCACGCCAAAATAGACATGTCCACCATGAATATCTAGTAAAAGATAAAAAAAAACAACACACAGAAAGATATTTTTATTAGAAATAAAACACAACACAATTAGTGACTCCATCTTTATTGAACTAAAGAACCCCCCCACTCCGCTGTAGTCCTGGGTCGAGGATCCCGTGATGTCCAATCCGGATCCAATATCATCTGATCGGTTTGCTGAAAGGCAAAGCGATCAGATGATGTGTCAGGCGTTCAAGGACCTGAATCACATCACACATCAGCTGATTGTATAAAAGCTGTTTATACAATCAGCTGATGCATCAGTAGAAAAAAAAAATACACACTTCTGTGCAGACTCCGATCCAAGTGCTGCAGGACCCGGCGGCAATCAACTGATGCGATCACCTGACAGCATCAGGTGATAGTTTAAGCCGGCCGGGCGGTAAAAAGCCGGCCTCACCGCTGGACTTATACGATCAGCTGATGCTGTCAGGTGACCGCATCAGCTGATCACCGCCAGGTCCTGCAGCCATCAGACGTGTCCCGGGAGTCTGCAGGCAGGTGAATATGATATTTTTGTTTCTACTGTTCACTTTTGATTTCGCAGCTGCTTCGACCTCCTTTCTGGACATGGCGCTGGACGGGAGGTGGAAGCAGGGGTGGCGTACCGGGAGGAACCACTCTTCTGTGTTTACCAACACAAGGAATCCTCTTCCTGTACATGTGATTGTGCTACCCACCCCTTCCGTTTATAACTGCGTTTAGAGTCATAGAAACACTTAGGGTATGTTCACTCACTGCGTTTTTTTTACGCTGCATTTTTGTGCATTTTTTCACCACAAAAAACGCACAAAAACGCAGCATCTTAAAAAACGCATTAAAAAATGCTTTTTTTGCATTTTTAGCTGCGTTTTGCTGCATTTTTGCTCACTGCGTTTTATGCGTTTTTAAAGATTGTTGAAAAATAATAAAGGTCTGATGTAATTTCCTTCTTCAATATGTTCTTCATTCTCCACTAGTGTATGCTGGAGAGCAGACATCTGCAGAACTACAAGGCTCAGCATGCTCCATCCAGGACTGTATGCTGGAGAGAGAGGCAAGGGGAGAAGAACTACAAGGCTCAGCATACTTCATCCACTACTGTATGGAGGAGAGCAGACAGCAGCTGCAGAACTTCAAGGCTCAGCATCCTCCATCCAGGACTGTATGCTGGAGGGAGAGGCAGGGGGAGCAGAACTGCAAGGCTCAGCATACTTCATACACTAGTGTATGCAGGAGAGCAGACACCAGCTGCATAACTACAAGGCTCAGCATGCTGCATCCAGGACTGTATGCTGGAGGGAGAGACAGGGGGAACAGAACTAAAAGTCTCAGCATACTTCATCCACTAGTGTATGCAGGAGAGCAGACATCAGCTGCAGAACTACAAGGCTCAGCATACTCCATCCAGGACTGTATGCAGGAGTTTTTTTCCCCCCCAAAAAATGACGTGGGCTTCGCCAAATTTTTGTATGCTAGCCAGGTACAGCAGGCAGCTACGGGCTGTCCCCAACCCGCAGCTATTTGTACCCGGCTGGGAACCAAAAATATAGGGAAGCCCTTTCTTTTTTTAATTATTTCAAGAATTTCATCAAATAATTAAAAAAAAAAAATGACGTGGGCTTTGCCCATTTTTTTGTGTCCAGCCAGGTACAACTCGGCAGCTGGGGATTGGAATCCGCAGCGCAGGGTGTCAATGCTTTCTGGGCACCCCCGCTGCGAATTGCAGTCCACAGCCGCCTCAGAAAATGGAGCTTTCAAAGAAGAGCCATCTTCTGGCACTGTATCCAACTCTTCCAGCTGCTCTGGTGATGGGTGGCTTGCTGGGTAATAATGGGGTTAGGGCTAGCTGCATATTATCAACTGGCCCTGAGCCCAAAATTCATGGTGTCACGCCAATATTAGACATGGCCACCATGAATTTCTAGTACAGATAAAAAAAAACACAACACATAGAAAAATATTTTTATTAGAAATAAAACACAACACAATTAGTGACTATCTTTATTGAAATAAAGAACCCCCTTCCACAGTAATCCTGGATCAAGGGTCCCGTTCCGTCTAATCCGGATCCAATATCATCTGATCAGTTTGCTGGAAGGCATACCGATCAGATGATATGTCAGGTTCAAGGGCCTGAATCACATGACACATCAGCTGATTGTATACACAGCTTTTATACAATCAGCTGATGCATCAGTGCAAAAAAAAATATAAAAACTCCTCACTTCTGTGCAGACTCCCGTCTGATCGCTGCAGGAGCTGCCGGTCATCATTTGATGAAGTCTCCTGATAGCATCAGCTGATAGTTTAGCCAGCCAGGCGGTTAAAAGCCGGCCTCACCGCTGGACTTATACTGTCAGCTGATTCCGTCAGGTGACCGCATCAGCTGATCATCGCCAGGTCCTGCAGCCATCGGACATGTCCAGGGAGTCGGCACACAGCCGGAGCGGAGGTGGCGGTACCGGGAAGAGGAGCTGGGAGCGGACATGTCGGGAGTCTGCAGACAGGTGAATATGATATTTTTTTTTTTCTACTGTTCACTTTTGATTTCGCAGCTGCTTCTACCTCCCAGCCGGACATGGCGCTGCACGGGAGCGGACATGGCACCGTATGGGAGATGGAAGCAGGGGTGGCGGTACCAGGAAGATACACTCTTATGTGTTTACCAACACAAGGAATCCTCTTCCTGTACACGTGATTGTACTACCCACCCCTTGCATTTATAGCTGTGTTTATAGTCATAGAAACGCTTAGGATCCCGTCACACATAGCGACGCACCAACGATCCGACCAGCGATCCGACCTGGCAGGGATCGTTGGTGCATCGCTACATGGTCGCTGGTGAGCTTTCAATCAGGCAGATCACCATAGCGACCAGCCACCAGCGACCTGTGTAACGACGCTGTGCTTGGTAACCAGGATACACATCGGGTTACTAAGCAAAGTGCTTTGCTTGGATACCCGATATGTACCCTGGTTACCAGTGTACGCCGCTCTCAGGCTGCCAGCACTGGCTCCCTTCACATGTAGCCAGGGTACACATTGGGTTACTAAGCAAAGCGCTTTGCTTGGATACCGATATACACCTTGGTTACCAGCTTACCGCAGGCTGCCAGCGCTGGCTCCCTGCACACGTAGCTGTAAAAAGCTACAGTTACGCTTTTGGTGATCGAACCGTTATCAAATGGTAACTCGAACGATCAAATGTTAAGCAAATCATTCGAGTTTGTCGAACGACTCGAACATCGCCAAAAACAACTCGAATTTGAAATTGGCGAACGGTTCAATTCGAACAAAGCTCATCTCTAGTCCCGACTTCTGCTGACTTACTTTATCCCATTTAGAGAAAGGACTATTTACAACAACCCATTGTTGCCTCTCATATATACAGTTTTTTACATATCTGTATATAATGTCCTCTAGTCCCTGCTTCTTGACATTCATTGTAAGGCCGTTATGTGGTACAGGACCAAATGCCTTTGTAAAGTCCAGATACATCACATCAGCTGGTTGGATAATATCCAGATTTGCACTTACGTCTTCATAGAAATCCCCATGTTGGTTAGCCATGACTTATCTTTCATTAATCCATACTGATTTTCTGTTATATTATTCTCTGCAATATATTTTTTGCATGTCATCTCTTTTATAATGCTCTCAAAACATTTGCAAACCACTGATGTCAATCTTACTGGATGGTATTTCCCTGCATACACCTTCTTCCCCTTTATGAATATTGGTATCATGTCGGCCAACTTCCAGTCTTGTTGCACTGACACTAGAAAGTCTAAGATGAAATACAATGGTCTGTTGATTATTGAGATCAATACCCTTGAACCAACGCCCTCAATAGCGTTTGACCCTAATCATTACTTAATTTGCTCAGTCACAACAGTACTCCTTCTTGCCTTAAGTTAGTGCTATTGATTGATGACACTTTTTTCCTGCTGTGGTGCCTTATCCTATAAATTATTGCATCCCCACACCCCCACTTATGAAATATGACCGTCATACTATCCACCTGATAACTTATGACTGCCATATCATCCTCCCTTATAAACTGTACTAATACACCCTCCTCTCTTATTAACATTGATTGCCAATGTCCCACCATCCTCCCTTATAAACCTTTACCACCTCACCACATTCCTTTCTAAATATTACCTCTACACAATCCTGCCTTAACAACTATGGCATCTACATTGTTCTCCATTACGACATCTACATTCGTGTTCACCTCCATGCTATCAGGCTTCTACTTTGTCCTGTCCATGGTGTCCCCTCTCTACACTACCCCTCCAGTATGTCCACACTACACATTGCAATCCCTCCATGCTGCGCCCTCTCCACTGTCTTTCCTTCATTGCCCTTCTCCACTGCCTTCCCTTCATTGCCCCTCTCCACTAACTTCCCCCTTATTGCTCCTCTTCACTGTCTTCACCCTCGTTGCCCTTCTCCACTTTATTCCCCTCGTTGCCCCACTCCACTGTCTTCCCCCTAATTGCCCCTTCCACTGTCTTCTCCCTCATTACCCCCTCTCCACTGTCTTTCCCCTCATTACCCCTCTCCATGGTCTTCCCCCTCATTACCTTTCTCCACTGTCTTTCCCCTAATTGCCTTTCTCCACTGTCTTCTCCCTCATTGCCCCTCTCCACTCTCTTCCCCTCATTGCCCCTCTCCACTGTCTTCCCCTTATTTCCCCTCTCCACTGTTTTGTCCTTTGTTGCCCCTCTCCACTGTCTTCCCCTTCATTGCCCCTCTCCACTTTGTCCCAGCTAATTACTCCTCTTCACTGTCTTCACCCTAGTTGCACTTCTCCACTTTCTTCCCGTCTTTGCCCCACTCCACTTTCTTCTCCTCATTGCCCCACTCCACTGTCTTCCCCCTCATTGCCCCTCTCCACTGTCTTCCCCACCATTGCCCCTCTCCAGTGTCTTCCCCCTCATTACCCCCTTTGCACTGTCTTCCCCCTCATTGCCCATCTTCACTGTCTTCCCCCTCATTGCCCCTCTATACTGTCTTCCCCTCATTGCCTCTCTCCACTGTCTTCCCCTCATTGCCCCTCTCCACTGTATTCCCCTTCATTTCCCCTCTCCAAAGTATTCCCCTTCATTGCCCCTCTCCACTGTTTTCTTCCTTGTTGCCTATCTCTCAGCTATGGTGTCCCCTGCCCACCTTGGCCACTGCCTTTGCCAGTTACACAGGCATGATGCCAGCGGCATATGGATGTGACCTCATTACACTACTGCTTCACTGGACAAAAAGCTATTTTTGACAGCTAGCTGTTTAGAGCTGTTTTGCTGTTGCACTGCTTACTTGATGATCCTTTCAATTTGTATTTAATAATTTATTAATAATTTAACAGCAGCAATCAATTTTTTCAACCAGACAAATATTTGACAACTTTTTATGAACCTTAAAACACTGATTGCTTTTGATTCCATTTGTTTAATAACTGAAGTCAATGTTAATAAATAAATTGTAAAGTGTATCATTTTATAATTTGTTTCAAATTGATCCAATTTTTTGGTTTTCTATATCCGTTTCAAGAGCCAAACAAGGAGCCTCATGGTCATAGCTTAGAGTCTCATTGTGGGCAGCACCAGACGGGGTATAAGTTAACCCTCCAGTGTGGCCCTGAGACAGCACACTCCAGGAGCAATTCAAAAAACAAGAGCACTAGGAGTTTTAGTGCAAAAGTAGAAATTTATTATAAATACCATAAAATACCAACAATTTGTATAGAGGACATATAGCGAGCAAAATAGAGGGATTAGGTACCCGGATCCCAAGAACCACACTGAGAAAGCCTTATATAAGGTCAGGGTATCAGAGCTGAAGCAGGCCAGCCTGTAGGTAATCTGAATGAGTGTAAAATGCTGAATCATAAAGATTCCATTAGTCAGCAAATATAACAGATCCTATATAATGAGCCTGATTCAAACAGAAGCACCCATGCTGATGCATACACTGTTGCTGGATAAGGAATTATATATACACTATTCGTAGAGTCACCAGAACCATAGTGAAGGACCCATGTATATAAACCAAGACCCATACATCAGTCTTTGTATGTCCACACAGGGAGGGTAAAAGGGTGCTTACCAAAGTGCAGTGGTGGTTAGAGGGTATTTATAATACATTTCTACTTTTGCACTAAAACTCCTAGTGCTCTTGTTTTTTGAATTGCTCCTGGAGTGTGCTGTCTCAGGGCCACACTGGAGGGTTAACTTATACCCCGTCTGGTGCTGCCCACAATGAGACTCTAAGCTATGACCATGAGGCTCCTTGTTTGGATATTGATTTTCTGTGTGTTTTTCACAGTTTGGCCGTGGTTCATCATGGACTTTAGGACACGTGACCAGACGTGGCTCCTAGAACTCGACAGAGCATTTAAAGATGGGAATAATACCATTCCAGAGGGTGTGGATGATGGAATAAAAGAGAGGATTTTTAAATATAAGGGTATTCTTAGGAAAAGGACCCGCATGTGGTGGAACAAATCATTTTTAGAGAAATATCTAGAAAAAGACCTTATCCCCAGGGGATTAAGAATCCAGGTCTTCCCCTCTTATGGGGTAGAAGATCTGGAATTCAAAAAAGAATGGGAGATGCTGTCCGGCACGTGCTCCCGTGGCTATATGAAACTCCTAATCAAATCCAACATTCAATCTTTAAAGGAGTACGAACAAGAGATGGAGGAACTTCAGGCTTCAATTTCCCGCGAACTACCTCACGAGTCCTTCTCTGCACTTGAGGATGAGTTGAAGCAGCTGGTCGAAAAATGGGATAAGGAGGTCAGGGATTTGAAGTTCAAAAAGTTGCAGAGAGACCTGGGCGATTTTAATAATAATAGGATGTACCGATGGACGTCAGCGGGCGGCAGATCCAGGCCTCCATTTAGGTCTGGATCTGCATCCCGCTCCCGCTCAACCTCTCTGCAATCAGGAATTTCTGATATTGAATCTACAGGAGAAACAGCTAACTTGGCCGGTACTTCAGAGACCTACACCATTAATACAAGGGGTAGGAATCGATTAAATCCCCCTGTAAAAAACCAGACAAAAGGGAAACCAGCTAAGAAGTCGAATGCCCTAGAGGTAATTAACCTCTCTAATCATAAATTAACACCATACCAACTTGAAGTGCTTTCTAGGGGGTTAAATTTTGTTCCGACTAATTGTTTCAACCTATTCACTGCAGTGAAGGACCTGCATCTCTTCGCGAGAAAGCTGATCCTCAAGAAACTACACCATCGGAGTCACGGGGGGGATGGATTGGACAGCACTCTTGAGAGGGAGGCCCTTCAAGTACTCAATGACCTATTGGAGGAACAGAATATTCAAACTCAAGGTAACTTCCCATTGGATATTTACCCCAAATCATCAAGATTTCCCCCCTTGTCCTTATGTGCTGCGGTGGATATTTTCACCAAAGTCGTGACTAAAGACTTTACAAAAATTACCACTCAGAGACGAGGTGATAATTTGGGGCATAACCATCGTTTGGCACTCAAACAACTACAATCACTTTCTGATGTGGTAATTAAGCCATCGGACAAGGGGGGTAATATTGTTATTTGGCCTTGTAGTAAATACGAGAAAGAGGCGTATAGGCAACTTAAGAATCGGGAAACTTATCAAAGATTGGATTTCAACCCGCTTTCCCGATTTTTGGCTGCACTATCAATTATTCTACAGCGAGCGTTGGATGAGGGCATAATTAATAAAAAAATTTATGATGGCCTTCTCACTGTGTCCCCGAAAATACCGACCTTTTACCTTCTGCCCAAGATCCACAAAGATCCCCTTGACCCACCTGGACGTCCCATAGTGTCCGGCATTGAGGGATTGAGTAACCCAATATGTAAATTTTTGGACCACTATTTAAAACCTTTGGTGGAAACTCTTCCCTCATATGTCTGTGACACTACGGACGTCCTGAATAGGGTCGATGGGATATTTGTGGATCCTGGAGTACTCTTGGTCATGACTGACGTCGAATCTTTATACACCTGTATTTCACATGATGATGGCCTTGCCGCTGTCCGCTTCTTCCTGGGGATGACCAATTTGGATTCACATTTATTAGAATTGATCCTCGAGCTCCTCTGCTTTGTCCTGACGCACAATTTTTTTGTTTTTAAAGATTTTTTCTACCTACAGACCCGCGGCACAGCCATGGGGGCGGCCTGTGCGCCCTCGTACGCCAACCTCTTCCTGGGTTTCTGGGAGAGGGGACTCTTTGGCGACGGGGGCGTGCGGGCATCCGACCATGTGCTGTGCTGGATGAGGTATATTGATGACATTTTGTTTTTGTGGCAGGGCACAGCCGACGAGCTCGAGGATTTCATGAAAGACCTTAATCATAACCCATACAATATTAAACTTACTTATTCATTTCATCATAGTAGGGTCGATTTCCTGGACATCAGTCTGGAGTTAGACCAGCACAGGGTTGTCCAGACTGATGTCTTCAGAAAATCGACCTCAGTTAACTCACTGTTACATGCATCATCGGCACATAATTATTCAACCATCAAAGCGATACCTATTGGTCAATTCCTCAGGATGAGGCGGATATGCTCGACGGAGGCAAAATTTCGGCGTCAGGCGGACGATTTAAAAGAGAGATTTTGGGATCGGGGATACAGTGGGAGGGCCATCAAGAATGGCTACAATCGTGCCATTCAAAACACCAGGGGACAACTTTTGCTCCCATCCAAACCCAGGAAGACAGACAATACTATTAGATTTATTTCCACCTATAATCAACAATGGGGGAAGATGCATGATATCTTGCTGAAACATTGGCCCATTTTGCAGGCCGAACCAGCGCTTAAGGATTATCTTCCCGACGTCCCCTCCATGACATCTAGGAGATCTAGAAACCTCCGTGATCTGTTGGTACGTAGCCACTACGTCCCACCACCTTCGAACTTTTTTGGAGTTACGACACCTAGGAGGGGGTGCACCCCATGTGGTCACTGTGTAGCGTGTATTAACATCAGGAGGGGGAATACTTTCTCCTCCGCTGACGGCTCACAGGTCTTTCAGATCAAGGAATATATATCATGTCACACGACCCATGTCGTTTACTATGCGACATGTGAATGTTCCTTGATCTACATTGGGCTGACCACGCGGGAGCTACGTGTTCGCACACGTGAACACGTGAGGGACATAAGTGGATCAAAGACAGTCACGGATGTTTCAACCTTAAAAACCTTACCAAGACATTTCAAAGCCGTACATCAATCGAATCCTAGATCCCTAAAGGTTCTTGGTATAGACGTGATACATGGAGGTATCAGAGGAGGAAACCTGAAAAAACGCCTAGCACAGACTGAGACCCGTTGGATCTCGACTTTGGGTACACTAACCCCAATGGGTTTAAATGAATCTATTAGCTACGCCCCGTTTCTGTAATCCACATGCGGATCCCAAATATGATCATTCTGGGCTTCATTCTCCTTGACCCCTGAATTCTTTTACGTTTGAATTGAATACGTATCAGGAGTCCGGAGCCTGAAGCCTGGGATTAAGAAATGAATCATGACCCTTTTATCCTCTCTTATATATGTGTGTTGTTTTTAAATATTTGATCTGTTGTACACATGGTCATTTTAGTTTTTTTCATCTATTAGGCCCCTTTTTTCATCATTCCATCTCTTGATCCATGCGGTGTTTAGGACATCACTCAACTCAGTGACCAAGAATCGTGAATTCGTCTGGATGGAGAATTTTCCACCATCGTTGTGACCTTGAATATTGATGTACCCTATTGACTATTGTCTCCCTGTCCTTCTCCCCTCCTTTTTTCCCCCCCTTTTTTCCACCCCTCCCCCCCCCCCCTCTCTCTCTCTCTCCTCCCCCCCCCCCCTCTTTCCCCCCCCCCCCTTTCTTTCCTCCTCCTTTCCTCCCTCCTATTCACCCTTTTCTTCACAATAGAAAGTTTTGTCTTTCCCTTATAAAATGATATAAGTGACTATACTTATTCCCTTCCCCCCCCCCTCCCCCCCTTTTTTATTGGTACTAATTCATGTCGTTTAATAACTTAGTGGTTACTCCCCATTTTATTCTTGTATTATGCACATTCTTGATCTGATTATAATAACTGTTATAGTGGTTTATTACACTTTGTATTTTTTACACTTTTACACTGCCTTCCTTTTGTAATGGGTGAGGCAAGTGATGGGACACTTCTACTGATCCAAGTTATGATTCCCATGGGTGTCATTTTTCCATTTTGAGTGATTGTCACGCTTATTGGTGGTGACGCGTCCCCCTCTGAGCTTGCTGACAAACGAACTTGATGATGTATGCCCCCTGTGGGAATCTATGTGGATCATATGCCCCTTTATGCATATATATTAGATAAATGGGGAAAGAGAAACTTCGGAAAAAAATCCTTAAAAAAATCTTTATTGAGATGTGTCCCATCTTTGCCTTTTCTTAGTTCGCCACCAGGGGGGGCGCGGCCTTTGTGTGGCGCCTATTGGACCATATGGTACCTACGGGTGCCCCTTGGTTCAGCCTGGCGCTTTGCATCGTCCGCGTCCTCCCTGTTGCCTGGGAGCGGTGACGCCGTGCTTTCCTCAGCGTGTCCCGCGCATGCGCATTCATGCGCTGCCCGGGAACGAGCTGTGCGGCTGCGCTGGCGTCCCTGGCTCCCTTGGCATCCGGTCACGTGATTCACATCATGTGACCCGGTGGCGGATATTCAAAAGGATGGCGCGCTCCCCTTCTCACTGCACTTACTCCTCCCGGAAGAAGCGGTGTTTACCGCGAAACGGCCGTCGGAGGTCCCCTCTGGCTTGGCCTGGATCCCTCTAACCACCACTGCACTTTGGTAAGCACCCTTTTACCCTCCCTGTGTGGACATACAAAGACTGATGTATGGGTCTTGGTTTATATACATGGGTCCTTCACTATGGTTCTGGTGACTCTACGAATAGTGTATATATAATTCCTTATCCAGCAACAGTGTATGCATCAGCATGGGTGCTTCTGTTTGAATCAGGCTCGTTATATAGGATCTGTTATATTTGCTAACTAATGGAATCTTTATGATTCAGCATTTTACACTCATTCAGATTACCTACAGGCTGGCCTGCTTCAGCTCTGATACCCTGACCTTATATAAGGCTTTCTCAGTGTGGTTCTTGGGATCCGGGTACCTAATCCCTCTATTTTGCTCGCTATATGTCCTCTATACAAATTGTTGGTATTTTATGGTATTTATAATAAATTTCTACTTTTGCACTAAAACTCCTAGTGCTCTTGTTTTTTGAATCCGTTTCTTCAAGAGGATGATTATCGGACATGTGAATTCAGTCTTAGCCTAGTTTCACACATCCAGCTTTTAGCCGATTTGCCGGATTCGGCGCACGCCAGTACAGTGTATACAGTACAATGGCAGCGCGACAAGCTCCGGTCACATGCTGTCATGTGACCGGAGCATGTAATCGGGAAGTTGCAGCGCTGTTATTGTACTGTATACACTGTACTAGAGTCCGCCGAATCCGGCAAACCGATGTGTGAACGTAGCCTTACAGATTAGGATGCAAGTGAACTTAGTGGGCAATTGGATCGAATCTTATGGCTTCCATTGGTTCCTCGAATCAGCTGTAAATTTAACAACCGAAAAGGGATAAACCGGTTGAGCCCCATATCTGCATTTGGACGTTCCTGACATCTGCAATGTTTATTGGCTAAAAATCAGCCGCTTATTAAAGGTAATCAACATTTTCCTACTTACTCTTTAAGGTCCCAACACTAGTAATTTTGTAATTATGATTTTGCAAGTAAAATCCCATTTACACTGAACCTTGCTACATTCCCATAAATATGCATCGTAACAGTAGAGGGGATGTCACCTAATCCATTTTAACATAGTGAATGTCAGTGGCTGCTGCCAGGAATGTAGCACAGTGTGTGAACTAATTACAACAACTCAATAACAAAAGTCAATCAAACATTCTATCACAAAGAGAGATTGACTACTGCTCTGCAATAATTGAAAGATTTCACATGACTCTACACTACTTCTCACTTTAATTATCCCTTGTGAAAATGGACATTGGAAATCTCATTCCAACCCCTCCTGTCAACAAAAGGATCTGTTAGTACAGTTCCAAAATGAAGGTGCCGTAAATCAGAATTATACATTATTGCTAATAAATTAATGCATAAATAGCCTCCGAGTGCATATAGAGTGCATCTTGCCCACAATGATGGAAGGAAAGCAAATCAGAGGCTAGGTAGTTTAATATGCTTCCATATAGTGTGGATTAATCATCTCCAAGAAATAGTAGAGGGGATGCTGGATAATAAGAGATAAGCATGCTGAGGCACAAATTCATTGATAGAAAATTGCATTCAGAAATTTATATTCATAGAAAATGTCTAGGCAACAATGTAAGCAGATAGTTTCTGATCTGACCCTTCCCAGTTCCTGCCTTAGGTCACTCTGGGAATCGCAGGGATGGAGAGAGAAGCTGAGAAACGGAGGCCATATGACAGCAAAGCTAAGGATCCATCAAGGGGTTGGGATCCATGTAAAGTTCATGGAGATCCCATGACACCCTTTATCTTTATTATCAAATAAAACTGACCTCAGAATTTCACAGGAAAACCCACCCTGAAATTGCCAGCAGAAACCTCCAGATGTGAGCCTGACGCAGCTGTTAATACAGAATGACGACTGTTACATGTAACTGCAAGAATATGAGTAATATTCAGCTGCAAGGAACACATCTGTAACATAACTTGTACTCTAAAAGCCTTAAACAGTAGGATATTTACCCACTGGTACATGCCATAGGACAGAACATAAGAAATTACTGCTGAGCACTCCTCTAAAAGTCTCAGGTATGTATTTGATGATTTAAAGAATTCTTGAAAAAATCTGCAGAAATTGGTAGAAGTTTAGGATTATTCAACTGTGAAAAACTGTCTGAAAACAGCATAGACAGTTAAACAATGAAAAAGAGAAGTTGCGCTATGCTAACAATCCTGTAGGACCACAAGCCAATAAGGGATAGGGTCCCTAACCGCAGATGGGCGTAGGATCGGTGCAAGTTAAGACACCTCCCTTTATTGACTTTTGGTTATCAGAGGTTTAAGAGTTAAGCAAAATGAACCCACCAGCAGGAAGTAATCGCAGTGCCCTCCTCCCACAAAATGTTCATAGGTGGCACCTGGTTATCATTCAAGCCCTTTCACCTTCCTATTACCCCTCCTTTCTAAATCCTGCTAATAGACTTTGGTACCTTCCACCTCTTAATAGGGCCAGACTGTGTGTTTATTGGCCTGTCTTCTGGTACCTGTTGACTGAACTCCCCACCCTAACCTTCTGTTTATGGTATCGATATATTTGCCGATCTGGTTTTCTTGCTTTAGTGAAATAATTCAAGTCACAGCTGGCGGTATATAAAAGCAACGGTTGGAGAATATGGAGCTGAGAACGGACTTGTCCTCTGGGACTCCGATGATGCATACTGTTTTGGATTCCGAATGTTAAAAATGTTATACGGTAACAGTTAAGGCCACCTTACACACAACAACATCACTAACGAGATGTCGTTGGGGTCACGGAATTCGTGACGCACATCCGGCCTCGTTAGTGACGTCGTTGCGTATGAAATGCAGGAATGACTGTTAACGATCAAAAATACTCATCATATCATTGACCGTTGACACGTCGTTCTAATCTCAAATATCATTGCTGCTGCAGGAACGATGTTGTTCGTCGTTCCTGCAGCAGCAAACATCGCTATGTGTGATACCGCAGGAATAAGGAACAACCCCGTACCTGCGGCCGCAGGCAATGAGGAAGGAAGGAGGTGGGTGGGATGTTACGGCTGCTCATTTCCGCCCCTCCGGTTCTAATGGGCGGTCACTTAGTGACGCCGCTGTGACGCCGCATGAACCGCCTCATTAGAAAGGAGGCGGTTCGCCGGCCATAGCGACGTCACTAGGAAGGTAAGTCCGTGTTAGCGATGTTGTGCGCCACGGTCAGCGATTTGCTCGTGACGCACAACCGACGGGGGAGGGTGCTTTCACTAGCAACATCGCTAGCGATGTCGCTGTGTGTAAAGTGGCCTTTAATGAAATGAAAAGAGATTAATAAAGCCGTGGCCCACCCCATCCAACAAAGAAGTGAACGTGTCCATGTTTTATCTGTTAAAGTAAGGGAGGTGTTTGGTATGTACAGTAAGTATGAAGGTGATATACTGTATCTGCAGTCCAATTTTGACACTTACCTGACTCCCCATTGGTCAACTGGTCATGTGCCATAGCAAATTGTCTGCTGCATCTAATCACTGGTTAGCTGCAGCGGTCACATGATCAGCTGCAGATAACAAGAAGACATCACATGTTGTCTGGCCACATGATTGCTAACCGGTGATTGCAGTGGTCACGTGGCTACACGACATGTGGCAAAATATGGTTAAATACATAAACCAGTGGAAGTCCAGAATCACTGGAACAGGAATGGCAGGGTATGGTATATATGACTTTTTATATTCTAACAATCAAAGATGTTTCAAGTATTTTTATGTGTGAACGATCCCTTTCATGTCATACGGTATGTACAGCCGGTAGATATTCCAGGTGCCATACTTCACCATGGGTAAAATCGCTTTTTCCAGGCAGTTTGTAGCCAGATCACAAAGCGCAGCCATTGCATCACATATGACTTGCTTACCTTGCTTTTTCCCACTACTAAAACTATGTGAGCAAAATGATGTTTTCCACTTATACACAGCACAGGAAAATATATATAATGTATCTGTGTGTTTTGATTGAGCTTGATTACTGATCAGCATCTCCACTTACAGTAGTCTGAAAATCCTCCCCGCTACTGAATGTAAGCATTATAGATCATGGATAACACTCCACACACATTGTACCAATAAGGATGCCTTCTGTCCTTAACGTGTGATAATCAGAAAATACGTATTTAAATGGATTATTTTACATCAGTCGAATGTATAAGGATAGAGCCATACATTCAGGCGGGTTTCACCATCCAAGACAAACAAAGTTATTTTTCCAACGTGTCATCCTAGTTGCATCTTAAGATTTTGTTATTTTCTCTTACATTTTTTTCAATGAAGAGGTGTACTTACTTCGAAGCTAACAGAAAACCCTTGGAAGGTCATGTGATTTCATTTCAAGTTTATCATTAAACAACTGATCCATGAGACCTTAAAGACCAAGTCTGATCTGCAAATTGGGTCAGAACATGACCCTCTCTGAGTCACATGGATCTTACATTTGGATCCATGATTTTAATGGATATGTGAATATATCCATTCTACTATGGCTGTAAATGTGTCCGAGAAATAATTGGATAGTGTCACATGGATGTCTAAATGTAGGCAAATGTCAATCAACCACAGCTTAAGGCCTTGTCCATCCAGCTGTAGCATAGTAAGATGAAGTATGGATGTCCAGGCATTGTGTGTCCCATGGGGCATTTGTAATTCATATTTTCCTCTAAAACCAATTTTTTTTTCGGGGAGAATATTTAAGTAACATGATATTTGCTGGAACATTGGTGAGGTGTTCTCTTTTGGATTTTAAGGGCATTTCCATATCCAACATGAGCAGTATTTTCCTAAGATCACCTTCCAGTTGAAGTCTCATATACAGTGGGTACGGAAAGTATTTAGACCCCTTTACATTTTTCCACTGTTTCATTGCAGACATTTGATACATTCAAAAAAGTTCATTTGTTTTCCTCATTAATGTACACTCTGACCCCATCTTGTCAAAAACAAAACAGAAATGTAGAATTTTTTGCAAATATATTAAACAAGAAAAACTGAACTATCACATGTTCATAAGTATTCAGACCCTTTGCTCAGACACTCATATTTAAGTCACATACTGTCTATTCCCTTGTGATCCTCCTTGAAATGGTTACTCCTTCATTGAAGTCCAGCTGTGTTTAATTTAACTGATAGGCCTCGATTTGGGAAAGCACACACATATCTATGTAAGACCTCACAGCTCACAATGCATGCCAGACCAAATGAGAATAATGAGGCCAAAGGAACTTCCCAAGGAGCTCAGAGACAGAAAGGCACAGATCTGGCCAAGGTTACAAAATAATTTCTGCAGTTCTCAAGGTTACTAAGAGCACAGTGGCCACCAAAATCCTTAAATGGAAGAAGATTGGGACCACCAAAACTCTTCCTTCTCGTGGGAGAAGAGCCTTGATGAGAGAGGTAAAGGAGAACCTTAAAATCCCTGTGGCTGAGCTCAGTAGGGAGATGGGAGAAAGTTCCACAAAGTCAAATATCACTGCAGCCCTCCACCAGTCGGTCCTTTATGGCAAAGTGGCCCAACGGAAGCCTCTCCTCAGTGCAAGACATGTGAAAACCTGCATAGAGTTTGCAAAAAAAACACATGAAGGACTCCCAGACTATGAGAAATAAGATTCTCTGGTCTGATGAGACGAAGATAGAACCTTTTGGTGATAATTCTAAGCGGTATGCGAGGAGAAAACCAGGCACTGCTCATCACATACTCACTACAATCACAACAGTGAAACATGGTGGTGGCAGCATCATGCTATGGGGGTGTTTTTCAGCTGCAGGGACAGGGCGAATGGTTGCAATTGAAGGAAAGATGAATGCGGCCAAGTACAGAAATATCCTGGAAGAAAACCTCTTCTAGAGTGCTCTGGACCTCAGACTTGGCCAAAAGTTAACCTTCCAACAAGATAATAGCCCTAAGCACACAGCTAAAATAACAAAGGAGTGGCTTCAGAACAACTCTCTGACCATTCTTGTCCGGCCCAGCCAGAGCCCTGGCCTAAACCCAATTGAGCATCTCTGGAGAGACCTGAAAATGGCTGTCCACCAACATTCACCATCCAAGCTGACGGCACTGGAGAGGATCTGTAAGGAAGAATGGCAGAGGATCCCCAAATCCAGGTGTAAAAAACTTGTTGCGTCATTCCCAAGAAGACTCATGGCTGTACTAGCTCAAAAGGGTGCTTCTACTCAATACTGAGCAAAGGGTCTGAATACTTATGACCGTGTGATTCTTCAGTTTTTCTTGTTTAATAAATTTGCAAAAAATTCTACATTTCTGTTTTTTTCTGTCAAGATGGGGTGCAGAGTGTACATTAATGAGGAAAAAAATTAACTTTTTTGAATTTACCAAATGGCTGCAATGAAACAAAGCGAGAAAAATGTAAAGCGATCTGAATACTTTCTGTACCCACTGTAATTATATCATATTAATCTTTATTTTATAAATCAATAGTACACATGAAAATATGAAACATTGTAATATATATTATGAGAGAAATTTGCTTCTTTCTCCTCTGGACTGACCATTCATTCCCACAATTCTCAATTCCTGGGTAAAATCTGTATTCGATGAAGACAGAATATTACATTAGTGAGACAGGAAATGACAGATTCTGCTATTAAGATTCTCTTAAGCTCCACCCTCCTTACTCCCCCTGGCCAATACACAGAATCTTTTAAAAACTGACTGTCATCTCCTATCACAGTAATGTAACAATTTGTCTTCACAGAATATACTGATTTTACCTGTGATTTGTGAATTTCTGCAAATGAATGATCAGTCCAGGAGGAGAAAAGAGCAGATTTTGCTCACAAGATATATTACAAAGTTTCTTACTTTTTACGTGTATTTTTGATTTCTGAAAAAAAAAAATTTGAGTGATGGCTGTTTAAGTCATGAGACTCCTATTTAACAATAACAACCATCGCATGCAAAAGTTTGGACACTTCTGGTCAAAATTGCTGTTATTGTGAACAGTTAACCCCTTCATGATGGTCGATTTTCTATTTTTCTTTTTGGCTCCCCTTCTTCCGAGAGCTGTAATTTTTTTATTTTCTAGCAATCTTGCCATATGAGGGCTGTTTTTTTCTAGACAAGTTGTACTTTTAAATTAAACCATGAGTTTTACCATATAGTGTACTGTAAAGTGGCAAAAAAATTCCAAGTGCAGGAAAAATTGCAAAAAAGTACGATTGCCTCTAAAGAAATGACATCATTATACGGGCTGTCCCATATTATGTATATATATATATATATATATTAAGGCATAGTACTCTTAGGGGTACTTTACACATTGCGACATCGGTAACGATATATCGTCGGGGTCACGTCGTTAGTGACCCACATCCGGCGCCGTTACCAACATCACAGCATGGAACACCAAGGAGCGATGATCAACGATCGCAAAATCATTCCAAAACGGTGATCGTTGACACGTCGCTCATTTACTTAATATCGCTGCTGCCACAGGTACAATTTTGTTTGTCGTTCCTGCGGCAGCACACATCGCTATGTGTGACACCGCAGGAACGACGAACATCTCCTTACCTGCGTATACCGGCAATACGGAATGAAGGAGGTAGGCGGGATGTTACATCCTGCTCATTTCCGCCCCTCCGCTTCTATTGGCCGGCTGCTTAGTGATGCCGCAGTGACGTCGCTTTGACGCCGAACGCACCTCCCCCTTGAGGGAGGGATTGTTCGGCAGTCGCAGCAACGTCGCTTACCAGGTATGTGCGTATGACGCTGCCGTAGCGATAATGTTCGCTACGGCAGCGATCATCACATATCGCTGGAACGAAGGAGGCGGGTGCTATTGCACTCAACATCGCTAGCAATTGCTAGCGATGTCGCAGCGTGTAAAGTACCCTTTAGTGTATGTAAACTTTTGACTTTGCAGAAAGTAATAAAAATGCCTTAAATCATTCTCTCTCTCTCTCATTATTCTGGCATTTGGCAAATATAAATAATTTTGGTTCCTAATTGACATAAAACTAATAAGGTTTATTCTGATTTCATGTCAGATAGTGAGAAAAACTTCTGGTTTCAACTGTATTTAAACTATTAATATGGGCATACAGGTTATTGAATGCTGAAAAGGTTCACATCTGTGTGTCTCATATCAGATTCCTTGTTGTGGATAAATCACCTTTTATCACTTTATATAAATGAGCTCTTCCAGGCTATGGGGCGGATGCTGCCTGGAAGATAACTCCACCTCCAGATAGTATTATAAATGAAAGGGATGTTACCAGTGTGATGTGTGATGGCCGCTCTCTGCTCTCACTGCAGAGCTGTGTGTGATTATAACTGACACTTTTGCAGGTTCCTCTAAGCTTCATCTTCCATCTCTCAGGCAGATAGTATTTTCAATATTGATGCAATAAAGCAGACTTCATGGAGCTGCAAGAAGACAAATTCTATTTCTCCTGTTCTGTGTCAGTTACTTGTCTCACACTGGTAATGTCCCTTTTATATAGTAATCTCTGGAGGTGGAGATATCTTCCAGACAGCATCTGCCCCATAGCCTGGAAGAGCTCATTCACTGTACATAAAGTGATAAAAGTTAACTTATCCACAACAAGGTATCTTAGACATACAGGTAGGACTTTTCTTTCAGCATTCTATAACTTGTATGCCCAAATTAATAAGTTAGATAGGCCACATGTGGTGACAGATTCACTTTAAACAAGTTGAAGAGGAAATGATCTCTAAAAGGCATAAAGTTAAGGATGACACATTTCGTTTGTATTTTAGTAAAAAAAATCTTTTCATCTCTTACATTTTTAAATGAACAAAGGAGGATAGTAGGCCGATAGAAAAGCTTGGGCACCCTGCTTAGTTACGTAGTACCTAGTAACACCCCCTTTTGACAAATACCACAACCTTTAACCCCTTAACGACCTTGGACGTACTGAGTACGTCATGGTCACATGGTGCTAAACGACCCATGACGTACTCAGTACGTCCTGGCGAAATCGCGGTCCCGGAGCCCCGGGGAGTGAAATTTGTTTACCTAAACGGTGGATTCGGGAAGGAGGGGACCTCTGCCTGACCTCAGGAGGGGTGGTGCCTCCTCCCCGAACCTACAGAGGCTGTGATTGGCTGACGAACGCCGCTCAGCCAATTACAGTCACTGTAATGTGTCAGCCATTGAAAATGGCTAACACATTGCAATCCAGCCATAATCAGTGCTGCTGTAGCACTGATGACTGGCTGGAGCTGGGTGAACTTTGTTTCACCCGCCCCCAGCTCTGATTGGAGAGACCGGCCTTGTGACCGATCTCTCCCAATCACTGTGGATCTTGTGCCGTCACCGCTACCCTCAGCTTCACTCCGTCCGTGAAAGCTGATGAGAGCGGTCGCTGCAGGTGCCCATCGGTAAGTTATAGCACCCCCCCCCCCCCCCCGATCCCCCGCCGCTCCCCGCCGCTCCCCGCCGAGATCCCCCGCCGCTCCCCGCCGAGATCCCCCGCCGCTCCCCGCCGAGATCCCCCGCCGCTCCCCGCCGAGATCCCCCGCCGCTCCCCGCCGAGATCCCCCGCCGCTCCCCGCCGAGATCCCCCGCCGCTCCCCGCCGAGATCCCCCGCCGCTCCCCGCCGAGATCCCCCGCCGCTCCCCGCCGAGATCCCCCGCCGCTCCCCGCCGAGATCCCCCGCCGAGATCCACCGCCGCTCCCCGCCGAGATCCACCGCCGCTCCCCGCCCAGATCCACCGCCGCTCCCCGCCCAGATCCACCGCCGCGATCCCCCGCCGCTCCCCGCCGAGATCCCCCGCCGCTCCCCGCCGAGATCCCCCGCCGCTCCCCGCCCAGATCCACCGCCGCTCCCCGCCCAGATCCACCGCCGCTCCCCGCCCAGATCCACCGCCGCTCCCCGCCGAGATCCCCCGCCGCTCCCCGCCCAGATCCACCGCCGCTCCCCGCCGAGATCCCCCGCCGCTCCCCGCCGAGATCCCCCGCCGCTCCCCGCCGAGATCCCCCGCCGCTCCCCGCCGAGATCCACCGCCGCTCCCCGCCGAGATCCACCGCTGCTGTCCCTGCCCGCCACGCCGCTGTTCCCGCCGCTGTCCCTGCCCGCCGATCCACCTCTGCTGCCCGCCACGCCGCTGTCCCTGGTCGCCACCGTCCCCTTTCAGTCGCCGCTGCACCCGATCGGCCGCCGCCTCCATCGGCTGCCACTGCACCTAATCGGCTCCCCCCCTCCATGTGCTGCCTCCCCTCCCCCCCTCCATGTGCTGCCTCCCCCCCTCCATGTGCTGCCTCCCCTCCCCCCCTCCATGTGCTGCCTCCCCTCCCCCCCTCCATGTGCTGCCTCCCCTCCCCCCCTCCATGTGCTGCCTCCCCCCCTCCATGTGCTGCCTCCCCTCCCCCCTCCATGTGCTGCCTCCCCCCCTCCCCTCCCCCCCTCCATGTGCTGCCTCCCCCCCTCCATGTGCTGCCTCCCCCCCTCCATGTGCTGCCTCCCCCCCTCCATGTGCTGCCTCCCCTCCCCCCCTCCATGTGCTGCCTCCCCCCCTCCATGTGCTGCCTTCCCCCCCTCCATGTGCTGCCTTCCCCCCCTCCATGTGCTGCCTTCCCCCCCCCTCCATGTGCTGCCTTCCCTCCCCTCCATGTGCTGCCTGCCCCCCCCCCATGTGCTGCCTCCCCCCCATGTGCTGCCTCCCCCCCATGTGCTGCCTCCCCCCTCCCTCCATGTGCTGCCTCCCCTCCATGTGCTGCCTCCCCCCCCATGTGCTGCCTCCCCCTCCATGTGCTGCCTCCCCCCCCATGTGCTGCCTCCCCCCCCATGTGCTGCCTCCCCCCCCATGTGCTGCCTCCCCCCCCATGTGCTGCCTTCCCCCCCCATGTGCTGCCTCCCCCCTCCCTCCATGTGCTGCCTCCCCCCCATGTGCTGCCTCCCCCCTCCCTCCATGTGCTGCCTCCCCCCCATGTGCTGCCTCCCCCCCCATGTGCTGCCTCCCCCCCCATGTGCTGCCTCCCCCCCCATGTGCTGCCTCCCCCCTCCCTCCATGTGCTGCCTCCCCCCTCCCTCCATGTGCTGCCTCCCCCCTCCCTCCATGTGCTGCCTCCCCCCCATGTGCTGCCTCCCCCCCCATGTGCTGCCTCCCCCCCATGTGCTGCCTCCCCCCCATGTGCTGCCTCCCCCCCATGTGCTGCCTCCCCCCCATGTGCTGCCTCCCCCCCCATGTGCTGCCTCCCCCCCCATGTGCTGCCTCCCCCCTCCCTCCATGTGCTGCCTCCCCCCCTCCCATCAGACTCTGCCCCCCTCCCTGATCTGCTGCCTGCTCTCTCCCATCCTTTTCACCCTCCTTCATCTGCTGCCTCTTCTGTCTGCTGTGATTCTGCTGCCTAGATCCATCCTGTAAGGTAGGTATCCCCATCTCACCCCCCCATCCTCTGCCGCTCCTCCATCCGCTGCGCCATTTCCCATCATCCATCCGCTGCGCCCTTTCCCATCCTCTGCCGCTCCTCCACCCGCTGCGCACTTTCCCATCTTCCATCCGCTGCGCCCTTTCTCATCTGCCGCCCCGCCCTCTCGCATCGCATTATCCAGCGCAGTTGCTCACTTCCAGACTGCAGTGGATGATGCGATACGAGACTCGTGCATTGCTCTCACGTTTGGCACTGGTCTTAGTGGCAGGCGCTCTTTTTTTTTTTTTTTTTTTTACTGATGTCTGTATTTTTTATTTCGCCAAACTAATTTTTTTTGTATGGGGGGGTCTAGTTTCCAAAATGGGATCACATGTGGGGGAGCTCCATTGTTTAGGCACTTCAGGGGGGTCTCCAAATGAAACATGGCGTCTGCTAATAATTCCAATCAATTTTACTGTGAAATGGCGCTCCTTCTCTTCTGAGCCCCGCCGTACGCCCAAACAATTGATTTCCACCACATATGAGGTATCGTCGTACTCAGGAGAAATTGCACAATACATTTTATGGTGCATTTTTTCCTGATACCCTTGTGGAAAAAAAAGCTACCTGTTTGAAAAAACAATTTTGTGGTAAAAAAAAGAATAAAATATTTTCACGGCTGAACATTACAAACGTTTGTGAAGCCTCCAGGGGTTCAAAGTGCTCACTAAACAGCTAGATAAATTCCATGAGGGGTCTAGTTTCCAAAATGGGGTCAATTGTGGGGGAGCTCCATTGTTTAGGCACTTCAGGGGGGTCTCCAAATGAAACATGGCGTCCGCTAATAATTCCAACCAATTTTGCTGTGAAATGGCGCTCCTTGCCTTCCGAGTCCTGCCGTGCGCCCAAACATTTGATTTCCACCACATATGGGGTATCTGCGTACTCAGGAGAAAATGCACCATAAATTTTATGGTGCATTTTTTCCTGATACCCTTGTGATAAAAAAAGCTACCTGGTTGAACCAACAGTTTTGTGGTAAAAAAATTTTTTTTTCTTTTCACGGCTCAACGTTATAAACTTCTGTGAAGCCCCCAGGGGTTCAAAGTGCACATCAAACATCTAGAAAAAATATTTGAGGGCTCTAGTTTCCAAAATGGGGTCATTTGTGGGGGAGCTCCATTGTTTAGGCACCTCAGGGGGTCTTCAAACCCGACATGGCGTCCGCTAATGAGTGCAGCTAATTTTGCACTCAAAAATTCAAATTGCGCTCCTTGCCTTCCGAGTCCTGCCGTGCGCCCAAACATTTGATTTCCACCACATATGGGGTATCTGCGTACTCAGGAGAAAATGCACGATACATTTTATGATGCATTTTTCCTGATACCCTTGTGAAAATACTAATTTTTATGGCTAAAGTAACATTTTTGTGTTAAAAAAGTAAAATTTTCATTTTTTCGTCTACATTGCTTTGGTTGCTGTGAAGCTCCTAAAGGGTTAATAAACTTCTTGGATGTGGTTTTGAGCAGAGTGAGGGGTGCAGATTTTAGAATTGGGTCACTTTTGGGTATTTTCTGTCGCCTAGGTTTCTCAAATCACTCCAAATGTGATGTGGTACCTAAACAATTTTTTTTTGTAAATTTTGTTGGAAAAATGAGAAATTGGTGATGAACTTTGAACCCTTCTAACTTCCTAACGGAAATTTTTTTTTTTTCAAAAATTGCGCTGGTGTAAAGTAGACATGTGGGAAATGTTATTTAGTAACTTTTTTGTGTGACATTTCTCTCAGATTTATGGGCATAAAATTTCAAATTTTGAAAATTGCAAAATTTTCAAAATTTTCGCTAAATTTCCGAAATTTTCACAAATAAACGCAAAACATATCGGCCTAAATTTACCACTGACATGAAGTACAATATGTCACGAAAAAACAATGTCAGAATCGCCAGGATCCGTTGAAGTGTTCCAGAGTTATAACCTGTCAAAGTGACACTGGTCAAAATTGCAAAAAATGGCCGGGTCTTTAAGGTGAAAACAGGCTGGGGGCTGAAGGGGTTAAACACTTTTTGTAGCCAACCAAGAGTCTTCTAATTCTTGTTTGAGGGATTTTCATCCATTCTTCCCTGGAAAAGTCTTCCAGTTCTGTGAGATTCTTGGGTCGTCTTGCAAACACTGCTCTTTTGAGGTCTAGCTACAGATTTTCAATGATGTTCAGATCAGACAAAGGAGGAGCAGAAAGACACTGCACATGAAATAAGGAGCACACCTGTTTAATACAATATACACAAAAAACTTTAATAGTGGTGTGCTCTATTTTTGTTTTCTGATGTTCAGAGTAGCCTTTTAAGCTGAATCTGGTGCAGACATTTCAGCACCAAATTTACATCTACTGGCAGAAAACCACACTGAAACAGCGTTATAACCATTTTTTTTTTTTGCATTTTGGGCCGAAGCCATGTAAGTTTATTGATAACATCTTTAAACAATATTTCTGCACCCAATCTTACACCTCCTGGGAAAAAAAATCTCATTGCTACCACTTCATACCGCATGCGGTAGTGATGCGTTTTTTGCTAGAGGTTGTCGATTGGATGCAGGAATATGCTGTTAAAATTTCAGCGCAAACTCTGCAGGTCTTGGCAGAAAAAAATGCGGTTTTATACCAGAAGATGTAGGTCTGTGTAACAGTAAAGTAAGTGACCACCCCTCAGGTGAGGTCACAGACTTTACTGAGGTCACCTGTGGTCACGTTACCGGCGATCACAGGTGGAGGACCATGGGAACCTCCAGCTGTGACCGCAAATAACCTGAGTGATGTCACGGCTGATTGTGCACACTACATCTGATAAAGCTGATTTTACCCCCAATGTGAGGCAGGCAAACACTGCAAGCGTCTCGCACTGGTTTGAGCATACCAGAGTATAGCTTTTTATGCAATTTTTCCACACTTGGATTTTTTTTTGCCATTTTCCAGTACACTATATGGTAAAACTCATAGTGTCATTTAAAAGTACAGCTTATCCCACAAAAAAAAGCCCTCATGTGGCAGAAATGATGAAAAATAAAAAAGGTACGTCTCTCGAAAGAAGGGAAGCAAAACACAACAACAGAAAATTGCCCGGTCATGAAGGGGTTAAACTAAGATCAAATAAGCCGCAAATAAAGCCCTGATCCAGGAGGTAAAGGTACAAATGGAGGAGGAGGTGGATGTGGCAGTTTAGGTGGAAGAGGCAGAAGTAAAGGTAGCCAACTCTTTTATTTCTTTGGGGTTTTTTTTAATAATATATATTTTTTGGGTATATTTTTTGGTTATGCCACAAAAACTTTGAAATCGCAAATAGAGTATAGCAATGTGTGGTTGTCGCTAGTAGAGTTGTGTGGTCAGCCAAAGGTACAGACAACTACTGTATGATGCATAACTGGTTCAGTACAATAATGTGAGCTTTCCCACACAGCCAAGATTAACAGAGTTCCCTAACAGAGCACCAAATTTTAAAAAAGGCCTCTACAAAGCCTGTTTTCCCTGTTGACCGTCACAGCCAAGATTGCAAAAGATCCACCACAGAACACCCAATTTTAAAACAGGTCCTTATATAACATCTTTTCCCGGTTTACCGTCACAGCCAAGATTCCCTGAGATCCACCACAGAGCACTCAATTTTAACAAAGATGGGCCACAGAACCCCAGTCAACGGAGTGCTCAAAAAGACAAAGTGACTTTTGCCTGACTTGCTGAGGTTCACACTGCTTTGCTGATTTGCAAGGGGCTGATGTTGAAGAAAGATGCTCATGGTCCTCAGGTGCCAACTCTTCACATTCAGCAGGGCACCGATTATTAAATTGCCTATTTTACCAGTTCCAACACAGGACAAAATTTTCAGCTCAGTAGCATATGTCACGGGCGGAGGGGACGCGCTCGCCACGCTCGGGTCCGGGGCTTCTGCTGCTGCTGCTCGGAGGCCTGAGCGGTGGGCCGGACCCGGGAACTCGAGCAGCGCTCCTCACCCGTGAGTGAAATGGGGGTGGTATGTTTAGGGAGATGGTTTGGGACGCCACCCACGGGTCTTGGTGATAATGGCACCACCGCTGCTGGTAACGGGGATCCCGGGAGAGATGGTAGGGTGCAGCTGAGATGTTGTCCCCTCCGTGGGCAGGGGTTGGTGATCCCGGGGCCCGATGGTGTAACGGGGAGGCTGGATGGCTGGGGTGCAGGAACTGCGCGGCGCGGTGCCGGACGGCACTGGTGTACTCACTCAGACGATCACTGACAAAGTCGTAGGTAAACCAAAACGGCCGGATGGACGGGTCCCGCAGCTGGCTGCAGTGTTGTTGTGCTCTCCCCGGACGGCTGATGGTGGCTGTCTTTCCCTGAACCTTTGAGAATGTTCTTGACTCCTGTGGTTGCCCACCGGTAGTCCGCTCCCCGGTGAATAGGTGCCGTAGGAGCCCGTTTTGCCCGCAGGCGCTGGCCCTTGGATCTCTAGCCTGTGGCAGTGGCTGTATATCCTCTCTGGGTGGACGGTTGCCTTCAATCGGGACTTAGTAGTTGGGAAACCCCTGGGGTTCCTGTCACATTCGGATTTGACTATTGACGGCGGCTCCAAGCCTGGTCGGGGTCCGATGGCCTTGCCTGTGTGCTTAGCTTCACTCCGTTCCCCGATCCAATACCGGCGGGCCGACGCCCGACCCCGGTCCTTACGGCTCTGCAGAGTTCCACCAAGTCCTGCAGACGGCCACCACTGTCTGCCAACCTTGCTGTCAGTGCCTGGGCTCCTACCCAGACACCTCAAGTGTTTACTCCTCTCACTCTCACCTCCAAGACTGAACTGACACTTTTCCCGCCTCCAGGCCTGTGAACTCCTCGGTGGGTGGGGACAACCGCCTGGCTCCGCCCCATCTGGTGTGGACATCAGACTCTAGAGGGAGGCAACAAGGGTTTATGATTGACTGTTGTAACTGCCTAGGGTGGGGGTGTGTGTGTTGGTATGTATGTGACTACCTGGCTAGTCCAGGACGTCACACTCCCCCTTGGTAAAATGCAGACCGTCCGCGGGCTACCCGTCCATCACCGGTTTTATTTTATTTTTTTTCAAACTGTAAAAAGATAAATAACATATTAAAACTTCAATATACGCATATTTTCAAGTCTTCCCTTACGGGAGGTGCATTACTTTTAATCTTTCAAACATTTTTATTAAACGGACGGGTTCACGGTCATCCACTCTCTCACCCAAATAGCCTGATCCTTGATGCTGCCCCTAAGAAACGGGCAGCACCTGTTTACCCCAGTCCTGGTCAAGGTTACCTGAGCGGGAACGGGTACGGTGTCTCGCACCCGGCTGTCACTTTAGGGGACCCCACGTCCAGGGGGACCCCTGACCCCCGGATGGCCACTGGTCCTGGTGGTGGCTGGGCCCCAGCCTCCTCTGCTGTGGGCCCTTCCTCCAATCTGCCTCTCCGGAGGCGGCACGGACGGAAACCAGCCAACCAAACTATTTACAAACCCACAAGTTCGTGGGTGGCCTGCCAGTTCTCGGCCATGTTCATGAGCAGTTTCTCATGTGGGCGGTAAAACACAGAGAGTCCCTCCAGGGACAACTTGCCGGCAACGGCCGGGATAATCAACTGGTTGCTGATCAGGTGAAACTTCGATTGATTTACGTTCATTCATTCAACTGAAACACGGTGCAAGGAGTCCCAACGGGGACAACTGGGTTGCAACGGAGGACCGCTGCCAATTCAACTCTCTTCAGAATAAACGCGGGCCATTCACATCTGCTCTCCTGCCCAGGAGCCAGGACCACTTTAGTGCCCACAGCACCGGCTACGACCGGCCTCTCATACTGCCGTGGACCCCACCGATCAGTGGCCTATTCTAGATCACCCGGTGTAGGGGATGGGCCCAGCTGGAGTCCCTCTGTGCCGGCTACAACCGGCACCTTCAGTAATGAGGGACCCCGCTGTGACATGGCCTGCTCTGCCGCTTGGCAGCTGCGTCCCCGCCATGCTTCAGCCGAGGCCGGGTGTCTGGACTTCTGGACGAGGGTCACCTCCGTTGCGACCGGGCGGACTGCCGGGGCCGTCGTCATCTCCGTCGTGGCCGGGATGGAAGCCGGGATGGGTGCCAGGGCGATGACAAAGATACGACCCGGGGGCCCCAGGTCTGGGCCCTCTCCCACAGACGCTGCGGGCTCCGCTACCGGTGGCAGGGGTAACGGGTCGGTCGGGGCGTTGGCCGCGGGCATGGGCAGTGAGGGAGGTTGCGTAATGGACGGCAGCAGGCCGGGCCCCTCAGCCGTATCGACCGGTCCCTCGGGGACATAGGGGCGTGGGTCACTTACCCGCTCCTCTGAGACCACCTCCACTCTGGATGCCCAAACGGTTGCGGCCAGGCCCTTCATCTCCAACGTCTACTTCGACAGCATGAAGTGGACTTGGGCCTGGAGCTCCTGGCTCATCTTGCGGATGGATCCAGGAACGTGTTTCGGCAGAGTCCTGGCGTCCCTGCACGCTGCAGCGTTAGTTACTTGCCGCCATTCTTCACCCGCCCCCCTTGGTTCTTTCTAGCACTTCCGCTTGTTGGGGGCGGGGCTTCACTTTCGCACCTTCCCTACTCAGGGAAGACGCTCGAGCGGGAAATCTTCGCTCCAAAGATGGCGGCGCTTTCAATTTTTCGGCCAGATGCCGCCAGCGGAGACTGCAAGGCGCACGTCTACTGGTAAGTAGATCGGCTCGATCCTGTTCGTAGACGCCAAGTTGTCACGGGCGGAGGGGACGCGCTCGCCACGCTCGGGTCCGGGGCTTCTGCTGCTGCTGCTCGGTGGCTCGTCCGGTAGACCGGACCTGGGGACTCGAGCAGCGCTCCTCGCCCGTGAGTGAAATGGGGATGGTATGTTTAGGGAGATTGTTCGTGACGCCACCAACGGGTCTTGGTGATAATGGCACCACCGCTGCTGGTAACGGGGATCCCGGGAGAGATGGTAGGGTGCAGCTGAGATGTTGTCCCCTCCGTGGGCAGGGGTTGGTGATCCCGGGGCCCGATGGTGTAACGGGGAGGCTGGATGGCTGGGATGCAGGGACTGCGCGTCGCGGTGCCAGACGGCACTGGTGTACTCACTCAGACAATCACTGACAGAGTCGTAGGTAAACCAAAACGGCCGGATGGACGGGTCCCGCAGCCGGCTTCAGTGTTGTTGTTGTGCTCTCCCCGGACGGCTGATGGTGGCTGTCTTTCCCTGCACCTTTGAGAATGTTCTTGACTCCTGTGGCTGCCCACCGGTAGTCCGCTCCCCGGCGAATAGGTGCCGTAGGAGCCCGTTTTGCCCGCAGGCGCTGGCCCTTGGATCTCTAGCCTGTGGCAGTGGCTGTATATCCTCTCTGGGTGGACAGTTGCCTTCAATCGAGACTTAGTAGTTGGGAAACCCCTGGGGTTCCTGTCACATGTGTGCTTAGCTTCACTCCGTTCCCCGATCCAATACCGGTGGGCCGACACCCTACCCCGGTCCTTACGACTCTGCGGAGTTCCACGAACTCCTGCAGACGGCCACCACCGTCTGCCAACCTTGCTGTCAGTGCCTGGGCTCCTACCCAGACACCTCAAGTGTTTACTCCTCTCACTCTCACCTCCAAGACTGAACTGACACTTTTCCCGCCTCCAGGCCTGTGAACTCCTCGGTGGGTGGGGCCAACCGCCTGGCTCCGCCCCACCTGGTGTGGCCATCAGACTCTGGAGGGAGGCAACAAGGGTTTTTGATTGACTGTTGTAACTGCCTAGGGTGGGGGCGTGTGTGTTGGTATGCATGTGACTACCTGGCTAGTCCAGGGCGTCACATCACACATACAGTGTACTGCTGCTGCAATTAAAAAGCTCATAATCGGATTTGTGATCAAGATGTCCATCTGACGCGAGTCATCAGTGCTATCTATGTTTGTGGAGTTGCTGGAGTACTCCACAAATATGACCAGCACGGATGACTCGCATCAGATGGCCATCTTGATCAAAAATGGGAAAAAAGGCACACATGACTCCACAGCCTATATTAACAGAGCAGACAGCCATGACTGGGATAGTTTAACCACAAAGCATAGATTTTAAACATAGGCCTAAACAGAATCTCTTTCCACAATTGATCCACACAGCCAAGATTGCTAGAGTTCACCTGCAGAGCAACAATTTTAATCAAAACCCCCTTAGGGAGCTTTTTGAGAAATTAAGCCCACAAAAACTGGTGCAGAAAGGCCAAATAATAATAATAATAATTAATAATAATAATTTTATTCATTTATATAGCGCTATTAATTCCACAGCACTTTACATACATCAGGATAGAGCTTGTTATAGATTAGCCACACAGGCTCTGTGTAGTGATGCATCACGACTCACCTTCCCCCTAATGAAGCAGCTGCAAAGTTCCTCAGGGCGCAAAACGTGCATTGGGGCACTTTTTTCCAGATCCTGCGAACATCTTAATATAGGTATTGATTTTCAAACCACATGGTTTGTTTCCTTTTATTCATGAGTCTTCCTATTTGTTGAGGCTGTAATATGGGCCCTTTCTTTAGGCTCCATTAGATTAAATAGTGTATTACCCATGATTATACACAGGCTGTTACTGGTACCCATTTAGCCAGATTGTCTCCTTAAGTGAACACACATTCAAGTATCTGTGTATTATGTAGTATTTTTTGTTCACTCTTCCTCTTGTTGTTTGTGTTGTTTTGTCTTTTTATTACATTATTTGCACTTTGTTTGAGTAAATTCTTTGTAGGACCACATTTTTCTGCAATTATCATTGCAAATCTTTTGAGGTATTTATTTGCCAGCTTTACAAATTAAGAGGCTAAAATGTTTGCCAATGCTTCTCAGCAAACTAGCTCTATCTTAGTGAGACTGGAAGGAGGCATCTGTGAGCAGTAGTTTCAAGTATTCTCCCAGATTCTGAATGGGACTTCGCTTCTCGGCAACAGTTAAAGAAAAGCCTTTTTACAGCATGATGCTGCCACCACCATGTGTGACGGTTGGGATGGTATTTTCAGGGTGATGTGCAGTGTTAGTTTTCCTCCACACGTAGTGTTTTGCATTCAGCCCAAAAATTCAACTTTGGTCTCATCTGACCAGAGCACTTTCTTCCACATGCTATGTAAGGGACACAGCTAGCAGGTGGAAGGATTTGCTCTGATCAAAGACAGATCTCTGAGACCATGCATTGGCATTTAAGTAAAATCATTCTGAAAGACCATTATTTATAAAACCTCATGTTTGTGCTGATTGATCAGATTAAGGATGCTATAATTTTCATTAAACTAGATCTGCATGGAGCTTATAACCTAATCTGCATTAAGGAGTGAGACAAATTGAAGACAGCGTTCAACACTCGAGATGGTCATTAAGAATATCTAGCCATGCCTTTCAGATAATGTAATGCAATGGTTGTGTTTCAGCACTTCATTAATTAAATCTGTCATGGTTCCCTCTATCAGTAAATCCTAGTCTATCTGGATGGCATTGTAATCTACTCCAGTGATTTAGATTTTCAACATCTTTATGCCCACTACATCTTAAAGAGACTTCAGCGAAACCATTTATATGCCAAGTTGAAAAACTTCTCTTTGAGGACTTACATTTCTTGTCTACATTATCTTCTCTTGGGGTCTGAGTATGGACCCAGAAAAAGTTTCAGCTACTCTGGATTGACCACAGCCTGTAATGCGGGCGTCACACGAGACGATCTATCGTGCAATGCATCGTCGGGGTCACATTTTTCGTGACACACATCCGGCACCGTTTGCGACGTCAGTTCGTGTGACACCTCCGAGCGATGCAGAATCAGTCACAAATTGTGAGTCGTGTACACGTCGCTTATTTTTAAAAAATTGTTTATTTTTCATGGCGCCGGTTGTTCATCGTACCCGGGGCAGCACACATTGCTTCGTGTGACACCCAGGGAGCGATGAACACAGCTTACCTGCATCCCGCGGCACCCACCGGCTATGCGGAAGGAAGGAGGTGGGCAGGATGTTTATGTCCCGCTCATCTTCGCCCCTCCGCTTCTATTGGCCGGTCGCCGTGTTACGTCGCTGTGACACTGAACGTCCCTCCCCCTTCAGGAATTGGATGGTCACCGCCCACAGCGAGGTCGCTCAGCCAGTAAGTACGTGTGACGGTTTAACGACTTTGTGTGACACGGGCAGCAATTTGCCCGTGACGCACAAACGACGGGGGTGGGTACAATCGCTCGTGCGATCGCATGATAGATCGTACCGTGTGACACCTGCATTAGTCTTAAAACTCTCCAAAGATTCCCATACATTGCAAATTAGTTCTAGTTTTCTAAAAACTTCCCAAATGGTAGCTCCTCTTACAGACTTCACTTGGAAGGATACTGGTTCTCGGAATTAGTAGGATTCTGCAGAGGACTGTAAGAGGAGCTATCACTTGGGAGATGTTTTTAGAAAACTAGAACTAATTTACAAAGTATGGGAATCTTTGAAAAGCTTTAAAGGCTGCTTTACACGCTGTGACATCGCTAACGATAGCTAGCGATGTCGTGCACGATAGCACCCGCCCCCGTCGTTCGTGCGACATTTGGTGATCGCTGCCATAGCTGTTACGGGGGGACCGGCAGATTAGGACCAGGGGTATATATCCCAATTGCCAGTCGGGGCCCACCGTGCTCCAGATGGTAATGGAGCTGCTGGCACCCTGTGGGTTAGGCGGAGACTATAGAGCTGGATGGCTCTGAGATAACTCAAGGAACCAGTCACGTGTGTAGGGACACGTCAGACCGGACGACAACCCAGTTAGCGTTTCGGTGGAACGGACGCTACTCCGACCACGTGTGTAACAACACGTCAGACCGGATGGTAACCAGTTAGCGTTGACCGAGAAGACCGCTGCGACAGCGCCCTGTCGGCCACGTGTGTAAGACACGTCAGGCCGAGCGGTCCTCCGATTAGCGTTTCTGGCCACCACTCGACTGGCCACGTGTGTAAGGACACGTCAGACCAGGTAGTCACACCAGTAGCATTTGACTGGGAAGCCGAGGAGGATAATAGGGTTCACACACCCAATCCAGGAACACCCTGTTAACTTCACAGGGGATCTGGGGTGCACTGTCCGTGTGCGTAGAGGGCACAACCGGACAGGTGACGCAACAGGTATTCTGTCCGTGTGCGTAAGAGGCACAACTGAACAGGTGACGCAGCAGCTGCAGCCCAGTCAACGCCACTGGACTGCTCTAGCACAACAGGAACGGTAGCAAGGAAGCACGGTGCCTGACCCTCATGTGCTGAGCCACGAATCTTGGCGTGACAGGCACCGTTCGCCTAGCCCTACCTACTGCTTCCAACAAGGCTTATGCCACCAAGAACTCTAAATGAAGACTGCGCACCTCCATGTTGTCTCCAGCCCCTTTTATAACCTGGGTCCACCCCAAACCCAGGGTGGGTCCACCCCAAACCCAGGGTGGAGCCACCAAGGTCCAATAGCTGAGCGCTATGTCATCAGTGACGTCACATGGGACCTATCCGGAACCGCCACGTCATTGATGATATCATGGCCGCCACGCCCCAAACACTTCACCAGTCATCGTCTGACGACCAATGGTGAGGTGCCAGATCATAGGGGTGGGCCTCTGTGAGCCAGTCCGAAGTTGCCACGTCATCAGGGCACCTGACACCCTCTGCCCTATCAGGGCCTGCCACCTCACGGACATGCTCAGTGAGGTCCTTACCGGACCTAGCCTCTGATGCACTAAGTGCCTGAGCATGCTTAGTAGCCTGAGCAACAGGCTCAGAAAGCAGACTATCAGTTTGAGCATGCTCAGTAGGCACATCCCAGAACTTAGACACAGCACGAAGTCCTAGTACCTGTGCAAAGAGGCTGTTAGGGTTAATTGTGGGAGCATGCTCAGTAGCCTGAACTGAGGACTTAGTCTCAAACATAACACAATCAGGCTGAGCATGCTCACTAGGCAAAACACCGGGCTTAGACTCTGGCTGGGGTAAATCGGCACACGCATGTGCACTAGCCGCCTCTCCACACTTAGACGTGGTGGAAGGAGCAGCCAACTGGACGACCCGAGGCACGGCCAAGAACGGCTGCCGACGCCTGGGCGCAACAGGAACCGCAGCAGGCTGCTTGCGGCTATGGCGGCGCCGGTTCGTAACAGTACCCCCCCTCTAGTGGCCCTCCCACTCAAATGGTCTATAGTCGCCACAGATACCACTGAGCGACGGGCGGAAGATGGAGACATGCAGTGGGAGCTACAAGACTCGCTCCACCGCGTAATCACCCCAGACAACCAGTCGATATGTGGGGAATGCCGCTTCAACCAAGGAATACCCAGCAGAATATCATCTGCACCCTAAGGGAGAACCAGAAATGAAATGGTCTCCCTATGCCCGCCCAGATGACATGGCAAGGGTAATGGGCACTGTCCGCTGGTGAATTACCTTGGGCAACAAGGACCCATCCACCACATGGACTCTCACTGGCCTTGGCATTTGCACCAGCGGGATGGCATGCCGCCGGGCAAAAGAGGAGGAGATGAAACTATCCCCAGCACCTGTGTCCACACTTGCCCTTGTGGACCATGTTGACCACTTAAAGGAAATGGACGCGGGAAACGTCACCCTAATGGATGACGCAGAGTCCAGTCTACCTCCAGCTATGGTCACCAATCGTGGTCGCTTACCCTGACGCTTTGGGCAACGGTTGGCATAATGACCATACTGCCCACAAGTGAAACAGGAAATGCCCTTGCGACTCGAAGACCTAGCAACACCAACCCTAGCGATGTCCATAGGGACAGAGATGTCCTCTAAGGGAGGTTCAGTAAGAGAGATCACTACAGTGGCTGAACGACCCTCTGACCTGCGCTCCAGCTGACGTTCGGAGGTCCACAGGTCAATGCGGGTAGACAGAGTCATGAGGCCCTCAAGGGTAGTTGGTACCTCACGCGATGCTAATGCGTCCTTCACGTGCGAGGCTAATCCCTTCCAGAACAGTGGAATGAGAGTCCTCTCTTACCACCCCAGTTCTGCAGCAAGTGTCCTGAAACTCACAGCATATTGACTTGAGGAGGTACGCCCCTGCTCCAAAGTCAGTAGCTGTAGGGCCGAGTCGTGAGTGACCTGAGGCCCCAGGAACACTTGTCGCAAGGACTCCAAAAACTCCTTAGAGTCCTGTACTACGGGGTCATTCCTCTCCCACAATGGTGTAGCCCACTCCAGTGCTCTATCAGAGAGCAAGGAGATGATAAACCCCACCTTCGACCTCTCTGTAGGAAACCGTGCAGCCAACAGCTCTAGATGGACTGAGCACTGGTTCACGAATCCCCTACATGCCTTGCTGTTCCCCGTAAATTTGTTGGGCAGCGAGAGGTGAGAGAGGGTTGGTGTAGGCTTGGTGACGGACACCATTGCAGCCGCTTGAGCCACCATAGCATCCATATCAGCAGCAAGAGCAGACTTCTCCAGAGACCTCACTCTGGCATCAAGCTGCAGTATGAACTGACGTAGCTGCTCCATCTCCGCCATGCCAGCCAGACCCTGGCACAGTCTTACTGTTACAGGGGCTGTCTGATTATAAAAACAAAGGGATATCAGACAGTCAGGGTCCACCGTGCAAAGTCTCTGCTGCAGACTATGGCAGAGGATAAGGGGTATCTTGTACTATGGAAGCAGTACTGACACTGATACGTCTCTGTGACACTAGACCCAATCACGGCGTGTACTGTTAAAGTCACAGCGACTACTGTATTTAGCATTAACGTAAAAGGGATAGGTTAATGAGTGAGGAAGAGTATATAAGTGTGCCGCTGTAAATAGTAGTAGCACAAGTGCAGAGTGCAATACCTCTGTTAAACTCACAGAGGCATATAGCTAGGAAATAAAGCAATTCCTCCCTTACTCGGAGGGTGTGTGGTATGGTCTCTGTTAGTGATCACAGAGACAAAAGCAGTGAATGTGAAATGGCACCTACCTAGGTCCATTCCTCTAGTGGTGCCAGGAGACAGACAGCAGCATAAGCCGCACAAAGCTCCTACCTGCGTTCGCTCCACTAGTGTGCGAGGACACGAACCACTAGATATGGCACCTGCCTAGGTCCACTCCACTAGTGGTGCAAAAGAGATGGACAGCAGCACAAGCCGCACAAAGCTCCTACCTGCGTTCGCTCCCCTAGTGTGCGAGGATACGAACAACTGCCAGACGCAGCATAAGAAACGTTACCCTAACAGCAACGTCCACCTACGAGTAGAATCACAAGGCCTAGCCTGACCATGTGCCTCAGGCACCTGCCTATGTCCGCTCCACTAAGATGTAAGGATATGGACCGCAGCCAAAGCTGTAAGGTACAAGAACGCTACCCTGCCGATAGCGCTCACCTATCATAGACAGAGAGATGCCTAGAGGGACGTGCACAGAGCGTCTACTCTCATGCATGAACCAAGAGGACTGAGTGCCGGGCGGCGTGCGTCAGGGTCTTATATAGACTCTGTGCCTCATCCAAGATGGAGGACACCAGAGCCAATCCGCTGCCAGAACGACAGCAATGACGTCACGCTGGCCTATCACCGAGCAAAGCGTCACAAGCACATGACCAGCGACCAATCGGCATAGAAGGTGTCAGAGACATGTGACCATGTGTCACAAGCACATGACCAGCGGCCAATCAGCTTAGAAGGTGTCAGAGACATGTGACCTCGTGTCAGCGATGATGTCACCCGCACATGTGCAATGGCTCCAAGATAGGACTTAGTCTCCAGTGCTTGCACATGTGCAGTAGCAAGAAATCCGAACATAGTCTCCAGTGCTCGCACATGTGCAGTAGCAAGAAATCCGAACATAGTCTCCAGTGCCACAGCAACCGCAACAATAGCGAACATTATCGCTACGGCAGCGTCACACGCACATACCTTTTCAGCGACGTCGCTGTGACCACCAAATAATCCCTCCTTCAAGGGGGAGGTGCGTTCGGCGTCATAGCGACGTCACTGCAGCGTCACTAAGCGGCCACACAATAGCGGCCGCACAATAGCAGAGGAGGGGCCGAGATGAGCGGCCGTAACATGCTGCCCACCTCCTTCCTTCCTCATTGCCGGTGGACGCAGGTAAGGAGATGTTCGTCGCTCCTGCGGTGTCACACATAGCGATGTGTGATGCCGCAGGAACGACGAACAATAAGCGGCATGCACCACCAACGATATTATGAAAAGGAGCGACGTGTCAACGATCAACGATTTTTGACGTTTTTTTTGCGATTGTTGCCCGTCGCTCCTTGGTGTCACATGCTGCAATGTCGCTAACGGCGCCGGATGTGCGTCACTAATAACGTTACCCCGACGATATATCGTTAGCGATATCGCAGCGTGTAAAGCACCCTTAAGACTAATAAGTTGTGGTCAATCCAGAGTAGCTGAAACTTTCTCTGGGTCCATACTTAGATCCCAAGAGAAGACAATGTTCACTAGAAATGTCAGACCTCAAAGAGAAGGTTTTCCAACTTGGCATAGAGATGATTTTGTTCATCAAGATCATTGGTTGGATTTCCTTCTTTGGGCCAAATTTTCCTATAACAAGTAATTTTTTGAATCTTTTGGAAAATCTAACAAAAATGTTACAATTTATAATCAAAAGCCTTATCTTTATCTGCCAATGACAGCAAAAAGTTATCTTCCTGCTGGGAACAAAGTCTAAGAACATTCATGACATCTGGACTGAGGTGCAATCAAGTTTGGCAGCAGCTAAAGCAAAAGAGTGCTGATAAACACTGTTAGTTAGTGATGAGTAAAGCTATTCATTACTATTCACTAGTCGCAGAATAGTAGGGTACTCGGGCTATTCGTTATACAGCGAGTAATGGTGTTTTCGCCTCGCTATATTCGGATGTCCCACCCAGCATATTTGGCAGCTGATTTGCAGCCACTAAACATGCTGGGCTTCTTAACCAATCACAGTAATGCTTCAGCCAGAGCTGATAGCACTGAACAAAGTCACAGCAGTGAGGGAGAGATTGTGGATTAGGTAGGGAATTGGGACCTGTTTCCACAATATTTACGGGTTCACAGCCTGCCTTGTGGCATCTAGATCACCCACATTAACATGTTACTAGTAGCTTTTGCAAATAGTTACAAAGCAGTACTCTAGCATGTACTGCTGCTTGATACAGTAAAACACTGTTCCTGTTTCCACAATATTTATGGTTTCACAGCCCGACTTGTGCAGTCTGTCCATATCAGCCACATTAATACATTGCTAATGGCTTTTGCAAACAGTTACAAAGCAGGACTCAAGCATTTACTGCTGCCTGATACAGTAAAGCACCATTCTGTTTCCACAATATTTAGGATTTCACAGCCTAACTTGTGCCATCCTTCAACATCAGCTACATTCATAAGTTGCTCGTGGCTTTTGCAAATAGTTGCAAAGCAGTACTCTAGCATTTACAGAAGAGCAGATTCTGTCTTGGATGGCAGACAAGACCTCTTCGCATTTATCAAGCAGCAACTAATCTTCCACGACCACACAGTCTACTGTGGATACACAGAAGGCTGGCCCATCCAATCCTCAACCTGGTCCTCCTTCCTTCCCACTTCATCAGTCACAGGAGACATATGGCCTCAAGCTTGGCCACTCTAAGGATCTGTTCTGTACGTATCCTTTGGTTGATTCTGGCCTCTCACCGTGCAGCATTGAAGACGGACGTGAGGATGTGACATGCGTTGATGCACAAGTATTTGAGGACCTATGGCCAGAAGAAAGCCATTTTGAGGAACCTGATTTACTGTCTCCAGACGTGGAGGCTAACGATGATGAGACACAGTTACCATCAGGTTAGCCTACAATCTCAAGTGGGAAGGAGGATGAGATGGAAGAGGAGGTGGTCGATGATGTGTTCACTGATCCGACCTGGACCGTTGACATGCATATGAGGAGAGGTTAAAAAAGTTAGATATGATTAGCTTAGAAAAAAGACGTCTCAGAGGAGATCTCATTTATCTGTATAAATACATGTGTGGTCAATATTAAGGACTGGCACATGACTTATTTCTTCCAAAGACAGTACTAAGGACCAGGGGGCACTCACTGCGAGTGGAAGAAAAGCGATTCCGACACCTAAATAGGAAAGGGTTCTTTACAGTTAGAGCAGTCAGACTGTGGAATGCCCTACCACAAGAGGTAGTAATGGCAGATACTATAACAGCTTTTAAAAAAGGGCTGGATGATTTCCTCACTACACACAACATTGTTGGTTATAAATGACTTAGTGATCAAATGTAGAATTGGTGGTTGAAGGTTGAACTAGATGGACCTAGGTCTTTTTTCAACCTAAGTAACTATGTAACTAAGTAATAGCCAGCACAGCAACACAGAGGAAGCCAAATATGTAGAACCAACACAGGCACCAAGGCGTAGTGGTTTGCCCAAAGTGAGAACTGGGTCAACTGTTCTCAAAAGCACCCCCACTGTAGCCCAAGTCAGGGCAAGGGGGCGTTCAACGGCTGTCTAAAAAAAATTTCTGAAAGTCCTTCAAAGAAAAACATTGTAATCTGTAGCATCTACCATGCCAAGTTGAGCAGAGGCCAGGGCAAAGGCAACCTGAGCACCACAGTATACGGAACCACAAAGCAACCAAGCACCCTAGTAGGTGAGCAGAACACCAGGGTACCAAACTTATGTCTGTGGGTCAAACCACTGCCATGTCGCCTGTGCTACGTCTTTTACAATCTGTTGTCCAGGAAGCAGGCATTCTTACATCCTGCCCACAAGGTGCAATTGCACAGATACAACAAACATCAACCACATCCACTTCCTTGTCCCAGGGAAAGATCCAGTTGTCCGTGCCTGAGATCTTGGAAATGAAGCCACGCCACGTACTCGCAGGCAAAAAAACTAAACTCGCACATTGCCAAATTGCTAGCCGTAGAAATGTTGCCATTTAAGCTTGTGGGAACACAGTATTTCCGTGATCTCTTGGCTGTGGCTGCCCCATGATACAGTGTTCCCAGCCGCCACTATTTTGCCCATTGTGCCGTTCCCGTGTTCCACAAGCACATGTTAAAAAATCTCAATCATGTTCTGATCAACGCCGTAACCGGGAAGGTCCACCTAACAGACACATGGACCAGTTGCTGTGGACAGGGACGATACATATTGGTCATGGCACACTGGGTGAACCTGGTGGAGGCAGGGACAAACTCCCAAACTGTAACATCAGACATCCTACCCACGCCAAGAATAATGAGCCCAACTTCTACTAGTGTTTCTGCCTCATCATATGCCACTTCCTTTCTCCCCTCCTCGTCCTCCTTCTGCTCCTCATCCTTTGCTAGATTACTCTCCCCATCACTGCCAACCTGGGAGCTGTGCAGCAGTTCATCGGAGAAGCGGCAACATGCTCTGCTGAAGTTGTTCGGTATAGGTCACAAACAACACACTGCAGCAGAGCTATGGCAAGGTATAAAAGAGCAAACAGATCAATGGCTCTCCTCGTTACACCTCCAACCCGGCCTGGTCATTTGCGACAATGGGCAGCTTTAAAGGTCGGCAAGCTGATACACGTTCTATACCCTGACTTGCCTTACTTACTTGAGAAGGTGCACTGTATTAGTGATCAGTTCCGCAATTCCTCTACCACTTAAGCTGGTCTTACAGCGCTGCAAAAGCGTTTAAATTTAAGACACCGACTCATGTGTGACCTGCCCACGCAATGGAACTCTACATTCTATATATTGGTGAGGATTACTGAGCAGCAGAGGGCAGTAGCTGAATACCAGCTTCAACATGACCATCAGACTGAGAGTCAGCCACCACACATAACAACTCTTGAGTGGGTGTGGTTCGCTGACATTTGTGAGGTTCTTTTGAACTTTGAGTACTGCACCAACTCATGAGCGGTGATCAGGCTATTATCAGCTCAACCATCCCACTGTTGTGTCTGTTCAAACAATCACTGCGTAATCTTAGAGGAAGCTTTGAGTGTCCAGCATGTGGTTATGGAGCCAGATTTCCCAATCGGGGATACTACCCAGCCCAGCCAATATTCTGAGGCAACATTGGGTGATGATGAGGAGGATGAGTAGAAAGAAGACTTTTTTTTCTGTGCTACCCAGAGGATTCCCAGTGCAACACAGGGGACTCTTAACCCCAGGTTCATGTCTGTCCAGCATGGATGGGCTAGAGAAGAGAAGGTGGAGGAGGAGGAGGCGAGTCAGCATGAGGACTGATGGGGATACAGAGCCTTTGCCTGTTTGCAGCTTGGCCCACATGGCACAGTTCATGTATAAGTGTCTGTGCAAGACCCTCAGGTGATACACATTTTATCCATCAACCTATACTGATTGACCACTTTTCTGGACCCACAGTACAAAGAGAAATTTCCTTCTCTCCTTTTGGAGTCACCAAAGGGTTGCACAATGGAATCCTTCAAGAGGGTCATTGTAGACCAATTAATGAAAACCCTTAGACAAGGCTGGCGGCAGAGTTACTTGCTCTTTTCAACACCAAGGATTAATGGTGAGAGACAGTCACCAACACCAGGTTGAGGGGAACACACAGAGGTGAGGGGAAAATGTCCGCTAACTAGGCCATTTTCAATAAACCAGGACATCAGGAAGGGCTATTTGTGCCTGTAACAATGCACAACATGGTCAAGGGTTACTTAAGTGACCATACCTGCGTCCTTTCTAATGCTTCAGTTCCCTTTAATTATTGGGTGTCCAATAGAGATGAGCGAGGTTCGAGGCTCGAGGTTTGCCAATTTCATGTTCGAGTGATTTTGGGGGGTGTTCGAGATGTTCGACGAACTTGAACTGTTTGCTAAAAGTTCGACAGTTTGAGTTACGTTCGAGAACGGTTCGAGCACCAAAAACATGGCTTTTCACAGTAAGGCTATGTGCACACGTTGCTGTCTGCATGCGTCCTGCATCCCCAGCACAATCCCTCTCTCTTTCCTACTCACTGATCACGGGCGCCTCGCTGCACGCTGTCATAAATCTGCGGCGTCTTTTCCTCTTTTGAAAATGGCTGCCGCTTCATTATTCAATCAGGTATTCCGTGCTTTCTCCACACACCGGCGCCCATGATTGGTTGCAGTCAGACACGCCCCCACAATGAGTGACAGCTGTCTCACTGCAACCAATCTCAGCCGCCGGCGGGCGGGTCTATATCGTGCAGTAAAATAAATAAATAAATAAATAAAAAAAAATGCGGTTCCCCCCTTATTTGATTCCAGCCAGGATAAAGCCACATGGAGTCTGGTATTGTCAGGATGGAGAGCACCACGTTATCGGGAGTCCACCACCCTAACAATATCACCCAGCAGCCGCCCAGTATTGCCACATCCATTAGAAGTGACAGTCCCAGGACTCCACCCAGCTCATCCTGAATTGCCCTGGTGCGGTGGCAATCGGGGTAATAAGAGGTTAATCATGCCAGGCGTCTCCCCGAGACACCTTCCATGATCAACCTGAAAGTGAACGTAAAGAAACACACACAGCGAAAAATCCTTTATTTGGAATAAAAAACAAAAAAACATCTTTCACCATTTTATTAAAATCCCCAAATACCCCTCCAGGTCTGAAGTAATCCACACGACACTGTCAGCTCTGCTACAGAGCAGGAGTGCTCTGTGTCTTCTCCCCGTAGCACATAAAGAGAATCGCCCTGTCACCTCAGACTTCAGCAATGCAGACATCAAGATAACAAAATCTACCTATGTTTCTCATTGGAGCCACTGGCTGAATGGATAGAGCTCCCATCTAAGAAGCCTAACTTCACGAGTTCAAGTTTACAGAATGAGGTCTCTCTCTCTCTCCCCTCTCTCTCTCCTCTTTCTCCTCTCTCTCTCCTCTCTCTCTCTCTCTCTCTTCTCTCTCTCCTCTCTCTCTCCTCTCTCGCTCCTCTCTCGCTCCTCTCTCTATTTTTGCGCTGCGGATTCCAATCCCCAGCTGCCTAGTTAAACTTGGCTGGACACAAAAATTGGGCGAAGCCCACGTCATTTAAATAATTAAAAAAAAGGGCTTCCCTATATTTTTGGCTCCCAGCCGGGTACAAATAGGCAGCTGGGGGTTTGGGGCAGCCCGTGGCTGCCTTCTGTACCTGGCTAGCATACAAAAACATGGCGAAGCCCACGCAATTTTTGGGGGGGGCAAAATAATCTAGCATATAGTCTTGGATGGAGTATGCTGAGCCTTGTAGTTCTGCAGCTGCTGTCTGTCTCTATGGAGGAGATCAGACAGCAGCTGCAGAACGACAAGGCTCAGCATGCTCCATTCACTAGTGTATGCAGGAGAGCAGACAGCAGCTGCAGAACTACAAGTCTCAGCATACTCCATCCAGGACTGTATGCAGGAGTTTTTTGCCCACCAAAAAAATGACGTGGGCTTCGCCATATTTTTGTATGCTAGCCAGGTACAGCAGGCACGTACGGCAGCCCCCAACCCCCAGCTGCCTATTTGTACCCCTCTGGAAACAAAAAAAATAGGGAAGCCCTTTTTTTAATTATTTCATAAATTTCATGAAATAATGAAAAAAATAATCGACATGAGCTTTGCCCCTTTTTTGTGTCCAGTCAGGTACAGATAGGCAGCTGGGGATAGGATTCCGCAGCACAGGTTGGCCTGAGCTTTCTGGGCCACTCTGCTGCGAATTGCAGTCTATAGCTGCCCCAGATAATAGCGCTTTCATAAAAGCGGCATCATCTGGCGCTGTATCCAACTCTTACAGCAGCCCTGAAGCCGGGTGGCTTGCTGGGTAATAATGAGTTAATACTAGCTTTGTTTTACTAGCTAGTATTAAGTCAGAGATTCTTAATGTCAGGCAAGTTTGACCCGGCCATTAAGAATCTCCAATAAAGGGTTAAAAAAAAAGACACCACAGAGAGAAAAAATACTTTAATAGAAATAAATACACAGACACATTAGAGACTCCATGTTTATTACTCCCTGTCAGCCCACCACGATCCATGGTCTTCTGTCTTCTTTCTCCTTCAACCCATGCAGCTCTGCTACATCAGACAGCGCTGCATGGCAGGAAGACGCTGCTGCTCCCCATGCAGTCTATTCACTCAGTAGTGAGCCAAGGCTGCAGGCTGTAAGTGGTGACGTCACCGCTGACAGGCGGGTTGCTATAGCAATGGTGATCTCCGTTATTGACCGGCTGTGGCAGTCGGTGAATAACGGAATGGAGAAGCAGAACGGGGAAGCCGACCATGTGCCAGAGTATTTTACCGGTACACGGAGATGCTGGAACGATCACCGCGTACCGGAGAGATGCAATGACAGGACCTAGCATGCCGTCTAGCCATGTGACCAGTCAGTAGCCAATGAGATAATAGACACATGACTGGTCACATGCTTTTTTGACGTCACGGAAGGTCCTATCAGCAGTGCTGGTTACCAGGAGGATGCAGCGATTATCGGAAGGAAAAGCGGCGGGAGACAGAGTGCAGGACGCGTCGCGGGGACCTGTAAGTGTAATGGCAATGTTTATTAACTGTATGTGTACATTTATGATGTGTTTCTATGTGTTTGTGTTTGTCTGCCATTGTTTTCAATGGGGTTCGAGAGGTTCGTCGAACGGTTCATCGAACCAAACTCGAACGGGGCCTCCGTTCGACGAACCGAACTGAACTCGAGCCTTCATAGGCTTGCTCATCTCTTGTGTCCAAGCTAAACACTTGGCCCGACCTCTCCTTATACGCGCTGCTAGTATGATGCCAGAGCATGTTTTCAGTTCTGCAGGGGCAATGATCACTGATAGGCACTCACGCCTCTCCACAGAAAATGCAGATAGACTAAAGGGCCCGTTACATGCTACGATATATCAAACGATATGTCGTCTGGGTCACGTCGTTAGTGACGCACATCCGGCCTCGTTTGACATATTGTAGTGTGTGACAGCTACGAGCGACTGTAAACGAGCAAAACTACTCAGTTTATCATTGCTCGTTGACACGTCGCTCATTTTGAAAAAATCGAACGTCCTTCTGCGCGCCACTTGTTTATTGTTCCCGAGGCAGCACACATCGCTCCGTATGACACCACGGGAACGATGAACTGCAGCTTACCTGCATCCCGCCGGCAATGCGGAAGGAAGGAGATGGGCGGGATGTTTCGTCCCGCTCATCTCCACCCCTGCGCTTCTATTGGGCGGCCGCTGTGTGACGTCGCTGTGACGCCGAACGTCCCTCCCCCTTCAGGAAGAGGATGTTCGCTGCCCACAGCAAGGTCGTTTGGGAGGTAAGTGCGTGTGACGGGGGTTACCAACTTTGTGCGACACGGGCAACAAATTGCTCGTGTTGCACAAACGATGGGGGCGGGTGCAATCGCAGATGAGATTGCACGATAAATCGCCGCATGTAAAGCGGCCTTTACTCTGATTAAATTCAACAAGGACTGGATTTCTTCAGTTTGCAATCCTTCCAGATGAGAGCAAGTCACACTAAATTCCCCCAAAATGTTCATTTTGACTACTGCTGTTAACGTTCATCTTTTGCCTTACAAAGTCATTTTTTTTCTGCGTCAACCATGACTCAGGCTATAGGGCTAATTTTTGTAAGCACTATGCACATTGTGCAGTGGTAGACAAACCAGGACAGTACTCCTACTCCAGCCTAACTACTATTGTCATTGGAAAACCCTTATGATGGGTACTTCCTTCATCAACCATGACTCAGCCCATAGGGCTAATTTTTGTAAACACTATGCACATCCATGTGACAACCGCATCTTTTCTGTTCTGTATACAGTCCATTTTACATCTGTGTGCCTTTCGTGTTTTGTTTTTTTGCTTACCACAAAAAAATGGAAGAAGGGTTACATGCAGTCAAAATCTAGAAAGATAGATAGATAGATACCGTAGATAGATAGATAGATAGATAGATAGCTGGATGGATAGAAAGACATATATAATGTCAAACTCAACTGCATTTTGTAATCTTGCACCCTTTAGTGCTTTTCATTTTGGCACTAAAGGGTACTTAGCCTTGTATTTAGCCAAAAAATAAATAAATAAAAAAAACTATGTGTGGTCCCCCCTCTATTTTTTGTAGCCAGCTAGGCTAATGCAGATGGCTGCAGCCTGGAGACCACAGCTGGCAGCTTCACTTTGGCTGGTAATCCAAAACAGAGGGCACCCCAAGCTGTTATTTTAAATTAAATAAATAATTTAAAACAAAATATGGGGTCCCCTCAAATTGGATCACCAGCCAAGGTAAAGCGGACAGTTGTGGTCTAGTATTCTCATACTAGGGAGGTCTATGGTTATTGGACCCTCCCCAGCCTTAAAATAACAGTCAGCAGCCACCCCAGAAGTGGCACACCCATTAGATGCACCAATACTGGCGCTTCGTCCCAGCTCATCCCATTATCCTAGTGCGTTGGCAAATGGGGTAATATATGGGGTTGATATCAGCTGTATAATATCAGCATCAAGCTCTGGCATTAGTGATGTCACAGCATCTATCAGATACCCGACATCACTAACCCAGTCAGTAATAAAAAAAATAGACAACAAAAAAAATTTTATTTGAAAAAAAACACTCCCTAAAACTCCACTTTAGGGAGAAAACCACTCCTCTTTCACCAATTTATTGAAAAGAACAAACAAATACGGGTCCAGTGTAATCCAATAAGGTGGTCGCGAGACAATCCATATCATACTCACTGTCCCAGTGAATGAAGAACAGAATGTTCCCTATTGGCTGGGAGAGCAGTGTAGTGACCTGAGCTAACATCATTAGGTCAGGCCAGGTCACTGCAGAGCATAACGAGTGCCTACATCATGAGGTTAGCTAAGTTCATTACCTGCAGTGATGAACTCCGCTGAACTCGTAATGTCAGTGCTCGTCATTGAGTTTCATGGCCGCCACGTTCTCACGCGAACTGTCCCGTGAACCCTTGATGTCACCATTAGTCAAAGTCTTGGGCCACCCGCAAGACTTGATGTGAGAACGCAGCGTCATAGAAGTCAGTGACGAGCGCTGACATCATGAGTTCAGCGGAGATCATCACAGCAGGTAATGATCTGAGCTAACCACTTGATATCGGTGCTTGTCATCCTGAAGCTGCTTGCACACTGCTGTGTGAGTCACTGCAGGGCTGGCCAGGGCAGTGTGACATACTATGCAGGGGAACCGATAGACTGAAGCCATACGGAAACCATATGTGAGTTAGAAATGCATGCAGGCATATTCTCCAGGATATCCCCATTCCGTTTCATCACTTTCCCATCTATTCCAGCCCTTTCCTCAGGCTTCAGGCCTCTTTGTTGGGTCCAGCAGAAAATTACTCGCATTTCCCATTGACTTGCATTGCACTCGCAATTCGGAACGAATATGTGAGTATTACAAAGTACTTATTGCGAGTATAGCGATTACAAATATTACAGTACTCGCTCATCTCTACTGATGGTCCATTTCCAACAGTTCTCCTGTATATAAAGCCTAGCTTTCCACCAAAATCATTTGTTTAAAATTCATTTTAAGAAGCTAGCTCTGAAGTTCATTGGTCAATTCCAGATTATTCAACAAATCAATCTGGTCACTGTCTATCAAAATTACCTTCCACATTTGCAATATTTTTGTTCTTTCTTTTTTACATCCTCTGGTACGCAATAAAATTTCTCATACTGTCAAGATAGCACTTTTTTTTCTGCCTCTGATCCTGACCACATATGAAATCAACCAAATTAAGGACTATAAGAAAGTTTTTGGGTTTCTTCTAACAGTTGGTTCACTACTCTGTAATAGTCTCTCTGAGTGGCACTATTGCGGTCGGCTCATTCCCATGAAATGAGCCACCGAGTTTCGTGACCTCTGAGATGCGGTGATGTCAATGTTCAGTTGACCTGACATCCTCGAGGCAGCCCCAGTCTTTCTGAGTGACTGAGCTGTGGGCAGAGTTTCACTGCTCATCATAGCCTAGCATTGCTCCTGTTTGCGGCACCCTGTAGTGAAGGAGGGAGCACGCGTGACATGCTGCGCTGTGATGCTGGGCTATGAAGAGCTGTGAAACTCTGCCCGCCGCCCAAGTCACTCAGGGAGACTGGGGCTGGCCTCAGCGATGTCAGGTCAAATGGAAGTGGACCTGACATCACCGGATCTCAGAGGTCACAGAGGTTTGGGATGGGTCACTTCTTGGGGATGAGTGGACCGCAATAGCACAGCTCGGCAGAATTGGCTGAACAAGGTATTTTAAAAAAAACCTTCCTTATCAGTTTCACCGGGATGTGGTCATTATTGCAGAGTAGTAAACCACTCCTTTAATATACTAAAAGGTATACAGACCCAAAGAGATGCTGGGACCCTAAAAAGGATCTTAATGCTCCTTTCTTAGTCAAACGATTTCATGTCAAGTATAATTTTCTTCTGTCGCAAACTATTCTGGGAGAAACACAAAATGAGTTTACTGTTACTCACATATCCTAGCTTCAGCACTGTGTCTTGCTAACGTCTATGGTTGTCTCCATTTTCAGTAGTACATGTTGGGTTTCTCAAGTAATTCCGGCGAACTTCTCTGATAACTAACAAAGAACCTTTCCTAAAAAACATCTCTTTAATAAAAATCTAATAGACAACACAACAATAAATAGTTACTATAATAAATTCTAAAAATTTCAAAAAATATCACAGAGAGGCAGTCTTAAAATGGTGCACAGAAAAGGGTGGAGAGCTAATTATGCCCTATAATGAATCCTCCCTCCTGTACACTACCTGGTAGCAAAGGTCGGCGCCTTATAGAAATCGATATGGTGCCCCCACTCCTCAACGACTCTCCCTCGCTACCCCTGATTCACCCTACCAAAATTGAAAACATGCTCATGCCTAATTTAAAGTGCAAACAGTGCTCAAAAAAACAGGGCACAAAATATCAGGGGGTCTACTTACAGTATCATTTAGATGTATGGAATCACGCCTCGTTTCCCCTTGCGGTTCATCAGGAGGCCTCCTCCTTTTTCTGTGCACCATTTGAAGACTGCCTCTCTGGGATAATTTTTGAAATTTTGAGAACTTATTCTAGTAACTATTTATTGTTGTGTAGTCTATTGGATTTTTAATGTAAGATATTAAAGAGATGTTTTTTAGGAAATGTTCTTTGTTAGTTATAGTTTATATACTTTCTTATACTTTTCAAACTTCTCTGATATCATCATCATCCTAGACCTTTTTAGGCTGGTGCCTTGGCAGCATGTAGCATTACCCACAGTTTCCTTAAGTTTGTCATGTGTTGCTTCTACTTCATGTCCCAACTAACAGGTGCCTATCATCATCTCTTCTGCTAATCCTGACTTCTATGACATAGCTAACGTTTTTTCCAGGCTCCGTCCAATTTACATGGTACAGTCCACATCTACTACTCAACAAACTTCTCACAACTGTTTTCTGTGCTGTTCCTACCTAATGCCTCCAATCAAGGAAATGTATCTTTTCAAGCAAGTCCCCGGTTTGCATATACTTCACTACTATCCTGTATTTAACCATTACTTTTCTAAAGGTTCCAGTTTGGATGCCCCACTGTTAATAGCTATTGCCCAGCTGTAAGATACCAGACTGCATTTGCTTCTTTGTCATTCCTGTGATAAACAAATTAAAAAAGAAAGCAATCATACACACAAAAAGACATGCAGTGCTTTTTATCTAGGGACTTTAAAGAGTCACTACTTCCTTCTCCCAATGGTCCCTCCACTGCTGTTTTGGAGAAATTAAAAATTCAAATTAGGAAACATTAAAAACACATGCACAGTTAAAATCATTAATTACCATCCAGTTCTATGTACAGAAAGGTACTGTCATCAAACCTGTAAGCAAAACATATATCAGTGCTAATGATGTTCTTAGAAACACTTGCTATATTGACTTAAAGGGATTTTGACATCAAGCTTTTGCTACCTTATCTTAGAGCAGCATAATGTAGGCAAAGAGACTCCAAATCCGATGATGCATCACTGTTTACTGGGTGCAGTGGCTCTGACACAATCAGAGTTTTTAAACTTAGCAATGCAGCAGAGCCGATAAAGCTGCCCCCGCCCTTACCAGCCTCCCATATACAAAGTCTATAGACAGTGAGCTGCTAATCACATCAAGGGGCATTTTTTTTAGCTATATTTTTTTTCTATATTCCCATATTCATTGTTCCACATATCTTAGCACTGAAGTGTGTAACTGTCTCCTTTTTGTTACTATGTTTCATATTCAGTTTGCTCCTGTTCACATAAGAAAGATCTTAGTCTTTTTCTAAGATTACAGGGTTATGCCTTCTGATTGAGCACTTCTGCTCTGCAGCCTCAGGCAATTTTAATTCTCCATTTGCAGGTTCCTGTACGCCCATAAAATGTAGGGGTTTTTTTTAACCCAAACGGAGGCATTAGTTTGATGGGGACCCAACAAAAATGAGGTTGCCTTGCTACTGGCTGTTGGGCTCACGTAAAATCTGGCCAATTGGATTGAAATCTACTTCTTTGTTTTCTGTGCAAGCCTGTACCACAAATTTTTAACTTTTTGAAATAAACTGAATTTTTATACAACTCTGGCTGCGGTCCACTGGATTCCATAGCTTTATGGATTCTATTATCTCCGTGTCTGGGATTCTTTGTGTGGACATTGTGAGATATCCCTGACCTGCAAAGTGATGAGCTGGATATCTTTGTTTTGCGTCATTATCCCGCTGGAGGACCTTTGACTTGTAACTAGAGATGAGCGAACCGGTCGCGGTTCGGCTCGAGGTCGGTTCGCCGAACGGAGCTCCCGTTTGAGTTCGGTTCGTCGAATGTTCGACGAACCGAACTCGAACTGCATAGGAAACAATGGCAGGCAATCACAAACACATAAAAACACCTAGAAAACACCCTCAAAGGTGTCCAAAAGGTGACAAACAACTCACAACACAAACACATGGGAAAGTGACAAGGACATACACTCATGCGAAAACAAAAGAGCTGGACAAGGAAAAAGAGGAGGAGACACAGATATATGAGTATATGCAAGGAAACATCGATGCCATTACTGTGCAACTTGAGCCCTGCTCATTTTAGGCTTCCAATCTGGATAAATTGCCTGAGCTTGCCACGTACGCCTTGGGGATCTTGTCGTGTCCTGCAGCCAGCGTTCTCTCGGAACCTGTCTTCAGTGCTGCTGGGGGTCTGCTGGCAGATAAGCACACGTGTCTGTCCACTGACAATGTGGACATGGCTCTCAGAGGACTTTTCTTCCCCTGGCTCAGCCAGGGGAGGCGAAAGGCACGCGTATTTTTGAGAATGCTTCATGCAAAGCATCTGTTTCATTTTGAAAAGGGGGATCAAGTGATGCCAGTCAAGTGGAGTGTGTGTGGCCCAATTAGTGGAAACGAGGGAGACTGTGGTTGGAGTCCCCTCGCTGTGTTTCTAAAAGAACCAAAATGAACAAATCATGGCTCTCAGAGGACTTTTCTTCCCCTGGGTCATCCAGGGGAGGCGAAAGGCACGCGTATTTTTGAGAGTGCTTCATGCAAAGCATCTTTTTCTTTTTCAAAAGGGGGGTCAACTGATGCCAGTCAAGTGGGGTGTGTGTGGCCCAATTAGTGGAAACGAGGGAGACTGTGGTTGGAGTCCCCTCGCTGTGTTTCTAAAAGAACCAAGATGAACAAGTCATGGCTCTCAGAGTACTTTTCTTCCCCTGGGTCATCCAGGGGACGGGAAAGGCATGCGTATTTTTGAGAGTGCTTCATGCCAAGCATCTTTTTCTTTTTCAAAAGGGGGGTCAACTGATGCCAGTCAAGTGGGGTATGTGTGGCCCAATTAGTGGAAACGAGGGAGACTGTGGTTGGAGTCCCCTCGCTGTGTTTCTAAAAGAACCAAGATGAACAAGTCATGGCTCTCAGAGGACCTTTCTTCCCCTGGCTCAGCCAGGGGAGGCGAAAGGCACGCGTATTTTTGAGAGTGCTTCATGCAAAGCATCTGTTTCATTTTGAAAAGGGGGATCAAGTGATGCCAGTCAAGTGGGGTGTGTGTGGCCCAATTAGTGGAAACGAAGGAGACTGTGGTTGGAGTCCCCTCGCTGTGTTTCTAAAAGAACCAAAATGAACAAATCATGGCTCTCAGAGGACTTTTCTTCCCCTGGGTCATCCAGGGGAGGCGAAAGGCACGCGTATTTTTGAGAGTGCTTCATGCAAAGCATCTTTTTCTTTTTCAAAAGGGGGATCAAGTGATGCCAGTCAAGTGGGGTGTGTGTGGCCCAATTAGTGGAAACAAGGGAGACTGTGGTTGGAGTCCCCTCGCTGTGTTTTACATGATTTTCGAAGGGCATGACATGCCTAAGAGGTTGAGTTTCATCATCTGCAACTTGTTGGCAACAGAAAGGCTGCCTTTACACCCTTTTGAGACCGAGGATTTTCGAGACCTTATGCCCATTGCAGTGCCCCAAGAGCCGATGGCCAGTCGTCACTCCTTCTCCAAGAAAGGCGTGCCCGCGCTACCACAGTAGGTCGCACACAACCTTACCGATTCCTTGAGAAACTCTGTGTGTGACAGGGTGCATTTCACCACAGATACTTGGACCAGTAAGTATGGACAGGGGAGTTACATGTTGCTGACTGGGCACTGGGTAACTATGGTGAGAGATGGAGAAGGGTTTGCTGTACAAGTCTTGCCGTCCCCACGACTTGTGTGTCAATCCTTCCTCTGTATGTACAAGTTCCTCCTCTGCTTCTGCTTCCTCAACCTCGTGTGGGTCCTCCACCTCGGCCCAAACCCTGTGTGGTCAGTCCACCCTTCCTTGTAACTGCGCCCAAGGAATCCCACACACCTCCTTACTATGCTGGCAGCAGAGCTCAAGGCCATCAGGCGGTCAAATGTTTACTTTGAAATGTAGGGGAAATGTGAAACACCGCTGAGGAATTGTGGACGGTTAGCTCTGGAGAGTGAGACCGAGTTTCATCAATGGTTGTCTCCACTCAACCAGCAGCCAGGGAAGGTCGGGTGCGACAATGATGCAAACCAGTCTGCGACCCTTCTTCAGGGCGATGTGACATACGTGCCTTGTATGGCTCACGTGTTGAACCTGGTTGTCCAGCAATTTTTAAAACACTATCCCGGCCTACATGGCCTTCTGACCAGGGCACGGTGTAATGCCTGCCTGGATCGACACACTCAGATGGGCTGTAAAGGATAGGCTAGAGGGAAGCCACTCAGCAAGCTGGATACCCAGAACCCTGAAACCCTTTAACCCCTATACAGTGATTTGGAATTACACAGGGCCCAAGTTGATCAATACCTGTGGAAGGCTGCAGTTCCAGAGAATAGTAGTCAGGCAGGGTCAAAACATTAATTGAGGAAGAGGAACAGAATGGGATGGCCAGGACTTAATCAGAAAACAAGCAGAGGTGAAATGCGGATCGGCCAACGAGGTACATAAACAGCAAGCAGGAAAAGTAGTCAGGTAACAAGCACACAAAATCATAAAACTGAACTGGGGGTAACAGTAACAAGAGGTTCATAGCTTTGTCTGGCAGTGGTCTGCAGACAGGAGGGGACTAAAAAAGGGTGTGGTGTCTTCCCATTGGTTGTAGCTGAATGATGGTACTTCATCTGTGAGATACCCACCACCTACATTCAGCCTGTGGTTCTGCATCTGTCAAGGTAACGCAGCCCAGTGGGTGAGCATAACCTGCGTCCACCTGCGCTGCTTTCATCGACTCCTTTCCCATGATCAGCACTATGCACGAAAGGAACACGTTGTCACCTGGCGACCGGAGTACAAATTGATTGAGTGGACTACGTTGGTGACTTAACAGCCGTGTGCGGCAATGATGCAAACCTGTCTGCGGCCCTTCGTCAGGGCAATGTGACACACGTGCCTTGTATGGATCACGTGTTGAATCTGATTCTCCAGCAATTTTTAAAATACCATCCCGGCCTACATGGCCTTGTGCAGCGGGCACGCTGCTATGTGCTCACTTTCATCCTTCGCACCCAGCAGCTCAACAACTTTCATCGCTCCTGAAACCTTAAGGTCTGGCGGTTAAACGCCGGAAATGCGATGTTCCGACACGCAGGAATTGGAATCTGCACATGTTTCAGCGTCTGTGGCAGCACCGCAGAGCCCTGTTGAAATACGGTATGACGTATACCCTGGGTTAACTTGATCCAGAGGTGGTGCAGATCACGCTGCTGGAGTGGTGTCAGATCAAGGACCTATGCACCCTTCTACACAGTTTACAAATATTGACGAAGATCTTTAGCACTGGCGATGCCATTCTCAGCGTGACAATTCTGGTCATCTACAAGATGGAGCACACTGTATGCATTATTCGGAGTCAGGTGTTGGTCCAAGAGGAAGGTGAGGAAGTACAGGAGGAGTCATATGCAGAAGCTATAATAAGATCTACAAGGTCCAGACGGTGAGCGGCACCTAGGCGGAAGTCAAGGGACGGTGGGGAGAGGGATTAACAAGGGCGCATAGTATCAGCAAAAATTGTTGAGGAAGGTGCAGGAGCCCATGAAGAAATGGAGGACGAACTGGGGATGGGCATGGAAAACTCAGCAGATGAGTGAGAGCTTGCGCACATTTCGGTTGTGCGAGGTTGGGGGGAGAGGGCAGAGGAAGGAGGCACGATTCTCACCTCTTTGCCACCAACACACCAAGGACTTGGTCCTCCTGGATGCACAAGACACATGAGCGCCTTCTTGCTGCACTACCTACAACATGACCCTCGGATTGTATGAATTCGAAGTAATGCTAAATACTGGGTTGCCACACTGTTAGATCCCCGGTACAAGACAAAATTTGGCGAAATAATTCCAGCAATAGAAACGGACGCACGTATACAGGAGTATCTGCAGAAGATGGTACGGATTCATAGATCTGCTTTTCCACTAAACACCAGTGCTGCACAGAGTGAATCTCAACGCTTTGTCATGGATAGGAGGAAATGGTCTTTTACTTGTCCACATCTGAGGGACCGAGGGCTGGCTGCTGTGCTGAGATAGCGTTGAGTACGGTGTCCCTGCAGAGTTGCACTTTTGGTCATATACCAAATGAGTTGAAAAAGGACAAATGCTGGTGGAAAGGGGAACAGGTGTGTTGGAAAGGAGAAAAAAGTTTTGGTCCGTGGGTTTGTTGGTTAAGCAAAAGTAACATTTGATGAAGAAACACCATCTGTTACAGTGGGACTGGCAGATTTGGATAAGGTGGTATGTGTCGCCCTGGGCAAGCCAGGGGTCACGGGTCACAACACCACCACACCCCACACTCCAGGTAGGCTCATCACAGCTAACCAGAAATCCTTGTTGCCTTCCTCCAGAGGCTGGTGATTCACACCAGGGGGTGGGCCAGGCGGTTGGCTCCGCCCACCAAGGAGATCACAGCTCTGGAGGCGGGAAGTACCAGGCAGTACAGTCAGGGAGGAGGAAGTGGAAGGAGTGGAAGATAAGCCCGGGCAGGGCAAGAGTGGAGTCAGCTCAGGGACGAGCTTGAGTAAACAACAGAGAAGTGAAAGTGAAGGAAGGGAAAAGTGGAAAAGGAGGAAAGCAAGTGAGGTGACAAGAAGGAAGGAAAGCCTGAGGGTCCAGCTTTGTGTAGGGCCAGAACAGCAAGGTCAGCGACGGCGGTGATTGTCTGGAGGGGGACCGTTTGGAAGTTCCTGGAAGGACCCCGTTGGCTGTGTGCCCGGTGGTCTGGAGCAGTGTTCCGAAGGACAGTCAGCATCAGGGCAGGGGCCTCTCGGACCCCGGCAAGGCTAGGAGTCGCCAAATTTGCCGAATCCGTCAGTGAAGGGGACGAAGATCCCCCAGCAACCAAGTCCCGATTGAAGGCAACAGCCCAACCTGAAGCAGAGAGACACCGCCACCGCCACGGCACCAGTTTCTCAGGGCCAGCGCCTGCGGGCAAAGTGTAGAGCTCCTCCGGCCCAGATTGCAGTCGGGGAGCGGGTAACCGGAGTGAATCCACCGCTACCATCAGTCAAACATAGGTGCAAGGAAGAGTGACATCACCGTCAACTACCGGGAGTGCAGGTGCAGCCGTCTGTGGGACCGTCCTACCAGCCGTTTGGTTTACCGTACAAACTGTGTCCGTGTCTCAGGCTGAGTGAGTACTACAGTGCCGCAAGGCACAGCGCTGCCCCCGCGTCCCTGCGCCCACCAGGCCCCGCACCTCCTTCTCCACCCCCGGGCCCCGGGATCACCAACCCCTACCCACGGGGGGGCAACACAACACCTGGCTGCTCCGCATCACCATCCCCGGGACCCCCGAATTGAGCAGCGGTGGTGAAATCACCACAACCGTGGGTGGCGTCACGAACTATAACAATCACCCAACCACAAATCCCCTTTCACTCACGGGCGAGGAGTGTCGCTCGAGAAACCCTGGGATCCGGCCCACAGCTCGAGCCACCACTGAGCAGCTGCCGGACCCGAGCAGAAGGGGTGAGCGCGGTGTGCTGACACCCTCCTCCCCGCCCGCGACAACTTGGCGTCACGAACAGGATCTTACCGCTCTGCCGTCTGGTAGAGGTGCGCCTTGTTATCGCCGGAGGTATCCGGCAGAAAAATTGCAGAAGTCGCCATCTTTGGCGCGAAAAGTTCCCGCTCGAGCGTCTTCTCGAGCAGTAGAGGCGCGAAGGCCAAAACCCCGCCCCGAGAGAGGAGGGGCCGAAAAGAGCTAAGGGGGACGCGATGGCGGCTGGCCGCATGTAGCTGCGGCTATGAAAGCAGGGACGCCAGGACTCTGCAAACATACCGTTCCTGGAAGAAAGAGAGAAAGCCATCATGTGGATGCCGTCCCGCGACACCGTAGCCCCCGCGCCTGGAACCGCGGCGTGGGTGGAAATCCGAACCGCGCAGCTCTACCAAAGGCTGCAGGTCAGGATGCAGCTCCTCATGGAGGAGTGGGAGGCCGACATGGCGGACGTTGTAGCCACCGTGCGGAGACGCGAGGAGGAGGCGGAGAAAGGGAAGGTGAGTGACCCACGTCCCGATGCCCTTGAAGGGCCGGTCATCGCGGCTGTGGGGCCCGGTCCAAGCCCTCTCCCCCCGTTGCCTCCCTCGCCACCCGTCCCGGAGGCCGTGACCCCGCCACTAGGCCTGCTACCACCGCAACCGGTAGCAGTACCCAGCGTCCCCGCCCAAGCGGGCCGACCTGTAACCGGAGCCCCCGGAGGTGTTACCGTGGAAGACGCCGAAAGTAGAACCGGAGGCATCCCTTGAAAAACTCCCCGAGCCGGAGCCGATGACCCGTTCCGAGCCGAAGGCCCGGCAGCGGAAAGCCCCTATGCCCATTCCCCACACCTCGGCTGAGGTAGCGCTGGGTTGTTGCTGCAAGGCAGCGCCCAAGGCCAAGACACCGCGGGACATGCCACCCGTAGTCCTGACAGTGGGTAACGTCAAGGATGTCCCGCGGGGCCCGACCCGTGCGCCGGCGCTGGCAGCAGCGCCGTACTGGGATAGGAAGCCGGTACCGCTGGGCCTGGAGATCGCCGAGAGGGAGCGGAAGAAGGCCGAACTGGTGGCCAGAGCGATCCGGGAGAAGGAGCACTTCCGGCAGGCAACCTCCCGTGCCCGAGGACCGTTGTACGTGGGGCAGGTGAGGCGGTTTGATGTCCGCCGGGGCTACGGGTTCATCTACGAGCCGGGCCTGGAGGCCGAAGTTTTTGTAGCCCGGCGGGATGTGAATGCCCACCTGCCCGAGGAGCATCCTGGCCGTAACCTGATGCCGGGTGATATCGTCCAGTACACTCGGTTCTTTGGGGAGCGAGGGTGGTTTGCGCTGGACGCTAGATTGAAGGGCAGCCCGGAGGCCCCAGCAAGCACCGCGCCCCCTCCCTTGGAAGGAGCACTGGAGCCTGGAAGTCCGGAGTAGGGCAGCGGGTGCCCGTAGCACCGTCTCCGTGGGGACCACCTGTTAGTTGTTACTTGTTTGAAAAGTTTTGAAAGTTCTGATGATAAGGAAAATGAAAATTAACCGAAGTTTACCTGATTTTGTGTGATTTGAACCGGCAGGAGCTGGCACCGTTGTCCCCGTGGGGACCGTTTAAAAATGGCATGGGAACTATCCATGGACAAGCCCGTGAAATTGCAGGGCAACCACAGACGTTAGTGGCTTGTAAATATGTTGGTTACCGTTACCGTTTCCGCCATGCCGCCTCCGGAGAGGCAGGTTGGAGGGAGGGCCCTGAGCAGAGCAGGCCAGGGCGCAGCCGCCAAAGGAACCGGTGGCTACCCTCTGGAGGGAAGGACAGATCCCGCTCGGGTACCGTGTGCTGGACTGTGGGTCAAGGGGTGCTGCCTGGGCTTTAGGGGCAGCATCAGGGCCAGGTTACTTGGGTGGGAGAGAGCGGAAACCGTAACCTTAAACCTTGCAACGTTAAAAGTAAATGTGCCTCCCGTCTTGGGAAGAAGTTATTAAAAATGTTATTATTGTTTGCTTAACCTTGTTACCCCTTTTTCAGAAAAATAAAACCGGTGTAGGACGGCAGCCCGCGGACGGTCTGCATTTTGCTAAGGGGGAATGTGTCGCCCTGGGCAAGCCAGGGGTCACGGGTCACAACACCACCACACCCCACACTCCAGGTAGGCACATCACAGCTAACCAGAAATCCTTGTTGCCTTCCTCCAGAGGCTGGTGATTCACACCAGGGGGTGGGCCAGGCGGTTGGCTCCGCCCACCAAGGAGATCACAGCTCTGGAGGCGGGAAGTACCAGGCAGTACAGTCAGGGAGGAGGAAGTGGAAGGAGTGGAAGATAAGCCCGGGCAGGGCAAGAGTGGAGTCAGCTCAGGGACGAGCTTGAGTAAACAACAGAGAAGTGAAAGTGAAGGAAGGGAAAAGTGGAAAAGGAGGAAAGCAAGTGAGGTGACAAGAAGGAAGGAAAGCCTGAGGGTCCAGCTTTGTGTAGGGCCAGAACAGCAAGGTCAGCGACGGCGGTGATTGTCTGGAGGGGGACCGTTTGGAAGTTCCTGGAAGGACCCCGTTGGCTGTGTGCCCGGTGGTCTGGAGCAGTGTTCCGAAGGACAGTCAGCATCAGGGCAGGGGCCTCTCGGACCCCGGCAAGGCTAGGAGTCGCCAAATTTGCCGAATCCGTCAGTGAAGGGGACGAAGATCCCCCAGCAACCAAGTCCCGATTGAAGGCAACAGCCCAACCTGAAGCAGAGAGACACCGCCACCGCCACGGCACCAGTTTCTCAGGGCCAGCGCCTGCGGGCAAAGTGTAGAGCTCCTCCGGCCCAGATTGCAGTCGGGGAGCGGGTAACCGGAGGGAATCCACCGCTACCATCAGTCAAACATAGGTGCAAGGAAGAGTGACATCACCGTCAACTACCGGGAGTGCAGGTGCAGCCGTCTGTGGGACCGTCCTACCAGCCGTTTGGTTTACCGTACAAACTGTGTCCGTGTCTCAGGCTGAGTGAGTACTACAGTGCCGCAAGGCACAGCGCTGCCCCCGCGTCCCTGCGCCCACCAGGCCCCGCACCTCCTTCTCCACCCCCGGGCCCCGGGATCACCAACCCCTACCCACGGAGGGGCAACACAACACCTGGCTGCTCCGCATCACCATCCCCGGGACCCCCGAATTGAGCAGCGGTGGTGAAATCACCACAACCGTGGGTGGCGTCACGAACTATAACAATCACCCAACCACAAATCCCCTTTCACTCACGGGCGAGGAGTGTCGCTCGAGAAACCCTGGGATCCGGCCCACAGCTCGAGCCACCACTGAGCAGCTGCCGGACCCGAGCAGAAGGGGTGAGCGCGGTGTGCTGACACCCTCCTCCCCGCCCGCGACAGGTATATACTATGTTACCGATATATAACGAAAATTAATAAGAAAAGAAAGAGAAAGGTATATATCCCCATCAGCAGTCAGTGTCCACCGTGCTCCCAGATGGAAAAGGAGAGGTTGGCAACTGGAAGGTTAGGTGGAGGATACAGAGCTGTGTGGCTATGAAATTAATAGTAGCCTGAACCAAGTTAGACGCCACTCGGATCTTGAGACTGGGAGCCCTGTTAGCTTCACAGGGTCCACATGCCCACCCAGCCCAGGAACTCCCTGTTAACATCACAGGGGCCTTTGAGTACGCTGACCGTGTGCATTGGGGCCACACCTGTGGACAGCAGGCGCATCAGCAGCAGCAGGCCTGTTAATGCCACTGGGCTGCACAAGCAGGACTGGTAGGACAGGAGCTTGTCTTAACCGTTCTGCATTACCAACTGTGGTGGCGGCCTGCATCGACGCCCTATCCCTGCCTACCTCTGGCCTAAAGCCGCAACGGGTTCAACACATGGAGGTGTGCTCTTTCGGAGCATAATAGAAGACTGCACATCTCCTTTTGGCTCCAGCCCGTTTTATAACCTGGGTCCGCCCCAAACCAGGGTGGACCACAATGCACCTCCTGAAGACAAAAGCAGAGTGACACGTCATGAGTGGCATAACTAGCGTCCTATTTGGAACCGCAACTTCAATAATAACCTCATGGCTGCCACGACACAAACACCTCACTAGTCATCGTCTGACCATCAATAATGAGGTGACAAGTCATAGGGGCGGGCCTCTGCAAGCCATTTGGGAGTGGCCTGGCCACATCGTCAGGACACCTGATGCCCTGTGGTCTATATGGGCCCTCCACATCAGGGGCAAGGCCAAAAAGTTCATTACCGGACCTAGTCTCTGATGCAGTAAGTGCCTGACCATGGTCAGTTGCATGAAATACAGTCTCTGAAAAAAGACTATCAGCTTTAGTATGGTGTCTAGGCACAAAACAGGACTTAGACCCAGCACGGAATGCAAGTACCTGTGCAAAGAGGCTTTTCGCACTAAGTGTGGGAGCATGCGCTGTATCCCGAAATGAAGACTTAGCCTCAGGAATGGCACAGTCAGGCTGAGCATACTCACTAGGCAAAACACTGTAGTTAGGCTGCGGCTGGGGTAAATCGGCACACGCATGCGCACTAGCTGCCTCTCCACACTTAGACGTGGAGGAGAAATTGCTCTTCGGGTGTGGACTTGGAGATGCTGTCTATGAACAGAAGGAAAAGCTAAAGGAAGCCTCACTTTCTATCCCTCCGAATCATCAAATGCAGCAATGAATTCCCTGAGTTTGCTATAACATTAGCGTAGCAAAATGTGCATGAGGGTGTCCTGCACAGGTGCTAGAAATAGCTTGGCACCAGTGGGACAATAATGAAATACAACATCCAGTTCTATGATGCCACTAAATGGCAGTATTTTTTGCTATCATTATAGCTTATTAAAAACAGAGCAGGAGGGTGTCATGCAGAGGTGCTGCACATAGATTTGCACCAGTGGGGCACTAATGGAGTACAACAGCCACTTCTTGTATGCCACTAAGTTTACTCAATTTTTGGTATTATAATGTCTTAGTAAGTAACAATGAGTTTGAGTGTGCAATGCAGGCAGACGTGCTGCAAATATCTTTGCACTAGTGGGACAATACAGAAGTCCAAGAGCCACTTTTAGGATGCCACTAAGTTCACTCAGTGTTTGTTAGTATAATGGCTTAGTAACTATCAGTTTGAGTGTGCAATGCAGGCAGACGTGCTGCAAATATCTTTGCACTAGTGGGACTATACAGAAGTCCAATAGCCACGTTTAGGATGCCACTAAGTACACTCAGTGTTTGCTAGTATAATGGCTTAGTAACAATGAGTTTGAGTGTGTAATGCAGGCAGACGTGCTGCAAATATCTGTGCACTAGTGGGACTATACAGAAGTCCAACAGCCACGTTTAGGATGCCACTAGGTTCACTCAGTGTTTGCTAGTATAATGGCTTAGTTATAATGAGTTTGAGTGTGCAATGCAGGCAGACGTGCTGCAAATATCTTTGCACTACTGGGGCAATACAGCAGTCCAACAGCCACGTTTAGGATGCCACTAAGTTCACTCAGTGTTTGCTAGTATAATGCCTTAGTTATAATGAGTTTGAGTGTGCAATGCAGACAGACGTGCTGCAAATATCTTTGCACTAGTGGGACTATACAGAAGTCGAATAGCCACGTTTAGGATGCCACTAGGTTCACTCAGTGTTTGCTAGTATAATGGCTTAGTAACAATGAGTTTGAGTGTGCAATGCAGGCAGACGTGCTGCAAATATCTGTGCACTACTGGGACTATACAGAAGTCCAATAGCCACGTTTAGGATGCCGCTAAGTTCACTCAGTGTTTGCTAGTATAATGGCTTAGTTATAATGAGTTTTAGTGTGCAATGCAGGCAGACGTGCTGCAAATATCTTTGCACTACTGGGACTATACAGAAGTCCAATAGCCACGTTTAGGATGCCACTAAGTTCACTCAGTGTTTACTAGTATAATGGCTTAGTTATAATGAGTTTGTGTGCAATGCAGGCAGACGTGCTGCAAATATCTTTGCACTACTGGGGCAATACAGCAGTCCAACAGCCACGTTTAGGATGCCACTAAGTTCACTCAGTGTTTGCTAGTATTATGGCTTAGTTATAATGAATTTGAGTGTGCAATGCAGGCAGACGTGCTGCAAATATCTGTGCACTAGTGGGACTATACAGAAGTCCAATAGCCACGTTTAGGATGCCACTAGGTTCACTCAGTGTTTGCTAGTATTATGGCTTAGTAACAATGAGTTTGAGTGTGCAATGCAGGCAGAGGTGCTGCAAATATCTGTGCACTACTGGGACTATACAGAAGTCCAATAGCCACGTTTAGGATGCCACTAAGTTCACTCAGTGTTTGGTAGTATAATGGCTTAGTAACAATGAGTTTGAGTGTGCAATGCAGGCAGAGGTGCTGCAAATATCTGTGCACTACTGGGACTATACAGAAGTCCAATAGCCACGTTTAGGATGCCACTAAGTTCACTCAGTGTTTGCTAGTATAATGGCTTAGTAACAATGAGTTTGAGTGTGCAATGCAGGCAGAGGTGCTGCAAATATCTGTGCACTACTGGCACTTTACAGAAGTCCAACAGCCACGTTTAGGATGCCACTAAGTTCACTCACTGTTTGCTAGTATAATGGCTTAGTTATAATGAGTTGGAGGGTGCAATGCAGGCAGACGTGCTGCAAATATCTTTGCACTATTGGGGCAATACATAAGTCCAATAGCCACGTTTAGGATGCCACTAGGTTCACTCAGTGTTTGCTAGTATAATGGCTTAGTAACAATGAGTTTGAGTGTGCAATGCAGGCAGAGGTGCTGCAAATATCTGTGCACTACTGGGACTATACAGAAGTCCAATAGCCACGTTTAGGATGCCACTAAGTTCACTCAGTGTTTGCTAGTATAATGGCTTAGTAACAATGAGTTTGAGTGTGCAAAGGGCAGGAGGGTACAGTGGCAGGGTTGTGGGTCTCTGGGTAGAGGAAAGGAAGCCTGCCTTTCTATCCCTCCTAATGGGGAAATGCAGCGAGGAAATCCCTGACCTTAGCTACACAGACGCTGTCATCTTGTGTAGCTGTTAAACTCTGTTTTCAGGACCTGTCACCTATGGCTCTGACCCTGCCGGTATGAGCCCTTAAAAGGACTGATAGAAAGTGCTATCCCTATTCTGTCCAGCGCTGTGTATGGAGCGTATACAGCAGTATCGGCGATAGGAGCTGCGCCAGTGATGTCTGACACCAAGGACGCAGAAGGCAGATAATGGCGTGCTGGAGGAAAATGTCCGTTTTTATAATGCAGGGACATGTGACATGGACATCCTATCACACATGCCGTTGCTTCTCTGGCTAAAAGTCCACTTAGCTGTGTGTGTGTCTGGGATTGGCTGACATGCTGGCCCTCCCCACTACACGTGCGCGCTTAGGGAAGGAAGACAAGGAAAAAAAAAAAATGGCGATTATACATACAGCAGTGATCTGAATGCGCTGTTCCCGCACACTATACACTGAAATGTCATAATAGTGTGAGTCACAGAGTGACTTACACTATTACAGCGGAAAGCCAGCTAGGTATTAGCTGTTTTTTTTTGCTGCTAGAACCGTTCTCGAACGTATCTAGAACTATCGAGCTTTTATCAAAAAGCTCGAGTTCTAGTTTGATCTAGAACAGCCCCCAAAATCACTCGAGCCGCGAACTGGAGAACCACGAACCACGAACCGCGCTCAACTCCACTTGTAACTCAGACCAAGCTTTCTGACAATGGGCAGCACATTTGGCTCCAGAATGACTTGATAGTCTTGAGATTTCATTGTCTCCTGCATAGCATCAAGACACTCTATGACAGATGCAGCGAATCAGCCGCAAAACAATGTTTTTTTGATACATTTTTCATTTTTGCATCTGTGAACATAGAACTGATATGACTTGCTAAAAAAGTCCAGTTTTGTCTCATCTGTCAAAAGGACATTCTCTCAGATGCTTTGTCTGATTTCAATGTGCAATTTGGCAAATTCTAGTCTCACTTTTTTATAATTTCCTCTCAACAGTGGTTTAAGTCCTCAGTTGTCTTCCATAAAGTCCACTTTGGCCAAAACAGGAATGGATGTGAACTGAAACCAATGCACATGGACCTTGGATTTCACCTCTAATCTCTTTGAAAGATGTTTGGGCCTTTTTTGTATTATACATTTCGTCAATTAGTCATTAATTTTCCTCATGTGGCCACATCAAGGGAGGTTGGCTACCGTCCCACAGACCTTAAGCTTCCAAATAATATGTGCAACTGTAGTAATATGAACATCAAGCTGTTTTCAGATGGTCTTGCAGCCATTACCTTTAATGTCTGTCTATCATTTTTTTTCTAATCTCCTTAGTCAACTGTTCCTTTTAGCTTTGTTTGGTTAATGTTCAGTGTGGTACACACCATGATACCAAACAGTACAGTGACTACTTTTTCACCTTAAGAATAACCCCGTGGCTTAAAGCAATTTGTGGACCCCAGTCCGTCTCGAGTTGTACTCTTGTCCCTATTTGCAGGTACCGTGGCTACGCAATGGGGCCTGGTGCTGTCCAAGGCCCCATATCCTATCTGGCACTGTTCTTTTGGGCTCTGTGTGGCCAGAGAAGCTTGAAACCTCTCCGTCCCGGCAGATTCTGGAAAGCCAACTTGGAGAATGATCTTCCCTAGAATCCTGCACCCTGCATATGGTACCGATTCCGAGGGAGCAATGAAGCTCTACCCTCGGCAACCACATGAACTCCTGTGTCCCACCAGAGCACCGGTGACTCACGTCTGCTCCTTTCCTCTCCTGCCGGAGAGCTCCCTAACTGTTGTGTTGGCTCCTAACTCCCCCTTGTGGCTGCTCCTCCTTTGGGTCCCTGTCACTAGTGGGGGGCTGCCCCCCATGTTTGGAGACTGCCTAAAGACCCTACCCTAGCCCGGTCCCCATTGGGTAGGGCAACCTGGTTGTGTATTTGAGTGTGTAAGTCGTGAAATCGGTACCTACGTCCTCCGGATCAGGGTTACACACTACACCTTAAATGAGGTGTAGTACTCTGTGGTGACTAAAGCCTCAGGGGCGTCACAAATTCACTTTTTGCTTGTTCATCAGGTGATCACTACCTATTTAGACTTTATGATTATAGTGAAACAGCGTTCCTAGTATTACTGTCTCACAATAATTTTTCAGTGTAAGTGCAGCTTAAAGCTGTCTTTGTATTAATGAGCTTTAAATCGGTTCAATACAGTCATAGGAGTGGTACACACATTTTTTTCTGGGCAATTGGAGGCTTTGTAGTTTTACAATTCAAATAATATTCTGAAAATTGATTTCCTGTAAATTAAATATTTTGGAAAAATTTGATGTTAAATTCAAATTTCAACATATTTGCTCATTTCTAATTTAAATTCAATATAAACATGTATTTTTAACATTACAATTATTTTATTTGTACGTAGATGTTGGAATCAATTTTGGTGGTTGGCTTCACTACAGTAATATTGAATATATATTTTTGTAATCCAAGTAGGAAACCTGTTCAAACTTTTTGAAAACCAACCTTGAACGGTGCTAGGAGGACAACGTCAGTTCATCGCAACTGAGAGATTCTTAAGGCTGCTTTACACACAACGATATCGCTAGCGATCTCGTTAGCGATGTGACACGCCCAGATCGTTGTTACGATTTGCCGAGATAGCTCATAGGTCATTTTGTAGCGGTCATATGTACACATCTCACAAATGACGCTACATCGTTCAGCGATATATTATTTGACCAAGGCGGTCACGTGGATGTTGTTCATCGTTGGCAGGGTGTCAAACGTAGCAATATGTCTGCTGCGTTCCAAATGACGAACAATATTTTGAAACTGAACGACGTGTCAACGTTCAACGATTTTCACCCTATTTGCGATCGTTCAGAGTCGCACGTAGGTGTCAACGCTAACGATGATGGAAGTGCGTCACGAAAACCGTGACCCCGACGACGTATCGTCAGATAAATCGTAGCGTGTAAAGGGGACTTTACACTCTCCATTCTGGTTCATCTAGAGATATTCTAACATGATAAAGTCAAGAACAAAGAACAACTCTCCAACGTGCCTTATAGCTCCATAATCCGAGGGACACAAAATGGAGATACCAAGATTCTTATCAGCTATTTCTGTGCAGCCTGGCTAGAAATTATAGATAATTCAACATCTTTAATTACATGCTCCATTATCAAATGGTATATGTGATGGTGGAATATGGGGGGTTGTGTATAATTTTGTGTAGGTTCGTATTTTAGGCGTGGTGCTCTGTCCATTCTGTGTATTCCTTGTGTGTACAATTGTCCTGTTTGCAGCTTAATCACCCCCTGCCGGGCTTTTGTCCCTAGGTCTGGGGGAGGGGGCCTGGGATCCACCTAAACTCTCTGCCTACTTGGGGGATTATTCATTTCGGCTGAGAAAGACAAGAGAGAAGCAGGAAGATTCATCCTCTGGGGGAGACGCTGGGGCTACAGGTAGCACCCCAGAGAGCCATTGAGAAACCCTGATTTCCTTGGAAAAGGACTACTGGAGGATTGTGACTGATCCCTGGGACATTTATCCCATTACTGGACTACTTTACCCTCTGTGTGGTGGATTATTTGATGGACTTTTGGATTTTGCTTGGAATAAATGTTCTTTGGATTGTTCAATCATCTCTCATTCACAATCAACAGAGCGAGAGATGATTGAACAATCCAAAAACATTTATTCCAAGCAAAATCCGAAAGTCCATCAAATAGTCCACCACACAGAGGGTAAAGTAGTCCAGTAACGGGATAAATGAGAAAGACCTCGTCACAGTGTAAAGGTGGCTTTACACGCTACAATAACACTAAAGCGATCTCGATGGGGCCACGGAATTTTTGACACACATCCGGCCGCTTTAGTGATGTCGTTGAGTGTGACACCTATGAGCGATTGTGAATCGTCGCAAAAACGTTCAAAATCGCTCATCGGTGACATCACCCCCTATTCTCAATTATCGTTGCTGGTGCTTGTACGAGGTAGGTCGTCTTTCCTGCAGCAGCACACATCGCTATGTGTGACACCGCAGGAACGAGGAGCCTCACCTTACCTGTGGCCTCTCGCAATGAGGAAGGAAGGAGGTGGGCGGGATGTTCGTCCTGCTCATCTCCGCCCCTCCGCTTTTATTGGACAGCCGCTTAGTGACGTCGCTTTGACCGCCGAACGAACCGCCCCCCTAGAAAGGAGGCGGTTCGCCGGTCACAGCGACGTCTCTAGGCAGGTAAGTAGTGTGACGGGTCCGTGCGATTTTGTGTGCCACAGGCAACGATTTGCCTGTGTCGAACAAATGATGGGGGCGGATACACACACTTGCGATATCGGTAACGATATCGCAGCGTATAAAGCAACCCTTTTGGTCCTGTCCCACATGTGTGATGCCCTGGCCAGGCCAGGTAGTCACAAATAGGGCCCCGCACTACACCGTTCCCTAACAGATGACAGCAGCCAAACATATAAAACCCTACTCACCCCCCTCAGTGCTTGATGGACACACCAGGTGGCAGAACCAGGCAGTTGGAAGAAGCGGGAAAGTTTAGTTGTGTGCTAGAGTTCAAATCTAGAGGTCAAGCGGACAGGTGTGTGGGCTGGAGCTGTGTGCAGCTCCAGCAGAGGAGAGACCCAAAACTGAACCAGTGCCAGGGTAGGAGCCCTGGTACTGCTGGCTAGGAGGCAGACGGAGGTCCCCATCTGCAGGAGCCGGGAAGACGGCTTGCTGGAACCGTGGTGGACCAGGACAGGGTAGGGGCCCTCCGGTACCGACCCGGGGAAACGACTCGGAAACCAGAGCACAATGGGGGGTACTCAGACCCTGAAGCTAGGTCCAGAAGCTACTGGGGGCTAGCTAATTAACTGATTGCGGCCAGGACTTGAGGTCCTGTCCCACCCAAAGTCCTGACTGAAGATAGCCCAACGAGGGGGATAGAATGCCACCGCCATGGCTCAGAGATCCCACGGGCCAGCGTCTGCGGGCAAAGGGCTCCTCAGGCAACCACAAGCCGGGAGAGGACTCCTGACGTTGCAGACGCAGGTAGTCTACCATCACAAAAAGGTGCAGGAGAAAGACGGAGACCACCAACCGGGTGGGGGACCAGACTGCAGCCAGCTGCGATCACCGACCACCATCACCTTGGTTTACCAGAGACTCATGTGTTTACTAATAGTGAGTACATCAGTGCCCTCCACCGCCCATCTCCCTGCACCGCCAAACATCCCCAACGGGTCCCGGGGCCACCATTCCTGCCCACGGAGGGGTTAACAACCTGCTGCGCAACATCTCCCCCAGGTGCCCCGTAACTGCAGCAGTGGTGTCCACCTTCACCACATCCTGTGGGTGGCGTCACAAACCTAACACAGCTCCGGCCATACATCTATGTCCCCAAACCCCCAACCCCTTTTTGATTAACGGGCCAGACACCCTCTGGCCACCCACTGAAAGTCCGGATCCGAGCGGCTCGGCTGCTGAGCATGGGGCAGTACACCTTGATCTCTGGCATCACCTTGTGGAAGTGCGCCTTGAAGTGAAGTCAGGGGTGATCCGTTGCAAAGTTTTCAAAATCCGCCATCTTGCCACCATCTTTTGACGCGAAGATTCCCGCCAGAGTCTTCTTCCCCACGAAAAGAGCGCGAGAACTGAAGCCCTGCCCCCTGGGAACACGGCCGTAAAGCAAAGCTGGAAGTCGCAAAATGAAACTTACCGGCCGGCTAGAGGAGTGCCACGAATAGACCAGGGGGGAGCGGATCGAGGCTGTCTGCTCCGAAGCCTGATGCCGGCCCTGCGTCGACCGCTAGAGCGGCGGCGCCCGTGGGGGAAGCAGCCAGTGAGGAAGCTGCAGCTCCCTCTCCGGACGTAGGAGCGGTGGCGGCGTAGGATTGGCTGCCGCCGGGAACAGCCGCCTGGTTAGAACGAAAGCTAGGGCAGTTCTGTATCCAGGACGGGTCGAGTCAATGCAGCAAGCCTTGGGCTGGAAGAAGGAAATGCAGAAGATGGTGGCCGTGGTGTTGGCAAATGAGAGGCCCGCCTCGTGGAAGGCACCCCGGCAGGATCAAGCCACGCAGACCTCTCCAGTCCCGCCGACCCGTCAGGAGGCAAAACCATCTGCCGGTGAGACCGGCGAACCCCGGATGGCCCAGCTCCCGGAGGAAATGGCGTCGCCTGTGGAGCCGCCCCGGTCTTCCGTGAAGGCCCTGAACCCCGGGATGTACCGCACCTGGTTTGGAGAATCCGTCTCCCGGTAGCTACGGGTGCGGCACGACCCGGTGCAGTAGTACAGCCGGAATCTGTAAGTTGTTATGGAAAAGTTTTAAAGTTTTATACATAAAGACAAGGCCGTGAACTTGCAGGCCACCCAAAAACTATTGGGCCTTGTAAATAGTTCCTGACCACCCTTTTCATGTCCTACAGTCTCTGGAGAGGCTGGTTGAAGGAAGGGCCTGCGGGATATTGTAGGTCAAGGTCCCGTCACCATGCAGACCGGTGACTACCCTCCGGGTCAGGGGTCCCCTGGACGAGGGGCCTCTGAGAGAGACTGCCGGGTAAAGAACTTATTACCCAGCCCGTGTGGGCAACACCCAGACCCGAACCCATTTCCTGGACTGGGGAAAAGGGGTGCTGACCTAGTTTTTAGAGGCAGCATCAAGGTTAGGTTTGCTTGGGTGGGCAAAATGAAAAGGACCCGGTCCCGTCCTGTTCCCGGTTAATAAAAATGTTTTATAATGCAACGTTTAAAGGGGTGGTTCACCCATTTTTTTTATTTTCTATATGAGTTCTACTTACCATTATATGCATCTTCTTCATTGGCTTCTGTTTCCATGTCTGGCACTGAGCGGCGCTATCCTGCACGCTCAGTGCCTGTCACATGACCCCCTGGAGCTGTGGCCGCCAGTATCCTCTGACGTCCCGGCAATTCCGGGCTCTCAAACTTGTCGGGTACGTCAGAGGAGGCTGGCACCACTCAGATTGAGTGACAGGGCTGTGGGCAGTGACTACCACACGTCACAGCCCAGCATCGAGGGGAGGAGCCGGAGGACGTCAGTGTGGAGCCGGCTAAGCGTCCTGCAGATGGTGAGGCACGGGGCACCAGTGTGCAGTACAGGGGGGGTTCTTCAGCTGAAATCCCCCCCTGCACGTAAGTATGTGCTCACACTCTCCACCCGCCCGCTCTGCTGCGATGTCAGGAGAGCGGCCAATGTCGGGCAGTGTGATCATCTGCTCCTCCCAGCAGCACTGCAGGAAGCAGCAAGACACTGACAGGCATGTCACCGCTGTGCTCTGCCATCTGTCCTGCTGCATGGGACCAACTATCTGCACTCTGTCACCTGCACCACAAGTCACAGAGTGGAGACAGTTGGTGACAGAGCACCTCTGCCCCCCCTCTCTTCTTTCCCCACTCTCTTCTCTCCCCCCACTCTTCTGCCCCCCCTCTTTTCCCTCTCACTCTCTCCCCCCCCTCGCTCTCTTCCCCCCTCGCTCTCTCTTCCCCCCCTCACTCTCTCTTCCACCCCCCCTCGCTCTCTCTTCCACCCCCCCTCGCTCTCTCTTCCACCCCCCCTGCTCTCTCTTTTCCCCTCCTCGCTCTCTTTTCCTCCCCCCCTCGCTCTCTTTTCCTCCCCCCCTCGCTCTCTTTTTCCCCCCCTCTCTCTCTCCCCCCCTCGCTCTCTTCCACCCCCCCTCGCTCTCTCTTCCACCCCCCCTCACTCTCTCTTCCACCCCCCTCGCTCTCTTTTCCTCCCCCCTCGCTCTCTTTTCCTCCCCCCCTCGCTCTCTTTTCCTCCCCTCCCCCTCGCTCTCTTTTCCTCCCCTCCCCCTCGCTCTCTTTTCCTCCCCCACTCTCTATTCCTCCCCCCCTCGCTCTCTCCTGGCATGGTCAGTACAGAAATCTCTCCATTGTGGAGGGAGTAATAAACATGGAGTCCCTACTGTGTCTGTGTATTTATTTCTAATAAAGTATTTTTCTCTGTGTAGTGTCTTTTTTTTTTATTTAAACCCTTTATGGGAGATTCTTAATGGCCAGGTCAAACTTGGCCTGACATTAAGAATCTCGGGCTTTATACCAGCTGGTAAAACATAGCTGGTATTAACCCCTTATTACCCAGCGTGCCACCTGCCACCAGGGCCACTGGAAGAGTTGGATACAGCGCCAGAAGATGGCGCTTCTATGAAAGCGCCATTTTCTGGGGCGGCTGTGGACTGCAATTCGCAGCGGGGGCTCCAGAAAGTTTGGGCCCCCTGCACTGCGGATTCCAATCCCCAGCTGCCAAGTTGTACCTGGCTGGACTCAAAAAGCCCACGTCATTTTTTTTTTAATTATTTCATGAAATTCATGAAAAAAAGGGCTCTATATTTTTGGTTCCCAGCCGGGTACAAATAGGCAGCTGGGGGTTGGGGGCAGCCGTACCTGCCTGCTCTACCTGGCTAGCGTACAAAAAATATGGCGAAGCCCACGTAATTTTTTTAAAAACGTTTTCGGGCAAAAACCTTTATAAAAAAAAAAAAAAAATGCTTCCCTGGATTTCTATTGCCAGTGAAAGTAACACCAAGCAGCGGGGGTTAGCAGCCAGTAGCTGCTTGGGTTACCCTTAGCAATAGAAAATGCAGCAGGAGCCCACAAACAATGTGATTTTTTTTTTCATTTTTAATTTTTTTTAAAAAAAAAATCGACATGGGCTTTGCCCATCGAGCACCAGAGCATTTTACTGCTCATTCATCCCAAGTAATCAGATGACTCCAGTGTCGGCCGATTACTTGTTCTGTGTCCCCCTGCATCCATCGCAGCGTGTACAGGCTGTGAGGTCACCTGAGTTCAGTCCAGCACTGGAGTCAGCTGATCTGAACTCAGCTGAACTCCAGCCCGCACATGCTGTGATGGATGCAGGGGGACACAAAACAAGTAATGTCTAAGCCACACGGCGAGAAAAACAGTGCGAGTGCAGTGCGATAAAACATTGCATTCCACTCGGGCCAATATTAGCCTGTGTGTCAGCGCACATGAGCAATTATTTTCTCAGCCTTAATTGGACCGAGAAAACAATCGCAGCATGCTGCAATTGTAATGCAAGACTCTCTCTTTTACCCATTCAAGTGTATGGGGTGAGAGAAAAATCGCACTGCACTTGCGGTACATCGGTGGACTACGGAGGAGAGAGGGAGAGAAATCCCTCCCACCCCTCCTCAGTGCTGGCCCACCCCTCGAGTGCCGGACCGCCCCCCACAGCTGAGGTCTGCTCGCACAGTCGGACCTCAGTCGCAGGGACACACGCATGACACTTAGCTCTGCTGTACTGAGCGTGAGCCGAGTGTAATGCGAGGGGATCGCAGTAATCCCCGTGTGGCCCCAGCCTAATCGTCCGACACTTGAATCAGCTGATCTGAACTCAGCTGAACTCCTGTACACACAGCCCGCACACACAGCCCGCACACGGTCACATGTGATCGGCAGCAGGCAGTGACTGCTGTTAAGGCTACATTCACATGACCGTTCCATTTTTGCGGGCCGCAAAAAACGGTCCTTTTTTTTCACGGATGCATCCGTGTGGCATCCGTGTGACAGCTGCGTGCCTTCCGTTTTTTTTGCGGACCGCAAAAAATGGAAGCAGCAAGAAAGATAAATAGATGAGTAGATATAGAGATGGATAGATAGATAGATAGATATAGAGATAGAGAGATAGAGGGATGAATGAATGAATGGAGGGATGGATAGATAGATAGATGAGAAAGACATATATAATGTCCCACCCCCCTGCATATTCTAAGCTGGCACCCTTTTGTGACTTTCATGTGGCACTAAGGTGCTTAGTCTTGTATTTAGCCAAAAAATAAATAAATAATAAAAAAAAGATATGCGGTCCCCCTATCTTTTGTAGCCAGCTAGGGTAAAGCAAACGGCTGCAGCCTGCAAACCACAGCTGGCAGCTTCACCTTGGCTGGTAATCCAAAACAGAGGGCACCCCACGCTGTTATTTTAAATAAATAATTTAAAATAAAAAACACGGGGTCCCCCGAAATTGGATCACCAGACAAGGTAAAGCGGACAGCTGTGGTCTGGTATTCTCAGACTAGGGAGGTTCACCATTATTGGACTCTCCCCAGCCTAAAAATAGCAGGCTGCAGCCGCCCCAGAAGTAGCGCATCCATTAGATGTGCCAGTCCTGGTGCTTTTCCCAGCTCATCCCGTTGCCATGGTGTGGTGGCAAACGGGGTAATATATGGGGTTAATACCAGATGTGTAATGTCACCGGGCATCAAGCCCTGGGGTTAGTGATGTCAGGCGTGTATCAGATACCCGACATCACCAACCCATGCAGTAATAAAAAAAAAAAGACAACAAACACATTTTTATTTGGAAAAAACACTCCCCAACACATTCCCTCTTTCACCAATTTATTAGAAAGAAAAAGAAATCCAGGTCTGGTGTAATACAAAGGGGTCCCACGACGATCCATATCATAGTCAATGTCCCAGTCAATGAAGAACAGAATGTTCCCTATTTGCTGGGAGAGCCGTGCAGTGACCTGAGCTAACATCAATAGGTCAGCCCAGGTCACTGCAGGGCATGACGAGTGCTGCTATCAGGAGGTTAGCGAGGTATATTACCTGCGATGATCGCTGAACTCCTGACAGCAGCGCTGTCACAGAGTTCAATGACCGCCTCCTTCACAAACAAAGTATCGCGAGCGGCCCGTGACGTCACCACTAGTCACAGTCTCGGGTCGACAGCGAGAGGTGATGTGACAAGCGGCGGGCATAGAAGGCAGTGACGACCGCTGACGTCAGGAGGGCAGGACTTCATCACCGTAGGTAATGAACTTACTGACCTCCTGACGGTAGCGCTTGTCATCCCCCGCGGCTGCTGACACTACAGTGCGGGCCGCTGCTGACACTGCTGAGCGGGCAGCCCTGGGGCTGGAGCGGGACACTGACTGCACGGGCACCCGACGGAAGTCACACGGAAGTGCTTCCGTGTTGCTTCCGGGAATTTTGCGGACCCATTGACTTGTATTGAGTCACGGTTCGTTATTACGGAACAGAGTAGGACATGTTCCATAATAATGGAGCGGACATACGGCATCCGATGTGTTTTATTTTTTTGTAGGATCGGATGCACATGGAAGTGCTACCGTGTACCATCCGATCCTACACAAAAGACATTGAAAAGATGGTCCTGTCTGTGGGGCCGCAAAAAAACAGGAACTGACCAGAACAAATGGAACGGTCATGTGAATGAGCCCACCTGCAGCCATTGCAGCGTGTGCAGGCTGTGAGATCAGGAGTCAGCTGACTCCAGCGCCGGCCGATAAATTCTGTGTCCCGCTGCAGAAGGATCCAGTAAAATAACGGTTGCATGCGCTGCACATTTAATCCACAGGATCCGGTCATATGCGGTTTGCGGATGATACGGACGACACACAGACTAGGCAAAAGGGAAAAAAGCAATCTCATCACCCCGTCACTTTTTTTTCCCCAATTATTTTTTTCACATGTTGCGCCGGCTAATAATCATAATTTCTGTACACACACACACACTCACACTCACATTATACACACACACTCACACACACACTCACACACACACACACATTATACACACACACACACACACACACACACACACACACACACACACTTTCTTCCCCTGGCTGTGCAGAGCTGGCAGCTTCGGATGTCTCTGTGTGATTTCCCTCAGTGCATCCACACAGGGAAGAGGCAGGGAAGAGGCTTTGGGTGGAGAGGAGAGTGGGGGTGTTACACACAATGGGTGTGTTAGATAAGCTAGACACCGCTCTAGAGCCACAAAGAATTCTGGGACTTGTAGGAACTAAACCCAGGAAGTCAGAAGAGGGATTAACCCCATCAGAGCTGGAGCCAGCAATGAAGATGTGCTGCTAGAGCACAATAAAAGGTAATTTTGCTGAAAAAACATAATAGATGTGTTGAGGGGCACATATTAGCAAGATTTATCAGAAAAAAAAAAATCAGTTTTGGTAACTGGACAACTTCTTTAAGTAACCTGTCTCCCGCAAGGGAAGACATCCACAAATATGCTTGATTGTATCAAAGCTATTATAATTGTACATATGTTCTTATCTTTTTCAGTTAAAGCAAAAATAAACCGGTGTCTGTGGTTAACCAAGGGGGAGTGTCACGCCCTGGCCAGGCCAGGTAATCACAAATAGGGCCCTGCACTACACCGTTCCCTAACAGGTGACAGCAGCCAAACATATAAAACCCTAGTCACCCCCCTCAGTGCTTGATGGACACACCAGAGGGCGGAACCAGGCAGTTGGAAGACGCCCACCTAGGAGTCTCAGACAGCCTGGTGCGGGAAAGTTTAGTTGTGTTCTAGAGTTCAAATCTAGAGGTCAAGCGGAGAGGTGTGTGGGCTGGAGCTGTGTGCAGCTCCAGCAGAGGAGAGACCCAAAACTGAACCAGTGCCAGGGTAGGAGCCCTGGTACTGCTGACTAGGGGGCAGACGGCGGTCCCCGTCTGCAGGAGCTGAGAAGATGGCTCGGTGGAACCGTGGTGGACTGGGACAGAGTAGTGGCCCGCCGGTACCGACCCGGGGAACCGACTCGGAAACCGGAGCACAAAGGGGGGTACTCAGAACCTGAAGCTACATCCAGAAGCCACTGGGGGCTAGCTAATTAACTGATTGCGGCCAGGACTAGAGGTCCTGTCCCACCCAAAGTCCCGACTGAAGACAACAGCCCAACGAGGGGGATAGAACGCCACCGCTATAGCTCAGAGATCCCATGGGCCAGCGTCTGCGGGCAAAGGGCTCCTTAGGCAACCACAAGCCGGGAGCGTACTCCTGACATTGCAGGCGCAGGTAGTCCACCATCACAAACAGGTGCAGGAGAAAGGCGGAGACCACCAACCGGGTGGGGGACAAGACTGCAGCCAGCTGCGGGCTCCGACCACTATCACCTTGGTTTACCAGAGACTCGTGTGTTTACTAATAATGAGTACATCAGTGCCCTCCGGCCGCCCATCTCCCTGCACTGCCAAACATCCCCAACGGGTCCCGGGGCCACCATCCCTGCCCATGGAGGGGTTAACAACTTGCTGCGCAACATCTCCCCCGGGTGCCCCGTAACTGCAGCGGTGGTGTCCACCTTCACCAAATCCCGTGGGTGGTGTCACGAACTTAACACGGCTCTGGCCGTACACCCACGTCCCTAAACCACCAACCCCTTTTTGATTGACATGATCGCAGGACCCCCGGGTCCGGAGACCCTCGAGCCAGCCGCTAGAGGTCCGGATCCGAGCGTCTCGGCTGCCGAGCACAGGGCGGTACACATGCGTCACTTGTTAAACTTTATCCATGTCCTAATACGAAACCTGTATTTGAGGTGCATGGATTAAATATAAAACTAATAAAAGACTGCAGCATATCCATAAAGAAGACCTACATTGAAAACAAGAGATCCATTTTAATAATTTTAAAGAAATAATATATAACTAAAATGTTGAATTACGTGTGTTCGGCAAAATTATTACACAAAAGACCTGATGAGTAAAAACTGTAAGCCTTACACAGAGAGTGTCCAGAGTACTAGCTCCTTTATATACATAAGGTAGTAGTTTAACACTTTTGAAGACCTCTTGCCCCAGACGGTTTTTAGACTGTTCCCCGTTTGCTCAGTGTCTAAGCAATAAGGTTCTTTACGTTCTAATTAGAGCAAAGGTATACTTCAGAATTGTCTATTCTGCTACTGAAATATCTTGTATCCTGACCTCATTTCTCATCTGCTGCCTGCCCTTAACGTTTGTCCGTCTACCTTTGAAAGTAAATTCCACCTTCCCTGACCTTCGTCTGCCTGAATACTCATAATGGTTCTCATTCTGGCACTACACATTGGAATCCATTATCTGTTATTTGCTTCTAACGGAAACTACTTTAAAGATGTAGCCAGGGGAATCGTTGTGAAGTTTAGATCTCTCCAGGGGTTAAATAGTTAAAATAGGGAACCCCTCAAAACTACACTCTTCAATTTGGCCGTAAAGGGAACCGGTCACCTTAGTGATGCTGCACAAACCCTGAGCCGCATGAATCTTAACCTGGCTACATGACTGCAGCAGGTATATTAAAGATTAAAAAAACAAGAGCCACAGAAAAAGGAATTGAAATTCCCTCCTAAAATTCAAATATTAACACAGCAAAAAAAGGGCAACAGTATTTACATGCCGAGGTCACACAAAGTATCCCACTAGCAGCCCACCCTGATGAAGGCAACAGAGGAGCAAGATACTGATGAGACAACCAATCTCTAATTACAAGTTCTAGGGTGGGATTGCTTAGTATTAGAATTGCACACGGATAAGGCCTGTATAGGGCGCTGGTCACACAGCCTATTAGTGACACCCATACTGTTAGATTAGGTTGGCTGCCCAGGACTATATAGTGCACCCTACCAGGACAGACACCCTTGTTTAAAAGGCTAACATTTATTTGTCTGGCTGCATCCTGTAGAAAAATTAATATAAAGCGCAATTAAATATACAGCTGTATCCTGAAGTTTACATACACTATCTACGGTAATAAGACACATCTGCATGTTTTTCTCACTATTTGACATGAAATCAGAATAATCCTTTCCCATTTTAGATCAATTAGGAACCAAAATTATTTATATTTGCCAAATGCCAGAATAATGAGAGAGAGAATGTTTTAAGGCATTTTTTTTTTTACTTTCTGCAAAGTCAAACGTTTACATACACTCAGTACTATGCCTTTAACCCTAGAATGCATACCTGGGGCCTCGCAGGCCTGCTAAGTTACTTGTTTTGTATGGTAGATTTCTATGGTTGCATGTTCTAGGGTTAAACAATGTGGGACAGGCCATGTGATGATGTCATATCTTTGGAAGCTTCTGATAGGCTTACTGGCAATATTTGAATTAATTAGTGATACACCTGTGGATGTATTTTAATGCACACCTGAAACACACTGCTTCTTTGTGTAGAATCATGGGAACGTGAAAATAAATCAGACAAGATCTAAGGAAGAGAATTGTGGACTTGCACAAGTCTGGTTCATCCTTGGGTGCAATATCCAGGTACTTGAAGGTGCCTCATTCATCTGTACAAACAATTATATGCAAGTACAAGCAAAATTGTTATGTCCAGCCATCATACCACTCAGAAAGGAGACAGGTACTGTGTGCCAGAGATGAATATGCTATGGTCAGACATGTGCACATCAACCCAAGAACAAAAGCAAAAGACTTTGTGAAGATACTGGCGGAAGCTGGTAAGATTGTGTCATTATCCACAGTGAAACAAGTACTACATCAACATGGGGGGGCTTGTAATTTATGTTGTTTGTATAGTTTTCTGTACAGTTCTTCTTTATGTCCTTTTATAATGTTTCAGGCTCTCGGATACGCCTTTTTGGTTGTATATTTTTGTTGGCTGAAAAGCCACTTTTCCAGGAAGGAGCCATTACTTAAAAGAAACATAAAAAAGCCAGATTACTGTTTGCAAATGTGATACCCTGGCCTATCAGGTCGTCACAGGGTATTATGCAATCTGACCTTCTGCATGATATCCATCTCCTCCTTGGTTACGGGTCCCTGACCTTTGGTGTTGCTAAGAACAAGCTAATCGAAACCCTAGGAACACTCTGCACCATACCCACCAGACATACCAGTGGAAAGCCTGAAGGGAATAGGGCTGGCCCCTTGGGGGATTGGTTAAGGGGAGGTCAGGAGTGTTAGAAGACAGTCAGTGTTGAGAGTGACTCTCCAGTGGAGAGGTCAGGAGCTGGGCTCCTCATTTACTAGGTGGCAGATGTTGGTCTGGGCCTAGTAGGAGCTGGACTCCGGTCGCAGGGGATCATAACAAGGGGCACGGACTGTCGAGGACAGCCGGCGGCCTTGTGCCATCACCAGGTAGGGGCCAGGGCACAATGGGGTACGTGGACCCCAGGTCAGGAAGAAGCTTCAGGCGTCTTGGTAATTCACCCGACGAGGATGGAGCCTTCAAGATCCGTTCTCCACCCGCTCCAAAATAGGGGTACTAGTGCAACGAGGGGGATAGGATTTTCCCACTGCCTAGTCCAGAAAATCCCAAGCATGAACCCTGAGATCAAGCTCACTCCGTTAGCCATACGGGTGAGCAGGACCCATTTAGTTTCAAGCTAAAAGGGACCAACTACAGAAAAGAGGTGCCAAGGTTAGGGTCACAGGCTAACAAGCAACACCAACGGGCACAGGATCCAGGCGTGCTCCCTCCCTGCTGCAGTGGCATCAAGAACTTTGGTTTACCACGGTTGTTAGCATCAGAGTTATTGGACTGAGTCCGCATTTTTACCGGCCCGACGGCACCTCACCGACACCATCACTGAGTCCCGGGGCATCCCCCCCATCCGTGGAGGGGTTAAACACCTGGCTGCCCACACCATCGCCACCGGGTACTCCCAGCCACAGCGGTGGTACTTTACCCTTACCACACACCATGGGTGGCGTCACAAACTTTCCACACCATCCCCTGTACATATACCCCCTTTTTTCGAGTGGTCGCACAACCCCTGGGTCCGGACGCCCCTCGAGCCACCGCGGATCCGGATCCAAGCAGCTCGGCTGCTGACGTGGGGGCAGCACACAAATGCACACAGGAAAAAAGACCTTAATTTCTGGAGACATGTCCTGTGGGCTGACAAAACTAAAATTGAACTGTTTGGTCGTAATGACCATCGTTATATTTGGAGGAAAAGGGAGATGTTTTGAAGCCTAAGAACACCATCCCATCTGTGAAACATGGGTGTGGCAGCATCATGTTGTGGGGTTGTTTTGCTGCAGGAGGGACCGCTGCACTTCACAGAATAGATGGCATCATGAGGAAAGAAGATTATGTGACAATGCTGAAGCAACATCTTAAGACACCAGCCAGGAACTTAAAGCTTAATGGGTCTTCCAAATGGACAATGAACCGAAGCATACTGTCAAACTGGTTACAAAGTGGCTTAAGGATAACAAAGTCAATGTTTTAGAGTGGCCATCACAAAGCCCTGATCTCAATCCTATTGAAAATGTATGGGTAAAGCTAAAAGGCAACCTACAAACATGGCTCAGTTACATCAGTTCTGTCAGGAGGAATGGGCCCAAAATCCTACCAAGTAATGTGAAAAGCTTGTGGAAGGAGATCCAAAATGTTTGACACAAGTCATACATTTCAAGGGCAATGTTACCAAATACTAATGCAATGTATGTAAACATTTGACTTTGTAGGAAGAAATAATAATACCTTAAAACATTTTCTCTCTCACTATTCTGGCATTTGGCAAATATAAATAATTTGGGTTCCTAATTGACTTAAGACAGGAAAGGTTTATTCTGATTTCATGCCAGATGGTGAGAAAAACATGCAGATGTGTCTTTATAGATGGAAACTTCTGGTTTTAGCTGTATATAATAAATATGAGGTATTGGTAGATATTTTGGACAAGATATTTTGGCTCAGGTCAGAGAAACGAATGCTCTAGGAGTGTGCAGCAGCCCCCCTTGAATTGTGATGAGCACCCATTACAAGCCTTATCCATGCAGTGTGCAATTCTAAAATTAAGCAATCACCTTCTCCATGAATTGGTAGGTTGTGAGAGGTTGTTTCATCAATATTTTATACCTGTGTTGCCTCCGTCTTTATCAAGGGGGGATGCTGCATCCTGCTAGTGCGATCATTTCTGTGACCAGTGCAGGTAAATACTGTTGCCTTTTTTGGCTGTGTTAATAAGCCAGATACTTTTTTCTCTGAAAATCCAGAGAAATATAGTTTAAAGATCTCTAGCCACAGCGGAGACTAGTCCAGCGCACTTTGGTCATCTTTTCCCAGCGATCTTCACGGTGATTGACAGATATCTCACTATAACAGAGAGCTGTCAATAGCCTAGTGAAGTGATATGAATTTGGATTTTAAAATATACAGTACAGACCAAAAGTTTGGACACACCTTCTCATTCAAAGAGTTTTTTTTTAGTTTCATGACTTTTTCATTTTCATGAAAATTGTAGATTCACATTGAAGGCATCAAAACTATGAATTAACACATGTGGAATGAAATACTTAACAAAAAGTGTGAAACAACTGAAAATATGTCTTATATTCTAGGTTCTTCAAAGTAGCCACCTTTTGCTTTGATTACTGCTTTACACACTCTTGGCATTCTCTTGATGAGCTTCAAGAGGTAGTCACCGGAAATGGTTTTCACTTCACAGGTGTGCCCTGTCAGGTTTAATAAGTGGGATTTCTTGCCTTATAAATGGGGTTGGGACCATAAGTTGTGTTGTGCAGACGTCTGGTGGATACACAGCTGATAGTCCTACTGAATAGCCTGTTAGAATTTGTATTATGGCAAGAAAAAAGCAGCTAAGTAAAGAAAAATGAGTGGCCATCATTACTTTAAGAAATGAAGGTCAGTCAGTTCGAAAAATTGGGAAAACTTTGAAAGTGTCCCCAAGTGTAGGGGAAAAAACCATCAAACGCTACAAAGAAACTGGCTCACATGAGGACCGCCGCAGGAAAGGAAGACCAAGAGTCACCTCTGCTGTGGAGGATACGTTTATCCGACTCACCAGCCTCAGAAATCACAGGTTAACAGCAGCTCAGATTAGAGACCAGGTCAATGCCACACAGAGTTCTAGCAACAGACACATCTCTAGAACAACTGTTAAAAGGAGACTTTGTGCAGCAGGCCTTCATGGTAAAATAGCTGCTAGGAAACCACTGCTAAGGACAGGCAACAAGCAGAAGAGACTTGTTTGGGCTAAAGAACACAAGGAATGGACATTAGACCAGTGGAAATCTGTGCTTTAGTCTGATGAGTTCAAATTTGAGATCTTTGGATCCAACCACCGTGTCTTTGTGCGACTCAGAAAAGGTGAACGAATGGACTCTACATGCCTGGTTCCCACCGTGAAGCATGGAGGAGGAGGTGTGATGGTGTGGGGGTGCTTTGCTGGTGACACTGTTGGGGATTTATTCAAAATTGAAGGCATACAGAACCAACATGCCTACCATAGCATCTTGCAGCGGCATGCTATTCCATCTGGTTTGCGATTAGTTGGACCATCATTTATTTTTCAACAGGACAATGACCCCAAACACACCTCCAGGCTGTGTAAGGGCTATTTGACTAAGAAGGAGGTGATGGGGTGCTAGGCCAGATGACCTGGCCTCCACAGTAACCAGATCTGAACCCAATTGAGATGGTTTGGGGTGAGCTTGAACGCAGAGTGAAGGCAAAAGGGCCAACAAGTGCTAAGCATCTTTGGGAACTCCTTCAAGACTGTTGGAAGACCATTTCTGGTGACTACCTCTTGAAGCTCATTAAGAGAATGCCAAGAGTGTGCAAAGCAGTAATCAAAGCAAAAGGTGGCTACTTTGAAGAACCTAGAATATAAGACATATTTTCAGTTGTTTCACACTTTTTTGTTAAGTATTTCATTCCACATGTGTTAATTCATCGTTTTGATGCCTTCAACGTGAATCTACAATTTTCAGAGTCATGAAAATAAAGAAAACTCTTTGAATGAGAAGGTGTGTCCAAACCTTTAGTCTGTACTGTACCTTCTCTGAAATGCCAAACAAAAAATACACTGACTACAATAATGAACTGTGTTTCCCCGAAAATAAGCCCTACCCCGAAAATGAGACCTAGTAAGATTTTTCTGCGTTTTTGGAGTAGGCTTGAAGCCATGCTCCAAAAATAAGTCCTAGTTATATACTCAAACAAACTGTCCTGAAATAGGGCTTGTGCAGCCCTATATCAGTATACATAACTTTTATTGTCCGCTTGTGTTGCTCTAAGCTCCGGCTAATTAAGTGAATGAATATTCACACTCTTCCCTATCCAGAATCCTACCCAGCACTCTAAACCCTGCACGGGTCTTTACATTCTATGCCTGCTGTACTGTATTCATTTACCAGGATCACATCACAATACTCGGTGGCTAACCTGAGCTGAGACTGAGTGACAGCTGCATAGACATACATGCTATCACTCTGAGATCAGAAGTGCCACCAATGATTGCGATGAGCAATTGCATGGCTAATTAAGTGAATGAATATTCACCCTCCTCTCTCGTAATCCTGCCCACTGCTCTGAGTCACCCACACTCTGCCTGCTGTATTACTGGTACTGCCAGCCCAAGATTGCATCGCAATCCCCGATGACTCTTCTCAGCTGAGAGTGACAGCATTTATGTCTATGCAGCTGCAGTGATACTGTACAACAGGCACAGAGTGTGAGTGCTGGGTTCAGAATGGTGGGCGGGATTCTAGGTGGGAGAAAGGGGAATCGTGCACTTACTTAATTAGCCAGCGCCTACTCACGACAATCATCGGCGGCACTCCTGATTTGAGAGTAATAGCATATATTTCTATGCAGCTGTCACTGTCAGCTCAGGAGTATTAACGAGAATTGTGGGGTACTAATACAGCAGGCACATATAAGAGACCCCCTGAAAATAAGCCCTTGTACATTTTTCAGGGGTGGCACGGTGGCTTAGTGGTTAGCACTGCAGCCTTGCAGCGCTGAGGTCCAGGGTTCAATTCCCACCAAGAACACCATCTGCAAGGAGTTTGTATGTTCTCCCTGTATTTGTGTGGGTTTCCTCTGGTTTCCTCCTACATTCCAAAAACATACAGTTAGGGACCTTAGATTGTGAGCCCCAATGGGGACAGTGATGCCAGTGTATGTAAAGTGCTATGGAATTAATAGCGCTATATAAATGAATTTGTTATTATTATTATTTTTCAAAACAGGAAAGAATATAAGCCACTGTCTTATTTTTGGGGAAACACGGTATCTAAGCACTAACTCATGCTGTCTATAGTTTGGCTCGCAGGAATCAGGTAAATCCTTTGCAACCATAGGGGCGCTCATCTTCCCTGGTATGACTTCTGTCAAAATGTGGAGACAGTGGTTGTTATCTTAACATTGAATATGTTTGGTACACATACTGGTTAACAGTTAGCATTGTGTGTATACAGTACAGACCAAAAGTTTGGACGCAACTTCTCATTCAAAGAGTTTTCTTTTTTTTCATGACTCTAAAAATTGTAGATAGAAGACATCAAAACTATGAATGAAAACATGTGGAATGAAATACTTAAAAGAGTGTGAAACAACTGAAAATATGTCTTATATTCTAGGTTCTTCAAAGTAGCCACCTTTTGCTTTGATTACTGCTTTGCACAATCTTGGCATTCTCTTGATGAGCTTCAAGAGGTAGTCACCGGAAATGGTTTTCCAACAGTCTTGAAGGAGTTCCCAGAGATGCTTAGCACTTGTTGGCCCTTTTGCCTTCACTCTGCGGTCCAACTCACCCCAAAACATCTCGATTGAGTTCAGGTCTGGTGACTGTGGAGACCAGGTCATCTGGCATAGCATCCCATGACTCTCCTTCTTAGTTAGATAGCCCTTACACAGCCTGGAGGTGTGTTTGGGGTCATTGTCCTGTTGAAAAATAAATGATGGTCCAACTAAATGCAACCAGATAGAATAGCATGCCGCTGCAAGATGCTTTGGTAACCATGCTGGTTCTGTATGCCTTCAATTTTTAATAAATCCCCAACAGTGTCACCAGCAAAGCATCCCCACATCATCACATATCCTCCTCCATGCAACACGGTGGGAACCAGGCATGTAGAGTCCATCCATTCACCTTTTCTACAAAGACACGGTGGTTGGATCCAAAGATCTCAAATTTGGACTCATCAGACCAAAGCACAGATTTCCACTGGTCTAATGTCCATTCCTTGTGTTCTTTAGGCAAAACAAGTCTCCTCTGCTTGTCTCCTGCCCTTAGTAGTGGTTTCCTAGCAGCTATTTTACCATGAAGGTCTGCTGCACAAAGTCTTCTCTTAATAGTTGTTCTAAAGATGAGAAGGTGTGTCCAAACTTTTGGTCTATACTGTATGTGTGCCATAGTTTGCAACTGTTTTATCTTTCAGCCCCTACTTATACCTCTTTTCAAAAAAGTAGATGCAGTTTTGTGAAAGAGAATGGGCTATGCGTGATATGACAGATATACTATAATTTAAGCCAGAAAATAGACTAAATTGCAGAGTAAATCCATACCAGCCTGTTTAAATAAATGTCTGTTTCATGAATAGAGGATGTCAGACAAGTCCTGTATATTTTTACTGATACGCTAATGTACATGTATCAATACATTGATTTTTATATGCCCAGATGCATCAGAGCTTACTGTAATATTAATTGATGGATGGTGCACTATAGTTATGTGTGTTTACTAAACTATGCACAATATTTTACAAACGAGATAGAATTTTGTTACAGACACAACCGACATTTTACTGTGCATAATTTTATTTTTATTGCGAATGAAATAAAAAAATCTGTTGTTAGAATGTCACAAATCATCTACAAAAGCCCAAGCATGCAATGTAGATTTTATTGCTACTTTGCTATAGATTTTAGCCTGGATATTATAAAGAGTGAAATCTGTATATAAACATTCACTTAAAAAATTAACATTTGAATTAACCCCTTCACTCCCCGGCAATTTTCCATTTTTCATTTTTGTTTTTCCTTCCCTTCTTCCAAGAGCCATAACTTTATCTTTCTGTCAGTATAGCCATATGAGGTCTTGTTTTGTTCAAGAGTTGTACTTTTGAACGACACCATTCATTCTGCCACATATTTTATTGTAAAACGGTAAAACAAAATTGCAAGTGCGGTGAAATTGCAAAAAAAAGTGCAATTGCGCAATTGTTTTTTGAGTTTTTTATTTACCATGTTCACTACATGATAAAACTGACTTTGAAATATGATCTTCCAGGTCGGTATGAGTTCATAGATACCAAACTTGTATAGTTTTACTTTTATCTAAGCGGTGAAAAAAAAATCAGAAATTTGGCAAAAAAAAAGAATTGCGCTTTTGTTGCCATTTTTCGAGACCTGTAACGTTCTCATTTTTCAGGATCTGGGGCTGTGTGATGGCTTATTTTTTTCTCGCCTGAGCTGATGTTTTTAATTACTATTTTTAGGTAGATGTGATATATTGATCGCCTGTTACTGTTTTTTATTGCAATATTGTGACCACCAAAAAAATGTAAAATGCGTTTTGATTTTTCTTTTTCAATAAGCCCTTTACTGATCCGATTAATTTACCAAATGCAGTAATACCTTACTTAAAAGTTTTAATTTATTCTGTGACTGAGCTCTTAGTTCAATTTGCTCTTATGTCAAATTAAATTTCCCCATTAAAATTAATTGAAATGTTATTAATCCATTACAGCTGCTACTTATGGCCCCCATCATGATATATGGCCCCCATCCTGGTACTGTATATAAGATCCCCCATCCTGCTACATGGCCTCCATTCTGGTATACATGATCCTCATGCTGGTACATGGTCCCCATCCTAGTACATTGCCCCACATCCTGGTACATAGCCTCACATCCAGGTACATATGATCCCACATCCTGGTACATGGCTCACATGCTGGTCAGCTGACGTGCTCCCACAGACCATCAGCTGACTTCATGAGATGAGGATACCAAAGGATCGGATAGCAGGTGAGTATAATACCATAGTGTTTTAAGTGTGCGGCATCATGCAGACAGCTGGTCAGCTGCCTGTATGAGATGATTACACTGTGCTGCGTTGTAGGAAATCGGATGGAGGGTGAGTATAAGCTGCTCCTACCTCTCATTTCTGCGTGCATCATGAAGCCTAAAAATACAGAAAGAGCTCAAATCTTGAAAAATTCATAAGTTGGTGCACTCTTAAATCATACACTGCCACTGGATTGTCAGTGATACCTCCATCACAGGCGGTGACACATCCGTGACATCACTGCTTTGAGAACACATTTGGATATAAAAGCCACAGAACAGTGGCACAGAGGCACTCTCATCTGCTTGACATGTAGCAGCGTGTTGAGGTCATGACGCTGCTAACCTAATCCCACTGCTGCTGTCAGCGCCAATGTCCTTGCACTCTCCTCCTCCCTACCCAGCTGGGATACCATTGCTGTTTCCTTTTGGTTACTTGCGCGGTTCCCTGCTCTGCTGCACTGCCAGTCACATGTTGTTTGGTCCTCTGCTGTCCCATATGGCCATCTATGTGTGTTCGGTACCTAGGCCTCAGGCCTTGAGCTTGTCCTGCTAGATTTCTAGTTAATGCCTAGGGTGCATGCACGCTCCCCTTCGCCGCTTATGTTGAAGCGGTACGCGCACCTTGAATTGGTGTTCCTGGGCTATGACTGGGATGCATTCCCCCTGCGCTCACCGTCTCATCCTCAGTGGCATGTGTGACAGTTTGCTCGGCCTTGGACTCCGCAGAGCCTATGTGTACTGCAGGATTTACCTCCCCAACCCCTTTGTGGTCGGGGCTTGCCTGATTTAATTTTTTGGGAATTTTTTTTATTTCGGGCTTTTTGAAGAGGGGGCTTGAGGAGGGGCATACTGTAACGTCGGCATTCTGGTTCCATACTTATGCTGGCATCCCAGCGCCAATGTCCCTGCACTCTCCTTCCCACTATTCTGCTGAGATACCGTTGCTGTTTCCTTTTGGTTGCTTGTGCACTTCCCTGCTCTGCTGCACTGTTACTCATGTATTGTTTGGTCCTCTGCTGTCCCGTACGGCCATCCATGTGTGTTCGATCCCTAGGCCTCAGGCCCTTGTCCTGTTGGGTTCCTGGTTAATGCCTAGGGTGCGCACGCACTCACCTTCCCCTGTTATATTTTGGCAGTGCGCGCAACTGGAATTGGTGTCCCTGGCCCATGGCTGGAGGCATCTGGTATAAAAGTTCCTCTTCTCTGTTTGGTGGAGCCAAGCCACTGCCTTATGTTCCATAATCTAGCCTTGCGTTGGTCCTGCTATGATGCTCTGTTCTCCCTGTATCCAGCACTATTTCTGTCTGTAATTAGTTCTGTCGTGCTTATGTCTGCCCTGAACCTGTCCTGTCCATGTGTTGCCCTGGTACCAGTCTCTATCCTGTTCCTGAGTTTCTGCTGTTTTTTGTACCTGAAAACCTGCTGTGTCCTGTTCCAGTAACCCTTCTGTGAATAAAGTCCTATTTGTGTTGTAAAGGGAACCAATCACCAGGATTTTCGTATATAACCTAAAGTCAGTGCTATACTGGCACAATCAGGCTGATTATCTACATACCTGATGTTTAGGTTTTGAAATCAGTTCATTTTGGAAAAATGAAAGAAAGTAAAGTTTATAAAATTGGCAGCTTCTTGTGTGACAGCAGCTGAGGAGCAGATAATATCTGTGGGGTGTTCATAATTATCCCCTACCTCTATTAGATTTAGCATAAGTATTATACAATCGATTTAGCAGGACCTGTGGTGAGGACATAGTCATGTTACCAGAAGGGGTGGGGCCTCAACTAACAGAAAAATGTTGCTTCCTTGTATCAGCTTTGTTGGCTGATGCTCCGCCCCTGCTGGTCACATGGGTATGACCTTATGACAGGTTCTAAGAGGGAGAGGGGATAATTATATTATATTATTACCCCCCAGGTCTTATCTGATCCTCAGCTGCTGTCCATCAAGAAGCTGCTGATTTTATAAACTTTACTTTCTTGGATTTCAAAACCTAAACATCCGAGCTGACCACTACAGGTATGTAGAGAATCAGCCTGATAGTGCCAGTATAGCGCTGGCTTTAGGTTATATATGAAAATCCTGGTAATTGGTTCACTTTAAGCCTGAAGCACAGAGTTCCTGCTGTGCCTGCATCACCCTGGTGTGGTCCAAGTCTGCTGTTCCAGCACCATCCTGCTGCAGTCTGTGCTTATTATGCCTGTGCCTCTCTGCTGCGATCTTTGCCTGCTGTGTCTGATGTCTGGTGTCTGATGACCTCTATCCGATGCCTGGAGCAATGCCCGATGTCCGGTGTCTGATGACCTCTGCCCGTTGTCTGGAGCCTTAACTGATGTCCGGTTTCTAATGACCTCTGCCTGATGCCTTGCCTGATGACTTCCTGTGTCTGTCCTGTTCTTGAGTCACTTGTCCTTTGTTCCTGTCCGTCTCTGTGGCCAGGACCAGCCAGTATCCCTGATTTGTCCTGTCTGAGTTTTTGGTCCACTCCTGTGTCCTGGGACCAGCCTGATCCTGACCCGTTCCTGAACTGTACTGTGTTCCCAAGCCAGTCTTCTCTGACCCTGCCTGTACCCTATCCTGCTGTCATCTAGCCCCGGCTCAGCTGCCACAGTCTCTGGATGCCGTCCTTCCCTTCCCTTGCCTGGGTGGGTCCGGGGCCCCCTTTGGTCCAGTGGGTCCACCTCACCTTTGGGATGCGCCATTTCCCTATACTCGCCACCTCCTCCCTGGCGGTGAGTGTGACAGGAAGTTAGAATGCATTTTTGGAGCAGAAACTGTGAAGGGAATCTCCAAATCCTTTTCAAATGCTCAAAATGTTGTTCTGGTGATGAATTATTGATGGTGGTTTTGATGATCTATTCACTTAAGCATCCCTTTTTTTTTTTTTGCTGCCCTTGGGATTGTCTCAGTATGACAATGTGACCCTTGAACCAAGTCTGTGGGGTTAAAAATGTACATATGGAGAACCCGATTATCTTGGTAACTTAATTATAGTACAGACTATAGTAGCCTGGGAACGATCATTAGGGTAAGTTCACACACTGCGTTTTTTTACACTGCATTTTTGTGCGTTTTTTGCAGCAAAAAACGCACAAAAACGCCCTTGCGGCAAAAAAGGACGTTTTTTGGTGCGTTTTTTGCTGCATTTTGCTGCGTTTTTGCTCACTTTTGCGTTTTTTATCAGTGATTAATGCCATTAAAGATTGTTGGAAAAAAAAAAAAAAAAGGTCTGATGTCATTTCCTTCTACTGGACTGAGGGCTATTGTAGGTTGTAGGCTTGTTGGAAGAGGTGGGTCTTGAGGTTCTTCTTGAAGCTTTCCACGGTAGGGGAGAGTCTGATGTGCTGAGGTAGAGCGTTCCAGAGTAAGGGGGGTGCACGGGAGAAATCTTGTACGCGATTGTGGGAAGAGGAGATAAGGGAGGAGCAGAGAAGGAGATCTTGTGAGGATCTGAGGTTGCGTGCAGGTAGGTACCGGGAGACTAGGTCACAGATGTAGGGGGGAGACAGGTTGTGCATGGCTTTGTATGTAATGGTTAGTGTTTTGAACTGGAGTCGTTGGGTGATGGGAAGCCAGTGAAGGGATTGGCAGAGTGGCGAGGCTGGGGAGTAGCGAGGGGAGAGGTGGATTAGGCGGGCCGCAGAGTTTAGGATAGATTGGAGGGGTGCAAGAGTGTTGGAAGGGAGGCCAGAGAGCAGGAGGTTGCAGTAGTCGAGGCGGGAGATGATGAGGGCATGCACTAATGTTTTTGCTGATTCTTGGTTAAGGAAAGCACGGATCCGGGAGATGTTTTTGAGTTGTAATCGGCATGAGGTGAAGAGGGCTTGGATGTGTGGCTTGAAGGATAGAGCAGAGTCGAGGGTCACTCCAAGGCAACGAGCTTGTGAGACTGAAGAGGGAAGAGTTCCGCCCAGCGCAAGAAGGAGAGACACGCCAGCAAATTTCCAGGTGCTTTATTCTGCTTGGTTTCCAATAAAAACGGTCATATAAACATATGAACAAAGGCTACACTCCTGTAGCCGAAACGCGTCGCTGTTGTGTCATTATTCATGGAGGACTATGTCTTAACTGTTCATATGTTTATATGACCGTTTTTATTGGAAACCAAGCAGAATAAAGCACCTGGAAATTTGCTGGCGTGTCTCTCCTTCTTGTGCTGGGCGTAACTCTTCCTTCTTCATTGTACACAGGTAGCAGCACCTGCAGCCCGAGCAGCAGAAGGAAATCTGAGCACATGGAATGGGTGAGCTGAAAGTTTCTCTTTTTGAGCTTGTGAGACTGGGGAGAGTAAGCAACCAACGAGTTTGATGGAAAGGCTTGTTGGATGAGATGAGTGAGGAGGAGGAAAGACAATGAATTCTGTTTTGTCCATGTTAAGTTTTAGGAATCGCGCAGAGAAGAAGGATGAAATAGCAGACAGACATTGTGGGATTCTGGTTAGTAGAGAGGTGATGTCAGGTCCAGAGAGGTAGATCTGTGTGTCATCGGCATAGAGATGATACTGGAAGCCGTAGGACTCTATGAGCTGTCCCAGGCCGAAGGTGTAGATGGAGAAAAGCAGGGGTCCAAGAACTGAGCCTTGGGGAACACCGACAGATAGGGGGCGAGATGAGGAAGTGGTGTGAGAATGGGAGACGCTGAAAGATCGGTCGGTGAGGTATGAGGATATCCAAGATAGGGCCAAGTCTGTGATGCCCAGAGATGAGAGAATCTGTAGTAGGAGGGAATGGTCTACTGTGTCGAAGGCAGAGGACAGGTCCAGGAGGAGGAGGATAGAGTAGTGTCGCTTGGCTTTGGCGGTTAGTAGGTCGTTGGTGACTTTAGTTAGGGCAGTTTCAGTGGAATGATGCGGTCGGAAGCCAGATTGTAGCTGGTCAAAGAGAGAGCAGGAGGAGAGGTATGAGGACAGTTCAAGATGGACATGCTGTTCTAGTAGTTTTGAGGCATATGGGAGAAGGGATATGGGGCGATAGTTTGACACAGAGGATGGGTCAAGGGAGGGCTTTTTGAGGATGGGTGTAATAGAGGCATGTTTAAAGCATGAAGGGAATACACCAGTTGTTAGTGATAGGTTGAAGAGATGGGTTAGGGCTGGGATGAGGACTGCGGTGATGTTGGGGATGAGGTGCGATGGGAGCGGGTCCAGTGCACAGGTGGTTAGATGTGATCTTGAGAGTAGAGTTGAGCGCGGTTCGCGGTTCGAGGTTCTCCAGTTCTAGGCTCGAGTGATTTTGGGGCCTGTTCTAGATCGAACTAGAACTCGAGCTTTTTGCAAAAGCTCGATAGTTCTAGAAACGTTCGAGAACGGTTCTAGCAGCAAAAAAACAGCTAATTCCTAGCTGGCTTTCCGCTGTAATAGTGTAAGTCACTCTGTGACTCACACTATTATGAAATTTCAGTGTATAGTGTGCGGGAAGAGCGCCTTCAGATCACTGCTGTTTGTATAATGGCGATCGCCATTTTTTTTTTTTCCTTGTCTTCCTTCCCTAAGCGCGCGCGTGTAGTGGGGAGGGCCATTATGTCAGCCAATCCCAGACACACACACAGCTAAGTGGACTTTTAGCCAGAGAAGCAACGGCATGTGTGATAGGATGTCCATGTCACATGTCCCTGCATTATAAAAACGAGTGTCTGCCCGTCCGGACGCCATTATCTCTTCTGCGTCCTTGGTGTCAGACATCACTGGCGCAGCTCCGTCCTTTGTCCTATCGCCAATACTGCTGTATGCGCTCCATACACAGCGCTGGACAGCTTAGGGATAGCACTTTCTATCAGTCCTTTTAAGGGCTCATACGGGCAGGGTCAGAGAGCCATAGGTGACAGGTCCTGAAAACAGCGACAGCGTCTGTGTAGCTAAGGTCAGGGATTTCCTCGCTGCATTTCCCCATTAGGAGGGAATAGAAAGGCAGGCTTCCTTTCCTCTACCCAGAGCCCCACAACCCTGGCACTGTACCCTCCTGTCCTCTGCACACTCCAACTCATTATAACTAAGCCATTATACTAGCAAACACTGAGTGTACCTAGTGGCATCCTAAACGTGGCTATTGGACTTCTGTATAGTCCCAGTAGTGCACAGATATTTGCAGCACCTCTGCCTGCATTGCACACTCCAACTCATTATAACTAAGCCATTATACTAGCAAACACTGAGTGTACCTAGTGGCATCCTAAACGTGGCTGTTGGACTTCTGTATAGTCCCACTAGTGCACAGATATTTGCAGCACGTCTGCCTGCATTGCACACTCAAACTGATAGTTACTAAGCCATAATACTAGCAAACACTGAGTGAACTTAGTGTCATCCTAAACGTGGCTGTTGGACTTCTGTATAGTCCCAGTAGTGCACAGATATTTGCAGCACCTCTGCCTGCATTGCACAGTCAAACTGATAGTTACTAAGCCATTATACTAGCAATTTATGCTGCCAGTTTAAGGGCCGTAGTTGCATTGTCAGGGATATTTATTCTTTATTATTCTGCTGTTAATAAAGCTAGACCACCGCTGCAATCTACACCACCTCTCAATTTTTACTACCACATTTTCAGTGCACAATCTTGTTGCAATCAACATGAGTGGCAAAATGACAGATGCTGGTGGAAAGGGGAAGAGGCGTGGTGGAAAAGGAAAAAAAGGGTTTGTCCGTGGGAAAGGTGGCAAAGCTCCATTATCATCTGCTGAAGATAGACCATCTACCAGCAAAAGTAAGATGTCTACTACTTACCGTGGACAATCCGATGTGCTCCCTTTTTTACGGACACGAACAACAGGAACAAAGGTAGATGATGGCCAAAAAAGGAAAATGCTTGAATGGATCTCAAGTGGTCCAACAAGTGCCCTCTCAGCCACTTCAAGTACCGCATCCAAAAAACACCAGTCCTCTGAGTTGTCATCCCAATCAAACTTGCTTTCTCCCAGCTCTGAAGTCTCCATCAGCCCTGCACAGTATGGTGGAACTGAGATGGCTTAGTCTGCAGAGCTGTTCAGTCACACTATAGCCTGGGAATCAGAGGTCTGCTCCCAAGCTACAGTGAGTACAGAACAGGAAATGGTCTGCAGTGATGCCCAGAACCTTTGTGACTCTGATTCAGGCCGTGAGCACCAAGTTTCTGAGCATAATGTTGACCCTTTGTCACAAACTGTAACACCTGTGGTTATAGACAATGAGGAACATACTGATGAAGATGAGACGCAGATACCCGATTGGGATGACAACTTAAATATTCGGTCAGGGCAAGAAGAGGCTGGGTCTGAGGGGGAGGGGAGTGCAAACACAACAATTGATGATGAAGTTCTAGATCCCACCTACTGTCAACCCACAGTCAGGCACTCGAGGAGGTCAACAGAGGTGGTGGAGGAGGATGCAACTGATGACGAAGTTACCTTGCGCCTTCCTGGACACAGTCGGAGTACTGGTAGTACGTCTACAACTGCATCCTCAGCCACCACTCTGCCTCTGAGCACTAGTCGGGGTGGATCAACAGGTCGCATGCCCTCTAAGCCTTGCCTAGCCTGGTTCTTTTTTGACATAGCAAAAGATCGCCCAAATTATGTGATTTGTAAAATTTGTCATGGTTCTCTTAGTAGAGGTCAAAACCTCAGCAGTTTGACAATTTCTTCCATGAATCGTCACATGAATAAATATCATATGTCCCGTTGGGAAGCTCACCGTGCTGCAATGCGGCCTAGCGGAGCGAACCATCCACCGCCTTCCCCTTCCAGTGCATCCGCGCGCTCTTCATCTTCTAGGACTGTGGGGACAGCTGTCACACCTGTTTTTCCACGCACAACTTCCACCACTGTAACCGCAACAGGCAGTTTGCTTGGTAGGTCGTTAGTTGGTTTGGAAGGGGAAACAAGTGAGTGTGTACAGCTCTCTCAGACATCGATAGCACCAACGTTGGATGAAGGCAACATCATGTCTCCGCCTGCACTTTCCTCACAAACCTGCATTTTTCCAGGGACACTCTACTCAACACCGTCTACACACAGCAGCCAGATCTCTGTCCCTCAGATGTGGTCAAATAAAATGCCACTTCCTGCGACCCATGACAAAGCTAAGAGGTTGACTCTATCCCTCTGTAAGCTCTAGGCTACCGAAATGCTGCCTTTCCGCCTAGTGGACACAGGATTTTAGAGACCTTATGTCTGTCGCTGTGCCCCAGTACCAGATGCCTAGTCGCCACTACTTCTCCAAGAAAGGTGTGCCCGCGCTACACCAGCATGTCGCACACAACATCACCGCTTCCTTGAGAAACTCTGTGTGTCAACGGGTGCATTTCACCACCGATACTTGGACCAGTAAGCATGGACAGGGACGTTACATGTCGCTGACTGGGCACTGGGTAGCTATGGTGATAGATGGTGAAGGGTCTGCTGCACAAGTCTTGCCGTCCCCACGACTTGTGTGTCAATCCTCTGTCTGTCCAAGTTCCGCCACTGCTTCTGCCTCCTCCACCTCATCTGGGTCCTCCACCTCTGCCCCAAGCCTGCCTGGTCAGGCCACCAGCGTTCTCACTGCGCAGAAGGAATCACGCACCCCTCATTACTATGCTGGCAGCAGAGCGCAACGGCATCAGGCGGTCTTTAGCTTGACATGTCTTGGGAATAAGAGTCACACAGCTGAGGAGTTGTGGTCAGCTCTGCGGTACGAGTTTAATAAATGGTTGTCTCCACTCAACCTGCAGCCTGGAAAGGCCGTGTGTGACAATGCTGCAAACCTGGGTGCGGCCCTTCGTCTGGGCAAGGTGACACACGTACCTTGTATGGCTCACGTGTTGAACCTTGTCGTCCAGCAATTTTTAACACACTATCCCGGCCTAGATGGCCTTCTGAACAGGGCACGAAAACTGTCTGCTCACTTCCGCCGTTCAAGCGCCGCAGCTGAGCGACTTGCATCGCTCCAGAAGTCTTTCGGCCTGCCGGTTCATCGCCTGAAATGCGATGTGGCGACACGCTGGAATTCAACTCTCCACATGTTACAGCGACTGTGGCAGCACCGCCGAGCCCTGGTGCAATACGTCATGACGTATAGCCTGGGCCAACGAGATGCAGAGGTGGGGCAGATCATCCTGATGGAGTGGTCTCAGATCAAGGACCTATGCACCCTTCTGTACAGTTTCGACATGGCGACGAATATGTTTAGCGCTGACAATGCCATTATCAGCATGACAATTCCAGTCATTTACATGCTGGAGCACACGCTAAACACTATTCGGAGTCAGGGGGTGGGACAACAGGAAGGGGAGGAACTACAGGAGGATTCATACGCGCAAGGGACAACAACATCACCAAGGTCCAGACGTTCATCATCACCAACGCAGCAGGCATGGGACCATGGGGGACAGGGATCAACAAGGGCACATAGTAGCAGGCTAAATGTTGAGGAAGGTGCAGGAGAACATGAAGAAATGGAGGACGAACTGTCCATGGACATGGAAGACTCAGCAGATGAGGGAGACCTTGGTCAAATTTTAGTTGAAAGAGGTTGGGGGGAGATGTCAGAGGAAGAAATAACGGTTAGCACCTCTATGCCACAAACACAGCGTGGACTTGGTCCGCATGGCTGCGCAAGACACATGAGTGCCTTCTTGTTGCACTACCTCCAACATGACCCTCGTATTGTCAAAATTAGAAGTGATGATGACTACTGGCTTGCCACACTATTAGATCCCCGGTACAAGTCAAAATTTTGTGACATAATTCCAGCCATAGAAAGGGACGCACGTATGCAGGAGAATCAGCAGAAGCTGTTACTCGATCTTAGCTCGGCTTTTCCACCAAACAACCGTGCAGGTGTAGGCAGTGATTCTCCCAGTTGTAACTTGACAAACATGGGACGGTCTCGTCATCTTCAACAGTCTACCCGTACCAGTAGGACCGTATCTGGTGCTGGTAACAGCAATTTTATGGAATCTTTTCATAATTTTTTTAGACCCTCCTTTGCAAGGCCACCAGAGACAACAAGTCTGACACATAGTCAACGGCTGGAGAGGATGATACAGGAGTATCTCCAAATGAACATCGATGCCATGACTTTGCAAATGGAGCCTTGCTCCTTTTGGGCTTCAAATCTAGAAAAATGGCCAGAGCTCTCCAGTTATGCCTTGGAGATTTTGTCGTGTCCAGCTGCCAGCGTTGTCTCTGAACGTGTCTTCAGTGCTGCTGGGTGTGTGCTGACAGATAAGCGCACGCGTCTGTCCAGTGACAATGTGGACAGACTGACGTTCATCAAAATGAACAAGTCATGAATCCAGAAGGAATTTACTACCCCTGTGTCATCCTGGGGAGAGTAAATGCTTGTGGATTTGGAATGTGCTTGATGCAAATCAAAACATCCTGTTTGCAACTAGGGCACAAGTGCTGCCACTGATAAGGTGTCTGTGTGGGGCCCAATTTTTGGAAAAAAGGGAGGCTCAGCTTGGAGTAACCCTTGCTTACATTGTTTTTAAAAGAAGCCAAGATGAACAAGTCATGGTTCAGCAAAGACTTTGCTACCTACCCCGGTGTCATCCTGGGGACGGTTAAGAATAGCGTATTTTTGAATGTGCTTGATGCAAAACAAAACATCCTGTTTGCAACTAGGGCACAAGTGCTTCCACTGATAAGGTGTCTGTGTGGGGCCCAATTTTTGGAAAAAAGGGAGGCTCAGCTTGGAGTAACCCTTGCTTACATTGTTTTTAAAAGAAGCCAAGATGAACAAGTCATGGTTCAGCAAAGACTTTGCTACCTACCCCGGTGTCATCCTGGGGACGGTTAAGAATAGCGTATTTTTGAATGTGCTTGATGCTAATCAAAACATCCTGTTTGCAACTAGGGCACAAGTGCTGCCACTGATAAGGTGTCTGTGTGGGGCCCAATTTTTGGAAAAAAGGGAGGCTCCGCTTGCAGTAACCCTTGCTTACATTGTTTTTAAAAGAAGCCAAGATGAACAGAGCTGGGATCAGGAAAGACTTTGCTACCTACCCCGGTGTCATCCTGGGGACGGTTAAGAATAGCGTATTTTTGAATGTGCTTGATGCAAATCTAGCTGTGAATTGTACAACTGGGGCACAACTGCTGCCACTGAAGGGGTGGGTGTGTGTGGGGCACAATTTTTGGAAAAAAGGAAGACTCCGCTTGGAGTAACCCTTGCTTACATTGTTTTTAAAAGAAGCCAAGATGAACAAGTCATGGTTCAGCAAAGACTTTGCTACCTACCCCGGTGTCATCCTGGGGACGGTTAAGAATAGCGTATTTTTGAATGTGCTTGATGCAAATCTAGCTGTGAATTGTACAACTGGGGCACAACTGCTGCCACTGAAGGGGTGGGTGTGTGTGGGGCCCAATTTTTGGAAAAAAGGAAGACTCCGCTTGGAGTAACCCTTGCTTACATTGTTTTTAAAAGAAGCCAAGATGAACAGAGCTGGGATCAGGAAAGACTTTGCTACCTACCCCGGTGTCATCCTGGGGACGGTTAAGAATAGCGTATTTTTGAATGTGCTTGATGCAAATCTAGCTGTGAAGTGTACAACTGGGGCACAACTGCTGCCACTGAAGGGGTGGGTGTGTGTGGGGCCCAATTTTTGGAAAAAAGGAAGACTCCGCTTGGAGTAACCCTTGCTTACATTGTTTTTAAAAGAAGCCAAGATGAACAAGTCATGGTTCAGCAAAGACTTTGCTACCTACCCCGGTGTCATCCTGGGGACGGTTAAGAATAGCGTATTTTTGAATGTGCTTGATGCAAATCTAGCTGTGAATTGTACAACTGGGGTACAACTGCTGCCACTGAAGGGGTGGGTGTGTGTGGGGCCCAATTTTTGGAAAAAAGGGAGACTTCGCTTGGAGTAACCCTTGCTTACATTGTTTTTAAAAGAAGCCAAGATGAACAAGTCATGGTTCAGCAAAGACTTTGCTACCTACCCCGGTGTCATCCTGTGGATGGTTAAGAATAGCATATTTTTGAATGTGCTTGATGCAAATCTAGCTGTGAATTGTACAACTGGGGTACAACTGCTGCCACTGAAGGGGTGGGTGTGTGTGGGGCCCATTTTTTGGAAAAAAGGGAGACTTCGCTTGGAGTAACCCTTGCTTACATTGTTTTTAAAAGAAGCCAAGATGAACAGAGCTGGGATCAGCAAAGACTTTGCTACCTACCCCGGTGTCATCCTGGGGACAGTTAAGAATAGCGTATTTTTGAATGTGCTTGATGCAAATCTAGCTGTGAAGTGTACAACTAGGGCAAAAGTGCTGCCACTGAATGGGTGTGTGTGTGTGTGTGGGGCCCAATTTTTGGAAAAAAAGGGAGACTCCGCTTGGAGTAACCTTGCGGTGTTTTACATGATTTTAGAAGGGCGTGCCATGCCTATATCTGTGTGTCCTCCTCTTTTTCCTTGTCCAGCTCTTTTGTTTTCGCATGAGTATATGTCCTTGTCACTTTCCCATGTGTTTGTGTTGTGTTGTGAGTTGTTTGTCACCTTTTGGACACCTTTGAGGGTGTTTTCTAGGTGTTTTTATGTGTTTGTGATTGCCTGCCATTGTTTCCTATGCAGTTCGAGTTCGGTTCGTCGAACGTTCGACGAGCCGAACTCGAACGGGACGTCCGTTCGGCGAACCGACCTCGAGCCGAACCGCGACCGGTTCGCTCATCTCTACTTGAGAGTAGAGTGGAAAGATTGATTTCTGTCATGGTGGAGAAGCTGGATTTGGAGGAAGAAGGCTGAGTAGCTATGATGAGGGGCTGTGGTGATTGTTGCTCTGATGTAGTCAACCTTCTGCTTGAAGAAAGAGGCAAAGTCTTCAGCTGAGAGGAGAGGAGAGGGAGGTGGTGCTAGAGGACGGAGGAGATAATTAAAAGTGTTGAATAGCTGTTTAGGGTTGTGAGAGAGAGAGGATATGAGGGATGAGAAGTATTTTTGTTTTGCAGCAGTGAGTGTGGACTTGAAGGTAGTGAGGGACTCTTTATATGCAATGAAGTGCTCAGTGGAATGAGACCTCTTCCATCTGCGCTCAGCAATTCTGAAGGCCGGCTCAGTTCTTTAGTCTGACTGGTGTGCCAGGGTTGCCTGTTGATTGTGCGGGTTTTGGTGTGTGTGAGGGGGGCGGCTGATTCGAGAGCTGCAGAGATTGTAGTGTTGTATAAAGTTGAAGCAGCATCTGCATCGTGTAGAAATGCAATGTCTGTGAGAGGGAGAAGGGACTGAGAAAGGGCGTGTAAATCAATGTGTTTTATATTTCTGCGAGGGTGTGAAAGTTTGTGGAGGGGGGGTTGCGTAGTTGGAGAAGAGAGGGAAGAGAATGTGAGTAGGTTGTGGTCAGACAGGGGGAGAGGTGAGTTAGAGAGGTTAGATAGGGAACAGAGGCGAGTGAAGATGAGGTCCAGCGTGTGGCCATCTTTGTGAGTAGCTGCAGAAGACCATTGGGTGAGGCCGAAGGAGGCAGCGAGTGTTAGAAGTTTGGAGACAGATGAGTGGGAAGTGTCAATGGGGATATTGAAATCACCCATGATGATGGTGGGGATGTCGTTGGAAAGGAAGTGTAGTAGCCAGGTGGTGAAATTATCAAAAAAGGCAGTGGCTGGCCCTGGAGGGCGGTAAATGATAGCCAGATGAAGGTTGGAGTTGGCGTAGATGCGAACGGAGTGCACCTCAAAAGATGGGAGAGTAACCGAGTGTGGTAGTGGAATTGGTGTAAAGGAGCATTGGTCAGACAGGAGCAAACCAACTCCTCCACCATGCTTGTTACTGGGGCGGGTGGTGTGAGAGAGTTGGAGACCGCCATAAGAAAGTGCAGCAGGAGAGGCGGTGTCAGAGGGGGTGAGCCAGGTTTCAGTGATGGCGAGGAAGGAAAGTTTATTAGTGATGAAAAGATCATGAATGTAGGATAGTTTGTTGCAGACAGAGCGAGCATTCCATAGAGCTCCTTTTAGTGAGACTGGTGGAGCGGGGGCTGGGTGGATGCGTATGAGGTTTGAGAGGGTGCGGAAATTTATGTTAGGTTGTGGATGTGGGTTTGAAGTGACAATAGGGATGTGGTGAGGAGGACCAGGATTTGGAGAGATATCCCCAGCAGTGAGGAGAAGCAGAGAGAGTGTTAGTAGGTGGGAGCAGGAGAGGCCATGAGGTGGCCGTGAGTGTCTGGAGACACTGGGTGTAATATTGAGGAAAATGTCTGAGGGGAAGGTGAGATGGGTGGGGAGGATGGAGGGAGAGATGAAAAGTTCATTACTTGGTTTAGGGATCAGAGGGGGCAGTAGAAAGTGAAGTATTATAGAGGTGAAAGTTAATAAACACACGAACATTGTTTACATTGACTATTTGGTCAAATACCTTCCGGTCACTTCCGGCCCAATTCTGGCCTAATTCAATGCATCATACTTATATGGTGTATACTTGTATTGGGGCAGACAAAGTCTTTGGGCAGACTTTGAGCTGTCCCAGTATATACACATACAAGTGCATTCAGCTGTGAAGGGGTGGGGTACAACAAGAACCCCTTGATCACTCAATCAAAGAAGCCAGATACAGCATCACATAGGCAAAATAAACAAAGGTCATAAAAGGAAGGTGGGGAAACATGGTGGGGGAGGTCACAGATGCTGCAGCGTGCCAGGAAGATATTGAAGCAAAGAGGGAACAGGTCAGATATATTGGAAAAGCAGGATGAAGGAATTGACATACCATGTATTAAAACACACAGCAGACAGAAGGGGATAGTAGGTCAGTTCATGGAAAAGCAGGATGAAGGAATTGACATACCTGTGGGGAGATAGACATGGTGATTAGATGATGGCAGAGAAGTGATGGTAGAATACCATGTGCATCATAATAATATCTCTGGCCTAATTCAATGCATCATACTTATATGGTGCATACTTGTATTGGGGCAGACATAGTGTATGCAGGAGAGCAGACAGCTGCAGCACTACAAGGTTCAGCATGCTCCATCCAGGACTGTATGCTGGAGGGAGAGACAGGGGGAGCAGAACTACAAGGCTCAGCATACTCCATCCACTAGTGTTTGCAGAAGAGCAGACAGCTGCTGCAGAACTACAAGGCTCAGCATTCTCCATCCAGGACTGTATGCAGGAGTTTTTTGCCCCCCCAAAAAGGACGTGGGCTTCGCCATATTTTTGTATGCTAGCCAGGTACAGCAGGCAGGTACGGCTGCCCCCAACCCCCAGCTGCCTATTTGCACCCGGCTGGGAACTGAAAATATAGGGAAGCCCTTTTTTTTTTTAATTATTTCATGAATTTCATGAAATAATTAAAAAAAATTATGTGGGCTTCGCCCAATTTTTAAGTCCAGCCAGGTACAACTAGGCAACTGGGGATTGGAATCCGCAGTGCAGGATACCCAAGCTTTCTGGGCACCTCTGCTGTGAATTACAGTCCGCAGCCACCCCAGAAAAGGGCGTTTTTATAGAAGCGCCATCTTCTGGCACTGTATCCAACTCTTCCAGCTGCCCTGATGCTGGGTGGCTCGCTGGGTAATAATAGGGTTAGGGCTAGCTGTATATTACCAGCTGGCCCTAAGCCCAAAATTCATGGTGTCATGCCAATATTAGAAATGGCCACCATGAATTTCTGGTAAAGATAAAAAAAAACACAACACACAGAAAAATATTTTTATTAGAAATAAAACACAACAAAATTAGTGACTCCATCTTTATTGAAATAAAGAACCCCCCCTCCCTCTGCAGTAATCCTTGGTCAAGGGTCTCGCACCGTCCAATCCAGATCCAATATCATCTGATCGGTTTGCTGGAAGGCAAAGCGATCAGATGATGTGTCAGGTTCAAGGGCCTGAATCACATCACACATCAGCTGATTGTATAAACGCCGTTTATACAATGAGCTGATGCATCAGTGCAAAAAAAACCTACACACCTCTGTGCAGACTCCTGTCCGATCGCTGCAGGACCTGATGGTAATCAGTGAAGTGGTCTCCCGACCGCATCAGCTGATAGTTTAATCCGGCCAGGCGGTAAAAAGCTGGTGTCACCACGAGACTTACGATCAGCTGATGTGTCAGGTGACTGCATCAGCTGATCACCGCTAGGTCCTGCAGCTATCGGACGTGCCCGGGAGTCTGCACACAGCCGGAGCAGTGGTGGCAGTACCGGGAGAGGAGCTGAGAGCGGACATGTACCGGGAGTCTGCAGACAGGTGAGTATGACATTTTTTTTTTCTACTGTTCACGTTTGATTTTGCAGCTGCTTCCACCTCCCATCCAGACATGGCACAGGACGGGAGCGAACATGGCGCCGGATGGGAGGTGGACGCAGCGGTGGCGGTACCGGGAGGATTCACGCTTCTGTGTTTACCAACTGAAGGAATCCTCTTCCTGTACATGTCACTTTACTACCCACTCCTTGCGTTTATAGCTGCGTTTTTAATCATAGAAACACACTAAACCGCAGCTATATTTGTAATTTGCGTTTTTCATTGTGTTTTTGAACATCTCATTGAACTCAATGGGTGGAAAACGCAGTGAAAAACGCAAAAACAATTGATATGATGCGTTTTTGTGGGCACCACAAAAACGCAGCTAAAAAAAACCCACTGTGTGCAGAAAGCAAAAATGAAAACTTATAGACTTTGCTGGTGAAGCAAAGTCATGCAATTTTCTGAGCGAAAACACACCCGAAAAACGCCGTGAAAAACGCACTGTGCGCACATAGCTTTACTGCCATTATTGAAGATAAAATCATGCGTCCAATGGTATCATGACATTTATTGTCATGGATGGCAGTAGAGAAAAGCATCTCCGCTTCATGTTACATTTATTTAATTTTGATAAAATATTAAATTGTTCTTTTTTTCATTTAAAAATGATCCTGATCAATACAACAAAGATTAAAAAGACAGAAATAAACATATATTAATGGATGGTTTAAATATCGTCTTATCTCGGGATTTTAGTTGGAGATTAGAGATTGTTGGCAGCTAATCCCTCATGCATACTGTATAAAAGGCAACGTTTCCATAGACTAAAACAAAATGTTAGCTCTGCATCGTGTACAAGTAGTAAACAGCTTTAATCACATTCATATTTACAGAGACATTTCTACACTTTGACAATACGCAAGGCCAAACCACAAAGCTAGGCTCAGCAGATTCACCCTTATCACTCCATTATGATGTATATTTACACTGTTCTTTGCAGAGTTGTTTACTTGCCAAGGTATTGCTAGTCCATTATATTATAGAAACAGCTGAGCTTGTTTAGTCTTCCTTTTCTATATCTACCATAGAGTATAATGGAAAGAAATAAAACGTCTCCTATACCTTATTTTGTTGTTGTTTTTTTGGTATTCTTGCATCACTATTATTCTGAATCATTGTCAAATATATGGATGAGTTAAACTGTGCCTATACTGTAGTGAACGCATCCTTAAAGAATCTGTCAGCAGGTTTTTGTTACCTCATCTATGAGCAGCATAATAAGAAGACAGACTGTGGACAAAAGAGCGCAATAGAGTCTTAACTGGTAAACAGCATAGAAAGGGTTAATGGAAAAACTGACCTATAGGGCTTGTACCAGTCACAACTCCAATATTGGCGTGATCACAGGGTGAATCAGCTGCAGCCCCGAAGTTTATAGGTATTTGTAGTTGCAAGAAAGACCGGGTATCATGCCGCGCTTGTCACCAATTCCAGAAGGCAGATAGGGTTAATCCATGTCTTTTATTTAAATAAGAAACAGGTCAACGCGTTTCAAGGGACTCAGCCCTCTTCCTCAGGACATGTGTTAATGACAGGATAATCTGTCTTCTTATTATGCTGCTCTTGGATGAGGTAACAAAAACCTGCTGACAGATTCTCCTTAAGGATGCATTCACTACAGTATAGGCACAGTTTAACTCATCCAGATATTTGACAATAATTCAGAATAATAGTAATGCAAAAATAACAAAAAACAACAACAAAATCAGTTGATATCTTTTTCTTTTTATCTCAATTTTGTCCAGATGCCATGATGACTTTTCATATTCACAGTTTGTCTCTGCAGACTTCCATCTTCTCGAGTCCTCTGTAGCACATCCTGATTCCTGACATGGTGCCTTTAAAAATAAGAGTGTTATTAAAATGTTCTCTAAATAAAAATATCTGTCATATACTGTATCCTAAATAAGCCTTCTATGGTATATGGTCTCCACAAAGTCTACCTTTATGAGCTATAACACAACACTTTCTACCATTATCAGCTCTAAACACCACAATGTCCTCCCTTATAAACCACAGCCTATACCATGGCTGTCCCCTCTCCTTAAATTTTCATTACACTCTCTATATGTTCACACTGTCCCCCGCTGTGCTAACCTTCCTAACCTCACACTATGCCCTCATATTGCCCACCACGCTACCCTCTTCAAGCTGTAACTACTCCTCACATTGTCCCCCTCCACAGTATGATGGTCACCACAGTCATGATATTCACAACAATATAGTATGGACACCACCACAGCCCCCTGTATGTAGTATGATGTCAACCACAGCCCCGCCATATATAGTATGATGGCCCTACTGTACTCCAATCAGTTTTATGGTCCCCACAGAGTATAATATCCACCACAGTCCCATATCCAGCATGGTCACCACAGCCCCCTGTATAATGTACCCCACTGACTAATGTACAGTATGGTCACCACAACCCCTCATTTGCTGTAACCCTACGAGGTCTCTCATTTAAAGACCCCCTTACACAGCCCGTCATTTCATTCTCCCTGCACAACCCCTCATTTCATGGTTCCCTGCACTACCCCTCATTTCATGGCAGCCTGTACTACCTCTCTTTTCATGGTGTCACGCTCCCCGGGTCCCGGCGCCGTTCTTCTGCTCATGGCTGCCCCTCTCACTCTCCCTCCTCTGCGTCTTCCGTGCCTACTGCCCGCCGGCCCCGGCGTCCCCCTGCGACACAGGACGCTCTGTCTTGTTTCCCTACATCTCCTGCACCACTTCCTGCTCTGGTCTCCAGCACACAAGCCTCGCGCATGCGCATTAGGGCGTGCGCGCAGTCGCTCACCTCCTCTTAAAGGGCCAGCGTCGCGGAAACAGGATATGGTCAACTACAGGTACACGGTATATTAGGACTTCCTTTCCATGTGGGCGGTGACTGATGAACGTGTTCCCAGAGCTAGGTGTTCAGGTCCCTTTGTGCCTTGCTTTTGTTAACCCTGTCTCTTCCGCAGAGCCTGCCTGCCACCCTAACCAGGTCCTGACGTCTGATTCCTCAGGAAGTCCCCCGGTGACTGCTGAGGATCCCGCCATCTACCCTCAGCCTGAACCTGTCACCGATCCCCGACTTCACCTGGGAAACACTAGCCTGCATGTCTCATTGGACCCGGACCCCGTCTGCTGTTCCTTCCTGGTACCTGTATCCGGTCCCTGTCATCCGTCCTGCCTACGGTGCCTGTTGGATTCAGAGACATTCCTGTTCGGATCCTTGAAGGACTCTTATACAGTAACCCTAGTGTTCCGGCTACCGTGCATCTCGGCCCTCTGGTGGCTTGATCGGACAGTCCCTGTATAGGGGTTAGCTCCGGGTTGCCTCACTGGGGGAGTCCAGTGCACGGTCCCGTGAATTCACCCCCAGGACATAACACATGGCACCCTACACTACTCCTCATTTCATGGCACCCTGCACTACCCCTCATTTCATGCCCATCTGCACAGCTCCTCATTTCATAGCTAAGTAACATAAGTATTTACTCACAAGGAAGTTATCATCTATCAAAAAACTACTAATGTGGTCCCAAAGTGTTTCCAATCAGAATACATACTAAGCACTTCAAAAGACCATATTTAAATCAATATATCAATCTTTATTCACATGATTTAAAAACATAAACACTAGACACTTGCGACAAATTAAAAACATCAACAAAACAGGGTGTAAGGTAGAGGGTCCACCATAGTTCATTAATTTATAGTATCACAAAATATCCTGATGAAATTTTCATATATCTCAATATCACAAAGCATTTGAATTTATAATAATGCCTTGTTTAATCAATACATGTCAAAAATATGATCTGTATGACCTCTCACATTTCCTAATATTCCAGGGTTAGATGTCTATTTCATCACCACAACAACCAATGTAACAAGCAAGAGGATACACTATATTTTTTCTCTACTTTAGTGCCAAAATACATAATAGAAATTCTGATAACCTTGAGCACTTATATTCATATATACCATGTAATAACTTATATGCTTCCTCTTGTTTTTAAACATTCAAAAATTAGAGTCTTATACTGCATTGGTATCGCAGTGTACTATAGCAGAGGGTGAAATTTACTGAGATCTATTATATATAAGGAATAAACATCCCATCCATTCCCATGAGAGGAATTGGGAGAGATCTCTTAAGCAAGGAATAAACAGACAATCATTCTGATCAATATTAGAGATACTTTACCTAGGCGGACCCTCCCCACACCACTCCAACGATCGTTTCAACGTATCTTCGTCAGGGAGTGATGTGAAGGGGTGATGGGCAGCCCTATATACTTCCCTCACAGCTGTTGTAAATCTGTATAACGAGCGCTCCACTTACCGGGCGCTGCTAGCGTTAGTGCGGAGGCCCCCTCCCCCAACCACGAGGCACAGGCACGTCAGAACAGGCGACACAGTCGCCCGCGATGACGTGACCACATCACGAGGTGGGGGGAACAGGAGCACGCATGCGCGCCACAGCGTCAGCGCTCGTGAATGCTGTATCTAGAGGGAAAGTCGCCATCTTAGTGTATATCAGGGCTTCAACATGGCTGTCGCCTATGACACGATTTGTTAATCTGTGCACCAATGCATTTATAGCAGCGACCATCATACAATCTACAGATTTATCATCCAATTCATAAGATGGCATGTATATACACCTATATAGAAAAATCCATGTATATACGTAAATCAATTTGTCATTAGTGAAATTGTGTTTATCATCATTCACCTATCAATATACATTACGGGTGCCCCGAATACCAAAGAAACCCCTTTACATTAAAAATCAAGTAAGCGGTGTAGTGACAGTACCTCAAGATATAATTCACAACATAAAGGAGAATCTTCTCCAAATAGCAAGTCTTTGTTAATCACAAACAGAAAAAGGAAAAAGCTTTTATCATAGTATGGAATTGCTAAAGGACTCCAAAACCGGCTCTCAAGTGACATAACAATTCTTCACAGGATCCAAAAGTATCATTCATCAACTCTGCATCCACTATGGTCATAACAGACCCTACTATAACAAATGATATGAAGATGGGAGACACAAAGGTGTCTCCCACCCCCATTCATGGCATAGTAATTGAAAATCAGGGTGATCAGTGATATAATAAATAAGGGAATAGTCAATGGGATAAATCACTATGAAGATCATGAAGGATGCTAGAGACGATGAATATCATAGTATGACCAATTCAAGTCATCACAAGGTCATATAAGGTGCCCTGTGTAGTTATAGTTCAGAAAGGAGCCATAGTTGATGTCATTATTCACTGAAAATGGTTCACATAGATAGTGCAACCATTCATCCAGTCAAAGGAGTTCCACAGAAACCCAAAATAGGAGGGTCATCTAAACACAAACGTTGCAAGGGGGGATGATATAAACCATATCACCGCCCATTGCCCATGGTGTAGATATTGAAAACAAGGGTGATCACATCAAGTCACAACAAGGACATATAAATATTTTATATATGGTCTCAAGCCAAAAAGAGGCAGTAATTAGATGTCATTAGTCACTAAATATGACTCATAAGAATAGTATGACTATTAGTCCAATTATACCTAGGAAGTTCCACAAAAACCCAAATGGGCTCATCTAAACACGGACGTTGCAAGGGGAGGTGACATATCAATATCACCACCCATTGCACATGGTGTAGATACTAGAAAAAAGAGGATGATCACATAAGAGTGACCTTAACATTAATAGTATCAGTCTCCAGTCAGTATCAAGAACAGGGAAAAGAACAAAAGGGACCATGAGGAATCATACTGCCACAATATGTAGCTGAAGATAGTGCCATCATAATCCCTGATTCGAGATTATCCAAAGGGTTTATAGAGGAGAAAGGTTGATCATAATTATAATCCTATCAGATCCATGGCCATTTCAAAACAACACCTGTTCTAATGAAGAGTAGAGAGGGCGGATGTGATCACTATCATCCATTCATATACTATAAGAAGTTAGAAAATCCCCATTGATCATTCAAACCTACGGGCTTCATACTCCTCAATAGGGTGATCCATTTACACTCCATTTGTCCCAATCTCTTAGTTATATCACCTCTTCTATTGCCCACATGAAGTTTGTCAATGCCCCGGAACTGAAGGCGATGTCCCTGACCTGGATGGAATTCCCGAAAATGTTTGGCAATAGGTTTTAATTTGAAAATTTTCTCGGTCTGGTCTCCCATCTTCATATCATTTGTTATAGTAGGGTCTGTTATGACCATAGTGGATGCAGAGTTGATGAATGATACTTTTGGATCCTGTGAAGAATTGTTATGTCACTTGAGAGCCGGTTTTGGAGTCCTTTAGCAATTCCATACTATGATAAAAGCTTTTTCCTTTTTCTGTTTGTGATTAACAAAGACTTGCTATTTGGAGAAGATTCTCCTTTATGTTGTGAATTATATCTTGAGGTACTGTCACTACACCGCTTACTTGATTTTTAATGTAAAGGGGTTTCTTTGGTATTCGGGGCACCCGTAATGTATATTGATAGGTGAATGATGATAAACACAATTTCACTAATGACAAATTGATTTACGTATATACATGGATTTTTCTATATAGGTGTATATACATGCCATCTTATGAATTGGATGATAAATCTGTAGATTGTATGATGGTCGCTGCTATAAATGCATTGGTGCACAGATTAACAAATCGTGTCATAGGCGACAGCCATGTTGAAGCCCTGATATACACTAAGATGGCGACTTTCCCTCTAGATACAGCATTCACGAGCGCTGACGCTGTGGCGCGCATGCGTGCTCCTGTTCCCCCCACCTCGTGATGTGGTCACGTCATCGCGGGCGACTGTGTCGCCTGTTCTGACGTGCCTGTGTCTCGTGGTTGGGGGAGGGGGCCTCCGCACTAACGCTAGCAGCGCCCGGTAAGTGGAGCGCTCGTTATACAGATTTACAACAGCTGTGAGGGAAGTATATAGGGCTGCCCATCACCCCTTCACATCACTCCCTGACGAAGATACGTTGAAACGATCGTTGGAGTGGTGTGGGGAGGGTCCGCCTAGGTAAAGTATCTCTAATATTGATCAGAATGATTGTCTGTTTATTCCTTGCTTAAGAGATCTCTCCCAATTCCTCTCATGGGAATGGATGGGATGTTTATTCCTTATATATAATAGATCTCAGTAAATTTCACCCTCTGCTATAGTACACTGCGATACCAATGCAGTATAAGACTCTAATTTTTGAATGTTTAAAAACAAGAGGAAGCATATAAGTTATTACATGGTATATATGAATATAAGTGCTCAAGGTTATCAGAATTTCTATTATGTATTTTGGCACTAAAGTAGAGAAAAAATATAGTGTATCCTCTTGCTTGTTACATTGGTTGTTGTGGTGATGAAATAAACATCTAACCCTGGAATATTAGGAAATGTGAGAGGTCATACAGATCATATTTTTGACATGTATTGATTAAACAAGGCATTATTATAAATTCAAATGCTTTGTGATATTGAGATATATGAAAATTTCATCAGGATATTTTGTGATACTATAAATTAATGAACTATGGTGGACCCTCTACCTTACACCCTGTTTTGTTGATGTTTTTAATTTGTCGCAAGTGTCTAGTGTTTATGTTTTTAAATCATGTGAATAAAGATTGATATATTGATTTAAATATGGTCTTTTGAAGTGCTTAGTATGTATTCTGATTGGAAACACTTTGGGACCACATTAGTAGTTTTTTGATAGATGATAACTTCCTTGTGAGTAAATACTGGTTGTTGTTGTAGGAAGGATCACCGACATGGATTTCAGGATTCGTGACTCAGCATGGTTGAACAAACTACCAACTGTATTTGGAGAAATAGGTGGTGATGTGGTTGACAGTACCTCAGAGGACATCACAAATGAAAAAGATATATTAAAGGAATTGCTATACAGAAGGACCAAGACATGGTGGAACAAGGCGTCCTTGGAACATTATGATCAACGTAAATTTATACCACGTGGACTACGGGTACAGGTAATGCCCTCCTTTTCTTTGGAGGAAGAATCATTAACAAAGAGATGGGAAGATGCATGTAATGCATGCTCCTCATCTTTTTTGTCAATTTTGATTGAGGCCGATAAGAAACATCTGGAAAAATTGGAGGAACAAATTAAATTGTCACAGGACAAGGTACGACAAGCGCTATCTCCTGAGCAAATGCAGAAATTTGATTTGGAACTCAATAATTCCTTCCAAAAATGGGAGAAAGAGATACAAAGTCTGAAAACGAGCAAATTCCAACGGGATACTCGAGATTACCAGACCAATAAAGTATACAAGTGGAAAGCGAAACAGAATCCCGTAAGAACGACGTCCTTCTCATCGTCAATAAGTGACATCTCCAGTGTCTCTGTTGAGAATACACGGGGTGAAACATCAGGATCTGTGAGTGGTTACTATACACGGAACAAAGCAAAGAAATATAAACCTGCCGTTTTTGAATCGGATTTCAAGACAACAAACACCCTAAAGGTAATTAATTTATCTAATATTACCTTAACAGCAGCACAGGAATCAATTTTGACTTTGGGGTTGGGCTTTTGCCCAACAGCAAATTTTAATCACTTCACGGCAATTAAGGATACCTTCCTGTTTGCCAGGAAGTTGTTATTAAAAAAGTACCACTCTAAACCTACCTGTGATTCATTCTCTACAGAGGAAGAACTGGCGGCACTTCAAGCACTAGAGGATCTACTATTAGAACAAATGGAGGCACAGCCTGGTAAGTTTCCAGAGATTTTTAGGAAAAAAAGTACATTTTTTCCATCATTGTCATCATGCTCTTCGGTTGAGGTCTTTGTTAGAATGGTGGTTGAAGCAATATTTAAGATTCCCCAACATAGACCGTATGACAATTTACGAAGAGAGGAACGGCAAGCCCTTGAGGAATTGAAACGCATGAAGGATGTCATATTCAAACCAGCTGACAAAGGGGGCAACGTGGTAGTTTGGCCTGTGGACCTCTATGAAAAAGAGGTCTTCAGGCAGCTCAACGACCCCCTTTGCTATCAACAGCTTACTGGAGACCCAACGGACTCCTTTCAGGTGGAATTAAATGACATCTTAGATGAGGCCCTCGAAAATGGCGTTATTCCTAAAAAGGTCTGGGAAGGTCTTAGAATTAAATTTCCTTGTGTGCCTACGCTGTATCTACTGCCAAAGGTACACAAGGATATGAAAAACCCACCCGGCAGACCGATCGTCTCAGGGAATGGTAGCTTGGTTGAGCCCATATCGAAATTGTTAGATCATTTTTTGAAACCAATAGTGATGGAATTGCCATCATTTGTAAAGGATTCCACAGAAGTGTTACGCAGATTGGATGGGATACACATGGATGAGGACATGTTCCTCATCACATGTGATGTGGAATCCCTTTACACTAGTATTTCACACTCCCTGGGACTGTCGGCGCTGAGATTTTTTCTAACCAATCGAGATATGGGAAATGATTTGGTTGATTTTATTTTGACTGCAATGAAATTTGTCCTCTCCCACAATTATTTTATTTTCAAAGATCGTTTTTTCCTACAGAAGAGGGGCGTGGCGATGGGGGTGGCATGTGCCCCGTCCTACGCCAATCTCTTCATGGGAATGTGGGAGAGGGAATTTGTGCAGAAGAGTGAAGCAATGTTCTTGGGCTCAGTGGTACTCTGGCTGAGATTCATTGATGACGTTCTGTTTATTTGGCAGGGCTCCAAAACTATATTGGAAGAGTTCCTGGCATATTTGAATGACAACCTGTGGAACGTGAAACTAACATACTCAGTCAGCAAGACAAGAATTACTTTTTTGGATCTGGATATCTTGGTGGATGATCAGGGAGATTTACATACCAGGATACATCGAAAGGAGACAAGTGTTAACTCCCTTTTACATTCAAAATCAGCTCATCCGTCGCATGTGATACGAGCGATACCGACTGGCCAATTTATTAGAACCAGACGCATCTGCGACAGGGAGGAGGATTTTGAAAGACAAGCAGGAGATCTCCGTTTAAGATTTCTTCAACGGGGGTACAAGAAAGAAAACATCAATAGAGCTTATGAACGATCAAAAAATGCAGAGAGATCAGCACTCCTAACTCCTCGTCGCAAGAAAACATCTGATAATGCTTTACGCTTCATCACCACCTATCACTCCAGATGGGCTGAATTGACGGATGTTATCTCCAGTTGTTGGTCCATCTTGAAACAAGATCCAAACTTATGTAATATTGTAACTAACCAACCTTTTTTTGTAGCCAGAAGAAGTAAAACTATCCGAGAATGTTTGGTACATAGTCATCATGTTGCAAAATCGTCCCGCTTTATTTTTGGGTCAAGTGGGCCAAAGTGGGGGTCTTGGAGATGCGGTGACTGCTCAGCTTGTAAGTATGTGGTGAGAACTCAAGAATTTTCCGATGCTTCCAATACTAAAATGTATAAAATCCTACAGCATATCAATTGTAGAACTACACATGTTATCTATCTGGCATGCTGCCCATGTGGGAAGCTGTATGTCGGAATGACTACACGAGAATTTCGTGTTCGCATTTTGGAGCATATTAGAGATATAAAAAATGCTGAGACAGTCACCGCAGACCAGACCGAGAAAATTTTCAAATTAAAACCTATTGCCAAACATTTTCGGGAATTCCATCCAGGTCAGGGACATCGCCTTCAGTTCCGGGGCATTGACAAACTTCATGTGGGCAATAGAAGAGGTGATATAACTAAGAGATTGGGACAAATGGAGTGTAAATGGATCACCCTATTGAGGAGTATGAAGCCCGTAGGTTTGAATGATCAATGGGGATTTTCTAACTTCTTATAGTATATGAATGGATGATAGTGATCACATCCGCCCTCTCTACTCTTCATTAGAACAGGTGTTGTTTTGAAATGGCCATGGATCTGATAGGATTATAATTATGATCAACCTTTCTCCTCTATAAACCCTTTGGATAATCTCGAATCAGGGATTATGATGGCACTATCTTCAGCTACATATTGTGGCAGTATGATTCCTCATGGTCCCTTTTGTTCTTTTCCCTGTTCTTGATACTGACTGGAGACTGATACTATTAATGTTAAGGTCACTCTTATGTGATCATCCTCTTTTTTCTAGTATCTACACCATGTGCAATGGGTGGTGATATTGATATGTCACCTCCCCTTGCAACGTCCGTGTTTAGATGAGCCCATTTGGGTTTTTGTGGAACTTCCTAGGTATAATTGGACTAATAGTCATACTATTCTTATGAGTCATATTTAGTGACTAATGACATCTAATTACTGCCTCTTTTTGGCTTGAGACCATATATAAAATATTTATATGTCCTTGTTGTGACTTGATGTGATCACCCTTGTTTTCAATATCTACACCATGGGCAATGGGCGGTGATATGGTTTATATCATCCCCCCTTGCAACGTTTGTGTTTAGATGACCCTCCTATTTTGGGTTTCTGTGGAACTCCTTTGACTGGATGAATGGTTGCACTATCTATGTGAACCATTTTCAGTGAATAATGACATCAACTATGGCTCCTTTCTGAACTATAACTACACAGGGCACCTTATATGACCTTGTGATGACTTGAATTGGTCATACTATGATATTCATCGTCTCTAGCATCCTTCATGATCTTCATAGTGATTTATCCCATTGACTATTCCCTTATTTATTATATCACTGATCACCCTGATTTTCAATTACTATGCCATGAATGGGGGTGGGAGACACCTTTGTGTCTCCCATCTTCATATCATTTGTTATAGTAGGGTCTGTTATGACCATAGTGGATGCAGAGTTGATGAATGATACTTTTGGATCCTGTGAAGAATTGTTATGTCACTTGAGAGCCGGTTTTGGAGTCCTTTAGCAATTCCATACTATGATAAAAGCTTTTTCCTTTTTCTGTTTGTGATTAACAAAGACTTGCTATTTGGAGAAGATTCTCCTTTATGTTGTGAATTATATCTTGAGGTACTGTCACTACACCGCTTACTTGATTTTTAATGTAAAGGGGTTTCTTTGGTATTCGGGGCACCCGTAATGTATATTGATAGGTGAATGATGATAAACACAATTTCACTAATGACAAATTGATTTACGTATATACATGGATTTTTCTATATAGGTGTATATACATGCCATCTTATGAATTGGATGATAAATCTGTAGATTGTATGATGGTCGCTGCTATAAATGCATTGGTGCACAGATTAACAAATCGTGTCATAGGCGACAGCCATGTTGAAGCCCTGATATACACTAAGATGGCGACTTTCCCTCTAGATACAGCATTCACGAGCGCTGACGCTGTGGCGCGCATGCGTGCTCCTGTTCCCCCCACCTCGTGATGTGGTCACGTCATCGCGGGCGACTGTGTCGCCTGTTCTGACGTGCCTGTGCCTCGTGGTTGGGGGAGGGGGCCTCCGCACTAACGCTAGCAGCGCCCGGTAAGTGGAGCGCTCGTTATACAGATTTACAACAGCTGTGAGGGAAGTATATAGGGCTGCCCATCACCCCTTCACATCACTCCCTGACGAAGATACGTTGAAACGATCGTTGGAGTGGTGTGGGGAGGGTCCGCCTAGGTAAAGTATCTCTAATATTGATCAGAATGATTGTCTGTTTATTCCTTGCTTAAGAGATCTCTCCCAATTCCTCTCATGGGAATGGATGGGATGTTTATTCCTTATATATAATAGATCTCAGTAAATTTCACCCTCTGCTATAGTACACTGCGATACCAATGCAGTATAAGACTCTAATTTTTGAATGTTTAAAAACAAGAGGAAGCATATAAGTTATTACATGGTATATATGAATATAAGTGCTCAAGGTTATCAGAATTTCTATTATGTATTTTGGCACTAAAGTAGAGAAAAAATATAGTGTATCCTCTTGCTTGTTACATTGGTTGTTGTGGTGATGAAATAGACATCTAACCCTGGAATATTAGGAAATGTGAGAGGTCATACAGATCATATTTTTGACATGTATTGATTAAACAAGGCATTATTATAAATTCAAATGCTTTGTGATATTGAGATATATGAAAATTTCATCAGGATATTTTGTGATACTATAAATTAATGAACTATGGTGGACCCTCTACCTTACACCCTGTTTTGTTGATGTTTTTAATTTGTCGCAAGTGTCTAGTGTTTATGTTTTTAAATCATGTGAATAAAGATTGATATATTGATTTAAATATGGTCTTTTGAAGTGCTTAGTATGTATTCTAAGTAACATAAGAATTGAAATAAATATCAGTGGACACTTGATGGCGGAATGATGTCACTGCATCGCGCTGTCTGATGTCCACTGTGTGTGCCATCTTACAGACATGAATACAACTGAGTGCAGGGAGGGAGAGATGGCTGGGGCACAAGCAGTAACCGTGTCAATACCTGAGTGCTGCGCTCCGGCCATTAGGCCTAAGACACACGGCATGAAAATCAGAGCGAGTGGAATGTGATAAAACTTCGCATTCCACTCGGACCAATATTACCCTATGTGCCAGCACCCATGAGCGATTATTTTTTCAGCCCTAATCGGACCAAGAAAACAGTCGCAGCATGCTGCAGGTGCAATGTGAACCTTGTTTCTCTCGCACCCATTCAAGTCTATGGGGCGAGAGAAAAATCAACCTCCCCTCCTCAGCGCCGGTCCTCCCCTCCTCAGTGCTGGCCCGCACCTCCTCAGTACCGGCCCGTCTCCCGCAGCTGTGGTCTGATCGCATGATTGGACCTCAGTCGCAATGACACTCGGCTCCCGCTGTGCTGCCAGCGTGAGCCAAGTGTCATGTGAGGATCGCAGTATTCCTCCGTGCAGCCCCGGCCTTAGTGTGCTTAATGCCTAAGGCTAAAAGTAGATGTCGGGTGGCCGCAGGCATTCAGCAACCTTTTTCAAAGTATGCCCCCTTGGGTTGGCAAGAAGTAGCGCACTAGGTGGGTGCCCACCCTGGTAACCTTTGTGTTAGCCCTGAGTAAGCATTATATACAGTATCCAAAAAGCAAAATTGCAAGATTTGATTATGACCCGTGCAGTAACAATATCTGATGTCCTCATCCCCCTTTGTGATGTCCCACAAAGGGATATAAAATAATACAAAGAGGGCACACAAAAATCATAACATACCACCCAAACAACAATACAAGAGAGCTGCCCAAATAACAAGGCTTAAGAATAGGGTCAGGTGTACATGTAATGTGTCCTGTTCATGAGGGCCAAGGTCCCAAGTCTTTATATTACATTTATTATATAATTTTAGAAAGATACAAAGTTTAAAGAACAAATTGTAGTTAATAAACAGTCAAGAACGAGAAACCATCCTGCTGGCAAAACATTATATTATTCTAATTTAGGGTCTCTCCTCATAGAACATATAGTACAGACCAAAAGTTTGTACACACCTTCTCTTTCAAAGAGTTTTCTTTATTTTCATGACTCTAAAAATTGTAGATTCACATTGAAGACATCAAAACTATGAATGAAAACATGTGGAATGAAATACTTAAAAAGTGTGAAACAACTGAAAATATGTCATATTCTAGGTTCTTCCAAGTAGCCACCTTTTGTTTTGATTACTGCTTTGCACACTCTTGTCATTCTCTTGATGAGCTTCAAGAGGTAGTCACCGGAAATGGTTTTCCAACAGTCTTGAAGGAGTTCACAGTGATGCTTAGCACTTGTTGGCCCTTTTGCCTTCACTCTGTGGTCCAGCTAACCCCAAACCATCTCGATTGGGTTCAGGTCTGGTGACTGTGGAGGCCAGGTTATCTGGCGTAGCACCCAATCACTCTCCTTCTTAGTCAAATAGCCCTTACACAGCCTGGAGGTGTGTTTGGGGTCATTGTCTTGTGGAAAAATAAATGATGGTCCAACTAAACGCAAACCGGATGGAATAGCATGCCGCTTCAAGATGCTGTGGTAGCCATGCTGGTTCAGTATGCCTTCAATTTTGAATAAATCCCACACAGTGTCACCAGCAAAGCACCCCCACACCATCACACCTCCTCCTCCATGCTTCACGGTGGGAACCAGGCATGTAGAGTCCATCTGTTCACCTTTTCTACAAAGACACGGTGGTTGGATCGAAAGATCTCCAATTTGGACTCATCAAACCAAAGCACAGATTTCCACTGGTCTAACGTCCATTCCTTGTGTTCTTTAGCCCAAACAAGTCTCCTCTGCTTGTTGCCTGTCCTTAGCAGTGGTTTCCTAGCAGCTATTTTACCATGAAGGCCTGCTACACAAAGTCTCCGCTTAACAGTTGTTCTAGAGATGGGAAGGTGTGTCCAAACTTTTCGTCTGCACTGTACGTCTCAGCTGTGTAGGCCATGGCTTTCAAAATGTCAACAAGGGTTAAGAAAATGGGAACAGTGGCAGGAAAAAGAGGTGAAAGATGCATTGTATCTCGACTGTGGAGCACGCATATTCTTCCCTTTATGTTTATTCATAAGAATTATCGCCCAGGTGAACAAATACTGATTTCATATATTGTACTCATTGTAAGTAATTCAATAGTAGGAAGATAAGAAACGCGGACACTATGAATACAGACATAAAAGTGCTGAAGACAGAGAAGAAAAACTGCAAAATAAGGTGATACTAGAACACTGCACTTCAAGAAGGCGCATTTCCAGTGGTCGAGAGATGATCTTAGCGCCATAAACTGGGACATGTTCTTAAAAATAAAAGTACACAAAGCAAATGGGACACTTTTAGAAATGTCCTGAATACGTTTTGTGCACAATATATACCCTCTGGGAATAAACGAGCTAGAAATATGGAGGAAACCACTATGGCTAAATAGAACTGTAATGGGAGCAATGAAAAGAAAGTGTTTAGGGAATTAAAGCAGATAATGACAAAGCATTGAATATAGAGAAAAAAATAAGTTATGTAAAAGAAAGTAAAGGCAGGAAAAGCTGAGAAAGAGAGGCTAATTGCCAAAAATATTCTTCAGCTACATAAACAATAAGAAACTCAAAAATGATAGTGTGGATGAAATGGTGGAAGAGGAGGAAGGAAAGGCCAATCTGCTAAACGTCTTTTTTAGTGATGAGCGAGCATGCTTGTAACTACTCGGTACTCGCACGAGTATCACTGTACTCGGGCTGCTCGGCGGGTACCGAGTAATTTTGCAATACTCGTGCTTTACTCGTGGTCTTCATTTCTGCATGTTGGCGCTCTTTTGAGAGCCAGCCCTCATGCAGGGATTGGCTGGCAGACCACTGCAATGCCACAGCCCTGTTAGTTGTGGAATTGCAGTGATTGGCCGGCCTGCACAGCGTGACCGAGCCTTTATACCGGCCGGCGCGCTGTGCTCTGTACACAGCCATCTCATATTCCCTGCTTTCCACGCCCACAGGCGCCTATGATTGGTTGCAGTGAGACACGCCCCCACGCTGAGTGACAGGTGTCACACTGCACCCAATCACAGCAGCCGGTGGGCGTGTCTATACTGTGCAGTAAAATAAATAAATAAATAATTAAAAAAACGGCGTGCGGTTCCCCCCAATTTTAATACCAGCCAGATAAAGCCATACAGCTGAAGGCTGGTATTCTCAGGATGGGGAGCCCCACGTTATGGGGAGCCCCCCACCCTAACAATATCAGTCAGCAGCTGGCCAGAATTGCCGCATACATTATATGCGACAATTCTGGGGCTGTACCCGGCTCTTCCCGATTTGCCCTGGTGCGTTGGCAAATCGGGGTAATAAGGAGTTATTGGAAGCCCATAGCTGCCAATAAGTCCTAGATTAATCATGTCATGCGTCTATGAGACACCCTCCATGATTAATCTGTAAGTTACAGTAAATAAACACACACACACCAGAAAAAATCCTTTATTAGAAATAAAAAACACACACATATACCCTGGTTCACCACTTTAATCAGCCCGAAAAAGCCCTCCTTGTCCGGCGTAATCCAGGATGATCCAGCGTCGCATCCAGCGCTGCTGCATGGAGGTGACCGGAGCTGCAGCAGACACCGCCGCTCCGGTCACCTCCACACAGCAAATGAACACAGCCGCGCGATCAGCTGCTGTCACTGAGGTTACCCGCTGTCACCGCTGCATCCACCGGTGGCCGCGGGTAACCTCAGTGACAGCAGCTGATCGCGCGGCTGTGTTCATTTGCTGTGTGGAGGTGACCGGAGCGGCTGTGTGTGCTGCGGCTCCGGTCACCTCCATGCAGCAGCGCTGGATGCGACGCTGGATCATCCTGGATTACGCCGGACATGGAGGGCTTTTTCGGGCTGATTAAAGTGGTGAACCAGGGTATATGTGTGTGTTTTTATTTCTAATAAAGGATTTTTTCTGGTGTGTGTGTGTTTATTTACTGTAACTTACAGATTAATCATGGAGGGTGTCTCATAGACGCCTGACATGATTAATCTAGGACTTATTGGCAGCTATGGGCTGCCAATAACTCCTTATTACCCCGATTTGCCAACGCACCAGGGCAAATCGGGAAGAGCCGGGTACAGTCCCAGAACTGTCGCATATAATGTATGCGGCAATTCTGGGCGGCTGTTGGCTGATATTGTTAGGGTGGGGGGCTCCCCATAACGTGGAGCTCCCCATCCTGAGAATACCAGCCTTCAGCCGTATGGCTTTATCTGGCTGGTTTTAAAAATGGGGGGAACCGCACGCCGTTTTTTTTAATTATTTATTAATTTTAATTATTAATTTTAATTATTTATTAAATAATTAAAAAAAACGGCGTGCGGTTCCCCCCATTTTTAAAACCAGCCAGATAAAGCCATACGGCTGAAGGCTGGTATTCTCAGGATGGGGAGCTCCACGTTATGGGGAGCCCCCCACCCTAACAATATCAGCCAACAGCTGCCCAGAATTGCCGCATACATTATATGCGACAGTTCTGGGACTGTACCCGGCTCTTCCCGATTTACCCTGGTGCGTTGGCAAATCGGGGTAATAAGGAGTTAATGGCAGCCCATAGCTGCCACTAAATCCTAGATTAATCATGTCAGGCGTCTCCCCGAGATTCCTTCCATGATTAATCTGTAAATTACAGTTAAAAAACACACACACACGAAAAATCCTTTATTAGAAATAAAAAACACTAACAAAGTCCCTCATTACCAATTTATTAACCCCGACAAACCCTCCATGTCCGGCGTACTCCACGGACTCCGGCGTCGCGTCCAGCTCTGCTGCATGGAAGTGACAGGAGCTGCAGAAGACACCGCCGCTTCGGTCACCTCCACGCAGCTAATGAAGACAGCCGTGCGATCAGCTGAGCTGTCACTGAGGTTACCCGCTGTCACTGGATCCAGTGACGGCGGGTAACCTCAGTGACAGCTCAGCTGATCGCGCTACTCACCTCATTTGCTGCGTGGAAGTGACCGGAGCGGCGGTGTCTTCTGCAGCTCCGGTCACCTCTATGCAGCAGCGCAGGATGCGACGCTGGAACATCCTGGATTCCGGCGGACATGGAGGGCTTTTTGGGGCTGATTAAAGTGGTGAACCAGGGAATGTGTGTGTGTTTTTTATTTCTAATAAAGGATTTTTCGGGTGTGTGTTTATTTACTGTAACTTACAGATTAATCATGGAGGGTGTCTCATAGACGCCTGACATGATTAATCTAGGATTTAGTGGCAGCTATGGGCTGCCATTAACTCCTTATTACCCCGATTTGCCAAAGCACCAGGGCAAATCGGGAAGAGCCGGGTACAGCCCCAGAACTGTCGCATATAATGTATGCGGCAATTCTGGGCGGCTGCTGACTGATATTGTTAGGCTGGGGGGCTCCCCATAACGTGGAGCTCCCCATCCTGAGAATACCAGCCTTCAGCCGTATGGCTTTATCTGGCTGGCATTAAAATGGGGGGGACCGCACGCCGTTTTTTTTTAATTATTTATTAATTTATTTTACTGCACAGTATAGACACGCCCACCGGCTGCTGTGATTGGGTGCAGTGTGACACCTGTCACTCAGCGTGGGGGCGTGTCTCACTGCAACCAATCATAGGCGCCGGTGGGCGGGGAAAGCAGGGAATAGGAGATTGTTTAATGAGCGGCCGGCTTTTTCAAAATAGTAAAAGCCGCCGGTCACCTCCACGCAGCTAATGAAGGGAATAGCGCGATCAGCTGCTGTCAGTCAGGTAACTCCCGGCCACCGCTGGATCCAGCGGTGCCGCGATTAACCTCAGTGACAGCAGCTGATCGCTATACTCACCTCAGTTGGTGCATGGAGCTGACTGGAGCGGCGGTGAGTAGCGCGATCAGCTGAGCTGTCACTGAGGTTACCCGCGGCCACCGCTGCATCCACCGCTGGATCCAGGTAACCTCAGTGACAGCTCAGCTGATCGCTATACTCATCTCATTAGCTGCGTGGAGGTGACCGGAGCGGCGGTGTCTTCTGCAGCTCCTGTCACTTCCATGCAGCAGAGCTGGACGCGACGCTGGAGGACTGTGGAGTACGCCGGACATGGAGGGTTTGTCGGGGTTAATAAATTGGTAATGAGGGACTTTGTTAGTGTTTTTTATTTCTAATAAAGGATTTTTCGGGTGTGTGTGTTTTTTAACTGTAATTTACAGATTAATCATGGAAGGAATCTCGGGGAGACGCCTGACATGATTAATCTAGGATTTAGTGGCAGCTATGGGCTGCCATTAACTCCTTATTACCCCGATTTGCCAACGCACCAGGGTAAATCGGGAAGAGCCGGGTACAGCCCCAGAACTGTCGCATCTAATGTATGCGGCAATTCTGGGCGGCTGCTGACTGATATTGTTAGGGTGGGGGGCTCCCCATAACGTGGAGCTCCCCATCCTGAGAATACCAGCCTTCAGCCGTATGGCTTTATCTGGCTGGTATTAAAATTGGGGGGACCGCATGCCGTTTTTTTTAATTATTTAATTATTTATTTCACTGCACAGTATACACACACCGGCTGCTGTGATTGGTTGCAGTGAGACAGCTGTCACTCAGTGTGGGAGCGTGTCTCACTGCAACCAATCATAGGCGCCGAAAAGCAGGACAGCAGGGAATAGGAGATTGATTAATGAGCGGCCGGCTTTTTCAAAAGAGGAAAAGCCACCGGAGTTTGAACAGCTGTGCAGCGCCGCGGCAGTGATCGGGGAACGGTAAGTAAGAGAGAGGGGGGGGAACTGACCGACAGACTGTGAGAGGGGGACAGACAAGACAGAGAGAGACAGACCGACGGACTGAGGGAGATAGAATAAAAAAAAAAAAATGACCGACATCGCTAGTAAAAAGCACAAAACGTGCGTTTTGGACATCGGAGTGCCACACAAGGTTTTCATGTAAAATCTTTCATGTATTAATCTCAAAAAGTAACATACACCAGCTCTATCTCACTATTGGGTATGTGCCCTTAACATTTCCGCCATGAAAATTCATTTTGGTGTCATTTTGGAAGGTTTTCTGGTGAGTCCGTAAAAATGGCGTAAAACTCGGACAAAATTGTTCACATCTGTGACTTTTGAGTGATAAATGCTTCAAGGGGTCTTCCCCATGCTGATGCCATGTCATTTGAGCACTCTTCTGAGACTTTTGTGACATTTTTAGGGTTTCTCCATGCTGCCGGGGGGTCATTTCACAAAAATACTCGGGTCTCCCATAGGATAACATTGGGCTCGGTGCTCGGGCCGAGTACACGAGTATCTTGGGAGGCTCGGCCCGAGCTTCGAGCACCCGAGCTTTTTAGTACTCGCTCATCACTAGTCTTTTTCTCTACATTACACCACAAAATGCTAAGACAGACAACATGATCAGAAATTCTGGTACTAAATGTCACATGCTTCTACCAGCTGGAAGGACGGTGCCACCTCAAAAAAGTAGATACTCAGATGGCATACACTACCGAATACTGCAGGAATAATACTGTGAAAATCAGATCATTATTACTAATATTCAAGGATTTCATAAAAACCCGGGTCTGAAAACTATAGTACATTTAATCTCTACTGTGGTCAAAATCTTTGCAGGATTTTAAAAAGATGCTATGATGGAGTAGCTTAAAAAACAAAAACTTATGTTGATAATGGGTCATGAGGTTATGGAAGATCGGTCCAGTCAACAAAATCTGATCAGCTTCTTTGAGAAGTTAAGTTCCAGACTAATCCAGGGTAATGTCATATATCCTCTATCTGCATTTTTAAAAATCATTGATACGATGCCACAAAATAGGTTGATACAGAAAATGAGAGCAATAAGACTAAAGCCCGCTACACACGCTTCAATATATCTCACAATCTGTCGTTGGGGTCAAGTTGTAAGTGACGCACATCCGGCATCGTTTGTGAGGTATCTGCGTGTGACAGCTACGTGCGATCAGGATTGAACGCAAAACCGTTGATCGCAAACACATCGTATCATTCTCTAGAATTGAGCGTTTTGTTGCACGAACCTAGTGAATTGTAACGTGTGACATCCCTCATACGATTTTTGTGTCTGATGCTATGTGCGCAGGTGTGCGCTCTGCACCGCAGCTTAAAAAAGGTCCGCTTCAGAGCGCAGCTGAAAAGCTGCGTTCTGAAGCGCCTCACAATGTCTGTCAGTCACTAATCTCTGTCAGTCGGTCACTATCTCTGTCCCTCACTCTCTGTCCATGTCAGTCTATCCCCCTCTCTCATATACTCACCGATCCCCGATCCCCGGCGCTGCACGGCATTCACACTGCTCCGGCGGCTTTTACTGTTTTGAAAAAGCCGGCCGCCCATTAAACAATTTCGTATTCCCTGCTTTCCCCGCCCACCGGCGCCTATGATTGGTTACAGTGAGACACGCCCCCACGCTGAGTGACAGGTGTCACACTGCACCCAATCACAGCAGCCGGTGGGCGTGTCTATACTGTGTAGTGAAATAAATAATTAAATAATTAAAAAAAACGGCGTGCGGTTCCCCCCAATTTTAAAACCAGCCAGATAAAGCCATACGGCTGAAGGCTGGTATTCTCAGGATGGGGAGCTCCACGTGATGGGGAGCCCCCCACCCTAACAATATCAGCCAACAGCCGCCCAGAATTGCCGCATACATTATATGCGACAGTTCTGGGACTGTACCCGGCTCTTCCCGATTTACCCTGATGCGTTGGCAAATCGGGGTAATAAGGAGTTATTGGCAGCCCATAGCTGCCAATAAGTCCTAGATTAATCATGTCAGGCGTCTATGAGACACCCTCCATGATTAATCTGTAAATTACAGTAAATAAACACACACCAGAAAAATCCTTTATTAGAAATAAAAACACACACATATACCCTGGTTCACCACTTTAATCAGCCCCAAAAAGCCCTCCTTGTCCGGCGTACTCCAGGATGGTCCAGCGTCGCATCCAGCGCTGCTACATGGAGGTGACCGGAGCTGCAGCACACACAGCCGCTCCGGTCACCTCCATGCAGGTAATGAAGACAGCCGCGCGATCAGCTGCTGTCACTGAGGTTACCCGCTGTCACTGGATCCAGCGGTGGCCGCGGGTAACCTCAGTGACAGATCAGCTGATCGCGCTACTCACCGCCGCTCCGGTCAGCTCCAGTCATCAACTGAGGTGAGTAGCGCGATCAGCTGATCTGTCACTGAGGTTACCCGCGGCCACCGCTGGATCCAGTGACAGCGAGTAACCTCAGTGACAGCAGCTGATCGCGCGGCTGTCTTCATTACCTGCATGGAGGTGACCGGAGCGGCTGTGTGTGCTGCAGCTCCGGTCACCTCCATGCAGCAGCGCTGGAAGCGACGCTGGACCATCCTGGAGTACGCCGGACAAGGAGGGCTTTTTGGGGCTGATTAAAGTGGTGAACCAGGGAATGTGTTTGTGTTTTTATTTCTAATAAAGGATTTTTCTGGTGTGTGTTTATTTACTGTAATTTACAGATTAATCATGGAGGGTGTCTCATAGACGCCTGACATGATTAATCTAGGACTTATTGGCAGCTATGGGCTGCCAATAACTCCTTATTACCCCGATTTGCCAACGCACCAGGGTAAATCGGGAAGAGCCGGGTACAGTCCCAGAACTGTCGCATATAATGTATGCGGCAATTCTGGGCGGCTGCTGACTGATATTGTTAGGCTGGGGGGCTCCCCATAACGTGGAGCTCCCCATCCTGAGAATACCAGCCTTCAGCCGTATGGCTTTATCTGGCTGGTTTTAAAATTGGGGGGAACCGCACGCCGTTTTTTTTAATTATTTAATTATTTATTTCACTACACAGTATAGACACGCCCACCGGCTGCTGTGATTGGGTGCAGTGTGACACCTGTCACTCAGCGTGGGGGCGTGTCTCACTGTAACCAATCATAGGCGCCGGTGGGCGGGGTAAGCAGGGAATACGAAATTGTTTAATGGGCGGCCGGCTTTTTCAAAACAGTAAAAGCCGCCGGAGCAGTGTGAATGCCGTGCAGCGCCGGGGATCGGGGATTGGTGAGTATATGAGAGAGGGCTGCTAACTTCAGTAACTTAGGAGATTAGCGGTCACCGGTGAGTCTTCACTGGTGACCGCTAATCAGGACGCGACACAGACAGAGCCGCAGCATGACAATGAAGTCGGGTGAGGTTCACCCGAGTTCATTCTGACAGTGCGGCTCTGTCTGTGTCTGCTGTCATCTGCCATTCACCGCTGCTACATGGCTGTCTGTGTCTGCTGTTAGCGGCCATGTAGCAGAGCTGAATGGCAGATGACATAGTAAAAACGCATCCCCACACATTACACACGCTTGTCAAGTCAATAAATAAAAAAAAAAAAAGGTGCCCAATGCATACGTCACAGAACACATGATCTAAAGGATCGCACATAACATTGATCAATTTAACATAGACTACTAACGCTCGTGTGACAGCAAATGAACGACCAACGTGAAATCTCATAAGATCCCATATGCAACCTGGGCGTGTCACATCGCAAATGCGATTGTACAACTAATTGCAACGTGTAAAGTGGGCTTAAGGGAAGATATGTGTGTTTGGATTTATAACTGCCTCAGTGATACAGTGATATGAAACAGTGATTGGGTTACTCATGGAAAATGCACTGATTAGGTCACAATTATTAATAGTTGGGTACAACAGGGATCAGTAATGGGCTCTCTTCTTTTAAAATATTTATTAATTACCTTGCAGAGGGTATACAGAGTACAATTTCAATATTTGCAAATGATACAAAACTGTACAAGGTAACCAATAAAGAGGAAGATAATTTAATATTACAGAGGGATTTCTTAAACGTTAGAGGCTTGGGCTGAGAAATGGGATTTAAAGTAAATAATTGTAAGGTCTTGCACTTGAGCATAGGAAATGAAATGTATAATTATATACTAAATGATAAGACACTGGATAAAACTGTCACTGAAAATCACTTGCAAGTATTTGTGGACAGCAAAATCAACTTTAATGACCAGTGTCAGGCAGATGCTGTCACAGGAAATTAAATCATGGGATGAATTAAAAGAGGCTTAGATGTTCATTAAAAGGACATAGCTTTGCCTCCTTACAAGTCACTAGTGTGACCACACTTTGAATGTCGTGTAAAATTTTGGTCTCTGATATATAAGAACAGAGTTGAACTAGAGTGAGTGCAGAGAAGACTAATCAAGGCTATTAACACAATGAATGAACTGCAATACCAAGACAGGTTATCAAACTTGGGGTTATTTTAGTTTGGCAAAATGAAGGCTTAGGGGCAATTTTATTACACTGTATAAATATGTGAAAGGGCAGTATACAGATCTTTCTAGTAATCTTGCAATCTTTTTACAACTAGACCTGCATCAATGAAAAGGGTGCATCATCTACATCTAGAAGAGAGAAGGTTTCTCCATCATCACACACGGTGATTCTTTACTGTAAGAGTAGTGAGACTATGGAACCCCCTGCCATATGACATTGTAATGATTGATTCACTACAAAAGTACAAAGAGGCTTGTCTGTCTTTGTAGAAAAATATATATATAAATCCTAGGTCATATGAAAAGTTTTGTTAAAGGGTCACTTTTGACTTTTAGGATTGCTACTTCCAATAGGTGGCACTAGTTTGTCTCCTTCCTCCCTGAAGAGACAATTAGAAAAATATAATGTTACAGGTTATGGACAGTGGATTCTGTGATGGAACATTGATACAGGGAACTAGTCTGATTGCGGTATGTGGAGTCAGGAAGGATTTTTTTTCCCCTAATATGAAGATATTAGGATCTGTTCCATGGAGTTTTTGCCTTCTTCTGGATCATAATGTTAGGTTATGTTAGAACCCGATGGACTTACGTCTACTTTCAGCCTTAAAAATTATGAAACCCCTTACTGACATAAAACGTAACAGTGCGTTGTAACATTTTGTCGGGTGTTGGTGTATTGCATGGACCAAGGAGCTTACACCATGTCCAAGAGATGCCAACTAGGAAACACAGCCTGCCTCTTGCTGTAATAGCAAAAACCAGAGCCTTTAAATAACTAATAGTAGCATTTAAATGTGTTCCCCGATCCCCATCGCGCTTCCCCTGCAATGCAATTGTGGAGCCGGATTGGTCCTCATCGAAGTCGAAGGCCGGCTGAAGATTCCCACTGCTGCCATATATGTCTTCTTGTAAAGCCAAAGATGAAAATAATTAAAAATATATATAAAGATTTAAATTAACTCCTTTGACTTTATTAATAATACTGAATGAAAACAAAAAAAAATATTTGGCATTTTTGGAAAAAGTCAGAGCTATCAAAATAAAAAATGAATCAACCTAAACGGTAAGCTCCATAAATTTAAAAAAAAAAAAAGAAAAGAAATGCCTGAATTGCCCGGGTTTCTTTACTTGATGCACCTCCCCAAAAATTGAAATAAACATCAATTAAAATATTGTATATACTTAGTAAATTGCAAAAAACAAGCCCAGAATGGAAATGGAAATCAATGGAAAAATAAAAAAGTTATGGGTCTCAGAAAATTTAAACACAAACCAATTTTTTATTTTTACAAAATTTCAAATTATTTTTGTTATTTCAATAAAAAAAAATACTTATTCGTTTTTTAGCTCACCATCTTACAGCACTTTGTATTGTTTTTGCTCTTCTCTAGAATATTTTATGCTAAAATCAATGGACATTCAAAACTACAAATCGTCCTGCAAAAAAACCCCAAAAAAAACAACGAAGCCCTCATATGGCTACTTAGATGGAAAATGGCAAAAAATGATGACTAAAGCGGGCTTTACACGCTACGATATATCAAACGATATGTCGTCGGGGGTCACGTCGTAAGTGACGCAAATCCGGCGCCGTTTGACATGTCGTAGCGTGTGACAGCTACGAGCGTCTGTTAACGAGCAAAAATACTCACCTTATCGTTGCTCATTGACACGTCGCTCATTTTCTAAAAATCGATCGTCCTTCAGAGCGCCGGTTGTTCATCGTTCCCAAGGCAGCACACATCACTCCGTGTGACACCCCGGGAACGATGAACTGCAGCTTTCCTGCATCCCGCTGGCAATGCGGAAGGAAGCAGGTGGGCAGGATGTTTACGTCCCGCTCATCTCCGCCCCTCCGCTACTATTGGCCGGCCGCTGTGTGACGTGGCTGTGATGCCGAAAGTCCCTCCCCCTTCAGGAAGAGGATGTTCACTGCCCACAGCGAGGTCGTTTGGGAGGTAAGTATGTATGACGGGAGTTTACGACTTTGTGCGACACGGGCAACAAATTGCCCATATCGCACAAACGACGGCGGAGGGTGCGATCGCTAATGCGATCACACAAGTAATTGAAGCATGTAAAGCAGCCTTTAGAATAGGAGGGGAAAAAAGCACAAATCCAAACCTCATCCTGGGGTTAAGAGGATAAAATTCAATACTAAATACATGTGACATAAATGCAGATTAAATGCAGATTATGGGAAATGTCACATTTCCTGATTCCAGAACTAGATTGATATATATATTGTTATAATGTAGAATGCAAGCCCAATATTATTGATGCTGGAAATAGTGGTCTGATCCCCTCCGCTCGCTATTTCATCGCATTCTGCTGCAGCGGGATGTGTTTGTCTGTATAATTTGCAGTCCCGCTGCTACAAACATTCAGTTTACATTTTTCTACTCTGCAAGATTCTCTGCAGAGCGATGAGGAGTAAGTAAATCTTCTTTTGTCAGCATTATTTACAGAGGATACTGACAGAAAAGGAGACAGGACAATGCTAGAGGAAATGAAGACACACAATGGAGACTGCTGGCTACTGCTAGGCAATAAGGAAGAAGGTGTCATACACTTTTAGGCAAATCTTTGTGCTTTCACTTCAAGTTATAAGTTTTTCCTTTAACCTTTTAGATACTAAATAACTAAATATTCAGGATAGTTAGGATATGTGCAGATGAAATATTTTCCAGGCAAGTGAACCTGCGGAGTGGTACAAGTGGAAGACTTTTCAGGAATACCAGTCTTTATTGTTAGCTTTTCTAGTTCATTTTCTGAGCACTTCTTCATCACTTTTGGCCACTGCCAGTTTTTTGAGCATTTTTTTAGCAATATATATATATATATATATATATATATATATATACACTGATGAAAAAAATAAAGGGAACACTAAAATATAATATTGTTGTTTAAGGCTATGTGCGCACTAGAAATGTGAAGTTTCTCAAGAAAATTTCTCGAGAAACTTCTGGGAGTGAAAGATTTCCGGACCGCCGGAAAAAATCCGCACCAAATCCGCATGCGGATTTGACGCGGATTTGCCGCGGATTAGCCGCGGAATTGCCGCGATTTTCCCGCGGGTGGTTCCCTGCGGATTTCTGCAGGCTGTACTGCCGAAATCCGCAGGGTACCTGCGGAAATAATGGACATGTTCATTTTCTCAAGAAAGTTTCTCGAGAAATTCTTCTCGCGGAAATTTCTTGAGAAAAATCCGCACCAGTGCGCACAGCTTTTTTTTTTTTCCATAGAATTTGCTGGGAAATGTCTGCACAAAGATTGCAGACATTTCTCAAGAAATTTCCGCGGCAAATCCGCGGGTAAATCCGCGGGTAAAAAGCTCTAGTGCGCACATAGCCTAAGTGTTCCCTTTATTTCTTTGAGCAGTATATATACTGTATATTTGCATCTTTTGTAAATATTGTGGTGTGTGAATTGTAATGTAATGTGATGTTCCTGTGTAATGAAAGGTATAATTTATGTTGTGCTAGAATAATATATAATGTAGGATGTGATAATGTAATGAATATGCCTGGTTTTTGGAGTGTAAAGTTGTGAATGACAGTGAACCTTGTAACAAAGAGTTAAGGCTGAACGGAGCCCACAGCGGAGCCATGGGCAAAGTGACTAATGACTGACTTTGAAGGGCAACGAGGGGTTAACACTGGTTGCAGGGAAAGAAAGCGCTGGCTGTGGGGGTTCAGAAGTTTAAGGGGCTGGGTTAAGTGCTAGGGGTGGTCAGTTGGGAATATAGAATCAGTAGAAGGGGTACTATCAGAACAGCATGTGAAGCCAGCAGAAAAGGTGCTGAGCCCCCTTCACCTCGTCTCCTGCTGTGACTGTGATCATGGTGATTTAAGAACTTCTGGAGCAGCTGCATGGGGCTGCCAGCAGCAACTGCATCAGAGCACAGGTGCTGGAGATATTGGGACGTTCGGCTGTGGGGGATGCTGCAGAAGATCCACTTCCCGAGTGGGCACGCAGGGCGAGGGTGCCTGGCAGTCTGCCACCAGGAGCAGCTCCTGAGGTCTCAGTGGTGCCGCAAGAGCCCCCTCCCCGGGGACCCTCCCTGTCCATCTCTCCATCCTGTGCTTTTAGATGGAACAGGGGAGGAATCTTACAAGGCAGCCGGGACCTGCGGAGGGGGGCGGGGCCTCGGTGTATCACATGACCTAGGCTCTGCCTCAGGCCTCTAGTGATCAGGGCTTCAACAAGATGGCGGTGGTCCTTCCCAGTGATATATCTGTTGTGGGGACTGCTTGTGGTGGCAGCAACTGGACATCTGGAGAAACACCCAGAGACAGAGGTCAGCGTGGAGGGTGGCTTCAGGCTTGAGGTCAGCGCGGAGGTCGTCATCAAGGAAAGAGGTCAGCCCGGAGGTCATCATCGGGGAATGAGGTCAGCGCAGAGGTCGTCATCGGGGAATGAGGTCAGCGCGGAGGTCGTCATCGGGGAATGAGGTCAGCGCGGAGGTCGTCATCGGGGAATGAGGTCAGCGCAAAGGTCGTCATCAGGGAATGAGGTCAGCGCGGAGGTCGTCATCGGGAAATGAGGTCACCGCGGAGGTCGTCATCGGGGAATGAGGTCAGCGTGGAGGTTGTCATCGGGAAATGAGGTCAGCGCGGAGGTCGTCATCGGGGAAAGAGGTCAGCGCGGAGGTCGCCATCGGGGAAAGAGGTCAGCGCGGAGGTTGTTTTCAGTGAGGTGGTCAGCCCGGAGGTCATCATCTGGCTGGCGGTCAGCATGGAGGTTGTTTTCAGTGAGGTGGTCAGCGCGGAGGTCATCATCTGGCTGGAGGTCAGCATGGAGGTTGTTTTCAGTGAGGTGGTCTGCGCGGAGGTCATCATCTGGCTGGAGGTCAGCGTGGAGGTCGTTTTCAGTGTGGTGGTCAGTGCGGAGGTAATCATCTGGCTGGAGGTCAGCGTGGAGGTCGTTTTCAGCTCGGTAATGGTTCTCGGGAAGGAGGTCGGCACAGGGATCAGCATCTGGAAGGAGGTTAGCATTGAGGAGGAGGCTGTCGTCATCACGATGGAGGTCGCCTTTATGTTGGAGGTCAGCAGCACGGAGTGGCTCATCGTCGCGGATGAGGTCTGTGTCGAGGAAGCGGTCATCATCTAGGAGGGGATGATCCACGTCCTGGGAGGTCATTCAACAGGTAGTTCGCTCCCTGGTGGTCCAGCTAGGTTTGAGCGCGGCGGCTTGCTGGGGTCTCCCTGGGCAAGCTGCTTAAGCGGCTTGAGTGCCTCAACATCCTGAGGAGAGTCATCGGCTGGAATCGGGCGTTCCGGCTGGTGGGTTCCATGCCCCCACGAAGCCTGGTGAGTTTAATTCTATGTTCTGTGTGTGTTCATCTAGTGCAATTTTCCTGGGTGGGTGTTTAATCAGGCCCAGGGGGAATGGTGGCGGTCTTAGTTTTAGCATGTTGGGGGGCCTCTGTGGGGTCAGTTAGTAGGGTCTGCAGCATGTTAGGGTTTGGGAAGGAGTTGCCGGAACGTGTGGAGCAGGCAAAGGTCGGGTCAATGGGGTCCTCAGTTTCTGTTTTGGGTGCTGGGCGTTGAGGCAGGTCGCCGGTTGGTCATCAAGTTAGGCCACATCTTGTGGTGGGGGTCGCGGTGTCAGGGCAGACAGAGAAAGGCGAGTGGTTAAACTTTCGATTTTGTTAACTGGCTTCAGGCGCTTGCCATTCTGCAAGCATCATGGGCAAAAAAAAGGGGGGCCCTGAAAATTGTTCAGGGGTGTTCTGCTACAAGGAAGTTTCATTGGTTTTGTGGCGATCACACCCAGTGTTGAAATGAGGGGCAGTTCAGGCAGTGAAAGGATGGGTGACACTGCATAAGGCAAGATCAGAAAGCTCTGAGGGCCCGGTCGCGCGCGGGGATAGATCTGTGGCGGATCGGTGGTTGCAGTGAAATTGCGGACAATCAGTGCCAGGTTTGTGGCTGTGTCCAGATGGAGCAGTGTGTCCGGGGTTTCGCTGCTGCCGCGGATCTGCTGAGGATTTGTCACTGTGTGTGACGGAGCCTTACGGCTCGTTCAGATACCAGGGTTCAGGCTGCGGTGGGTTCTTTTCCCGGAGCACCTTGTTGCTTGTACCAGGCAGAATGAATTTGGGGGTGATACTGGAAAGGGGGGAGTGAAGCCACTTTCTCGTCACATGCCGTTCCTTTTAGTTTTTTGTTTTGAATCATAATAATAATAATAATAATAGTAAATGTATATAAGAGATATAATAATAATTTGGGCGCGAGGTATCGTGCAGGTATGGGGCGGTTTAGTTTTATCTCTGCCATTTCTGGTTCTGGTGGTTGTCTTCGTTAGGGGTGGTGCAAAAGAAGGAGCCGAATAAATTCTGGGTCACTTGGGAGTTGTCATTTCTGACATGCCGTTTGTTGCCAGGGCGTCCTGACAGCAAGCATTTGTTAGGTTGTTTTGGGATGGTTCATATTTTGTGGTCTGGTGTTTACTTATGGTTTGCCCTATTTTCTTGTGCCTATTGGAAGGGTTTGGTTCATTTCTAGAATGGGGGGGTTGCATTGCAGTATGGCTGGGTTGCTGATGATGAGTCTTACCTAAAAAAAAAAACAAAAAAAAAAACAACAACTTCCTGTACATGGGGCGGTCAGCTCTCCATTTTTGCCATCTTTGCTAAGGGCTAGGGCATGGATAGTTCGGCAGTTTACCAAGAGAGAAAGAAGGGCCCTGGCAATTGTCTGAACATCTTGGGAATCTCCATTAATTCTAGAAGGATGGAGAACAGGGGAGGATTGAGTACAGGTTACGGGACAAGGAAGTGTGGCTTTCCTCACTGAAGTGCGCAAAGCGGGTTATATATTAAAAAAAATCAATAAATAAATAAATAAATAAGTAAAATAAAATGCAGTGGCAGACCTTTGGTTGTTGCTGGGCATGCTTTAATTTGCTTTTGCATGTGCCCATAGCCAGAATTATTCGGGTAGTGGGAAGGTGGCTATGGCGGGGGCAAGGCCCCCACGCTTTGTATACGGTTGCCGGAGGAACTCTTCAACGACCTGGCAGTGGGGGCCAGGATATATTTTCCTGGGTAGTTATAATGGATGGTTGTTAGGGTTTTGGAGCTTGTGGCCTATTTTGATTGTGAACTTTTACTGTAGCGGCAGGTTGGGTTAGTTGTCAGAGCTTTCAGCAGGGCAAATGGGGGATAGACATAGAGCCATGATCTTGGGTGGAGGCAGTGTTTTACCAGGAATCGGATTTTGCTCGAGTTTTTTCTTGGTAGTGGCCAGTTCCATGTGGGGGGACTACTTCAGCAATAAAAACATCAGTTTTCATTGCTTCAACGGGTGTTTTTGGCAACTAATTTTTGGTGTTTCTCCTCCGTTAACGGGGCTATGGAGACACTTTGGGTTATGGTTCCTTTTTGCTTTAGCACGGTGATAGTGGCAGTGCAGGTACTAGGTGTTTGGAAATTAGCATTAATGCTCTTTTTCAATTGTAGTGGAATCGCTTTTGGTGCCTGGCACTAGAGGCAGAGTCCACCAGCTGCAAGTGGCCGGAGGAGCTTTGTGAGGTGGTATTTGGGCACTAGGCTTATTATGAATAACAGTATCCTTTGCTGGGGGTACTAGGTTAGTATATGAGGCGGATTGGTGAGGCAACAGGGATCGGAGTCAGGAATTCGGCACGGGGGAGTCTGAGGAGGATTTGGTAGGGGCACTGCTGTGTTGGTTATGCAGGGTGTCGGCTGAAGGAAGGTCTGAGTCTGAGGTTAATAATTTATGTCTCAGACCACTTCTGGTTGTAAGTTTCAATGTTTGGTTGATGTCATTAAACTGTTTAGTGCAATTTTTTGAGGGGTTTGCGGGATGAGTCCTTTAACTGGACTGGTTAATTGCTTGGACCAGTGGGCACTGCCAAGACCAGTGAGTAATTCCCCCATTTGAGGTGAAGTGGTTTTGGCTAGTTATTCTTAGTTGCTCTTTGGGGTATTAGGGGAATTGGTGGCTCCATCGTCAAGTGGAGGTGGCATGTTGTGTTAGGATGTTGGTGGGGTTAACCTACTCCATGGAATGTTTGGTTTGAATAGTCAAATTGAATACATCTTAAATATATATTAAACAAAAAAAAAGGGGGGGTGTCAGGTTGTGAGCAGTAAAGAGGTTAATAAGGTGGTCGGTAGAGTGTTGCAGGGGGTATTTATTTTGGGGGGGTGATCGCTCAGGCCCATTGGTGGTCTTGGGCCTCAACTAAGGCGGAAAAGTGGGGGACTTCCTTCAAAAATATAATATATTTAAAAAAAAAAAAAATTCCCCCTGTGTTTTCTACGTTCTCCTAGGCGGTGCACCACTGGTTGGATAATTGGGTCACTGTTCTGAATTGGGGGGGGGGGGGGTTGCTGGCAGATGGGTGGAGGAATGAGTGCCAGCGGGGTTGGTTGAGAGATCACGTTCTAGTGCTTTGGATCTGGTTCCAGGTATGAGTGGTCTAAGGTAGCACTGGATTTTCACAGTTTTAAGGTTGGATCGTGCCCCCGATGTGCTGGTGTTGCACACTGGTGAAAATGATGTGGGGATATCCCCCTGTGGGGATTAAATTGGCATTATTTTCCAAGGTTTACTGCAGCTATGCTCCACCTCCCCGAGAGGTGAAGACGGTGCGGTCGGATATTGTGCCTACAAAACCTTACTGGGGGTTCGGTCAATAGAGGGGATCGACAGGACTGAAATTAAGGTGGATAGGGTAGTGGGGAGTTTCTTGGCTTGGAACGGACAGGTCGGCGCGGTGGATGCACCTGTGTTCAGGAAGGTGGAGAGAGCGCTTTGTTTGGTGGGGTGACTCGCATTATGAGGTCTCAGGTAATGCTCGTGGTGGCGGTAGTGAGGTGGGGTTCTTGGAGTTGGTGGTAAAATGGTGGTGGGGGGTTGTACATCAGGTGGATGGTAACCCCCCTTCTTTTATTTGGAATGGTAATTACCTGGCAGACTTTGGGGCTCTCCAGGGTGGGGTCCCCTGGGAGTCGGTGTTAGGGAAATGGTTTTCCGGTCATGGTGTCCCCGAGCTTGTGGTCGTTTGCGGCTGGGGACAACTCCGGATGGTTTATCAATTTTATGGGAACGTCCGCCAGGTTTTGGAGCTCCAAGAACCCTCCTCGCTTTAAAGAAAGGTATTTATTTAATATCATGTTTGTGTAATAAAGGCCGATTTGGCCAAATTATCCAAGCGGGTGTCATGTATTCATTGGAAGGGGAATCTGTGGGATGAAGGGATTAGTGCATAGCGAGAAGGAAGCATCTACAATAGTACAGTCAAGGCTGAACGGAGCCCACAGTGGAGCCATGGGCAAAGTGACTCATGACTGACTTTGAAGGGCAATGAGGGGTTAACACTGGTTGCAGGGAAAGAAAGCATGGGCTGTGGGGGGTCAGAAGTTTAAGGGGCTGGGAAAAGTGCTAGGGGTGGTCAGTTGGGAATATAGGATCAGTAGAAGGGGTGGGTACTATCAGAACAGCATGTGAAGCCAGCAGAAAAGGTCCCGCCCTCCCGCCCTGTGTTATGCTGGGGGTGTGGGATTCATCAGGAGAAAGTTTTGTATATTTTATTAATGTGTCGGCGTCATTTCGGCCGGGTATTTTATTTATTTACTGTCATGTTGCGGTAGTGAGGTGGGGTTCTTGGAGTTGGTGGTAAAATGGTGGTGGGGGGTTGTACATCAGGTGGATGGTAACCCCCCTTCTTTTATTTGGAATGGTAATTACCTGGCATACTTTGGGGCTCTCCAGGGTGGGGTCCCCTGGGAGTCGGTGTTAGGGAAAGTGGTCGTTTGCGGCTGGGGACAACTCCGGATGGTTTATCAATTTTATGGGAACGTCCGCCAGGTTTTGGAGCTCCAAGAACCCTCCTCGCTTTAAAGAAAGGTATTTATTTAATGTCATGTTTGTGTAATAAAGGCCGATTTGGCCAAATTATCCAAGCGGGTGTCATGTCTTCATTGGAAGGGGAATCTGTGGGATGAAGGGATTAGTGCATAGCGAGAAGGAAGCATCTACAATAGTACAGTCATGGTTTAAAGTGAGCAGTTGGTCTTGTGCATGTGAGTCATCATCTGATCCTGGCCAGCTGATAACAGCGGCAGTATGCGGCCTACACAGCGGCATATTCTCTTTTCAATATTCACTATTTACATCCTTCACTGTTATTTTTCCCTCTCCTTTACTTGAGTGCAACTGTTATTTTGGAGATGCCAGTCCGACTAGTGTCCGACTCGATCAGATGAAGTGAAAAGAGAAGTTCCACCCACTAAAAAATTGACATCCTAGAACAGGCAGAAACCTGGAGGAAACAAGACGGTCAGCAAGCAGACATCGAGAGTCAATCTTTCACGCTCGACTACCGCTCCACTCCATACATTATTATTTGTAGTCTATTCAACAATGAAGAATCCACTAGTGTTTTAGTGAAGTAAAAAAGCTGGAAACACACTCATAAAGATGCCCAGCCATTTTCCAAGCATCTATTGAGCCTTCCCATTAACTTCTATTATAAAGTATAGAGAATATTTTCCTAATATTAGACTTTTTCCTCTGAGGCCTATGAGACAAAAGCTATAATGAGATCATTTTGCATTCTACTAATAAAGCCAATATAATGGCACAAACCAACATGCTTTGTTCATTGTGTGCCTTAGATTTGACTTTAGACTTTAATGTAACATCAGGCTCCTCATTTTTAGGACCCCAAAAATATTTAAAAAATTACATAAAACATTATTTGCCTGATTCATCAAAGTTTTCTTGGCAGAATTCTGGCATAAAAGCTTTGAAAAGTCACAACATTTTGGCACAACTCAAGGAGCACCCAATTTTTCTCACATTTGCCAAATTCACAACAGTTTCACCTAATTAAATAGAATCTGTCAAGTGAAAAAACGCTATTACCCTGCAGATATGGGGTTAATCTGTGAGTTAATAGTGTTTGGAATCTGCCAGGAGCCTGTACACCAGACTCCGCTGCTGGGACTGACAGCCACTCAGTATTAGAGGAGGCTGTCAGTCAGTGTGGGGGGCGCGGTTACAGCCACCATTCTCGATACACAAAGTGGTGCCTGAACCCACGCCGGTGCCACCCCCATGACTGAAACCTGAATGCTGCCAGGAGGAATAATGTTCTTTTCCTCCCAGAAGTGGGATTCGATGTGCAGGCCATGGTAAGTTCCAAATGCTATTGACCTGCAGGTTAACCTTATATCTGCTGGTTAATAGTGTTTTTTCCACATGACAAGTTCCAGGTAACAAAATGGACAGAGCTGAGGTGGGATGGAGCTCGGCAGGGGCATGATGCCACAGCTCATCTAATTCATGATAAGTTGTAATGTCGCATAAGCTAGAAATCTCACTGCAGTACCTGAATGGAGTGAGATTTCTGGCAAAGCACATGGAGGCGCACATCACTCATCAGACAATCGATTAATAAATTGGGAGCATCTGACTCCACCATGACCCTCATTAAGACCAGCATGAGCAACACTAATCTTGGTGAATTGACCCTATGTGTGAAGCCAGTTCAACGTGGTTGTACCCCATTGGGGTATTTTTTTTTTTTGCCTAACTGAATATATTTGAGGCTAAAAATCAATTCTACAAATGGGTGTCATGAAAAAATTTCACTGTTTCACAGCAGATTCAACTTTGCGATGGTCTGTGGTCATAAATGACAGGGGCTTTCAAAAAAATGGTAAAAGACAAAAGAGTAAAAAACTTCCCATTTGACCATGAAAGTGCGAAAGTGGACCGACTGATGGATTCTCAATTAACACATTCTGCAGACACCAATAGACAATGTAACACAGGACACAGAAGACAAAACGGTACAAGAAAAATTTAGGAACTGTAAAAATTATGTTTAATTCAAAATACATGCATTTAAGTAAAAATAAACAGTGTCCTCAAAGGTAGAAAACCCTAAGGTAAAGAACCTCGATATAAGCCGACGCAAAGATGCTGCTATCATTTTTAATCAGAATTGTCTCATCCTTGCCTATCTTTCCACTTTGGGATGTGAGTTACTTGTGAGTCTATAATACTTTGTAGGATTATCAGAATTCTTAGATTTTTAGATAGTGGATTAAATGACTTTCCCTGTACAGATATTCTTATTTAAGTGCTTGTGAAAGCCTGAAATGTTTAATCCATCTTTTAATCTATCTTTTGTTTGAGATTTCCTATCCGGGCAGTACATACCGGACTGTTCAGCCTGGAATGCCTACATCATGAATATAATTGCAAAACTACAGTACAATGGAAGAAAAGGAACAGGGGAGAAATGATATTGCTGTGGAAGCCTCGGTGACTATCCTCAGGGCTTGATCTGACAAGTGTATTAAATAACCTTACACAAAACGGATCACATTCAGAAAGTGTGCAGACCAATGCAATTCAATGGGCTAGCTCACTGAACGATTTTTCACATGGACTGATGGTCTGCGGGTAAGAAACTTCAGCATGCGCTTTTTTATTTTTTATAAATCAATGGGTGACCAAATTGCAGATCACATACGGGTTACAGTGACATGTTATGTTTTTTGTACAGATCTGCTCCAAATAACATCTTGATTTTGCAAACATGGAGTTCAGACATTTTAGGCTACAAAGCGCTGAGTTGTTCTAACCTCTGTCATCATCAGAGCCTTATGAATGCGAGAGGCTCATGGTTGTTGTGAAGGAGAATGCAGAACTTTGAGATAATAGGGATAATAGATTGCCCGCCTGTAAGGTTTAGTTTGGCCGACTGTAATTTGTAAACCCTGCACACCAGTGAAACATGATGTAGTATAACATGGCACCTGGTGGTATCTGTCACGCTCCCTGGATTCCGGCACCGCCTGTCACTCACCGCTCCAGTCTCCGGTCCTCCTGCCTGTGGCTGCCCCTCTCACTCCTCCTCCTGTGCGTCCTCCATGCCTTCCGTCCGTCGGTCTCTGCGTCCTGCTGCGACCCAGGACTCTGTGCCTGGCTCCCCTGCATCTCCTTCACCTTCCTCTGCTTCCTGCACTGGTCTCTGGCACTCGGGCCTCGTGCATGCGCATTAGGGCGCGGGCGCGCTCACTCAACTCTTCTTAAAGGGCCAGCGTCCCAGGAACAGGATATAGCTGATTACAGGTACAGGGTATATAAGACTTCCTTTTCCATGTGGGCAGTGCCTGTTCAACGTGTTCCTGTAGCTAGGTATTCAGGTCCCTCTGTCTTGTGTACACAGATTAACCCTGTCTCCTCCGCAGTGCCCGTCTGCCGTCCCGACTGTGTCCTGCGTGCCGATTTCCCAGGAGGTGTCCCGGTGACTGTCTGATGTGGATCCCGCCATCTTCCGTCAGCTTGAACCCATCACCGATCCTGGATCCCACCTGGATACTTCAGCCTGCACATCCCGCTGGATCTGGACCCTGTCTGCTATTACTACTCGGCACCTGTACCCGGTTCCAGTCACCCGTCCTGCCTACGGTTCCCGTTGGACTAATAGTCATCTCCCATACAAACTTCTGAAGGACCTGTACTCCGTGTTCCGGCTACCGTGCATCTAGGCCCTCTGGTGGGGTCATCGGACAGTCCCTGTATAGGGGTTAGCTCCAGGTTGCCTCTCTAGGGGAGTCCGGTGCACGGTCCCGTGGATCCACTTCCAGGACGTTACAGTATCTGTTGGTGAAGTACCTGTCTCCTACGCCCGGCACGTTACATGTAGTTGGAGGTCCTGGCCTGGTGTGTGGACTTGTGCTAAGGGGGTTCTACGTTCTTGCATGCCTTTGGCTGACTAGCACCAGATGTTGAACATTTCAATGAAACAGACCACGACTCAAAAAAAAACGATTTACTAAATGGAAAATATGTGCATTAGATAGAGGGAAAACAGCTTTAAATAACATTTCCTACACAATATGGAGCTTCCACACACATTATTAATTTCTTTCTCCTAACTCGCTTGAACTCCATTTCCACTAGTTCGCCTGTCTTCACCTCAACCCAGCTCAGTACTTCAGCCCGGTTAGTGAGACTCCTATTCTCAACTCGTGGTTCCATGCCTTCTTTCCTCTTAAAGGGATTAGTTTACCAATATTGCTTGTAGTTAGCTTCTCTACTTCTGATGCTTTGGAACTGCCTACTGGAGAACTCAGTCTCATATTCTTTGGCCCATTAACTCTTTGACTTATAGCTCGAGGCTGTACTGCTTGGCGTCCTTTTCCAGGACCCGTCTTCAGTTGACCATTCTGTCCTTCTATCTGTTTCTTTTCTCTCTACTCAGGATATTGCTATCCACTGTCTTGCGAGGGACACTCATGTCATGTGGCTCTGCTCACTAGTCAGACCTTAGATATGCTTCTGCTGCATTATCTTAGCTCCTGACAGGAAGCTATTTCTGCCCCTTCACTTTAGCTCCTCAACTCTGGCTAATGCCAAATATTAACTCTAACTCTACATACTGTTAGGCAAAACACAATCTATCACTAATAACGCAAGTCACAATACACATTAAACATCACAACAGTACTCGTGTCTTCAAGGGAGAATGTGGGCAGTATATCCATTTCCTTACATTTCCCCCTTCTTTAATGATGGTCATCCTCAACCATCCAGAACCTGGAATACACCAAACGATTTGCCAAACATGCATAACGTTAACCAGTATGGAGTTCCTTTTCTTTGCCAAGAGCAACACAGACCCAGTCATATTTGGATAAGACCTCGTACCCATCTGAGTTCTTTTTTTTCTAACCCGTCACTAGTCCCACAATATCCTATATAAATCAATGTAGCTATTGAGAAAAGGATTATCGTAGCACATTATATTTATAATAACATCTGATCATTCTTCCACTTACTTACACATCTTCACCATCTGTGACAGAAACAAAAACAAAGTTACAAAGGTTAGAGATGTGCAACATACTCATTCCTAAGGGGTGCTTCACACACAGCGAGCTCGCTGCCGAGATCGCTGCTGAGTCACGCTTTTTGTGACGCAGCAGTGACCTCATTAGCGATCTCGCTGTGTGTGACACTGAGCAGCGATCTGGCCCCTGCTGCGAGATCGCTGCTCGTTACACACAGCCCTGGTTCGTTTTCTTCAAAGCCGCTCTCCTGCTGTGACACACAGATCGCTGTGTGTGACAGCAAGAGAGCGACAAATGAAGCGAGCAGGGAGCAGGAGCCGGCGTCTGACAGCTGAGGTAAGCTGTATCCAAGATAAACATCGGGTAACCAAGGTGGTTACCCGATATTTACCTTAGTTACCAGCCTCTGCAGCTCTCACGCTGCCTGTGCTGCCGGCTCCGGCTCTCTGCACATGTAGCTGCTGTACACATCGGGTTAATTAACCCGATGTGTACAGCAGCTAGGAGAGCAAGGAGCCAGCGCTAAGCAGTGTGCGCGGCTCCCTGCTCCCTGCACATGTAGCTGCATTACACATCGGGTTAATTAACCCGATGTGTACTGTAGCTATGGTAGGAGAGCAAGGAGCCAGCGCTCAGTGTGCGCGGCTCCCTGCTCCCTGCACACACAGCTGTGCGCTGGTAACTAATGTAAACATCGGGTAACCATACCCGATGTTTACCTTAGTTACCAGTCTCCGCAGCTTCCAGACGGCAGCTCCGTGCAAGCGCAGCGTCGCTTGCACGTCGCTGCTGGCTGGAGGCTGTTCACTGGTCGCTGGTGAGATCTGCCTGTTTGACAGCTCACCAGCGACCATGTAGCGATGCAGCAGCGATCCTGACCAGGTCAGATCGCTGGTCGGATCGCTGCTGCATCGCTAAGTGTGAAGGTACCCTAAGTATGGCGAGGTCACGGATTCTGAAAATACAGCACTGAGCAAAAGTGTAAAAATGCTGTCAAGTAAGACTTTTTAAAAATAAAACCGTTAATGGTTCATATTATCATTTAAGAAAATGGAAAATGAATGAAGAAAAGGAATGAACCAAATCAATATTTGATGTGACTGCACTTTGTCTTCAAAACAGCATCAATTCCTCTATGTGCACTTTGACAAACGTTAAAAGGAAATTGGCAGTGAGTTTGTTGCAAACATCATGAAGAACTAATCCCAGATCTTCTGTGTATGAGGCCTGTGCAAATCCTTCTGTTTCTTCCGGTAATCCCAGACAGACTCGATGTTGAGACCAAAGCTCTATGGGGCCGTTTCATCATATATAGGACTCCTTGTTCCTCTTACCCTGAATTTCGAGCCATTCGTGCCTCCTTGATCATATTACATGACAGATAAGTATCTGCCTTTATTTCTCAATTAAGAATGCCACTAATTCTGACCAAATCCCAACTCCATTTGCTAAAATACAGTGCTAAACTTACAATGAACCTCTCCCATGTTTCATTGTTGCCTGCAGGCAGTCATTATTGTTCCACTCCTCAGTTTTTTAGTAAACAAATTGCCTTCTGTTACAGCCAAAAAATAGAAGTATGTGGATGGCTCCAGTGTATGAGGTTTAACCCATTGCTACCAAGACTGTTGTCAACTACCTAAAGGCCACTTCTCACTACGCGATATCGCTACCGACATCGCTGCTGAGTCGCGTTTTTTGTGATGCAACAGCGATGTTGCTAGCGATGTTGCTGTGTGTGACATCCACCAATGGCCTGGCCCCTGCTGTGAGGTCGCCGGTCGTTGCTGAATGTCCTGGACCATTTTTTGGTCGTTGCTCTCCCGCTGTGAAGCACACATCGCTGTGTGTGATAGCGAGAGAGCAACGATCTGAATGTGAAGGGAGCCGGCTTCTGCGGATGCTGGTAACCAAGGTACACATCGGGTAACCAAGCAAAGCGCTTCTAGAAGCTGGCTCCCTGCACACGTAGCCAAGGTACACATCGGGTAACTATAAGCAAAGCGCTTTGCTTAGTAACCCGATGTGTACTATGGTTAGCAAGCACAGCGTCGTTACACGGGTCGCTGGTGGCTGATCTCTGATCGCTGTGGAGATATGTCTGATTGACAGCTCACCAGCGACCATGTAGCGACACTCCAGCGATCCCTGCCAGGTCAGATCGCTGGTGGGATCGCTGGAGCGTCGCTAATTGTGACAGTACCTTAAGAGAGCCAAATTTTACAATTCTGACCATTGTCACTTTATGTGGTAGTAACTCTGCAATGCTTCATCTGATCCCACTGATTCTGAGAATGTTTTTCCATGAGATATTGTACTTCATAATAGAGGTAAATTTAATTAAAAAAATGCTGCATTAATTTGTGAAGATATTGGAGTTTTGAAACTTTCAACTTTTATGCATATAAGCAAGAGAGTTATGTCACAAAATAGTTAATAAAAACATTTCCCACATGTCTACTTTACATCACCATCATTTTTTAAACTTTTTTTTTTTGTTAGGAAGTTAAAAGAGTAAGGGTGGCTTTACATGCTGCGATATCCGGTCCGATATCACTAGCATGCGACCCACCCCCATCGTTTGTGCGAAACGGACATATCGCTGCCTGGCGCGCACAAAATCTGGCACCCCCGTCACACATACTTACCTGCATAGCGATGTCGCTGTGACCGGCGTACCGCCTCCTTTCTAAGGGGGCGGTCCATTCGGCGTCACAGCGACGTCACTAAGCGACCGCCCAATGAAAGCGGAGGGGCGGAGATGAGCGGGACGTAACATCCCGCCCACCTCCTTCCTTACGCATTGTGGCCGGAGGCAGGTAAGGAGATGTTCCTCGTTCCTGCGACGTCACATGTAGCGATGTGCACTGCCGCAGGAACGAGGAACAACTTTGCCCCTGCGACAGCAGCGATAACTAGCAGCGGACCCCCATGTCAACGAGGAGCGATTTTGGACGTTTTTGCAACGATCGAAAATCGCTCCTAGGAGTCACATGCTACGACATCCCTACAGCGGCCAGATGTGCGTCACAAAATCCGTGACCCCAACTAGATCGCTGTAGCGAAATCGTAGCGTGTAAAGCCCGCTTTAGAAAATTATCAGCAATCTCTCATTTTTCCAACAAAATTTACAAATAACAATTTGAAGTGACTTAAAGGGGCCTATATGATGGAAAATACCCAAAAGTGACATCATTTTAAAAACTGCTCTCCTCAATGTGCTCAAAATAACATCAAAGAATTTTACTGGAAATAAAGTAATGAGGAAAAAAAATTAAAAATTTTACTCTTTCCACAAAAGTGTCGTTTTAGCTCCAAATTTTGCATTTTCTCAAAGGTAACCGGAGAAAATGGACTATGCAATTTTGTTGTGAATTTTCTCCTGAGTATGTCAACACCCCATACGAGGTGGAAAAGTACTGTTTGGGCACATGGGAGGGCTTAGAAGGGAAGGAGCACCATTTGAATTTTGGAATGCAAAATCATCTGGAATGAATAGCGGACGCCATGTTGTGTTTGGAGAACACCTGAGGTGCCTAAACATTTTGGAAACTATACCCACTCAAGGATTTTTATCTAGATGTGTGGTGAACACTTTGAGCCCCCAGGTTCTTCCCAGAATTTTATGAAGTTGAGGCATAAAAATAAAAAAATGATTTTTCCCCACAAAAATGTTGTTTTAGCCTTAAATTTTTAATTTTACATGGGTAAGAGGAATAAATGCACCATACAATTTCTTATGTAATTTCTCCTGATTATGCCAATACCGATATGTGGTGGAAAACTACTTTTTGGGCACACGGCAGGGCTCATATGGAAAAGAGTGCCATTTGACTCTAGGAACTCAAAATCGTCTAGAATCGATAGTGAACTCCATGACTTATTTGGAGAGCCCTTGTTGTACCTAAACAGTGGAAAGCCCCCACAAGTGATCCAATTTTGGATACTAGGTCACTCAACGAATTTATCTAGATTTGTGGTGAGTACATTGAACCATCGGGTGCTTTACAGAATTTTATGATGTTGAGATGTGAAAATAAAAAAATCTTTTTTTGTTTTTGGCTTAGCCTTACATTTTTTATTTCCAAAAGAGTAATAGAAGAAAATAAATTGTACAATTTCTAGTGCAATTTCTCCTAAGTACGCTGATACCCCATATGTAATGGAAAACTAGTGTTTGGTTGCACGAAATGGCTTAGGGGTACTTTGCACACTACGACATCACAGCTGCAATGTCGGTGGGGTCAAATTGAAAGTGACGCACATCCGGCGTCGCTGTCGACATCAGAGTATGTGAATCCTTTTTGATACGATTAACGAGCGCAAAAGTGTCGTAATCGTATCACCGGTGTAGTGTCAGTCATTTTCATAATTTCGCTGCAGCGACAGTACAATGTTGTTCCTCGTTCCATCGGCAGCACACATCGCTGTGTGAGAAGCCGCAGGAGAAAGGAACATCTGCTTACCTGCGGCACCACGGCCCATGCGGAAGGACGAAGGTGGGCGGGATGTTTATGTCCCGCTCATCTCCGACCCTCCACTTCTATTGGCCGCCTGCCGTGTGACATCACTGTGACACCACACGATCCGCCCCCTTAGGAAGGAGGCAGGTCGCCGGCCACAGCGACGTCGCAGGGCAGGTAAGTGCGTGGGAAGCTGCCGTAGCGATTGTGACAACATGAACACCCAATGCCTCTCATGGGTTAAAGTTTCTTAAAATTTAGCCAGACAGGATGATAGATTGTTTATAGACGGGGGATAAGTCCCTCATTGTTTTTACAAGACTCTTGTTGACTCATGTAATTGTGTTGGCCACTGAAAGCCAGACGTATTGTTTCTCCAGACTCTTCCAGTAATCATTGTATTATAGTTGTGTTTTGCTAATGTGATTACCTTAGTAGCCATTATCTAGTCTGTGCATTCCACACTACATGTATACCCTCAGTCTTTCTGTAGACATCATTTGGATGAACATTGTCCATGCAGCTTGAGATTCATCCAATGGGAGAGGCGATCTTGTCCAACCAATCGATGAGGACACCTTGTTTCCAAGTGGAAGGCTGTGGCTATAAAAGGGATTTCTTTAAGCCACCAGGTGGTTGTTGATGGATGCTGATGGATCCAGTCTAAGCTCTTAGGAGCTGACTAGAGGATCAGGATACCCCATGGCTTCAATCTAGGGACTCCAGTTCCGGTTGGAGACCATATCCACAGTCTAGGGATTTCGACCCCAGCTGCCAGGATTATATCATCAAACCAAGGAGTACTTAAGGAAGAAACCCAGGATGGGACAATTTGGTCACCTGGCTACAGACTTTGCAGACCTCAGCCAGCTTCCTAAATCCGGCGCTATTCTTTTCTCGGTGGGTGCCCGCCGAAAGCGGGGTGCTGCTGGATTGGAGTAAGTGGCCCTGGAAGCTCTGAGGCAAGGACATTCTAATCCCTGGTGAGCCAGCGGAAGGGTGAGACTCTGTTGCCTGTTACAACTGTGTGTTTTGCTGGTTTTGTGTTATGTGCCGTTAATTGTTTGGGGATCCAATAAAGTCTAATTATTGTTTTTCCCTCACCCTGTGTTGTCTAAGTAATGTTACGCCCACAGTTAAGGAGGCCGGCGTTCAATTGAGATGAGCCCTGAGCCACGCTGTCTTTCTAAAGGCGGCTGGTTCAGTGGATAAGAGCACCCTCTGAGCCCCGTGTCTCCACAGCGATAATGTTCGCTACGGCAGCTATCAGAAGATATTGCAGCTGCGATGGGGGCGGGGACTATCGCGCTCGGCATCGCAGCAATCCGTCTGCGATGTCGTAGTGTGCAAAGTACCCCTTAGGATGGGAGGAGAGCCATTTTGGCTGGAATAAATTGTGTCTGCCATATCACATTTGAAGACCCACTAACACGCTAAAACATCAGAAACCCCTCACAAGTGACCCCATTCTGGATGCTACACCTCTCAGCTACTTCATATAGAGATGTAATAGTCAATGTTAACCCTCAGGTGATTCATGGAATTGTATAGCATTGGGCTGTGAAAATAAAAAAATACTATTTTTTTTCAACTAAAATTTTGTTTTGCAGGTGTGTCACAAAATTTATACTTTTGAGCTGTGAAAAAAAAATACATTTTTAGCACTGAAATGTTGTTAGCCTTTCAGGTCTAGCGGTTTGCATGATGCCCCTCACTGACCATGAGGGATACAGTGTCGCCTCCAGAGGGCAAAGCCAGTATAGATGCTCATTCTGGCCGTGTTTTGCACTCTAAGAGACTCACTTCAGGTTGTGGCACTGCTGGGAGGCGGAGCGCTGTTGCTCCCAGCGTTTATGCGGTGCAGGGATCCTAGAACATCCCCTGGCGTCACCTGTTGCCAGGGGATATGGGACATCATGTCTCCTGGTTCAGCAAGGTGGTGGGAGGTTTCTTCCAGTGAATCTTCCTTACCTCCTCCCTTGCCATTCTGGGTTGAAGGTGGAGACTGGGAGATACTTCAGCAGTGTCAGCTCATTCATGAGAGGGATATATAAACCTGCCACATCCTCTGGTCAGTGCTGATTATTATGTAATACCTAGGTAGTGATGGGATGATCTGACTGCAGACCAGCAAATGCAGTATGCCAGACACACTTTGAGCTAGCCACCACACACCTTTAAGTGCCGGGGTACTTTTCACCCACGTTCTGGTCCTGGAAGGAGGGACTTTGGCAAAGCCTGTCCCAGGTGACAAATAGCGGGGTGGCTGGTGGCTCGGCACACAGGCCACAGTCAGATCAAATGCACCAAAACCAGTAAGGAAAGTAGTAACCACTATACAGGTATAGGGGGAGGCTAGGAACCAAGCCAAACCCAAAAGACCAAAGCAGAGAGCAAACCAACACCACACAAACTAGTGACCTTACTGCCCAGGCACAACTGAAAATAATCAGCACTGACCAGAGGATGTGGTGGGTTTAAATATCTCTCTCATGGACCCTTCAACACTTCATGATTTTCAAAGGGGCTAAGACCACTTTATGAATATATGTGTTTTAATTTGAGTTTGGGGGTGACAAACTCCCTTTAGTGGCTAAATCTTTAATGTCATCTTATGTCACCGAAATTGTTTTGTTTTTTTAATTTGATGATAATACCATGGGTACAGTAAATTTGTCAAAAAATCCAAACTCCTCATCACCAACAATTACAAATGGGGATGGTCCTAAAGAACCAATCAGTGAATGAGGTTCTGGGATGTTAAGCTGGGTTTACACACTGAAACTTTCTAGCGATCCCACCAGCGATCCCAACCTGGCCGGGATCGCTACAAAGTCTCTGGTGAGCTGTCAAACAGGCAGACTTGGCCAACGACGCAACAGCGATCCGGACCTGCAGAGCGACCTAGCTGGTTGTTGGGGACGTTGTAAAGCAGCTTTTTGAAAGGGAAGTCGCTGTAAATTCCCCTTTACACACTGAAACTTTCTAGCGATGCATGCTGCACAGCGGGAAACAAAGGACCTAAGAATGGTCCTGAACAATTTGTAGCGATCACAACTTCACAGCAGGGGCCAGGTCGCTGATGTGTTTCACACACTGCAATGTCGCTGGGGAGGTCGCTGTAACGTCACAAAACCGGTGACGTTACAGCGATGTCGTTTGCGATGTTGCAGTGTGTAAAGCCACCTTTACGTTGGCAAAAGAGTTTCCTGCTTCACGAAACCTGAACAAAAGGGGAAAAAACTATTGCAATATATTCTAACATTTACATAAAAAAGTTGTTTTCTAATTCCCTGATATGGATGACCAATCTTTACGGGATGTTAATAATATCCTTAGGTCAGGTTGTCAGTACAGCAGAAAACACCTTTAAAAGGATTCTGTTATTTATTATTATTAATCATTATTATTATTTATGTAATTATAATTATATTTTAGCATTTATCCACTTTGCCAGTGTACCGCCCCCGCAACAGCCGAAGAGCTGCTTGGATCCGGATCCGCAGAGGCTCGAGGGGTCCCCGGACTCGAGGCGGGGTCACGCGGCCTCTCGAAAATAAAAAAGGGAAGAAAGGGTGGATTGGATAGTGTTCGTGACGGGTACCACCGCTGCTGCTTTTTAGGAGAGAGGGAGAGCGCCCAGGAGCGATGGGATGGCAGCTGGTGATGTTAACCCCTCCATGGGCAGGGGAAGGTGTCCCGGGGCTCGGTGATGGTAGGCTGGGGAGCCGTTGGAAGCAAAGGGGCACAACGTACTCACACAGTCCAGAGACGCTGAAGCTGACACCAGGTAAACCAAAGTCTTGAACGCCCTGCAGCCTTAGTTCGAACACGCTGGGTCCGTGCCCTTTTGGCGTTGCTGGTTGGTCTGAAGCCTTGTCCCTTGGCACTGTGTTTACACTTGGTGTATCCCTTTTGCCTAAAACTACTCGGGTCCCGCTCACCTGCGTGGCTAGCAGAGTGAGCTTGCTCTCAGGGTTCACGCTTTCTGGATGGTTTTGGGAAATCCTATCCCTCTTGTTGCACTAGTACCTCAATTTTGGAGCGGGTAGAGAGTGGTTCATGAAGATTCCCTCCTCGTCGGGTGAATTACTGGGCTGCATAAAGCTACTTCCCAGCCTAGGGTCCGCGTACCCCGTCGTGCCCTGGCCCCTGCCCGGTTGTAGCACAAAGCCGCTGAACTGCCCTCCATGGCAGTACTGTGCCCATTGCCACTACCCCCTGCAACTAGGGTTCCAGCTCAGGCCTGGCCAACGTCTGGCACCTTGGAAGGGTACAGGAGCCCAGCTCTGCAGCGTGACCTTTCCTGTCCCTGCTCACTGACACTCTCTGACTACAACTGACACTTCTGGCCCTCCTTCTACCATCCCACCATCTGGTCGGCCCTATTCCTCTCAGGCTGCCCAATGGGTGTCTGGTGGGTGTGGTGCAGAGTGTTCCTCAGGATTTGTGTATACCTGTTCTTAGCAACACCAAAGGGACAGGACCCGTAACCAAGGAGGAGCGGGTACCATGCAGAAGGGCAGATTGCATGGCACCCTTGTGACGACCTGATAGGCCAGGGCGTCACACCAGCATCCGCACTCTATCCACTCACCCTCCCGGCTGCTTTGCGGTGTCTGCTCCATATCCGGTTAGTGCTGGCTCCCAAGACCTGTACACGTCACACAGGCTGTCTGGAAACACTCTTAAAGGGAACCTGTCAGGTGCAATATGCACCCAGAACCGCGAGCAGTTCTGGGTGCATATTGCTAATCCCTGCCTAACCGTCCCTGTATGTATACACTAGCATAGATATAGAGATCTTTAGAAAAAGTATTTCTAAAAATCTTTTATCTTCTGCTAATAAGCGAGGGGACTAGTTCCAAGGGCATTATATCCCCTGACTAGTTCGTCCTCTTAGCATGTTAGCGCGCCCACAGTAGCATACTTACATGCTATTCAATGCAGCGTCACCAGCGGTGCCACGAGTACCTGTGTTCATTGTGACCGCTCTTCTGAATGCCCGGCACTTTCGGTCATGTGCAGTAGACCTCTCTGAAGTCGGGATGCTGGTGATGATGAATTGATTAGTATATTAGTACACCCCTGTGGGTGCTAAGAGAACAGGCTAGTCGGGGGATATAACACCCTTGGGACTAGTAGATGACCTCATTAGCATAAGATAAAAGATCTTAAGAAATACTTTTTCTAAAGATCCCTTTATCTATTCTGGTGTATACAGGGACAGAGGCAGGAATTAGCAATATGCACCCAGAAATGCTTGTGGTTCTGGGTGCATATTGCACCTGACAGGTTCCTGTTCTGAATGTCATCTGAGTGGGTGCTGGTGTGGAGCTCCCTCTGGTGGCCAGGAATGGTAATGAAGCTGAGTTTGAATCTGTGATTCAAACAGGTGATGGAATTAATTGGGAATCCAGGAAGTCCTATTGCAGATCAGCCTAGTTTATTTAGGAGAGCATTTTGTGCCTGGCAGTCGCCAGTGATAAATGTTTCCTGCCTGGTTCTGAAGATAGCTGGGAGTTTTCCCTTCTGTTTCTCCCATTTATTTGGTGCCTGAATCTACTCCAGATAAGTTTACTGTTTCCTTGCTTAATTGCTGAATTTTCACTTAAGTGTGTTTCTGCTTATTCCATTTGGTTCTGTGTTTAGTTTCTTGTATGTGAGGATCTGTCTTTCTGCTTTTGTGAGCAGGGCAGTTCCTCCAGCAAGAAAAGGAGCTTGCTCCTTGTTCATATTTGGAGTATTTTCACTTTAGAATATTATTTGTTCTGTGATTTTGTTTCTTCCCATTATATCTGCAGGTCTATTTAAAGTGACTAGCACAAAAGTACCTGATATAGTGGGGGAGAGACCGTGTGGTCTCAGATCTTGTGGTCTCAGATCTTTGCAGGGTTTTTTGCTGCCCGCAATCAGTTATCTGTCCTGTCCTGTTCTATATAGTAAGTTGGGCCTCACCTTTGCTGATCTATATTTTCTCTCTGTGTATTGTGTTTTCTTACATCACCGTCATTTTCATGTTGGGGGCTTGCTATTTCTTTGGGGACAGCTCCAAGGCAAGTTAGGATTCCTCATTTCTATCTTTGAGGTTTAGCAAGTTTCTCAGGCAGTGACGAGGTGTCTAGATGTGTTGGGAACGTCCCACTGCTACTCCTAGTGTTATCCAATAGATAGGGGATTATGGACAGCTTAGTTTCCAACTACTCTTGTGGTTTTGTTTTTTCTTAATTAATGGAATTTTTCGTAATCATCCACGGTTACCAGAACATAACAGTATCACCGGCCACACAAAAAACAGGTACTCAAAAGAAGGACATTTTTTTTTATTCTGTATATTTTTCCTCTTATTTTTTGCGTTCGTGGAAGATCTTTTGCGGCATGGATATTAACCAGTTGTCTGATCATGTTGAGCATCTTGCTTCTGAGGTTCAGGGTATATCAGCTTATCTTAGACAGACTCTTGTTGTAGAACCTAAAATTCCCGTTCCTGAATTTTTCTCGGGGGATAGGTCTAAATTCCTGAACTTTAAAAATAATTGTAAATTATTTTTTGCCTTAAGACCTAAGTCCTCAGGGAGTCCTGGGCAGCAGGTTAGGATTGTCATCTCCTTGTTGCACTGTGACCCTAAGGACTGGGCCTTTTCCTTGGTACCTGGTGATCCGATTCTTGCTGATGTGAATTCCTTTTTTCAGGCCCTGGGATTTTTGTATGATGAACTTAATGTTGTGGATCAAGCTGAGAATGCCTTGATGGCATTGGTCCAGGGTCAGAATTCCACTGAAATATTTTGTCAGAGATTCAGAAAGTTGACGGTCCTTACGAAATGGAATGATGATGCTCTTGCGGCACTTTTTTGGAAGGGTCTTGCGGATACTGTGAAAGATGTTATGGTGGGATTTCCTATCCCTTCGGGTCTCGATGCCTCTATGACCTTAGCCATTCAGATTGAAAGATGTTTACGCGAGCGCAAAACGATGCGTCCTGATGTATTGCTTGTGGAACAGTCTTTGGAGCCTATGCAGTGTGATAGGGTTCTCTCTAATACTCAGCGGTATGGTTTTAGGCAGAGAAACAAGTTGTGTTTCTATTGTGGAGACGTTTCTCACACTATCTCTGTCTGCCCTAAATGAGAAAAGAGATTTGCTCGTTCATTTACTGTGGGTACTGTCCAACCTAAATTTCTTTTGTCAATCTCTTTAATTTGCTTGTTATCCTCATTTTCTGCTATAGCTTTTCTTGCTTCAGATGCTTCAGGGGTCGCCCTGAACTTGATGGATTTTGGGTTTGCTAAGGGTTGTGGTTTTCCCCTGGTACCTTTGCAAACTCCTATTCCTTTAAGGGGCATTGATGCTACTCCCTTAGCTGAGAACAAACGCCAATTTTGGACTCAGGTGACTATGAGGGTTGCACCCGCTCATCAGCAGAATTGTAAATTTTTGGTACTACACAACTTGCATGATAGTTTGGTATTATTATTATTATTATTATTTATTATTATAGCGCCATTTATTCCATGGCGCTTTCCAAGTGAAAGAGGGTATACGTACAACAATCATTAACAGTACAAGACAGACTGGTATAGGAGGAGAGAGGACCCTGCCCGCGAGGGCTCACAGTCTACAGGGAATGGGTGATGGTACAATAGGTGAGGACAGAGCAGACAGCGCAGTGGTCTACTGGGCTGAGGGCTATTGTAGGTTGTAGGCTTGGTACTGAGATTCCCTTGGTTGCAGACCCATGATCCAGTTCTAGATTGGAGATCCTTGTCTGTGGTTAGTTGGGTTTGTCAATGTGTGCATAATGACCTTTCTGTGTGGTCTATTTCCCCTCTACCACATGATGTACCTGAATATTTGTCAGACTTCTTTGATGTGTTTAATGAGACTGGATCTGATTCCTTGCCCCCCAACAGGGAGTGTGATTGTGCCATTGACTTAGTGCCAGTTTGCAAATCTCCTAAGGAATTTTCAATTCGTCTGTGCCTGAATATGATGCTATGCAAACTTTTATTAAGGAGTCAGTGGGAAAAGGTCATATTAGACCGTCATCTTCACCCCTGGGTGACGGGGGGTTTGTGTCCAAGAAGGATGGGTCATTGAGACCTTGTATTGACTGTCACCTCCTTAATAAAATCACAGTTAAATATCAGTATCCTTTGCCCCTGATGTCAGATCTGTTTTCCAGAGTTAAGGGGGCTAGATGGTTTACTAGACTTGATCTTAAGGGGGCATACAATCTCATTCGAATTTAAGAGGGGGATGAATGCCTCCTGATCCTGTGTTGGTAAATGGGGATCTAGAATATGAAGTAGAGAAAATTTTGGATTCCTGCCTTAATAGTCGTAAGCTTCAGTACCTTGCTAAGTGGAAGGAAGGGTTATAGTCAGGAGGAAAATATCTGGGTTTTTGCTTTTGACATTCACGCTGACAGATTGGTTTGTGCTTTTCATTATGCCCATCCTGACAGACCCGGTGGCTATGGTGGGGGTTCGGTGACCCCTCCTCAAAGGAGAGTACTGTTCTGAATGTCATCCGAGTGGGTGCTGGTGTGGATCTCCCTCTGGTAGCCAGGAATGGTAATGAAGCTGAGTTTGAATCTGTGATTCAAACAGGTGATGGAATTAATTGGGAATCCAGGAAGTCCTATTGCAGATCAGCCTAGTTTATTTAGGAGAACATTTTGTGCCTGGCGGTCGCCAGTGATAAATGTTTGCTGCCTGGTTCTGAAGATGGCTAGATGTTTTCCCTTCTGTTTCTCATATTTATTTGGTGCCTGTATCTACTCCAGATAAATTTACTGTTTCTGTGCTTAATTGCTGGATTTGCACTTAAGAGTGTTTCTGCTTATTCCATTTGGTTCTGTTTTTAGTTTCTTGTATATGAGGATCTATCTTTCTGCTTTTGTGAGCAGGGCACTTCCTCCAGCAAGAAAGGGAGCTTGCTCCCTGTTCATGTTTCGAGTATTTGCACTTTAGATTATTATTTTTCTGTGATTTTGTTTCTTTCCATTATTTCTGGAGTTCTGTTTAAAGTATCTAGCACAAGAGTACCTGATATAGTGGGGGAGAGACCGTGTGGTCTCAGATCTTTTTCCTATCAGGAGATTGGTATTTTTTGCAGGGTTTTTTGCTGTCCGCAATCAGTTATCTGTTCTGTCCTATTCTATCTAGTAAGTCGGGCCTGACCTTTGCTGATCTATATTTTCTATTTGTATATTGTGTTTTCTTACATCACCGTTGTTGCATGTTGGGGGCTTGCTATTTCTTTGGGGACAGCTCCGAGGCAAGTTAGGATTCCCCATTTCTCACTTTGAGGTGTAGAAAGTTTCTCAGGCAGTGACGAGGTGTCTAGGTGTGTTAGGAACATCCCACTGCTACTTCTAGTGTTGTCTGATAGATAGGGGATTGTGGTCAGCTCAGTTTCCAACTACTCTTGTGGTTTTGTTTTTCCCTAATTAATGGGATTTTTTGTGATCGTCCACAGTTACCAGATCATAACAGGTTCCCTTTAAGATGCACCTATTCTTGAAAGACCAGCTCGCCCTTACCCAGAGGTGCCTCTCAGCATGTGGCTGAGAGGCACTAGGTATTCAAGGCATCCTTGAAATGTGGTCTATCCTTTAAAGAAGCGTTGCTAATTGTAAGGTTTGTTGTGCCGCTGCTGCTGTATTGCTGTGGGCTGTATCACTAATACGCATCTGTGTTCTACTACCTGATGTATCCACTACTGCACCAAACCGTACCAGCTGTATCTGCCATACCCACTGCTGCACCATTCCATATCAATTTACAATTAACCTCAACCCCTATTAAAAATATACATTTTATTAATAATTGTTTAAAATTCCAAGGACACACAAACACAAAAATACCAGAAGCAGGTAACCCCTATATGGGAATCGGTAAAGTATATATATATCTCGTGGAAGGGGGGGGGGGGAAACCCTAGTAACCCTCAGGGGACTAAATGTCCCTACCTGTCAATGGAGGGTATGATGCCTTGAGTTTCCGGGCGCCCCCGTTCCACGACGGCTTTCCCTCTTTCTCCTTACCCTACAACCAGGGACAGTGCTCAAATAAAGGTAAATAGGGGGAAGTAAGATTGCCGCTCCCAAAATGTAAGTGGGGTTTGGACTAATGTACTTGACTAATATAGCCATGGACTACCACCATACAGGATCTGCTGCTGTCTCCCCAAGCCTCCTGAGGAACCTTTAATGGGAAAGGAGAAACGTGTAGAGGCAAGGCAGGGATGAGGACCTGCTTTTTTTCAGGGAAGTAAAACTATCCTTATATTCCCTTTAGTGTCTTTTATATTTACTTGGGACTGATTGTATCCCAGTAAGGCACCATTCATGTGTGGTATTGTAAACTCTGCAAAACATATGGTCTTGGTCCGATTGTGGAGGGACCATGATAGCTCCCTTTTTGAATGTTTTTGGTATAAGGGATTATTACATGGGCTAATGTTTGCAGGTATTTTGTTTTCTTAAATATCACCACCTATGGTTGTATATCATATTGCCAGTAATCAGGCCTTGAATACATATTGGTGTACCAAACCCCACTTAAATTTTGGGAGCGGCAATCTTACTTCCCCCTATTTACCTTTATTTGAGCACTGTCCCTGGTTTTAGGGTAAGGAGAAAGAGGGAAAGCCGTCGTGGAACGGGGGCGCCCGGAAACTCAAGGCGTCATACTCTCCGTTGACAGGTAGGGACATCTAGTCCCCTGAGGGTTACTAGGGTTTGTCCCCCCCCCTTCCACGAGATATATATATACTTTACCGACTCCCATATAGGGGTTACCTGCTTCTGGTATTTTTGTGTTTGTGTGTCCTTGGAATTTTAACCAATTATTAATAAAATGTATATTTTTAATAGGGGTTGAGGTTAATTGTAAATTGGTCATATTATACTCTACCTGGAGTTCTCATTTGTCTATTACCATTCCATATCAACTAATTTTGCTGTACCCACTGCATTTGTCAAATCAGAGACTGTCAGTGTTGTACCCCAGGGACCACCTGTCGCACACTAAGTCTCCCTGAGGGGCACCTGGTGGCTATGGCAGCCAAGTCCACCCTAACCATCAGGGGCTCTGGTGAATACCTGTTGTGTGCCTACTCATGTCCCTAAGGTTTACTATGTGCTGCGGGCCAGAGGGTCCACTCCACACTTGATGTGCCTACGGGGTCGGGGGCTACTCGTTACTGGGCCGTGGTTCTTCTCCTGGGTTGTCGTGGTGGCCTTGCCCGGTTTCATGACCCCGGCGGTGTCAATAAACATTGGGATGGGGACGATGGGAGTAGGTATTCGTGACGCCACCTGTGGTGTGTGGTCAGGTATTAGCCGCCGCTGCGGGACTTCTTCTCTGGGGCCAATGATAACGCAGCTCAAATGGTACAGCTCTCCGCAGGCAAGCTAGGCCCCAGGGAGGATGAGAGTGGTAGTCTCTGCGGTTTAGCATTGGGGTGCAGGAATGAGGACACCAGTAATAACTGGACAACACAGGGGGCTGTAGTTTCCTTTATCTTTACTTGGCAAATGCTAATACAGGCCCGGGAGTCTGTGGGGGTCCGGTCAGCCTGAAAGCAATGAGGGGATGCCAGGAGGGTTGCAGCCCTTCCTTGCTGCGCTATGTGTGTGAGTCTCTGTGGCATGGCATGGCACAGTGACCCTTCTTCCTAGTTGGTGTTTGTTTTATCCCTTATGGCGGGCAGCGTGAGCCGGTACTGGCCACCACCTGTGTAGCTCCCAAGCTCTATATTGCTACTTCCCCTTAGGGTATTCTGTGGGCCAGAGGACTTGAAATCTCCTGCCCTCCAGGCTTCACTGGTGGGCCGTTAGTACCCAACAGTCAAGGATCCTGGTGTCCTGTTTGCTGCGCCTTGATCTGGAAAGCTTTGTCAGACAGCTCTCTTTCAGCTATTGTACTTGTTCCTTGCCTCTGCTGTTCTGAAGTGTCTCTCTTCCTGTTTCTTTGTGAGCGTTCTTACTCCTCCCCAGACCAGACTGCACAGGTGAGCGCTCCCTAAACTAGGTCTTGAGCTCCCCCTTCTAGCCTGAGTTAGGAAGTGTTGTATGTAGATATACCTAGCATGGAGACCTCCTCACTGCTTCCAAGCATAGCATTGCCCCTGGTAGGGAGAGCAACGCTACTGTGGATCCCATAACCACTGGAGTGGAACACACTCACACTCACACCTGTAAGTATTACATTATTACATATTAAGTAACCAAGATAAAGTGTTCTTACCTCAGGTGTCGTTCATTGGAGGAAATACAGCGCTGCATATTTGTCATCTAAAAGGTTAATTCAGGATGTAGAACCCCCAGGAGTTATGGAACTTTTCTGGATGCTGACAAAGTTCATCATAGATGCAATCATGTGGCCTATGAGAAGAACCCATAATATTCATTCTCTTTTCTGTGCCTCCTCCCTTCTACAAAAGCTCTTGAAAGCTCCCAGATACCATTGTGACGCCCCTGGACTATCAGGTCGTCACAGGGTATTGTGCAATCTGTCCTTCTGTGCAATATCCACCTCCTCCTTCGTTATGGGTCCCCAGCGATATGCTGTTACCTACATCAGTCAATAAAATCCTAGGTATCCTAGGCCCCATCCTAGTATATATTTTCCCATCCTGGTTTGTATGTCCCCCTCCTGGTATATACAGTTAGGTCCAGAAATATTTGGACAGTGACACAAGTTTTGTTATTTTAGCTGTTTACAAAAACATGTTCAGAAATACAATTATATATATAATATGGGCTGAAAGTGCACACTCCCAGCTGCAATATGAGAGTTTTCACATCCAAATCGGAGAAAGGGTTTAGGAATCATAGCTCTGTAATGCATAGCCTCCTCTTTTTCAAGGGACCAAAAGTAATTGGACAAGGGACTCTAAGGGCTGCAATTAACTCTGAAGGCATCTCCCTCGTTAACCTGTAATCAATGAAGTAGTTAAAAGGTCTGGGGTTGATTACAGGTGTGTGGTTTTGCATTTGGAAGTTGTTGCTGTGACCAGACAACATGCGGTCTAAGGAACTCTCAATTGAGGTGAAGCAGAACATCCTGAGGCTAAAAAAAAAGAAAAAATCCATCAGAGAGATAGCAGACATGCTTGGAGTAGCAAAATCAACAGTCGGGTACATTCTGAGAAAAAAGGAATTGACTGGTGAGCTTGGGAACTCAAAAAGGCCTGGGCGTCCACGGATGACAACAGTGGTGGATGATCGCCGCATACTTTCTTTGGTGAAGAAGAACCCGTTCACAACATCAACTGAAGTCCAGAACACTCTCAGTGAAGTAGGTGTATCTGCCTCTAAGTCAACAGTAAAGAGAAGACTCCATGAAAGTAAATACAAGGGGTTCACATCTAGATGCAAACCATTCATCAATTCCAAAAATAGACAGGCCAGAGTTAAATTTGCTGAAAAACACCTCATGAAGCCAGCTCAGTTCTGGAAAAGTATTCTATGGACAGATGAGACAAAGATCAACCTGTACCAGAATGATGGGGAGGAAAAAGTTTGGAGAAGAAAGGGAACGGCACATGATCCAAGGCACACCACATCCTCTGTAAAACATGGTGGAGGCAACGTGATGGCATGGGCATGCATGGCTTTCAATGGGACTGGGTCACTTGTGTTTATTGATGACATAACAGCAGACAAGAGTAGCCGGATGAATTCTGAAGTGTACCGGAATATACTTTCAGCCCAGATTCAGCCAAATGCCGCAAAGTTGATCGGACGGCGCTTCATAGTACAGATGGAAAATGACCCCAAGCATACAGCCAAAGCTACCCAGGAGTTCATGAGTGCAAAAAAGTGGAACATTCTGCAATGGCCAAGTCAATCACCAGATCTTAACCCAATTGAGCATGCATTTCACTTGCTCAAATCCAGACTTAAGACGGAAAGACCCACAAACAAGCAAGACCTGAAGGCTGCGGCTGTAAAGGCCTGGCAAAGCATTAAGAAGGAGGAAACCCAGCGTTTGGTGATGTCCATGGGTTCCAGACTTAAGGCAGTGATTGCCTCCAAAGGATTCGCAACAAAATATTGAAAATAAAAATATTTTGTTTGGGTTTGGTTTATTTGTCCAATTACTTTTGACCTCCTAAAATGTGGAGTGTTTGTAAAGAAATGTGTACAATTCCTACAATTTCTATCAGATATTTTTGTTCAAACCTTCAAATTAAACGTTACAATCTGCACTTGAATTCTGTTGTAGAGATTTCATTTCAAATCCAATGTGGTGGCATGCAGAGCCCAACTCGCGAAAATTGTGTCACTGTCCAAATATTTCTGGACCTAACTGTATGTCCCTACCCTGAGCACTGCCGATTTCTATATCTATATTCTTTTAGATACATTCCCTTCCTGGTATACATGTCTCTTTTCTGTCTCTAATGCAAGAAAAAACCCCATTGTATTTACCCCCCTGGCTCCCACATTGTGCAGCGTCCTCTTCTATAGCCAGTGTGAAGTGGCCAGCAGCTGACATCAGCATCTGTGCTATAGTGACACATGAAATCGCTCTCATGTGCCTCCCTTAGTCACGGGAATGCCAATGTCAGCTATCACCCACTGTTCGGCTGGCAACTTGTATTGCAGTGCAGGAACCTAATCGCTTTCTGTAATGCAAAGCTTTTTAGCTGGATGTACTGGTGTCGGTGGGTCCATTCATTCTGGGCCTGGTTGTGACCCCTGCAACCGCGATCCTTCCACCGATGCCTGTGTCACACGGCTCAGAGTTTAGAGGGGTGAAGAACTAATTTTTAGAGAATATGGAACAATCCTACACAGCAGTGTATCTTCCTGCATTAAACAAAGGTGCCATTTGAAACATCTGTATTTAGTAAATAACAATCACTTCCACATACCTCCCCTTGTTGACTTCAGATGGGGCTGGTCATGGGATATGGCTCCGGTCTCTAGAAAATTATGAGATTCCTAACTTTCAGGTTATCTTTACACCTGGAGGTCCCAGGCAAAAAATATTGTGGTCATGTTTTCTATCACAATAGTACCTTTTTAAAGAGTGGAAACATGGAATGGATAGCAACATTTATCTGGTTGATATAAATTTGGAGCTCACAGGTAGGCCTCACAATTATGTAAAAATATGCATGTCATTCTCCTTGGGATCATGATGCTGAAAATGTGTCTACCATAACTGTAGAATCTATGCTCTCCCCAAAAATCCAAATATTCATAACTTGGCTACTGTCAGTCTTTGAAATTCAGAATTCACACAGCAGTTTCTGCTATTTAATGTATTCCCCTTACATAGTCACTGGTGTGCATACCTTATCTCCCCATAGTGATGGTTTTTTAGGTTTTTGCACCCAGTTCAGACTTAGAATGGTGTTCCAAACGTTATTCCTTATTTGTTAGTAGTTTTTCGTTTGTGAACCCTCCCCAACCACACCTATTGCCAATCCATATCATATGCATAAATAGCCTGGGTCTCAGCTTCCCATACACGGTAAGTTTTTTAACTGCATGAGAGGACACACACAAGCTAGGGACCCCAACGTAGAGAAATATTTTGGCGTAGTGTTGGGGCTCTATTGCATTGATCAATTCAGTAGCTAAATTTCTCTTGATTCATATGTTCATGGCAGTAATGCAGATTCCATTTTTCACATTTTCACTCTTTACATATAGCTATTGGATTTTTCAAGTCAGTATTCACACAGCAGTTTCTGCTATTCCATGTATTCCCCTTACATAGTCACTGGTGTGCATACCTTATCTCCCCATTTTGAAATTCAGAATAGCTGACTCCAAAGGTAACAGAAGTGTTGCCTCCCAAGTTCTTTATATACAAAACCCCGACTTTTCATCTGCTTTACAGCAGATGTACCAGTTAAATTACCTGTCCACACTACTTTAATGAAGGCTGAAAAGGGGTCAGATGGAGTATTAGATTGCAATCTCTGGTTTCATTTCCAAATTATGATCAAGAGTCAGACATGTTTTAATAGACTGATCCTCTTACCACTTCATTATGACAGGGGGTATCACTGAGACTCCATAGATAGTAATTCCTGACACCTCCGCCTGATGAGCTAGATCTTCAATTCTTGGACCGATGGTTCTTTGTGGCAGGCTGGATATTTCCTATTTACTATAGGGAGGAAGGGGGTTGTCGAAAACAAGGTAAAAAAGCATGCTCTGAAATGCTCTATAGGAGTCAGGTGACCCTTAATGGGGCCTTTTTCCTGTTTTATTGCCAAAGGGGAGGATTACATTTACATTTTGCATATAATATACATGTGCCATATGGATGTTAAAAATTGACATAAGGAATGAACACAGACATAAAAAGGGATGCAGGTACAGATGCAATAGAAATCTGAAATATAGACACATGTAAGATATGAATATTAATACGTCAGGTTTTCTGTTACAAAAAGGGAAAGATTTTACACTTGTCTGAACCTGTTCTTAAGGATACTTCAATGTTAGTCAAGTGTAACTCATGTTATGCTCAGCATAAGGAAAAATGACTTGAAGGGGTTATCCAGGACTACAGACGATTAGATTGATCCACAGAGAATTGAGTTTGAGACTAATTTCCTGGAATTCAAAGTTTCATATAAATTTAAATATGCAAAGATTTAATTTGCGGGGTGGAAAAAGAAACAACTTGCCGACACCATTTCTAACACAACTAAAGGATCAGAAAGCAAGGCCAAAGTAATTCTACATGGCCACGCCATCCTCCATATAATGCTCTGCAGATACTACTACTATATATAGCGGTTTATCATAGCTTGTACAGTGGTGGTCAGTACCTGGGTCATCATAGATCAGTAGTTCCTTGTAGCATGTAAGCTCTTATGGTCAGCTAGGACCACTCTCTCTTCTGTAGAGTGTAAGCTCTTATGGTCAGCTGGGACCTCTCTCTCTTCTGTAGAGTGTAAGCTCCTATGATTAGCGGAGTTCTATCTTTCTCTTCTATAGAGTTTAAGCTCTTATGATCAGCAGGGTTCTCTCTCTCTCCTGTAGAGTGTAAGCTCTTATGATCAGCAGGGTTCTCTCTCTATTGGAGAGTGTAAGCTCTTATGATCAGCAGGGTTCTCTCTCTCCTGTAGAGTGTAAGCTCTTATGATCAGCAGGGTTCTCGCTCTTCTGTAGAGTGTAAGCTCTTATGATCAGCAGGGTTCTCTCTCTCCTGTAGAGTGTAAACTGTTATGATCAGCAAGATTCTCTCTCTTCTGTAGAGTGTAAGCTCTTATGATCAGCAGGGTTCTCTCGCTCTTCTGTAGAGTGTAAGTGTGGCGCCCCTGAGGCTTCAGTCTCCACAGAGTATTGCACCCAAATTTCAGTGTAATGCTAAACCCAGTTCATGAGAGGCCAGTCCCGGTTTCACCACTTAAACACTCAAATATACACCAGGTTGCCCTGTTCCTACTGCGGACTGGGCTAGGGTCGGGTAATAAAGGGGTCACCGACAGAGTGGCATTTATAGGATGCCCTCAAACAGGGGCCCCAGTCCCACTAGCTTAAGACATGGGAGGGAGGAACAGCCAGCAGGGGGAGTCAGGAGCCAACACAACAGTTAGAGCAGTGTTTCTCAACTCCAGTCCTCAAGACCCACCAACAGATCATGTTTTCAGGTTTTCCTCAATCAGGTTTTCAGGCTTTCATTAATGTTGCACAGGTGATGGAATTATTCCTTGTTTAATATTGAGGAAAACCTGAAAACATAATCTGTTGATGCGTCTTGAGGACTGGAGTTGAGAAACACTGAGTTAGAGAGTTCTCCAGCAGGAGAGGAAAGGAGCAGACATGTCTCACAGGTGCTCCAGCGGGAAAGAGGAAGATTTCCCATGGTTGCCGTGGGGAGAGGGCATCTGCTCCCCTCAGGACCGGCGCCACACAGGGCGGCAGGATCCTAGGGAAGATCATACTTCACATTGGTTTTCCAAAATCTGCCTGGACAGGGAAAGTTTCAAGCTTCTCTGGCCACACAGTCTCCATGTAGCTTCAAGCCAGGAGATCCATTGACAGGCGCTATAAGGAGGGAACCCACCGAACACCACACTGGACTGATCTTTCAAGGGATTCGGGTTCCACGGAGCCCATCATAGCAAGTGACCGGTGTTAGCTGGGTGAGCGGCACAGCACAAAAGTGAGTAAACAACCTGCAACCGCAGCCATAAACTCTGACTCTTTATTACCGGTACTGCCGCTCCGTGCCTTGGCGCCCGCCATTGCTACTCCCCTCATCATCCTCCCCGGGGCCTGCTCCACCTGTGGGGAGTGATACCGTCCATAGCTGCTACCACCATCAGCCCCGGAGGACAGCAACAGCAGCGGCGGCTGATTCCCTGGCCGCATACCACAGGTGGCGTCACGGAATTCACCTAACAACTATCCCCATCATCTCTCCCCTGCCATCTCCTGTACTCCTCTGGGCAATAGGCTGCCCGTGACAGCGACAGTTGACGGCCCGGTGACGAGTAGGTTAATGCACCTGCTCCGTAGGGCACTGCATAAGCTCTTATGATCAGCAGAGTCTGTTTCTTCTGTAGAGTGTAAGCTTTTATGATCAGCAGAATACTCTCTCTCTCCTGTATAGTATAAGATCTTGTGGTCAGTAGGGTCCTCTCTTTTTTTTTATCCCCCATGTGTATTTTCAGATCAATTACAAGCTTTCCAGGATTGAGATTCATGCGAAGTATTCTCTGCAAGTCAAATTTTGGGAGAAAATATGGCAAAGTCGGTGAATTTGAATTTCAAACAATACGTAATCTCTATCCAGGAACATAGCATAGGTCATCAGTATGCGATCAGCAGGGGTCTGATGTTCGGCATGAACACTACCCAGTATAGGCTAGAAGTAAGCAATCTGTGGAGCAGTTAATCACAGCACCATACATTGTTTAGTGGCCACTGACCAGTACTGCAGTTTAGCACCCATTCAAATATTCAATATGTCATCAAACTGTCAGTCACTGATAACCCATTTACTAAAAAAAGAAATAAAAAAAATTCTCACAAAATTAAAAATCATATATAGTTAAGGATGGTTGACCTTAGGGAGATCAACATCCAGCACCGCGGAGCACCATCACGTGTTTTCTCAACGCAGTGATTCTAGAGCAATGCCCCCTGGGCAATATGCAAAACAATTGCTCCCACTAGCTAGTTTCCTACTCCACACTGATGAGGGGCAAATACCCCGAAACAGCTGTCTGTGGATGGATACCATGTTTTGGCATAGGTGGTTTTCTTGACTGGAGACTGGCCTTCCCGTGGTTTTTCCTTCCCGGTGAAAGACCTGGCTAGTTTCCTGCCAGCATTGAGAAACATGTGATAGTGTCTCCGCGGCTTCCTTGTTTTGCAAAATTAAAAATCTGTCTTTTTTTTTTTTTTTTTTTTTTTAATTGAAGGTTTTTTTTTTTAAATAATGCAGTAACCCCTCTGTACACACAGGAACATTCACAAACATTTGGTCCTGGTACTTTAAAGGTTGTTTGAATTGGGAGGCCTATTTAAAATGCATTATCAGGATATTTTTGGATATCTAAACAGAATATTGCATCTTTTATTACTCACATCAGTGTTCCCCAATTCCAGTCCTCAAGAGCCACCAACAGATTGTGTTTTCAGAATTTCCTTAGTGTGAAGATCTGAGGTTGTAGGATGTATTAATCACCTAGGTTAACAATGCAATTATTTTTATTCTTCCATCCACGATATTATAGCAACTCTGGGTAGATAGATAAAGAGAGATGCCCCTGTCCACGAAATCCCAAACCCAGACTGGTAGTACCACTACCCCCATACCAAGCAGGCAATACCCACTGTTCCCCAACTTTTGGTTGACCCACAGCTTTTGTATCTTCCGCCGGTGTAGTCTACAGCCTATGCAGACAACGGATACTACGACCATAGCACATGTTTCCAGCTCCAGCCAGCAACAATAGACATTAGGATAGTTCCTCAGGTTCAAATGACAGATATTATGACTGTAGTACATGTATCCAGCTACAATTTCTACAGTTCATTCTTGGGCACCAGGACCTGGCCGCAGCAACAGATCCTCACCCTTCCACATCACAGCACCAACTCACTGACCAAACGTGGCTTATTGTTCTCCTTCTCCTGGGCTAAGTCCCCTGGATGGACAGAAGTGCTCACATCTATCCCGATAAATATCTTCTACATGTAGCTCAAAATATGCAGAAGGTTCCAGAAGCCCAGTCTGAAACGTTATATGTTGGGGAAGCACCCTGCAGAGCTGAATAAAGACATACAATCTCCCACCAGAGGCAGGACAATGAATTCTACTATAGGCCTGATTATAAATTGTGAGCAAGCAAATCTCTAATCAAACATAACAATAAGATCAACGTAACCGACACTAAATGCTGGAAAATGTCCACTCAACGTCCATTGGTCCAATAGTCTCTAATCCATGGACAACTCCTCACACTTCAGGGTGCTTTACATGCTGCGACATCGCTAGCGATTGATAGCGATGTCGTGCTTGATAGCACCTGCCCCCGTCGTTCATGCGACATTTGGTGATCGCTGCCGTAGCGAACATTATCGCTACGGCAGCGTCACACACACATATCTGATCAGCGACGTCGCTGTGACCGCCGAACAATCCCTCCTTCAAGGGGGAGGTGCGTTTGGCGTCATAGCGACGTCACTGTGGCGTCACTAAGCGGCCACCCAATAGCAGATGAGGGGCGGAGATGAGCAGCCAGAACATGCCGCCCACCTCCTTCCTTCCTCATTGCCGGTGGACGCAGGTAGTAGGAGATGTTCGTCATTCCTGCGGTGTCACATATAGCGATGTGTGATGCCGCAGGAACGATGAACAACATTGTACCTGCAGCAGCAACGATATTAAGGAAAGGAGCGACGTGTCAACAATCAACGATTTTTGACGCTTTTGCGCTCGTTGATCGTCGCTCCTTGGTGTCACATGCTGCGATGTCGCTAACGGCGCTGGATGTGCATCACTAACGACGTGACCCCGACGATATATCATTAGCGATGTCGCAGCGTGTAAAGCACCCTTTAGTATTGTTCATGTGATAATTACATAAACTATGCAATACTAAGGAGATCCTAAAAAAACATGACCTGTTGGTGACTCTTGGAGACTGTAATTGGGGAACACTGATTTACATGAACAGCTAAGGTCAGGGACAAACGGCTGTATTTTCTGTCCGAGTGCGATCTGCCAAAACTTCTCACTCAGACCAATGCAAGTTTATGGGGCCATTCATGTCACACTCGGCAATGCAAATCAATGAGGCCATAGATATTATTGGACTGCACTAGGATGACATCTGAGTGGAGCCTGATTTCCACATGGAGAAGATGGAGACATTTTGTTCTCCACCTTCTCACAGTGTGCTACGAGTCTCTCATCTGAGAGAGTTGGATCTCACTATGCCGACACTCGGATCAAACTCTGAGCAGAGTTTTGTTTAGTGTGTAATTAGCATAATAAGCCCGATTCTCTCGGATGAGAGATCCTATGGCTTTCTGCCCATAATTCTGCATCATGCAATACTTCACATCCCCTCTAGTGGTGCTGTAGAGGAATTGATAACTTTCTGCTAACTTCTCAGTAGATTTTTAGCAGACAACCATGATCAGCTCTTATAATAAAAAAAAATACAAATAGATATCCCCTATAGCAAAGAACTCCTCCAATCAATAGCTTTTTTTTTTCATATTTTCCACCTCACTTTATGAAAAACGTGGATACCAACTCAAATTCACTGGCTTCATCATATGATTTCTATTCTACTTGCTGGTTGCTAATAAGTTTAAGTCATTTTCTTACCTTATAATTGTTACTTTAGATAAACATGTGTGTGTCTGCCTTTACCTCTTCCCATTTTCTTCCCTTTTCTCTCTCCATACATCTTTATGAGCACCAACTGTCATCTCCTATCTCAGTAATGAGAAAATCCATATTCACTGAAGAAATGTTTTACCAGTCAGTTGAAGAAGAATGATCCGTCCTGAAGGAGTAAGAAGCTGATTTCTCTGACAAGATACATGACAACGTTGATTATCTTCATGTGTACTATTGATTTATGAAATAAATATTAAAACGACTCTTACTCTTTAATTAAAGGATTCTCATTTAATGTTCAACACAACATTTGACTTTTAAATGAACCTTGTAACCTGACAGTATTATAAAGTCTTTTTTGTTTGTTTTTTTTGTATTTTTTATTTTAATAAAAATGAAAGTAGTAATTAATTTCCACAACATTGACAGGAATAATCCCTTAAACATGTACCTGCGTAGCCCTATTTCACCGCATCCTTCTATCCACCCTTGTCCAGCCCGTGGCAAATGTTTGCGGCTCTGTGAAGTCAAAGATTTACACTAATAATTTGAATCAACTTCAAAGGACATGGACTGTGTCAAAGCAGGCATTAAATTGCTCCATGGCAGTCTCAGAAGAAGACGCCCTCAGCCCTCCAAGACAGGTAATTAGGAGTAATGATGTTCACCTGCACCAGAGTCAGCGAGCATGGAGAAGGGAATTGTATCTTGATGGACTCTCTCCAGCCCATGTTCTCAAAAGATTAATAAAATGATGGCTGAAGTCTCCCGGCAAAGAAGAGCTCACTTCAGTGGAAAGTGTGAATGAAAACCTTCTGAAATATTTAGTAGGGAGCCGAGGAGGAAAGTCAATAATAGAGTTAGTGAAGTCTAGAGGAAAAAATAAGATGAAAAGCTGAAATTTACCAATACGAAGATAACGTATAGGTCCTCACAAGATGTTCTTATATTCTAGATTTTGAAATATTACGTATATTACATAACGGTCTGAGAGCCCCCATCAGGAGAACATTTTCTATGGCCTACTTATCCTTTACTGCAGAGATAAGCCAGTCCAAAAAGTCTGAATCTGAATAGTAACACAACAATAAAATACAGATGTATGTAGAGGTTTGTCATCATTTTAGCTTGTATTTGGAGGAGCAGCATGGGGCACAGGTAGAGATGAGCAGATCGATCCATGGAGGATTCAAACAGTTTGAGATTCGATTTGCGGTCGCAAAAAAAAGAAAAACGGAACCATCAGAGAGCAGGCTAACATCATTTTGTTTTGCTGCATGGTCCTCTTGATAATCTCCATGTCTATAACATCTTATAGATTATCATACATTGCACAGTGGTGGTCAGTACTTTGGCCATTACAGATTAGTGGTTTATTGGCTCTTATGGTCAGCGGGGTTCTCTCTCTTTCTCCTGTAGAGTTTAAGCTCTCATGGTCAGCGGGGTCCTCTCTCACTCCAGTAGAGTGTAAGCTCTTATGGTCAGCGGGGTCCTCTCTCTCTCCTGTAGAGTTTAAGCTCTGATGGTCAGCGGGGTCCTCTCTCTCTCCTGTAGAGTGTAAGCTCTTATGGTCAGCAGGGTCCTCTCTCTCCTGTAGAGTGTAAGCTCTTATGATCAGCTGGTTTCATTCTCTCTTTCTATCTCACTTGTAAAGTATAAGCTTTTATGGTCAGGGTTGGTCTTCTCTTCCTATCTCTCCTGTACAGTGTAAGCTTTTATTATCAGTGGGATCCTCTCTCTCTCCAGTAAACTGTAAGTCTTTATGGTCAGCAGATTTCATTCTCTCTTGCTCTCTCCAGTAGAGTATAAGTATGGTCAGTGGGCTCCTTTCACTTTTTCATCTGTAAGGTGAAAACTCTTATGGTCAGTAGAGTCCACTCTCTCTTCAGTAGAGTGTAAGTTCTTATGATCCATGGGGTCCTCTCTCTTTTTCACCTGTAGAGTGTAAGCTTTTATGGTCAGCAGGGTCCTCTTTTTCTCTACCGTACAGTGCATGATCTTATGGTCAGCAGCTTTTTCTTTCTCGCTTGTGTAAACTGTAAGCTATCATGGTCACCAGGGTCTTCTCACTCTTTCATGTAAAGAGTAGGCTCTTATGGTCAGCTCAGTTCTCTATATAGCTCTCTTGTAGAGTGTAAGCCCTTAAGAACAGTGGTATCCTCTCTTTGTCCTGCAAACTGTAAGCTCTTATGGTCAGTGGGGTCCTCACACTCATGTAGAGTGTAAGCTCTTATGGTTAGTGGACCTCTTTCTCTCCCTCACCTGTAAAGTTTGAGCTCTTATGGCCCTCTTTCGCTCACCTGTAGAGTTTAAGCTCTTATGGTCAGCAGGGCTCTCCGGCTCTCACCTGTAAAGTTTGAGCTCTTATGGTCAGCGGGCTCTCTCTCTCTCACCAAGTTTGAGCTCTTATGGTCAGCAGGCTCTCTCTCTCACCTGTAGAGTTTGAGCTCTTATGGTCAGCAGGGCTCTCTGTCTGTCACCTGTAGAGTTTGAGCTCTTATGGTCAGCGGGGTTCTCTCTCACCTGTAAAGTTTGAGCTCTTATGGTCAGCGAGGCTCTCTCTCTCTCACCTGTAAAGTTTGAGCTCTTATGGTCAGCAGGGCTCTCTGTCTCTCACCTGTAGAGTTTGAGCTCTTATGGTCAGCGGGGTTCTCTCTCACCTGTAAAGTTTGAGCTCTTATGGTCAGTGAGGCTCTCTCTCTCTCACCTGTAAAGTTTGATCTCTTATGGTCAGCAGGGCTCTCTGTCTCTCACCTGTAAAGTTTGAGCTCTTATGGTCAGCGGGACTCTCTCTCCCACCTGTAGAGTTTGAGCTCTTATGGTCAGCGGGCTCTCTCTCTCTCTCACCTGTAAAGTTTGAGCTCTTATGGTCAGCAGGGCTCTCTGTCTCTCACCTGTAGAGTTTGAGCTCTTATGGTCAGCGGGCTCTCTCTCTCACCTGTAAAGTTTGATCTCTTATGGTCAGCAGGGCTCTCTCTCTCTCTCTCACCTGTAGAGTTTGAGCTCTTATGGTCAGCAGGGCTCTCTGTCTCTCACCTGTAGAGTTTGAGCTCTTATGGTCAGCGGGGTTCTCTCTCACCTGTAAAGTTTGAGCTCTTATGGTCAGCGAGGCTCTCTCTCTCTCTCACCTGTAAAGTTTGATCTCTTATGGTCAGCAGGGCTCTCTCTCTCTCACCTGTAAAGTTTGAGCTCTTATGGTCAGCGGGGTTCTCTCTCACCTGTAAAGTTTGAGCTCTTATGGTCAGTGAGGCTCTCTCTCTCTCACCTGTAAAGTTTGATCTCTTATGGTCAGCAGGGCTCTCTGTCTCTCACCTGTAAAGTTTGAGCTCTTATGGTCAGCGGGACTCTCTCTCCCACCTGTAGAGTTTGAGCTCTTATGGTCAGCGGGCTCTCTCTCTCTCTCACCTGTAAAGTTTGAGCTCTTATGGTCAGCAGGGCTCTCTGTCTCTCACCTGTAGAGTTTGAGCTCTTATGGTCAGCGGGGCTCTCTGTCTCTCACCTATAGAGTTTGAGCTCTTATGGTCAGCGGGCTCTCTCTCTCTCACCTGTAAAGTTTGATCTCTTATGGTCAGCAGGGCTCTCTCTCTCTCACCTGTAAAGTTTGAGCTCTTATGGTCAGCAGGGCTCTCTGTCTCTCACCTATAGAGTTTGAGCTCTTATGGTCAGCGGGCTCTCTCTCTCTCACCTGTAAAGTTTGATCTCTTATGGTCAGCAGGGCTCTCTCTTTCTCACCTGTAGAGTTTGATCTCATATGGTCGGCAGGGCTCTCTCTCTCTCTCTCACCTGTAGTTTGAGCTCTTATGGTCAGCGGGGTTCTCTCTCTCACCTGTAGAGTTTGAGCTCTTATGGTCAGCGGGCTCTCTCTCTCTCACCTGTAAAGTTTGATCTCTTATGGTCAGCAGGGCTCTCTCTTTCTCACCTGTAGAGTTTGATCTCATATGGTCGGCAGGGCTCTCTCTCTCTCTCACCTGTAGTTTGAGCTCTTATGGTCAGCGGGGTTCTCTCTCTCACCTGTAAAGTTTGAGCTCTTATGGTCAGCGAGGCTCTCTCTCTCTCACCTGTAAAGTTTGATCTCTTATGGTCAGCAGGGCTCTCTCTCTCTCACCTGTAAAGTTTGAGCTCTTATGGTCAGCGGGGTTCTCTCTCACCTGTAAAGTTTGAGCTCTTATGGTCAGTGAGGCTCTCTCTCTCTCACCTGTAAAGTTTGATCTCTTATGGTCAGCAGGGCTCTCTGTCTCTCACCTGTAAAGTTTGAGCTCTTATGGTCAGCGGGACTCTCTCTCCCACCTGTAGAGTTTGAGCTCTTATGGTCAGCGGGCTCTCTCTCTCTCTCACCTGTAAAGTTTGAGCTCTTATGGTCAGCAGGGCTCTCTGTCTCTCACCTGTAGAGTTTGAGCTCTTATGGTCAGCGGGCTCTCTCTCTCTCACCTGTAAAGTTTGAGCTCTTATGGTCAGCAGGGCTCTCTGTCTCTCACCTATAGAGTTTGAGCTCTTATGGTCAGCGGGCTCTCTCTCACCTGTAAAGTTTGATCTCTTATGGTCAGCAGGGCTCTCTCTTTCTCACCTGTAGAGTTTGATCTCATATGGTCGGCAGGGCTCTCTCTCTCTCTCTCACCTGTAGTTTGAGCTCTTATGGTCAGCGGGGTTCTCTCTCTCACCTGTAGAGTTTGAGCTCTTATGGTCAGCGGGGTTCTCTCTCTCACCTGTAGAGTTTGAGCTCTTATGGTTAGTGGAGCTCTCTCTTTCTATCCCCTTTCGCCTAAATGTATTTTCAAACAAATTACAAGTTTTCCAGTATTGAGATTCGCACAAATGTATTCGGCGCAAATCAAATTTTTGAAGAGAAGTCAGCAAATTGGAATTTTAATGGTCAGCTCACGTCTAGGCCCTGGTCATATAATCAGTGGAACACATTACTGATGTAAAGAAAAGTGACATTGAGTAACATTATGTCTGAGTGTGCTCATCGGGAACAAAGTGAAGCTCCTGTCTTAGTGGACTATTGTTCTTGTCACACCATTGACAGACTATAGGCTGTTTAGTGATAGTCTTCACATCCCAAGGTATGACTTAGTATTCAGACTGCAGAATCTGTACTATGAAAAAAGCTAATCATTTCTGGGATTTATTTAGCCTTGTCTCAGAAGAAGATTATAAATGGCTCACAACTTCTTAAACTTTTATGGTAATTTGCTGGTGCATTTCATTTGCTAAATCTGCCCCTCTGACTCGTGCCATCTCTATCTCATTCTGATATACTAACCTCTTATTTAATGCAAGTGAACAAGATAATAGCATCAGTTTTAATATTAGATTCTGCCTGTTGAGACATTTTTTGCATGGGGCCATTTCTGCCAACTCTGAGAGTTCAGTTGAAGGCTAACTCTACTTTTCAGCAAAAGGGATTAAATATGTAAAAGCGTCCTTCTAAGTAGATTTGGCGCCTGGTCAAACGTTCCTTTTAACCTCCTTGAGTTGTATTATTATGTCTAATATTCGCTATACTGAGATCTTTATTATTCATCTCAGTCTTCCGGCATTAGATCTTCTCATTACCCCACTTCTGTAAGGTGAACTACTTCTAATGATTAGTAAGTTCATTTTATGCCTTTTATGATTTTTACACCTGTTCATTTAACATCTCGGCTGCTTTCATTTGCCGGTGGTTACTGGATGCCAAAAAGATCTTCTTCCTATAATTGATAATTGATATATATGCATATAAAGTCACAGCAAACATGAAATTCATGATGTACATGCAGGAATTTATTTGTAGCAGCCTTTCCACATATTTATTGCCGCCTGGAAATGAGCAAAGCAAGAGCTTTCCGTAAAGAGACCCATGGAATCCCAGCAGCTCTGCACTACATTGCCTTAGGCACTCCATGTGCTTCTGTATAGTGGTCTTACAACACCGCATTATGGAGTTTTCTATCTTCCGTCATGGCCAAAAGTTTTGAGACCAATACAAATTTTGATTTTAAAGGGAATCTGTCACCAGATTTGGCCCCTATAAGCTGCGAACACCACCGGTGAGCCCTTATATACTGTATTCTATAGGCACAGTACAGGTGCAGTACAGGCACCACTGAGTACTGCACCTCTGCTAGGTGAGTACAAACAGGCAATCCTAAAGGCTGGATAGGTTGTGTACGCACAGACCTTAGTAACCAGGTCTCACACACACCTTAGAGGGGACCCTTGGGCAGACCCAGGAGGGGGCGTGACCTCCACATCTCAGCTAGTGGTGCGGTGGAGATGTTGAAAGTAAGTTGTGCAGTGGCAGTGGCAGTCAGAGAGAGGAGATGGAGGAAGCCAGTCTGAAGTGAAGACGCAAGAGAGCGGACACACTAGTCAGACCCTGCATGTGTAGTGGCTGTTTGCGGGGGAGTTCAGTTGCCACACAGTCAGCCTGAAAGACACCTCAGGAAGAAGCGAGGTAGTTGAGTACGGGGACTCCTGGTAGACCAGGCACGCACGGTGAACAGGTCCCTAGAGCCAGACATCCATTTAGTGGTCTGCTAAAACCTGCCGGTGAGGGCACTCCAGGTGTCTCACCAACCAACACAGAGCCCGTAGCATCCGTAGCAACGAGGGGGTCCATAAGTGAGATAGGGCCAGAAGCCATCTTTACTTGGTCCACGCTGCCAGCAAACGGGTCAGAAAGGGGAGAAAAGGCAGTTGCGACTTCCCTGGATGAATCCCATTTACTTCAAGTCGGGGGTTATCTGAAACAAGAAGTGCTAGGAAGGCGAGCTTACAGTATACCAGCCTGAAGGAAAACCTGGTTCTCCCTGTAGTGCATCTCAGCATCGCCCGGGTACCACTTGTCGCAGTTGAAAGTGAGTAAACACCAGTTGAAAGGCATTTCTGGACTGAGACTGAGTTATTCTGCGACCTCTTGTTCCACTCACACACCCGAGCCCCTGGGGCCAGCCTCACTCTCGGGAGGCCATACCATCTAACTGCAGATCCCACCAGCAACAGACGCTCGTTAAAGCTGCAGTTGCGGTCACCCAAACCCCTGACCGCAAACCGAGAGTGGCGTCATGACTCAGAACTACACAACCTGACATACCTGTTGCCAGGGGGATCCCTAAGGAGAAGTCCCCGCAGTGTCCCGGAGGTGACCGCTGCAGCACTGTGGAGGGCGACTCATCTGGATTATGTGTCCTATGTTATACACACATTCCAGCATTGCGCTCCTGCGCAGGGGCACTTTGATCTGCCCTGCTGAGAGCAGATCAAAGTACTGTAATGCGCAGGTGAAAGGAAAGATACAAACTGTCCATGTATGTGAACTACAATGCTTTGATATGCCCCACCCTTTCTGGTCATATGGGTATGACCTCACACAGGTCCTCCTAGTGAAAAAGTAAATCAGTTGTAAAATACTTATGCTAATTCTAACAGGGGACTGTCCTCTGGGAACTGAGGGGATAACTATGAATACCCCCCCAGATATTATCTGCTCCTCAGCTGCTGTCACTCAAGAAGCTGATGATTTTATAAACTTTACTTTCTTGGATTTCAAAACCTAAACATCCGAGCTCACCATTACAGGTATGTATAGACTCAGCTGACCACTACAGGTATGTATAGACTCAGCCTGATAGTGCCAGTATAGCACTGGCTTTAGGTTATATACGAAAATCCTGGTGATTGGTTCCCTTTAAAAGAACTAGTCTTCCATTAGCATGATAGAGTGATATCACATACCTTGTCCTCGTTAACAATTTCTCCTGAGGTAACAAAAAGATCAAGTAATTTTGTGGATCATCTGTAAATCAGTGGAAATGATTTTTTTTTTAGACAAAGTTATTTTCATGCCATTAAGAGCAAAAATGTAAACGTTTGTGCCACACAAAAAATAATAAAGTGGTCATCCACATTTTAAAAAGGACATTCAGAAGTTAGAGTCAGTTCAAAGGCGGGCAACTAGACTATTACAAAGAATGGAAGGCCTCCCATATGATGACAGGTTGAAAAAGTTAGATATGTTTAGCTTAGAAAAAAGAAGTCTCAGAGTGTGCTGTTTCTATTTGTCTTAGTTAAAACAGTTATTTAATGTTTTTCATGCTTGTCTCTGCTGCCATGTACTGGTCAGACCTTTCGGCTCCTCTGTTTCATTTGTCCAGCCCATGGGAGTGTCTGCTGATGCTCACTTCCTGGCTTGTTCAGTTCAGCCAGAGTTTTGTGAGAACAATATCCCTTAGTGGAGCTGGTAGAAGCAAAGTCTTCTGACCACGTAGTAGCTTCAGAGACAAGCATCGCAGGAGAATTACAACGCCAAGTATTTGGATTACTGCACTCTGCATGTCCTAACCTTTGGAGAAAATAAACCACCATTGTTTCATCTCAGCATGTGCATGTTTCACTCTGGAGCGCTCTGGTCCTGTCTGCCTCACCTATAGGAAAAACGAAGGTAAGATTCTCACAACCTCTCACAACTACACACCTTCCATCGCCTTTAAGTGGGGACAGAACACAGAGGAGATCTCATTTATATGTATAAATACATGTGTGGTTAAAGGACTGGCACATGACTTATTTTTTCCAAAGACAGTACTAAGGACCATGAGGCATACACTGCGAGTGGAAGAAAAGCGATTCTGACAGCTACATAGGAAAGGGTTCTTTACAGTTAGAGCAGTCAGACTGTGGAATTCCCTACCCCAATGGTAGTAATGGCAGATACTATAACAGCTTTTAAAAAAGGGCTGGATGATTTCCTCAGTACACATAACATTGTTGGTTATAAATGACTTAAGCGGGCTTTACACGCTGAGACATCGCTAATGCGGAGTCGTTGGGGTCACGTAATTTGTGACGCACATCCGGCCGCATTAGCGATGACGTTGCGTGTGACACCGATAAGCGATTTTGCATCGTTGCAAAAACATGCAAAATCGCTAATCGGCGACATGGGGGTCCATTCTTAAAAATCGTTACTGCAGCAGTAACGAAGTTGTTCCTCGTTCCTGCGTCGCTGCGTGTGACGCCGCAGGAACGAGGAAGCTCCCCTTACCTGCCTCCCGGCCGCTATGCAGAAGGAAGGAGGTGGGCGGGATGTTACGTCCCGCTCAGCTCCGCCCCTCCGCTGCTATTGGGCGGCGGTTCAGTGACGCTTCAGTGACGTTGCTGTGACGCCGCACGGACCGCCCCCTTAGAAAGGAGGCGGTTCGCCCATCACAGCGACGTCGCCGGACAGGTAAGTATGTGTGACGGCTGTTGTGCGACACGGGCAGCGATTTGCCCGTGTCGCGCAACAGATGGGGGCGGGTACCCACACTAGCGATATCGGGACCGATATCGCAGTGTGTAAAGTAGCCTTTAGTGACCAAATGTAGAACTGGTGGAGGAAGGTTGAACTAGATGGACCTAGGTCTTTTTTCAACCTAAGTAACTATGTAACTATGTAACTATCTTGTTTGAAGAGCTGGTATATGTCTCGTAAATATACAAATTGGAAGGACAAAAAAGGTTTGTTGCAAATTTACGCCCATTTATGCCAGGCACAGATTTCATTTTCCAACCTAATAACCTATATATCATAAGCAATACACTGAAATAGGTAAATGATTTATAGTCACCCATTTCCTACACAGCTGACGATAACTCATACCTGATGTTACATATGTTGGCTATAGACCCTCGTATACCACGTGACCACAGAAGCTGATCTCAGCAGTACTATGACCTCAGAGCACGTGGACATGGAATGTAAAGGATGATATGGTTGTGTATAGATTATTTACTTATTTTAGCTGCATTGCTGTCTGTTTGCAGCTATTTAATTAACTTGGATGACCCCTGTAAGGGCAGCCAAAGATGTGCCTCTTAATCAGTTTGGCGTAGTTTAATCTACTGAGATATAGTTTAAGACATATATATATAGAATGCCAAAAAATGCAGTAAATGCCTGAATTTAGTGCCCTAATGTACCGTGTATTTTTTTTATGGTTATATAGCGGCATACATTGCTATTGCAAAAGAGAAGAAGTATACCATGCTTTATTGTTTTTTTACTGTATGCTTGCATGTATATTATTACAGCTGTTTGCCTTTACAATAAAAAATGTATACTTAATGGATCAAGATTTTGCTAATGCCATGTTAATGGTATCCTATATTGTTATACGTAATACAGTCCACAATACGGTGAAAACCAGCACATCCATCAGGAGTCTTTGGAAAACTTCACCTTTATTAGCATTCAACATTAGTAACCCATTAATTACTGGGATATTTTCTATTAAGTGAAAAGTCCCCTAAGGAGACGTGAACCTGCAATCATCTGATTGGTAGCACTATACTGTACATAGCTGTGCATCAGTGAAAATCATGGTCTCCCATGAACATCAGTTAAATACTGACTTTCATAGGAGTACCGTGATTACATGCAAGGGGTTTTAAGCAGACCACCGGTTGTGATCACAACCCATCAATTCAACACCTCGTGCTCATGTCATGGGCCCGCCAATGAGCACATGGAATGACACTCCCCCTGCCAATACTTGTTAAATGACTGTGTCACAAATTGACAGCAGCATTTAACAAGTTAACAGCCATAGACAGAGGCAGATGATGGCTAAATAATTCAGTCATCGTCAGCTGGGAAAGATGTGGGCTTGGCATTTGAGCCTGCATCACAGTCAGGCACATGAACTATGACGTAACTGTATGATATTTCATGAAGGGGTTAAAAACTGGATAAATTACCTAACATCCCAACACAAAACATGTTTTTAAATATTTTGTTTTTATCAAGCCAGAGATGATAATGAACTGTATAGATTGAAACATGTCAAAAATATTTTGTGTTAACGCTATTATAGGTAAAGATTTCTAAAGACTTTGAATCAATGTGTTCAGCCTTCATTCTATTGTGAATCACTAACCATTGACTGCAAGCTTTTCTGATCACTTAGGAGAACAAGAACACTGCAGATGGGGTGAGATGACCTTTATACTTTTTTTTCCTATATGTAATGCAATGTTTTTTTGATAAGCTATGTATGCTGTAACAACTGTGCAACAACTCCAGTGAATTGTCACATATGTGATGCAGGGTTTGATGGTATGTGCATCAATAGCTGTTGTAGGAGAAATGCACTTGGACCAACCTACGTAGACAACAGATGAGTAGCTGGAATGATATCTGGCATGGAGACTGCAGATCATAAAAAGTTAACACACTGTGCTGCTGTGACCATACTGTGGCAGGATGACCAGCATTGTGCGTGTCTGTTGTGCTACATGAAGACAAAGGGATTGTATTCTTGTGAAAGGAGGCAAATTCCTGATGAGTGTAAAGGCCCAGTCACACTAAACAACATCGCTTGCAACATCGCTGCTAACGAACAACTTTTGTGACGTAACAGCGATGTTGCTAGTGATGTTGCTGTGTGTGACATCCAGCAACAACCCGGCCCCTACTGTGAGGTCGTTGGTTGTTGATGAATATCCTGGCCCATTTTTTAGTTGTTGTTCTCCCGCTGTGAAGCACACATCGCTGTGTGTGACAGCGAGAGAGCAACAACTAAATGTGCAGGCAGCAGGAGCCGGCTTCTGCGGACTCTGGTAACCACAGTAAACATCGGGTAACCAAGAAGCCCTTACCTTGGTTACCCGATATTTACCTTCGTTACCAGCCTCCGCCGCTCTCACGCTGTCAGTGCCGGCTCCTGCTCTCTGCACATGTAGCTGCAGTACACATCGGGTAATTAACCCCATGTGTACTGTAGCTAGGAGAGCAGGAGCCAGCGCTAAGCGGTGTGCGCGGCTCCCTGCTCTCTGCACATGTAGCTGCAGCACACATCGGGTAATTAACCCCATGTGTACTGTAGCTAGGAGAGCAGGGAGCCAGCGCTAAGCGGTGTGCGCTGGTAACCAAGGTAAATATCGGGTTGGTTACCCGATATTTACCTTAGTTACCAAGCGCAGCATCGCTTCCACGCGGTGCTGCTGGCTGGGGGCTGGTCACTGGTTGCTGGTGAGCTCACCAGCAACTCGTGTAGCCACGCTCCAGCGATCCCTGCCAGGTCAGGTTGCTGGTGGGATCGCTGGAGCGTCGCAGTGTGACATCTCACCAGCAACCTCTTAGCAACTTACCAGCGATCCCTATCAGGTTGGATCGTTGTTGGGATCGCTGGTAAGTTGTTTAGTGTGACTGGGCCTTAAGCTAAAAGGACTCACTATTTGCACATGCAAAACATAATCAAAAAACAAATGTTATCAATAGAGATAATTGAATTAATGTCAAAGTTTATCTTAATTCCTTGTCCCCGTGAATTTTAATAATTCATTAATCGATTTGCGAAAATCACCAAAAAAATGGCAGATGCCTTTTCAGACATAACATTACACACATGCTCATAATATTACATCAGTGACAGAAGATTGACATGACCCCAGATGAGACTGCAAGGGCTTTCCCATATTGCCTTGCAAATATCACAGTACACATGATATGTTACAGCCCATTGGGTGGGATAACAAGAGCTTATATGAAAACTTATGCTGGGAATACAGCGGCCATTTTAAGTGTTATAGTCTAGAGACAGGATAACATAGCTTAGCCTTAGAGATAGGGAGAGATGGACCTAAAATAAATTGTATAACTGTTACACCATGAATTGGAGATATAAAATTGTATTGATAGTGTTTCCTCAAAATAAGATACTGTCATATTATTTTATGTCCCAAAAAAATGCACTAGTGCTTATTTTTGGGGTAAGCCTTATTTCTGGAGAAACACAGGTTGGGGGTAACTTTACCCCCCCATAAAAAGCATACATCCCCCAGGAGAATCATACCATCGCTTTCAGGTCCTCCTGAGATCCTATTGCAGTCCCAGTAGGTGCTTCTGTTCTCCACAGCGGTCTTCCCCTGTTTCCAGCCATCAGTCACACACATCAGATAATAGGAAGATCATATACCTACACACACAGAAACATCCGGTGATGCCGTACTGTTTCTGGCTGGCAGCGTTGTGGAATGTGAGGACCTGCAGTGGAACACATGGAGGACCTGCGGTGGAACAAATCAATGCATTCCACTTCAGGTCCTCAATGTGTTCCACCATAGGTCCTCGCATTTCACTGCATCCCAGGTCTCACGGAGCAGTACGGTTTCACTGTGTATGTGTGTGCATGTATTCCATCACAGGTCCTCAATGATTCCACCACATTTCCTCACATTCCACAGCATCCCATTTGGGGCCTGGTGAGTATGATTGGGGGGTATGTCTTCCCTCTCTTGGGTGTGTCTGCTTTCTTTAATAAAGTGCCCTGCACTATTCTTTAACTTTTTTAGCTACATGGACACTTTGTTATTGGCTTATTTTCGGGGTAGGGCTTATATTTAAGCCTTAATCTGAAAAGGCCAAAAATTCCTGCTAGTATTTTTGGGGTAGGGTTTATTTTGGGGGAAACAGAGTGTTCGGAAAATAGCCTGCACCTGCAGACTGTTTGGGAACTGGGAAGCGATTGGACTGTGTGAAGCATACATCCAGTTGGGCTTTCCCTCGAGCTTTACACCCACAGATTATGGATCTGGAAGAGATTCAATTTGAGAGTAGTGATGAGCAAACTAGTGGATATTCGGGTTCACCGAACCAGCACAGACTATAAAAATAAATTGGGTTCAGCAGTCGAACCTAACCCTGAACTTGACTCTGGATGCCGAACTCCATATAAGTCTAAGGGACCAAAACTTATAAATTGGTATTAGTAAGGGCTAGGGGAGCTGCAAAAGAAAGAAAATAAGGAATAAAGCAGGACAGTTATATTTACCGGCTTTCCTGTAACACTGCTTCCGGGTTCGATCATTATCTCTCATACATATTCACAACTTCCTCTGTCCACCGTCAGTCCCTTCGACTGTGATTGGTTGTAGTCAGATCGCATCCCCACACTCTGTGACAGCATCTGTGATTGGTTGGAATCATACATGTTGTCTGCATCTCTTTAGTGATCTAAAAAAGACATTAAAAAAAATGATGTAGAATTCCTCATATATTGATACCCAGCATAGATAAAGCAGACGGCTAAAAGCTGCTGCCCCCAGCCATGTGAATTATCTTGGCTGTGTATCAAAATACGAGGGACCCTATGCAGCTTTTTTTTTATTATTATTTAAATCAATAATTAAAAAACAATGTGTGGTCCCCCCCCCCAATTTGTATACCCATCCAAGATAAAGCCAACAGTTAGGGGCTGGTATTCTCAGCCTGGGGATGCCCATGGTTAATAGCCCCCAGCCTTAAAATAGCAGTTTGCAGTCACCCTGGAATTGTCCAATTCATTAGATGTGACAATTCCAGCACTTTACCAGGCTCATCCCGATTGCCCTTGTGCGGTGACAATCGGGGTAATATAAGGAGCTAATGACAGCTATGATTTATTAAAAAACACAGGTGCTACTAAGCCTTGGACTAGTAATAGGGAGGAGTCAATGCGACCACTCTATTACTAACCCTGTAAGTCAAAACAAATAAACACAAAACAGTGAAAAATACTTTATTTTATTGAAAAAAAAAACCAAAAAACAAATCACCTTCTTTCTCCAGTTTATTAACCCCCAAAATACCCAGGTCCAATGTAATCCACAACATGCAATCCCACAACAATTCCGGCTCCGCTACATATTGAAATCGCAGCGCGGGATCACATTGGGAGCATGACCGCCCGCTGGGGCTTCAGGCAGACACTGATGAGCTGTACCTGTGAGTGCTGATGTCACTGAGTTTACCTGCGTTCATAGCTGGAGGTTTCCATGGTACCCCACCTGTGTGGGGTTTTTTTTACCAGGAAATGCAGTATAGCTGCAGGAATTTGGTGTATAAATTCCAGCACTAAATCTGCATATCTTGGCAAATAAACGCGGTTTTCTTCCAGGAGATGCAGGTTTCATTGGAAGATAGGAGGATCGGAGGGCCGAAGATAGGAGGCGCCGGACCGAGGCCAGCAACTCCCATCCCACTGATCGGTTGTTTATGTTACACAGAGAAGAAAAACCTGGTGAAAGGTTCCCTTTAGCGTTTTAATGCATACAATTCTGTATGTTCTGTATGTGCTGTGTTTAATTAAACTAGGTGTTACTTACCAACCAAATGTCAACTATTTACCCCTATTTACTAGATATGTTGAAGTCCCTTGGATATTGCTACGGCTGTTTTTGCATTAAAGAGTTCAAAATAGGTTAAATACAGTCCTAAGTGACCTCAGAATGTTACACATTTTTCTCACAGCACTTAAAGGCTTATTAGTATCTGCGATTGGCTCAGAAACAAATTTGGTGGAAAATTTTGTCAAAGTTGGCAAGTCTTTAAATTCTATTCCAATCCACATTATAAAAAATAAAGAAAGTTAAAAGGATCAGAATTCTCATTATTTGTCATGATAATATTTCACGCTGTCTAATTGTATACAGAGTAGACTGGCAATATATACCGTAAATTAAGACTGCTATTATTATTACTAGTATTACTATCGTCAGTAAAGAAGATGAATAACAATAAAAACAAGAACTGAAATGAAAACTAAAATTTAGAAAAAGCAGCCACAATAAGACAATTAGAAAATGAGATGAGAAGACATGAATGAAGAAATGATCAGCAGCCGAGGGAGGGGAAGGCGGGCGAGAATCCTGTTATTCACCAGCTCTGTTGCAGTCGGCCTTTGTTGCTGCGCTGAGGTCTTGCCATGAGAATTATCGTATCAAGACAACAACCAGGAAACCTGCCCACTGCAAATACAAACTAATTAAACTGTAGAATACAAATGTCAGAAAGGAAACATGGGGAACTTGTATGGAAATGCATTACAAAGGTTAGAACTCGGAAGCAGTAAAGCTGAACCGGCACGTCGCATCTTTAATATCAGCTTTATGGTTTGCATCAAGTAATACCAAATTACCATTACTGTGGATTTTATTTTTAACCTTTTGTGTACCAGCTAGACTAGGCAGTGACAAGCCCAGACGGCAACCTAAAATAACAATGATGAACTACTGCTAAATAAAAAAAAAATGCCCCTCAAGAAGAAGCCCATGTGAAACGCATGTCTGGGGGATTCCATATGTATCTAGCTGTTATGTTCTGGTAACTATATTTATGTCTCTGCATGGCTGTCACTTGATTCCTTAAACAATACTCACTTCTCTCATTAAGATGGTTATAGTCTGACATTACACCTGTTATATCTCAAGGCACAGACTCTTAGCGCTTAGCACATTATTTACTTAATTAGCACATACTAATTATCTATATATATAATTGCCTTATTCTGTCTGTCTGTCTGTCATGCTCCAAAATTGTGTCACGGTGACATGTCCTTACGGTGACACAAAGCTGATTGGCCGCTGGGTTCGCCATGGCCCCGCCCCCCCACACGGATTGGCCTCTCACCCCGGCTGCGCCCCCACACGGATTGGCCAGCCGCTCGCCCAAGCTCTGCCCCCCCCACAGATTGGCCTCTCGCCCCGGCACCCTGCAGGCATTGGCAACTCGCCCACGCCACGCCCCGCCCCCTCACGCAATAGACGTTAGCTCTGCCCCCCCCCCCCCGCATTGCCCGAACTGACACGGTCACGGAGCCACGAATCCCAGGTGAGTACTGTACTCCCCCCCCCTTCCCCCCTCACCAACGGGAGCCCACATCAGCGTACGCCGCCGCCGTATGCTGGTGTGGGCTCCCGTGCGAGCGGGGGACGTGTTGCGCTGGTAACCATGCTTGCATAGTTACCAGTAAATCAAGGTCCTGCAGCGCGGGACTTCCACACGCACAAACATAACAGCACACACACACGCATCATCAGATCATCACTCACATCAGATCGCACTCACTCTCACAAACACCTCACACACACCTCACACACACCTCACACACACATCGCATCCACACACTCAGGCGGGCTTTGCACACTACGACATCGCAGGCCGATGCTGCGATGCCGAGTGCGATAGTACCCGCCCCCGTCGCAGCAGCGATATGTGGTGATAGCTGGCGTAGCGAAAATTATCGCTACGCCAGCTTCACACACACACTCACCTGCCGTGCGACGTCCCTGTGGCCGGCGACCCGCCTCCTTGTTAAGGGGGCGGGTCGTGCGGCGTCACTGTGACGTCACACGGCAGGCGGCCAATCGGAGCGGAGGGGCGGAGATGAGCAGGATGTAAACATCCTGCCCACCTCCTTCCTTCCGCATAACCTACGGAAGCCGCAGTGACGCCGGTAGGAGATGTTCCTCGCTCCTGCGGCTTCACACACAGCGATGTGTGCTGCCGCAGGAGCGAGGAACAACATCGGACCGTCGCGTCAGCGTAATTATGAATTACGCCGACGCTGCACCGATGATACGATTACGACGCTTTTGCGCTCGTTAATCGTATCATCTAGGATTTACACACTGCGATGTCGCATGCGATGCCGGAAGTGCGTCATTTTCAATTTGACCCCACCGACATCGCACCTGCGATGTCGCAGTGTGCAAAGCCCGTCTTACAGCATCCGGCGATATCGCTTGCTTCTCGGCCTCGATACTGTGCTGTGAGCTTCCAGGACCTGCCGGAGGATCACATGGCCAGAAGCATGTGGTATCTCCCGGATGTTGTGACTGTCAGCGCGTATGTGCGATATCGTCAGTGTCTGTGTGTGTGAGTGTATGCGATCGGGTGTGTGTGAGTGTATGCGATCGAGTGTGTGTGAGTAGATGCGATCGGGTGTGTGAGTGTCGGCAGAGGAGCACGGCGTGCTGGAGGAGGCTGGGAGCAGAGAGGCTGATCATGGGGGAGGCTGGAAGGAGAGAGGCTGATGCTGGTGGAGGCTGATGCTTGGGGAGGCTGATGCTGGGGCAGACTGGGAGCGGAAGGCTGATGCTGAGGGAGGCTGGGAGGGGGAGGCTGGGAGGGGGGAGGCTGGGAGGAGAGAGGCTGATCCTGGGGAAGGCTGGGAAAGGGAGGCTGATGCTGAGGGAGGCTGGAAGGAGAGAGGCTGATGCTGGGGGAGGCTGGAAGGAGAGAGGCTGAAGCTGGGAGGAGAGAGGCTGATGCTGGGGAAGGCTGATGCTGAGGGAGGCTGGGAGGGGAAAGCTGATGCTGGGGAAGGCTGGGAGGACGGAGGCTGGGAGGAGAGAGGCTGATCCTGGGGAAGGCTGGGAGAGGGAGGCTGATGCTGGAGGAGGCTGGAAGGAGAGAGGCTGATGCTGGCGGAGGCTTATGCTGGGGGAGGCTGGAAGGAGAGAGTCTGATGCTGGTGGAGGCTGATGCTTGGGGAGGCTGGGAGAGGGAGGCTGGGAGGAGGGAGGCTGGGAGAGGTAGGCTGAGAGAAGAGAGGCTGATGCTGGGGGAGGCTGATGCTGGGGGAGGCTGGTAGAGGGAGGCTGATGCTGGGGGAGGGTGGGAGGAGGGAGGCTGGGAGGAGAGAGGCTGATGCTGGGGAAGGCTGGGAAGAGAGAGGCTGATGCTGGGAGGAGAGAGGCTGATGCTAGGATGAGAGAGGCTGATGCTGGGAGGAGAGAGGCTGATGCTGGGAGGAGAGAGGCTGATGCTGGGGGCAGAGAAGCTGATGCTGGGGGCAGAGAGGCTGATGCTGGTGCAGCATGGGGGATGGAGCACGATGGGGGGGTGCGCAGCATCGGGGATGGAGCATGATGGGGGGGTGCGCAGCATCGGGGATGGAGCACGATGGGGAGTTCACAGCATGGGGGATGGAGCACGTTTGGGAGTGCGCAGCATGGCGGGTGGAGCACGTTTGGGAGTGCGCAGCATGGGAGATGGAGCACGATGGGGGGTGCGCAGCATAGGGGATGGAGCACGATAGGGAGTGCGCTGCATGGGGGATGGAGCACGATGGGGAGTGCGGAGTATGGCGGATGGAGCACGTTTGGGAGTGCGCAGCATGGCGGGTGGAGCACGTTTGGGAGTGCGCAGCATGGGAGATGGAGCACGATGGGGGGTGCGCAGCATAGGGGATGGAGCACGATAGGGAGTGCGCTGCATGGGGGATGGAGCACGATGGGGAGTGCGGAGTATGGCGGATGGAGCACGTTTGGGAGTGCGCAGCATGGCGGATGGAGCACGTTTGGGAGTGCGCAGCATGGCGGATGGAGCACGTTTGGGAGTGCGCAGCATGGGAGATGGAGCACGATGGGGGGTGCGCAGCATAGGGGATGGAGCACGATGGGGAGTGCGCTGCATGGGGAATGGAGCACGATGGGGAGTGCGCTGCATGGGGGATGGAGCACGTTTGGGAGTGCGCACCTCCCCCCAACACACACACACACAAACGCACGCACGCACGCGCGCTCACTGCACAACACACCACACACCACACACACACACACACACACTGGGAACCACAAACAACTGCCCTACACAGACACCCACACACACAGACAACGCTGCACACACACAACACCCAACACACAAACACCGCGGCACACACAAATATACGCACATACCGCACAACACACACATTGCACTAAACATACCTCCCCCCAAAACACACCACACACACACAAACCGTGCAACACACACACAACGCTACAGACACACAGCGCTCCACAAACAACGCAACACACGCAACACACATACAACACCGCTCTCACCCCCCGTCACACCCAGACAACACCCAGAACATGTACAGCCCCTACACAAACACTTGGTAACTACACACAACAACATTATATATATATATAACAAAAATCATACATGAACTACACAATACGTAAATTCTAGAATACCCGATGCGTAGAATCGGGCCACCTTCTAGTTGTTATATATTGTGCTCTTTTGATTGCTGACCACTTGGTATAATTTATTAGGATCTTTTTATGCAAACAGATACTATTAACATTGTGCCTGATAATATTGGTGGACTAGCACTGTTTTGCCCCCATGACCTTTCCAAGGACTATTATCGACAGAAGAAGGACACTTGGGTCTGTTCTTGGAAGAAAAAACTGTTTGATAACGTTGAAGAGGTACGCCCTCCCTGGGTGAGATGCAAAGCACTTTGAGAACTGAAGTCTATAGTCTCCAGACATGGGACTCGGTTGCTCAGTTGATTTTTTCAGCTTGTTGTTTTTCGCGTTTTGTTTCATGGTAGGAGGGAGCCAAGGCCCTAAAAGGACTTTGCAGTCGGCCCCAGAGGCCAAATTAAAAAATGTGTTTGTGATGTTATAAAAATGTTATGTGGTTAACCCATGGTGCATGTATTTAAGGTATAAAATGTGTTTACTAAACCCCAGTATCATAGCACGGCTCTTCGGACCCCTGTGGTAGCAAGCTACATGGTAAGCTGTATGGGGAATGTTGTCAATAATTATTGTTTGTGTGATGTTGGTGATAAAATATTTATTGCAGGTAAAGTTTCCCTCGGAATGTTCAGCCGGGGACGGACAAGGTTAAAAGCAGCAAGAATGTAATGGGGTCTAGGGCTCTGCCACCCCTGCAGGGGTAAAAGCACTATGTGTATGCACAATAAAGGAGTGTGTTATGTGTTGTATGGCCACTAGATGGCAATGTTGTACAGACCTCATCCCGGGTACCCCCAGGGTAGGAAATGGGTTAATTGCATAGTGGTAGGGGGCAAGTATTTGGAAGACGAGAAGAGAGTCCCCTGGGAGGAGAAAGTGAAGAGTAGCTGCGGCTGCTGTAAGCCTTATAGACCAAAAGCCCATTTGGAGTAATTTGACCAGACCTTTGGGGTCAGACTCGGACACCGGACTCTCAGGGTCTTGTGAGAGGAAGGACTGAGTGTAACTGCGTCCCCAAAAGAGGGTTTAGTCCATGCGGTCTGAGTGGTGTCCATTTCCCTGGAAGGAATACTCAAAGAACCCCCTCAAGAGACTGACGGTTAGTTTGACCCTAAATAGAGGGTGGGAACTGAACGTGAGAGCAGAGGATGAGCCTGCCACGTACTGTGAAGTCTTTAGAGGAGATCAGGGGCTTAGAGGTTCTATCAGAAACCCAAATGCTAGGGAAGCAGTTGGCCTGTAAATTAAACATTGTGACTGAAGCGATGGAGAGGCCTGTTGGGGTCCAAGTCGGTGCCCAGATATTGCGAGATGAAGATGTAATGTATGTGCGAATCTCGCACATGCGTAAAAATCATTTTGGCTGCATCCATCTGCCTTTAAAGCTGGAAGTATGCTTCCCAGCTTTATTAAGCATACTGCACATGACCGGAAGTTCAGAAGACGGCTCACGTACAAAAAATGCAGCGTCAAAAACACGCAATGAACAAATGCAAATTGACTAAAGCCTGCTTTACACCTTGCAATTAAGCATACGATATCGCATGCGATCGTACCCGTCCCCATCGTATGTGCGGCACGTTCAATTTGTTGAATGTGTCGCACAAACGAATAACCCCCAGTCACACGTACTTACCCGTCCATACAACCTCGATGTGGGCGGCGAACATCCACTTCCTGGAGTGGGAGGGACGTTCGGCGTCACATCGACGTCACGCGGCAGCCGGCCAATAGAAGCGGAGAGGCGGAGATGAGCAGGACGTAAACATCCCGCCCACCTCCTTCCTTCTGCATTGCCAGCGGGAGCCGTAGGACGCAGGTAAGATCTGTTCATCGTTCCCGGGGTGTCACACACTGCGATGTGTGCTACCCCGGGTACGATGAACAACCCGATGTTCAATTTTTAGGAAATGAACAACATGTGTGCGATGAACGGTTTACCGTTCAACCGCAATCACACGTAGCTGTTACATACTACAATGTAACTTACGATGCCGGATGTGGGTCACTTATGATGTGACCCCGCCGACACATCATAAGATATATTGTAGCATGTAAAGCACCCTTAAGTTGCAGAAATGGTGCATAAATTCAACAGCGTTAAACATTCAACAATTACTGATCATGGGAACATAGCCGTATTTCGAGGCTGTCCTGGGCAGTTACACAGGTATTGCTTTGTATAATGGTTTGTGGTGGATAATATCCTGACATCTTGATCTCTAAAGGCTGAGTGCGGGCATGTGAAAGATAATATCCCACCTTCTTAGCCTCTGATGGGTGAGTGCTGGCCTGTGGAAGGCAATAGCACATCGTCTTGGCCTCTGTTGGGTGAGTGTGGGCCTGTGATGATAATATCCACCGTCTTGGCCTATGATGGCTGAGTGCGGGCCTGTGGAGGATAACATCCCACTGTCTTAGTCTCTGATGGGTGTGTGCAGTGCTGTGGAGGATAATAGCACATCGTCTTGGCCTCCGATGGGTGAGTGTGGGACGGTGGAGGATAATATCCTGCCGTCTTGGCGTCTGATGGGTGAGTGCAGTCCTGTGGAGGATAATATCCCAACATCTTGGCCTCTGATGGGTGAGTGTGGACCTGTGAGGATAATATCCTGCCGTCTAGGACTCTACAGGGTGAGTGGGAGCATGTGTAGGATAATATCCCAGTGTCTTGGCCTCTCATGGATGAGTGTGGGCCTATGGAAGATAATATCCCGCTGTCTTGGCCTCTGATGAGTTAGTGTAGGCCTGTGAAGGATAATATCTCACAGTCTTAGCCTCTGATGGGTGAGTGCGGGTCTGTGGAAGATAATATCCTGCTTTCTTGCCCTTGATGGCTGAGTGTGGCCCTGTGGAGGACAGTATCCCACCGTCTTGGCTTCTGATGGATGAGTGCATGCCTGTGGAGGACAATATCCTACTGTCTTGGCCTCTGATGGGTGAGTGCAGGCCTGTGGAGGATAATATCTTGCTGTCTTGGCCTCTGATGGGTGATTGTGGGTCTGTGGAGGATAATATCTTGCCGTCTTGGGCTCTGATGGGTGATTTCAGGTCTGTGGAGGACATATCCCATCATCTTGATCTCTGATGGGTGAGTATGACCTGTGGAGGATAATATCCAGGAGTCATAGCATCTGATGGGTGAGTGCAGGCCTGTGGAGGACAATATCCCACTGTCTTTCCCTCTGATGGGTGAGTGCGGGTCTGTGGAGGACAATATCCTGCTGTCTTGGCCTCTTATGAGTGAGTGCGGCCTGTGGACATGTTCAGCTTTCCCTGTTGTATTTCTAACACGAGTTCTCTGACACAGTGCATACTGCAGCCTGATCCATTCACGTTACTGGAATTGCTCCTATGACAAAGTGTTCTAGTCATCGAGACAGGAAAGCTTTTCTTAGGTCAGGAGGTTTGGTTCATATTGTACTTTCAGTTTTTGTTGTCCAGGGTTCAACATTACAATTTGTAAAATATAATTCTGTGAATAAAAACCCACATTAAGGTAATTTACAAAAGTAATGTGATCTTATTCATTTCTATAGCTGGATGAATAGTATGGGAAAGAATTATGAGAGCGAATGATCTGATAAAGTCTTTAGACTCTTTACAATCACAAAAAAACCCCTGTGTGCTGGGAGTGTGCAGGTTACAATAGTCGGAATATGACACATCTGAATGGCAGGTCTCACATCTAATGCTCCATCTATCCATGGAGCTAACGGAACAGAAGTATATTCACTCCTGACAATGGGAACTCGAAGGAACAGCAAAAGCCTTTCTTCAATTTGCTGCAATATATAGTTTCGGATTATTACAAGCTTCATTGTTGTACTGATCCTAAGGAAGGTTAAGTCACTTCACAAGTTCTCCAATCTCTCAATCACAGCTCCAGATGAGGAGCGCTCCTGAAGTGCCGCGTGCGGAGTCAAGGAAAATTGCTTAATGTGTTTATAAAAGCTTCTTTTTATGCTGTTGATGCTGCATATATGGCAATATGTCATTACAGAATAGCCAATCTATTACACACAAAAAATCCTATAGAATTCCTCATAGCGAGCCCCGTAACCCCCTCTACTAATGACATAATGGTTAGATGATTTACTTTTTTGTATTCAGACAAAGTGGTTAATGTTCTCTGACTACTCCCTATGGCGCCCGCTCTCGAAATTGTTTTGATAGGAAAAACTACAGTATTAGTGCGTTACCCTGAAGCACAGTAACAAATGGAACACATGAGAGGTTTCTAAATTACATTTAACCCATTCCATATATTAGGATAAATATCTGAAACTGAAGGAAAAACATTCTGCTAAGAGACATCCGTTCTACCAGTCGCACAACAGGAGACAGGTGGAAATTCTCGGAATAAATCATTATTCTGGCTTCGCAGACAATATAATGAATAACCATGAAAGCCCATGTGGAAATAAACAGGGTTTCGAAGCACAGAGAAAACTCCAGGCACAGCCACCCATACTGGAGGGAGCGTGCCAGCCGGGGCAGAAGTGGAGGAAAATGATCCTCAAGGAACTTCATTTCACCTAACAACATTTTATCTCAGGTAATGACCATTCTCAAACTGGGGCTGATGGATACAAATCTTCCTTCTGCTGGCTTTATGCTATAATATGAACATGCTGTGCTGTATAATTTAGGATTTGCTAATAGTGTTGGGCGGACCCGGACTGTAAAAGTCCGGATCTGCTCGGTTTCAAAGGTACCCGGGTGCTAGACCCAGGCCCGGGATTCCAAGACTTCATCCAGATCTGGCACTGGGGAAATTAAAAAAAAAAATAATGGAAAAATAAAGAAAATAAGAATGAAGCAAGCGCTTTATGTTAATGAGGCTTTGGTGCGGCTGTACACTACTTTTGCGGCCTTTCCTTCCCTTCCTGGGCCGCTAATTACTGCTCACCTATATTCACTGCTTTCCTCCCCCACCGGCCGTCCTGGCTTCTATGATTGATTACAGTCAGATGCACCCCCAGCCTGTGTGACAGCATCTGACTACAACCAATCACAGATCCAATCTGCGGGTCAGTATCGTGGAATAAAAATAAATAAATATATAAAATATTTGTCATAAATAATTTTAAAAAATGCTTGTGGTCTCCCAATTTTGATACCCAGCCATGATAAAGCCCAACAGCTAGGGGCTGGTATTCTCAGGCTGGGGAGGTCTAGCTGAAAACTTGCAGCCTCTAGCCGCCCGGGATTGTTGCATCCATTACTCGCCTGTTCCCAATTGCCCTGATGTGGTGGCAATCAAGGTACTATAAGTGGTTAATAACAGCCCACAGCTGTCAGTAAGACCTAGATTAGTAATGGCAGGCATCTATGAGACCCATCTCTTCACTAATCTGTAAGTGAAAGTAAATAAACACAAACACTGAAAACAATCCTTTATGTGAAATATAAGACAAAAAACACTCTGTTTTACTACTTTATTAACCCCCAAAACACCCCTGCAGGTCCGACATAATCCACACAAGGTCCCATGACGATCCCGGCTCATTTTGATAAGAATAAGCTTATTAACATTTTCCATTCACAGATGGATGCGTCTATCAGTTATTACTCTCCCAGCAGCACTAAAAACCTGCTCTGACAAAACATTAGTAGCAGAGAATGCGAGCACTCCAAGGCATAGAGGGACAGTTCATGCTACGTTTCCAGCTTATATATCCATAGTTGTACGGCACATAGGAATCATGTAGGACATTGTTATGGTCAGCTTGGAGTATTTTCACCATCTTCATAAACGTTTCCCTTCTTGTCAGAGTACCCTGAAAATCAGGGCCTTGTCACCAGGAGGGTCTAATGAATCTGACCCAGAACTTTGATAGTATTTCATTGCCTCTGTTGGCCCTGGTGTGTGTATCCTTCGTCTCTATTCCTTGGTTGTCCAAAGAACTATGACCTCTGCTGCCAGAGTTGTCAGATGGGAATATTTTGATCAATTCTTCAACCATTGCCTTCTGGTATTGCATTATTTTAGTAGCCATCTCATCCGCAGAAAGAAGAGATGGAAAATTCTCCTTGTAGCATGGGTCTAGAAGGATGATCAACCAGTGTTGGCCAAAATGCTTATAACATGAGGGTCATAAGAAAGGCAGCAGAACATAAAGTCTGCCATATGTGCCAGACTTCCAATAGGCAAGACTTCCATGTCCCCACTAGGAGGATGACTCTCCATCTCTTCCTTTTTTTTCAGCTCATCCACGCACAACAGACGAGAAGCTAGTGTTGCCAGTACCCTCTGTAGCACAGACAATCATCTCTTGTTTCTACTCCTCCTCAGCCTCCTTCTCCTCGTTATCACCAAATCCACGCTGAGAAAATATGATGAGGCTGTGTATCACACTGTGTACTTTCCTCTTCCATTTCCACCTAGGCCGTATGCAAAGCTTCTTCCTTAACTATGAGCAGCGAGCATTTGAGTAGACACAGAAGGGGGATGGTTACGATAAGTACGGTGTCATCAACACTTACCATCTTGGTTGATTCCTCAAAGTTTTGGAGAACCACACAGATGTCAGACATCCTTATCTACCTGTCGGTTTTTATGTGGGGAGGTTGACTGGAATACCGAAGGTGCAAAGCTAGATGTACTTAAAGGGTGTATTAATCTAGGAAGGTGAGGTATAGCCCAATATGATTTTACTCGTTAAAGGGATATCGCTATGATGTAAAATAGGGGCCAGGTCATGAATCCCTAGTCTGTCTCCTTCCTAGCCGCGGAGGTTAATACGCCATACAGTTTTGGGCGCCCCCGCTCGACGTCGGCTATCCCTAGTACACCCTAAAACCTAACTGTGTGCCAAAAATTGACCCAAAGCCCAAAGGGGTATAATTAGTGCTGAAGTCAAAGTGGTTCAATCATACTAGGTGCATAGTCAGAACACTAGTAAATGTCAAGTATGATTGCTGGTCATAGAAAAAATCCCCAATCGGAATATTTACGCACTCGCTCCCCTCTAACAATAAATGAAAAAAATAGGGGGGAGGGAGTACTACAGGTAGCCTCTTAGGTCTGCTACCCAGTGCATTCGACCAACAAATTAGTTCATGGACCTGTAATTATTTGAATCCCAGTTGGGTAAACTTATCTTGCTGGAGAATGAACTCCCAGAAGAATCCCAAGGGGGATTCTTCTGGGAGTTCATTCTCCAGCAAGATAAGTAAATATTCCGTACATATTAAGTACATCTAGCTTTGCACGACCGGGTGTGTGCTCACTGACCGATATGGCTGCATATGAAAAATATGGCTTGATTTAATTATTTAATATTTATAAATAAAAATTGATTCTAGAGAAATTAGTCTTTCGGTCTATTAGCAGTATTTTTCTCTAATTATTCATAAAATTGGTGTTCATTGGAATACCGAAGGGCATGTTGTAGCTGGTATTCAACTACATCACTCTGCTGCTCACAAAGCACACCAGTCGGAGAGCTGGCACTTGCAAGAGCTGCTACAAACTGCCAGACCTGCAGCAGCTGTAGGTGACTTGCAGAAATGGGCACAAAGATGGTGAACCTTGACAATTAGCTCAAGCAAATCTGGTTAGGTTTTCAGAAAACACTGAACCACTAAGTTGAGCAGGTAGGCCAGGCAGGGTACGTGTGGTAGTGAGACATCCCAGGGCTATGGGGTACTCAGTCCCGGGCTCTGTAGTCCTTGGTGGGGTCAGTCGTGGTAGCGGCCCGGTACCATGGCCCTTGGGGTGCCGTCCCTCAGGAAAGAAAAGGGGTTTTGGTAAAAATAAAAGAAAATAATAAAAGTATTTGTCGACTACGCCACTTGAGGTTTGCGGCCAGGTTATTTGGGGCTGCCGCTGCGGGTTTCTGCTGGGGCTGATGGAGTGATGCTGCCTGGTTGGATAGAGCCCTCTGCAAGCAGGGACAGGCCCCAGCAGTGGATAATGGGGATAGTAGTGGGAAACAGTCTATGTGAGTGCACGCCGTCAAGCAACAGTCCACACCAGTGTTGTAGTTTAACTTGCCTTGTTTACTTTTGGGGATGGAACCATGGTTGCCGGTTCCAGGTGTACCCGCTCCCCTTGTTCTCCATGCCAGCTAGACCTGGGATGGCTGTCCTCCGTGTACATTTGTTGTGATTGGGCTCCCGTAGCCTGGAGCTACTTGGAAGTCTTTTCTTTTCTCTCTGGGCCCTAATGCAGGCAGCCTGCACTATTTAAGGGGTTCAGTCCCCGGTCCCCTCTTTGCTGCTTGTGCTTCAGGCTTTTTAGGTTGGCAATTGACCCTGGAAATCTTCTCGCCCGGCAGAGTTAACAGCTAACCATAAAGTGTCCCACTGTGCTAGGGTCTGCACCCCGCCTTGTGCTGAGTCCCGTGAGATTGGTTCCGAACTTCCAGAGGCCCTCCGTGGTTCCTAGAGTCTGCTGCTTCCACAGGTAACCCACGGTGCCTGGAGTCCTGGTTCGGTACTCCACAGTCCCTCACTCCTTGTTACAGCTCTCTGTTGTCTCTGCATGTCTCTCTTCTTGTACTTTACTCTTTCTACTCATTCACTTCACTCCTCTCTCCTTCTCCTCCTCACTACAACTGACTACACACTTCCTGCCAGCTTCCCAACTGACCACTGGCCCCTCCCCCTCACTGGGTATCTCCCTACAGGCTGGGTGGCTGCATCCAATTAGTGCCCTCCCCTTTTTCCTGTTACTAAGCAGTCTCCCAGCTTGGTGCTTGGATTGTGTATGTGGCCTGAATGTACTGGTGTACTTACTGGCACAGATATTCTGGGGTTTGGGTTTCCACGGGTTACATTTGTGGCACCTGGTTACCACAGGTGTGCTACAGTAGCTTGCCAAGCTTCAGAGCTGCCACAAGTTTATGACCATTATCACACACGGCTATTCCTGGCTATAGGTTCAGTGGCAAGAGCCAAAGATCTGTCTGGGCTGATAGACCTTTCAACAATTCTGTGGTAGTGTGCCGTTTGTCACCTAAAGATATGAGTTTCAGCAGAGCCTATTGCCACTTCAAAGAAGCAGTGCTGCATTGTTTCCAGCTTGTGAATGATATGGACAACAATTTAGAGATGGAGGATGAGGAAGAGCAGGGGTTGCAAGACGTAGCAAAGGAGGAGGGAAAAGCCCTGATGGAACTAGGGCCTGCAATTTTAGGCATTGGCAGAACGTATTCCATCCCAGGGTCCAACTTGGTCCCGGCCTCCACAAGGTTCACCCAGTGTGCCGTCAGGGAAATGTGGAGTCCCTGGCCACAAGCACTTGTCCTGCATTGGTCAGGGCACGAGTGATGTTATTGGATCCGTTTTTGTGTAAGGTGTGGACGGAAAACCGGAAGAAATGGTGGAGGCTGAGGACTTAATACCAAGGAAGAGTCAGCCATAAGGTTGCAGAAAGAGAAACCAAGGAAAAAATTGTGAAAAAATACCCTGCTGTAACTAAATAAAAGCATAGTGCATATAAACATAGGGTACTTAGTAAACACTGTTTTTGATAAAAAAAAGCATAAAGCTATCCCACCAACGCCAAGGTGTACCCAGTTGGGATAGTACCTACACTCTCTAATATTAAAACCTTACCATGGGTCTAAAATAGGCCTCAATGTGGCTAAGGGCTGAGAGCGACCGGGTCCCAACAGGACACACAGTCAGGGGGATTCACAGAATGAAATGTCCAGCTCGCTGAGAAGGGGGCCACTCCCTGTTTGTACTGAATACAAAAAAACTACATAAAAACAAAAAAGTGAGCCGGAGTATGAGATGGTATACATGGTACTAGCAGAATAGTTGGGTGCCATCTTGACCGTGACCTTTCAGAATAGACTCGCCCTTGACATGATTGTGACAGACAGGCGAAGGCTCTGTAAGATGGTTTTATCTATTTTAGACCCATGGTAAGGTTTTAATATTAGAGTGTAGGTACTATCCCAACTGGGTACATCATGACGTTTGGTGGGATAGCTTTGATCAAAAACAGTGTTTACTAAGTACCCTATGTTTATATGCACTATGCTTTTATTTAGTTACAGCAGGGTATGTTTTCACAATTTTTTCCTTGGTTTCTCTTTGTCTCATGGCCAGTGTGAACATGGTCTCACAAGTACCATGTATACCATCTCATACTCCAGCTCACTTTTTTGTTTTTATAAGGTTGCAGAAAGCCTTAATGTCCAAAAGCAGGGCAAGAATTCTGGAAATGTGCCGGTTAGTGTTGGGCCTGTGGGTGGTTGAGTATTTCCGCTTGGGTTCAATTGCCTGGAGTATAGACAGCTGAATGCTGCGCTGGAACTAGTAAGTGGATGTGTTTGCTGATGGTGGTTACGAATGTGCAATGACAGGTGCAGGGCTGGATGCATCCATGCCTTCGTCCTAGATAGGGTATTGGCCAGCATGCAGCACAGTGGAAGAGGCAGTAGTGTCACCCGCAGACACTAATTGTCGACCCAGGAGTTCAGTCCACCTCTTTGAGTGCTTGGATGACATGTGTCTAAGCATGCTGGTGGTGGTCAGGCTGGTAGTGGTCAGGCCACTACTGATCTTGGTACAGGTTCAAATCACAGCTTTCTTGTTATCTGCACTTTCTGTAACAAAGTGACAGATTGGTAAGCACCTATTACATGGCATAGGATCTGGCCACATGTGGGTGCCCTGGAGAACAGTTGCCCGGCTTTTCCCTCTGGCTACCCAACTGTCCCTTCCTAACTGTTTCAGTGCTGTGGATCCCTTCCCCTCTGCACTGTTGACCTTGCTCTGCATGCTAGCTGCCAGGTTGGGTCAGTCATTTCATCATCCACCATCTCGTCTTCCCTTCCGTCACTCTGGTCCTCCTCCTGACTTGTGGACTTACTGGCAGCTGTGTTTCATCATCATCATCATCATCATCATCATCATTATCATCCCCCTCTTGAGACAGTAATTATCGTTAATCTCAGTCAGGGCTGCCACTAGGAATTTCAGGGCCCTATACTGACAAAAGTTCGGGGCCCCCTTGAGGCTCCACACCAGCTCCGCCTCCACCCCACCTCCGCCTCCACCCCAGCTCCGCCTCCACCCCGCGAATCTTCCAAAGTTCCACCGCCACTCTTGGAAAAACTTCACTTCTGCACTACAACCTCACCAATCACACATTAACCCTTTACATTGAACACCGTATCACACACGCAGCCATCAGATTTTGTTTTGGCCAAAGATTTTTTTAAGCCTGCCACCACAACAAGGTAGACTCTTTTGGCAGGGCCCTACTCTAACTTTTTTTTTTCTTTTTCTTTTTAAATCTAGCTTTTTGGTGTATATTTATTTTTGTTATATCTATTTTTTTTTCTTTAAGGTAATGTGTCACATACAGTTTTTAAACTAATTGAAACCAAATTCCGATAGTGCAGACTTGTGGATTTAGACCTGACAACCCCTTCAAAGGGAATCTGTCACCAGGTTTTTAACACCTAATCTGAGTGCAGCATAACATAGTGGAAGAGATCCTGATTCCAGCGATTGTCACTTATTGGGCTGCCTAGTGTAGTTTTGATAACATCACTGGTTAATCAGCAGGAGATTATCATTACAGGGCTACTTGTCATGCTGCAGGTAGTCCAGCATATTCATGAGGTCTGTATAATTGCTAGATCTGCAGCAGAGAAAATATTTTATCACAATGAAAGCAAACAGCCCAGTATGGAATCAGGAATTGCTGGAATCGCTGGAATCAGGGTATCTGTCTCTACATTATGCTGCTCTCAGATGGGGGAGTAAAAACCTGCTGACAGATTCACTTTAAGGTTCTTTCAGCAGATAGATAGATAGAATCATAGATAGATGGCTAGATAGATAGATAGATAGGTAGATAGATAGATATGTGGCGCCCCTGTGGCTTCAGTCACCACAGGGTACTGCACCTCACTTAAGGTGCAGTACTCATCTTGGATCCAGAGGAGGTCGGTACCAGTTCCACAACACAAACTCATACACACAACCAGGTTGCCCTCCAAATTGGGGACCGGGCTAGGGTCAGGTCTTAAGGTAGCCACCAAACATGGGGAGCAGCCACCCACTAGTGACAGAGAACAGGGGGAGGAGCAGCCACCAGGGGGCATTAGGAGCTTACACAACAGTTAGAGTGTTCTCCAGCAGGAGACAAAAGGAGCGGGAACGGTGCGGTTCAGGGTGCAGAGCATTAGGGTGGAACAGACTTCACGTTGTATCACCAGAATCTGCATGACAGGGGGATTGCATGTCCGTCTGACCACCACGAGATCCCTGAGCACAGTTCCACATAGGGTTCAGAGTTGTGATTACAGTCAAGCCCCACAGCAGCCCCGCGTCACCTACACACGGGACAGGAGCTAACACTACACAAACCGGAGTCCCCAAGCAGCTTCAGACCACAGGGATCCATCTTTAAAGGCTCAACAAGGAAGGGCCCATAGACCACCGTACCGGTTCTAGCCTCCAATGGATCCGGGATTGGCTTGGGCCCATCACGGCTGGAACCACAGCAGCTGATTCAGCCTTTTGATTGGCGTCGTCCCACGTTTCGGCACCAACGGCCACTACTCTTCTCATTATCCTCCCACCTGTGGGGAGCAGAACCATCCTTGCTGCAACACCATCCTCTCCGAAGGACAGTGACAGCAGTGGCGGCTAATCCCTGGCCACGTACCATAGGTGACGTCACAAGACTATCATCCTCATCATTCCCCCACCATCATCCAAATCCCCTTTTATTGTACACCTTGGGGCCATGAAGCCGGGAAGGGCCACCTGTGACATCCCTGACCAAACATCACCGACCCGGCGATGAGTAACATTTAACCCCTGCGCCTTGGGTGCTACATATAGGAGATAAATAGACAGATAGAATCATAGATAGATAGAGGAATAGAGAGATAGAGAGAGGAATGGATAGATAGATAGATAGATAGATAGATAGATAGATAGATAGATAGATAGATAGATAGATAGATAGATAGATAGTGGGGGATCACAGCAGGTGGGGTGGTCACAGCAGGTGGGTGGGAGGTCCCAGCAGGTGGGGGGGGTCACAGCAGGTGGGGGGGTCACTGCAGGTGGGGGGTCACAGCAGGTGAGGGGGTCACAGCAAGTGCGGATGGTCACAGCAGGTGGGGGGTCACAGCAGGTGGGGAGGTCACAGCAGGTGGGCTGATCACAGCAGGTGGGGGATCACAGCAGGTGGGGGCGCTCACAGCAGGTGGGGGGGTTCACAGCAGGTGGGGGTGTTCACAGCAGGTGGGGGAAGGTGAGAGGTGGGAGAGGGGGTAGCAGATGAGGGAGGGGGGCAGCGGCTGATGGGGGAAAGTGGTGGCAGATGGAGGGAAGGCAGCAGATGTGTTCAGTGGTGGTGGATGGGGGGCAGTGACTTCTGCAGCCGGCGGCTGAGGGGCGGCATGTTACGAACCGGCGTCGCCATAGCCGCAAGCAGCCAGCTGCGGTTCCTGTTGCGCCCAGGCGCCGGCTGCCGTTCTTGGCCGTGCCTCGGGTCGTCCAGTTGGCTGCTCCTTCCGCCACATCTAAGTGTGGAGAGGCGGTTAGTGCGCATGCGCGCGCCGATTTACCCCAGCCAGAGTCTAAGCCCGGTGTTTTGCCTAGTGAGCATGCTCAGCCTGATTGTGTCATTTCCGAGACTAAAATAGAGGATAACCTCGGCACACTAAACTCCCAAAATGAGTCAGATAGTCACAGTAATTAGTTATGCAGAATCACTCTTTATGAGTCCATTTTATTGAAAAAAAAATTTTGCATATTTGTTTCTGTCCAAACAAGTTGATGTTTCGGCCTTCAGCCTTCGTCAGACTGGACTAGTCAAGGCACATATAATTGTGGTAAATGCGTCACTCAAGAGTGCTGGATAATGCAAAATAGTTTATATTGTTGTGCTCATCACTGTTGCTCAGTGACTGTTTATAAGGTAGAATAGTACTGTGGTAAAGGCACCAGCCAGGTGCTATAATATCTCAGCATAGGGGTACTGGAGAGGACAGTATAATAGCGTCTAGTATGAATCACGCTGTGTGTAAACCTTACTGGTATGGCACTGTCAAAAGTGCTGTATTGGAATAATAGGGCGTTTTCACAGGATATGCCAGTGGGAAATGCGCTGTAGGTTTCAGGAACCTATATAGATGGCCAAGCGTTAATGCAGCTGGACGTGCGTTCTGTAATAGTGCGCTCCTGGCACAGGAGCGCACTATTACAGAACGCACGTCCAGCAGCGGCGAGGACCTAGGCCTTAAGCTCTTCCGGTGCTACCGGCTGCATTAACCCTTGGCCATCTATATAGTACTATTCTACCTTATAAACAGTCACTGAGCAACAGTGATAAGCACAACAATATAAACTATTTTGCATCATCCAGCACTCTTGAGTGACGCATTTACCACAACTATATGTGCCTTGAATAGTCCAGTCTGACGAAGGCTGGAGGCCGAAACATCAACTTGTTTGGACAGAAACATATATGCAAAAATTTCTTTTCAATAAAACGGACTAATAAAGAGTGATTCTGCATAACTACCGTATTTTTTGCTTTATAAGACGCACTTTTCCTCCCAAAAATTAGGGAGGAAAATGGGGGGTGCGTCTTATAAAGCGGTACCTGGGGGGGGTCCTGTCTGAGGCGATCGGGCGGCCGGGTGCCTGTGGCTGCATGCAAGCGGCCGGGTACCTGTGCTTGCGTGCGGTTGCAGCCGGGTACCCATGGCTGTGTGCGGGCGGCAGCCGGGTGCTGTGTGGGGTCGGCAGCCGGGTACCTGTGCTTGCGTGCAGTGGCAGCCGGGTACCCATGGCTGTGTGCGGGCGGCAGCCGGGTGCTGTGTGGGGTCGGCAGTCGGGTGCCCGTGCGGGCGGCACCCGGCTGCCGCCCTCACACAGCACCTGGCTGCCGCCCGCACACAGCCACGGGTACCCGGCTGCCACTGCACGCAAGCACAGGTACCCGGCGGCTTGCACGCAGGGTGGGCAGGCAGCCGGCTGGCTGCCACTCTGTGCGTGCGGGGCGGGCGGCTGTGCAGCAAGTTACCAGGTATCCGCGGTCCCACTTTCAAATGATGGCGCCGGTGGAGCTCTTGGATGAGAGCTCCATCTGTGCACGCGCTGCTCCGGGAGTTAGCGCGTGCGCAGATGGAGCCCTTGGATGAGAGCTCCATCTGCGCATGCGTCGCTCCGGGCGCCATTACTTGAACGGGACCGCGGACACACTGGGAAAACACCGCATCCGTCTGCTCCACCACTGAGCAGTCCCCGCCGCTGCCACCACTGAGCAGTCGCCGCCGCTCCCACCACTGAGCAGTCCCCGCCGCTGCCACCACTGAGCAGTCGCCGCTGCTCCCACCACTGAGCAGTCGCCACCGCAGCTCCCACCACTGAACCAGGACCGCGGACACTCACTGCACCGGCCTGCTGCACGGCTCACCCGCCGCCGCTGCTGCCGCCACCACGGACCCCACGGCTCTTGCCACCATCGACGCCACTGCGCCTGCAACCACGGACGCCACGGCACCTGCAACCACGGACCCCGCTGACACTGACCCGCCGCGCCTGCCAGCACAACCTGTGCCTCCTGTGACCCCGCTTCACCACCACTGCTGCCCCCCTCCGGTAAGAGAACACCGGAGTATAAGACGGACCCCATTTTTCTTTTTTTTACCTTTTTTTATGTCTAAATTTGGGGTGCGTCTTATAATCCGGTGCATCTTATAAAGCGAAAAATACGGTAATTACTGTGACTATTTGACTCATTTTGGGAGTTTAGTGTGCCGAGGTTATCCTCTATTATTGTCTGCTTTTTACCTCTGAGCACCTTTTTACCAGTGAAGCAGAGCTTCCTCTACATTATTTCTGAGACTAAAGCCTGCTTTACACGCTGCAATGTATCTTACAATGTGTCGGCGAGGTCACGTGGTAAGTGACGCACATCCGGCATTGTAAGGTACATTGCAGTGTGTGACAGGTACGTGCGATTGCGATTGAATGGTAAAACGTTCATCGCATACACATCGTACCTGTCTCTAGAATTGCACGTCAGATTGTTCATCGTACCCGGGGTAGCACACATTGCAGTGTGTGACACCCCAGGAACGATGAACAGATCTTACCAGCGTCCTGCGGCTCCCGGCCCACAATGCGGAAGGAAGGAGGTGGGCGGGATGTTTACGTCCCGCTCAGCTCCGCCCCTCCGCTTCTATTGGCCGGCTGCCGCGTGACATCGATGTGACGCCGAACGTTCCTCCCACTCCAGGAAGTGGACGTTCGCCGCCCACATCGAGGTCGTATGGAAGGTAAGTATGTGTGACGGGGGTTAATCGTTTGTGCGGCATATTCAACAAATTGAACGTGCCACACATATGATGGGGGCATTGCAAATCGCATACGATATCGTATGCGAAATTGCAACGTGTAAAGCAGGCTTAAGTCCTCAGTTCAGGCTACTGAGTATGCTCCCACAATTAATCCTAACAGGCTCTTTGCACAGGTAATTGGACCTCGTGCTGTGTCAGTTCTGGGATGTGCCTACTGAGCATGCTCAGTCAGATAGTCTGATTTCTGAGTCTGTTGTTCAGGCTACTGAGCATGCACAGGCACTTAGTGCATCAGTGGCTAGGTCCGGTAAGGACCTCACTGAGCATGTCCGTAAGGTGGCAGGCCCTGATAGGGCAGAGGGTGTCAGATGTCCTGATGACGTGGCCACTCCAGACTGGCTCGCAGAGGCTCTCCCCTATGATCTGGCAGCTCACCATTGGTCGTCAGACGATGACTGGTGAAGTGTTTGGGGCGTGGCTGCCATGAGGTCATCAGTGACATAGCGGTTTCGGATAGGTCGCTGGTGATGTCGCTGATGATATTGTCACGGGCGGGGAGGGCGCTGCGCTCACCACGCTCGGGTCCGGCGCTGCTGCTGCTGCTCGGTGACTCAAGCGGTGGGCCGGATCCGGGGACTCGAGCGGCGCTCCTCGCCCGTGAGTGAAAGAGGGTAGTTTGGTTTGGGGGATTTGGTCCGTGATGCCACCCACGGTTTGTGGTGAGGTTGGGGCACCACCGCTGCTATTGACGGGGATCCCGGGAGCGATGGCAGGGAGCAGCTGGGATGTTTCTCTCCACTCCGTGGGTAGGGGGGTTGGTGGTCCCGGGGCCCGGTGAAGTGTCGGGGAGGCAGGGTTGGGAAGGTGCAGGGTCACTTGGACTGCGCAGCGCGGTGCCGGACGGCACGGTAGTACTCACTCAGCCACAAATGGATGCAAAGTCTCTGGTAAAAGAAACGGCTGGATGGACGGGTCCTGCAGCCAGCTGCTGTGGTTTCTCCCGGACGGTTGGTGGTGGCTGCCTTTCCCTGCACCTTTTGTGTATCTTCGGTCCCGATGGCTTCACACCGGTAACCCGCTCCCCAGCGTGTATATGGGCCGGAGGAGCCCTTTTGCCCACAGGCTCTGGCCCTGGGAACTCTAGCTGTGGCGATAGCTGTATTTCCCTTTTGCTGGTTGGACGGTTGCCTTCAATCGGGTCTTGGCTGTTAGTATACCCCTGGGGTTCCGGTCACTAACGGATTTGACCTGTTTAACGGCGACTCCAAGCCTGGTCGGGGTCCGCAGGCCCTGCCGGTTTGTGCTGGCTTCACTTCGCTCACCGGTTCGGTACCAGCGGGCCACCACCAGTCCCCAGTCCTACGGTTCCGCGTCGATCTGCCTCTCCTGCAGACGGCCACCACTGTCTGCCAACCTTGCTCTCGGTGCCCGGGCCACGTACCCGGACACGGTCAGATTGCTCCTCTCCTACCACTTCCCTAACTCAGACTGCTCTCTGACTTCCTTATCCTGCCTCCAGGACTGTGAACTCCTCAGTGGGTGGGGCCAACCGCCTGGCTCCACCCCATCTGGTGTGGACATCAGCCCCTGGAGGGAGGCAACAAGGATTGGTGTCTGACTGATGTGCCTATCTCGGGGTGGGGGTGTCGTGTTGTAGTCCCTGTGACGACCTGGCTAGTCCAGGGCGCCACAATATGGCACTCTGTCATTGGACCTTGGTGGTTCCAACCTGGGTTTGGGGCGGATCTAGGTTATAAAAGGGGCTGGAGACAACATGGAGGTGCGCAATCTTCACTCATATTCACTTAGAATGCATGGTGGCATAAGCCTTGTTGGAAGCAGTAGGTAGGGCTTGGCAAACGGTGCCTGTCACGCCAAGATTCGTGCCTCAGCACATGAGGGTCCGGCGCCGTGCTTCCTTGCTACCAGTCCTGTTGTGCTATAGCAGTCCAGTGGCATTAACTGGGCTGCGGCTGCTGCGTCACCTGTCCAGTTGTGCCTCCTACGCACACGGACAGCATACCTGCTGCGTCACCTGTCCGGTTGTGCCTCCTACGCACACGGACAGCATACCTGCTGCGTCACCTGTCCAGTTGTGCCTCCTACGTGCACGGACAGCATACCCCAGGACCTCTGTGGAGTTAACAGGGTGTTACAGGATTGGGTGTGTGAACCTATTATCCTCCTTGGCTTCCCAGTCAATGGTACTGGTGTGATCCCTTGGCCTGACGTGTCCTCTACACACGTGGCCATTCGCGTAGTGACCAGAAACGCTAATCGAAGGATCGCTCGGCCTGTCGTGTCTGACACACGTGGCCGACAGGGCACTGTCACAGCGGTCTTCTCGGTCAACGCTACCTGGTTACCATCTGGCCTGACGTGTTCCCTGCACATGTGATCGGGGTTGCGCCAATTCCACCGAAACGCTAACTGGGTCGTCGTTCGGTCTGACGTGTCTCTACACACGTGACCGGTTCCCAGGTCTCCTGGGTTATCTGAGTCATCAGTCCTACAGTCTCTGCCTAACCCACAGGGTGCCAGCAGCTCCATTGCCATCTGGAGCACGGTGGGCCCTGACTGGCGATTGGGATATATACCCCCTGGTCCTAATCTGCCGGACCCCCATAACACGGCGGCTGAAAGAAGACAGTGTCTATAACTTACCGATCACTCCCAGCAGCTTCCACAGACACCATAGTGAAGCTGAGTGGGCGGTCTCCGGCCCCAGATCCACAGTGATTGGAGAGATCGGTCACAAGGCCGGTCTCTCCAATCAGAGCTGGGGGAACTGAGGTCACCCAGCTCCAGTCAATAATCAGTTATAGCTGCACTGATGATGGCTGGATTTCAATGTTTCAGCCATTTTCAATGGCTGAAATATTACAATGGCTGTGATTGGTTGAGCGTCGTTCGTCAGCCAATCACAGCCTCCTTAGGTCTGGGGAGGAGACACCACCCCTCCTGAGGTCAGGCAGAGGGCCCCTCCTCCCCGAATCTAAGATATTTGCAGCGATCGCATCCACCAGGGCTCCGGGGCCACGATCTCGCCATGACGTACTGGGTACGTCATGGGTCCTTAAGTACCAGGGAGTCATGACGTACCCAGTACGTCATAGGTCGCTAAGGGGTTAACACATTTTCAGGCTCTAGGGGCCCACTCCCGCTTGGGGCCCCTGTGCGACTACAGGCGCTGCACCGTGATATATCTGCCATGGGGCCCGGTGAGCAGAGGAATGAAAGGGGAGGGGCCCGGGCTGTCAGCCAGGCTTCCCCTCCTGCCTGCTGCTCACCGGGCCCGGTACAGGAGTCCCAGTAGTAATGCCCTGATGGCGGCCCTGATCACAGTTGTCTTCTTGTGACCATGGCTGCTCAAATGTTTGGGCATCACCACACATGATCACCTCATGTCCCTCTTGGAATGTGCATGGTGAGAGGCCAGAAGAAGCAATAAATGGAAAAACTAAGAGATCCTTGGAGTGTCTAAGTGTGGGATTACTTCTCTCCTAAGACTCGCCATGGTTGGAGGAAGGTGAGGATTATGTGGTCCAAACTTTTAGTCAGTAAGCCTGGACTGTGTGGAAGACAGCTTGGTGCTGGAAAATAGACTAGAAGCATTGTCTGCCATCCAACCGACCACCTGTTCACACTGTTCTGGCTTCAACAGTAGTGACCCGCGCCTCCTGCAAAATGAGACAAGAAGATACATCTAGGTGATAACTATGTTTGTTGTTCTCCTGCAGCAAGGCACAGTTTGCCCTGGCCCACGGCCTCTGCGTGCACCAACATCAGTGGGATATTCCCTTCCCCATCCCTTAACACACACCTTGCACATTTTAAATTAGGTATACAGCTAAGAGGGGTATTATTAGAGAATATAATTGTCATGTAGAACTATTGAAGGGTCTCCATCCCCCTCCTGTGCACCATCAGCCAGAGATCGTCATGACGATTATCTGATTGGCCTGGAAGCTTAAGGTATTTATGACTTTGGGTGATGGTAGAACCAAAGCCAAAAGCTGCAGAGAAAGACAATTCTTTGTAATATTGGCGGGAAAACTCCCAAAGCAGGTTTTGAAGTGCAACTTTAATGCTAGAAAGATGAAAAACACATTGCCAGAATCCCTGCGTCGTGCGGAACCCAGCGCACCGTCTCACCTGACGAGGAGATCGACGGAATCACGACAAATTAGTATTGGCCAGTAAAATTGTGCTAGAGGCGTTGTGTTTGGTATCAATGTAACTGTAAAATCGAGATATTAAATATGACGCTAATATCTTTCACCTGTGTGACCCAGGAGCAAAGATATGAAAAACCCTAGAATTATGGAACTCTGTGAACATCAGAGCACAGCCCACAAGTGACTGTAAAATGATGTCACAGGCAAGGGGGGCTAGCAAGAGCATAAGAGACAGTTCCTGTCTTGGGGGCTCAGTCAGCACGAGGAGGGCATCATGAAGGGTGATGCTGGCCGATTCTAACATCTCTTGGAGTTCCCTCCTACTCCCTAAGCAGACGTCACTTCTATGGCACAAGCTTAGTAAGTTTCACGTTTATACCTTTTATTTTATGTAACTGTTATGCCGTAATGTGTATTGTTCCCTTTTGTAAATTCCTGTATATTCTTTAAACACTGCCTATTTTCGGATTAAATATATAAAAATTTAAGAGTTTCTTTCCTTATGCTTTATATACGAATCCAAAACCCCGAAGGGCCTTATGCTATCTGAAACGGGTTCCCAGCTACCTGTAGAAAGTCTGGGTGGTGGCAGCGTAATTGTTATTGCATAGAATTATTGGAGTGCTATCATTAAGGGTACCGAGGTATATAAATATTCCATTAGCAGGAATTGGGGATATATACATTTACCCTTGCTGTGAGACCTCCAATATTTGGCATTATCAGCTCAGCAGCCTCATCTTATGCATTGTCCTGCAGTACCAAAAGTGGCCTGCAGACAGGGGGGCGCTAGAAAGTAGTCGTGTGTAACAAATCAGTGAACAGCTGCGGATTTCTGAGGGACTTCCCCGGCTGTTCGTGACAAATTGGTGGCAAGCGGTGGGATATATAAAGCATTAGTGATCTGGTTTGAGCAATCATCCCTTTCACTAAAAACTTGCAAAAGTTTTGAGGATTGAACTCAGTGTTTAAATATACCTGGAACAATACTGTACGGGTAGCAGTTACCCCCTCCCCTTCTCTCTTGTTTTCTATCCTATCTTTTATTTGGCAATTATGGAGGCTGTGTCAGAAGCCTGGTACAATCAGCAGAAGAAGGAAGTTCTTGCTGCACTCTGCAGATCCAAGTTGATTGATGGCCATGGCAAAACGAGGCAGGACCTCATTAAAGAACTTTTACAATGGGACGCAGAGCACGTTCATTCCCCCAGTGCTGGAGAAGAGGAGGCAAGCCAAGCCCAGGATAGTGCTTCTGCAGAGTCCCCACCATCAACTGCAAGCCAGAGCAGTGACCGGGGCAACATGGACTCTTTCCTGAAGATGGCTCTACAACAATTCGCTGCAGATGACCGGCAGGGACGGCTAAACCTCATTCAGCAATATCGAGAGGCTGAGAGAGCCGAGCGAGAGGCTGAGAGAGCCGAGCGAGAGGCTGAGAGAGCCGAGCGCCAGGCTCAGGCCGAGCGAGAGGCTGAGAGAGCCGAGCGAGAGCGCCAAGCCCAGAGAGACCATGAATTGAATATCCTCAAAGCCCGGCAGCAGACATCTTCCTCACTAAACGGTGAGTCCAATAATGCCAGCAGCTTTAAGCCCCGACCGGAGCACTTTCTTGTGATGGAAAAGGACGGGGATTTGGACACCTTTCTGAGGGGATTTGAAAAGACTTGCTTGCAGTACCAGTTGCCCTCAACACAATGGGCACAATACTTAACCCCAGGGCTGCGAGGCAAGGCCCTGGACGCGTTTGCCAGTCTCCCTCAAGAGCAGAGTGGAGACTATGGGGCCATAAAGCAGGCCCTAGTACGGAAGTATCAGCTGACTCCGGAGGTGTACCGAAAAAAATTCCGGACCCTCCAGCTCGGACCTCATGACAGCTACAGCGATTTGGAGGGTGGGCTCCAGCGCACCTTTGACCAGTGGATCCAAGGACTGTCCGTTACAACCTTTGAGGAGTTAAAGGACCTCATGGTGAAGGACCAACTCCTACATGTCTGTCCTGTGGAGGTCCGACAGTTTGTTATGGACCGAGAGCCCAAGGAGGCCTCAAAAGCAGCCCAGATTGCCGACGCCTATGTGGCCAACCGTGCATCGGAGGTGCGGAAGCCGTCCACCACTAGCTGGAAAGGGGGTAAGATGACAACTACAACCACCCCTGCCCCTACCAGCCGACCTCCCGTAGGTCCTGTTTCATCCACCAGTGCCCGGCCCACCTCTGACACTCGCAGGTGTTTTTCCTGCAACCTGCCTGGACACCTCAGCTCTGGTTGCCCAGAGAGGCAGAAGAGGAACCCCACATCCAAGGCCCAAGGGCCTACTGGAACTGTCCTGTTGGCAAGGAAGGCGGGTGGTAGGGCCTGCGAAAACCTACACCCCGTCACCGTAGGCGGAACCCCCACTGTGGGGCTCAAGGACACTGGGGCCGACAGAACACTGGTCCGCCCTGAACTGGTACCCCCTGAAAACTTTATCCCGGGAAAACTCCTGACTGTCGCCTTGGCGGGGGGTGTCCACCAATCCTTCCCAATGGCCCTGATTCCCCTCGACTGGGGTGCTGGGAGAGGGTGGAGGGAAGTGGGGGTGGATGAACATCTACCAACCAATGTTTTATTGGGGACTGATCTGGGGCGATTAGTTGCACAATTTCTCCCTGATGATCCTCCCGAATCCAAAAAGTCAGGTGATACAAATGTTGTTGATCAGTCATGTGATGCAAATGTTGTTAAATCATGTGATGCAAATGTTGTTGATAAGTCATGCGACCCGAATGCGGATATCCAGAACGTGATTACAAATGTTGTGCATGGTAATAAAGTGGAGATTTGCCCAGGGGAACTCAGCCATGCCACGCGGCAGGGTGACGTGGCTGAGGACAACCCCAAGGTAGCAAGTGTCTGTGCTGACAGAGATGGAGGAAGACATGAGAACCACGAGGACAGTGGCCAAATGCAGCTGAGCAGTGTCACAGCGGACAGTGACACAGCCAGTAGTACCTGTCAGGCTGATGGGGAAGAGTGGTTATTCCCCGGGGAGACAGCCTTCATCGGTGCTGTCACCCGCAGTCAGAGTGCCCAGAACGCAAATGAAACCCTGCCTTCTGACACCTCTTCACCCAGAGGGATAACGGAACTGGTGATGGACCCAGAGCAGGTCCCAGAGGGTCCCGGTGAGGTTGGAACCTTAACGTCACTTTTGGCTGCCTCTAGCCAAGAGTTTCAGGTGGCTCTACGAACTGATGCCAGTCTAGAGACGTTAAGGGACCTCGCAGAGAAGCCCTCCTCCGAGACCGATAAGGAGAGGGTATTCTGGGACCAGGGAAAGTTGTACCGGGAGACAATTCCCTGTAACCCCCAACAAGAGTGGCTGAAGGGAAAACAGCTGGTGGTGCCTCACCGCTTTAGGAGTGAGTTGCTGCGGATTGCCCATGAGATCCCACTCGCCGGACACTTGGGGGTTAGCAAAACCAAGGCCCGGCTGTCTCACCACTTCTATTGGCCCAAAATGGGGACAGATGTTGCCAACTACTGCCGCTCCTGTATCACATGTCAAAGAGTGGGAAAGTCAGGGCCTGCTCCCAAAGCTCCCCTGATCTCTTTGCCGGTGATAGAGGAGCCTTTCCAGAGGGTCGCTGTGGACATTGTCGGGCCTCTGGCCGTCCCCAGCAGCTCTGGAAAACGGTTCGTCCTTACTGTGGTAGACTATGCTACCCGGTATCCGGAGGCAGTGGCTCTGTCCTCAGTTAGAGCCGATAAGGTGGCAGATGCCCTCTTGACCATATTCTCCCGAGTAGGATTTCCCAGGGAGATGCTTACCGACCAGGGGACTCAGTTCATGTCTCGTCTAATGGAGGCTCTCTGTAAGAAAATGCAGGTGCGGCATCTGATATCAAGCGCTTATCACCCGCAGACCAATGGTTTGTGTGAGCGATTTAATGGTACCCTTAAGCAGATGCTTAAGATGCTGGTTGAGTCACATGGACGCGACTGGGAGCGGTATCTCTCACACCTGCTGTTTGCCTACAGAGAGGTACCACAGGCCTCAACGGGGTTTTCCCCCTTCGAGCTCCTGTATGGCAGACGAGTCCGGGGGCCTCTTGGTCTGGTAAGGGAATCCTGGGAAGAGGAACTGAATTCCCCAGAAGTGTCCGTTGTGGAGTATGTCATTCGGCTCCGTGACAAAATGCAGTCAATGACGCAGATGGTGCATGAGAATATGGCGCAAGCCCAGGCCAGCCAGAAGCGATGGTACGACCAACACGCTCGAGAGCGGGTGTATGAAGTGGGTCAGAAGGTGTGGGTCCTAGTCCCAATGACCCAGAACAAGCTTCAGGTGGCCTGGGAGGGTCCATACCTGGTGCATCAGCGCCTCAATGACGTAAACTATGTGGTCACCATCGACCATGCCAGGAAGAGGCAAAAGGTCTTCCATGTCAACATGATGAAAGCTCATCATGACAGGGAAGCCTTTGCTCTTCCTGTGTGTAGTCTTCCCGAGGAAGGCGAAAGTGAAGTCTTGGTGGACTTGCTCGCCTCAGCCCGGGATGGAGGGTCTATCGAGGAGGCGGCATTCAACCCACAGCTATCCTTGGACCAAAAGTCCCAGCTGCGGGAGGTATTCCGGCCCTACCTGATGACCTTCACGAATGTCCCAGGGAAGACATCCCTAGCCACCCACCAGGTGGACACAGGGAGTCATTCCCCAGTTCGTCAACCCCCATACCGTGTCTCCCTAGAGGTACAAAAGGACATAAAAAGGGAGATCGATGAAATGCTAGTCCTGGGAGTGATCCAGAGGTCCAAAAGTGCATGGGCCTCGCCTGTAGTCTTGGTTCCCAAAAAGGACCGGACAACCCGGTTTTGTGTGGACTACAGGAGGCTAAATGCAATCACAGCACCCGATGCGTACCCAATGCCACGCATCGACGAGTTACTGGATTGCTTAGCCGGGGCCCAGTACCTGACCATCATGGACCTGAGTCGAGGGTACTGGCAGATTCCTATGTCCAAGGAAGCACAGGAAAGGTCCGCCTTCATCACCCCATTCGGGCTGTATGAATCCCTTGTCATGCCCTTTGGCATGAGAAATGCTCCTGCCACTTTCCAGCGATTGGTCGACCAGCTGCTCGAGGGACTAGGAGGGTTTGCAGTAGCTTACCTGGATGACATTGCCATCTTTAGTCCCACCTGGGAGGAACACCTGGGGCACCTGGAACAGGTGCTCAGGCGGATCCAAAGCGCTGGTCTGACTATAAAGCCAGGGAAGTGTCAGATCGGCATGACTGAGGTACAGTACCTTGGACACAGAGTGGGTGGCGGGACCCTGAAACCAGAGCCAGGGAAGGTTGATGCCATCACCTCCTGGCCTACCCCCAAGTCAAAGAAGCAGGTGATGTCCTTCTTGGGTACGGCAGGGTACTATAGGAAGTTCGTTCCTAACTATAGTGCTCTTGCTAAGCCGTTGACGGACCTCACCAAAAAGAAGCTACCGCAAGTAGTCACCTGGACAGATGACTGTGAACGGTCCTTCAGGGCACTAAAAGCTGCCCTCGCCAGTTCCCCAATCCTACAAGCTCCGGACTTCACCCGACGGTTCATAGTTCAGACAGATGCCAGTGCGTTTGGCCTTGGTGCAGTACTCAGCCAGGTAAATGGGAAGGGAGAAGAGCATCCGGTGATGTTTCTCAGCCGCAAGCTCTTATCCCGGGAAGTGGCCTACGCCACTGTGGAGAAGGAGTGCCTCTCTATAGTGTGGGCCCTGCGGAAACTGCAGCCCTACCTATATGGACGCAACTTCACCATAGTGACAGACCACAACCCTCTCAGCTGGCTACATCGGGTGGCCGGCGACAATGGTAAGCTACTGCGGTGGAGCTTGGCACTACAGCAGTATGACTTTACCATTCAACACAGGAAGGGTGTTGAGCATGGCAACGCTGATGGGCTGTCCCGGCAGGGGGATGCCAGCGAGGTAGGCTTAGGAGACGATTGGCAAATCAATCTCCCATGCTACCTCAAAAAGGGGGAGGTGTCATGTAGAACTATTGAAGGGTCTCCATCCCCCTCCTGTCCACCATCAGCCAGAGATCGTCATGACGATTATCTGATTGGCCTGGAAGCTTAAGGTATTTATGACTTTGGGTGATGGTAGAACCAAAGCCAAAAGCTGCAGAGAAAGACAATTCTTTGTAATATTGGCGGGAAAACTCCCAAAGCAGGTTTTGAAGTGCAACTTTAATGCTAGAAAGATGAAAAACACATTGCCAGAATCCCTGCGTCGTGCGGAACCCAGCGCACCGTCTCACCTGACGAGGAGATCGACGGAATCACGACAAATTAGTATTGGCCAGTAAAATTGTGCTAGAGGCGTTGTGTTTGGTATCAATGTAACTGTAAAATCGAGATATTAAATATGACGCTAATATCTTTCACCTGTGTGACCCAGGAGCAAAGATATGAAAAACCCTAGAATTATGGAACTCTGTGAACATCAGAGCACAGCCCACAAGTGACTGTAAAATGATGTCACAGGCAAGGGGGGCTAGCAAGAGCATAAGAGACAGTTCCTGTCTTGGGGGCTCAGTCAGCACGAGGAGGGCATCATGAAGGGTGATGCTGGCCGATTCTAACATCTCTTGGAGTTCCCTCCTACTCCCTAAGCAGACGTCACTTCTATGGCACAAGCTTAGTAAGTTTCACGTTTATACCTTTTATTTTATGTAACTGTTATGCCGTAATGTGTATTGTTCCCTTTTGTAAATTCCTGTATATTCTTTAAACACTGCCTATTTTCGGATTAAATATATAAAAATTTAAGAGTTTCTTTCCTTATGCTTTATATACGAATCCAAAACCCCGAAGGGCCTTATGCTATCTGAAACGGGTTCCCAGCTACCTGTAGAAAGTCTGGGTGGTGGCAGCGTAATTGTTATTGCATAGAATTATTGGAGTGCTATCATTAAGGGTACCGAGGTATATAAATATTCCATTAGCAGGAATTGGGGATATATACATTTACCCTTGCTGTGAGACCTCCAATATTTGGCATTATCAGCTCAGCAGCCTCATCTTATGCATTGTCCTGCAGTACCAAAAGTGGCCTGCAGACAGGGGGGCGCTAGAAAGTAGTCGTGTGTAACAAATCAGTGAACAGCTGCGGATTTCTGAGGGACTTCCCCGGCTGTTCGTGACAATAATAATTTGCATTTAATCTAGAAAAAGACTTTTGATTTGTACATGGCGGCAGCATAGACTGTGAGGCAATACTCCCTGACTTGATGCCTCTAATACACTATTGTGGCGCCCTGGACAAGCCAGGGGCCACAGGTAACAACACACACACACACACACCCACCCTCAGCAGTTCACAGCAGTCATCCCCAGTGAGACCTGATTTCTTCCTCGGGTTCAGACAGACACACCAGGTGGGCGGAGTCAGGCAGATGGACACGCCCACCAAGGAGTTTAGCTGGCCTGAGGCAGGAAACAAGCCCAGACAAGTCCAGGCAGAGGAAGCGAGAGGAGGTCTGCAGAGAGGCAGACGCAGACTGGGGCCTAGGTTGGAGCCTAGGTCTCTCGTGTAGCCAGTGAGGCAGACGGTAGTGGCCATCTGCGAGAGCCGGGAAGACAGTCTGGTGGAACTGTAGGTAGCCGGGGCTGGGCGGTGGCCCACCGGTACTGAACCGGGAAGCCAGCTGGAAACCGGAGCGCAGGAGGAGAGTACGGAAGGTGCAGGAAAGGACTTACATTACCAACCTGGGGTCAGGGGAAAAACACCGCAGCCATCTGTGGGACCCGTCCATCCAGCCGTTTGTTTTACCGGAGACTTTGTGTACATCATTGGCTGAGTGAGTACCACCGTGCCGTGCGGCACAGCGCTGCCCCCGCGACCCTGCACCTCGCCAGGCCCCGTAACCCGCCTGCCATCCATCCCTACCCCATCACCGGGCCCCGGGACAACCAACCCCCTACCCACGGAGGGGGGAAATAACATCCAGGCTGCTCCCTGCCATCGCTCCCGGGATCCCCGTCTAGAGCAGCGGTGGTGTCACCAACCTCACCACAACCGTGGGTGGCGTCACGGACAATATCAAATCCCCACAATCAAACCCCCTTTTCACTCACGGGCGAGGAACGCCGCTCGAGTCCCCGGGATCCGGCCCACCGCTCGAGCCAACACCAAGCAGCAGCAGCCGGACCCGAGCAGTGGGAGAGTGCAGCGTCCCCTCCTCCGCCCGCGACACTATCCCTTCTCCAGCTGCTCCCCCTACTCTAATTGCAGCTAAGAACAGTATTATTAGAGAATAGTATAATTTGAATTAGCCCTGAAAAGGACTTTTGATTTGTACGTAGGAGCAGCTAAGGCTGGTGGTTGGTTGCTAAGTTGCGGAGCTCATTTTTGCAAGCTTTTTTCTACATAGCTTGCAAGTGCTACTCTGGAGTGGGCCGGATCACTGGATTGGACCAGATTCAGAGCCAATGCACTCCTCTGATGCTGTACAGGCAAAACTACCTCAGCTAGCATTGGTGAAGCACAGTTTTGTCCAGCAGCTCTGCAATGTAGGAATTAAAGGGAATCTATCAGCAGGTTTTAGCTATGTAATCTGAGGTCAGCTTCAGGTAGGGGCTGAGACACTGATTTCAAGGATTTGTCACTTATTAGGCTGTGTGCAGTTGTTTCAATACAATGAGTGTTTTATCAACAGGAGATTATCACATTCCATACTCTGTTTCTTGTGAAACCTGGTCCATCTCTGCCTCCAGCATTCATTAGCAGCTCAGTGCTAATATACAAAGTACACAGAAAGCTGTGCATTAGGGGTGTGGGGCAGATTTCTGAGCTTTTCTACATCTAAAAATTCTGATTGTATCACAACTGTTGCACCCAGTAAACTAAGTGATACATTGTTGGAATCAGGGTCTCTCTCTCCACATTATGCTGCTCTTAGCTGATATAACAAAAACCTGCTGACAGATTGCCTTTAATGCACAAAGATCATAATGTTTAATGACCAATACGTAATGTAGTATGTTGGTGAGGCGTACCCAAGTGCAGCTAACCCTCACCATACATATTGAAGAAACCAGTATTCTCTTATTTCACTCTCCGAACTGAACTGTACATTAGGCTACCATCCGAGGATGATGACCAAATTGATAGCAATGTTATATGTATGAAAACCTGATCAGCTAAATATGCAGTATATTTATTATGTGCTGCTCGTTGGGAGGACTATGTTTTCTTCACCTATGGTCTACTAAGGAGAGCGATGAAATATATCTTGTTTCTGCATTCACCTGTCCAGCATTTGAGTCGTTCAAAAATAATGACTTTCTCCTAATTTCCAGTAGGGAAGTGTTTAGATCCCCTTTGGAATATAACAGCTCACAGTTGGTATTAGCATCCCTTTCAGCTATGTCTGCTATTATAGCAGCATGACTAGCCTCGCTAACACTTATGCCTTTCTTATTTTACCTTCTTAGTAACAGGAGTGATATTTTTTGTTTCTGTGAGATTTTTATCAGCCTTGATGTCTGATCAGAGTTTTAATTTACAATCCAGAGGACAATAATCCAAAGCACAGAACCATGAAATACACAGCCGGCTATGGAAGTAAAAATACTCCACTCCAGAAGGCACGTGCCAGGGCGGCAGGATTCACATTTATTTTATTTCTACCAGGTGCTGCAGGGTACCATCATTTTATTAGTGGATTTAAACATTTCAATTCTGAGCATCTTAAAGGGATTGTCCCAAAAGCGTATTGATTTTATTCCCTTAAGGCCTCGTTACACGCAACGACATTGCTAACGAGATATCACAGGGGGTCACGGAATTCGTCACGCGCATCTGGCCTCGTTAGCAACGTCGTTGCGTGTGACACTTACGAGCGACCGCTAACGATCCCAAATACTCAAAAAATCGTTGATTGTTGACACGTTGTTCATTTTCAAAATATCGTTGCTCATTCTGGACGCAGGTTGTTCGTCGTTCCTGAGGCAGCACACATCGCTACATGTGACACCCCGGGAATGACAAGCAACAGCGTTCCTGCGTCCTCTGGCAGCGAGGTGGGAGTGACGTTAATGCGGCTGCTCTCCGCCCCTCCGCTTCTATTGGCGGCCGCTGTGTGACATCGCTGTGACGCCGCCCAAACCTCCCCCTTAAAAAAGAGTTTATTTGCCAGCCACAGCGACGTCGTTAGGAAGGGAAGTTCGTATGACGGGTCCTAGCGATATTGTGCGCCACGGGCAGCAATTTGCCCGTAACACACAAAAGACGGGGGCGGGTGCGATCGCTAGCGATGTCTCTGCGTGTAAAGCGGCTTTTAGTTCTGAGAGTGAAACAATTCTAGCCAACAATGGAGAACGTGCAGTCCACAGTTATAGAAACCTGCAACAAAAATGTGAACGTCCCTGTTATTTCCTGCAGAGGATACTGACTTCTGCTTCTGGCAGCTTTAGGCCATTTACACAGGGGATTTGCGTATCATATTTCCAATGTTTTATTTACTGCGGCACAGAGATGTGCAATGTTAATGGATTGGAATGCATACATTTCTGTGCATATATATTTCTGTATGTGAGGGAGCTATAGTTTTTTTATATTGTAGTACTCTATATAGAATAAACCCCATACTTTGTCAAATTTAAGCATTTCCCATCTCTCTCAATTTTAGCCATCACCAGGGCAAATATGTGACGCCCTGGGCAAGCCAGGGGTCACAGGTCATGACACCACCACACCCTACACCCCAGATAGGTACACCAAAGCTACACAAAAATCCTTGTTGCCTTCCTCCAGGGGCTGATGTCCACACCAGGGGGTGGGCCAGGCGATTGGCTCCGCCCACCGAGGAGTTCACAGCCCTGGAGGCGGGAAACCAGGCAGTTCAAGCTAGGGGAGTGAAGTAGAAGGAAGTGGTAGAGTAGGATAGTGAGAGTAGTGACAGAAAAATTAACAGTTAAGAAAGCCTGAAGTTGGTCCGGGTGTGTGCCCCGGACTGAGAACAGCAAGGTTAGCAGACGGCGGTGACTGTCTGCAGGAGAGGCTGCTTGGAGGTTGCCGGAAGGACCGTGGACGGGTGGTGGCCCGGCGGTACCGGAGCGGTATACGAAGAGCAGTCAGCACCATTGGCAGGGGCCTTTCGGATTCCGGCAAGGCTAGGAGTCGCCGTGAATTTGCCAAATCCGTCAGTGAAGGGGACCTCTGGGTCTCCCAACAACCAAGTCCCGATTGAAGGCAACAGTCCGACCGTTAGAGAGAGACACCGCCACCGCCAGGGCACCAGTTTCTCAGGGCCAGCGCCTGCGGGCAAAGTAGGGCTCCTCCGGCCCATAACCAAGTCGGGGAGCGGGTTACCAGTGGGAACCCATCGCTACCATCATCTCAGGTGCAGGAAAAGGGACCGTCACCGTCAACTACTGGGGAAAAGCAACTGCAGCCGTCCGTGGGAACCGTCTTTCCAGCCGTGTGTTTTACCGAGAACTGTGTCCCCGTCTCAGGCTGAGTGAGTACCACAGCGCTGCCCCCGCGTCCCTGCACCCCACCAAGCCCTGCACCGGCCCCGCCATCCCTCATCACCCACCTCACCACTGGGCCCCGGGACAACTACCCCCCTACCCACGGAGGGGAGAACCAACAACTTTGCTGCTCCCTGTCATCGCTCCCAGGATCCCCCTAGAGCAGCGGTGGTGTCCACATAATCACCACAACCGTGGGTGGCGTCACGGACAATAAACCATCCCAAAAACCAATCCCCTTTCACTCACGGGCGAGGAGCGCCGCTCGAGTAACCAGGATCCGGCCCATCGCTTGAGCCTCCGAGCAGCAGCAGGCCGCAGAAGCAGCGGCAGCCGGACCCGAGCAGTGGGAGAGCGCAGCATCCCCTCCTCCGCCCGCGACAACTTGGCGTCACGAACAGGATCTTACCGCTCTGCCGTTGGGTAGAGGTGCGCCTTGTGACCGCCGGAGGTGTCCGGCCGGAAAATTTCAGAAGTCGCCATCTTTGACGCGAAGAGTTCCCGCTCGAGCGTCTTCTCGAGTAGCGGAGGCGCGAAGGCCAAAACCCCGCCCCGATAGAGGAGGGGCCGGAAAGAGGCTAAGGGGGACGGAAACAAGATGTCTGCGCCCGACGGAGCCGCTGGAGGAGCGGTGGTCGCAGCCGCAGTGGCACCCGTGGATGGGAATGGGCCTGCCCAGGTCCCGGCCGTGCTGGCAGGAGATGCCGCGGCCCCCGCTCTCGCTCAGGTGATGCCGTTCTCCTTGCCCTATGTGCCCGGAGCTACCTGGCTACCGCAGTATGACGGGAAACCTGATGCTTTACAGGTCTTCCGGAAAAAGCTTAATCCGCTGCTAGAACTGTACCCCCTGACTGATAAGCAACGTGCAGCGGTAGTGCTAGGCCAGCTAACCGGCGCGGTTGAGCAGGAGGCGGAGACCTGGGCCGAGGGGGACCGGTTCTCTGTAGCCACCATCTTTGAGAAGCTACAGACTGCCTTTGAGACCCGTACCGAAGCTGAGCTGAGGATGCAGTTTTACCAGTGCCGGCAACGGTCTGTGGATAGCATTCGGGACTATGCTTTACGTTTGCAAACCGCCCTCCGCACACTAAAGCGGGTAGACACTATCAGTGAGGCGGACAGCAACAAGATGTTAGTAGAGCAATTTGTGCAGGGGATGAGGTCCCCTGAGGATCGCAAACAACTCCGGCTGTGGGCCCTGGAACACCCTGATGTGGACTTTGCTGTGTTAAAGGAACGGGCCATTAAAGCTCTGCAACCCCCAGCTTCAGAAATCTTGGAGCCAGCCCCGTGGCCCATTGAGACGGCCCCCGTCGTGGTGGCCCCTGCCCTACCAATCTCTCCAATACCTACAGCCCCAAGCAGCACGATGGAAGAACTGGCAGCCCAGGTCCGCCGCATGGACGGAGACCTCGCCAAGATCCTCGCTGCACTCCAACCGTTGACCAGATCCCAGCCTCCAGCAAAGATACAGCTTGCTGACAGCCCTGAGGATGTTCCCTGGATGCAGCGGAGAAGTGCTAACAACTCGCGGAGCAGACCTCCAACCTGCTACAAGTGCAGTAAGCCTGGTCATTACTTCCGACAGTGCCCGTTAAACGAGCAACCCCTGGGGCCACGGGCCAATCCTCAGGAGTAGAACCCCGTGGCCCCCCAGACTGGTGGGACTGGTATATCGGGGCCCGGCCCATCATCCCCGTAGCTGTGGACGGCATACCGGTGATGGCTCTCTTGGACACTGGATCACAGGTAACCACCATACCATACACATTGTACCAGCGGTATTGGGGGACAGACGAGCTGGCACCCCCAGATACTAGTATAACACTGATTGCTGCTAATGGACTCCCATTGACCCAAGTGGGGTATAAACAAGTGGCTATGACAGTGGGGCGAGCTGAACTGCAACACCAGGGTATGATTGTGATCATGAATGAGCCCAGTGATCATAACCCGAAGATAGTGCTAGGAACCAATGTGATGGAGCACTGTATGGGTGATGTGTTGGCCCTACTGCAGCAGCTGGCCGCCACGGCGGCGGGGAGCTGACAGAGAGCTGTGCAGCGTGAGATCCGAGCCTTGATGTACCGCTGTAAGGGGTGGATGGACCCCTAGTGTGGAGAAGACGATTTCCCCCACTGAAGACGCCACAGGAGTATGGTGGCACATTGTACCATGTTATGTGTTATGTACGGTTCTTCCCCCCCCCCCTAGGTGCCAGTGTAGTGAGTGGTTCCCCTGGTAACAGTGACAGGGAAGGAAGGGGCAGTGCAGCCTAGGAGGGAAGAGAAGGGGGGTTGGGCTCTGAATGCAGGGCAGTGTGCTGGGAATGTAACAGGAGAGAGCTGAGGAGAAGTGCCGGGGCAGAGTGCACGAGTGGGTGCTGTGGCAGTGGAGCGGAGAAGTTGGAGCTAATCCGGAGCCGGTAGTGAGTACTGGAGCCGTCCCCTAGTTCAATACAAATCCCTGGGAAAGGGCTGGACTAAAATCGGGATAGGAGTACCACTGCTAGGGGGATAACAATTGGCCCCTGCAGGCAAAGGAAAGTGCCCGTAGAGAAAAAGGAAACCGTTTTTGTAGAAAAGGACTTGTAACTTGTAACGTACTAAAGTAAGCCTGCTGCAAACAAAAAGATGGAAGCTTTGTTTAATAAAACGGTGTTTGGTTTACCCGCTGCCTGCAATTGTCTCTTTCCTGAAAGTGAAGAAGGAGCTGGAGAGCACAGAAAGAATGCTGTCATGAATGGGCCCCATGCATCCACACTCTGCCCCAACAACACACCTGCTTTGCAAGTGACGGCCGGGCCAGGGTTCAGCCTGCGGCCCAGAAGGCGAGGGGACTCGACTACACCCCCTGAGGCGCCCCCTGCCCCCGTTACATTTTGGCGTAGTCGGCAGGATCGGGCTCGCATGCGAGAGACCCCGACCAGAAACTGTGAAGATGACCAAGTGGTGCCTGATGTGCTGTACGGGCCACAAAATGGCGGCAAGATGGCGACCGTCTTCATGGGTTTACTTAAGGCGCGAAAATTTGGCGCCAAACGAAAATTGTTGGGCTGGCCTGGGCGGAGGAAGAAGCCCGGAGTGCACCACCCAAAGAGGGGAGGTGCTTGCCCCGAGATACTGCAGAGGTCTAGAGACGTGGGCGGCACCGCAAGAAAGAAGAGGCGTCGCAAACGCTGTGCCGACCTGGTGGGTGAGGCCGGGGGCGGAGTATGGGCAGAAGCGGGAAAAGAAGAACCGCCTCCACCTTCACCGGCGCGATTGCAACCCCGGCAGTGGAAGAAGAAGCAAACTCCAATACCTGGACCAAGCAGAATGGAGAACAGAGCGTGACGCGCTCAGCATAAGCAAGCGCTCGCTGAAGCCTGTGGGCTGAAGAGTACCTCAACGGTCGCGCCAAAAGCGGCCGCCAAACCTACGGCTGGAGACAAGCCAAGAGAAGCATCGGCATTACTGGTGATACATCAGAGTATGGTGTCGCACCCGGTAGTTGTTGTCGGCAGCCCACTGCGGTCCCGTCCAGCTACCCCCTCACCCCCGCAGGAGGCTGAAGGGCCTGAACCGGAGAAGGAAGTACCGGAGCCACCGGGTTATGAGCCGTTTCGTAGGCTACCCCGCTTACCTGGACAGTCCCTCTCCGACCATGTGAGGGCCCAGCGGGCTGAATGGCTGCGTGCATACCACCCAGCGTGAGGGTTAATCATCCGGAAGAAAAAGATCTGTTTGTTGTCGAAAGCCGGTACTGTTGGAAGCCAGTGAGTGTTTATGGTTAAAGCTACGTTAAAAGAACTGAACCCGGGAATAGAAGAATGCAGGGACTATGCATGGACTTCTCCCGCGACTGTTAAGTAAAGAACCCTTTTGTTTCTGTTGGTCGCGGCTCATCTAAGACCGGGAGCGCTTGAGGAGAGCCTCCGGGCAGAAGATCAGCCAAGACCGGGAGCTCCCCTGGAGGGACTCCGGGCACCGGACTTGTGTGCCAATCTGGTGTGCTTTGATACGTTAGTTTTAAAATGTTTTTTTTTTTATTGATAAGAAAGAAAAAGAATACTACTGAAGAAACGTGTGTGTGTGTTTTCCATATGCGTAGTCTTGCAGGTGCGGAACCTTGCCAGGAGGCTGAGGTTAAAGAGGGGAGGAATGTAAGGGGTGGATGGACCCCTAGTGTGGAGAAGACGATTTCCCCCACTGAAGACGCCACAGGAGTATGGTGGCACATTGTACCATGTTATGTGTTATGTACGGTTCTTCCCCCCCCTAGGTGCCAGTGTAGTGAGTGGTTCCCCTGGTAACAGTGACAGGGAAGGAAGGGGCAGTGCAGCCTAGGAGGGAAGAGAAGGGGGGTTGGGCTCTGAATGCAGGATAGTGTGCTGGGAATGTAACAGGAGAGAGCTGAGGAGAAGTGCCGGGGCAGAGTGCAGGAGTGGGTGCTGTGGCAGTGGAGCGGAGAAGTTGGAGCTAATCCGGAGCTGGTAGTGAGTACTGGAGCTGTCCCCTAGTTCAATACAAATCCCTGGGAAAGGGCTGGACTAAAATCGGGATAGGAGTACCACTGCTAGGGGGATAACAATTGGCCCCTGCAGGCAAAGGAAAGTGCCCGTAGAGAAAAAGGAAACCATTTTTGTAGAAAAGGACTTGTAACTTGTAACGTACTAAAGTAAGCCTGCTGCAAACAAAAAGATGGAAGCTTTGTTTAATAAAACGGTGTTTGGTTTACCCGCTGCCTGCAATTGTCTCTTTCCTGAAAGTGAAGAAGGAGCTGGAGAGCACAGAAAGAACGCTGTCATGAATGGGCCCCATGCATCCACACTCTGCCCCAACAACACACCTGCTTTGCAAGTGACGGCTGGGCCGGGGTTCAGCCTGCGGCCCACGAGGCGAGGGGACTCGACTACACCCCCTGAGGCGCCCCCTGCCCCCGTTACACCGCCAGCATGTAAACTCAACAGGAGGAGAGATTGGTGGAGTGAGAGTGATGGATGTTGCTCTGTTGATTGTGCCCCCTAGGAGTGAGATGATGATTTGGTGTAGGGCAGCAGTAGGGCCTCAGGGGCGTGACTACCCTGCCATGATGGAGCCCATGCCCTCCGAGCACTGGCCCACTGTAATGGCCGCCCGAGGGGTGGTAGACGTAAAAAAGGGGAGAGTGCCCGTGAGGGTACTGAACTGTGGGGAGGAAGAAGTCAGGCTTCCCCAGTATGCCACCCTTGCCAAGCTGCTTACCCTGGATCCCCACACCATCCACGAGGCAACTCCCCCAGCTTCCCCACCTACTACCAGCACTCCCCCGCCCCAAGGGGAGGTAAATGAGTGGCACCAACAGCTACACGTGGGCACTGACGATACCCCTACCCATCACAAAGCAGGGGTATACAGGGTGGTGCGGGAGTATGAGCAAGTTTTCAGCAAACATCCACTAGCCTTTGGGCAGATCAAAGGGGTCCAACACCACATCCCCACCGGTGAGCACCCCCTTATCAAAGAAAGGTACAGGCCTATCCCCCCTGCGCATTACCAGTGTGCCAAAGATATGTTGAGGAACATGAAAGAGGCAGGGGATATTCGGGACAGCTGTAGTCCCTGGGCCACACCGTTGGTACTGGTCAAGAAGAAGGATGGCACCATGAGGATGTGTGTGGACTACCGGAAGATTAATCAGATAACGCATAAAGATGCCTACCCACTGCCCCGTATTGAAGAGTCTTTGGCCGCACTGAGAACCGCAAATTACTTCTCTACCATTGACCTCACCAGTGGGTACTGGCAAGTGGCAGTGGCCCCGGAGGACCGGGAGAAAACCGCCTTCACCACCCCAATGGGGCTCTGTGAATTCAACAGTATGCCGTTTGGGCTGTGCAATGCCCCTGGAACCTTCCAACGGCTGATGGAGTGCTGTCTGGGACATCTAAACTTCGAGACCGTCCTGTTATACCTGGATGATGTGATCGTGTACTCTCAGACGTATGAAGCCCACCTGGAGCACCTAGCCGAGGTGTTCGCGTCCCTTGCCAAATACGGGATGAAGTTGAAGCCCTCTAAGTGTCACCTGCTGAAACCCAGAGTGCAGTACCTGGGGCATGTGGTGAGTGCGGAAGGTGTCGCCCCCGACCCTGAGAAGATCACTGCCATCCAGGACTGGCCAAGACCAACCACCGCGAGAGAAGTAAGGCAGTTTTTGGGTCTGGTGGGGTACTACCGACGCTTCATCAAGGGGTACACGAAGATGGCTGCCCCCATGCAAGACCTCCTCGTGGGACAGACCAAAGGTGGGAGACCCATCGGAGCCCCACTGGTGTGGGAGGACAGGCATGAGGAATCCTTCCACCAGCTGAAAGCGGCTTTGACTGGAGAAGAGGTCCTAGCGTACCCTGACTACGGCTGCCCATTCATCCTCTACACAGACGCCAGCAATGTGGGTTTGGGGACAGTCCTGTCCCAGGTCCAGGACGGAAAGGAGAAAGTGATTGCCTATGCTAGCCGAAAACTCCGGCCAACTGAAAGGAACCCTGAGAACAACAGCTCCTTCAAGCTCGAGCTCCTGGCACTGGTATGGGCTATCACCGAGCGGTTCCGCCACTACTTGGCCGCAGCAAAATTCACCGCTTTCACGGATAACAATCCGTTGACTCACCTGGACACGGCCAAGTTGGGCGCGTTGGAGCAGCGGTGGGTGGCCAGACTAGCCAACTATGACTTCACAATCAAATACAGGGCCGGTCGGGTCAACATTAATGCTCATGCACTCTCTCGGATGCCCCACTTGTCAGAAGGAGGGTGCGAGGATGACGACCTGGAAGAGATCGAGTTGCCTGCATTTCACCAGCCACCAACTGAGAAGGTACATGTCCACCAACAACGGGTGAACCTGGACCCGCTGCCCAGTCAGGATTGGCAGGAAGCTCAAAATCAGGCGCCCGCTGTCAAGACCCTGGTAGAGCAAGGCGCTGCTGGGATGGACCCTGCCGCCCCAGGTGAAGCCCAACGCTTGTGGAAGGAATGGACCCGGCTGTATCTACATCAAGGGAAGTTGTACCGTGAGCTGATCAACCCGAAGACTCATGAGAAAATCCGCCAGTTGGTTATTCCCCAAGCTGATGTTCCCACCGTTCTGCAGGCGTACCATGATGGTGCCGGACACTTCGGATGGAAGAAGCTGGAGATGCTGTTGAGGGAGCGGTTCTATTGGAGTGGGATGCGGGAGTCTGTGGAGGTCTGGTGTCGAGAGTGCGGTCCTTGTACACTGAGGAGGAAGGACGAAGCTAGCCAGAAGGCGCCCCTACGCCCGATCATTACACATCAACCGCTGGAGCTGGTCGCCTTGGACCATGTAAAGCTCACCTCCAGCCGAAGTGGGTACACTTACGCTCTGACCATAGTAGATCATTACTCCCGGTTCATGGTGGTTGTCCCGGTCAAAGACCTAACCGGCCGTACCGCCGCTAGAGCGTTCCAAGCTTACTTCTGTCGACCTCATGGATACCCTGAGAAGGTGCTTACTGACCAAGGCCCAGCCTTTGAAGCAGAGGTGTTCCATGAGTTTTGTCAGCTGTACGGCTGCAAGAAGATCCGGACCACGCCTTACCATGCCCAGACCAACGGTATGTGTGAGAAGATGAACCATTTGGTCCTTGGCCTCCTCAAGACGTTGCCGCTGGAAGAGCGGAACCTGTGGCCGGAGAGGCTGCCTGACTTGGTCGATATGTACAACAATATCCCGTCTAGCTCAACGAAGTGCACCCCAGCATATCTGATGAGGGCTCGGCCCGGCCGACTGCCGGTGGACCTGGAAATGGGACTGGAAGCCCCAGAGACACTCCCCTCGACGGCTGAATGGGACACCCGGCGGAGGGTGCAGTACCGACAGATTCAGGAGTATGTGGAGAAGAATTTAAGTCGGAGTCGAGAACAACAGGAGTGGCGCTTCAACCAGAAGGCGTCTGCAGCCCCTTTCCAGCCTGGAGATGTGGTGTTAAAGCGGAAGAGGGAAGACCCACAAGCTGGATGATCAATGCGAACAAACCCCATACGTCATACAGCCCACAGGATGGGAAGATGGGAAGGCCTACCAGATCAGTCATGACCAAGGGGGCACTTTGGCCACGGTCTCTCGGGACCATCTGAAAAAGTGCCCACCAGCATTGAGGGCAACGCTGAAGTACCGGTTCCTCCACCAGCAGAGAAGGCAAAAGAGGTGATCCACACTGTGATGGGTGACTTCCCAGCAGATTGGCCTACACAGAACAGCGCGGTGATTCTTCCAGTGATACTGTTCCCACAACCTGTGGATGAAGAAGTGATGGAGGCGGTCAACCATGAGCCAGATCCAGTGCCAGTGCCCAGGATGAACCTGCGCCCAGCTCCCCTATGCCTCCGCCTGCCCCACATGATAGCAGGGAGGAGGAACTGGTTGTTCCCTCTGCCCCACTGCCTAGCCCCACTGACACCGGACCCCGGAGGTCCGCCCGTCCCAACCTAGGTAGGCCCCCACTTAGGTACAGGGAAACCGTTCTTTGAAAAGAAGGGGGGGGGAGAAAGTCTGTATGTTTGAGTTTGACAAGTTATGAGAAAATGATAAGTGATTACCGAACAGTAACCTGATTAACCGTGATTTGGAACCGGCCGTTGCCGGCATTGTTGCCCCGTGGGGACCATCTAGCTGCATAGGGAACTCTCTATGGACAAGCCCGTGAACTTGCAGGGCAACCACAAAACATTAGTGGCTTGTAAATAAAAATGTTTTGTTGCAGCTAACCGTTACCGCCTCCGGAGAGGCAGGTTGGAGGGAGGGCCCGCAGTGGAGCAGGCTGGAGCCCAGCCACCACAGGAACCGGTGGCTACCCTCTGGAGGGGAAGGATAGATCCCGCTCGGGTAACTGGTTCAGGACTGGGGTCAAGGGGTGCTGCCTGGGTTTTAGGGGCAGCATCAGGGCCAGGTTACTTGGGTGGGGAAGAGCGGCAGCCGCAACCGTTTAAAATGTTAGTAACGTTTAAGAAATGAACCTCCCGATGTGGGATGAAGTTATTTTATTTGTATGTTTACCTTTATATCTTTTCAGAAAATAAAACCGGTGTTGGACGGGCAGCCCGCGGACGGTCTGCATTTTGCTAAGGGGAATGTGACGCCCTGGGCAAGCCAGGGGTCACAGGTCATGACACCACCACACCCTACACCCCAGATAGGTACACCAAAGCTACACAAAAATCCTTGTTGCCTTCCTCCAGGGGCTGATGTCCACACCAGCGGGTAGGCCAGGCGGTTGGCTCCACCCACCGAGGAGTTCACAGCCCTGGAGGCGGGAAACCAGGCAGTTCAAGCTAGGGGAGTGAAGTAGAAGGAAGTGGTAGAGGAGGACAGTGAGAGTAGTGATAGAAAAAGTAACAGTTAAGAAAGCCTGAAGTTGGTCCGGGTGTGTGCCCCAGACTGAGAACAGCAAGGTTAGCAGACGGCGGTGACTGTCTGCAGGAGAGGCTGCTTGGAGGTTGCGGAAGGACCGTGGACGGGTGGTGGCCCGGCGGTACCGGAGCGGTATACGAAGAGCAGTCAGCACCATTGGCAGGGGCCTTTCGGATCCCGGCAAGGCTAGGAGTCGCCGTGAATTTGCCAAATCCGTCAGTGAAGGGGACCTCTGGGTCTCCCAACAACCAAGTCCCGATTGAAGGCAACAGCCCGACCGTTAGAGAGAGACACCGCCACCGCCAGGGCACCAGTTTCTCAGGGCCAGCGCCTGCGGGCAAAGTAGGGCTCCTCCGGCCCATAACCAAGTCGGGGAGCGGGTTACCGGTGGGAACCCATCGCTACCATCATCATCTCAGGTGCAGGAAAAGGGACCGTCACCGTCAACTACTGGGGAAAAGCAACTGCAGCCGTCCGTGGGAACCGTCTTTCCAGCCATGTGTTTTACCGAGAACTGTGTCCCCGTCTCAGGCTGAGTGAGTACCACAGTGCCGTGAGGCACAGCGCTGCCCCCGCGTCCCTCCACCCCACTAAGCCCTGCACCGGCCCCGCCATCCCTCATCACCCACCTCACCACTGGGCCCCGGGACAACTACCCCCCTACCCACGGAGGGGAGAACCAACAACTTTGCTGCTCCCTGTCATCGCTCCCGGGATCCCCATACAGAGCAGCGGTGGTGTCCACATAATCACCACAACCGTGGGTGGCGTCACGGACAATAAACCATCCCAAAAACCAATCCCCTTTCACTCACGGGCGAGGAGCGCCGCTCGAGTCCCCGGGATCCGGCCCATCGCTCGAGCCACCGAGCAGCAGCAGGGCGCAACAGCAGCGGCAGCCGGACCCGAGCAGTGGGAGAGCGCAGCGTCCCCTCCTCCGCCCGCGACAAATATATCTAAGACATATTTCTGCACTGTTTCTAAAAACCTTCATCAAGCATTTTGGTTTGTTGTGCTGGGTTAGATGACTTTAATATGGTCTTATTAAATACATGGGACTGGGACACTCCCACTTACAGTTCCCATAGACTATAACAGGGAAGCTACAATGTTCTCCTAATGCAGAGTTCTAGGGCTTCGTCTACACATTACAGTATTGGTGAGTTTTTTCCTCAGTATTTGTAAGCCAAAACCAGAAGCCGATGAACATGCAGAAGTAGTGACATGTTACTATTATACTTTTCCTCACATTGTTCCACTCCTGGTTTTTTAAAATTGTTAACATGTGCATGTGGTCTATATACAACCTAAATCATAGCTCCCAATCGTCCAAGATCCATCAGGACTGTCCCAATTTAAAGCATCAGTTCCGCTGTCCTGACAGTCAGAGATTTTGCCCAAATTCCTCTCTACAGATTATTTAAGTAAATCTAATCTCCCTATGATGGCTCAAGCCACTCATGGTATTACCCACGAATCTAGAGGGGGCTTTACATGCTGTGATATCGGTAATGATATATCGTCAGGGCCACGTCGTTAGTGACGCACATCCGGCGCCGTTACCGACATCGCAGCGTGTAACACAAATGAGTGACGATCAACGAGCACAAAAACGTCGCTCATTTCCTTAATATCGCTGCAGCCACCGGTACGATGTTGTTCGTCGTTCCTGCGGCAGCACACATCACTGTGTGTGACACCGCAGGAACGCCGAACATCTCCTGCGTCCGCCGGCAATGCAGAAGGAAGGAGGTGGGCGGGATGTTACGTCCCGCTCATCTCCGCCCCTCCACTTCTATTGGCCGGCCGCTTAGTAACATCGCAGTGACGTTGCTGTGACGCCGAACGCACGTCCCCCTTGAGGGAGGGATTGTTCGGCCGTCACAGCAACGTCGCTGACAAGTTATGTGCTTGTGACGCTGCCGTAGCGATAATGTTCGCTATGGCAGCGATCACCAGATATCGCAGGAACGACGGGGACGGGTGCTATCGCGCTCGACATTCCCAGCAAATGCTAGCGATGTTGCAGCGTGTAAAGTGGCCCTTAGAATGCCATTACAGACCTCATCCACTACCATTGTTATGCTCCTGGGTTATGTGTCATTGCAGCTAAATACGTTCAAGCTTGTCTGACCTGTGCACTTAACAATGTGGGATGCACCACCAAGATGTCACTGAGACACACATCAAGGCCCCTGTACCTCTTCCAGCACTTACATATAGAGTACATTCAACTTCCCAAGGTTCAAACATGAGTATGTACTTGTGTGTCAACCTCTTCTCAGGATGGCCGGAAGCATACCCCTTTTCTAACACCACAGCCAAGATATTAATCTCTGAAGTTGTCTGCAGATACTGTACAGGGTGTCCAAGACCATAAAAAGTGACAGAGGCACCTACTGAAGTGATACAGAAAATAATGTATGCCCTGGTGGTGGAACAGGCCTTTAATACTTTGTACCATCCAGAAAGTAGTGGTATAGTAAAGATACTGAATGGGACCCTAAAACTTACATAGTTACATACAGTTAGGTCCAGAAATATTTGGACAGTGACACAATTTTCGCGAGTTGGGCTCTGCATGCCACCACATTGGATTTGAAATGAAACCTCTACAACAGAATTCAAGTGCAGATTGTAACGTTTAATTTGAAGGTTTGAACAAAAATATCTGATAGAAATTGTTGGAATTGTACACATTTCTTTACAAACACTCCACATTTTAGGAGGTCAAAAGTAATTGGACAAATAAACCAAACCCAAACAAAATATTTTTATTTTCAATATTTTGTTGCGAATCCTTTGGAGGCAATCACTGCCTTAAGTCTGGAACCCATGGACATCACCAAACGCTGGGTTTCCTCCTTCTTAATGCTTTGCCAGGCCTTTACAGCCGCAGCCTTCAGGTCTTGCTTGTTTGTGGGTCTTTCCGTCTTAAGTCTGGATTTGAGCAAGTGAAATGCATGCTCAATTGGATTAAGATCTGGTGATTGACTTGGCCATTGCAGAATGTTCCACTTTTTTGCACTCATGAACTCCTGGGTAGCTTTGGCTGTATGCTTGGGGTCATTGTCCATCTGTACTATGAAGCGCCGTCCGATCAACTTTGCGGCATTTGGCTGAATCTGGGCTGAAAGTATATCCCGGTACACTTCAGAATTCATCCGGCTACTCTTGTCTGCTGTTATGTCATCAATAAACACAAGTGACCCAGTGCCATTGAAAGCCATGCATGCCCATGCCATCACGTTGCCTCCACCATGTTTTACAGAGGATGTGGTGTGCCTTGGATCATGTGCCATTCCCTTTCTTCTCCAAACTTTTTTCTTCCCATCATTCTGGTACAGGTTGATCTTTGTCTCATCTGTCCATAGAATACTTTTCCAGAACTGAGCTGGCTTCATGAGGTGTTTTTCAGCAAATTTAACTCTGGCCTGTCTATTTTTGGAATTGATGAATGGTTTGCATCTAGATGTGAACCCTTTGTATTTACTTTCATGGAGTCTTCTCTTTACTGTTGACTTAGAGACAGATACACCTACTTCACTGAGAGTGTTCTGGACTTCAGTTGATGTTGTGAACGGGTTCTTCTTCACCAAAGAAAGTATGCGGCGATCATCCACCACTGTTGTCATCCGTGGACGCCCAGGCCTTTTTGAGTTCCCAAGCTCACCAGTCAATTCCTTTTTTCTCAGAATGTACCCGACTGTTGATTTTGCTACTCCAAGCATGTCTGCTATCTCTCTGATGGATTTTTTCTTTTTTTTCAGCCTCAGGATGTTCTGCTTCACCTCAATTGAGAGTTCCTTAGACCGCATGTTGTCTGGTCACAGCAACAGCTTCCAAATGCAAAAACACACACCTGTAATCAACCCCAGACCTTTTAACTACTTCATTGATTACAGGTTAACAAGGGAGACGCCTTCAGAGTTAATTGCAGCCCTTAGAGTCCCTTGTCCAATTACTTTTGGTCCCTTGAAAAAGAGGAGGCTATGCATTACAGAGCTATGATTCCTAAACCCTTTCTCCGATTTGGATGTGAAAACTCTCATATTGCTGCTGGGAGTGTGCACTTTCAGCCCATATTATATATATAATTGTATTTCTGAACATGTTTTTGTAAACAGCTAAAATAACAAAACTTGTGTCACTGTCCAAATATTTCTGGCCCTGACTGTAGTTACTTAGGTTGAAAAAAGACCTAGGTCCATCTAGTTCAACCTGTCTCCACCAGTTCTACATTTTGTCCCTAAGTCATTTATAACCAACATTGTTGTGCGTACTGAGGAAATCACCCAGCCCATTTTTAAAAGACGTTATAGTTTCTGCCATTACTACCTCTTGTGGCACTGAAGATCTAGAATGCTATGGCTTAGAAGGGCAGACCATGGAGACAATGCTTGCCCCTTACACGCTTCTCAATCAGATATACTCCCAGGAGAAAGACAGGCCTTAGCCCATATGGGTGTTATTTAGGTCAGCCCTAAGAGTAGGGTTGTGTTTTCCTGCACAAGATCCAGATGCAGCATGGTACTCTGTCTTCTTATGTTGTGGCACTTATCAAATGCTTGTCTGACATATACTCTCTAGTTTACTCCTCTCTTCCAGATCCAGATTCAGTGGAAGGCAGCCACTCCCTACAGCCTGGAGACTGGGTGGTGGTGAAAAGACACATCAGCAGAGCCCTTGAGCCTCTATTTGATGGGTCCTTCCAAGTTCTGTTTAGTTTGGTTTAATACCACAGACCTTTTAGTTAGTTAGAAATTTAATTTGTGAAATATAGTCCCCTGCCCTTCAATGGTGTGGCAGCGTGCAGACATGTACAGACTCTTCTAAAAGTAGATATCGGTCACCACTGCCAACAATGGCTATGGGTGTAATTGTGAGTCTTGAAACATGGTGGGATGGAACACTGGTGAAGACTGGACCTACAAACCCACGATAACCAAAGACAAAACAGATAGCAAGGGTAGCATTATCTTTACTAGAATGACTCTGTTATGGCTGATCATATGTGCAAACATTGCACAGTAGTATCCTGTCTTACTGGTAAATCTGTCAATTGTCTACCCCTTTATTTGACAATATAGAAACCATCTGCTGCAGACGCTGGCCTAAATGTGATGGGCATAAAAATCCCAGGGGATACTGACAGCTTAGGATACTGTTATCTTAATGATATCAGGGACCAGCCTATTTTAAATAACACTGAGATCCTGCAACCCAGTACTACGAAAGACCCATTCCTATTCCTAGTGCCTCTAACCTACGGGGGTAAACTATCTGTAGAATCGGGATACCTAGAGACCAACTATTGGTTAGAATGGGTGAAAAACTCTGAAATTGCCCTGAATAAGAGTAATTGTATAGTCTGTACCCTAGCTAGACCTCATGTAGGTATGGCGCCTTACCCTATAAGCAACCAAACAAACTCCATTGCTTTCTCTTGTTTAATTTAGCTATTTCCTGATACAGGAGAAAATACTTCAGAGTGTAATCTGCTCCGTAAGTTGTATCCACCTATAAACTCTAAACATGTAATGGCCAATGGAGTCAGCCCCTATCCTGGGAATTATACATGTTTCCAAAGTTAAACAGGTACCATCAACCTAAAGTACATAGGGTCCTCATACCGCAGTAACACCACTAATTTGATATAAGGCCATGCCCTCCTGAATCAGACAGTAGCTAGCACTGACTTGTGGTGGATGTGTGGAAATGGTGACCTTTATCCAGGACTGCCAGTGAGGTGGAAGGGTAAATGTGCTTCTATTAAATTCATGATGCCATTCCAGATTGTGGCTCCAAATCCAGACAAGCTTATGCATATGCAATGAAAAATCAAAAGATACAGGCTCAACACCAGCATCCTTAGGCTGGGTTCACACATAGCGACAGCGATAACAACGTCGCTGTTACGTCACCATTTTCTGTGACGTAACAGCGACCTAGTAAGTTGCTGTTATGATCGCTGCTTAGCTGTCAAACACAGCGATGCAGCAGCGATCATAACGTCGCTACATGTGCAGAGAGCAGGGAGCCGCGCACACTGCTTAGCGCTGGCTCCCTGCTCTCCTAGCTACAGTACACATTGGGTTAATTAACCCGATGTGTACTGCAGCTACATGTGCAGAGAGCAGGAGCCGGCACTGGCAGCGTGAGAGCGGCGGAAGCTGGTAACGAAGGTAAATATCGGGTAACCACCTTGGTTACCCGATGTTTACGCTGGTTACAGCTTACCGCAGCTGTCAGACGCCGGCTCCTGCTCCCTGCTCGCTTCATTTCGTCGCTCTCTCGCTGTCACACACAGCGATCTGTGCGTCACAGCAGGAGAGCAACAATAAAAAAACAAACCAGGGCTGTGTGTAACGAGCAGCGATCTCACAGCAGGGGCCAGATCGCTGCTCAGTGTCACACACAGCGAGATCGCTAATGAGGTCACTGCTGCGTCACCAAAACCGCGACTCAGCGGCGATTTCGGTAGCGATCTCGCTATGTGTGAAGCACCCCTTACTTCTTTCACTCCTCTTAGATACATTAACACTATTGTGTGATGAGTTTAAATCCAGAGACCAGATACCAGCAGGCTTTAAATCGCTATTCTCCATTGTTACAGTGAATAAAAATATGGACTGGATAAATTACATCTACTATAATCAACATAAATGTGTTCAATTTAGCATGGATGCATTGAAAGGGATAGCAGAACAGTTGGGTGCCACCTTGACCGTGACCTTTCAGAATAGACTCACCCTTGACATGATTGTGACAGACAGGCGAAGGCTCTGTAAGATGGTTTTATCTATTTTAGACCCATGGTAAGGTTTTAATATTAGAGAGTGTAGGTACTATCCCAACTGGGTACACCTTGACGTTTGGTGGGATAGCTTTATGCTTTTTTTGATCAAAAACAGTGTTTACGAAGTACCCTATGTTTATATGCACTATGCTTTTATTTAGTTACAGCAGGGTATGTTTTCACAATTTTTTCCTTGATTTCTCTTTGTCTCATGGCCAGTGTGAACATGGTCTCACAAGTACCATGTATACCATCTCATACTCCGGCTCACCTTTTTGTTTTTATGTAGTTTTTTTGTATTCAGTACAAACAGGGAGTGGCCCCCTTCTCAGCGAGCTGGACATTTCATTCTGTGAATCCCCCTGACTGTGTGTGTCCTGTTGGTACCCGGTCACTCTCAGCCCTTAGTCACATTGAGGCCTATTTTAGACCCATGGTAAGGTTTTAATATTAGAGAGTGTAGGTACTATCCCAACTGGGTACACCTTGGCGTTGGTGGGATAGCTTTATGCTTTTTTTGATCAAAAACAGTGTTTACTAAGTACCCTATGTTTATATGCACTATGCTTTTATTTAGTTACAGCAGGGTATGTTTTCACAATTTTTTCCTTGCTTTCTCTCTGTAAGATGGTTGTGGCATGATTCTCTACCTTTATTCTCAACAACTTTGCCACTGATATTAGCATAAGTAAAACCTCGAGAGGAATTGATGGCCTGTCAATTGAATTAGCTTAAAACTCAAGCATTAGCAGCCCCCTCAGTAAGTGTTTAGAAAACAATTACTATGACCAACTGTTGGATGCTATTCTAACCAGAACATGAATATGGTACCTGTATAGTTTTCTTTCTTGGTGTGGCCTGTGTGTGTGCGTTTCCATCCGGCGGAGTGATGGGCATGCTGATATGGAGAATATGGTGATATAATGTAGGAAGGCCAGCTTCTTTTATTAGGGGAGGAGAAGGTGTCTGGGGAAGTCTCATGTACGTGCAGTTCGGCTGGAACTTCCACCCACCGCCACAAGAGAAGGGAATTGTGATAGCAGGATTTATTTTAATTATCTTGACTTAATTTTGAGTGTGTGTATGTATATTTATTGTCTGTGTAATTAAGAGACCACTGTTCATTTTAGATTGGAATTACAAGCATCTCCTTGTTTAAATCTAACTTTAGAGATGCTCAGGGATGTGAATCCTAAGAAATGTATGTCACATCCAGACTCTTAAAGTTGGGTGTAAAAGATACTGTACACCGGTACTGGCGTCCCTGCACTGTCCTGTAGGGATGCCTTCACACTCACCATCCCATCTTCACAGAAGTGGCTTCGGCGTCCCCAGTCCCTCCCACCCGCTCCGAGGGCCTGCACAAGCCACGCAGGACTCCTGCGGGCATGCTTAGGGCAAGTGTACACATATCTTCTTATAGGGCCTGCGTGCCCTAACCCAAAAGTGCCTCTAATCCTATGTTTGAGAGGCATTAGATACTTAAAGCACCCTCCCCCTGTGGGAGGTGCCTGGGCAACATGGTCTAATCTTAGAGATGCATTGTTAGTTGTCAAATTCCTTACCTGTGTACCCCAGTTGTCAAGTTCCTGACAACTTGTTAGTTGTCAAGTTGTAGCTGCTGTACCCCCTGCTGTACCAATCCATTCCAACCATACCCGCTGTAACAGTTGTATCTGCCATACCGGCTGCACCTGCTGTCCCATCTGTGCCTGCAGTATCAGCCGTACCTACCTGCTGCATCTGTCAGTACCTGCCACCCTAGCTCAACCTGCCTTATAAGCCGAATCCTCCTTACCAGCAAGTCCCTGCCATCCAGTCTGCATCAGCCATCTTGGTTGCACCTGTCCACATCAGAGACTGTTTGTGTCTGTACCTTGACACTGTTTGTGTCACCCCCTTCGGTCACAGTATTGTGTCTCCCTGAGTAGGACCTGATGGCTACTAGCAGCCCAGCCCACACTCACCATCAGAGGCTCTTGTTAAAACCTTGTGTGCGCCTAGTCATGCCTCTAAGGTGAACTAATGCTGTAGCCAAGTGGGTCCACTCCCGCTCGTACCTGTTTGCATTACAGATGGTAGCATTCTGTCAATATTACATTATATATATATATATATTTTTTTTTTTTTACGCCTCCCTCTTTGGTACTGTAGCACCCCTGAGGTACCAGGTGCCACAAATGTAACCCGTGGAAATCCAAACCCCGGAATATCCATGCCAGAGCAAACACACCAGCACCTTCAGGCTACACACACAACCCCAACACCAACCTGGGAGACTGCTTAGTAACAGGTAAGGTAAGGGGAGGGTACTGATTGGATAGTACCACCCAGCCTGTAGGCAGAGACCCAGTGAGGGGGAGGGGCTAGTGGTCAGTTGAAAAAGGCGGAGGAAGTGGTGTGCAGTCAGTCAGGAGAAGTGTGTGAGGAGAGGAGGAAAGGAGGAGAGGAGTAGTAGTCGGAAGGAGTAGAAAGTGAAAAGACAGAAAAAGACCTGCAGTGAGAACGGAGTGCTGTGAAAAGGAGAGAGGACCGTGAGGTGAGGAACCGGGAATTCCAGGATCTGTGGGACCCCTGTGGAAGTACGAGACTCCAGGAACCGCAGCATGTCCGTGGAAGGACGGAACCGAGCTCACAGACCTCAGTGCAAAGCAGGGTTTCAGATCCCTAGGACAGTGAGACACTTTATGGACATTGCCAATTATGCCAGGTGAAGGAATCTCCAGGGTTCTTCACCACCAAAAGAGTCTGAAGCATCAGCAGCAAAGAGGGGACCGGGGACTGAACCCCTTAAACCCTTCACGACCATGGACGGATCTATCTGTCATGGTGTCCTGATACTTAAAGACCAATGACGAATAGATCCGTCATGGCGAAATCGCGGCCCCGGAGCCCCGGTGACCGCGATCGGTTTTCAAAAACTGTAGATTTGGGAAGGAGAGGACCTGTACCTGACCTCAGGAGGGGTGGTGTCTCCTCCCCAGACCTACGGAGGCTATGATTGGCTGACGAACGCCGCTCAGCCAATCACAGCCACTGTAATGTTCCAGCCATTGAAAGTGGCTGAAACATTTAAATCCAGCCATGGTCAGTGCAGCTGTAGCACTGGCCATTGGCTGGAGCTGGGTGACCTCACTGGATCACCCTCCCTCAGCTTCAGTAGCTCTGATTGGAGAGACCGGCCTTGTGACTGATCTCTCGAATCACCGTGGACCTGGGGCCGGAGACTGCCCCCATCAGCTTCACTTGTCGGTTCTGCAGAGCAGCACGCCAGCATAGTGAGTGTATACAGTGCAATGGCAGGGCGACAAGCTCCGGTCCCATGCTGTTATGTGACCGGAGCATGGGACCCGGAAGTTGCCGCGCTGCCATTGTACTGTATGAAACCAACAAAAAGCCTCCCGATCCGCCGCCGCTGCCCTCCTTCATCTGCCACCGCTCTCCCCGATCGGCTGCCCGCACCCCCTCTCATGATCGGCTGCCCGCCCCCTCGTGGTCGGCTGCCCGCGCCCCCTCTTGTGATCGGCTGCCCGCACCCTCGTCATCGGCTGCCCGCCCCCTCCCCCTCATGATCGGCTGCCCTCCCCCTCGTGATAGGATGCCCGCCCCCTTGTGATCAGCAGCCCTCCCCCTCGTGATCAGCAGCCCACCCCCTCTCGTGATCGGCTGCCCGCCCCCTCGTGATCGGCTGCCCGCACCCCCTCTCATGATCGGCTGCCCGCCCCCTCGTGATCGGCTGCCCGCACCCTCGTCATCGGCTGCCCGCCCCCTCCCCCTCATGATTGGCTGCCCTCCCCCTCGTGATCGGCTGCCCTCCCCCTCGTGATAGGATGCCCGCCACCTTGTGATCAGCAGCCCTCCCCCTCGTGATCAGCTGCCCTCCCCCTCGTGATCGGCTGCCCTACCCCTCGTGATCGGCTGCCCGCCCCCTCGTGATCGGCTGCCCGCCCCCTCCCCTCCGTGATGTGCTGCCCCCTCCCCCTCGTGATGTGTGCTCCCTCCCCTGTCACCCCCGTGATGTGCGCTCCCTCCCCTGTCACCACCGTGATGTGCGCTCCTTCCCCTGTTACCCCCGTGATGTACGCTCTCTCCCCTGTCACCCCCATGATGTGCGCTCCCTCCCCTGTCACCCCGTGATGTGCGCTCCCACACCTGTCACCCCCGTGTTGTGCGCTCCCACACCTGTCACCCCCGTGATGTGCGCTCCCACACCTGTTACCCCCGTGATGTGTGCTCTGCTCACCTGTCACCCCCGTGATGTGTGCTCCCTCACCTGTCACCCCTGTGATGTGTGCTCCCTCACCTGTCACCCCCGTGATGTGTGCTCCCTCACCTGTCACCTCCGTGATGTGTGCTCCCTCACCTATCACCCCCGTGATGTGTGCTCCCTCACCTGTCACCCCCGTGATGTGTGCTCCCTCACCTGTCACCCCCGTGATGTGTGTTCCCTCACCTGTCACTCCCGTGATGTGCGCTCCCTCCCCTGTCACCCCCGTGATGTGCGCTCCCTCCCCTGTCACCCCCATGATGTGCGCTCCCTCACCTGTCACCCCCGTGATCTGTGCTCCCTCACCTGTCACCCCCATGATTTGTGCTCCCTCACCTGTCACCCCCGTGATGTGTGCTCCTTCACCTGTCACCCCCGTGATGTGTGCTCCCTCACCTGTCACCCCCGTGATGTGTGCTCCCTCACCTGTCACCCCCGTGATCTGCGCTCCCTCACCTGTCACCCCCTGTGATCTGCTGTCCGCTCTCCCCCCACCTCTCACCCCCGTGATCTGTGCTCTGCTCACCTGTCACCCCCGTGATCTGTGCTCTGCTCACCTGTCACCCCTGTGATCTGTTCTCCCCCACCTGTCACCCCCGTGATCTGCTGACCACTCTCCGCTCACCTGTCCATCCTGTAAGGTAAATATCCCCAATCTCACCACCTACTCCAACTCCCCTTCCCCCCCATCCCCCATGCTCCACCGCTCCTGCATCCACTGTGCCCTCTCCCATCCGCCGCCACCCTATCCCAGCCGCCGCCGTCTCATATTCACAGATGCTCCCTTTTTATGCTGTTGCCCCCCAACTGCTGCCACCCCCCATCTGCCGCCCCCCCTCCATCTGCCGCTGCTCTGATCCATCCTGTAACTATTGTTTGTGGCTCTTTTTAACTATCCCTAATCGCATCTCCTACTCCCCCCCCCTCCTCCCGCACCTGCTTGCCGCCAAGTGCTGATCAGCTACGTGATTGGCTGATCAGGTACATAATTGTTGCTCGAGTTTTTGCTTTTTTTTGTGCACCCCAAATAAAAAAAAAGACAAACTTGAACAATTAGGTACCTGATCAGCAATCGTCCTGCAGTCGTACTCGACTTTGGACAGGACTTTTTTTCCATCCCACCTAGTCCCCCCCCCCTTTTTGCAGAACATCCGTGCGTGCGCCCTGATTTTTTTTTTTTATGCCATGGGGTCTAGTTTCCAAAATGGGGTCACATGTGGGGGAGCTCCACTGTTTCGGCACCTCAGGGGGTCTCCAAACACAACATGGAATACGCTAATTATCCCAGACAATTTTGCGTTTGAAAAGTCAAATGACGCTCCTTGCATTCCGAGCCCTGCTGTGCGCCCAAACATTTCATTTCTACCACATATGAGGTATCTGTGTACTCAGCAGAAATTGCACCTTACATTTTACGGTGCAATTTTTCCTGATACCCTTGTGCAAAAAAAGCTATTTGGTTGAAGTAACAATTTCGTGGTAAATTTTTTTTTTTATTATTTTCACGGCTCAACTTTATTAACTTTTGTGAAGCCCCCACAGGTTCAAAGTGCTCAATAAACATCTAGATAAATTCCATGAGAGGTCTAGTTTACAAAATGGGGTCCCACGTGGGGGAGCTCCACTGTTTCAGCACCTCAGGGGCTCTCCAAACACAACATGGAATAAGCTAATTATCCCAGACAATTTTGCGTTTGAAAAGTCAGAAGATGCTCCTTGCATTCCGAGCCCTGCTGTGCGCCCAAACATTTGATTTCCACCATATATGACATATCTGTGTTCTCAGGAGAAATTGCACCATACATTTTAAGGTGCAATTTTTCCTGCTACCCTTGTGAAAAAAAGCTACCTGGTTGAAATAACAATTTCGTAGTAAAATATTTTTTTTTTATTTTCACGGCTCAACTTTATTAATTTTTGTGAAGCCCCCAGAGGTTCAAAGTGCTCAATAAACATCTAGATAAATTCCATGAGGGGTCTAGTTTCCAAAATGGGGTGACATGTGGGAAAGCTCCACTGTTTCGGCACCTCAGGGGCTCTCCAAACACAGCATGGTGCGGCTAACGATTCCAGCTAATTTTCTGTTCAAAAAGTCAAACGACGCTCCTTCCCTTCCAAGTCCTGCCGTGCGCCCAAACAGTGTTTTTTTGCCACATACAGTCAGGGCCAGAAATATTTGGACAGTGACACAAGTTTTGTTATTTTAGCTGTTTACAAAAACATGTTCAGAAATACAATTATATATATAATATGGGCTGAAAGTGCACACTCCCAGCTGCAATATGAGAGTTTTCACATCCAAATCGGAGAAAGGGTTTAGGAATCATAGCTCTGTAATGCATAGCCTCCTCTTTTTCAAGGGACCAAAAGTAATTGGACAAGGGACTCTAAGGGCTGCAATTAACTCTGAAGGTGTCTCCCTCGTTAACCTGTAATCAATGAAGTAGTTAAAAGGTCTGGGGTTGATTACAGGTGTGTGGTTTTGCATTTGGAAGCTGTTGCTGTGACCAGACAACATGCGGTCTAAGGAACTCTCAATTGAGGTGAAGCAGAACATCCTGAGGCTGTAAAAAAGAAAAAATCCATCAGAAAGATAGCAGACATGCTTGGAGTAGCAAAATCAACAGTCGGGTACATTCTGAGAAAAAAGGAATTGACTGGTGAGCTTGGGAACTCAAAAAGGCCTGGGCGTCCACGGATGACAACAGTGGTGGATGATCGCCGCATACTTTCTTTGGTGAAGAAGAACCCGTTCACAACATCAACTGAAGTCCAGAACACTCTCAGTGCAGTAGGTGTATCTGTCTCTAAGTCAACAGTAAAGAGAAGACTCCATGAAAGTAAATACAAAGGGTTCACATCTAGATGCAAACCATTCAGAAATTCCAAAAATAGACAGGCCAGAGTTAAATTTGCTGAAAAACACCTCATGAAGCCAGCTCAGTTCTGGAAAAGTATTCTATGGACAGATGAGACAAAGATCAACCTGTACCAGAATGATGGGAAGAAAAAAGTTTGGAGAAGAAAGGGAACGGCACATGATCCAAGGCACACCACATCCTCTGTAAAACATGGTGGAGGCAACGTGATGGAGGCAACGTGATGGCATGGGCATGCATGGCTTTCAATGGCACTGGGTCACTTGTGTTTATTGATGACATAACAGCAGACAAGAGTAGCCGGATGAATTCTGAAGTGTACCGGGATATACTTTCAGCCCAGATTCAGCCAAATGCCGCAAAGTTGATCGGACGGCGCTTCATAGTACAGATGGACAATGACCCCAAGCATACAGCCAAAGCTACCCAGGAGTTCATGAGTGCAAAAAAGTGGAACATTCTGCAATGGCCAAGTCAATCACCAGATCTTAACCCAATTGAGCATGCATTTCACTTGCTCAAATCCAGACTTAAGACGGAAAGACCCACAAACAAGCAAGACCTGAAGGCTGCGGCTGTAAAGGCCTGGCAAAGCATTAAGAAGGAGGAAACCCAGCGTTTGGTGATGTCCATGGGTTCCAGACTTAAGGCAGTGATTGCCTCCAAAGGATTCGCAACAAAATATTGAAAATAAAAATATTTTGTTTGGGTTTGGTTTATTTGTCCAATTACTTTTGACCTCCTAAAATGTGGAGTGTTTGTAAAGAAATGTGTACAATTCCTACAATTTCTATCAGATATTTTTGTTCAAACCTTCAAATTAAACGTTACAATCTGCACTTGAATTCTGTTGTAGAGGTTTCATTTCAAATCCAATGTGGTGGCATGCAGAACCCAACTCGCGAAAATTGTGTCACTGTCCAAATATTTCTGGACCTAACTGTATGAGGTATCTGCACGCTCAGAAGAAATTGCCCAACAAATTTTGGGGGTTCATTTAATTCTGCTACCCTTGTGAATATGTAATATTTGAGGCTAAATTAACATTTTTGTTGCAAAAAGTAAAATGTTCATTTTTTCCTTCCACATTGCTTGTTACTGTGAAGCACCTGAAGGGTTAATAACCTTCTTGAATGTGGTTTTGAGTAGCCTGAGGGGTGCCGTTTTTGGAATGGTGTCACTTTTGGGTGTTTTGTGTCACGTAGACCTTTCAAAATCGCTTCAAATTTGATGTGGTCCCTAAAAAAAGTGGCTTTGTAAATTTTGTTATAAAAATGAGAAATTGCTCATAAACTTTGAACCCCTATAACTTCCTTAATTTTTTTTTTCCCAAAATTGTTCTGATGTAAAGTAGACATGTGGGAAATGTTATTTATAAATTATTTTGTGTCATATGTCTCATTGGTTTTAGAGCATAAAAATTAAAAGTTTGAAAATTACAACATTTTCAAAATTTTCGCGACATTTCCGTTTTTTCACAAAGAAACACAAAAAATATCGGCCTAAATTTACCACTAACTTGAAACCCAATATGTCACGAAAAAACAATCTCAGAATCACCGGGATCCGTTGAATCGTTCCAGAGTTATAGCCTCATAAAGTGACACTGGTCAAAATTGCAAAAAGTGGTCTGGTCTTTAGGGTCAAAATAGGCTTGGGGCTGAAGGGGTTAAATAGTCCATGCTGCTTCCAATAGGATCAAGAGAAACAGAGGGGTTCCCAAGTAGCTCTAGGCCGCAGGAGCCCATCAACAACAAGTGTGCACTGAGGACAGCGATCCCAAGTCACAGCTGGCACGGAGAACAATGGGAACGGGTACACCTGGGACCGGCACCAGCGGGTTCAAGTACCACCAAAGCAAAGTAAACAAAGCAAGTCAAACCACAACACTGGTGTGGACTGTTTCTTTGACGGTGTGTACTCACATAGACTGTGCCCCACTACAACCCCCATCGTCCACTGCTGGGGCCTGTCTCTGCTTGCAGAGGGCTCTAACCATCCAGGCTGCATCACTCAATCAGCCCCAGCAGAAATCTGCAGCAGTGGCCCCAAATAACCTGGCCGCACACCGCAAGTGGCGTAGTCAACAAAAACTCTTTTATTTTTATTTTCTTTTATTTAAAACCCCCTTTATTATTTACTCCAAAAGACACCGCCAGGGTCACGGAACCGGATCCCGCCACGGCTGATGTCCCCGGACTAGTCAGGCCCGGTTCTGTGTCCCCCGGCACTGGGGCAGGCGTGTCAGTACACAAACACTCTTTTCATTGCAGATCTGCAAGCAACATGAGCATAGGTCTGTCCACTTCTCGATACTGTTTCCTATCTACCCAAACATCAGGAAGCTGGTTCCTATGTGCACTTTTCTCCTCCTACCATGGGCTGTCTCCAGTAGTTAACCCTGTTTTCCGTTCACTTAAGCGGGCTTTGCACACTACGACATCGCAGGTGCGATGTCGGTGGGGTCAAATTGAAAATGACGTACTTCCGGCATCGCATGCGACATCGTAGTGTGTAAAGGCTCGATGATACGATTAACGAGCGCAAAAGCGTCGTAATCGTATCATCGGTGCAGCGTCGGCGTAATCCATGATTACGCTGACGCGACGGTCCGATGTTGTTCCTCGTTCCTGCGGCAGCACACATCGCTGTGTGTGAAGCCGCAGGAGCAAGGAACATCTCCTACCGGCATCACTGCGGCTTCCGTAGGATATGCGGAAGGAAGGAGGTGGGTGGGATGTTTACATCCCGCTCATCTCCGCCCCTCCGCTCCTATTGGCCGCCTGCCGTGTGACGTCGCAGTGACGCCATACGACCCGCCCCCTTAATAAGGAGGCGGGTCGCCGGCCAGAGCGACGGTCGCAGGACAGGTGAGTCCATGTGAAGCTTCCGTAGCAATAATGTTCGCTACGGCAGCTATCACAAGGATATCGCAGCTGTGACGGGGGCGGGGACTATCGCGCTCGGCATCGCAGCATCGGCCTGCGATGTCGCAGCGTGCAAAGTGCCCCTTAGTGTATGTCAACCACCAAATAGATAAAATTGCCTTCTTTTCAGTGAAAGCCGCCCAATCAGAATGCAACAGCAACCACCAATCGGAGGTAAGGGGGCGGGAAAGGGAACGTTATGGCATGCCTACGGGCTGTGTTGTAAGTCGCTAATGATGTCGTTGTAACGGTGTCAAATACACCGATGCATTCTGCGCAGCGGGAAACAAAGGACCAAAAAATGGTCTTGAAAGATTTGTAGCGATCAGCGTCCTCACATCGGGGGCCAGGTCACTGATGCGTGTCACACACTGCAATGTCGCTGGGGAGGTCGCTATTACGTCACAAAACCAGTGATGTTACAGCGATATCGCTAGCGATGTTGCAGTGTGTAAAGGGGCCTTAAGACCTTCCAGGACGGGGTGTTGACTGCTCCTCCACTGGTTTACTCGTACATCCCTCAATATAGTGTGGGTAAAATTCTAAAAAAAAGAGTGGACAGCAAACAACAGAGCATGAGAATAGGGACATTGCATTGACTTATTAGAGAAGTATTGACACTCAAAACAATTCTTTTTGCTAAGTATTAAGGGGTACTTTGCATGCTGCGACATCGCTAGCCGATGATAGCGATGCCGAGCGCGATAGTACCCGCCCCGTCGCACATGCGATATCTTGTGATAGCTGCCATAGCGAACATTATCGCTACGGCAGCTTCACATGCACTTACCTGCCCTGTGACGTTGCTCTTGCCGGCGACCCGCCTCCTTCCTAAGGGGGCGGGTCTTGCGGCGTCACAGCGACGTCACACGGCAGGCGGCCAATAGAAGCAGAGGGGCGGAGATGAGCGGGACGTAAACATCCCGCCCATCTCCTTCCTTCCGCATAGCCGGTGGAGGCAGGTAAGGAGAAGTTCCTCGCTCCTGCGGCTTCATATACAGCGATGTGTGCTGCCGCAGGAACGAGGAACAACATCGTACCTGTCGCTGCAGCGAAATTATGAAAATGACCGACATTACACAGATCACCGATTTCCGACGCTTTTGCGATCATTTATCGGTGCATCTAGGCTTTACACGTTGCGACGTCGCAGTAGCGATGTCGCAACGTGCAAAGTACCCCTTAAGGCTGCAAGACCATGATTTCCTATACGTGTTGAATGAGAAGGCAGGTATGCTTTCAATGCATTCTACTAATACTTTATGTAAAGACATTGCTATCTTTGTAATTCATTAATATAGTTATTCACGGTGCTTTTAATGTCCGGATGTAAATTTTATACAGTATAATGAGAAATGTACCTGTTCTATGTCCTATAAAGGTGCTTTATCATCCAAACTGGATGTGTTTAAAATGTTTCCTTACAAAATGAATGTTTACACTGCATAGTAATTCTGTGCAGCCTGCAGTTTACCATTCTATGTGTACTAAGTGCCACAAATCAATGTAACAGTCTCTGGAAAAGCAGAAATGTGTCCTGCTGGCTCTATGTCAAACACAAAACTCCCGCACTAAAATTGACAGGGTTTACCTGCTGCAGAGAGGCTGACATTTTACCAAGGTTTACCCCATATTTTTAACAAAACGTTACTTTAGAAAATACACATTTTCTTAATATAATATTTTATATGAAAGAGCTAACACCTTTTCAGCAGACATTGATTTTCTCCAAACAGTTGTAATGTAGTTGTCGCGGGCGGGGGCACAGACCACGTCAGGGGGGCTACTCGAGGCGCTCGGATCCGGGATCGTTGGCTGCGGCTCGAGTGGCGACAGGATCCGGGGCTCGTGCAGCAGCCCGCTGCCCACAACACCAATAAAAGGGGATATTTACAGGGAAAAAGTCTGTCAGTGACGCCACCCATGGGTCGCGGTGATGGCTGGTGGCACCGCCGCTACCTTGGTATGGAGCGCCCGGGGCTGATGGAGCGGGGCAGCAAGATGATATCCCCTCCACGGGTAGGGGAGGTGTAGTCCCGGGGCCCAGAGGATGGTGTGGGATTGCAGGGAGCAGGCAACTTACAGTTGTCGTGGTGCTGGATGAGCTGGTGCTGATTTGGACGGTCAGTAAACACACACAGTCCCTATTGTAAACCAAATTGCCAGTGACAGGTAGCCTCTGTCGGTTGCATTCGGGTCCCACACACAGATATACAGCCAGGGGCCCTTTCTTTTGCACTTTCTGTCTGTCTCTCTTGTCCGAACTAGTACGCTTGAAATGGCCTCCGGATCGGATCCCCTCTCTCAGCACCGGCAGGTTACAACCCTGCCCCGGTCTACCTCAGGTTCTCCGCGACCAAATCTCCGTCGCCTGTGGCCCTCACTGCCACCTAGCCGGCGTAGCTAGTCCAGTCGTCCGGTGGTCCGGGGCTCCAACCCCAACTACCACCCTCTCCAGGGAGCTCCAACTCCCTCCTGTCAGCTCTCCACTGACTACAGCTCAACTGCCCAATACTACTCTCTGTCACTTCCTGAGCTCTTCTCCTCGATCCCTCCCATTGTCCTGGGGGGGTGACTAGGCCCTGATTGGCTGGTGTATAGGTCGCGGGCGGGGAGGAGGGTGTCAGCACACCGCGCTCACCCCTTCTGCTCGGGTCCGGCAGCTGCTCAGTGGTGGCTCGAGCTGTGGGCCGGATCCCGGGGTTTCTCGAGCGACACTCCTCGCCCGTGAGTGAAAAGGGGATTTTGGTTGGGAGATTGTTTATTGTCCGTGACGCCACCCACGGTTGTGGTGATTTCACCACCGCTGCTCAATATGGGGATCCCGGGGAATGGTGATGCGGAGCAGCCAGTTGTTGTGTTGCCCCTCCGTGGGTAGGGGTTGGTGATCCCGGGGCCCAGTGGGGTGCAGGGGCGCAGGGGCAGCGCTGTGCCTTGCGGCACGGAGGTACTCACTCAGCCAGTAAACATGACACAGTTCTCGGTAAACAAACGGCTGGTTGGACGGGTCCCTCGGACGGTTCACGGTGCTGCGGTTCCCTGCAGTTAGCGGTGACGGTCTCTTCCCTGCACCTTTGAAATGTCTGTTTGGTAGCGGTGGATTCCCACCGGTTACCCGCTCCCCGACTACAATCTGTGCCGGAGGAGCTCCACACCTTGCCTGCAGGCGCCGGCCCTTGGAAACTGGTGCCTTGGCGGTGGCGGTGTTTCCCCGTTGTGGTTGGACCTTTGCCGTCAATCAGGACTTGCTTGTTGGGAGATCTGCGTCCCCTTCACTAACGGATTTAGCAATTTACAGCGACTCCAAGCCTTGCCGGGATCCGAAAAGCCCCTGCCTTGGTGCTGACTGCCCTTCGTATACTGCTCCAGACCCCCGGATACACACAGCCTCCGTGGTCCTTCCAGCAACCTCCAGACAGTCCCACTGCAGACCTTCACCACTGTCTGCTGACCTTGCTGACTCCGTCTGGGCACACAGCCACAGACCAACTTCAGGCTTTCTGTCACTTTCACTGCTGTTTCACTTCACTCTAGCTCCCTCCTGAGCTACACTCTGTTCACCTCCTACTCCTTTACTCCTCTTCACTCGAGCCCTGCCTGGGCTAATCTGCTTGGAACTTCCTGCCTCCAGAGCTGTGAACTCCTTGGTGGGCGGACGCCAACCGCCTGGCTCCACCCCCTGGTGTGCATCATCAGCCTCTGGAGGAAGGCAACAAGCATTTGTGGGTTAGCTGGTGTACCTGCAGGGAATGTGGGGTGTGTGTGTGTTGTTACCTGTGTCCCCTGGCTTGCCCAGGGCGACACATTCCCTCTTAGCAAAACGCAGACCGTCCTCGGGCTGCCCGTCCAACACCGGTTTTATTTTCCTTTTGTTTTCTGTAAATTTAAAAGGTATAACATCATAAACGGTAAATTATGTACATTTTTAATCATAACTCTTCCCAAGACGGGAGGCACATTTCTTTTAACGTTACAAACGGTTTACGGTTACGGTTTCCGCTCTCTCCCACCCAAGCAACCTGGCCCTGATGCTGCCCCTAAAACCCAGGCAGCACCCCTTGACCCACAGTCCAGCACAAGTTACCCAAGCGGGATCTGTCCTTGCCCTCCAGAGGGTAGCCACCGGTTCCTTTGGTGGCTGGGCCCTAGCCTGCTCTGCTGAGGGCCCTCCCTCCAACCTGCCTCTCCAGAGGCGGCATTGCGGAAAACGGTAACGGTAACCAACATATTTACATGCCACTTAACGTTTGAGGTGCCCTGCAAGTTCACGGGCTTGTCCATGGATAGTTCCCATGCAAAACTTTAAACGGTCCCCACGGGGACAACGGTGCCGGCTCCGGCCGGTTCAATCACAAGCAATCAGGTAAATCTTCGGTTATTATCATTTTCATTTTCAACTTTTAAACAAACTTAACTCAGTGGGGGTCCCAACGGGGACGGTGCAACGGGCATCCGCTGCCCTACTCGTACTTTTCTGCTGAGGTGGACCCATCCTCCGCCACCGGCACATCAAACATGCACTGACATGCCTGCGGTGACAGGGGTACCCGGTACCCATTTCCACCGGCACGCGGGGTATGGACAACCACGGGGTCCCACACATAGCGGGAACGCTCACTTGCCTCTTCAAACTCAGCAGCAGACCCGGGACTAGGGCCGGAGTCGTCATCTCGTGTTCCTGTGTCAGGCGGGTTGCCGCCAGCTGTCGCAGCCTCCTGGCCTCCAACATCCAGCACTTCAGCCCCTTCTACGGTAGCACGGAGCAGCAGATTAGACGAGCTGACATTAAGGCGCCTCATAAGTAACGGCAAGGGCGATGCATAGGCCGAGACTGGGTCGGGCCCCTCAGCCGCAGCGGCCGGTCCTGGTAGGACATAGGGACGTGGGTCACCAGTCGGTTCTGCTACATCCATTCCCCCTCCGTACCTCAGGGCAGTTGTAAGCAGCTCCTCCACCTCGTTGGTCCACTGCTCCATCATCCGGAAGATCTGATCCTGCTGACGCTGGTGGAATTGCATCACCCGGGCCTTCATCCAGGCCACAGTCTCGGGCTCAGGGTCTGGCACAGTCTCTACTGGGACTTCTGGCACCATGCTGTTAAGGGGTCACGGTTCCAGCGGTTCCCCCTGGTATACTTCAGGGACGTCCCGGACATCTGCAGCCGGCTGGTCCGCCGGAGCGGCTGGGCAGGGTATCGCTACCGGTTGGGCAGGTAGCGGGCCTAATGGTGGGGCGGCAGCAGCTATTACGGGTAGCAGGGAGAGAGGTAGGGTGAGCGGAAGCCGGCCGGGCCCCTCAGCTCCAACGGCCGATCCCTCAGGAATACAGGGGCGTGGGTCGCTTACCCGCTCCTCCAAATCCTCTTCTGCCTCGCGCCTCCACATAGCAGCCACCACGTCCGCCATGTCGGTCTCCCACTCCTCCAGGAGGAGTTGCATATGGGCCTGCAGACGGTTACTCAGCGGGACGGTCCGGTCCCTCAACCACGTCACCGTGCCGGGCGCGGGGCTTCCTCGTTGGGAGTTGGATCGTACATCTTGGCAATCGTGCCTTCCAGGAACCCAGTGTTGCTGCAGAGTCCTGGCGTCTCTGCTTTTATAGCTGCAGCTACATGCGTCCAGCCGCCATCGCGTCCCCCTTAGCTCTTTCCGGCCCCTCCTCTCTCAGGGCGGGGTTTTGGCCTTCGCGCCTCTACTGCTCGAGAAGACGCTCGAGCGGGAACTTTTCGCGCCAAAGATGGCGGCTTCTGAAATTTTTCTGCCAGATACCTCCGGCGGTAACAAGGCGCACCTCTACCAGACGGCAGAGCGGTAAGATCCTGTTCGTGACGCCAAGTTGTCGCGGGCGGGGAGGAGGGTGTCAGCACACCGCGCTCACCCCTTCTGCTCGGGTCCGGCAGCTGCTCAGTGGTGGCTCGAGCTGTGGGCTGGATCCCGGGGTTTCTCGAGCGACACTCCTCGCCCATGAGTGAAAAGGGGATTTTGGTTGGGAGATTGTTTATTGTCCGTGACGCCACCCACGGTTGTGGTGATTTCACCACCGCTGCTCAATATGGGGATCCCGGGGATGGTGATGCGGAGCAGCCAGTTGTTGTGTTGCCCCTCCGTGGGTAGGGGTTGGTGATCCCGGGGCCCAGTGGGGTGCAGGGGCGCAGGGGCAGCGCTGTGCCTTGCGGCACGGAGGTACTCACTCAGCCAGTAAACACGACACAGTTCTCGGTAAACAAACGGCTGGTTGGACGGGTCCCTCGGACGGTTCACGGTGCTGCGGTTCCCTGCAGTTAGCGGTGACGGTCTCTTCCCTGCACCTTTGAAATGTCTGTTTGGTAGCGGTGGATTCCCACCGGTTACCCGCTCCTCGACTACAATCTGTGCCGGAGGAGCTCCACACCTTGCCCGCAGGCGCCGGCCCTGGGAAACTGGTGCCTTGGCGGTGGCGGTGTTTCCCCGTTGTGGTTGGACCTTTGCCGTCAATCAGGACTTGCTTGTTGGGAGATCTGCGTGCCCTTCACTAACGGATTTAGCAATTTACAGCGACTCCAAGCCTTGCCGGGATCCGAAAAGCCCCTGCCTTGGTGCTGACTGCCCTTCGTATACTGCTCCAGACCCCTGGATACACACAGCCTCCGTGGTCCTTCCAGCAACCTCCAGACAGTCCCACTGCAGACCTTCACCACTGTCTGCTGACCTTGCTGACTCCGTCTGGGCACACAGCCACAGACCAACTTCAGGCTTTCTGTCACTTTCACTGCTGTTTCACTTCACTCTAGCTCCCTCCTGAGCTACACTCTGTTCACTTCCTACTCCTTTACTCCTCTTCACTCGAGCCCTGCCTGGGCTAATCTGCTTGGAACTTCCTGCCTCCAGAGCTGTGAACTCCTTGGTGGGCGGACGCCAACCGCCTGGCTCCACCCCCTGGTGTGCATCATCAGCCTCTGGAGGAAGGCAACAAGGATTTGTGGGTTAGCTGGTGTACCTGCAGGGAATGTGGGGTGTGTGTGTGTTGTTACCTGTGTCCCCTGGCTTGCCCAGGGCGACACATATACCTGTGTGGGGACTGTGTTGGTGCCAAAGTGGAGAGTGGCCTGCATTTTGGTGGATTTGTGCAGGCTCTGTGACAACCTGGTTTTGCCAGGGCGTCACATTGGCATCAGCGTCCCTGCGATGTCCCTCTTTCTCTACCAGCAGGGATGCTGATGCACTCACCCTCATTCAGTGCAGACCTCCCCGGTGTCCTCTGCCGTGTTTTCCAGCTTCCTGGTACTGGGCACGCTGCACAGGTCTCTAGGGAGCATACTCCCAGCCTCTTAGAGGGGCAGCATGCTTAATCTGGAAGTGCCTCTAGCTGATGGCTGAGAGGCACTAATTACTTAAGGCATCCTTCCCCTTAGGGAGGTGCCTGAGCAACAAGTTTCCTGGCATGTTAGAGCTGCTCTGCACATCTGTATTCAGTGCCTGTATCTTGAACCTGTATTCTGTAACCTCTACCAAGCCTGAACCCGAACCTGCCCTGCCTGTCTGAACACGAACCTGTCCTACCAGCCTGAAGCTGTATCTGTCCATCCACTCAGAACCAGCCATGCAGTTTGGATCTCCTGTCCGGTCAGAGCCAGCCATCCAGTTTGAACCAGTACTAGAATCCACCCTGCCTAACTGTGATTCCTATCCAGCCCTACCAGTTATCCTAAGCCCCGTATCTGCGTTCCTTACTCCTGCGTTCAGCTGCTGCAGTCCGGGGTCTGTCCTGGAATTGTACCTGATGTTTACTGACAGCCAAGTCCAACCTCACCATCAGAGGCTCTGGTGGATACCTGGTAGGCACTTAGTCATGCCTCTCCAAGGTAAGCCCAGTCTGTGGCGCAGTGGTCCACATATACAGGCATTACAAATTCTCATGCAATGGACCCCGCTGTTATGATCCAGAACCATGGAAGATCACAATAGATCATTGGCAAAAAAGGTGACAAGAGCATTGGCAACTAATCTGGCCGCCATCACCTTACTAACCATCAACACTAGAAGTAGCTGAGGGGTGAACTAACATTCTATACACCGCGAACCCAGATGGAGAACTAGCTATCCTAAAGGAAGGAAGGATGAATAGCTCTCTGCCTCAGAAATAGACCGCAAAGGTATAGCAAGCCCCCCACATTCAAAGACTACAGTGATATAGGAAAACACAATACACAGATGGCTGATAGGATTAGCAAAGGTGAGGCCCCATTGACTAAATAGGAAAGGATAGGAAAGGGGCTGATGGTGGCTAGAGAAAAAACCCTACAAAAATCCAAATACCTGATAGTACAAAAAGTCCTCAGATCGCACGATCTAAACTCCGTCCTATATCAGGCGCTCTTGTCAAACCAATGAACAGAAAGCAGGAACAATTACAAATTCAAGAAGCAACAAACACATGGACTATAGGAGCAATACTCCAAACATAGCTGCAGGGAACTTCCCAGCTAAGCAACAGAGAGGGAAGATTCCTGCATGCAAATGAACTGACAATAACCACAGTAAATGACAAACCCAGATAAGATCAAAAAGAACAAAACAACATAAGTAAGAACAAGCACTTATCTGGGGTAGATGTGGTCTGGAGCAAGATGAGAAGGCTGGTAAACCAAAGAACAAATGACAACCGGCTCAGACTGCTAGCAGACCAAGGTTTAAATAGGCAGAGAGTTAGCAATGGAAACGCCCATTGCTCCAGCACACCTGGTCTCTGTCCAAACCATTCCTGGCCACAGGAGGGAGCCTCATAGCAGCGAAAGCATAACTGACATTCACAACACCTCGCTGACTCAAGGACTCCACACCTTGCTCAACTTCTTCACGAGATGACCTGTCAATGGTATCAACAGGACCAAATCCTGTCATACTTGTCAACTATGAACCATTGTCTAATTGCTCGGACTCCAGCCACTGTGTCTTCACCTGTATCAATTGCAGCTACTTTGGCATAAGGGATCCCTTAACGCAGGAACTGCAAGCCTTCTTGGAGGTGTTCCATAAGGTCTTTGATGAGCCGAGACGAATCACCTCAGCAGTGTTGGCACTTCTCAGACAGCGTCATAGTAGTCTAACCAAGGTTTAATATGCTGTACGTTTCTGCATACGGAATTCCTGGGGTCAGCTACTGCAGTCCAGGGACTGCCCTGGAGTGGAACCTGGTGTCTACTGGCAACCAAATCAAACCTCACCACCAGAGGCTCTGCTGAGTACCTGGTAGGCACTTAGTCATACCTTTCCAAGGTAAGTCCGGTCTGTGGCGCAGTGGGTCCACAGTCATGTGTGTGATAACTGTCATACTTCAATGTCAACAGTCACCCTGATAATATTCATACTGTCTAAAACTGTGCTTTCCAACCACTAGTCTTCTATTTGTTGCAAAACTATAACTCACAGGATGGTATTTCAAAGTTTGGGACATAATTTTTGTAGCTACTGAAGAGATATGACCTCAGGTGTTTTAATTTTTCTTTTGCAGCGTCATTTCTAGCCTATATAATGGAAAGTCAGGATTGACATGAAAAAAGGCAGAAATTTAGATTAGGAGCCAGTTGAGATTTATACCTTGGCGTGGTAACTGGGGTCGAGTAAATTTGGCCAATTTTATTTGCAAAATAACACAGTTCTTCTCAAAACAATTTTTAATGTTTTCTGTAATGCATATTATTATTTCAATATTCCCTATTTACATCCTTCAGTTAGTTTTCCCTCCCCTTTACTTGAGTGCAACTGTTATTTTGGATAATGTGTGCTATGTTCAGTTTGCGTCAGACCTTCAATTTAGGAAGTGCCGGCAATTCTTCTATGGAATCTCAGGTTTTGGGACATGAATTTTGCAGCTGCTGAAGAGATATACGTTGGTAATTACTGTCCTCAACCCTTTTAACCCAAAGCTGTATTTACAAATATGTGCTAGGTTATAGATGACTTCATTGCCTTGAGTGGTCAACCCCTAGCAGAAGCTAAGCCCCCAGATAATAATGGGTGTGCCATGTACAATAGGGCTGTTTACTCTATGCATTGCCATTGTTTACACAGGAGTCAGGGTAAATCCTCAGTTACTGGTCATTTCTATAATTATGTGTTGCAGCTAAGGCATCAGTAGATTTTACAGACAGTCATAAAATCAACTTTATGTCTAAAACTGTATGCAGACGTCTCTACTCAGCAATTTTAATTTTTGATATGCTCACAAGTAGAACGATTGGCCTCTGACCAGGTCAAAAGAATTTACCAGATACAGCATATTTAGTTGTCAACCGACTAAAATCCAGAGTCATCACGAGAGTAATGCCTAGGACACAAGGTGAGAAAAATGGTGCGAGTGGAATGCGATAAAAAAAATCGCATTCCACTTGGACCAATATTACTCTATAGGTCACTCTAATGATTATTTTCTCCACCCTAATTGGACTGAGAAAACAGTTGCAGCATGCTGTGGGTGCAATGCGATCCTATTTCACTTGCACCCATTCAAGTCTATGGGGCGAGAGAAACATCGCACTGCACTCACATTAAACTGGTGTAATGCGAGCGCAGTGCAAGAATCGTAATAGCCGGCAACGGAGGAGATAATGAGATAAATCCCTCCCTCTCCTCCGCAGTGCTGGCCCTCCCCTTCGTACCGCCAGCTCTCCCCTCCGCAACGCCTGCTTATCCCTCTGCAGCTGTGGTCTGATCGCACGATCGACCCACAGTCATATGACACTCGCATGACACTCAGCTCCTGCTGTGCTGCGAGCGCGAGCTGAGTGTCATGCGAGGACTCGCACATAAACCTGTGTGGCCTTATCCTGAAGTTGCAGACACATAAGCGTATGGCATCCGATGTGAGAGCAATGGATGCGATATGCTAATGACTCTCGGTTCAGGCTCTGCTGCGAGCATGAACAGAGTGTCATGCAACTGTGACCGGATCTTGCAATCGGGTCACAGCTGTGATGTGAAGGAGAAGGAGGGGTTAATCCCCCCATCTCCTCCATTGTCAGCCTGTGCATATATCGCACTGCACTGGGATAACATCCGAGTGCAGTCCGATGTTTCTCTCGCACCCATACGCTTGAATGGGTGCGAGTGATACGGCTCTCGGAAACAATCGCAGCATTTAGGGCTGCGAAAAAAATTGCTGATCTGAGCTGCAGCATTGTCTAATATGGGGCCAAGTGCAATGTGAGATTTTCTCGCATTGTACTCATCCGATTTATACTCTTGTGTGAGCGTACCCTAATGGAACCTATCTGCTATGTTTACAAGACCACCATAAACAAGTCCTTTTAGGTCAACAAAGATATAATTTAGCATTTCCGTAGGGTAGGAGTGGTGGAAAGGTCTGCCTGATACCCCAGACATGAAACTGACTGAGGATTCTGCTGGAAAACACCACGTCTGTGGCCATAGTGACTGTACTATAATGCAGAATGTGGAGACTCCAGATCCTAGACCCCCATCACTCACCACCATCTTATCTTGCCTAATTGGGAGATCATAAAACTGCCAGTAAAAAAAACATTTGTAATGATAATTGACCAATCTGAAGGAGCACATCTTACATCATAGCATTAACCACTGGCTTGTCAGGCACAGATCTCAGCATTACTTTTAGGACTGCACAGAAGTAGTGACAGAAGCCGTAGTTTCACAAATTGTACTGATAAAGTGCTGATCCCTTCCTTTGTAGGCCAAATACATAAAATGGATGTCTGTTGAATGCTTGTTCAGCTGACAGCAGTTTCTTTTAAGTCTACCATCGACTTGCACACTTATCTGAGCGTACATGTTTTTTACAATATGAAAAATAATTCGGCAATCACAGACGATGCTCCATTGGGATTAGAAAGTGTATATAAACAATGAATAATGATTGTACTAGATCTGCGGTTTAGCAGTTTATTCTATTGCCAGTAAAAAATGTAAAGTGTATGTTTTTAGCATATTCTTAATGTCAATAAAACAACTGCTAGATAGCAGATCCCATCCATTTACACTTTCTAATCCCAATGGAGCATCTTCTGTGATTGCCAAAGTATTTTTCTTATCTATACAATGCAGATGAGTAACAAATTGAGGATATCCCCGGTGATATGACATGGCACAGAGTGTACATTCCTGTATTGACTTAAGGTCCAGTCACACTAAGCAACTTACCAGCGATCCCAACAACGATAGGGATCGCTGGTAAGTTGCTAGGAGGTTGCTGGTGAGATGTCACACTGCCACGCTCCAGCGATCCCACCAGCAACCTGACCTGGCAGGGATCGCTGGAGCGTCGCTACACGAGTTGCTGGTGAGCTCACCAGCAACCAGTGACCAGCCCCCAGCGCCGCGTGGAAGATGCTGCGCTTGGTAACTAAGGTAAATATCGGGTAACCAACCCGATATTTACCTTGGTTACCAGCTCACGCAGCTACACGTGCAGAGAGCAGGGAGCAGCGCACACTGAGCGCTGGCTCCCTGCTCTCCTAGTACAGCACACATCGGGTTAATTACCCGATGTGTGCTGCAGCTAAATGTGCACAGAGCAGGGAGCAGCGCACAATGCTTAGCGCTGGCTCCCTGCTCTCCTAGTACAGCACACATCGGGTTAATTACCCGATGTATGCTGCAGCTAAATGTGCACAGAGCAGGGAGCAGCGCACAATGCTTAGCGCTGGCTCCTTGCTCTCCTAGCTGCAGGACACATCAGGTTAATTAACCCGATGTGTTCTGCAGCTACATGTGCACAGAGCAGGAGCCGGCACTGACAGTGAGAGCGGCGGAGGCTGGTAACAAAGGTAAATATCGGGTAACCAAGGACAGGGCTTCTTGGTTACCCGATGTTTACTGTGGTTACCAGCCTCCGCAGAAGCCGGCTCCTGCTGCCTGCACATTTAGTTGTTGCTGTCTCGCTGTCACACACAGCGATCTGTGCTTCACAGCGGGACAGCAACAACTAAAAAATGGCCCAGGACATTCAGCAACAACCAAAGACCTCACAGCAGGGGCCAGGTTGTTGCTGGATGTCACACACAGCAACATCGCTAGCAACGTCACAAAAGTTGTTCGTTAGCAGCGATGTTGCTAGCGATGTTGCTTAGTGTGACGGGGCCTTAACGCCAAAGAGTTATATGGAGCTCTGCCCATGATTTATACAAGACCTCAAGATGAGATCATATGCCATTATTCTTTCTAGTGTCATGTATCTGACTTATCAGACAAACTTTCTTAATTGCTTGGAAATCCTCAGGGCTTGTTGAAACAAAGTACGCATGTGCAAGTTCCATATTACAGTGGAAACCCGTGAGAAATTCCATACATACCGCTGACCGGCAGTTACCTATGGAGCCTCATACTGAGAAAGTTCTCAGAACGAGGCTCCTTTAAAATCGATGAGCTTCATGAGACATTACTCTTTGGATTATGTCAGATCTTTCCGGATATAGTTTGAAGTAATAAGTTGGTGAATGAAAGTATGTGGGGGAGTCTTTATTCCAATAAACTTTTTTTTTTTTTAACTTTGTCTGTCTTTTCTAACTCTATACTTGCTGGGATAGTAATGTGGTTTCTGATAGACGCCTCTCCATTACTAACTCCTGGGCTTGATCTAATGGATGCACCATTTCTGGGGCGGCTGTAGGCTACTATTGTTAGGGTGCGAGGAGCCGAATAACCATACGACCATCCCACCATGATAATCTCAGCCCCCAGCTATGTGCTTTACTTTGTCTGATTATCAAAAATAGGGTGTAGCCCACGCCGTTTTTTATAAATTATTTATTTGAATTATTAAAAAAAAAAAATAGCATGGGAATCCCTCTATCTAGATAACTAGCAAAGGTAAAGCAGACAACTGAGAGTAGTAGCCCCCAGTTGTCATTTACCTGCATTGGTTATCAAAAATTGGCAGAAACCATTTTTTTTAATCGCTATTGTTCTTAACAGCGTACAGTCATCTTTTGCTTGCAATAACGCTTGTTGATTAATTGCGCTGCAGACTTTCAACAACCTTTATTAACATACGAACAGTACCAAACTCGGACACAGACTTTTTTTTTAAAAAAGTCCGTGTTTGAGTCCAAGCCTCGGACAGCCAGTGCTCGGTATGAACCCCAAACTTTACAGTTCAGGTTCGGTCACCCCTACATTTGATACTAGTGCTGAATTTATTAAAGAATTAACATTAAACGGTGGTCTTATATATAGTTCGATAATGTATAGAAACATCTTTTGAATACAGTTGTATACTGTATATGAGGTCTAAATGATGTTGCACAAAGCTCCTACCTATGTTCGCTCCACTAGTGTGCGAGGATACAAACAACTGCCAGACGCAGCGGCAACATCCACCTACGAGTAGAATCACAAGGCCCAGCCGGACTATGTGCCTCAGGCACCTGCCTATGTCCGCTCCACTAAGAGGTAAGGATACGGACCGCAGCCGAAGCTGTAAGGTATAAGAACGCTACCCTGCCGGTAGCGCTCACCTAGCATAGACAGAGAGATGCCTAGAGGGACGTGCACAGAGCGTTTACTCTCATGCATGAACCAAGAGGACTGAGCGCCGGGCGGCGTGCGTCAGGGTCTTATATAGACTCTGTGCCTCATCCAAGATGGAGGACACCAGAGCCAATCCGCTGACAGAATGACAGCAATGACGTCACGCTGGCCTATCACCGAGCAAAGCGTCACAAGCACATGACCAGCGACCAATCGGCATAGAAGGTGTCAGAGACATGTGACCATGTGTCACAAGCACATGACCAGCGGCCAATCAGCTTAGAAGATGTCAGAGACATGTGACCTCGTGTCAGCGATGATGTCACCTGCACATGTGCAATGGCTCCAAGATAGGACTTAGTCTCCAGCGCTTGCACATGTGCAGTAGCAAGAAATCCGAACATAATCTCCAGTGCCACAGCAACCGTAACACTGTCCCAAGCTAGCGGGCTCTATGCTATCCCTAACCAAACTCCTGATGGTGGATGGTGCTCTTGACCAGTCCTGATCTGATTCCACCTCCCCACGGGGAGGAACGGAACACAATTGAAATTAAACCCACAGATAAAGTCAGACAAGGGAAAACCACAACTCTGACACACAGTAAGAAAACACAAAGGTTAAGACAAAAAGAGTTTGAGGAGGAAAAACAAGAGCAGGAAGGAAGCTACAAAATAACAGGTGTAAACTCTACAATCACACTGAGCAATGAGAACAACTTTCACCAATAAGTCTGGGACTCCACACCTCACAGATCAACATAGACAAACTATAGCTGGCATGGGTGGAAGGATTCTAACAGCATAAATAGGAGTGGAGCAGATGTGATAGGCCTTCCACAACATGTGACGAAAGGAACAAGCAGAGAAGCAGAGATTAACTCTTATTAGCCCTTCTATGAATCAGCACACAGCAGGTCAACGACCAAGTCTACCTGTGTTGATCCCAGACACCAGACAAACCACAGAATCTGCAATCTGAAAAGAGACCAACACCACAAGCCAGTCGGCGAAATTTGTGCAACACTCTGTATAACACCTATGATCTTGAATATAAGGGCTGTCATTTACAGCGGGTGACATAAGTATTGAACACATCATCAATTTTCATGTCACCACCTTTAGTAATATATTTACTTAGAAAGTTAGTGACGTGTTTTATCATTTTATATGCATGGAATGCTATCACTTGAGAAAAAAAGCTCCGGCTTTTTAAACACATTATGTTTTGGACTGATGCAGCCAAATGCAGAGCTCTTTGTTTATTGATGCCTGGATGACTCGCTCCTGGTACAGTGTGCCCGCATAGATGTCAATCAGCTTCTATTGAATGCTATATACACATATCTGCATTAATACACTTACAGCGTGATATTCATTTTTTTCTTTTTTACCCTGTGACTGTAAATATGGGGGATTATAATTTGCTCATGTTTGTATTAATGGAAGACAGATCCCTGTAGAATTGGCTTCCCTCCATAGCATGCTAAAATCCATATCACACCATCCCTCTTTCTACTGTCTGTGACGAATTCCAGCTCAAATACTACAGTTCTGGTCAGTCCATACGTGGATTTTGTTTCATGAAAGTCTAAATTTGCCTTAAAGGGAACCTGACAGCTGATATATCTTATGGGCAGCATGTATCAGACATGGGCTGAATGAGCTCAGCCAGGAACGTTTGACACTGAATTGCTGCGACGTTTCACTAAGCATTGCGCTCCATATACAGACCATGAGAATCACTAGTGTGAACTCGGCCTAAGTTTGAAAAGACGTTGAGTACACAGCGGTTTCTGCTGAAGAATGCTCAGCCTGATTGTTTTATATTCATGGGACCCATATGATTAATGTTATACAATCATTGGACTTGCTGGATACAATTTAAAGTAATTTTTCCTTTGGCGGCATAGAGTTTAATATTTAAAGTTGCAAATAGTCACTATTGAGTCACAACAGCAATGTTACATTGTGAAAAAATTGTTGCAAATTGTGTGCACCTTTGTATCTTGTTCCTGCAGCATTATTGTAGGACTCAATACAATCCTATGGAATCTGTTATCTAACAGTCTGAAATTGACTTCTATGGCTATAATTAATGCATGACAGCATCTCAGCACACAACATTAGCACGCGCTTGATTAATTGCAGTTGCATTGGGTTCTATTCTATACTATTGTTTGACTCAATTCATTCCTATGGGATACAACTGTGAATTCGCTGCATCATCCCTGAGCTAAGCAAACCTTATGCTTGCAAGTTTTCTTAAAAATTGTCATTACCAGTTGTCTCTGCGAATTGTTATGTTATATATATATATATATATATATATATATATATATATATACAAACAGTTGGAACCACAAGTTTACATCCACTATCTAAAAAGACACATCTGCATGTTTTTCTCGCTATCTGATATGAAATAAGAATAAACCTTTCCCATATTAGAGCAATTAGGAACAAAAATTATTTATATTTTCCAAATGCCAGAATAATGAGAGAGAGAGAATGTTTCAAGGCATTTTTATTACTTTCTGCAAAGTTAAAAGTTTCCATACATTTCATTAGTATTTGGTACCATTGCCCTTAAAGTGTATGACTTGTGTGAAACATTTTGGATCTCCTTCCACAAGCTTCTCACAATAGTTGGTAGGAATTTGGGCCGATTCCTCCTGACAGAACTGGTGTAACTGAGCCATGTTTGTAGGTCGCCTTGCTCGCTCCTGACTTTTCAACTTTGCCTATAAATTTTGAATAGGATTAAGATCAGGATTTTGTGATGGCCACTCCAAAACATTAACTTTGGTAGTCTAAAGTCACTTTGTAATCAGTTTGGCAGTATGCTTCGGGTCATTGTCCTTATGGAAGACCCATTTTCGCCCAAGCTTTAAGTTCCTGGCTGATATTTTGAGATGTTGCTTCAGTATTGTCACAAGCTTTTTTCCTCATGCTACCATCTATTTTGTGAAATGCACTAGTCCCTCCTGCAGTAAAATAACCCCACAACATGATGCTGCCACCCCCGTGTTTCACACTTGGAATGGTGTTCTAAGGCTTCAAAGCATATAACTGTTTGTACATATAAAGGAGGCACCTTCAGGTATCGGGAAATTGCACCCAAGGATGAACCAGACTTGTGCAAGTCCACAAATCCCTTCCTGAGATCTTGGCTGATTTCTTTTGATTTTTCCATGATGCTACATAAAGAAGCAGTGTGTTTCAAGTGTGCATTAAAATACATACACATGTGTGTCACTAATTAACTCAAATGTTGCCAATATACCTATCAGAAGCTTCCAAAGACGTGACATCATCATATAGGCAGTCCCATACTGTTTAAAGGAATAGAGAAAAAAAGGGAACCAGCACGATCTGAAATTGGCATGCATCATATAAAAAGTGAAAATTCACAAATTTATTCCAACTGTACTATAATAAAAAAATGAGATTTTTAGCAAATAATTGATCAATTTTTTGAGCCACCCCTGCCAACGTCACGGCAAATCTCAATAGGGGGGTCCTACTCTACATTCTGTATTTCATGTGCCATGCGGCCTCCTAGATAAAGTTAAAAGCAGAACCATAATGGAGCACACATACCTGCAACCTGTATATAGCCGCTTCCATGTTGCAAAAAAGGCACTTGTGGATAGAGACCAGCCCAGGTCCCAGCATGTGGAGCAAGCCCTACACATACCAGGACTATATCAGAACTGATCCTCCCAGTGTCAAACAGCAACCATTGATAAAGGCGGACCAGATCCAAGAATGGTGCTTAATTAGCATTGCCTGTGGAAAGGGGTGAGGTAACTGAGTCTGAACAGCTACCAACAGGAGGAATATATTGCAAGCCAAAATCAGGCGTGCATGGTATGGTGTTGGTCAGGCACCAGATTTGTAGCATAACTACGGTCAAAACAGAGAAAAAAAGGGAACCAGCACGATCTGAAATTGGCATGCATCATATAAAAAGTGAAAATTCACAAATTTATTCCAACTGTACTATAATAAAAAAATGAGATTTTTAGCAAATAATTGATCAATTTTTTGAGCCACCCCTGCCAACGTCACGGCAAATCTCAATAGGGGGGTCCTACTCTACATTCTGTATTTCATGTGCCATGCGGCCTCCTAGATAAAGTTAAAAGCAGAACCATAATGGAGCACACATACCTGCAACCTGTATATAGCCGCTTCCATGCTGCAAAAAAGGCACTTGTGGATAGAGACCAGCCCAGGTCCCAGCATGTGGAGCAAGCCCTACACATACCAGGACTATATCAGAACTGATCCTCCCAGTGTCAAACAGCAACCATTGATAAAGGCGGACCAGATCCAAGAATGGTGCTTAATTAGCATTGCCTGTGGAAAGGGGTGAGGTAACTGAGTCTGAACAGCTACCAACAGGAGGAATATATTGCAAGCCAAAATCAGGCGTGCATGGTATGGTGTTGGTCAGGCACCAGATTTGTAGCATAACTACGGTCAAAACAGAGAAAAAAAGGGAACCAGCACGATCTGAAATTGGCATGCATCATATAAAAAGTGAAAATTCACAGATTTATTCCAACTGTACTATAATAAAAAAATGAGATTTTTAGCAAATAATTGATCAATTTTTTGAGCCACCCCTGCCAACGTCACGGCAAATCTCAATAGGGGGGTCCTACTCTACATTCTGTATTTCATGTGCCATGCGGCCTCCTAGATAAAGTTAAAAGCAGAACCATAATGGAGCACACATACCTGCAACCTGTATATAGCCGCTTCCATGTTGCAAAAAAGGCACTTGTGGATAGAGACCAGCCCAGGTCCCAGCATGTGGAGCAAGCCCTACACATACCAGGACTATATCAGAACTGATCCTCCCAGTGTCAAACAGCAACCATTGATAAAGGCGGACCAGATCCAAGAATGGTGCTTAATTAGTAGTACAGTTGGAATAAATCTGTGAATTTTCACTTTTTATATGATGCATGCCAATTTCAGATCGTGCTGGCTCCCCTCTCTCTCTGTTTGGTCGTAGTTATGCTACAAATTCTGGTGGCCGGTCACCACCATGCCATGCATGCCTGATTTTGGTTTGCTATGTATTCCTCCTGTTGGTAGCTGTTCAGATTCAGTTACCTCACCCCTTTCCACAGGCAATGCTAATTAAGCACCATCTTGGATCTGGTCCGCCTTTATCAATGGTTGCTGTTTGGCACTGGGAGGATCAGTTCTGATATAGTCCTGGTATGGTGCAGAGCTTGCTCCACATGCTGGGACCTGGGCTGGTCTCTATCCACAAGTGCCTTTTTTGCAACATAGAAGCGGTTATATACAGGTTACAGGTATGTGTGCTCTATTATGGTTCTGCTTTTAACTTTATCTAGGAGGCCGCATGGCACATGAAATACAGAATGTAGAGTAGGACCCCCCTATTGAGATTTGCCGTGACGTTGGCAGGGGTGGCTCAAAAAATTGATCAATTATTTGCTAAAAATCTCATTTTTTTTTTATTGTAGTACAGTTGGAATAAATCTGTGAATTTTCACTTTTTATATTATGCATGCCAATTTCAGATCATGCTGGCTCCCCTCTCTCTCTGTTTAAAGGAATAGTACTCTTAGTGTATGTAGAATTTTGACTCTCTCTCTCTCATTATTCTGGCATTTGGCAAATATAAATAATTTTGGTTCCTAATTGACCTAAAATGGTAAAGTTTTATACTAATTTCATGTCAGATAGTGAGAAAAACATGCAGATACGTCTTTTTAGACCCGCAACACACATCCGTTTTTTTTTTTAACGTGTGCGGTACGTATTTGCACGTACCGGAGACAGGTACACACGGAGACCCATGTTATTCAATGGTAGATGGCACACACACGTAAAATCACACGGAACGTGTGTCCATGTGATAAGTACGTGTGTGCGCTTTTCTGCACGGACAACATGTCCATTTTTGGCCGGCAGCACGCAGGCACGGACCCGCTAAAGTCTATGGGTCCATGCCTGCACGAACCGCACACGGAGTATGTCCGTGTTCAGCACGTTTCGTGCGTGTGCGTTTTTACACTAGCGATCTTATTTTTATTTTTTTTTTAAATTAAATTCAGTATACTTACCTTTTTTTCTGCTGTTCTCAGTCATACTTACATTGGCGCTCGTTTTTTTTCTTCCCCTGGCTCATACCGCTCCCCGATCACCAGCGCGGCGAGGAACAGCTGTGCAGAGAATACGCGGCAACAATTACTTTGAATATGCCGGCCGCTCATTAATCAATCTCGTATTCCCTGCTTTCCCCAGCCACAGATGCCTGTGAATGGTTGCAGTCAGACACGCCCCCCACGCTGAGTGACAGTTGTCTCACTGCACCCAATCACAGCAGCCGGTGGGCGTGTCTATACTGTGCAGTAAAATAAATAAATAAATAAATAAAAAAAACGGCGTACGGTCACCCACAATTTTAATACCAACCAGATAAAGCCATACGGCTGAAGGCTGGTATTCTCAGGATGGGGAGCCCCACGTTATGGGGAGCCCGCCAGCCTAACAATATCAGTCAGCAGCCGCCCAGAATTGCCGCATACATTATATGCGACAGTTCTGGGACTGTACCCGGCTCTTCCCGATTTGCCCTGGTGCATTGGCATTCAGGGTAATAAGGAGTTTTTGGCAGCCCATAGCTGCCAATAAGTCCTAGATTAATCATGTCAGGCGTCTCCACGAGATACCTTCCATGATTAATCTGTAAATTACAGTAAATAAACACACACACCCGAACAATCCTTTATTAGAAAAAAAAACACTAACAAATTGCCTTGTTCACCAATTTTATAAGCCCGAAAAAGCCCTCCATGTCCAGCGTAATCCAGGATGGTCCAGCGTCGCTTCCAGCTCTGCTGCATGAAGGTGACCAGAGCTGCAGAAGACACCACCGCTCCTGTCAGCTCCACGCAGGTAATGAAGGGAATAGCGCGATCAGCTGTATTCAGCCTTGGCCGCGAGTAACCTCAGTGACAGCTCAGTAGAGCTGGAAACGACGCTGGACCATCCTAGATTACGCCGGACATGGAGGGCTTTTTCGGGCTTATAAAATTAGTGAACAAGGCAATTTGTTAGTGTTTTTTTTCTAATAAAGGATTGTTCAGGTGTGTATGTTTATTTACTGTAATTTACAGATTAATCATGGAAGGTATCTCGGGGAGACGCCTGACATGATTAATCTAGGACTTATTGGCAGCTATGGGCTGCCAAAAACTCTTTATTACCCCGAATGCCAATGCACCAGGGCAAATCAGGAAGAGCCAGGTACAGTCCCAGAACTGTCGCATATAATGTATGCGGCAATTCTGGGCGGCTGCTGACTGATATTGTTAGGCTGGGGGGCTTCCCATAACGTGGAGCTCCCCATCCTGAGAATATCAGCCTTCAGCCGTATGGCTTTACCCTGGCTGGTATTAAAATTGTGGGGGACCGCACGCCGTTTTTTTAAATTATTTATTTATTTATTTTACTGCACAGTATAGACACGCCCACCGGCTGCTGTGATTGGGTGCAGTGACACAGCTGTCACTCAGCGTGGGGGCGTGTCTGACTGCAACCAATCACAGGCGCCTGTGGGTGGGGAAAGCAGGGAATACGAGATTGATTAATGAGCGGCCGGCATATTCAAAGTAATTGTTGCCGCGTATTCTCTGCACAGCTGTTCCTCGCCGCGCTGGTGATCGGGGAGCGGTAAGTATGAGAGAGGGCTGCTCACTTCAGTCACTCGGGGGATTAGCGGTCACTGGTGAATCCTTCACAGGTGACCGCTAATCAGTACGCGGCACACAGACAGAGCTGCGGCATGACAGTGAAGTTGGGTGAAGTTCACCCGAGTTCATTCTCATCGCGCAACTCTGTCTGCTGTCAGCCGACATGTATCAACGACATTGTGCAACACACAAACGGACATTCCACACGGACATTCCATGTACACATACACGGGCATTTTACACACAAACACGGACATTTCACACGTACACACGGCTCGCATACGCTATCACACGGATGCCATACATACCGGAGAAACGCCCCAAAAAAAACGGAACATGGACCCGAAAAACGGACCGTGTCAGACGGACGTTTTTTATGTGGAAGTGTGTTTTGGGCCTCAGATAGTGTATACACCGGTGCATCTTAATAAATTAGAATATCATCGAAAAGTAAATTTATTTCAGTAATTTGATACAAAAAGGGAAACACATATATTATAGAGTCATTACACACAGAGGGATCTATTTCAAGGATTTATTTCTGCTAATGTTGTTGATTATGGCTTACAGCCAATGAAAACCCAAAAGTCATTATCTTAGAAAATTAGAATATTATATAAGACCAACTGAAAAAATGATTTTACACTCAGAAATGTTGGTGCCTACTGAAAAGTATGTACAGTAAATGCACTGAATACTTGGTCGGGGCTCCTTTTGTATGAATTACTTTATCAATGTGGCGTGGCATTGAGGCGATCAGCCTGTGGCACTGCTGAGCTGTTATGGAAGCCCAGGTTGCTTTGATAGAAGCCTTCAGCTCGTCTGCATTGCTGGGTCTAGGGTCTCTCATCTTCCTCTTGACAGTGCTCTAAAATTTTCTTTTAGATGGCTGCACTGACTTTGGTCTTGATAAAACACAGTGGACCCAGGAGCGGACACTGACAGCTTGGGGCCCCTGTGCAAGAAATTGTGCTTGCCCCCCCCCTTTCTTCTATGGCAACAAAGCTGCAGATACATATATATATATGTATACATATATACACACACACATATATAAGATGAACCAGATTGTAAGACGCACCCCAAATTTAGAGATAAAACAAGTTAAAAAGATAGAATAAAAAAAATTGGGTCAGTCATACTCCAGTGGTGTCTTACTGTAGGGGGGCAGCAGCGGTGTTTGAGTAGGGCGATGCTGGCTGCTACATGATCGGCTGTGCTGGCTGCTGTGTGGCTGGCTGTGCTGGCTGTGTGAGGCAGGGTGGTGTGGCTGCTGTCCCAGATGGTGGTGGTGTCGACTTCAAAGAAATGCCCCCTGGAATCGGCGTCTGCGCAGATTGAGGTCTTGGCTCAATGACAATCCAATAGTGATGAGCGAGTCTGCTTGTTATTACTCGGTACTCGCACAAGTATCACTGTACTCGGGCTACTTGGCGGGGACCGAGTAATCTCGCGATACTCGTGCTGTACTCGTGGTCTTCATCCCTGCATGTTGGCGCTCTTTTGAGAGCCAGCCCTCATGCAGGGATTGGCTGGCAGACCACTGCAATGCCACAGCCCTGTTAGTTGTGGAATTGCAGTGATTGGCCGGCCCGCACAGCGTGACCGAGCCTTTATACCGGCGGGCGCGCTGTGCTCTGCTCACAGCCATCCAGACAGTCAGTGCAGGGAGAGGGTCGCTGCTTCAGGGAAAGGTTTGCGGCCCTTTATAGCTAGTTCCAGAGCAGGGCTGCAAACAGTGTGACCAGAAGTCCTTCTCAGGACTATTCTAGTTGTATACAGGCAGGCAGGGTATAGCCAGGTCGGAGTACAGTAGCAGAGTCCTTCTCAGGACTATTGTTGCTATATACAGGCAGGGTATAGCCAGGTCGGAATACAGGCTAGTGACCAGAAGAGTCCTTGTCAGGACTATTGTAGCAGTATACAGGCAGGCAGGCAGGCAGGGTATATAGCCATTCCTAGTGGTGACCGTATACCAGCCTTCATCATATCTGGGGCTGGTGTACACAGTCTAAAACAGTCCAGATAGTGTCAGACGTCTCAGTAATTGTCGCTCCTAAAAACCTGTTAGGTTCTTAGTGCGTCCGTGCTTGCATTTAAAAACCGCACGTGTGTGCCTGTCGGTGGCAGCGTACAGGTGCACTTGTGTGCGTTTTTCACAAACTATCTATTATATAACGCACAAGTGTAGTGTATAATACACGTCAGTCAGCAGTGGCTGATAGTGTCAGACTTCTCAGTAATTGTCGCTCCTAAAAACCTGTTAGGTTCTTATTGCGTCCGTGCTTGCATTTAAAAACCGCACGTGTGTGCCTGTCGGTGGCAGCGTACAGGTGCACTTGTGTGCGTTTTTCACAAACTATCTATTATATAACGCACAAGTCTAGTGTATAATACACGTCAGTCAGCAGTGGCTGATAGTGTCAGACTTCTCAGTAATTGTCGCTCCTAAAAACCTGTTAGGTTCTTAGTGCGTCCCTGCTTCCATTTAAAAACCGCACGTGTGTGCCTGTCGGTGGCAGCGTACAGGTGCACGATTTGCACAAACTTGGATATAACGCACAAGTCTAGTGAATACACGTCAGCACAGCATTGCAAAATGCGCAAGGGCGTTGGCAAGGAACAAGGAAGTGGACGTGATGGTGGTGCAGGCAGAGGCCTAGGTCGTGGGCAAGCTCTAATTTCGCCACAACAAAGGGCCACATCTAGTCGCTCGCACGTCCTGTCCCAAATTCTTGGGGACCGCAGCAGTACACCGCTCTTGAACCAAGACCAGTGTCAACAGGTTGTTAGTTGGATAGCGGATAATGCATCCAGTCAGATTGGCACCACCACAAACACTCTGTCTTCCACACGGTCAAGTGTCAGTAGCCGTGATACTGCACCGCACATTTCAGAACCTGATCCTCCTTCCTACCACAAGGCTGAGTACACGTCCTCGGACATTACTGATCCCACACTTGGACACTCGGAAGAGCTGTTCACGTTTCCATTCGCACATTCTGGCCTCTCGCCAGCTCATGTTGAAGTGGGTCATGAGGAGATCGTATGTACAGATGCCCAAATATTTGAGCAGCCACATTCTCACGAAGTTGGCAACGTGTCTCAACAAGGGGTGGACGATGATGAGACACAATTGTCAGGAAGTCAGGAGGAGGAGCAGGGTGCGGAAGAGGAAGACGACGTGGTGTATGATCCAGTAACTGACCCAACCTGGCAGGAGGATATGCAGAGCGAGGACAGCAGTGCACAGGGGGAGGGAGGCTTAGCATCCCAACAGGCAGTAAGAAGCAGGGTGGTGGCTCCAGGCAGAAGTCAGGCAACCGTTCCCCGGAACAACAACACGACACAAGGTGCCTGTACAAATGTTAGGTCTTCCCGAGTCTGGCAGTTTTTTAAGTTGGCTCCAGATGATTCTAAAAAGGCCATTTGCAACACCTGCCGTGCCAGCATCAGCAGGGGTACCAAAACTAGCAGCCTGACCACCACCAGCATGATCAGGCACATGTCAGCCAAGCACCCGACTTTGTGGGAAGTACAACAGAGTCGAGGAGCAGTGCTTGCTGATGTCACTGCTACGTCTTCGCTGGTTGTGCATGCGAGCCAATCCCCTGTCCATGCTGCCTGCGAACAAGCCTCCTCCGGTCCTGCACCTGCAGTTGCCTATGCAGAAATAACACCATCATCAAGCACGTCCTTGTCCCAGCGCAGCGTTCAGTTATCCATTCAGCAAACCTTTGAACGCAGGCGCAAATACACTGCCAACGCCCCACATGCCACAGTTCTAATTGCTAACATTTCGCGACTGCTTGCGCTGGAAATGTTGCCTTTTAGGCTGGTGGAGACAGAAGCATTCCGTGACCTGATGGCGGCAGCTGTCCCACGTTACTCGGTCCCCAGCCGCCACTATTTCTCCCGGTGTGCCGTCCCCGCGTTGCATAACCACGTGTCACAAAACATCACACGTGCCCTGAACAACGCTGTTTCACCCAAAGTCCACCTAACCACAGACACGTGGACAAGTGCTTGTGGGCAAGGCCGCTACATCTCGTTGACGGCACACTGGGTTAATATTGTGGAAGCTGGGACCCAGTCTGAGCGAGGGACGGCACACGTCCTTCCCACACCAAGGTTTGCAGGCCCTACCTCAGTCAGGGTTTCGTCCACACTCTACAGCTCCGGAATGTCATGCTCTTCAGCCTCCTCCTCCTCCTGCGCATCCTCATCCACTTTACCCTCCACACCAGTCCCAAGCTGGAAGCACTGCAGCACTGCCTCGGCAAAGCGGCAACAGGCTGTGCTGAAGCTAATCTGCATAGGTGACAAACCCCACAATGCAGAAGAGCTGTGGACAGCTCTGAAACAGCAGGCAGATCACTGGCTCACACCTCTGAACCTAAAGCCAGGAAAGGTCGTGTGTGACAATGGCCGGAACCTGGTGGCGGCTTTGAGGCGAGGCCAGCTGACACATGTTCCATGCGTGGCCCATGTGCTCAACCTCGTGGTTCAGCGGTTTCTAAAGTCATACCCAGAGCTGTCTGATCTGCTGGTAAAAGTTCGCCGCCTGTCTGCACATTTTCGAAAGTCACCTACTGCTTCAGCCGGCCTTGCCGGCATTCAGCGCCGTTTGCATCTTCCGGCTCACAGACTGGTGTGTGATGTCCTCACGCATTGGAATTCAACTCTGCACATGTTGGTCAGGATATGTGAGCAGAAGAGGGCAGTTGTTGAGTACCTGCATCACCTAAGCCGTCGGGAAATGGGTCAAACTCCACACATAACACCTGAGGAGTGGAGATGGATGTCCGACCTATGTACCAGCCTCCAAAACTTTGAGGACTCCACCAAGATGGTGAGTGGTGATGACGCCATTATTAGCGTCACCATAACGCTACTCTGCCTTCTAAAACGGTCTCTGCTCAAAAACAAACATGATGCATTGCAGGCGGAGCGCGATGAGTTGCAGCAAGAAACAGTAGTGGGTGTGGGTGATAACACACAGCCCAGCCTTGTCTCATCACAACGTGCAGTGGAGGACTATGACGAGGAGGAGGATGAAGACATGGAGCAACTCTCCGGCCAAATTGAGGATATGACATGCACACCAGTCATATCCTCGGTTCAGCGTGGCTGGCCAGAGGACAGGGTAGATGAGGAGGAGGAGGAGGACAGCATGTTCAGTCATCGTGTTGGTCAGGCTACTGAAGTCCTGGCTGTTAAGAGTCTGGCGCACATGGCTGACTTTATGGTAAGCTGCCTGTCTCGTGACCCTCGCGTTAAGAACATCTTGGCCGACAATCATTACTGGTTGGTAACACTGTTAGACCCACGCTACAAGGAGAACTTTATGTCTCTTATTCCCGAGGCGGAGAGGTCAACCAAAATGCAGCAGTTCCGGAAGGCCATAGTCACGGAAGTAGGCAAAGCATTCCCCTCACAAAACGCTAGCGGCATAGGTCAGGAATCAGTGGACAACCAAGGCATACAGCCGAGAGAGGCACAAGTCCAATCCGCCAGAGGTAGGGGAACAGTCTTTAAGATGCGGGACAGTTTTCTCAGCCCCTCACGTACCACAGCCCCTGAGGTGCGGGGTAGTGCCACAAGAAATACTAAGTTTGCCCAGATGCTCAAGGAGTACCTTGCAGATCGAACAACTGTACTCCGACATTCCTCTGTGCCTTACAATTATTGGGTATCCAAGGTGGACACGTGGCATGAATTGGCTCTCTACGCCTTGGAAGTCCTGGCCTGCCCTGCCGCTAGCGTTTTGTCAGAGCGTGTTTTTAGTGCCGCAGGTGGACTCATTACAGATAAACGCACCCGCCTGTCAACTGAAAATGCTGACAGGCTGACTCTGATCAAGATGAACAAGGGTTGGATTGGGCCAGACTTCACCACACCACCAGCAAATGAGAGCGGAATTTAAATTTGTAACGGGAATTTGCCATGTACCTCCACTCACCCATGGGTACACACTTCTGGACTTTGGATAATCGCTGGACTGCTCCTCCTTCTCCTCATGCGCCACCATGATGACCGTTACAATAGTTAGGCCTTTGTTTCAGGTATACCCCCAGTGGTAAATTTTTTCGCCCATTCTTTGCAGAATGGACATTACAACGACAGGAGACCCGCTCCTTTGCAATGGGAACAATGTTTTGAGGCCCTCATGCACGTCTCTATCCAGGGACAACGTGGAGCCTCCCAATTTTTGGCTGCCCTACCTAAGGGCTATACTATAATACACCCACTTCCTGACAATGGACACTTAATGTTTTGAGGCCCTCATGCACGTCTCTATCCAGGGACAACGTGGAGCCTCCCAATTTTTGGCTGCCCTGCCTAAGGGCTATACTATAATACACCCACTTCCTGACAATGGACACTTAATGTTTTGAGGCCCTCATGCACGTCTCTATCCAGGGACAACGTGGAGCCTCCCAATTTTTGGCTGCCCTGCCTAAGGGCTATACTATAATACACCCACTTCCTGACAATGGACACAATGTTTTGAGGCCCTCATGCACGTCTCTATCCAGGGACAACGTGGAGCCTCCCAATTTTTGGCTGCCCTGCCTAAGGGCTATACTATAATACACCCACTTCCTGACAATGGACATTTAATGTTTTGAGGCCCTCATGCACGTCTCTATCCAGGGACAACGTGGAGCTTCCCAATTTTTGGCTGCCCTGCCTAAGGACTATACTATAATGCACCCACTTCCTGACAATGGACACTTAATGTTTTGAGGCCCTTATGCACGTCTCTATCCAGGGACAACGTGGAGCCTCCCAATTTTTGGCTGCCCTGCCTAAGGGCTATACTATAATACACTCACTTCCTGACAATGGACACTTAATGTTTTGAGGCCCTCATGCACGTCTCTATCCAGGGACAACATGGAGCCTCCCAATTTTTGGCTGCCCTGCCTAAGGGCTATACTACAATAGACCCACTTCCTTACAATGGGCACTTCAGGTTTACAGGCCCTCATGCACGTCTCTATCCAGGGACAACGTGGAGCCTCCCAATTTTTGGCTGCCCTGCCAAAGGGCTATACTACAATAGACCCACTTCCTTACAATAGGCACTTCAGGTTTACAGGCCCTCATGCACGTCTCTATCCAGGGACAACGTGGAGCCTCCCAATTTTTGGCTGCCCTGCCAAAGGGCTATACTACAATAGACCCACTTCCTTACAATAGGCACTTCAGGTTTACAGGCCCTCATGCACGTCTCTATCCAGGGACAACGTGGAGCCTCCCAATTTTTGGCTGCCCTGCCTAAGGGCTATACTATAATACACCCACTTCCTGACAATGGACACTTAATGTTTTGAGGCCCTCATGCACGTCTCTATCCAGGGACAACGTGGAGCCTCCCAATTTTTGGCTGCCCTGCCTAAGGGCTATACTATAAGACACCCACTTCCTGACAATGGACACTTAATGTTTTGAGGCCCTCATGCACGTCTCTATCCAGGGACAACGTGGAGCCTCCCAATTTTTGGCTGCCCTGCCTAAGGGCTATACTATAATACACCCACTTCCTGACAATGGACACTTAATGTTTTGAGGCCCTCATGCACGTCTCTATCCAGGGACAACGTGGAGCCTCCCAATTTTTGGCTGCCCTGCCTAAGGGCTATGCTACAATAGACCCACTTCCTTACAATGAGCGCTTCAGGTTTACAGGCCCTCATGCACGTCTCTATCCAGGGACAACGTGGAGCCTCCCAATTTTTGGCTGCCCTGCCAAAGGGCTATACTACAATAGACCCACTTCCTTACAATAGGCACTTCAGGTTTACAGGCCCTCATGCACGTCTCTATCCAGGGACAATGTGGAGCCTCCCAATTTTTGGCTGCCCTGCCTAAGGGCTATACTATAATACACCCACTTCCTGACAATGGACACTTAATGTTTTGAGGCCCTCATGCACGTCTCTATCCAGGGACAACGTGGAGCCTCCCAATTTTTGGCTGCCCTGCCTAAAAGCTATACTATAATACACCCACTTCCTGACAATGGACACTTAATGTTTTGAGGCCCTCATGCACGTCTCTATCGAGGGACAACGTGGAGCCTCCCAATTTTTGGCTGCCCTGCCTAAGGGCTATACTATAATACACCCACTTCCTGACAATGGACACTTAATGTTTTGAGGCCCTCATGCACGTCTCTATCCAGGGACAACGTGGAGCTTCCCAATTTTTGGCTGCCCTGCCTAAGGACTATACTATAATACACCCACTTCCTGACAATGGACACTTAATGTTTTGAGGCCCTCATGCACGTCTCTATCGAGGGACAACGTGGAGCCTCCCAATTTTTGGCTGCCCTGCCTAAGGGCTATACTATAATACACCCACTTCCTGACAATGGACACAATGTTTTGAGGCCCTCATGCACGTCTCTATCCAGGGACAACGTGGAGCCTCCCAATTTTTGGCTGCCCTGCCTAAGGACTATACTATAATACACCCACTTCCTGACAATGGACACTTAATGTTTTGAGGCCCTCATGCACGTCTCTATCCAGGGACAACGTGGAGCCTCCCAATTTTTGGCCGCCCTGCCTAAGGGCTATACTATAATACACCCACTTCCTGACAATGGACACTTAATGTTTTGAGGCCCTCATGCACGTCTCTATCCAGGGACAACGTGGAGCTTCCCAATTTTTGGCTGCCCTGCCTAAGGACTATACTATAATACACCCACTTCCTGACAATGGACACTTAATGTTTTGAGGCCCTTATGCACGTCTCTATCCAGGGACAACGTGGAGCCTCCCAATTTTTGGCTGCCCTACCTAAGGGCTATACTATAATACACTCACTTCCTGACAATGGACACTTAATGTTTTGAGGCCCTCATGCACGTCTCTATCCAGGGACAACGTGGAGCCTCCCAATTTTTGGCTGCCCTGCCAAAGGGCTATACTACAATAGACCCACTTCCTTACAATAGGCACTTCAGGTTTACAGGCCCTCATGCACGTCTCTATCCAGGGACAACGTGGAGCCTCCCAATTTTTGGCTGCCCTGCCAAAGGGCTATACTACAATAGACCCACTTCCTTACAATAGGCACTTCAGGTTTACAGGCCCTCATGCACGTCTCTATCCAGGGACAACGTGGAGCCTCCCAATTTTTGGCTGCCCTGCCTAAGGGCTATACTATAATACACTCACTTCCTGACAATGGACACTTAATGTTTTGAGGCCCTCATGCACGTCTCTATCCAGGGACAACGTGGAGTCTCCCAATTTTTGGCTGCCCTGCCTAAGGGCTATACTACAATAGACCCACTTCCTTACAATGGGCACTTCAGGTTTACAGGCCCTCATGCACGTCTCTATCCAGGGACAACGTGGAGTCTCCCAATTTTTGGCTGCCCTGCCAAAGGGCTATACTACAATAGACCCACTTCCTTACAATAGGCACTTCAGGTTTACAGGCCCTCATGCACGTCTCTATCCAGGGACAACGTGGAGCCTCCCAATTTTTGGCTGCCCTGCCAAAGGGCTATACTACAATAGACCCACTTCCTTACAATAGGCACTTCAGGTTTACAGGCCCTCATGCACGTCTCTATCCAGGGACAACGTGGAGCCTCCCAATTTTTGGCTGCCCTGCCTAAGGGCTATACTATAATACACCCACTTCCTGACAATGGACACTTAATGTTTTGAGGCCCTCATGCACGTCTCTATCCAGGGACAACGTGGAGCCTCCCAATTTTTGGCTGCCCTGCCTAAGGGCTATACTATAATACACCCACTTCCTGACAATGGACACTTAATGTTTTGAGGCCCTCATGCACGTCTCTATCCAGGGACAACGTGGAGCCTCCCAATTTTTGGCTGCCCTGCCTAAGGGCTATACTACAATAGACCCACTTCCTTACAATGAGCACTTCAGGTTTACAGGCCCTCATGCACGTCTCTATCCAGGGACAACGTGGAGCCTCCCAATTTTTGGCTGCCCTGCCAAAGGGCTATACTACAATAGACCCACTTCCTTACAATAGGCACTTCAGGTTTACAGGCCCTCATGCACGTCTCTATCCAGGGACAACGTGGAGCCTCCCAATTTTTGGCTGCCCTGCCAAAGGGCTAAACTACAATAGACCCACTTCCTTACAATAGGCACTTCAGGTTTACAGGCCCTCATGCACGTCTGTATCCAGGGACAATGTGGAGCCTCCCAATTTTTGGCTGCCCTGCCTAAGGGCTATACTATAATACACCCACTTCCTGACAATGGACACTTAATGTTTTGAGGCCCTCATGCACGTCTCTATCCAGGGACAACGTGGAGCCTCCCAATTTTTGGCTGCCCTGCCTAAGGGCTATACTATAATACACCCACTTCCTGACAATGGACACTTAATGTTTTGAGGCCCTCATGCACGTCTCTATCCAGGGACAACGTGGAGCCTCCCAATTTTTGGCTGCCCTGCCTAAGGGCTATACTATAATACACCCACTTCCTGACAATGGACACTTAATGTTTTGAGGCCCTCATGCACGTCTCTATCCAGGGACAACGTGGAGCCTCCCAATTTTTGGCTGCCCTGCCTAAGGGCTATACTACAATAGACCCACTTCCTTACAAAGGGCACTTCAGGTTTACAGGCCCTCATGCACGTCTGTATGCAGGGGCATTGGTGAACCTCACAATTTTGGACTGCCCTGGCAAAGGAAAATACTACAAAGACTCACTTCCTCAAAATGGGCACATTAGACTCAGAGGCCTTTATGTACGTCTCTTCTCAGGGACATCGGAGTGCCACACAATGTTTTACGTAAAATCTTTCATGTATTAATCTCAAAAAGTAACATACATTAGCTCTATCTTACTATTGGGTATGTGCCCTTAACATTTCCGCCATGAAAATTCATTTTGTTGTCATTTTTGAAGGTTTTCTGGTGAGTCCGTAAAAATGGCATAAAACGCGGACAAAATTGTTCACAGCTGTGACTTTTGAGTGATAAATGCTTCAAGGGGTCTTCCCCATGCTGTTGCCATGTCATTTGAGCACTCTTCTGAGACTTTTGTGTCATTTTTAGGGTTTCTACATGCTGCCGGGGGTCATTTCACAAAAATACTCGGGTCTCCCATAGGATAACATTGGGCTCGGTGCTCGGGCCGAATACACGAGTATCTTGGGATGCTCGGCCCGAGCCTCGAGCACCCGAGCTTTTTAGTACTCGCTCATCACTACAATCCAAGATCTCATCTGCTCATATACCGACTCCTGGCGGCATTACTTAAAAATCGCACCGCCGACAGAGCATCTCACCCGCCGCTCCACACAGCTCCGCACCGCTGACAGAGCATTTTACAAGTCGCACTACCCTGCTCCACACAGCCCCTACAGCAGCCAGCATAGCCCCGCCAACAGAGCATCTCACACAATGCAGCCAGCACAGCCCCGCCGACAGAGCATCTCACCTGCCACAGAAAGCACAGTCCTGCACTGCCGACAGAGCATCTCATCTGATGCAGCCAGCACAGCTCCACACCGCCAACAGAGCATCTCACCCACCGCAGCCAGCACAGCCCCGCCGACAGAGCATCTCACCCGGCACAGCAAGCACAGCCCCACACCTCCAACAGAGCTTCTCACCCGACGCAGCCAGCACAGCCCCGCTCCGCCGACAGTGCATTCCACCCACCAGAGCCAGCACAGCCCTGCACCGCCCTGCTCCACACACCCCCAACCACAACCAGCACAGCACTCCCGGTAAGCTGCATTTGGATTTTAAGAAGCACCCATCATTTTCCTCCCAAATTTTTATGAGGAAGAGTGCGTATTATAATCCTAAATATACGGTATATATCTCACGAAATCCCCATACACAACACCTGTAATATACTACATCACTACACCCCCCATGTACAACACCTGTAATATACTACATCACTACACCTGTAATATACTACATCACTACACCTGTAATATACTACATCACTACACACCCATATACTACACATGTAATATACGTCGGCATGTGGATCACTGATTGTGGATATATAAGTGTGCAGAAAATGAATTAGGCCAGAAAATTTAGATTATGTGTGCTGCCCCGCGCTCGGCAGCCGAGCCGCTTGGGTCCGGACCTTCAGTGGGTGGCTCGAGGGTCTCCGGACCCGGTGGTCCTGCGGTCACTTCGATCAAAAGGGGGCTGGCGGTTTGGGGACGTAGGTGTACGGCCGAAGCCGTGTTAAGTTCGTGACACCACCCATGGGATGTGGTGAAGGTGGACACGACCGCTGCAATTACGGGGCACCCGGGGAGATGTTGCGCAGCAAGTTGTTAACCCCTCCGTGGGTAGGGATGGTGGCCTCAGGACCCGTTGGAGGATGTTTGGCGGTGCAGGGAGGTGGGCGGCCAGAGGGCACTGATGTACTCACTATTAGGAAACACAAGAGTCTCTGGTAAACCAAGGTGATGGTGGTCGGTGCCCGCAGCCGGCTGCAGTCTGGTCCCCCACCCGGCTGGTGGTCTCCATCTTTCTCCCGCACCTGTTGTGTGATGATGGACTACCTGCGCTTGCAACTTCAGGAGTCCGCTCCTGGCTTGTGGTTGCCTGAGGAGCCCTTTGCCCGCAGATGCTGGCCTGTGGGATCTCTCTGCCGTGGCAGTGGCTTTCTGTCCCCCTTGTTGGGCTGTTGTCTTCAGTCGGGACTTTGGGTGGGACAGGACCTCTAGTCCTGGCCGCAATCAGTTAATTAGCTAGCCCCCAGTAGCTTCTGGACCTAGCTTCAGCGTCTGAGTACCCCCCTTTGTGCTCAGGTTTCCGAGTCGGTTCCCTGGGTCGGTAGTGGTGGGCCACTACCCTGTCCTGGTCCACCACGGTTCCGCCGAGCCGTCTTCCCAGCTCCTTCAGACAGAGACTGCCATCTGCCTCCTAGCTAGCAGTACCAGGGCTCCTACCCTGGCACTGGTTCAGTTTGGGTCCCTCCTGTGCTGGAGCTGCACACAGCTCCAGCCCTAACACCTCTCCTCGTGACTTCTCGACTTGAACGTCAGGACTAGAATGCCAAACTACTGAACTTTCCCACCCCAGGCTGTCTGATACTTCTTGGTGGGCGTCTTCCAACCGCCGGGTTCCGCCCCCTGGTTTGTCCATGAAGCACTGAGGGGGGGTGACTAGGTTTTATATGTTTGGCTGCTGTCACCTTGTTAGGGGACTGGTATAGTGTGGGGCCCTATCTGTGACTACGTGGCCCGGCCAGGGCGTCACATATGCACTTATTCATTCATCATCATCTCTACTCTCCATCATCTAATTATCGTGTCTGGTCTCTTCACAGGTATGTCTGCCAACTACTCATCTTTTCCATGAATTGCCTTTCCTTGTGTACCCTGCTTTCTGTGCAATTGGTATGTCTGCAAGTGACCACTCCATGAACCTCCATTCTCACTTTTCTTTATGACCCCCTGTTATCTCTGCCTATGCTATCCAACAGCTGGGTTCAGCTTTGATTTAAGTAATTAAGAGCACCAGCCCCTCCCTTCTGTGATCCACCTGAATGCCTTTTTAACACTATATCTTTACCACACTGTCGGCCAAGACACTGTCGGCGTGTGGATCACTAAGTGTGGATCTATAAGTGTGCAGAAACTAAATTTGGCCAGAATTGGAAGAAGGGATTGGAAGGTAACTGGATACATAGGCAACCCTGGCACACGAGTCAGACTAAAGAATTGAGACGGGCTTCCAGAATTGCTGAGCACAGATGGAAGAGGTCTCATTCCACTGAGCACTTCGTTACATACAAACAAGCTCTCAACACTTTCAAGTCTGCACTCACTGCTGCAAAACAAACCTACTTCTCATCCCTCATATCCTCTCTATCCCACAACCCTAAACAGCTATTCAACACTTTCAACTCTCTCCTCCACCCCTCGGCACCACCTCCGTCTCCTCTCATCTCAGCTGAAGACTTTGCCTCTTTCTTCAAGCAGAAAATTGACAACATCAGAGCAAGCTTTGGCCCACAATCACCATAGCCACTCCTCACCACTACTCAGCCTTCTTCCTCCAAATCCAGCTTCTCCACCATGACAGAATATCATCTTTCCACTCTACTCTCAAGATCACATCTCACAACCTGCCTGCTTGATCCACTCCCATCCCACCTCATCCCCAATCTCACCACAGTCCTCCTCCCGACCCTAACCCATCTCTTCAACCTATCACTAACAACTGGTGTATTCCCTTCATGCTTTAAACATGCCTCAATTACACCCATCACAAAAAGCCCTCCCTTGATCCTTCCTCTGTGTCAAACTATCGCCCCATATCACTTCTCCCCTATGCCTCAAAACTACTGGAACAGCATGTCCATCTTGAACTGTCCTCACAGCTCTCTTCCTCTCTTTGACCGGTTACAATCTGGCTTCTGACCCCATCATTCCACTGAAACTGCCCTGACCAAAGTCAGTAACGACCTACTAACCGCAAAATCCAAGCAATACTACTCTGTCCTCCTCCTCCTGGACATGTCCTCTGCCTTTGACACAGTAGACCACTCCCTTCTATTACAAATTCTCTCGTCTCTGGGCATCACAGACTTGGCGCTATCTTGGATCTCCTCATACTTATCCAACCGAACTGTCAACGTCTCCCACTCTACACCCCTTCCTCATCTCGCCCCCTATCTGTCGGGGTCCCCCAAGGTTCAGTTCTTGGACCCCTGCTGTTCTCCATTTACACCTTCAGCCTTGGACAGCTCATAGAGTCCCACAGCTTTTAGTATCATCTCTATGCTGATGATATGAAGATCTACCTCTCTGGACCTGACATCACCTCCCTACTAACCAGAATCCCACAATGTCTGTCTGCTATTTCATCCTTTTTCTCTGCTCGATTCCTAAAACTGAACATGGACAAAACAGAATTCATTGTTTTTCCTCCTCCTCACTCAACCCCCCACCTGACATATCCATCAATGTCAATGGCTGCTCACTTTCCCCAGTGCCACGTGCTCGCTGCCTGGGATTAATCCTAGACTCTGATCTCTGTTTCAAGCCACACATTCAAGCCGTTTTCACTTCCTGCTGCCTCCAACTCAAAAATATTTCCCGTATCCGTACATTCCTTTCCCAACAAGCTGCAAAAACCCTAGTACATGCCCTTATTATCTCCTGCCTGGATTATTACAACCTCCTGCTCTGTGGCCTCCCTTCTAACAGTCTCGTACCCCTACAATCTATTCTAAACTATGCTGCCTGGCAAATCCACCTGTCCCCCCGCTACTCCCCGACCTCTCCTCTCTGCCGATCCCTTCACTGCCTTCCCATTGTCCAACGACTCCAGTTCAAAACACTAACCATGACATACAAAGCCATCCACAACCTGTCTCCTCCCTACATCTGTGACCTAGTCTCCTGGTACTTACCTGCACGTAACCTTCAATCCTCACAAGATCTCCTTCTGTACTCCCCTCTCATCTCCTCTTCCTATCATCGCATCCAAGATTTCTCCCGTGCCTCCCACATACTCTGGAATGCTCTGCCACAACACATCAGACTCTCGCCTACCTTGGCAAGCTTCAAAAGGAAAGAGACCACCTGAGACAAACCTCTAAAACATAAGTCTTTATTGATATTAAATATTAAAAATGAGACACCATGTGTCTAATAAACATAAAGGACAAAAGACAATGTGCTCGTGAAGGGCCAGAGAGAGGGTAGGTAGAAAAAAAGCGTGCAGGAATATACTAATAATGGATAGCTAGATGAGTTCTAGGCAATCTAAGAGGGACTAGGTAGCTCCTCCACTTATCCTTCCTACCTGCGGAGAGTGTTATAATGTACAGAACACCCCCCGCTCCGGGTGGCTATCCCTGGCTGTCCCTGCTCTTCCCTGGCCTATGCCCATCACCAACCAGGTGAATTGTGTGCAAAACAGAAACAAACATAAACAATTAGATTTGTTGGTTCCTGAGCTGGACTGAATCCTAAGGCTTACCAACACAAATATAGGTATATTTCTACCACGCATGTTAATATGCACTCATGGATGTGCAGCATATAGTGTCTAGATTTAGACACTGTCTCTATTTGTGCTGCTGATTTGTCTCCCCTTCCTATTTATTTACAGGAGCTAAGAGGCTGTTTTGATTTATTGAGAGTTCCTGGGGAACATGGTTACCTATATGATCTAATGAGGTATGGGATCTCTAGACATTATAAGCCTTTATGCTCTGGGAATTGGGAGGAGACAGACGTACTGAGAGTTATTCTGTCATGACCCTCCCCCTCTTTTCTTTCAGGTGTAATATACTGCATCTATGTATCATAAATAGCACTATTTATGCTGAGACATCATTCTTTGAGGAAATAAGGTAGAGGCTCAGTGTGTATTGACTTGGCCCACCTTTTGTTTTGGTGTACTTTAGGAGGGACTAACAAGTAGTGGGGATAAATAACTCATGTAGACCTTTTGCCGTTATCTGTTTTAGGAAGCCACATATGCTTTTTGGAGACCTCATTAGGACATATTAGGCAAGCATATTCTGCTGCTGCTACATTACTATCTTGGGAGTTTTTCCAAGTAAGTCTTATACATGTAAAGGCCTTTTTGGAGATTGATATCAAAGTAATTTCTATATTGAATTACACCATTTGTCTTTCTCATTCTTTCAGGTGTTGTTGGCAATTTACCCCTGATGAACTCCCGACCACTTAGTTAGGAGGGGGGGAAACGCGTCGGAGGTAGCCCAGGGTACCGGCCTGCTTGGTGGACCCAGGAGCTTGATCCTAACTGCTGCTGATACAGTATTTGACTGGAACATAGGATTCAGTCCAGCTCAGGAACCAACAAATCTAATTGTTTATGTTTGTTTCTGTTTTGTACACAATTCACCTGGTTGGTGGTGGGCATAGGCCAGGGAAGAGCAGGGACAGCCAGGGATAGCCACCCGGAGCGGGGGGTGTTCTGTACATTATAACACTCTCCGCAGGTAGGAAGGATAAGTGGAGGAGCTACCTAGTCCCTCTTAGATTGCCTAGAACTCATCTAGCTATCCATTATTAGTATATTCCTGCACGCTTTTTTTCTACCTACCTTCTATCTGGCCCTTCACGAGCACATTGTCTTTTGTCCTTTATGTTTATTAGACACATGGTGTCTCATTTTTAATATTTAATATCAATAAAGACTTATGTTTTAGAGGTTTGTCTCAGGTGGTCTCTTCTGAATCTTACCTCGATAGTTTATTATTGGATGAAGCTTCAAAAGGAACCTGAAGACCCACCTCTTCCGACAAGCCTACAACCTGCCGTAACCTTCAGTGTGATATACCGCCACGCAATCAGCTCTACCCTAACCTACTGTATCCTCACCTATCCCTTGTAGACTGTGAGCCCTCACGGGCAGGGACCTCTCTCCTCCTGTACCTGTCTGTGTTTTGTCTTGTACTGTTTATGATTATTGTACTTGTCCCTATTATGTACACCCCTTTCACATGTAAAGTGTCATGGAATTGATGGCGCTATAATAATAAATAATAATAATAATAATACATCACTACACCCCCTATATACTACACCTGTAATATCTGCAATATACATCACTACACCTCCTATATACTACACTTGCAATATACATCACTACACCCCTATATACTACACTTGCAATATACATCACTACACCCCTATATACTACACTTGCAATATAAATCACTACACCTCTATATACTACACTTGCAATATACAGTGCCTTGCGAAAGTGTTCGTCCCCTTTGAATTTTTCAACCTTTTCCCACATTTCAGGCTTGAAACATAAAGATAAAAATTTAAAATTTTATGATGAAGAATCAACAGCAAGTGGGACACAATTGTGAAGTAGAATGAAATGTATTGCTTATTTTAAACTTTTATAAAAAATAATAAACTGAAAAGTGGGGCGTGCAATATTATTCGTCCCCTTTAAGTTAATACTTTGTAGCGCCACTTTTTGCTGTGATTAGAGCTGCAAGTCGCTTGGGGTATGTCTCTATCAGTTTTTCACATCGAGAGACTGAAATTCTTGCCCATTCTTCCTTTGCAAACAGCTGGAGCTGAGTGAGGTTGGATGGAGGCGTTTGTGAACAGCAGTTTTCAGCTCTTTCCACAGATTCTCGATTGCATTCAGGTCTGGACTTTGACTTGGCCATTCTAACACCTGGATACGTTTATTTGTGAACCATTCCATTGTAGATTTTGCTTTATGTTTTGAATCATTGTCCTGTTGAAAGACAAATCTCCTCCCAGTCTCAGGTCTTTTGCAGACTCCAACAGGTTTTCTTCAAGAATGGTCTTATATTTGGCTCCATCCATCTTCCCATCAATTTTAACCATCTTCCCTGTCCCTGCTGAAGAAAAGAAGGTCCATACCATGATGTTGCCACCACCATGTTTGACAGTGGGGATGGTGTGTTCAGGGTGATGAGCTGTGTTGCTTTTACGCCAAACATATCGTTTGGCATTGTGCCCAAAAAGATCGATTTTGGTTTCATCTGACCAGAGCACCTTCTTCCACATGTTTGATGTGTCTCCCAGGTGGCTTGTGGCAAACTTTAAACAGCACTTTTTATGGATATCTTTGAGAAATGGCTTTCTTCTTGCCACACTTCCATAAAGGCCAGATTTGTGCAGTGTACGACTGATTGTTGTCCTATGGACAGACTTTCCCACCTTAGCTGTAGATCTCTGCAGTTTATCCAGAGTGCTCATGGGCCTCTTGGCTGCATCTCTGATCAGTCTTCTCCTTGTTTGAGATGAAAGTTTGGATGGACGGCCGGGTCTTGGTAGATTTGCAGTGGTATGATACTCCTTCCATTTCAATATGATCGCTTGCACAGTGCTTCTTGGGATGTTAAAGTTTTGGAAATCTTTTTGTAACCAAATCTGGCTTTAAACTTCTCCACAACAGTATCACAGACCTGCCTGTTGTGTTCCTTGGTCTTCATGATGTTATCTGTGCTTTAACACTAGAACTACTGGACTCGTGACACCTATATAGAAATACATGGTGCAAAGTAGTCAAAATGACTATCTCAGTAGTTCTAGTGTTAAACAGAACACTGAGACTATCACAGAGCAGGTGCATTTATACGGAGACTTGATTACACACAGGTGGCTTATATTTATCATCATCAGTCATTTAGAACAACATTGGATCATTCAGAGATCCTCAATGAACTTCTGGAGTGAGTTTGCTGCACTGAAAGTAAAGGGGCCAAATAATATTGCACACCCCAATGTTCAGTTTATTCTTTTTTACAAAAGTTTAAAATAAGCAATATCTTTTGTTCAACTTCACAATTGTGTCCCACTTGTTGATTCTTCACCTTAACATTAAAAGGGGCCGAATACTTTTGCAAGGCAATGTACATCACTACACCCCTTTATACTACACTTCCAATATACCTCACTACACCCCTACAGTTAGGTCCAGAAATATTTGGACAGTGACACAATTTTCACGAGTTGGGCTCTGCATGCCACCACATTGGATTTGAAATGAAACCTCTACAACAGAATTCAAGTGCAGATTGCAACATTTAATTTGAAGGTTTGAACAAAAATATCTGATAGAAATTGTAGGAATTGTACACATTTCTTTGCAAACACTCCACATTTTAGGAGGTCAAAAGTAATTGGACAAATAAACCAAACCCCAAAAAAAAAATTTTATTTTCAATATTTTGTTGCGAATCCTTTGGAGGCAATCACTGCCTTAAGTCTGGAACCCATGGACATCACCAAACGCTGGGTTTCCTCCTTCTTAATGCTTTGCCAGGCCTTTACAGCCGCAGCCTTCAGGTCTTGCTTGTTTGTGGGTCTTTCCGTCTTAAGTCTGGATTTGAGCAAGTGAAATGCATGCTCAATAGGGTTAAGATCTGGTGATTGACTTGGCCATTGCAGAATGTTCCACTTTTTTGCACTCATGAACTCCTGGGTAGCTTTGGCTGTATGCTTGGGGTCATTGTCCATCTGTACTATGAATCGCCGTCCGATCAACTTTGCGGCATTTGGCTGAATCTGGGCTGAAAGTATATCCCGGTACACTTCAGAATTCATCCGGCTACTCTTGTCTGCTGTTATGTCATCAATAAACACAAGTAACCCAGTGCCATTGAAAGCCATGCATGCCCATGCCATCACGTTGTCTCCACCATGTTTTACAGAGGATGTGGTGTGCCTTGGATCATGTGCCGTTCTCTTTCTTCTCCAAACTTTTTTCTTCCCATCATTCTGGTACAGGTTGATCTTGGTCTCATCTGTCCATAGAATACTTTTCCAGAACTGAGCTGGCTTCATGAGGTGTTTTTCAGCAAATGTAACTCTGGCCTGTCTATTTTTGGAATTGATGAATGGTTTGCATCTAGATGTGAACCCTTTATATTTACTTTCATGGAGTCTTCTCTTTACTGTTGACTTAGAGACAGATACATCTACTTCACTGAGAGTGTTCTGGACTTCAGTTGATGTTGTGAACGGGTTCTTCTTCACCAAAGAAAGTATGCGGCGATCATCCACCACTGTTGTCATCCGTGGACGCCCAGGCCTTTTTGAGTTCCCAAGCTCACCAGTCAATTCCTTTTTTCTCAGAATGTACCCGACTGTTGATTTTGCTACTCCAAGCATGTCTGCTATCTCTCTGATGGATTTTTTCAGCCTCAGGATGTTCTGCTTCACCTCAATTGAGAGTTCCTTAGACCGCATGTTGTCTGGTCACAGCAACAGCTTCCAAATGCAAAACCACACACCTGTAATCAACACCAGACCTTTTAACTACTTCATTGATTACAGGTTAACGAGGGAGACGCCTTCAGAGTTAATTGCAGCCCTTAGAGTCCCTTGTCCAATTGCTTTTGGTCCCTTGAAAAAGAGGAGGCTATGCATTACAGAGCTATGATTCCTAAACCCTTTCTCCGATTTGGATGTGAAAACTCTCATATTGCAGCTGGGAGTGTGCACTTTCAGCCCATATTATATATATAATTGTATTTCTGAACATGTTTTTGTAAACAGCTAAAATAACAAAACTTGTGTCACTGTCCAAATATTTCTGAACCTAACTGTATATACTACACTTGCAACATACATCACTACACCCCTATATACTATACTTGCAATATACATCACTACACTCCTATATACACTTGCAAGATACATCACTACTCCCCCAACATTAGTCACCACTCACCTCTCCCTCCTTATTGTCCCCTCCTTAAGCTATTAGTGACCCCTCATGTCTCCGTACGGGTTCCCACCGCTGCTTCTCCTGTACCGGCCCCGTCGCTGCTGCTTTTCTAGGACCCCCGCCGCTGCTGCTCTTCTAGGGGCCCCCACTGATGCTCTTGTAGGGGCCCCCACCACTGCTTCTCCTGTACCGGCTCCCGCCGCTGCTGCTCTTCTAGGGGCTCCCAACGTTGCTCTTGTTGGGGCCCCCGCCGCTGCTTCTCCTGTACCAGCTCCCACCGCTGCTGCTCTTGTAGGGGCCCCCACCACTGCTTTTCCTGTACCAGCTCCCACCGCTGCTGCTCTTGTAGGGGCCCCCACCACTGCTTCTCCTGTAGGCCCCTGCTGCTGCTGTTTCTTCTACGGGTCCTGGCTGCGCTGTGCTTCTGGGAAGTTTTTAAATGACACACATGTGCGCTGAACTGACATCAGGACGCGCGTGTGTCACAGAGAAAGTGCCGGCAGGTAACAAAAGACAGGTTCCTGCATTCCGCTGCCTGCACTGACTGTGTGGAGCTGCAGGATCGCTCCCTGCCCCGCACACTGCTTATGATGAGGGCAATCTGACCAGGGCCCTCCTGGAGCCTGGAGCTCCGGACAACAGGACAGATTGCCCTCATTACTGACCGGCGAACAAGGGCCCCCTGAACCTTCGGGTCGCTGTTCACTGCACCGGCTGAACCGGCTATATGTCTGCAACTGTGTGGACCTACACCAGCAGATGACATGGCTCCCCAAACCATCACTGATTGTGAAAACTTCACACTACACTGTGTGCAGAATTATTAGGCAAGTTGTATTTTAGAGGATTTTTTTATTATTGATCAACAACTATGTTCTCAATCAACCCAAAAGACTCATAAATATCAAAATTTTATATTTTAGGAAGCTGAAGTGGGTTTTTTAGATTTGGCTATCTTAGGAGGATATCTGTTTATGCAGGTAACTATTACTGTGCAGAAATATTAGGCAACTTAATAAAAACCAAATATATTCCCATCTCACTTGTTTATTTTCACCAGGTAAACCAATATAACTGCACACATTTTAGAAATAAACATTTCTGACATGCACAAACAAAACCCCCAAAAAAATTAGTGACCAATATAGCCACCTTTATTTATGATGACACTCAACAGCCTACCATCCATAGATTCTGTCAGTTGCTTGATCTGTTTATGATCAACATTGCGTGCAGCAGCCACCACAGCCTCACAGACACTGTTCCCAGAGGTGTACTGTTTTCCCTCCCTGTAGATCTCACATTTTATGAGGGACCATAGGTTCTCTATGGGGTTCAGATCAGGTGAACAAGGGGGCCATGTCACTATTTTTTCATCTATTTGACCTTTACTGGCCAGCCACGCTGTGGAGTAGTTGGATGCATGTGATGGAGCATTGTCCTGCATGAAAATCATGTTTTTTTTGAACGATACCGACTTCTTCCTGTACCACTGCTTGAAGAAGTTGTCTTCCAGAAACTGACAGGAGGTCTGGGAGTTGAGCTTCACTCCATCCTCAACCCAAAAAGGTCCCACAAGTTCATCTTTGATGATACCAGCCCATACCAGTACCCCACCTCCAGCTTGCTGGTGTCTGAGCCGGAGTGGAGCTCTCTGCCCTTTACTGATCCAGCCTCTGGCCCATCCATCTGGCCCATCAAGAGTCACTCTCATTTCATCAGTCCATAAAACTTTTGAAAAATCAGTCTGAGGCTAGTTTCAGACGTCCGTGTAATCAGGTACCAGTCACACGCATGGTTATGGTCACACGTGTGTCATACGTGTGTCACACGTGTGACATCCCTGTTTGCATACGTGTGACACGTAACAGGCAAAACATGTGTCTCTGCAATGAAAAGATGTTCTATATTTACTGCTCCTAACCCCCGCTCATTATTTTCATTGATTATTCACTGACCTAGGATTTGGAAGCCGGAGCATCGCGTACATCGGGTACAGCCCCGCCGAGGACAGCATCGCCGGAGACATCGCCTGTGACAAGTGAGTATGCAGCAGATTGTGTAGTAACATCCAGGGGGTCATCGGAGTTCCCAATGAACTCTCATGAACCCCTGGAAATCACCGTTGTGACACTCGCTGTCACGCAGTTGTCGCAGGGGTGTCATCCGGAGGTCATCAGAGTTCATTGGGAAATCCGATGACCTCCTGGATGTCCGTGCACACACTGCTGGCAGAATACTCACCTGTCACTAGCGATGCGGTGCTGTCCTCGGTGGTGCTGTCTCCAGCACTGTCACCGCAATGCCCCTGCTCCCAGCTGCTCACTGCAGTGAATAATCAATGAAAATAATGAGCGGGGGTCAGGAGCTGGAGACAGCAGAGCCGGAGACAGCATCGCTGGATACTTGTAAATATAGAACATCTTTTTATTTAAAAACGCGTGTTTTCTCCGGTCCGTGTCCCACTGATGTCACACGGATCACATCAGTGTGCGGTCCGTTTGACACCCGTGCTGCTGGAGAAAAAACGGACACGTCTCCGTGTGAAATAGGGGGATCACGCGGTCCGTGTGAAAACACAGCCATGTCAGTACACAATAGGGTAACATGGGTACGTGTTAAAAACAGATATCACACGTACCTAAAACACGTATGTCTGAAACCAGCCTCAAGATATTTCTTGGCCCAGTCTTGATGTTTTATTTTATGTTTTTTGTTCAGAGGTGGTTGTTTTTCAGCCTTCCTTACTTTGGCCATGTCCCTGAGTATGGCACACTTTGTGCTTTTTGATACTCTGGTAACGTTGCAGCTCTGAAATATGGCCAAACTGGTGGCAAATGGCATCTTGGCAGCTTCACACTTGATTTTCCTCAATTCATGGTCAGTTATTTTGCGCCTTTTTTGCCCAACACGTTTCTTGCGACCCTGTTGGCTATTTGCCATGAAACGCTTGATTGTTCGGTGATCACGCTTCAAAAGTTTGGCAATTTCAAGACTGCTGCATCCCTCGGCAAGACATCTCAGAATTTTGGACTTTTTAGAGCCCGTCAAATCTCTCTTCTGATCCATTTTGCCAAGGGAAAGGAAGTTTCCTAATAATTAAGCACACCTTATATAGGGTGTTGATGTCATTACACCACACCCCTCCTCATTACAGAGATGCACATCACCTGATTTACTTAATTGGTAGTTGGCTCTCAATCCTATACAGCTTGTAGTAGGACAACATATATAAAAAGTATCATGTGATCAAAATACTTATTTGCCTAAAAATTCTGCACACAGTGTAGACCTCAAGCAGCTTGGATTGTGGCCTCTCCACTCTTCCTCCAGACTCTGGGACCGCAATTTCCAAATGAAATGCAAAATTTACTTTCATCTTAAGACAACTCCTTGGACCACTGAGCAACAGTCCTGTTCTTTTTCTCCCTGGCCCAGGTAAGATGCTTCTGGAGTTGTCTATTGGTCATAAGTGGCTTGATACAAGGAATGTGACACTTGTAGCCCATCTCCTGGATACGTCTGTGCTTGGTGGCTCTTGAAGCACTGACTCCAGCAGCCTCCACTCCTTGTGAATCTCCCCCCAATTTTTGAATGGCCTTTTCTTAACAATGCTATCAACGCTGCAGTTATCCCGGTTGCTTGTGCACCTTTTTCTACCACAGTTTTTCCTTCCACTCAACATTCTATTAATATGCTTGGACACAGCACTCTGTGAACAGCCAGTTTCTTTAGCAATGACCTTTTGTGGCTTACCCTCCTTGTGGAGTGTGTCAATAACTGCCTTCTGGACATTTGTCAAGTCAGCAGTCTTTCCCATGATTGTGTAGCTTACTGAACCAGACTAAGGAACCATTTTCAATGCTTAGGAAGCCTTTGCAGGTATTTTGTGGTAATTATTCTAATTTTCTGAGATAATGACTTTTGGGTTCTCATTGGCTGTAAGCCATAATCATTAACAGTAACAGATACACACTTGAATTAGATCCCTCTGTGTGTAATGACTCTATATAATATATAGGAATAGATCACTCTGTGTGTAATGACTTTCTACTGTAATATATAGGAATAGATCACTCTGCTTGTAATGACTATATACTGTAATATACAGGAATAGATCACTCTGCTTATAATGACTATATACTGTGATATATAGGAATAGATCACTCTGTGTGTAATGATTCTATATAATATATGTTTCCCTTTTTGAATTGACTTACTGAAATAAATTAACTCTTTGACTATCTCATTTATTGAGTTGCACTGATATATGGCTATGTGCACACGCTGCGTTTTTTTGACGCTGCGTTTTTGTGCGTTTTTGGCATCTGTGACCTAGTCTCCCGGTACCTACCTGCACGCAACCTCAGATCCTCACAAGATCTCCTTCTCTGCTCCTCCCTTATCTCCTCTTCCCACAATCGCGTACAAGATTTCTCCCGTGCATCCCCCATACTCTGGAACGCTCTACCTCAGCACATCAGACTCTCCCCTACCGTGGAACGCTTCAAGAGGAACCTCAAGACCCACCTCTTCCAACAAGCCTACAACCTACAATAGCCCTCAGTCCAGTAGACCACTGTGCAACCAGCTCTGTCCTCACCTATTGTACCATCACCCATGCCCTGTAGACTGTAAGCCCTCGCGGGCAGGGTCCTCTCTCCTCCTGTACCAGTCTGTTATGTACTGTTAATGATTGTTGTACGTATACCCTTTCACTTGTAAAGCGCCATGGAATAAATGGCGCTATAATAATAAATAATAATAATAATAATAATAAAAAAATGCACCCGTGGCCGCAATTTGGTGCGGTTTTGGCTGCGTCTTGCTGCGTTTTTGATTTCTGCGTTTTTCTGCATTTTTCCAATGCATTGCATGGGGGGGAAAACGCAGAAAAACGCAGGAAAGAACTGACATGACATTTTTTTTTTTTTAAAGCTCAAAAACGCAGCTTAAAAAAATAGTTGTGTGCGGACAGCAAAAATGAAAACTCATAGACTTTGCTGGGGAAGCAAAGTCATGCAGTTTTGAGGCCAAAAACGCACCCGAAAAACACGCAAAAACGCACTGTGTGAACTTACCCGTATACTGTATGTGTTGCACATCTATGCATCTATCTATGCATCTCTCTCTCTAGCTAGCTATACAAAATTATAACAGATCGATTATCGATATACAGAAAATGTATTAATATTTGGATCATTTTAACTTCACAACATCTCAATACAGTATAATCTATAAACACATGAAAGTAACAATAATGTGCCTGCAGTTTTTAGTCCATTGTGAGACAAGTCTAATAGAAATGTTTGTTGCTTTTTTTATTGATAAACACCAGAAAACAATGTAACTGTATTTGTAAACACAAGAAGTCCACAATGTAACTATTTGAGTAGAAGAAACCACAGGAAGAAGACATTCTGTAGATGATGGGAAGTGAATATTTGCACTATTTTAGTAGATTCTGAACTTGTGGGGTGACTTGTACCTTCCAGCACATGGCTGTACCTGCTGAGGGGGGGCTGAGGATGTCACCAGCCAGCTGTCCCCAGGAGCCTCCCCTATGGGGCTGCTCATCAGGAACAGATTCCGAAATTCAGGTCTCGATCTGCACAAAGAAGACAAGTCTGAACGCAACAAGCATTTCCAGAGACTGCTCACTTCCAGGACTATGGGGAGGGGAGCATTAACCCTGTCACCGCCTATGCACATGGTATCTGCAAAAGTCCACTGGTGCCTCTGCTAAAGGTGACTGACAACAGAGGGGCATGGAAATCCTCACAATACTGAGACAAAGCTGATTGCCAGAGGGATGGGCGACACTGTGTGCATTTTCCTACATGGACAGTAAAATAAAGTGTTAAAGCTGTGAGATTGTCTCCCAAGCCCAGCCCTCCTGCTTTCCAATCACTGACATCATACAGAGAGGGGGAGGGAGGGAGAACTGCAAGAGTCACACAGGGGAAGGCAGGCAGGCAGGAGCAGGGACTCACAAAGTGAGAAGTGTCCAAGGAGCTGGCTCTGCACAAGGCACAGGCTGCTCTGTACAGCACTGCAGACTGGGGAGCAGCACTGCAGACTGGGGAGCAGCACTGCAGACTGGGGAGCAGCACTGCAGACTGGGGAGCAGCACTGCAGACTGGGGAGCAGCACTGCAGACTGGGGAGCAGCACTCACTGATGGACCCAAGACCCACAAAAGAGGAACAACACTTCTTTTAGGAGGAGAAAGCTCTTGGGGTGCAGGAAGCTGGGAATATTGCTGTTTATGGTGAACTGTCTCCCTGGGGTGGAGAAGAAGGGGGATGTGTGGATGCAGGCTTCCTTGTCCCACTAGTTAGCCAGGGCTGCTGAGAAGGATCCTGCACATGCGAAGGGAATTGTGCCATTCTGCATTGCTGGTACATGTCCCTGGAAGAGGATCGGAGGGGGGAGAGTGTCTCTAAGTTGCTCCTGCTTTAGATCCGTGGATTTGATGCTTATCCAGTGGATTATGGCTCCAGATCGGAAAGGATCCTGCTGCTGTGGCTGCTTGTGGTGGCCACTGACCATCGGCTTCATCATAGCTTCAGTCTTCCAAGGTGAGACAAACTTTGATATCAGTAGAGGTGATGGATGTCTCCTGGGCTGCGGGGAAATTGGTCATTTATGGGGATGGGTGGATGGAGGTGACACCATTAATCACATATGGACAAAGAGTAAAGAAATGAATGAATGAGAGGTGATAGGAGAGTGTACTGGTGCTGGGGCTGCACAAGGAGGAAAGAGTGTGGGTGGACTCCAGGGATGGGAGTCCTGCAGGTATAGGGCCACCTGGGAGCCCACTGCATAACATGGTCTATAATAACACAGAGCCCCATAGCTAGAGACCAGAAACAGTGGAAAAGTGGGGGATTATCTCTGCTGCAATCTGTCACTCAGTCTGACACGGAGACCAGAGAATAAAAGATTATCATGTGCCATCAGGAGTATAAGACAATGGCTTCATCTTCATATACGTCATTGAATAATAGTCTGCAAGTCACCGAGAAGACTGGCATTTTGGTTCCAGGGCTTGTGATGGAGGTGGCACTGCCATCTCTGGGGACAGAGTCACATTTGGTGATTTATTTCCTGATGTCTATTTGTGTAGGCAACAGGTTGTCAACAATGGAAGCACCATGGACACCTCATCAAGACTGATCTCATCCTGGACATTGTTGTATAATTTGCTTTTGGCAAAGTCAGACCTAAATGTTAATATATGACACCAGAACAATGTAACTTTCCTAGAATATACCTCCACTTAGTGCAGAGAAGTCATGTTTCCACCACTGGAGAACTCCGAGAAGAACTATGGTGTTCTGTGGACTGGAAAATAAAACTGGAGGCAAAATTTAAGCTTTGTGATCTGACCCCTATTGGGGGAGGGAGGGTACAATAGCCATGTATGCCAGCCAATATGGAGAATGAAATGTCCCTCCCCCATCACAATAACATTATAATAAGGGGGTTCATGCTCTTTGACACTGGGGCAGGAGATGGCATTAATTTTGGCTGCATGAGATGGGATTCTGCGGATCCCACAGCTGTCTGAGCCGCATCCTCTCCCAAAACTAGTTCCGCCCTGTAAAGTTTGTGACTATAGACTGGAGGATCTGTGATTTTTTTTTCTTTTTTTTTTTTTTTTAGTTTTCTCCTATTGACTTTAAATTGGCCCAAATCTCAAACCCGGTGAATGGAATCCACATGTTGTTATAAGACGTGACGATGATCTGGATGTAAGACCCCTTGTACGCCATTTACCCTGACTGTAAGGAAATAAGAGGGATCCGGAGAGACCCAGCTGAAGGCAATCATGCAGGAGACAGAGGCTCCTGTCATCATGAGATGTGCAAACTTGACTGGAGGGAGCAATGACAGACCCCAGACATGGCTTCAGTCTGCCATCACTGGGACCTCGGAATGGGAAATTCTGCATTTAATGCACTTCACTCCATTGACTTGTACTTTTTTTTTAACCCAATCATATCCATTTCCTATTCCATGAAATCCATTGGTGTGGATGAGCTGATTACAGATAAGGTTCAATATTTGGATATCAAAAAAAGCCACCCGCAGATCATTATATAGCATTGTCTATTGTCATTTCTCTAAAAATAACAATGCACACAATGTTCTGCATTCACTAGAGAGACTGATGAGCCACATGGAAGCCCGCACATAGCAGAGATAGGCTGCACCATCTTCACTGGCTTTTCTGTATAATGCAAAGAACTTTACTGCTAATAGAAGTCCAATGTTCCCCGGTATCAGGACATGTTCTGTCCAGGCAGGCCGTGTGGGTCTACACCGCAAATGACACGGGGAATTAAAGCTGAGGTTTCCACAAGGCTTTTTTTTCCTAGAAATGAATAAATACAAGTCAAGTGACATTGACTCAGGCCGTAAAGTGCCATAATACCATAATCTGTCTATTAAAAGTGGTAGTCATGCACAGTCCTCCATCACACCATTCACTGGATCATAGATGAGAGTGGCTGAATCATGAGCCCCTCCGTGATGACCAGTCCTCTGGAATGACGGACACATTGGGAGCAGAGTTTGCTGGCTAACTTGTAAAACAAGAAAAAATGTATATTCTGGTAAGAAAAGGGTTAATGATATATTCAGATGGCTCCGGTCATTAGCATAAATCCTGTTAATGAAATCTTCACTGATTAGCAGAGTATATTGGCCAGTGATCCAATGCCCGGGTGCTCATTAGCCTCCACAGGTGGTCGCCTACAGTAGCAATCATGCAATTATGACATGGCCGGGGCATTATTAGAGGGCACAGCGGGGCAGAAAGGTCAGCGAGGCTTTATACAGAGGGTCACTGATGACCAGAGGGACCGCTAGGAGACATGATGTATAAACACACTACATCTGTATATGTATGACTGTGATCATATGAGAAGCTGTACAGAGGTAGCAGAGCTGTGTAACTAAAAAAAGGATGTATACCCCCCCAAGACTTTACAGCTTATATATAATGAGTTTTGCCAGATTGCAAACTTAGCTCCCCTCAGTATGATATTGCGTTGTGTGCAGAGCCAAAATCCTATTTGGTGCATTCAGACATGTGTGTGTATATATATATATATATATATATATATATATATATATATATATATATATATATATATAAGCTCCGCATAATCATATAAAATGTATGGGGGGCTTTCACAAGGCCCCGTGTGTTACCAGGATGATTGGGGCCAGGATGCGCCGCCACCTCTGCAGTTGCCATGACAGACTCCCCCAATCAGTGATGGTTGGTAAACTCCCTCGTTTTATTCCCTTGACAAGCTGAACAGCACATCTCTGTCTTCCCTGGCAGAAGACACTGAGGCTCTGTATCTCTACTGCAGGTCTCTGCTGCGACCCAGTGTCTGGAAACATAAGAGGAGCGTACAGTACGAGCCCAGGAGGCTTGTGTGGTTAGTGGGCGAGGGTGGAGGATGGAGTGCCGGCTCACGTGGACCTCGTCCCTGGTGGGTCTATATATTAGGCTCCAGGTGATCAGGATGGTGCTGACCACATTAGTAGTTGTGCATCAATGTCCCTGCTCTTCTCATCCTTTTCTGGTAGTGATGAGACCAGATGTGCAGTGTTAGTTAATAGGGTTTACTTTTAGGATATTTCATATATGTCGGTTGGGTGGTGATGGCCGTACCGCTGTGATCGAAGGATGAGCAGATTCACTCCAGTGTGCATCATTGGATTATACTCTGAGGTCCAGTGGCGCAAATTGAATCTTGGAAATCCCATTGAAAATCACTAACATGGCCCCCAACAATCACAGATTTTTAATAGTAATAGTGTTTTAGTTGGAGCCCTCCTCGTCTCCAGGCCCTGGAGCTTTTCAATCCCCTGCTGAGGTCTCTCCAGGCCCCAAAACATAATAAACAGCAAATACCAGGAACAGAATATAGTCCTCCTCAGGCCACGCAGACCCGGAGCAGCCATCTTCTTCTTTGGTCTGGTGTGGTCTCTTACCCAGAGCCCGGTATGTTTGGTGCTACCTATGCCCTGTGACTTCATAACCCCATGATCACACGTCATGATGTCACTTCTTCGTGACACACGTCTTGGACAGACTGACGTTGTGTTGCTGAGTCAATGCCTGATGACCTAAGGAGGCAACACCAGACCGAAGAAGACAACTAGACTGGAGCTGGGCGCCATGACAGTGAGGGACACATGAGTACAAAATCTATCTTTTTTTAAGCCACTCTTGGCCCTCTATAATTCAGCAAAATAGGCGACCACTCGGTAAAGTGAGTCACAAAAAATCAGATCAAGACAAATACAATTTTTCTTTTTCATTCAAGACAAATTCAATAAGCCTTCAACCAATTTACAAATTCCCACCAAGGCCCCTGCCACAGACAAAAATAAGTCAAACACTTGAAGGCTTTTTTTTCTTTGTAACCACATAGCCGGTCCATTTCTCAATGTCTGACCATGTGGCCTCCAAAATAAGCTGAATGCGGCCATCTAAACCAAGGCGGCACAACGCTCCCGCTGCTACATGGCTCTAACAATCGATGGGATCACAGTGGTCTGAACCCAACAGGGTCCCGGGTTCACATCTCGCCAAAGACAACATCTGTAAGGAGTTTGTATGTTCTCCCGGTGTTTCTGTGGGTTTACTCCAGGTTCTCCGGTTTCCACACTCCAAAGACATACTGGCAGGGAATCTAGATTGTGAGCCTCAATGGGGACAGTGGTGATCACATCTGGAATTAATAGCGCTATATAAATGAGTGAAATAAATGTTCGATGTGTTATATGTACAGTCCCTTTAACACAAGCGGTTTTTCCGATGTGAGCTGAGGCTTCACACATTGTCTAGCTTCATTGATGCTTATGGTAAATACTGCTGGTAAGCCTCTATGCGGAGTTCTTATATGTGAAGCAGCTCGGGGACCTTTCCTAGAAGTTTTTCACAGCAGTGACCCCTATTCAGCATGGAGGACGCCTCCCTGGTCATCATGAACCGAAAAATGTTTTCTAATTGGGCATCAGATGCAATTCTTAGATACAGTTCAGCGTTATTGTAATTAGATGCATGCGGACAAGAAGTCGTGAGCTCATGCACTAAACTCTATTGATTCCATCAGCGCAGTGGTTCCAGGCACATCAGCAATGTACTGTGAATGGTTCCTGCAACCTCTAGACAAATACATCAGGTCAAGCAATTACTTCGCACATCACTAATTTAGACTGACAGGCAAAGTACAGCGGGCGGTGTATGGAGCGCAGAGACGGTGGGGGGTGTACTGCACTGGAGATACACACTGCACCTCTGCTGTATGCCGTACTGTGTGCAGGTGTGAGGACAGGCACACAACAATAGCGCAGAAGGTGACACCAATACAAACCATGACACAAATGCCTGGATTAGACAGATGGAGGCTGAGATGCTGGGCGTCCATGCTGCGGATTAGTGAGGACGCAGAGCCGTAATGTACACACTACGCACAGTCATTACTATGTCAATGTAGCAGAGCTTGTGACAATAGGGATAGCGATGCTATATGAACACCGCATGCACCAAACAGTTAAAGGACTTGCCTACCTAATGGCAACAATATTTTTTTTTTTTTTATGTATCTGCATGTACTTGTGGCTAAAAATCATTGTTGCAATTGGATTTTAATAAAAATGTTGCACCATTTGGTTTTTATAGGGTTTTTGTTTCCTGCTGTTTCAACTTTGATGTGGTCTGTGGACATAAATCAACTGAGAGGCTCACAAAAATGGAAGTCGAGATGAGTGAAGTTTGGGGTTCATACCGAATGCAGACTTTACAAAAAAAAATCAGTGTTCAAGTTCAGAGTTGGGGGGTTTTATGTATGAACACCACTGACGCGATCGAGCATCACTGTGCTCGGGTACACTCAGTGCTCAGCCCCGTGCGAGCCATTTGTAGTGTGTGATCGGCTCACACTGGGGGTAACAACAGCGTGATTGGATGTAGTGTTCACCAAACAAAAAAATCCTGCCCACCCTCCCCGGAAGGCTGGCTGTATGTGGGCAGAGAACTGCCCAATCAGTGACTTCCAATGGGGTCAAGTCCGGATGCAAAACAGAACTTTATCTAAAGTCAAGCTGAACCTGCCGAACCGAACTTCCACAGGTCCACTCACCTCTAGTTAGAAGCTCTGCTATTGGACCATCAGAACAAGCTCACTAATGCATTCTCATGTAGACCATTCTGCCTTCAGCATTATAGAGGTGGTTCACTAGTTAGTTTTCATAGTCACGTCGATATAATGTTGAGAATGAATGAATGTTGAGAATGGGCGGCACGGTGGCTCAGTGGTTAGCACTGCAGTCTTGCAGCACTGGGGTCCTAGGTTCAAATCCCATCAAGGACACCATCTGCAAGGAGTTTGTATGTTCTCCCCGTGTTTGCGTGGGTTTCCTCCGGGTTCTCCAGTTTCCTCCCACACTCCAAAGACATACAGATGGAGACTTTAGATTGTGAGCCCCAATGGGGACAGAGTTCCTGATGTATGTAAAGCGCTGCGGAATATGTTAGCGCTATATAAAAATAAAGATTTGATTTTTTGATTTGATTTGAGAATGCCAACAGTGCCTGTGAGCAACGCTTTTGTGCTCCACTCATCTTTTTCATGTGACTTCCCCGGGGCTCCGTAACGTCTGGTATCTGGTGATGTCACGTCAACTTCCTGTTGACCTGACATCACTGCAGTCGACCCCAGTGTTCCTGAGTCACTGGCTGTGGGCGACGTTTCACCGCTCGTCACAGCCCAGCATCGCTCCTGCTTGCAGCACTCTGCAGTGAAGGAGCCGGGATATGCTGGGCTGTGATGAGTGGTGAAACATCGACTGGGGCCACCGCAGTGATGTCGGGTCAACTAGAAGTTGCAGTGACCTCACCGGATCCCAGAGGTCACGGAATCCCGGGGATCACACACAAGAAGGGGATGAGCGGACCGCAATAGAGCTACTCAGAGGCAGAATTGCCAACACAAGACATAATATTTATGTGCCTATGAATACTAGCTAGTGAACCACCTCTTTAACTAGCGCAACATAGAGGATATAGAAGGCAAACTGTGCAAAATGTTTAACAATACTAAATTACAAAAATGATTTTTAGCTAGAAATACATTCATTTAATGAAGAAAACCAAATGGTCCACTAAGATGAAGACCCCCCCCCCCCCCCCCCTTAAATGGCTAATTCAGTTCTGCTACATACGAATGTACAGAGAAGAGTCCACATGAGACTGTCTGTTCTGTCTCTGTTCTGATAGAAGTATATCTTAATTGTGACTATAATCCGTGTTTATTATCTGGTGCGGCAATTATAGGCGCAGAACAAGTCTATGTCCATGGCACGGTGCCAGGGAGCAGACCTGGGGAAACTCTGGAGTTTATTTAATCAATGGCGGTTCTCCTGTATATTTGGGTATTAGGTATCTTTTTTTATAAGCAAGTTTAGCAGTAAAATATTCTAGAAACAGAATAGCCTCTTAGATTTTCAATACCCGTCTAACAATGATTCTGCTTGTATCAGCATTCGCTCATGTGCAGCGTGCAATTGAATTTCTCATGTAGTTGAATTATCTGAAAGCCTGACATTCCGAAAATATGACCTAAACCGGAACAGAAAAGACAGAAAGAAATGCTTCTATGGCTGACATATATGTATCATCATCCACCACACGGCCGTGCTGATTCTCTCCATTGTTGGCGCTGTAGAGCGGTTAAACATTAGTTGGCGGTTTCTCCGTGGATCAGTCGTCGGGTGCTCTACAGTCAATTAACTTTTAGGGAACAAATATTATTGTCTAATGTGAACAACCTATAGAGTTATCATATTCACACATTCACCTGTAACATGAAGAGACTGCAGGGGAACAGTGAGAAGACGGCGTTTTTTGGCTCTGTGTGAGCACAGCCTTAATGAGAAGAAGAAATTTACATAATAGAACATTTATCATGTAAGTGCTCCGAATAAGAACAGAGAATTTACAGCAGTGTTTATTCTTGGCGGATAGGCAGTGGATAGATGTAATAATGTCGGATGGACCTGTGACTCTTAGGCTGCTTTCACACATCCGTTTTTCACCATCATGCACAATCCGGCAAATTGCAGATAAAATGGATCCAACGTCGGATCCGTTTTATTCCCCATTGACTTGTATTACTGCTGGATTGTGCCAGATGGCCTTGCGTTGCATTCATCGTCCAGCGAAATTTCTTCGGCTGCCGGAATGGACGCAGGATGCAACGTTTTTTGTCTCCGGCGCCGTCTGGTATGTTGTATAATGGAAGCCTATGGGCGCCGGATCCGCCGTCATCCAGCATATGACGGAATCCAACAACGAATCCAGATTTTTTAACTGTGCATGCTTGTAACTACTCGGTACTCGCACGAGTATCGCTGTACTCGGGCTGCTCGGCGGGGACCGAGTAATCTCGCGATACTCGTGCTGTACTCGTGGTCTTCATCCCTGCATGTTGGCGCTCTTTTGAGAGCCAGCCCTCATGCAGGGATTGGCTGGCAGACCACTGCAATGCCACAGCCCTGTTAGTTGTGGAATTGCAGTGATTGGCCGGCCTGCACAGCGTGACCGAGCCTTTATACCGGCCGGCGCGCTGTGCTCTGCTCACAGCTATCCAGACAGTGAGTGCAGGGAGAGTGTCGCTGATTCCGTGAAAGCTTTGCGGCCCTTTATAGCTTTTTCAGTTGCAGGGCTGCAAACAGTGTGACCAAAAGTCCTTCTCAGGACTATTCTAGTTGTATACAGGCAGGCAGGGTATAGCCAGGTCGGAGTACAGTAGCAGAGTCCTTCTCAGGACTATTGTTGCTATATACAGGCAGGGTATAGCCAGGTCTGAATACAGGCTAGTGACCAGAAGAGTCCTTGTCAGGACTATTGTACCAGTATACAGGCAGGCAGGGTATATATAGCCATTCCTAGTGGTGACCGTATACCAGCCTTCATCATATCTGGGGCTGGTGTACACAGTCCAGATAGTGTCTGATTTGTCTGTAATTGTCGCTCCCCAAAAAAACCTGTTAGGTTCTTATTGCGTCCGTGCTTGGTTTTTAAAACCGCACGTGTGTGCCTGTCGGTGGCAGCGTACAGGTGCACTTGTGTGCAATTTCCACAAACTTTGATATAACGCACAAGTAGTGAATATACACGTCAGCACAGCATTGCAAAATGCGCAAGGGCATTGGCAAGGAACAAGTAAGTGGACGTGATGGTGGTGCAGGCAGAGGCCGAGGTCGTGGGCAAGCTCTAATTTCGCCACAACAAAGGGCCACATCTAGTCGCTCGCACGTCCTGTCCCAAATTCTTGGGGACCGCAGCAGTACACCGCTCTTGAACCAAGACCAGTGTCAACAGGTTGTTAGTTGGATAGCAGATAATGCTTCCAGTCAGATTGGCACCACCACAAACACTCTGTCTTCCACACGGTCAAGTGTCAGTAGCCGTGATACTGCACCGCACATTTCTGAACCTGATCCTCCTTCCTACCACCAGGCTGAGTACACGTCCTCCTCGGACATTAATGATCCCACACTTGGACACTCGGAAGAGCTGTTCACGTTTCCATTCACACATTCTGGCCTCTCGCCAGCTCATATTGAAGTGGGTCATGAGGAGATCGTCTGTACAGATGGCCAAATATTTGAGCAGCCACGTTCTCACGAAGTTGGCAACGTGTCTCAACAAGTGGTGGACGATGATGAGACACAATTGTCAGGAAGTCAGGAGGAGGAGCAGGGTGCGGAAGAGGAAGACGACGTGGTGGATGATCCAGTAACTGACCCAACCTGGCAGGAGGATATGCAGAGCGAGGACAGCAGTGCACAGGGGGAGGGAGGCGTAGCATCACAACAGGCAGTAAGAAGCAGGGTGGTGGCCCCAGGCAGAAGTCAGGCAACCGTTCCCCGGAACAACACGACGACACAAGGTGCCTGTACAAATGTTAGGTCTTCCCGAGTCTGGGAGTTTTTTAAGTTGGATCCAGATGATTCAAAAAAGGCCATTTGCAACACCTGCCGTGCCAGCATCAGCAGGGGTACCAAAACTAGCAGCCTGACCACCACCAGCATGATCAGGCACATGTCAGCCAAGCACCCGACTTTGTGGGAAGTACAACAGAGTCGAGGAGCAGTGCTTGCTGATGTCACTGCTACGTCTTCGCTGGTTGTGCATGCGAGCCAATCCCCTGTCCATGCTGCCTGCGAACAAGCCTCCTCCACTCCTGCACCTGCAGTTGCCTACGCAGAAAGAACACCATCATCAAGCACGTCCTTGTCCCAGCGCAGCGTTCAGTTATCCATTCCGCAAACCTTTGAACGCAGGCGCAAATACACTGCCAACACCCCACATGCCACAGTTCTAAATGCTAACATTTCGCGACTGCTTGCGCTGGAAATGTTGCCTTTTAGGCTGGTGGAGACAGAAGCATTCCGTGACCTGATGGCGGCAGCTGTCCCACGTTACTCGGTCCCCAGCCGCCACTATTTCTCCCGGTGTGCCGTCCCCGCGTTGCATAACCACGTGTCACAAAACATCACACGTGCCCTGAACAACGCTGTTTCACCCAAGGTCCACCTAACCACAGACACGTGGACAAGTGCTTGTGGGCAAGGCCGCTACATCTCGTTGACGGCACACTGGGTTAATATTGTGGAAGCTGGGACCCAGTCTGAGCGAGGGACGGAACATGTCCTTCCCACACCAAGGTTTGCAGGCCCTACCTCAGTCAGTGTTTCACCCACACTCTACAGCTCCGGAATGTCATGCTCTTCAGCCTCCTACTCCTGCGCATCCTCATCCACTGTACCCTCCACACCAGTCCCAAGCTGGAAGCACTGCAGCACTGCCTCGGCGAAGCGGCAACAGGCTGTGCTGAAGCTAATCTGCATAGGTGACAAACCCCACAATGCAGAAGAGCTGTGGACAGCTCTGAAACAGCAGGCAGATCACTGGCTCACACCTCTGAACCTAAAGCCAGGAAAGGTCGTGTGTGACAATGGCCGGAACCTGGTGGCGGCTTTGAGGCGAGGCCAGCTGACACATGTTCCATGCGTGGCCCATGTGCTCAACCTCGTGGTTCAGCGGTTTCTAAAGTCATACCCAGAGCTGTCTGATCTGCTGGTAAAAGTTCGCCGCCTGTCTGCACATTTTCGAAAGTCACCTACTGCTTCAGCCGGCCTTGCCGGCTTTCAGCGCAGTTTGCATCTTCCGGCTCACAGACTGGTGTGTGATGTCCCCACGCGTTGGAATTCAACTCTGCACATGTTGGTCAGGATATGTGAGCAGAAGAGGGCAGTTGTTGAGTACCTGCATCACCTAAGCCGTCGGGAAATGGGTCAAACTCCACACATAACACCTGAGGAGTGGAGATGGATGTCAGACCTATGTACCATCCTCCAAAACTTTGAGGACTCCACCAAGATGGTGAGTGGTGATGACGCCATTATTAGCGTCACCATACCGCTACTCTGCTTTCTAAAACGGTCTCTGCTGAAAAACAAACATGATGCATTGCACGCGGAGCGCGATGAGTTGCAGCAAGAAACAGTAGTGGGTGTGGGTGATGATAACACACAGCCCAGCCTCGTCTCATCACAACGTGCAGTGGATGACTATGACGAGGAGGAGGATGAAGACATGGAGCAACTCTCCGGCCAAATTGAGGATATGACATGCACACCAGTCATATCCTCGGTTCAGCGTGGCTGGCCAGAGGACAGGGTAGATGAGGAGGAGGAGGAGGAGGACAGCATGTTCAGTCATCTTGTTGGTCAGGCTACTGAAGTCCTGGCTGTTAAGAGTCTGGCGCACATGGCTGACTTTATGGTAAACTGCCTGTCTCGTGACCCTCGCGTTAAGAACATCTTGGCCGACAATCATTACTGGTTGGTAACACTGTTAGACCCACGCTACAAGGAGAACTTTTTGTCTCTTATTCCCGTGGAGGAGAGGTCAACCAAAATGCAGCAGTTCCGGAAGGCCATAGTCACGGAAGTAGGCAAAGCATTCCCCTCACAAAACGCTAGCGGCATAGGTCAGGAATCAGTGGACAACCGAGGCGTACAGCCGAGAGAGGCACAAGTCCAATCCGCCAGAGGTAGGGGAACAGTCTTTAAGATGTGGGACAGTTTTCTCGGCCCCTCACGTACCACAGCCCCTGAGGTGCGGGGTAGTGCCACAAGAAATCCTAAGTTTGCCCAGATGCTGAAGGAGTACCTTGCAGATCGAACAACTGTACTCCGACATTCCTCTGTGCCTTACAATTATTGGGTATCCAAGCTGGACACGTGGCATGAATTGGCTCTCTACGCCTTGGAAGTCCTGGCCTGCCCTGCCGCTAGCGTTTTGTCAGAGCGTGTTTTTAGTGCCGCAGGTGGAATCATTACAGATAAACGCACCCGCCTGTCAACTGAAAATGCTGACAGGCTGACTCTGATCAAGATGAACAAGGGTTGGATTGGGCCAGACTTCACCACACCACCAGCAAATGAGAGCGGAATTTAAAGTTTGCCATGTACCTCCACTCACCCATGGGTACACACTTCTGGACTTTGGATAATCACTGGACTGCTCCTCCTTCTCCTCATGCGCCACCATGATGACCGTTACAAATTGCAATACTTAGGCCTTTGTTTCAGGTATACCCCCAGTGGTAAATTTTTTCGCCCATTCTTTGCAGAATGGAGATTACAACGACAGGAGACCCGCTCCTTTGCAATGGGAACAATGTTTTGAGGCCCTCATGCACGTCTCTACCCAGGGACAACGTGGACCCTCCAAATTTTTGGCTGCCCTGCCTAAGGGCTATACTATAATACACCCACTTCCTGACAATGGACACTTAATGTTTTGAGGCCCTCATGCACGTCTCTACCCAGGGACAACGTGGACCCTCCAAATTTTTGGCTGCCCTGCCTAAGGGCTATACTATAATACACCCACTTCCTGACAATGGACACTTAATGTTTTGAGGCCCTCATGCACGTCTCTACCCAGGGACAACGTGGAGCCTCCCAATTTTTGGCTGCCCTGCCTAAGGGCTATACTACAATAGACCCACTTCCTTACAATGGGCACTTCAGGTTTACAGGCCCTCATGCACGTCTCTACCCAGGAACAACGTGGAGCCTCCCAATTTTTGGCTGCCCTGCCTAAGGGCTATACTATAATACACCCACTTCCTGACAATGGACACTTAATGTTTTGAGGCCCTCATGCACGTCTCTATCCAGGGACAACGTGGAGCCTCCCAATTTTTGGCTGCCCTGCCTAAGGGCTATACTATAATACACCCACTTCCTTACAATGGACACTTAATGTTTTGAGGCCCTCATGCACGTCTCTATCCAGGGACAACGTGGAGCCTCCCAATTTTTGGCTGCCCTGCCTAAGGGCTATACTATAATACACCCACTTCCTGACAATGGACACTTCAGGTTTACAGGCCATCATGCACGTCTCTATCCAGGGACAATGTGGAGCCTCCCAATTTTTGGCTGCCCTGCCTAAGGGCTATACTACCATAGACCCACTTCCTTACAATGGGCACTTCAGGTTTACAGGCCCTCATGCACGTCTGTATGCAGGGGCATTGGTGAACCTCACAATTTTGGACTGCCCTGGCAAAGGAAAATACTACAAAGACTCACTTCCTCAAAATGGGCACATTAGACTCAAGAGGCCTTCATGTACGTCTCTTCTCAGGGACATCGGAGTGCCACACAATGTTTTCACGTAAAATCTTTCATGTATTAATCTCAAAAAGTAACATACACCAGCTCTATCTCACTATTGGGTATGTGCCCTTAACATTTCCGCCATGAAAAATCATTTTGGTGTCATTTTGGAAGGTTTTCTGGTGAGTCCGTAAAAATGGCGTAAAACGCGGACAAAATTGTTCACAGCTGTGACTTTTCAGTGATAAATGCTTCAAGGGGTCTTCCCCATGCTGTTGCCATGTCATTTGAGCACTCTTCTGAGACTTTTGTGACATTTTTAGGGTTTCTCCATGCTGCCGGGGGGTCATTTCACAAAAATACTCGGGTCTCCCATAGGATAACATTGGGCTCGTTGCTCGGGCCGAGTACACGAGTATCTTGGGAGGCTCGGCCCGAGCTTCGAGCACCCGAGCTTTTTAGTACTCGCTCATCACTAATGCTTAGTATCACAACGGATCCATCTTAAAACAGAAGGACCGCATGGAAAAAACTGATGCGATGGATCAATTTTTTTCGCTGCATCCGTCACATCAGTTTTTTCGCCACATTGTGCCTGATGGCAAATTTGGATGTGTGAAAGCAGCCATAACTTCCAGTGTCCTCGGCTCGGCTTTTGATTATCCAGGGCTGGTGCGACGTCATCTGAGCGTCCTGCTCATCTTTAGATGGAATCTGTGGATTTAATTTTTTGTTCATTCATAGTTATAGCAGCCAGAACCTATTCATTTTATATATATATATATATATATATATATATATATATATATATATATATATATATATATATATATATATATATATATATATATATATATATATATATATATATATATATATATATATATACACTTGACTATACAGTATCTGGCTTTTTTTGTGTCTGTAATGCTGTGTTCACATGTTGCTGATTAATTGTGCATTTCTTTTTTCTTTATAGGCTTCTATGTGGAGCCTGAAAAAACACCAGTAAAAAACAACCAAAAAATACATTTTTATGCACAGAGTCAAAGCTTCTTTAGATTTAATAAAAAAAGCAATTTAAAGGGTGATTACAATAATGCAGCATTTACACTATGTGTGAACACCGCTTAGCATTACATTGTTATAAAAAAAATTCCATGGGTTTAGTAGGAAAAATAATCAAAAATATTTATTTTCTTCTCCCTCTAGAGTACAGGTACATAGAAATAGACAGCTATGTACAATGTATCTCTATGTTCCAGTATAATCTGCTTGTGGACTCAAAGGCTGCACTGAAGCTTCAAGTACAGAAAATTCTCCCTGTGCAATCAGCAGAGCCTGTGGCTCTAAGTTTAGCTGCTCTCTGTTTGTAGAGGTTATTGAAATCAAAACAGAAAATTGCATTTTTGCAATTAAAAAGTGACATTTTTGAAATCGTTGGTTTTTTTTTTTTTGTAATTTTATAGAAATAGAACAATTTGATTATTTCTTCACCTCTAGAATATGGGGACATAGCACTGCTATTTACTGATGCACCTCTATGTACCTGTATAATCTCCTTCTGGGTTCAGTGCCTGCAATACAGCTCAAGTATACCAAATTCCCCTTTTTCCCCTCTGTCTGGGCTGTGGCTCATTGGTAGAGCTACTGCGTACAGACAAGGTGTTCATGAGTTTGATCCTTGGAGACCACAGAAGAGAAAAGTTTACTGAGAGGAGTTAAGACAAAAGCCAGGGCAGTGGGACTGAACCTTCAAATTGGTTGATTCTGTGATGCTTGAGCATTGGTTTTAGGGAAGAAATTGCCGTAATTTATATCCCCTCACTTTGTTATTAGGATAGTCCATAGTGTGTTTACAATCACCTCTCACTACATGTTGAATCAGGGCAGACATATTATTGGTTCAACCTGTGCAGCCACTTCTATCAAAAAAGCAAGTGGAATTGTGCATTATGATGAGCTATTGGACTGCAACAATCACATAGATTATTTTACAGGGGCCCCCTTCTGCCTGTGTCTGCCATTGCATGGAATACACTGTAATCAGTCCCTTGCACATTTATAGGCAGCCTGCTCTGCACTCATACAATGAAGAGCAGGTTGTAAATGTGCCAGACTGATTACATTGTGCTCTCAATATAGTGAGCAGTGACTGTAAACACTGCCCTAAGCGAGCGGCTGCAGGGGGAATATAAGTTCTTTTTTTCCCCTATACATGCTGCTTCAATATTGGTTCATTTACATGAGCAGATAATCATTAAGAATGAATATGATTGTAACTCACAGCTAGTAAACGATGTAAGGCAAGACGAGACTCCTGAACGAAACGGTTAAATGGTGATCGCTACGTTGTTATGCGGGCGTCACACGGGACGATCTATCGTGAGATCGCACAAGCGATCGTACCCACCCCCGTCGTTTGTGCGTCATTGGCAATTAGTTGCCCGTGGCGCACAAAGTCGTTAACCCCCCGTCACACGCACTTACCTCCCGGACGACCTCGTTGTGGGCGGCGAACATCCTCTTCCTGAATCTCGTGCCTGCGCAATAACATCACCGGTGCTCGCGATTTGAAAACAGTGCTGTCCAGCAATAGTGCCACTGTGCATGCGCGAGACTTCAGGAGCACTAAGTAACATGAGGGCGGCGGCCTCATCTATGTAAATAAACACTGGGGGACGGCAAACAGCGGCAGGAGGGGGAATAACGGACGAAACACAGCCCGCCCCTGGGGCCAGCAAACCTCATTAGCATACCAAAAGGTAAGATTTTATAAAGTGTTTAGGTCTAAAAGGGGGACCAGTAGCAAGATGAACCTTTATAGAATGCAGCCCAGGAGCTGCAGAATAGCGAAAATTCTGGTGACAGGTTCCTTTTAACACATCGTCCAGTGGCTAAACCCATTCAGATTCCACTATTATTGGGAACGTTGGATAATTACCATTAGAATCTGAGGTGTTTTTTACCAGTGTAAATGCAGCTTTAGGCAGCCAGGCATGGGTTAAACACTACTAGTTCCGCAAGTAAATAGCGTTTCTTGAGTTGATGGGTTCCCTTTAATAAGTTTCTCTATACTGGAGCTTCACCTAAAAATCTGAGGCCTTCGCAAAGCGTTTTCTGGCTTAACTGCATTGATTTCCCCATCATTCTCCCCATACTAATGGCAGATATTTTGCAATCATTGCATCACTTCTGGCTATTTGCTGAAAGTAATATTAGCTTTGGAAGAGCAGGAATCGGAAAACACAACAGATTGATGCAGGAATATTAGTTCAATAAATCTGAGCAAAAGCCAGAAATTGCTGCCGAGTTTTGGGGACATTACAAGGATTAATGACTTCAATAGTCGGGGGATGCGGACTTCTGATTTGTAGGCCAAGAACATTAGAGCGATCCTCCACCATGGGACTGAAAAGTAAATGTACATTTGACATGTATGGACACCATAGCTGGGGCTCTGCGTATGCCTCCGCTCCAGGGCACATTGGCGGCCATCCTGAAAGCAACAGGAAAGGAACGCTGGTCCGAGCGGAGGAGGCAGCAGGAGGCCAGCAGAGGACACCACGAAGGGGGAATATGTGGCGTCCTGGACTAGCCAGGGGCCACAGGTAACAACACACACACACACACACCCACCCCCAGCAGGTCACAGCAGTCATCTCCAGTGAGACCTGATTTCCTCCCTTGGGTTCAGACAGACACACCAGGGGGCGGAGTCAGGCAGATGGACACGCCCACCGAGGAGTCTAGCTGGTCTGAGGCAGGAAACAAGACAGACAAGTCCAGGCAGAGGAAGGGAGAGGAGGTGTGCAGAGTGGCAGAAGCAGACGGGAGCCTAGGTTGGAGCCTAGGGCCCTCGTGTAGCACTCAGGCAGACTGTAGTGGCCGTCTGTGGGAGCCGGGAAGACAGTCTTGGTGGAATCGTAGGTAGCCGTTGTTGGGCGGTGGCCCACCGGTACCGAACCGGGGAGCCAGCTGGAAACCGGAGCACAGGAGGAGCATACAAGAAGGTGCAGGAAAGGACTTACACTACCAACCTAGGGTCAGGAAAAACACTGCAGCCGTCTGTGGGACCCGTCCATCCAGCCGTTTGTTTTACCAGAGACTCCGTGTACGTTACTGGCTGAGTGAGTGCCGCCTCGCAACCCTGCACCTCCCCAACTCCTGCCATCCACTCCTCCAGTCGCTATCACCGGGCCCCGGGACCATAAAACCCCCCCTACCCACGGAGGGGAGATAAACATCTGAGCTGCTCCCTGTCATCGCTCCCGGGATTCCCGTCCAGAGCAGCGGTGGTGTCCCAACCTCACCACAACCGTGGGTGGCGTCTCGGACAACATCCCCAAACCAAACCATCCCTCTTTCACTCACGGGCGAGGAGCGCCGCTTGAGTCCCCGGATCCGGCCCACCGCTCGAGCCACCGAGCAGCAGCAGCAGCGCCGGACCCGAGCGTGGTGAGTGCAGCGCCCACCCCGCCCGCGACAACTACACAGGTCACGTGTATAGGCAAATTGTAATCTCTTGAAGGAGGGTTGTTTTAATAGTAAGAACTAATGTTTCCACGATGCAAGGAGCCATCATATCAAGAGGAAAATTGTGATCAAACAATCCATGAAAGCTCAGACTAGTGATAATTAACAGGGGAATTCCCATCACTGAATGTTATGACATATTGGACCACAACATGTTGATCAGTGGTGGTCTAACCTCTGGGATCCTTTCTGATCTGGAGGTCTCTTTGGCTTTAGTCCGCCATGTGTAGCCTGTGGCATTCCAGTTTCTATTTGTACATAAAGAAAAGGCAACTTTGTAAATGATAGGAAATAGTAAAGAAGAACTAATATATAAAATCATTCCTGTAGCACCATGATCTACTCTGGACGTGTCTTAGGAAATCTTCATCTCTCCTACTTTTAACTATATTGCTATTTCATGTGAAACTGTATGCTTTTTTAGACACCAAAGCTGGGGCTATTTGTCTGCCTTTGCTCCAGGGCACATTGGCGGACATCCTGAAAGCAAGAGGAAAAGAATACCGGTCCGAGTGGAGGAGGCGAGTTTTCCCATCTTTCCAATGCACAGCAGTGCTAAGTCAGCCAAGCGCTCCAGTGTTCTTTATGAGAGACCGGCAGTTACTTTTCTTAGAGACACCAAAAGGATCGGCAGTCTGAAATCAGACATCCTGGATCCTTAATTTCTCTGACACTTTGTTGTTTGGTCCCTCTTACTCATTAGACTATTGATATTGGTGGGTTTGGCCGACATTAGACAAATATATTTGGGGGACTTTAGCCCCTAGTTGAAGAAGGAGGTCGCTAGTAGACAGTCCACTTTCTTCTTCTATCCTCTTCATTTGAAGGGTTGTAAGCTCTTTAAAGTATGGTCAAAATCATCTTAGTGGACGACAAAATATTAGTCATGTGCTGAGACATGATTGTACTCACACACGGCACACTCCAGTCATGTGTTTCTTTTTATAATATAACAAACCGAGGGCTCAGACTGTGGAAATGTATAAAGCAGTGCACGAAAAGATGTCCAGATACAGTATGGAGCATTGTCCTACCACAACTGATGTGATTACAATGATTGATGGTACTATAATGATGGCCTTGTCTGGAGTCCAGATCATGGAGTTACTGGTATTATTACATAGTTACATAGTTACTTAGGTTGAAAAAAAGACCCAGGTCCATCTAGTTCAACCTTCCTCCACCAGTTCTACATTTGGTCACTAAGTCATTTATAACCAACAATGTTGTGTGATGAGGAAATCATCCAGCCCTTTTTTCAAAGCTGTTTAGTATCTGCCATTACTACCTCTTGTGGTAGGGCATTCCACAGTCTGACTGCTCTAAAGCGGGCTTTACACGCTACGATATGTCAAACGATATGTCGGCGGGGTCACGTCATTAGTGACGTACATCCTGCATCGTTTGACATATCGTAGCGTGTAACAGCTACGAGCGAGTGTGAACGAGCAAAAATACTCACCTTAACGTTGCTCGTTGACACATCGCTCATTTTCTAAAAATCGAAAGTCCTCTTGTTCATTGTTCCCGAGGCAGCACACATCGCTCCGTGTGACACCCCGGGAACGATGTCCCGCCGGCAATGCGGAAGAAAGGAGGTGGGCGGGATGTTTACGTCCCGCTCATCTCCGCCCCTCCGCTTCTATTGGGTGGCTGCTGTGTGACGTCGCTGTGATGCCAAACGTCCCTCCCCCTTAGGAAGTGGATGTTCGCCGCCCACAGCGAGGTCGTTTAGAAGGTAAGTACGTGTGACGAGGAGGTTACGACTTTGTGCGACACGGGCAAGACGCACAAACGATGAATGTCCTTTTTAAAATGTGGAGCCCAAAACTGGATCCCATATTCCAGATGTGGCCTTACAAGTGATTTATAGAGGGGTAACAATACGTTGGGATCACGGGATCTAATCTCTCTTTTTATACACCCTAAAATCTTGTTTGCTTTAGCAGCTGCTGCTTGATATTGAGTGCTGCTGCTCAGCTTATTTGTAATGAGAATACCAAAGTCCTTCTCCTGTTCTGTAGTTCCGAGTTTACTTCCATTTAATGTATACGCAGCTATAGGATTAAGGCCCAGTCACACACAACGACTTACCAGCGATCCCGAAAACGATGCGACCTGATAGGGATCGCAGGTAAGTTGCTGGGAGGTCGCAGGTGAGATGTCACACAGTCAGATCTTACCAGCGATGCAGGAACAATACAGGTCGCAGTAGCGACCTGTATAACGATCTCAGTAGTCACTGTGACCCTGTCACACAGTGTCAAACACAGCGATGTGTCCTGCCCAGAGGACATCGCCTTTGAAGAAAATGGCCTGGACCATTCAGCAACGACTAGAGATCTCACAGCAGGGGCCTGATCACTGGTAAGTGTCACACATAACGAGATCGCTAACGGGATCGCTACTGCGTCACCAAAACGGTGACTCAGCTGCGATCTCGCTAGCGATCTCGTTATGTGTGACAGTACCTTTACTCCGTCCTAGGTGCATTACTTTACATTTATCAACAGTAAATCTCATTTGCCAAGTATCTGCCCCTTCTGACAACTTATCCAGATCTTTTTGTAATATTGTACTATCAAGGTCAGTTTTTAATATCCTACATAGTTTGGTGTCATCAGCAAAGACTGACACTTTACTATCAATCCCATCCACAAGGTCATTAATAAAGAGATTAAAAAGAATCGGTCCTAGCACAGATCCCTGCGGCACCCCACTGCTGACTATAGCCCATTTAGCCCAGCATTACAGGGTGCTGTGTGAGGGAATCTCACTGCTGAGATCCAGCGCTCATTGACCACACCAAAGCTGTACTGGAAACCAGAAGGACAGACAGAAAAAGGGGAAACTTCTTTGTGGTCAATTATTTTATAACTCTACTATGAACATTAAAGGAATCCTCTGTGACGTCACCACAGCTGCCCATACACCACCATTTGCTGATATTGGTGGATTTTCTGACAATCTCAAATGTTTGGGAGCTCTAAACTATCCCCCGATGGCAGATCACAGGAAAAAATGACCAAGCAGGCTGGCTTTTAATATGGCTGATCTTTAGATCTGTAGATTGATAGGCCTCTGCCGGACACCTTGTCGTCACCTTGCATGTTTAGCGTAGCTGAGGGTTTATATTAATGAGGTAGTTTGTAGGGGCATAGACCCTGACTCCAGTGATGACACTTACTGGGCTGCTTGCTGTAGATTTAATAAAGTCAGTGTGTTATCAGCAGGAGATTCATTATAGGACTAGTAAACCTGCTGTCATGTAGTCCTCTATATTCAGGAGCTGTGTATAACCCCGTTCTTTCCACTAATTATCAGCTTTCTGCCTATGCACAGTGTACACAGCTGCTAATCAGTGGTGTAGGTGGGGTTATATAGAACTCAGCATTCAGAGAACTGGTAGATCTGCAGGAGATGAGAGGGATTTTACAAAATGCATGAATTTTATAAAAACTGCAGCTAACAGCCCAGTAAGTGACACATCAAGGCCTCTCAGATAGGATTGTTATAAACTTCCCTTTAATATGTGCCATCAAGCCATTTTCAACAATTTAGTTTTAACTAATATTCTTGTACATTTTTAGCTGCAGATATAAAATTATAGCCTTGGTTGTTAATATAAATTCCCATTATATATAGATTGCGTTACTTTTTTTTGTCCAAAAAATTGACATCAGCCCCCCTCGCCCCCTATCTCTCCCACCACCAGTGCGTCACAATCTTATTTCCATTCCTTGGCCACATACATGCTGGGAATAACAGAGAGCAACACTGTTTCTCCGCGCAATCAATACAAGTTGACTAGGTGGAAAATACAGTCAAGTGGCAGACAACTGTAACATCCATCAGCTTTATAGCGCAATTTGTCCTAGTTCTTCAGACAGGAATGTCGTGAAACATTTTGCCTCTGTAAACCAGAAGAGCCAGTTAAAAACAATTATTATTGTGGCTGGGAGCTTTCCCTATCTACGATGCCCCAGATCGCTGACTCTCATGGTGTCATTAAATAGGGTGGCAGCAGACTGCGATGGCTGCTGAATTAAATAATACATCTTGTTGGTTCTTCATTGCATCTTAAACAATTGGATATCACAAGAAGTCTAGAACAAGGAACAAAAGACTTCCTCATGGCTGTAAGTGTAGGACATGTTGGCTTAATAACATTTTGCAATGGAGGATTCCGTAATCCTTCTTGTTAATCAAAGGGTGATGTTGTCTCTGATTTATAAGCCAAAAGGAAATATACAAAGTATATGTTAATCATAAAATATACTCAGCTGAACAATCGTTTAGCATTTTATTACATTGGGTAAAAGCATTTTTAATCAGGTCAGTAATGGGCTGACGGAAACACGATCATTCACAATCATTGACCCGTCCAAACGTGAGCCGATGACCCGTCCAAACGTGAGCCGATGACCCGTCCAAACGTGAGCCGATGACCCGTCCAAACGTGAGCCGATGACCCGTCCAAACGTGAGCCGATGACCCGTCCATGCGTCAGCCGATGACCCGTCCATACGTCAGCCGATGACCCGTCCATACGTCAGCCGATGACCCGTCCATACGTCAGCCGATGACCCGTCCATACGTCAGCCAATGACCCGTCCATACGTCAGCCAATGACCCGTGTGAACAGCCTTGTTTTATCCGGCAGCCCTTTTCCCCATATATATCTCCACACAGTTCGCGTTAAAAGGGAAACTGTCATGTCGTTTTCAATATTAAGCCACTCTCAATATGTCTTTAATGATGCAATGTGCATCACTAACGTGGTTTTAAAAACAAAAAACTCCATGTATTTATCTTAAAATACTTTAGGCTTCGGAAAATGCAGTACATACCTTAGGTTCCAGTCATAGGGGCGGCACTTTTGCTAGGTTCAGTCACAGTCACTCAAGTTCAGGCACGATTTTTTTTTTTCATTTAATTTAGTCATGTCCCACCACCATTTCTTCTCTGCTGAGCCCCACGTATTACAGTCACATGGTCGTAAGGTCACCACAGGTTCTGCACCACCACTCCGAAGCTCATCAGAGGAGATGTGGTGATGAAGGACCTGTGGTGGTGTCACCACCAAGTGACCGTAATGAGTGGAGCTCAACACAGGAGAAGTGGTAGTGCAGGACCAGTGTGATGTCACCACCATGTGACTGTAATGGGCGGAACTCAGCAGAGAAGTGGTAGTGCAGGACCTGTGGGATGTCGCCACCAAGTCACCATAATGGATGGAGCTTAGCAGAGAAGTGGTGGTGTAGGACCTGTGGGATGTCACCACCATGTGACTGTAATGGATGGAGCTCAGCAGAGAAGTGGTAGTGCAGGACCTGTGATGATGTCACGAATATCTGACTGTAATGGGGGAAGTTGAGCAAAGGAGAGGTGGTGGTGGGGCATGACTAAGTTAAAAAAAGGAACTTGAGTAACTATGACTGAACCTAGCAAAAGTTCCGCCCCTATGACTGAAACCTAAGGTATGTACTACATCCGCCAAAACATATAAAGTCTTTTTTAAGATAGATATATGGAGTTTTTTGTTTTTAAAATCATGTTAGTGATTAATATTACGTCATTTGACCCACAATGAGGGTGGTTTAATATCAAAAAACGACATGACAGGTTCCCTTTATACAAGGACCATTGACTTTTATCGCCAGTTGCTGCTTATTGTGGCCAGAAATGTGCCCATGTAAATTGTCCATTAACATGCGGGTAGATGTAATGCGGTCATGGCAATATTTAAGTATAACAAAAAGAAAAGAATGTCTTATTGAAATAAATATAAATATATTGGGAAAATCCTGATGATCACCTGAAGGAGAGTTTGCACAAATGTTTGTTCCCAATTTTTGCCCCATGCGAATGTCTGCCCATCAGACGAGGACTTGTGTGTTCCTTGATCACGGGCTTATATCGCTCCTCAGCATGCGGGATTATCTGCCAGTGTGAATGGGGCTTTACTGTACGAGTATAATCTGCCACCCACATAGTATTTTTTCTGCAGTGTTATTGAGCTCCGGTAAGACTTTTCACCATTAATATTTTAGTCATGCGGAAAGGCTAGTCCTATTTAATTCCAGTTCATTAAGCTGTAGCTTTCTATTAAACTGGCACCTTTATGGGTGGGAGTCATTCTCTGTTCTGCGGCTGATATTTTTGAAGACTAATCCGAATCACATGACGGAGCGGACACTTTCTCTGCTAAAATAACCGTTTGCTTTTTATTGCTGATAAATGACAAATTTACAATGCAGGGAGTAAACTATAATTTATGGTCAAAATAAAGCTGTATAACTGTCTGGCAGGTAGATGGGCAGCGTACCAGGAATGGACGGACACTTTTATTCATTGAGAATTTGCTGACGTCATTTAAAATGAAGCAAGGACACCAAAGCAATTACATAGTAAGCTCGAGTGGCTCTCCGACAAAGATTTGCTTCTGAAGGAAAATTTTCAATTACTCTTGAAGCTGAGCTGGAAGAAATCTTTAAAGACCCCCATACACATGAGATTCGTCTGAAATTGCCAATTTTGGCAGGATCGTCTGCATGGGGGGTCTCCTAACAGATGATATCGAGGGAGAGAAGGATCGGGCGACACTCATTTCATGGCTTATTTTGTTTTCAGAGGAGAGAAGTCTTTGCCAGAGCAGTCAATCAGCAATAAACATAGTAGATCATAAGCAATATAGCATAGTCCTAAGGCAGAGGTATGAGAGCGCTGAGGATTCAGCTGAGAGTTATCTTCCTTCAATCCCAGCCTACTGTGGATTTCAGTTCTGAGAGGGGAATAAGTAAATTATGGTTTCCCCAACTATCTGATGTATATGGGGCCTCCAAGTCCCTCTCACGATGTTGAGGAGGAGAATGATTGAGCAGTTGGAACTTCAGAAGTCGATTCTTTTGTTTTCAGATGTGGTGCACATCCGTCAGAGGTCTCCTCTCTCCCTGTTGAAAATACATGTACCTTTGGCTGAATCGAGCATTCATGTGTATTGGGAAATTGATGTGTGGCGCCTCTGACCTGGTTAGGCACCACTGAGTACTGCACCCATGCTGGGGCAGTGCTTCCAGGTAATCCTGAAGGCTGGAATATGGTGTGTACGCACAGACACATAGAAACCAGGTCTCCCACACCTTGAGAGGGGACCCTTGGGCAGACCCAAGAGGGGGCTTGCCTCCACATCTCAGCAAGGGGTGTAGGGGGAGGGGCTGGAAGCTAGGTTGCAGCGGCTGTCAGGATAGTAGGAGGAGAGCCAGTCTGAGAGGGAAGCGCGGCAGTTGTGAGCGGGACACGCATTGACCCTAGTCAGACCTTGCACATGAAGTAGCCGTTAGCAGGGAAAAATGATCACCAGCAAGTCAGTCAGAAAGACGCTGAGGGAGTCAGTTGGTCGAGTACGGGGACACCTGGTGACCAGGCACACACGGGGAACAGGTCCCTAGAGTAGATGTCCATTTATTTGATTTGCTAAACCTGCCTGTGAGGGGAACTACAAGTCCCTCACCAACCATCTAGAGTCCGAGCCTCAGCAGCAACGAGGGGGCCCATAAGGAGGATCGAGCCTGGAGCCATCTACCTTGGTCCACGCTGCCGGCAAACGGGCCAAAAAGGGGAGAAAAGGCAGTAGTGACTTCCCTGGATGAATCCCACGGCACTTCAAGTCAGGGGTTATCTGAAACAAGAAGTGCTAGGAAGGCGAGTTAACGGTTACCCTTAGACCGGCCTAAAGGATCGCCCGGGGACCTCACAAAACATCCAAAAGTGAGTAAACAAGTTAAAAGACTTTCCGGACTGAGACTGAGTTATTCTGTGACCTACACACCCGAGGCCCTGGGGCCAGTCTCACTCACTGGAGGTCATACCACCCGACTGCAGACAACATCAGCCCTAGACGCTCGTTAAACCTGCAGTGGCGGTCACCCATATACCTGACCGCAAACCGTGAGTGGCGTCACGACTCCCATATACCAAAGCCAACATACAGTTAGGTCCAGAAATATTTGGACAGTGACACAATTTTCGCGAGTTGGGCTCTGCATGCCACCACATTGGATTTGAAATGAAACCTCTACAACAGAATTCAAGTGCAGATTGTAACGTTTAATTTGAAGGTTTGAACAAAAATATCTGATAGAAATTGTAGGAATTGTACACATTTCTTTAAAAACACTCCACATTTTAGGAGGTCAAAAGTAATTGGACAAATAAACCAAACCCAAACAAAATATTTTTATTTTCAATATTTTGTTGTGAATCCTTTGGAGGCAATCACTGCCTTAAGTCTGGAACCCATGGACATCACCAAACGCTGGGTTTCCTCCTTCTTAATGCTTTGCCAGGCCTTTACAGCCGCAGCCTTCAGGTCTTGCTTGTTTGTGGGTCTTTCCGTCTTAAGTCTGGATTTGAGCAAGTGAAATGCATGCTCAATTGGGTTAAGATCTGGTGATTGACTTGGCCATTGCAGAATGTTCCACTTTTTTGCACTCATGAACTCCTGGGTAGCTTTGGCTGTATGCTTGGGGTCATTGTCCATCTGTACTATGAAGCGCCGTCCGATCAACTTTGCGGCATTTGGCTGAATCTGGGCTGAAAGTATATCCCGGTACACTTCAGAATTCATCCGGCTACTCTTGTCTGCTGTTATGTCATCAATAAACACAAGTGACCCAGTGCCTTTGAAAGCCATGCATGCCCATGCCATCACGTTGCCTCCACCATGTTTTACAGAGGATGTGGTGTGCCTTGGATCATGTGCCGTTCCCTTTCTTCTCTAAACTTTTTTTCTTCCCATCATTCTGGTACAGGTTGATCTTTGTCTCATCTGTCCATAGAATACTTTTCCAGAACTGAGCTGGCTTCATGAGGTGTTTTTCAGCAAATTTAACTCTGGCCTGTCTATTTTTGGAATTGATGAATGGTTTGCATCTAGATGTGAACCCTTTGTATTTACTTTCATGGAGTCTTCTCTTTACTGTTGACTTAGAGACAGATACACCTACTTCACTGAGAGTGTTCTGGACTTCAGTTGATGTTGTGAACGGGTTCTTCTTCACCAAAGAAAGTATGCAGCGATCATCCACCACTGTTGTCATCCGTGGACGCCCAGGCCTTTTTGAGTTCCCAAGCTCACCAGTCAATTCCTTTTTTCTCAGAATGTACCCGACTGTTGATTTTGCTACTCCAAGCATGTCTGCTATCTCTCTGATGGATTTTTTCTTTTTTTTTCAGCCTCAGGATGTTCTGCTTCACCTCAATTGAGAGTTCCTTAGACCGCATGTTGTCTGGTCACAGCAACAGCTTCCAAATGCAAAATCACACACCTGTAATCAACCCCAGACCTTTTAACTACTTCGTTGATTACAGGTTAACGAGGGAGACGCCTTCAGAGTTAATTGCAGCCCTTAGAGTCCCTTGTCCAATTACTTTTGGTCCCTTTAAAAAGAGGAGGCTATGCATTACAGAGCTATGATTCCTAAACCCTTTCTCCGATTTGGATGTGAAAACTCTCATATTGCAGCTGGGAGTGTGCACTTTCAGCCCATATTATATAAATAATTGTATTTCTGAACATGTTTTTGTAAACAGCTAAAATAACAAAACTTGTGTCACTGTCCAAATATTTCTGGACCTAACTGTACATGTCGCCAGATATACCCAAAGTGAAGACCCTGTGGCGTCCCTGAAGGTGGAGTGGTGTCCCTGGGGCGACCGCTGCAGGTGGGCGACATAGCCATCAGTCGGAAGTTTATCTATCTCATGTGTATGGTCAGATAAGGGCCAGCTCTAAGGGGTACTTCTCACATAGCGAGATCGCTGCTGAGTCACAGGTCTTGTGACGTACCACTGACCTCATTAGCGATCTCGCTGTGTGTGACACTAAGCAGTGACCTGGCCCCTGCTGTGAAATCTCTGATTGTTACACACTGTTCTGGTTCATTTTTTAGCCGTAGGGCTCCCGCAGGGCAGCACGCATCGGTGTGTTTAACACCTTACCCAACGACCTCGTTCACGACTCACGTAGGCGTGCATCTTCGTTGTTTTCCGCGCCCTCTCTGTTACGATTGGTGATCGCTACTGCGTTCGGATTGGCCGCTTCCATCCTCTGTTCTGGCTTGTAGATCGCAGTACATTTCAGAGGGCTGAATTCACTTGTCCCAGACCACGTGTAGCAGCAGATTGTAATACAGACCATTCTGCATCGGCACTGTAGGATGGACAAGGATGGAAGCGCTATTATGTTGCCTTCTCTAAAGGCAAGGTCGCCCAGTCACAACGCAGTTACGACCACCAATCAGAGCAGAGGGGGTGCAGAAAAGGCAATGTAGATGCACGCCTATGTTACTAGTCAAGATTTGAATCGTGCTATGTGACAGGGTCCTAGCGACTGCCGTATCATTGCTGCGTTGTTGGGAAGATCTAGCTGTTTGACAGCTCACTAGCGACCCTGTAGCAACTTACCAGCGATCCTGACCAGGCCGTATCGTGGTCGGAATCGCTGGTACGTCGTTTAGTGTGACGGTACCCTTGGTTCACACTTCCCAATTTTACAGACAATTTGTGACGCCTCACAATTTAATTATTTCTATTATATCTCCTAATCAGTGGCATACTGTCTATAGCAAAGATCATATGGCTGTTATGGGGCCCGTGAGTCGTGGAGTCTGGTGCCGGGGCCCACCCTTCTTTGCAGATACCATTGGTGTAACAAGCAGTTACAGGATCCTTGTACCACATTCAGACTGTGCATCTGAGCCTCAGAACCTTAGTCCACACATAGCACAGAGTGGAGCACCAAATCGGGAAATGGGGCTAGGTGACTAGTTGTTTATTTTTTTAATGTGAATGTATGAACCCTGATAATGTGTATGGGGAACATGATGCTGTATGGGGGTCGTGATATTGTGTGGAGGCCAAAAAACTGTGTGTGTGTGTGAGAGGCTGTGGGGGCCATAATATGGTTTATGGAGTACAATGTGGACCTTGATATTGTGTGTGGGATCCATCACAATGTGTGGAGGCCATCATACTGTGTGTGGAGGTCTGTGGGGCCAAGAGACTGTGTGTGGATGTATGTGGGTGGCCATCATACTTTGTGGGGGTATCATGTTAAGTGGAGCCCATGATATTTTGAATGTGTGGCTATATGGGCCATCATACTATGTGTGTAGGGTTGTGCGGGCAATGATGCTGTACATGAGGGCCTGTGGGGTTATTATACTATATGTGAGGGAACTATTGGGACATCATAGGATGTGGAGGAACTTTAGAGGCCTTATTCTGTGGAGGGGGTGAATTATAATGTGTTGAGTCACTGTGGCAGTATCCTAAAGTCTGAGGGTGAAACTGTGGGGGCATCACACTTTCCATGTGGGGTGGTCCTGTGGGAGCAAATTCTGTGTGGGCATTCACTGTGGGTATCTACTGTAAGTTAATACATTTTATGAAGCACTATACTCTATGGGGCCATGAAAGGGGTATTGAAGTGGGTGGGAACACTCAGGGCCTGCATGAGGGGAATAATGACTGTATATGTGCTGCAATACATGTTCTTCACCCTGATTTTAAAACTAGGTAAGAGCCTGTGTGACGCCCTGGGCAAGCCAGGGGTCACAGGTCACAACACCACACGCACCCCACATTCCCTGCAGGTACACCAAGCTAACCCAAAATCCTTGTTGCCTTCCTCCAGAGGCTGATGTCCACACCAGGGGGTGGGCCAGGCGGTTGGCTCCACCCACCGAGGAGTTCACAGCCCTGGAGGCGGGAAAACCAGGCAGATCAGAGAGAGAGTTTGAAGTGTGAACAGAGTACAGTTTAGGAAGTGAAAGGAGAAGGAAGTGAAGTGGTAGAGGAGCTTAGGAGAGAAGCTGAAGTAAAGTGAAAAGGAACAGTTTGTAAAGCCTGAAGTTGGTCCGGGTGTGTGCCCCGGACAGTGACGGCAAGGTCAGCAGACGGCGGTGATAGTCTGCAGGGGGACTGCTCGGAGGTTGCTGGAAGGACCGCGGACGGGTGGTGACCCGGCGGTACCGCGAGCAGTATACGAATAACAGTCAGCACCAGGGCAGGGGCCTTTCGGATCCCGGCAAGGCTAGGAGTCGCCATAATTTGCCAAATCCGTCAGTGAAGGGGACCTCTGTCTCCTAACAACCAAGTCCCGATTGAAGGCAACAGTCCGACCGTGAAGGGGAGACACCGCCACCGCCAGGGCACCAGTTTCCCAGGGCCAGCGCCTGCGGGCAAAGTAGGGCTCCTTCGGCCCAGATTGAAGCCGAGGAGTGGGTAACCGGTGGGGACCCATCGCTACCAAGAGACTTTACACAGGTGCAGGGAAGAGACCGTCACCGCTAACTGCAGGGAAAATCAGCACCGTGAACCGTCTGAGGGACCCGTCCAACCAGCCGTTTGTTTACCGAGAACTGTGTCGTGTTTACTGGCTGAGTGAGTACCTCCGTGCCGTGCGGCACAGCGCTGTCCCTGCGCCCCTGCACCTCCACAGGCCCCATCCCCGCCTGTCCACCATCCCAATCCCATCACCGGGCCCCGGGAGCATCAAGACCCCTACCCACGGAGGGGCAAACCAACAACTGGCTGCTCCGTACCATCACTCCCGGGCTCCCCAAACAGAGCAGCGGTGGTGTCCACTCAATCACCACAGCCGTGGGTGGCGTCACGGACAATAAACTATCCCAAAACCCAATCCCCTTTCACTCATGGGCGAGGAGCGCCGCTCGAGTCCCCGGGATCCGGCCCATCGCTCGAGCCACCGAGCAGCAGCAGGCCGCAGCAGCCGCGGCAGCTGGACCCGAGCAGTGGGAGAGCGCGGCGTCCCCTCCTCCGCCTGCGACACCTGCATACTCCATTATATATTTTTGGGGGGTGTGGGACTCAACTAGGACTTTTGCCATGTTTTCTACATACACCCCCTTCTCCTGATATCAACCCCAAGTTCCCAATCCATCAGAACATGTTCCCAATTCCTTAGTAATCACAACAGACGCCTCTACGTTTCCCTGCAGTTAAAGCAGTCCCCCTCAATTCATCCCTCTCTTTGCTCTTCTTTTCACAGCAGACCCCTGACTTTCCTTGTTGTCACAACAGACCCCTGACTTCCCTTGTGGTCACAGCAGACCCCTGACTTCCCTTGTGGTGACAGCAGCCCCCTGACATCCCTTGTGGTGACAGCAGCCCCCTGACATCCCTTGTGGTGACAGCAGCCCCCTGACTTCCCTTGTGGTGACAGCAGACCCCTGACTTCCCTTGTGGTGACAGCAGACCCCTGACTTCCCTTGTGGTGACAGCAGACCCCTGACTTCCCTTGTGGTGACAGCAGACCCCTGACTTCCCTTGTGGTGACAGCAGACCCCTGACTTCCCTTGTGGTGACAGCAGACCCCTGACTTCCCTTGTGGTGACAGCAGACCCCTGACTTCCCTTGTGGTGACAGCAGACCCCTGACTTCCCTTGTGGTGACAGCAGACCCCTGACTTCCCTTGTGGTGACAGCAGCTCTGTCGTGGGTGTCCATATTCATTTTGCCCGTACAGCCATTACTTTTTCTATCCACATCAAGATATATGAAATAATACATACTAATTATGGGTTGAGTCATCATTACCATGAGCAATTGCATAAAGGAGTGTGAGAATTTGCTGCTGCTCCATACGCCTCTACAAGAGATATGGCTGAGAGAGTGCAGGGCCCACATTTTACTGCCCTGGCATTCAGACCTCCATGGATCTGTAGACAGTTAATATTAATGGGCACAATTTCTGAAAGGGAACATTGCAGATTGGATTATAATATAAGACGTACTGCAGCAGAGGGGCCTATGACTGGTGGAGGTCACCGCACTCGGTCACCAGCGGAGCTCGGAGCGTTGTGCTCAGAGTAGGAGAGGGCAATGTCCTAGAAACATGGGACAAACTGATAACGTTTCTCATCTGTGGGGTTTGCTTATCTGCAACTGGAAATGTTTTGCTTGTATAAACACACAGGAATAATACTAATACAGTAAGAATAGATTCTAATAAGAAAATATAATGGACAAAATATACAGCTCCTGGGCAGCAATAATATAAGGGGAAAGAGAAGATTGGACTAGGAGGACAGCAATATGTCCACGATTACCCCTCAGCTCTCCCTCTCTCCTTATAGTGAAATAAAACCTTTATTTATAAAGCCAAAGTTTACTTGCATTTTGGAGTCTTAAGAAAAAAAATTCTTAGCTTCTCCTCATGAACTCATTATCAGTAAAATACGGTTATCAAACTACCACCTCCAAGACAGCGAGCAGCTTCCATCATAAACAAAGCAAAGGGCCCATATACTGTTCTAGTACAAGGGCCCTTTTTTGTCTGTGCCACTATTGGTTAGATATGTAAAGTAAGGGCACAGGGCGGTAGTAGTAGGCGAGGGATTCACAGGAAGTGTTGTGGTCCTGGCTGAGTGTGTGGGCTTTAGGGCTTCGGTTGCTGTGCACCTGTAGGCCGCATGCTGCTGTTGCCATGGACTGGCCTGGACCAGTTGTTATAAAGTTCAAGGAACTAAACAAGATTTTACTGAACAGTCTTTGGTAGACAACCAAGCACAATACACAGCGGGCACATAAGTTATTGTACGCAGCGGGCGCATAACTTATTGGACGTTTCCTTTACACACCGTACCACAAGACACAGCTCCTCAATGTTCATTTTAGATGTTACTATTCTGGTTATTCCCAGACCTTCTGCCAAAACCCAGCTTAGCCACAAAAGTATCGTAAAATGAGTGTTTCCAGTCCACACGTGGTTCCATGTCCTCCCAGCCACAGGGAGTAGCGGCGCTCTCTGATCTGCTTCCCAGGACTGCATTCTTAGCTCACATTCACCACTGTATTGGCCCACTTACTTTCAGCTGAAGCTACCCAGGTCCTTTTACTAAGGGTCCATGAATAGACCCTACCCACAAGGATTTCTTTTAGCTCCTTACACTGCCAACCTTGTCTCTGGGTGTAACCACCTTCTGAAATTCTGTGGTACTTTGTCACTACCCTAAGGCTATGTGCCCACGGGACTCTGTATCTGCGGATTTTCTGCATCAAAATCCGAAGCTTTCCCCTGAATCCGCACCTCTTCATAGGTGCGGATTTGACGCGGATTTTGCGATCCTTTTTTTTTTTTTTTAAATTCAATTGAATAGGCAAAATCCGCACGAAAATCCGCGTCAAATCCGCACCTATGAAGAGGTGCGGATTCAGGGGAAAGCTGCGGATTTTGATGCAGAAAATCCGCAGATACAGAGTCCCGGAAAAATCTGCAGCGTGGGCACAGCATTTCCCAAATGCCATAGAAATGGCTGGGGAGTAGCTGTGCTGCAGATTTCTGGAAAATCTGCGGCTTTTCCGTGAGAAATCCGCGGCAAAGTCCACGCATTTTCCGCAGCGTGGGCACATAGCCTTACTTGGTCCTTCACTCCTTCCTGCCTCAAATCACCCATAGAATGTGACCAAAATGGCCTGACAAACTCATGTGTCCGCACTCTGGTCATTCCCTCACTGAACTATAAGGATACGTACTCATGATCCGGACTCACTGCGTCCTGGACGCGGCGGATCCTGACCTGCGGGGCTGCGAGTCTCCTCTGCAGGAGATCGCAAGTGCTCATGCCCACGATCAGGGTTCGGGCCACTGTGGTCTCTCTCTTCTGTTCTCTGCTTCAGTAATTTGACATGCTTGTGGCTCGGGAAGCCACACCACAGGTCAATTTACGCTGCAGGCAGTACACGCACAGTGGGCACAGGATTTCCTATAAATCCCATCCACTGTGCTTGTACTGTATAACGCAGAATTTTGGATGCAGCTCATGCATGCTAATTCCAAAACACTGTGAACACAGTATAAGATGGAGATTGTCCTTTCCCTCAGCACTAGGCCAATCCCAACTGCCAACTGTCACTTGCTCGGCAGTTGGTTGCCGGCAGCAACCTATCTTACCAACATCCTATGTTATAACCTTGTATGACTGCCAGCACTGCTACATCTTTACTTTCCTACATAACAATACTTTATATCTTATTACATATATGATTGATATATAATATATTATATATCAATCAAATAATGTGTATATATATTATATTGTATAGATAGATATAAGAACACATTTGGTATCTTCATATTTTCAGGAGTAGGAACTCGACCACTATCTAACAGATGGGTAGATAGTGGTGGATAGATAATGTATAGATACTTAGATAAGAGATGATGGATGGACAGAGAGAATCAATAAACAGATTTCTTTGGTTATAAGGGATGCTAAGAAGAAGTTATAGATGTTATAGGTAGGACCTTTATCTTATTCCGTTCCTGTTTCTGCCATGTATATGAGAATATTTGTGTGTTTTGTCTAGAGATAATATTCTGTCTTCTCATATGTCGGAAAGTCTTCGGCTCTTCTTCTTTTGGAGCGTTCTGTCACAGTTAACCACACCAGTAAAGAGTGTGATTAGGTCTGGTTATCCAGGATCCATGATTATTGCTGGTCGGTGGATCACTGTCACAGTGGAGTGGCCTCTATTAAGGTCTGCAGTTGAAGGCATCACTTACTAGGGAGTGGTACGGATAATTGGAGCAGAACAGAGGCAGCTTCAAGCAAAGAAAATAAGTGGTAAGGCAAGAATACAGAGGAAGAGATTCATTTATTTATATATATATATACTAAAGGGATGGATAAGAAAGCATAGGGGTGTGCTGCTGGTTTTATGGCAGCATCCACTTGTGGGAGCTGTGAGCGAGAATGGCAGTGTCTAAACTAGAAACGCGTGAGCTGCCTCACATTTCCTTCATTTAGGTAGATTAGAGCCAGGAGAAGAAAAGAAATGGAATCTATCTCTGCGCACCACACACTGGGTATCTGATGCAATGTGCACCTGCGCCCGATGAGAGCACCACACACAAGACAGAATACAAATCTATACATTTTAATTTATCCTCTGCAATATAACACACTAATTTATGTGCTAATTCTCTGCGCTCCTCGGCCGGTACTACCCAGACATAAGCGGAGGTTACCAGGCCTATGTGCTCTACACATCTTCTGTTTTTTTTTCTTTTCACAAGAATATTAGCAGTGCGGATGTGACCTTATTCACAGACCATCGGCTTCTGAAAGGTTTTATATTATTAGAACGTTATAATTAGGGCTAATTAATACAATTACATGTAGGTTTTAGAGGAGCCGTTGTAGAGACTAAATGATGGCTTACAGGCGTTTCCGAAGAGAACATTAATAAAGGTGAAATACTAAGTACTAAATGTGTTGTGGTTTGCTATATTACTCTTTCACAATTTAGCCCCTTAGAGTGGTGTCTCGGGAACATTAGCCACAGGGGAGAGGAGGAGGCAATTATTGAGATCTTACCCATTAAAGCTTGATACTTAAGCGGGAATCTTCGCTTTATAAATATCTGGTCCTTAAGAATGACATGTTAAAGGGAACCTGTCATGTAATGCTATTAATATGCAGATATGGTGTTACTTTGCAGGTCAATAGCGTTTTAACAAGAGGAAATGACCTTTTATTCCTCACGACAGTCTCCGGCTTTCAGTCATGGCGGTGCGGCCAGCTTGACTTCAGCCAAAGCTCTGTGTATAATGAGTGGTGGCTGTAATTACAGCCCCGTCATTGATTGACATCCGTTTCAGCATTGGAATAATACAAAGCCAGCTGTCAGTCAGTGCCGGGCGTGAACTGAACGAAAGCTGCACCAGCCACGCCTCTATAACTGAAAGCCAGAGGCTGCTGGGAGAAATAGTTAATTTCTTCCAAGTAGCTGAACTCTCAGTATGGCAGACACATGGCTTCAGACCTCATATCTGCAGGTTAATAGCATTTTTTTACATGACCTCTTCCCTTTAAGAAATCACAAACATGATATAGCTTGATTTAGTTGAATGCGAAAACTTTGTTTCATATCTCCTAAACATATATAGACACCATTTGAGAACATTTCATTCACTTAAATGCAATTTTTGAGGGGGGGGGGGATAAAATGTATTTTTGCATGTGGCTTTCATAAACATTTTTGGACCATTTGGCTTCTATGGCCTCAGTGTATAACAGTACATAGAAGACTGCGGAGTGAATTAATAGCCTCATTGATCAGCAAGCTGACCTAACCGCACGGATTGTAACACTCATCTCTGGGCTCCTGGACAATCTTCTAAGTGGAGTTTTGAGCTTTAGCTCTGGGGTTAATCCCAAGTGAATATTGCGCAGCACTGCACTGCACAGCTCCTCTCAATGTGTAATGGCTGATGTATAATGTTGAAATCTGACAAAAATGAATAATGCTTTTTTAGTTTAAAAGTCCACGTTGTGCAGGTCGTGTGATCTGATATGTCCCAATATGATGTGTGCGGCAGGACGTTGCCGGTGCCATGGATGACCTCATCCTGACTCACCTGTACACTCCCTTCCTTGGCTGTTGCACACATTATCTCACCACTTCCCAGTCCTGCCAAGTTGGTACACCAGCCTTCAGCAAGCTATGACCTCGAAAAAGTGAAGGACGAAAGCCGCCAGTAATTGAAGAAGCCTTCAGCCGCCTGCTCCTCCTGTCTACTGCTCTAATTTAAGTGTTTCCAGTCCTCAAAGAATTTTTTATCTAAATGATAAGACATAGTCAAATATTGTTCCCTCTGCTATTAATTGCTGTGAATTCATATCAATTTCTTCCCTTTGTTTCCCATAAAGTACAAAATGCTAAACATTTGACGGGAATATGTGGGGTTTTTGAAGCAAATTTTACAAAAACGCTATAAATGCGTTAGACATTTGTGAAAAAGACAGCAACCCCCCCCCCCCCCAAAAAAAAAAATATTGCCCATGGCAAATCTGCTGTTGGATTCTCTACAAAAAAAGCAAATTTACAGCAAAATCTGCATGTTACATGGGTTTGCATGAAATCTTGTTTGTGAGTTGCAGATTTCCCCCTGTGCCCTCCATAGGGTGACTCTTTAATTGATTCTGCAAATAAAAATTGACGATGCGGAATGGAAACTTTGATTGGCGTGTTAGAAAATATCTGCAATATGTACAAAGTGCGGCAACAATACTTCCACATCCTGCAGTGCTGTATCTACTCAAACTGCACCAGTCGGTCATTTATTCATTTAGGATTTGTACACGAATGTTCAAAAAAGCATTAATGGCAGGTGAGGGTTTGTTTAATGCTTGCTAGATCTGTAAATGAAATTTTATTAAATTGACATTGCTCTAATTCTTTTACAATTTGAATTTGCTGCTGGAACATTAATGGGGTCATATCCGTTACTAGTATGTAGCCTGAATATTCAATACCTCTGCAGCACCACCAAAGGTTAAAAAAAATCTATTTCATTGTACACGGTGAAATAAATAGGCTGTTCGTGTAATGCATGGATGTGCCGAGGCGTCTGGGGTAGGAGATGCTCTTGGTAGCAGCTCTGTGCTCTGGCCACAATATTAGAGTCCCTATAGGCCGCACGGTGGCTCAGCACTGGGGTCTTGGGTTTAAACCCCACCAAGGACAACCTCTTCACAGGGCTTGTGTGCTTCCTGTATTTGTGTGGGTTTTCTTCTACACTTTGAAGACATACTGATAGGGGATTTAGATTGAAGCCCCAATGGGAATAGTGTAGTAATGAACGAGCACCACCATGTTCGGGTGCTCAGTACTCGTAACTAGTGATGAGTGAGCACTACCGTGCTCGGGTGCTCGGTACTCGTGACTAGTGATAAGCAAACACTGCCATGCTCAGGTGCTCGTGACTAGTGATGAGCAAGCCCTACCATGCTCAGGTGCTTGGTATTCGTAACTAGTGATGAGCGAGCACTAGATGCTCAGGTGTTCGGTACTCGCAACTGGTGATGAGCGACTACTACCATGCTCATAAAATACAAAAAAAGACAGTTTACACTCTGATAATGCTGAAGTATGGAAACCATGAATGTGTTAACATGGACCTGCATTACTGCTAAGCAAAATCTAAGAAAAATGAGATATTTAGCATATATAAATGGCCATCTGTATATCTGCCCAGTTGCCCCTTCACGGCATATCTCGTAACAGGGTACCTACACTATGCTGAAGCCTCTCTCTGGGTTAAAAACCTCCTGTGTATGGGCAAGTAGGAACCTGCTATATAGGATAAGATTACCTGTGGCAACTGGGGGAAGGGGTGCACGGTCAGAAGGTATGACCCTCTTAATATAGACAAAAAAAAGACTACCATGCTCAGGTGCTTGGTATTCGTAACTAGTGATGAGCAAGCACTAGATGCTCGGGTGTTCGGTACTCGCAACTGGTGATGAGCGACTACTACCATGCTCAGGTGCTTTTTACTCGTAACTAGTGATGAGCGGGCACTACCATGCTCGGGTGCTTGGTACTCGTAACTAGTAGACCCGTAGAAGCACATTGTGAGTGTGAAATGGCTGTAGTCCTGGGGGAGCTCACACCCGGCCCCGCGATTCTCTATTTTATGCACACTTTTTTGGGAAAAAATCTACTTTTTACGCACTTTGGAGTTGAGCCACTCTTTTCTTCTTCATGGATAATGATCTGTACTCATAACTAGTGATTAGTGTTGAGCGGATCCGAACTGGAAAAATCCGGATCCGCGCGGTTTCAGCGTCCGATCCGGATCCGACCCGTCCGTGGGAATCCGGCTGCACGATCCGGGATTATTATTATTATTATTATTATTATTATTATTATTTATTTTATTTTTTTCTCTCTCTCTCCGCTCAACTCTACTAGTGATGAGCGGGCACTACCATGCTGGGATTTTTGGTACTCGTAACTAGTGATGAGCGAGGACTACCATGCATACTCTGGTTTGGTACTCGTAACTAGTGGTAAGTAACCACTACCATGTTCAGGTGCTTGGTACTTGTAACGAGCAGTTGAGTACTTGACTTGCACCCATCTGAGCACCCGAGTATAATGAAAGTCAATGGAGAACTCGAGCATTTTTCCTGAAGAGTTCCCGGAAAAATACTTGAATTTCTCATTGAATTCCATTACACTCATTACTCTAGTTGCTCCATCCGAGTATCCAATTACTTTGTAGAAATACTGATGACCCGAGCTTTTTAGTGCTCGCTCAGCAATGATTACAAGTACAGAGCACCCGCTCATCTCTAGTAAAGTGCAGTGGATTATGTGAGTGCTATATAATTATGCATAATAAATGGAGACCCTATACCTCCTTTGACTCTAAAAAGCATATTTTAAACAGTTTTTCTAAACCGGACAGCCCCTTTTAAGCAGGGGTGAGTGATTGGTGTACAAACTGCACAACGAGAGAATAGGGATCAGTTGGCGGTGACCGGTTCGTCGTGTTGACAATCGTCTACTTTCTACTCATGGGAAACAGACTTGAATTTTTAATACTTAACAGAAGTCGATTTAGGAGATACTGCGTCGCGGTAGAAGAAGCTCCTAACTCACAGTGGGACATAGCTCACTGATAGAGGAGCCGTGACTGATTCCTTCTAATATCTAGCGTGACACTGGTCTAACACAGCAAATAACATCTAGAAAAATTGTCGGCGGCTACAATAGAAAACCTTCCATTTCCTGTATATTCTATCAGCCATGTAATGATACAGAGAACTTTCTGCTGACCTCTGTACAATCCGAGGCGCATTTTATTGACCTGCTGTATATAAAATAAAAGGGCAATTCCAATTACAAATATACAAGACATTTTGGATTCAGCGATGGTCCACTCTGCCACATCTTTTTCTGCTTTTGCCCTTTTGCTTTAAACATAAAAATTGTTTTCTAGTATTAGCAAAATAACTCGGCGATTACCATATTCTCGTTAGTAAGAAATGTCTTTTACAACACTGCCGACTGCGGGAAATTTAATATGACTGGATATATTCGCACAATGCATATTAGGAGAAGACCCGAGCTTGACAGCTGGGTAGTTTGCAAAACATATATAATTTTTATAGGTCAAAATATTCCAGATTTCATCTGACAAATGTTACAAATTGAAGTATCTTCAGTAGAAAACCCATGCCCTTTAATTAGAGGCCCATCCATCAAATTCACTCTGACACTGCCCTTTGAGACATAATTGATTGTATATTGTAGTATTTTAGTTTAGTTTAATGTGTTTCTGTAACATTGTCAGGCTCCATAATTTATATTTGTAGTTTGGAGAGAAAGGCTTCAATTTAGTGAGCTGCATGAGACACCATTCAGTTTGAAGGAGCTGTACAGGATTGATAAAGGGCAGGCCATCAATATAAGATCGACAGGGGTCCAACACATGGCAACCCCACCTATCTGCTCTTCACAGCGCTGCCAGTTGGGAGTAAACCGTGTACGAAGTAGGAGCGGTCCGGTAGACTTCGGCCACACTGGCGGACACATAGAAAAGGGTCCCTGTGCAAGAACAATATATGGGTCCTATGCAGCCCAAGAGCTCATCATAATGCACAATTCCTACTTTAGAGGTAGACGTGGACCCCCTTACCGCTTGAACCCAGATTGCTCCAATAAGTTCATTCCCTTTTGGCCATTTCTAGGTACTGCTGTTTAGCTTCCATTGATGGGAACAGCCCCTACATGGAGTTGTTCCTACTTCATACACTTTATATTGGGACCCACTAGGCCTGATAACAGCAGATCAGTGAGGAGCCAAGTGTCTGAAACCCAATGATCTGAAATTCATTACCTAAACTAAAGGTCAACAACCTCTTTTTTAAGTGGGCTGTTCGTGCGGCATCACAGCGTCGTCAATCAGCGGGCCACGAATAGAAGAGGAGGGGCGGAGAGCAGCCGCATTCACATCACTCCCAACTCGTTGCTGGAGGACGCAGGAACGCTGTTGTTCGTCGTTCCTGGGGTGTCACACGTAGCTATGTGTGGTGCCTCAGGAGCGACAACCTGCATCCAGAATGTGCAACGATATTTTGAAAATGAACGACGTTTCAATGATCAGCGATTTGGTGGGTATTTCTGATCGTTAGTGGTCGCTCGTAGGTGTCACACGCAACAACGTCACTAACGAGGCCGGATGTGCGTCACGAATTTCATGACCCCGACGACATATCGTTAGATACGTTCTTGCGTGTAAAGCGGCCTTTAGGCTTGATGCACACATCCGTGTGGCATGGTCTGAGCATGCATCGCTGTGCATGGACTGACCACGAGTCTCCCGACCAACTTGACACTCTCATATATGCCTATGAGGGTATAAAATGTGGGTCAGGAGATTGAGACTGGACCATGACAAACAGATATGTCAATGCAGCCTGACAGGCCCAAAACAGAATTCAATCATAATGCAGAATTGTAATTTTGTGGGAAATTAAAGTATTTATTAAAACAGGTAGGTCATTAATGTTGGCAGGTCTTTTTAAAGAGGACTGTCACTTGATCAAAAAAATTGAGTTAAATACCTTATAAAAGGTTCTGCCAATTTTTTCTGGTTTGAGCTGTGTCACTCCATTGCAAAGGTATGTGAAATCTCTACTTGCAGTCTAAGTAGGTGTTTCTTCAGAGTCTTCTCTGGGGGCGTGCTCTCTCTTCCCTCCTTCCCAGACTCTGCCAATCACAGCTCAGCAGCTGATCTAGCAGTCTCAGTATCAGTGCATGCCCACAGAGAAGACTCTGAAGAAACACTCAGTTGCACTACAAGCAGAGATTTCACATGTTCTGCTCAAAAACCAACAAATCTATTTGTAATGGAGCAATGTGGTGAAAAACGGAAAGTTGTAGAATCAGTGGAGCTCAGGGATTTTTACAAGGTGTTTTACTCAATTTTTTTTAGCAAGTGACCAGTCCTTTTTAAAAGGTTTGAAATAAAAGTACCACTCTGTTAACCATTGCCAAGAAATCTAGTTCTGTTCACCATCTTCCAAGAAATGGGCAGAATGGTAGTTTCATATGAATTTCGCTTGTTTTCATTTGATTGTGTGCTGTCCAGTGGTGGATAGAGGTATCTATAACATTGGGGAACAATTTGAAAAAAAATTTCTGTCGAGTTAGGTTTTTGAGCTGATTTATACTAAAATTGGCATGCTGATTCCAAAAATGTAGTCAGTTTTTTTTCTATCACGTCAAGTTTTTCCTCCTCAACTTACCTGCCATAGAAGCACAATTGCACTGATTTCTGTAATAAGACTTGTTACCTGAGTACAATTCGACTCATATAGAGCTACGTGGCAAAATGATAGTGTTAAAAAACATATTTGTCATGCCTATTTCGTATATATTTCATTTTTTGTTCATATTTGTACTATTTAAAAAACAAAAAAAACAAAAAACACTTTTTAGGTACAGTAGTTTTACATATTTTTGAGAAGACAAAAATCCCATAGTTCAAAAACTTGACGTGATAGAGAAAAACTGAGATCATTTCTGGATTCAGCATCCAAAATTTAATTAAGAACAGTTGTCTGACCTAACTCCTAAAAAATTGCGTTCCCCAGTGTAATTTGTGTACAGTGCTATGGCATTTGTTACTACTGTGATTTCAACATAAAAAATTTACAAAATACGTGATCACTTTTTTAAATTGTCATGTTGCACTGACCTAACTCAAATGTCACAAAGGTAATGTAGTAACTGGGAATAGGGGCTCTTAAATAGGGCCCACTAACCTGAGGGGCCAAACTGTCTCTTATCCCAGAGGTACTTCTGAAGGTGAAGCGGTCTGGACCGCGAGCATAGCCCTGACTCCTGATAGCCCTAGGTCTAATACCCCTCACCCCCAAAACCAGTTGAAGGTCAGGACAGGAATGGTAAATCCCACACAGAATGAAAGAGTGGGGGAAACCCAAACTTACAGCAATTACTCACAGAGGTATAGACAAAACATGCTCAGGAGGAAATAAAAAAAAGGAAGGAAATAATCAAACTACAAGAGTATTTCCACAACGCACCAAAATACCATACAGCAGTTCACCAGAAGCTGGATAACCATGTACATGGACCGGAATTGCAAAAGCTATTATCAGCATGGAGGAGAAGAATTCACCATCTTTTAAAGGGCAGAGGCAGCTGTGATAGGTCTCCAGAAAGCCATGACCCTAGCAGCAATTCACAGGCCAGCACAAATTAACTCCTGGTAGACCAATCATTAGTAAGCACACAACAGGTCGACTGCCGGCAGTGAGGAACTCGAAAGCAGCAGGTGGAGTGTCAGACTCAAATGTGAACAGGGTCAGTAGATGCCGTGACACCTGGCGAGTTTAGAGCTGAACACCGTGTGACACCAATATTATTTCGACCAACCAATATTATTTCAGAGGAGCGAAAGGAAGAAAACCAGCCTCCGCCAGATGGAAAATCCAAAAAACATCACATATTTTATTTCAAACAATTAAAATGAAAAGCGGGTTAAAACCAAAAATTGTAGACAGACTAATGGATTTTCTATTTGCTAGATGCTGGTTTTCTTCCTTTCCCACGTGAACCTACCTGCCTCTAGAACCGGCCTGCTCTCTCCAACCACCGCACTTTATCTGAATATCCCATGCCGTGGTGAGCTGTTGTATTTTCTAAAAAAATTTCATTATTATACAAGGCCTCATTGTTTAGTGCATCTAATTCATAAATATTGCTTATGCTCCGATATTAAAGTCCTCTGTAGGGCAGTGGAGCTCGTAAGGTAGACATGTCTTGGCTCTTCCAGACTCCGGCACCATCGTAACCCTAGTTATATCATTTATATCCCATATCTACAATGGTGGCAGTCAACTCGGGGAAGAGACAAAATTCTTAGGCTTGATATAGAGTGTTACAGCTCCTTCATTTTATGAATCAGATCTCTCCAGCGTTGTGTTAATATGCAGGAAGACAGGTGGAAATGTTGCTGACAGCAGAAGCAAAAGCAGAGAAAAGCTATGCCTAAAGAAAGTTCACTGCCCCTTCACACGTCCATGCATTAAACACATGTATGTGACTGTCAGTGGTGTAGGTCCATATGGCCGTCCGTGTGTCCCTGTGTTATCTATGTGCTATTCATGTCCTATCCGTGCGACATCTGGATATAACACGGATAGCATGAACTTTTATACTTACCTGTCTCCGGCGCTGCTGTCACACTTGCTTCCGGGTCCGCAATCAGTGCAGTATATATTCATGAGGCATAATAAGCAGGACTTGGAAGCAACAGCAGCGCCGGAGACAGGCAAGTATCACAATCCATTTAATTTCAGTGAATGGGTGTCCTCCGGTACGTGTCACATGGATCACATCAGTTTGCGGTCCTTGTGTCATCCATGCTACCAGCCAAAAACAGACATGTCACCATGTAGAGCACATGGACATGCGTGTACTCCAATCAAAACATGGATGTGTGAGTAAACCCATGGTCTACATGTGTCCATGTCTCTAGTACGTGTGGAAACATACCACACGGACATGTGAAGGGGCCTAATAAAGAGAAAAATTGCATTGTTGGACAATATAGAGCCTGTTGGAGGTTACACCAATCTCATCAAATGTGTCATTATCCAAAGGAGAAAAATCTCTTCATCCATCTACAATTAAATAATTCAAATGCAGTGTTCCTCCTAAAAGTAACAACTATACGATACCAAAAAAAGCCGATTTCGTGGCACCAGGTCAAGACCAAATTACTGTCAGTCATGAAGGGGTTATTTTCTATAATGCCCTTTTAAAAATGTATGGTTTATGCTAATATTAGACATTACTATGTATTATGTAAAAAATAGGCATACAAGCCCCAGAAATGATATTAATATTATATCCTAGATATGATTCTATTTCTAGCTTTCATATGTAACTGTAATTAAATGTATAAATCCAGCATAATTCTAAAATATGTATGCCACCTGCCGTAATTCCATAATTTTCATGACGGCAATATCGCGTTCAATTGCCAAAGGCTCCAAAAAATGTTAGCAGTGATTTGAATGAAATTTGCATCTTCTACTAAATAATGGTGCAGGGGTTATATACTGTAAGGAACGTGTTGTACATCACGCCTGCCGTTCACAGAGGTGAAATTTCATAAGCTTGACATACGATCACTGGTTTCAGTGAAACTTCTGATACAATGCAGAGATACCACTCTGTCCTGTGATCGAAAGCAAAACACGGATTAGATTACTCCATATAATAAGAGACAACCGCTTATTACTTGAAGGATGGTCTAAGGATAACATCCAAAACCATGGCACATTTACGTTTTTTGCCTTGTATTGGAAACTTAAACCATTGCCTACCGAGTCACTTGGGATCAATGATCACTAAGTGGAACAATTGCTGCATCTACACAGTCTTCTGGTCTCCTTCTTCGACAAGCCGTCCTATTTCTGTGGCATTCTAGTAAAGTGCTCTTCAAGCCATTCTATTTTTATGGTATTCTGGTAAAGTTCTCTACAAGCCATCTTATTTTTATGGGATTCTGCTAAAGTGCTCGACAAGCCATCCTATTTCTATGGCATTCTAGTAAAATGCTCTACAAGCCGTCCAATTTCTATGGCATTCTGGCAAAGTGCTCGACAAGCCATCTTATTTCTATGGCATTCTGGTAAAGTGCTCTTCAAGCTGTCCTATTTTTATGGCATTTTGGTAAAGTGCTCGACAAGCCATCCTATTTCTATGGCATTCTAGTAAAATGCTCTACAAGCCGTCCAATTTCTATGGCATTCTGGTAAAGTGCTCGACAAGCCATCCTAACTCGATGACATTCTGGTAAAGTGCTTCTTACCAGTACAAAGCACACTCGAGCCACAAAGAAAAATATTGCAGAAATTTTTCTCCTTTATACATATTAAAAATTTCAAAGCCTCATCAGCAAGATTTCATAATTTTGATATAGGCACCGCAAAAATTCAATAGTTTTTAGTCAAAGTTCATTAATTCACAGCACTATAGAACCAGGTATGAGAATACAGATTTCCAGAATGGAGAACATTTCAGTCCCTGATGCACAACAGCTGCAAGATGCTCTGAAATTGAATAAGAAGAGCACACCTCTTAATGAATCGTGTTCATCTTACGCTCATGCACTATCCTAATAACTGTTTACGGACTCTGGCTTCCAGGTGTTTCAGTTACTGAGCCTGATGAAGAGACCTGAGGAGTCTAGAAAGCTTGCTATTATTACCATATTATCAGTTAGCCATTAAAAGGTATCAACCACTGAGGACTCTCAGTTCTTTTAAACAATTTTTTTTATCTCTACTGGGTAACACAGTACAAAGATATACTTTACCTGGTTCTATGCAAAACATTTCAGGTGCAAATGCAATCAACACATACAGGGCAAGGATTTAACCGTCACCTTTCCTGCTATGCTACATCACAGCAGTTTTAGGTTTTAACCCTTACTTTACTTGCTTCAGTACATACAGCAAACTGCCTCACTACAGTGTATAAACTGGATTGAGAGGAGAGATATTATACAGGATGGGGCTTTATATAGAGGGGCTGAAAAGAATGATATACAGCAAGATTATGCTGTATATAGAGGAGCTAAGAAGAGTGTTGTACTGCAACATGTGGCTGTATGTAGAATGACTGGTGTAATGTGCTGCAAGACCGGACTCTATATAGAAAAAGAATTTATCAGTGTTCAAAAAGTAGGTGAAAAAATGCAAACAACTTCCTTAATCCACCATAGCTGCAGCATTTTCTCACATAGTTTTGGCACTGTCAAATTCTGTTCCTATATGTTTATTGCCAAGTGGACTCCTTGGCTTTTCTGATGCTGCTTCTGGTTATATTTAGGGCTTTGTTGCCCTTCAGGAATGTCCTGATTAGTGTCCTGGGAGCCCCTAGAGATTTTTATCAGGACTGTATATAGAGGGACTGTGAGGAGGGATGTGCTGCATGGTGGGAATGTATATAGAGGGGGCTGAGAGGGATGTGCTGCAGGATGGGAATGTATATAGAGGGGGCTGAGAGGAGGGATGTGCTGCAGGATGGGAATGTATATAGAGGGGGCTGAGAGGAGGGATGTGCTGCAGGATGGGAATGTATATAGAGGGGGCTGAGAGGGATGTGCTGCAGGATGGGAATGTATATAGAGGGGGCTGAGAGGGATGTGCTGCAGGATGGGAATGTATATAGAGGGGGCTGAGAGGAGGGATGTGCTGCAGGATGGGAATGTATATAGAGGGGGCTGAGAGGAGGGATGTGCTGCAGGATGGAAATGTATATAGAGGGGGCTGAGAGGAGGGATGTGCTGCAGGATGGGAATGTATATAAAGGGGGCTGAGAGGAGGGATGTGCTGCAGGATGGGAATGTATATAGAGGGGGCTGAGAGGAGGGATGTGCTGCAGGATGGGAATGTATATAGAGGGGGCTGAGAGGAGGGATGTGCTGCAGGGTGGGAATGTATATAAAGGGGGCTGAGTGGAATAAACCATATGTGGTTGCATCATAGTCTGTAAGATGTGCACATGCAGCAACCTGCCTCGTCATGCTACCCACCAGAGAGAAGCCTCTGTGGGCCAGGGAAACTCTATGGGGTCTGACTGGTTATAAGAGCAGGGAAGATCAATCATTCATACAGTAATTCATGTTGCTGATCGCGGCTGTCATTCGGTCACTGGTGTGATGGTGTACCTGTGTCACTCCGGTAGCAGCACTTTACTAGTTATGTATTTAATGTGGCAAAGTAGCGCAGCAGTGCTCTGCATTCTTTGGATGGGGGTGTGTCGATTGCTTTTAGGTAAATATATAAATTTACACAGCGGGGTACATTGTGTGGGGGATGTTATTATAATCTGGGATGGGAGTTGATAAATTATTATAGTACAAGGAGTGCGTCATTAGAGTCTGGGCAAGGGGCGGCTGATTACTGCAGGGAATAGGTTATAACCTGAGAATCAAATTGCAGCGTCGTTCCACTGTATAATTAGAAATTAAGTGCAAATTGCTTGCTTGTTGTCGATGGCATTAAGGTTTTGCAGCCATTAACAATAAGTGAACTATTTGTGATACATGTCTAATGATACAGCAGAAAGAGGCTGTGAGGTTTACGAAATGAGTCGTCAGTATCCGCTCCTCAGACACACACCGAAAACTGCATGAGACCGAAATCAAAAGATGAACCGTGCCACTCCTGACCAGTGCTTTGTGCCTGTCCCACAGGCCAAAAATTTGTAGCCAGCTCCTCATTGTGTAGTAGTATAAAGTCTAGGAAATCCAATCTCCAATCTCAGATTGAAGTCTTCACTTGACTCAAGTGAAAAGTTAAAATGTGCTATGTCTAAAGGAGCATCTGACTGGAAATTCAAGACACAGGGACTTGGAGGACACTGGAGAGAGTATAGATGTACAGTTGGCCATAACACGGTGTATCAATGTGAAAATCTATAGATGTCCATCCCAATATCTATTTTCCGTGTCGAGAGTCCTAACAGAGGCTCCATGGACCTTTTTGATTTTCATACTTCCCAGGGGGCAATGCACCTAGGATTTCACTGTGTTGAGAGCCTTTGCTGGCTTTCGGCAGTGTTTTCTCTGGCTGGTCTCCCCAAGATTGTTTTGTCTTATCCCAATGTTATGGAAAAGAAAACCATCTCCCTGCAACACTCCAAGACACATGAATAGAGATTAGCCAACTTGAGGTTCGGTGTTTGTTGTCCTTATCAAACAGACTTTACAAAAAATAGAGTTTGGGTTCAGATGCTTTATGTATGAACACCACTCTTGCGAGTATCGCTGTACTTGGGTACGCTCGGTGCCGAGCCTATTGCGAGCCTCTTGCAGTGTTTGAGTGGTTCACACTGGGGGTAATGAATGTAGTGTGTACCAAAGAAAAAAATAATGGGATGTAGGTCAAGTCTATTTGGGTTTCAGGTCAAGTCCGGGTTCCAAACCCAACCTTATCTAAAGTCCGGTTGAACCTGCCAAACCGAACTTCCACAGGTCCACTCATCTCTACCCAGGAATCCAGTAAACATGCCCTAGTTCTGTCTGCATCAGCAGAAAAACCCTTTATAGGGCTTTACCTATCTGATTTCATTAATATTACATATATTTCGCATCTTTTAGCTTTTGGGTCCCATCAGTCAAACCTCTGCCGGCAGCTCTTGGGGGATTTTTACTTTTTTTGTTCTTTAGTATCCATTATTCATACATTTTTCAACTCTGTCGGGGAACGTTTTTGTATCTATCTCTGTCCTGACACAATCTAATTACCACTATCACTTTTCTGCATACCTATACATATTCCACACACGTAACATTATGGAATGTTTTTCCTAATTTCCAGTCTGTTACTGTATTTGGAGCAATTAATGTTTTTTTATGTAAAATTTTATATTTATGGAATAATCTACAGAAAATACATTTCCTCCCTGCTTCTGTGTCATCCTTTCACTTACAGAACCAATCTCAAAAAATGTTTTGTGTATCCAATCCACCATGACACCCTTTATTTTCTCTGTGTGCTGTCTGTGTTGAGAAGAGCAAGAACCGTGAAGTTAAAATGTATCCCTGGGGAAAGCCTCTTGGCAGGTGGCAGATTGTCACTGTTTTTACACACAGTTTTACTTTGACATTGTTAGTGCTATCATCGCATCATGCAAGATGAATTTTCTAACTACGGTATATCTAGTTTTCTGCTTATTTCTCGAACATTGACAGATAAAATGAAATGTACTTCATTTTCTCTAAGTTGACAGTTAAAGTGGCCACAGACATGGGATTAATATCAAATGAAAAGACAGCCAACTGTCTAGTATGTACGAGGGTGCGCCAATATTCCCCTATGGGAGATCTTAGAAAAGAGAGATCAAGCACTTGGGCTCCAACATGCCCAATCACTTTCATCTCGAGGGAGATGAGCCGATGACTCAGTTTTCTGGTAGCCACTAGTGATGAGCGAACCAAAGGTTTGGTGTTCGTACCTAATACAGACTTTATAAAAAAAAACACAGGGATCGGATGCTTTATGTATGCAAACCACTCACGCGAACATCGCTGTGCTTGGGTACGCTTGGTGGGGGTAACTAGAGCGTGATTGGATGTAGTGTGCGCAAAACAAAAAAATAGAAATATCCAGCCCACCTGCCCCCAGATGTATGTAGGTGGAGACTCAAACTGCCCACTTAGTGACTACCATTGGGGTTCAGGTCAAGTCCAGGTTCCAAACCGAACTTTATCTAATGTCTGTCTGAACCCGGCCGAACTGAACTTTCACGAGTCCACTCATGTCTAGTAGCCACTTACTACAATATGTGCACACCCTATTGAGCATGTGTTTGGGGGAGTTGGGAGAGATTGCGGTCACCTCGGTACTTGACCAGCATTAGGGTTCTTGAATATGTATGGTGGTTACTGTTGTATTCTGGAAATGTATTTGAGACGTAATCTGTGTAGAGACTCCATGCCAGATGTTCCTTGGCAGCATCACCACGGGGGACACAAAGTTCCCTTTTAATCTGAAATGGATGATATTTCTTGTTCAATCTCCTCTTTTTTTTTTTTTCTTCCTTTTGTTATTTTAAGGGGAAGTAGTTTTTTAGTCAACTCAAGACACGTCCATAACTTTCTTTCTAAAGCTCCATTAATGTGTCTATAGTGGGGGCCCTTTTGGTTCCCTTTAACCCTTTTAACCCTTTGAATCATCTATTGTTTACCATGACATCTATACAATTTCAGTTCAGAGGTCATCTAGCAAAGTATCCTCACAATGCGGGGTCATTTTCATAAAGACATGTAGACCCTGCTCGTAACACGCCAGAAGTGTCGGACTTTTCTGGAAATGTCGTTTCTGTCCCCTGAAAACAGCCTTTGAAGCTTTTTTTGTCTTAATTTCCCTGTTGCCAGTGCCATGTGACCTTTCGCCCTCTTTTCCATACGAGTGCAGGTTTTGGACCCTGGTAGGATATTTACCATCTGCTTTATTACAACACCGTCAACTTATGGGTCCTTTCGTTTTTCTCTGAAGGCACAGAAGTGCTCGGCCCTTACCTCTGCCTGATAGTGTTGACATAATTAACAAAGCTTATCACCGCTGCATTCCCACGGATAAAGGCTGGAATTAATTGTGAAGTGATATTAGTAAACCCTGCCCAGTCTGTTGGCTCGGGTTCAGCTTTCAAGCTTACTGTGCCATGTGGAGCTTGAGAACAAACCATTTCGGAGCCGGTTTGTTAACATATAATTCAGTGTATGGTGTAGGGCTATGAAATTGTGCATTTTCACATCCTACCGGGCAATTTAAGACGACTGTACAGTCAAAGGTCTAACAAAGGTGTTTAACCATAGCCACAGGTTGTATCACAGCAATCACAGCTCCGATTACACTTCCATTTCATAGAATGCCGCGAAGGTGAACTGCAGAGATACTTTTACATTTAGCTTCTTATTTCTTTGTTGTTTTTTGCTACATTTTTGATGCAAAAAATGGAGGAACCAAACAGAGTCAATAAGAAAATATTAAACTGCTGTATCTGTTTAAACTGTTGGTTAGATTATTACTATTATTATTAATGGAATTATATTTTTCTACAAATATAATATATATATATATATATATATACAATGGATACGGAAAGTATTCAGACCCCTTTAAATTTTCCACTCTTTATTTCATTGCAGACATTTTGGTAAAAAAGTTCTTTTTTTCATCATTTATGTACACTCTGCACCCCATCTTCTCAGAAAAATACAGAAATGTAGACATTTTTGCAAAATTTTTTTAAACTGAAATACAGGAACAGAATCGTCAGGCAAGGGCGTAATGAGGAAACAAAGCAGAGGTCAAATCCAGGACTGGCAGCAAGGTACAAAAACGACAGACAGGAGGTAGTCAGAAAACAAGCAGAGGTCAGCACACAGGAATCACTATACAAACAGAACAGGAACCAGGAATACAGAACTATCTCTGGCGGTGGCCAGCAGACAGGAAGAAGGGGGAATAAGAAGGGTGTGGTGACTTCCAATTGGTTGTAGCTGAATGATGGTAATTTCAGCTGGAAGATAAACGCCACCTACAGTCAGCCAGTGGTACTGCAGATCCCATGGAAACCCAGCCCAGTGGATGAGCAGAGCCTGCGCCCACCAGCACCGCTGGCTTCGACTCCTTTCTCACCACCAGCACTATCCACAGCAGGAACACGGCTGGTGATCAAAGCAGAAGTCGATGGAGCGGACTCGATGGGGACGTAACTCACTGTTGTTACCCCCAGTACAAGGCGTTCAAACACTGCAAGCGACTCACACCGGGCTGAGCACTGAGTGTACCCGAGCACAGCAATGCTCAATCCAGTGTCAGCATACATAAAGCACCTGAACGCTGCATTTGACCACTGATTGATTTTTTATTTCTTTTTTTTTGTAGAGTCCGTGTTCGGTACAAACCCAGAACTTTACTGTTTGGGTTTGCTCACCTCTAATAGAAATAAAATGCATAAATGAATTAAAAAGCCCTTTAAATAGCTGGTATGAGACAAATGAACACTCTGCCTTCTTTTCAAGCCATCAAATACTATGCAAAAAAACACAAAGGAAGCCTAAACAACACATCAAACTTTAGTAAAACTTGAGAACCCATTTGTAATGCATTCATCATCCCTTGTTAGTTCCTCCATTTGTGCCCTCTTTGAAGTTGCTGTAGACCAAGTGTTCAAACCAGAAGGAGACGTGCTTGGACAGGTTCAGTCATGATCATGTTAGTGAGTAGATGGATGGATGTGATTGGGACCTTCAGAAACTAAAGGGAACAATCGAGGCGAGGAACCAAAAGATTGTGTAAGTGACCAACCCTAAAGGCCCCTTTACACACTGAGACTTTCTAGCGATCCCACCAGTGATCTCGACCTGGCCGGGATCGCTGGAAAGTCTCTAACAGTCGCTGGTGAGCTGTCAAACAGGCAGATCTGGCCAATGATGCAGCAGAGATACGGACCTACAGAACCTGGTTGGAAAGGGAACGCTAGCACGCCGATTGGCTGGGTCGCTAACGATGTCGTTGTAACGGTGTCAAGCAAGCAGTTTCAAACACACCGATACATGCTGAGCAGTGGGAAACAAAGGACCAAAGAATGGTCCTGAACGACTTTTATCGATCAGCGAACTCACAGCAGGGGCCAGGTCGCTGATGCATGTCACACACTGCAATGTTGCTGGGGGGGGTCGCTATTACGTCACAAAACCGGTGACGTTACAGCGATATCGCTAGCGATGTTGCAGTGTGTAAAGGGGTCTTAAGTCTCTGGAGAAGTCCTCTTGTGAGCACATACCAGGGCTATCACATTAGACACAATGAGATGTGGATACTTTTTTCTGAATATTTTTAAGCCCTACGTTCTGCTTTTTGTACACACCCAATATAGAAACTAAATCTGGTTAAACATTAATTGTACAGAAACATGCTGTAGCGCAAACCATGGGCATACCCAGCGAGGGGCAAGGGTGGGCAGCTGCCCCCCCCCCTAGAAGCAGGGGCACGGTGTAGTGGGCCGGTGCCTGTAGTGGGCCGCTGTATCTGCAGCCACCGGCGTGCTCCTCAGCAGTGTGTGCATGCTGGGCACACTAGCTGCAGCAGGAGGCAGTGCGCTGTGCTGTGCTGGCCCTGCTGTGTGCCCGTCATGAACACAGTGCAGAGGAGCGCGCCGGTGGCTGCAGCTTCCTCATTGTTCCTATTCAAATGTATTTGCGTCTTTCAGACGTAAATAACATTTGAACCCCGCCCCCGTCGTGCAGCAACGTGATGAGATCAGCACATTGCTGACATCATCACAGTGCTGCGGGCGCCATACTGGATTCATCAGGCAGCGGTAAGCGCTCCATGGAGGAGCCGAAAAGACGGGTGTAATTAATGGAGATGTGTGGGGAGGGGCTGAGGACACATAACGGGGAACATTTGTGAAGGAGACACAGCTTTGTGACAGGCAGAGGAGGAGCACTGTATTCCGAGGGAGGGGGGGAGGCAGGAGTGTGTAGTGATTGGGTAGTGTAATTTGTATCTGCAGGGGGTGATGGGGGGTGCAATGTATTATGTCTGGGGAGGGGGTAATGGAGGGTGCATTGTATTGTGTGTGGGGGGAGGGGTAATGGAGGGTGCACTGTATTGTGTGTGTGTGTGTGGAGGGGTAATGGGGGGTACATTGTAGTGTGTGTGTGTGTGTGTGCGTGTGTAGGGGGTGATGGGGGGGGTGCATTGTGCGTGTGTAGGGGGTGATGGGGGGGTGCATTGTGTGTGTGGGGGGGTGATGGGGGTGCAGTGTGTGTGTGTGTGTGTGTGGGGGGAGTAATGGGGGTGCATTGTGTGTGTGTGTGTGTGTGTGTGTGTAGGGAGTAATGGGGGGTGCATTGTATTGTGTGGTGTGTGTGTGTGTGTGGAGTAATGGGGGTGCATTTTGTGTGTGTGTGTGTGTGTGTGTGTGTGTGTGTGTGTGTAGTGGGTGATGGGGGGATGTATTGTGTGTGTGTGTGTGTGTGTGTGTAATGGGGGTGCATTATAGTGTGTGTGTGTGGAGAGGGGCGCGGAGTCATTAATCGAGCTATAATTACATTTAATTCTCTTAATTTTCATTTCATTCATCTTTTCCGTTCTAATATTTTACAACCTGAACGACCATGGCTTGCCCCCCCTAGTTTTGATGCTGGGTACGCCCATGGCGCAAACCTTCAGTTTCTGGGGGACAAATTTACTTGTGTCATGAAGTATAGACATTTCTATTGTGCTAATAAAATGAATGGCTTTTTGTCCCTGACCCACTGCACTTACACAACTATAGTCGCACATGATGCAAATTAGGAAAATAAGGTGGATAGGTCACCAGTGATCACAACACAAACTACATAGATCATTCAATGTATCTCTTAGATCTGATGAGCACAGTGTAAACATGTACAGCAGATCTATATACATCCTCTGGCAGATGCATTCTGGGAATTTTGAACTATTTTCTTTCGTGTTTTTTGTGTAATTGTCATTTATTCCCATTGGTTAAGTCACAGAGTTTCGCACAAACTTTGCCCACTGTCATGGCAGTGTTGGGCTCTGTTCAGATTGCAGATTCTGACACTCCACCTGATGGTTTCTCTGATATGTGAGATCAACACAGGCAGACTTGGTGCCTTGACCTGCTGTGTGCTGATTCATAGGCAGGCTAGCAAGAGTTAATCTCTGCTGGTCTGTTGTTTCCTTTGGTCACATCCAGTGGTGAGGCCTATTACATCTGCCGCCCAACTATTTATGCTGGTTGAAACCTTCCACCTCTGCCAGCTATAGTTTATTCTATGTTGATCTGTGAGGTGTGGAGTCCCAGACTTACTGATGAAAGTTGTGCTCATTGCTTGATGCAGTTGTGGATTTCCCCCCCCTGTTGTTTTGCAGCTTCTCTCTCCTGCTTTTGTGTTTCTCCTGAATCTCTTATTGTCAACCTTTGTGTGTGGGTGCTGTGTGACAGAATTTTGTTTTTCCCTTGTCTGTCTTTTAACTGTGAGGTTTGATCAGACTCCTGTCCAATGCCTCCCTGGGGGGAGGGGGAATCAGATCAGGAGAAGGGCCAGGAAGAAGAATCAGGCATCTCCACCATCAGGAGTATCCCTGAGGATAGGGATAGCATAGGGCCCCCTAACTTGAGGGACAGCTTAGGAGCCCCGAGTTTCCCGCTATCCCATAGTCATTGTGACAGGTTATTGTATTTGTAAATACGCTATTGGAAAGGCATTATTATTATTATTATTTATTATTATAGCGCCATCAATTCCATGGCGCTTTACATGTGAAAGGGGTGTACATAATAGGGACAAGTACAATAATCCTAAACAGTACAAGACACAGACAGGTACAGGAGGACGGAAGTCCCTGCCCGCGAGGGATCACAGTTTACAAGGGATAGGTGAGGATACAGTAGGTGAGGGTAGAGCTGATTCAGACTGAGGGTTACGGCAGGTTGTAGGCTTGTCGGAAGAGGTGGGTCTTCAGGTTTCATCTGCCCTTTCCCTTTTTAGGAGGACCTTTCAGTAGATTTTTTAATTTATACTTCTCCACTAATTCTGGAACCATTTTTCTTTTTCTTGCTCTGTTCCCCTCTGTTCCAAAATTATGCCCCCGAGTAATAGTGCAAATCTTTAATCACTGGGCGTATACCACAGAACATCTTTGTGGGTACATCCTTGTTTTGCTTGGCCAGCATCAAAGGAGAAAGCACAGCCCCTCACAGACGTTCTGTGATTTATGCCCCAATTGTTTGCAACTGGGGGGCATAACTTTGGATTGGAAGACCACAAAAGAAAAAGCAAACTTCCAGAATCCATGAAGTAGCGCCAATTGGAAGACGGACTAAAAAAAATATCCAATATAGGGGATTTTAATAGGGGTTACATGCCTACTTTCTTTCGTAGATTGGAATACAAGTCTATCACATTTAATAATTGTTTGCTTTTTCTACAATAATGTCCTTTGTATTTTTGTGAGCTAGCGAGCACAAAACTCTCCTTGTGAATCAATTTTCAAACACGGATCCAATTACCATTGTGAATAAATGAATACCACACCTTTTGTAAAATCATTCTTTGATTGCTCCACAGAAGTGCATACATTACCATTTTCTTCAGGTACCAATTAATCTGAACAGTGTCTTCTAATTAATGTTTTCCTCCTTCATCTGCTCAGCTAACATTGGCAGCTTAATTACTCAGACAAAACCCCATTCATAGAATTGTGGAAACAAGCAGAATACCTGCAAATCCAGCCCCGAATATCCTGCTCTAATGAAGATTTGCATGGTAATGAGAGAATTTATATGCATGGAGTATGGAGTAAATATTTATATACCAGAGATAGGTTACATTAGGGTGATTATTACTGTAAGCAGAGCTGGAGATGAGCCTTTTAATAAGTGCTTGAAATATTCTGGAAATGTCTGGATTTATGTTCCAAGTGTGTTTGCTATGTACTACATATTTATTAAAGAGATTTTCCACTTTAAAGAAAGTGGACCCCAAATTAATTATATACCTAGAATAACAAACAGAGCAGGTACTCGCCCTCCCCGAGTCCAGTGCTGGTTCCTTCCTGCTTCTTGTCGCACACACAGGAATACCGACTTTGGCTGCAGCAGTGACATACACAGCGCCAGACGCTGAGCTCAGCCAGTCACGGAGCTCAGCGGCCAGGTGCGGAGCTCAGCGGCCAGGTGCGGAGCTCAGCGGCCAGGTGCGGAGCTCAGCGGCCAGGTGCGGAGCTCAGCGGCCAGGTGCGGAGCTCAGCGGCCAGGCACAGAGCTCAGCGGCCAGGCGCGGAGCTCAGCAGCCGGTCACGGAGCTCAGTAACCGGTCACGGAGCTCAGTAGCCGGTCACGGAGCTCAGTAACCGGTCACGGAGCTCAGTAGCCGGTCACGGAGCCCAGCAGGCGGTCACGGAGCTCATCAGATGGCCACGGAGCTCAGAGTCAGCAGCCAGTCATAGAGCTCAGCAGCTGTACATGATATAGACAAGCACACAGAGCAGCAAATGGAGCTGCACATATGCAATTATGAATTAAAAGGTGGCAAAAGGATGGGTAGTACATTTATATACATGAATACATCTGCGTTAATCATTGCAAGGTATATATCTAAAAACTGTACATAGATGTGTAAATATCGGAATAAGATGTAACACAGACTAATCAGTGAAAAACACAGACCCTAATAGTAAGATAATGTAAATGACTGAATGCCCAGATATAACAGAAGTATATACTCCAAGTGGACAATTAACAAGTCATGCAAAGCCAAATAGTGAAAACATGAATGCACGCAGCCGAACAGAGGAATATATAGATGGAATTATAAATTGCAGTAATAGCTGAAACAATACCTACTCTGCACTGACAGCCGGCCCCTGCACTGACAGCCGGCCCCTGCACTGACAGCCGGCCCCTGTACTGATGCTCTGCTGAGCCGTCCCTGTACCGACTGCCGTCCCTGTACCGACTGCCGTCCCTGTACCGACTGCCGTCCCTGTACCGACTTCCGTCCCTGTACCGACTGCCGTCCCTGTACCGACTGCCGGCCCTGTACCGACTGCCGGCCCTGTACCGACTGCCGGCCCTGTACCGACTGCCGGCTAGCTCAGTACTCACTGCCGGCCCTGTCTGCAATATTGAAAGACGGCTCCTTCCAGGCTGAACTTTCTGTGCAGTGACCGGGCAGCTTCATAACACTGTTAAACTGCAGATTAACCCTATATCTGCAGGTGATATCATTATCCAGTGTGACAGGTTCCCTGAAGTAAAAACTCTCCACTTTATTGGAATTGTAAATTACTGTGGATATTATGTGTGGAAAATCCGCACCAAATTCGCTATGTGTGAATCTTCCCTAAAGGGGTTTTCTAACGCTAAAGATGCTAAAAGATCAACACGGCAATAATCTGGAAATAGCCCCACATTCATGGGCATCATATACGGCTGGGGTTGCAGCCATAATGGACTCAGATCCAGTGGTGGGATATAATGGGGGAGTATAGAACATGTACTGATGAGATGTATATTCATGGCTGGGTCCAACCTTTTATAGAACTAGCAGTGCAGCCTTGTGAATAGGCAGATCTCTGGTCTCAGCATTTGGTGCGGTTGTTTGCATATTTGCGGTCTGATGTGACATTGTTATATGTGATTCTCACAGCTCCTGAACATAAAGATTGTACTGAAGTGCGAGAGTCGATATTCACACTTTCTATAACGTTTCTGATGCTAATAAATGTGGCAGCTAAATTAAGCCGCTGTGTGATCCGCACGTGACAAATAGAGACTAAAAACGATCCACAATACCGTGCCGGGATGCTACAATATCACCGAACTGAGGCTGAAAAAAGACCCATAAAGTCCAATGTATAATCCGAACATGTCAATCCGGAGAAGGTCGAACATCCCAGATGAATGCTAATTGCCTAATTCTGGAGAGGGAATTAATTAATTAAGGACTGTGAACTCCTCGGTGGGCGGGACCAACCGCCTGGCCCACCCCCTGGTGTGAACATCAGCCCCTGGAGGGAGGCAACAAGGATTTTGTGTTTGACTTCGGTGTGCCTAGCTGGGGTGTGGGGTGTGTTGTTGTAGTTCTGTGACGACCTGGCTTGTCCAGGGCGCCACATCGGCACTTCACATCCAGGCCTGTGACATCTCTGCACATCACGAGGCCGCAGCGCCATGACCTAAACCAATCCTCTTTGTACTACACATTCATATAATTGTACATTTTCAATTAGATTGCCTTTAACCTGTAATGGTACTGAAGTCTACACATTCCCTTAATGGAGGGGCATCCTCTACGTCCAGAGCAAAGAAGATTTATTCATCATAACAGACAATGATTCTTTACTGTAAGAGCAGTAAGAATATTTATTCTTTACTATGCAAGCAGTGAGAATAATTATTCTTTCTATGCAAGTAATGAGAATAATGATTCTTTACTGAGCAAGCAATGAGAATTATGATTCTGTACTGTGCAAGTAGTGAGAATTATGATTCTGTACTGTGCGAGCAGTGAGCATATTATTCTTTACTGTGCCAGCAGTAATATTTATTCCTTACTGTGTGAGCAGTGAGCATATTGATTCCTTACTGTGTGAGCAGTAATAATATTTATTCTTTACTGTGCGATCAGTGAGTATTGATTTTTTATTATGTGAGCAGTGAGAATATTAATTCTTTTACTTTTCGAGCAATGAGAATGATTCTTTACTGTGTGAGCAGGGAGAATATTGATTCTTTACTGTGAGTAGTCGGAATATTGATTCTTTACTGTAAAAGCAGTGAGACTGTGGAACTCTCTGTCGCACATGATGTTGTAATGGTTGATTCACTACAAAAGACCAAGGCGGGCCGGATGCCTTTCTTGAATAATATAATATTACTGGTTATAGGCACTGAATTCTGTAATGGGGCGTTGATCAAGGGAACTAGTCTGATTGTGGAGTTGGGAAGGAAATTTTCCCTTAATATGGAGCAGTTAACATTTGCTTCATGGGGTTTTGGTCTAGCTTTAGTTCAACATGTTAGGTTATAACATGAACTCGATGGACTTATATCTCCCTTCAGCCGTAAACCTGTATCCAGCGTGAGTGCCCCTATGTGCGCCCACTCTAGTTATTGGTCAGAAGTCCTACTGATATCACAGCCAGTCGCCCCAATAACATTCATGTTCACTGTACATGCCTTTTATCATGGAATCTGGACTGTTTATACAAAAAAATGATGATAAAAAGGTTCTTGAAAAAGATGCCACCGTTTCCACCCCAGGAACGCTCAGGGGCCTTCCCCAGCACACATATATTGGGATTGCTGCTATATTGTGTATGTATGGGCAGTACACAGTGAAGTGCGGCCTATGGGATGGAGATTCCTGTACTGCAGACTTTCTTATTAGTTAAAGAGTCGCTATTTGCGTCTATTTTGATGGATGAAGGGCGAGGATGAATGAGTTCCCTTCTTTGGTTGTTTTTTTTATCTGTTTTTGTAATGTCAGCCGCGCGTAGCTTTTCCCTTCTTACTACAAATGATTGTTCTCGCCGCATACATCTGTAACAGCGAAGGGACATAAAAGTGCGGAGAACAATCGATGGTGTTGCCTATGGCAACCTGTCAGCTGCCCGCTTCCATTTTTAACTTTCACTTGTAAAGCTGAGATGTGGATGTTTGCCACGGGCAACGCTGCTGTTTGTAATTTGTGCTTTTATTCCACGACATCTGAATCCTCTGCTGTACAGGCTATTGTTCTCTGTTTACAGCCATTTACCCTGACTGTAGCATTTGTGAATAGGATTAGTGGCTGAAAGTCAAGTGAAATCCCTGCGCTCATGATCACCACGTAATCTTAAACCTTCAGAAACCTTTACATGTGTGAGATTTCATAGACTCTTGTATAAGTTGCGGGCCATGAAGCGCTCTCCGGCCGGCTGCGCTGTGGGTGCTCCGCCATGTGAGACTTCTCTCTCGGTGGATTGTGCACAGTGCAGGTTCAGACACATCATGGTTCCTCCTCTCTCGCTCTTCTCCTCCAGTAAGACTGGATCTCGGAGACATGTTAGAGCTTGGATCTCCGCTTGTCTGACAGGGAAGATGGAGTATCAGACATACCTGCTTGTTTTCCCATTCAGTGGTCACACCTTAGGAAAAGTACACAAATATGTCTCTATAGAGAAGTATCCGGTGGTTATTTTGTGAAACTCCTCTGAGTAATGTGAGAATCTTAAGGTTTTTGATGTAGGGAAACATATAGAAGTGAATGGAACCTTGCTACACGATTTCAGGGTCACTAAATTTGGGCAAACATGATGGACACCTCCATGCTGCGGTTTCCTTTAGTGAGGTCATATTCCAGGTACTTGACAATCTTTCCTTCTTCTTGTCTAGATTTCGCTCATCTACACGAAGATTAGGTTACCCACATTATCCAGGCAAACATCTGATTTTTACTGTTTAATATATTCTATCACAAGTCATCCATACATTTTCCTTGTCTAAAGAGTTGTCTGGTTTAGGAAACCCAAACTCAGATACTTTTAGGGAATGTTGAGAAAATGGAGTGATTCCAGAAGTTGTATGTTCTTCCTCTAGGTTCTCCACCTTGCTCCCACACTCCAAAGAAATAGTGATAGGGGCTTTAGATTGTGAGCCCCAATGAGCACACACAGCGTCTGTAAAATGGTATGGAATTAATGGTGCTATATAGGAGATTAAAATATATACATTCAGGGTCTTGATCTATTTGCCATAGTGGTGAAAATCTCCAAGGAGCATAATCTACACCGGAGAACTTGGCAAATCTACACATTACATAGTACGGACACTGGATTCAGGGTAGGTGCCACCATATGACCATTAATCAGCTATTTGTCTCTTCAGTGAGGAAGTAGATGAACTCTAGTGCCACCTATTAGAGGTAGCAATCCTAAAGTCAAAAATGACCCTTTTAACGAACCTTGTCATATGACTTAGAATTTATGCCAGATCAGAACCTGAATTTGTAGACGCTGCGTTTCAAAATGGTTGTTCCTTGTCAATGCAAAGTATGAGCTCTGATCTGGCTGTATGAGAGGCTAAGACGGGGCCTAAAGGGGAAGCTATCCTCCTTGCGGAGACTGACACACCATTCCAGCATGCCAGTGGTGAGGAGACTTTAAGCCGCATTGCGGCTTAAAGTCTCTTCACCACTGGCATGCTGGAATGGTGTGTCAGTCTCCGCAAGGAGAATAGCTTCCCCTTTACTCCACATAAATCGGCTATGACACTGTTATGATGCACTAGAACAATTCTTACATGAGCATTTTTTCAGTAAAATACATTTGACCATTAGCAAAAAAAAACACTCAGATGGCAACATTTGAGCAATGCGTTTGATTACTGTAAACATTGTGCACAATTGGGTGGTGTTCTCCTGCATCGAGGCCCGGTCACACTTGGTTATTGACCAAGATCCTGCATACTACACTACCACTTTCAAGTAGGAAGATAAAGAGAAAACTCTAGTTGTGATATCATAAATTTATCGTACGCTGATAATTACCGTTTGCAGGAGAATAGCTTCAGAATTCCGCGGCTCAGTAGTCAATCAGCAGAACATTTCATTGACATGATTTCTACATCAAACAGAGAATCATCAGCCTTTGATTCATCCTTATTTCTGAAGCCCACAACCTAAAGCACACTGTTTTACAAAATCCTTCTCCTGTTATATATAGTCACAGCCTAAGGCAAAGCTAGAATTCTGAAAATAAAACCTCTGTTTTTTTTTCACAAAAATCTGTGAGCGGTCTTGTAAGGCATATATTAATATCCACAATGTATACTGCTTGGAGAACGTAAGGATTGAAAATGTATCTGGAAAACAGATTTTCCTGCAGTTTACTATTCAGTAGTTCATAAAGGGGTAGCAGAAAGCTAAGTGCCCTTCTTGTGCTGGTGGCAGATATCAGTATGCCCCCATGTCAGGGCATGAAAACCTGCAATTTTTCAATCCCTATAGGAATAAACTGTATACATAATCCACCTTTTTCTAACATGGACATAGGGAGCCTGTGCTGCTTCTATGGTATTGGATGTCATGTTCCATTATTTTGCCCATATGTATACAGTGCCTACAAGTAGTATTCAACCCCCTGCAGATTTAGCAGGTTTGATAAGATGCAAATAAGTTAGAGCCTGCAAACTTCAAACAAGAGCAGGATTTATTAACAGATGCATAAATCTTACAAACCAATAAGTTATGTTGCTCAGTTAAATTTTAATACATTTTCAGCATCAAAGTGTGGGTCAATTATTTTTCAACCCCTAGGTTTAATATTTTGTGGAATAACCCTTGTTTGCAATTACAGCTAATAATCGTCTTTTATAAGACCTGATCAGGCCGGCACAGGTCTCTGGAGTTATCTTGGCCCACTCCTCCATGCAGATCTTCTCCAAGTTATCTAGGTTCTTTGGGTGTCTCATGTGGACTTTAATCTTGAGCTCCTTCCACAAGTTTTCAATTGGGTTAAGGTCAGGAGACTGACTAGGCCACTGCAACACCTTGATTTTTTTCCCTCTTGAACCAGGCCTTGGTTTTCTTGGCTGTGTGCTTTGGGTCGTTGTCTTGTTGGAAGATGAAATGACGACCCATCTTAAGATCCTTGATGGAGGAGCGGAGGTTCTTGGCCAAAATCTCCAGGTAGGCCGTGCTATCCATCTTCCTATGGATGCGGACCAGATGGCCAGGCCCCTTGGCTGAGAAACAGCCCCACAGCAAGATGCTGCCACCACCATGCTTGACTGTAGGGATGGTATTCTTGGGGTCGTATGCAGTGCCATCCAGTCTCCAAACGTCACGTGTGTGGTTGGCACCAAAGATCTCGATCTTGGTCTCATCAGACCAGAGAACCTTGAACCAGTCTGTCTCAGAGTCCTCCAAGTGATCATGAGCAAACTGTAGACGAGCCTTGACATGACGCTTTGAAAGTAAAGGTACCTTACGGGCTCGTCTGGAACGGAGACCATTGCGGTGGAGTACGTTACTTATGGTATTGACTGAAACCAATGTCCCCACTGCCATGAGATCTTCCCGGAGCGCCTTCCTTGTTGTCCTTGGGTTAGCCTTGACTCTTCGGTCAAGCCTGGCCTCGGCACGGGTGGAAACTTTCAAAGGCTGTCCAGGATGTGGAAGGCTAACAGTAGTTCCATAAGCCTTCCACTTCCGGAAGATGCTCCCAACAGTGGAGACAGGTAGGCCCAACTCCTTGGAAAGGGTTTTGTACCCCTTGCCAGCCTTGTGACCCTCCACGATCTTGTCTCTGATGGCCTTGGAATGTTCCTTTGTCTTTCCCATGTTGACCAAGTATGAGTGCTGTTCACAAGTTTGGGGAGGGTCTTAATTAGTCAGAAAAGGCTGGAAAAAGAGATAATTAATCCAAACATGTGAAGCTCATTGTTCTTTGTGCCTGAAATACTTCTTAATACTTTAGGGGAACCAAACAGAATTCTGGTGGTTTGAGGGGTTGAATAATAAATGACCCTCTGAATAAACTTTTCACCATTTAAAAAAAATAAAAATAAAGAAATAACATTCTTTTTTGCTGTAGTGCATTTCACACTTCCAGGCTGATCTACAGTCCAAATGTCACAATGCCAAGTTAATTCCGAATGTGTAAACCTGCTAAATCTGCAGGGGGTTGAATACTACTTGTAGGCACTGTATATGACCATGCATGAAGCTTCACATCACTACTTGCTGGCTTTTGAATGTGAATCGATACTAGCTTGTTAGCCTAATTCAGTAATGTGATCCATACTTCTATTTCTTCTTCCCAGATCTTTGTAGCCTTGAATGCTGTTGTTTCAAAGAAAATGTTCATAAATCAATAGTAAAAGGGAATATAAGAAACTGTAATATATCATACTAGAGAAATTTACTTCTTTCTCCACTTATGAGCCACTTCTCACTATTTTCTCCTAAACGTACAATCCGCAGTAAACAAAACATCTCAGTTCTGTCTTAGTCAAAGAAAGACTGACTGCCAGGTCACTGAAATATCAGGTAACTGCACTATTGAGTAGAGATTAAGAGGAGTGAGGATCACTCTGTATAATAAGAGACCAGGCAGGCAAAGGCACAGACATGCAGCTTGTGCTTTTACTTAGTTTAAAAGGGTTGTCAAGACTGTATATTAATGAGCTATCCTTAGGATAGGTGTCACACTGAGTTTTGCACAAACTTCGCTGACTGTCATGGCGGCATTGGACTCTGTTCAGATTGTAGATTCTGACACTCCGCCTGATCATTTCTCTGGTGTCTGGGATCAACACAGACAGACTCTGGCGTCAACCTGCAGTATGCTGATTCATAGGCAGGCTAGCAAGAGTTAATCTCTGCTAGTCTGCTTGCTCCTTTTATCACATCTTGTGGGGAGACCTATCACTTCTGCTCGTCTCCTATTTTTGCTGGTTGAATCCTTCTACCTATGTCAACTATAGTTTATTCTTTATTGGTCTGTGAGCTGTGGTGTCCCAGACTCTGTGTTGAAAGTTGTGCTTAAGTTGTGCCTATTGCTTGGTGTGGTGGTCGAATTTAGCCCTGTTGGTTTGTACTTTCTTCCTGCTCATGTTTTTCCTCCTGAATCTCTTATTGTCTTTACCTTTATGTGTGCGTGGTTTGCGACAGAGTTTTGGTTTTCCTTTGTCTGTCTTTATCTGTGGTTTTAAACACATTGCTGTCCTGTCCCTCCCTGGGGGGGTGGGGTAATCAAATCAGAAGGGGTCAGGAGCAGGGCCAGGAAGAAGACTCTGGCCTCTACACCATCAGAAGTATCCCTGAGATTAGGAATAGCATAGGGCTCCTTAGCTTGAGGGTCAGCTTAGGAGCCGAGGTTCCCTGCTATACCATAGTCATAGTGATAACAGGTCATCAATGTGTGGTGTGTGGTCATCAATCGGTGGCATTGCGACACCCAGCACTCCTTCTGATCAGCAGTTCCTAGTCCCACTGCTGGCAGGAGCTACTCAGTTGCGGAGCTGCACAACTCCGTCAACTGTATAGTGGCCACAGTTTGGTTTGGTACTGCATATCTACCCCTTATTGGAATCAATATGCATATGCAGTACCCAGCTGCAGCCACTATTCCGTCAATGGTGCTGTGCTGTGCAGATCCACAACTGAGTAGTTGTGGCCAGCAGCGGCACTGGTAACAGCTGATCGGCGGGGGGTGCCAGGTGTTGCACCCCCACCGATCAGACATTGATGACCTATCCTAAGTATAGGATACATATATATATATATATATATATATATATATATATATATATATAATAATGTGTGTGTGTGTGTGTGTGTATATATATATATATATATATATATATATATATATATATATATATATATATATATATATATATATATATATATATATATATATATATATATATATATATATATATAATATAGTGCATACCAAAATTTTGGCTATGCCTGCTCATTCAAAGAGTTTTCTTTATTTTCATGACTCTGAAAGTTGTAGTTTCACATTGAAAGCATCAAAACTATGAGTTAACACATGTGGAATGAAATACTTAACAGAAAAGTATGAAACAACTGAAAATATGTCTTATATTCTAGGTTCCTCAAAGAGTAGCCAGCTTTTGCTTTGATTACTGCTTTGCACACTCTTGGCATTCTCTTGATGAGCTTCAAGAGGTAGTCACCGGAAATGGTCTTCCAATAGTCTTGAAGGAGTTCCCAGAAATGCTTAGAAACGTGTTGGCCCTTTTGCCTTCACTCTGCGGTCCAGCTCACCCCAAACCATCTCGATTGGGTTCAGGTCTGGTGACTGGAGGCCAGATCATCTGGTGTAGCACCCCATCACTCTCCTTCTTTGTCAGATAGCCCTTACACAGCCTGGAGGTGTGTTTGGGGTCATTGTCCTGTTGAAAAATAAATGATGGTCCAACTAAATGTAAACCGGATGGAATAGCACGCCGCTGCAAGATGCTGTGGTTGCCATGCTGGTTCAGTATGCCTTCAATTTTGAATAAATCTTCAACAGTGTCACCAGCAAAGCACCCCCACACCATCACACCTCCTCCTCCATGCTTCACAGTGGGAACCAGCCATGTAGAGTCCATCCGTTCACCTTTTCTGCAAAGACACGGTGGTTGGATTCAAAGATCTCAAATTTGGACTCATCAGACCAAAGCACAGATTTCCACTGGTCTAATGTCCATTCCTTGTGTTCTTTAGCCCAAGCAAGTCTCTTCTGCTTGTTGCTTGTCCTTAGCAGTGGTTTCTTAGCAGCTATTTTACCATGAATGCCTGCTGCACAAAGTCTCCTCTTAACAGTTGTTCTAGAGATGTGTCTGCTGCTAGAATTCTGTGTGACATTGACCTGGTCTCTAATCTGAGCTGCTGTTTACCTGCGATTTGTGAGGCTGGTGACTAGGATAAACTTATCCTCCGCAGCAGAGGTGACTCTTGGTCTTCCTTTCCTGGGGCGGTCCTCATGTGAGCCAGTTTCTTTGTAGCTTTTGATTGTTTTTGCCACTGCACTTGGGGACACTTTCAAAGTTTTCCCAATTTTTTCGACTGACTGACCTTCATTTCTTAAAGTAATGATGGCCACTCATTTTTCTTTACTTAGCTACTTTTTTCTTGCCATAATACAAATTCTAACAGGCTATTCAGTAGGACTATCAGCTGTGTATCCACCAGACTTCTGCACAACACAACTGATGGTCCCAACCCCATTTATAAGGCAAGAAATCCCACTTATTAAACCTGACAGGGCACACCTGTGAAGTGAAAACCATTTCCGGTGACTACCTCTTGAAGCTCATCAAGAGAATGCCAAGAGTGTGCACAGCAGTAATCAAAGCAAAAGGTGGCTACTTTGAAGAACCTAGAATACAAGACATATTTTCAGTTGTTTCACAATTTGTTAAGTATTTCATTCCACATGTGTTAATTCATAGTTTTGATGCCTTCAAGGTGAATCTACAATTTTCAGAGTCACGAAAATAAAGAAAACTCTTTGAATGAGAAGGTGTGTTTAAACTTTTGGTCTGTACTGTATATATCTACTGATACTGGGAGACATGATAGCAACTAGTCTCCACCCACTAGCTGAGAGTCAACTGACAGAAAGCTATAGTTAGAATCTGCAGAGAGGGAAACTTGCAGGATGCAAATCATATAAAGGCTAGAAGTAATGCTTGTCTTTGTGTACACAGAGGTGACTGCTTATTCTAAAAATTACCAGAAACAACAGGAATGCCTTCAGAAACAAAGTAATGTCTAAGTTTTGCAGAATAATGGTGCTATATATGTTTTACATTAGGGAATTTTAGCCTTACCCTAATTATATCATCGATACAATGTTGCTGCTGACGTAGTCATTTGGCTCCTGCAGGTTTATGATATATTTGACCCATTTTAATCTATTACCTCCATATCTTTATGAATTTTACATGTGAAGTTCTTAGGTAGAGATGAGCGGACCCTTGGAAGTGGAAGTTTGGGTTCGCCTGGACAACCATATTATTATTTTTACAGTACAAACAAAGCAAAACTCAACAAACAGCAGAATTTTTCATTTTTTTCTCACTGCGCTTGGAATCTTTTTTCCCCCGCGCAGTATATGGTAAATGTCAAATGGCGTCAATCAAAACTACAACCTGTTCCGTCAAAATAAGCCGTTCTCAAGCTGCCCGACGTTTTACGGACGAAAGAGAAGAAGAAATAAGTGTACGAAAACTAAAATTGGCGACAGTGGGAATGGGTTACCGGAATCCCACCATTCAGTGTTTGCATGTTTCGGGTTATTTCCTCTCACATTGCGGGTCCCTTAGATTTGCTCCCGCACATGTATTTCCCTTTGTTCGGAGGTGCAGAATAATGTCATCTCACATCTGTATAGTCCCTGGACCTGTACATAAAATGTCTGCCGGACCACGAGCAGTGACAGTGAAGAACCTCCGAGATGATCCGCCTGCCCGTATAATTGGAGTGAAGCCTTCACATGTAAATCCGGCCTCACAAACCTTCATCCATTTTCTCCTTTTCAGCCTCCGTGTCTAATCATCTCCACACAATGTAAGCTTTTTTCAGACATAATTTCTCTTCTGGTAAGTCACAAATCCCTGGTTCTCTATTCAGGCATATTGATATGAGCCTCATACTTGCCACTATCCATATCTTCAGTAAATTGCTCCGTATTCTTAGGGGACAATTCTGTAATTGAATCGGATGTTAGTCAGAAACAATGCAGGTGCAATACATGGCTTTCCTGTGGAGTCTGCGAGGATAGGAGTGTGCCTAAAATATAAATGAGTGTACACTGGAAGGAAGCGTCGGATATAGGCCTACTGACCAGTCTGTCTACTGTGCTCCGAGGGGGAAATGGCAATGAGCGGCATCACTTAGTTTTTAAAGTTTTATTACTGTCGGCAGCATCCTCTGTGATCCTCCCTGACTCATTTTATCTTTTATCACCTCCCTTAGCCGGCATAGTTAGGTTTATGGGCCCTGCCATCCTCCCTGCATGATGTCAGCATGTCCTCTCTATCTTTCTTGCTGTCTCGTAATGGGGTTATCTGATGCTTTTATTATTTTTTTGTATTGGGCTAAGAGCTATCAGACAGGTAGTAACTAACCATCCGCCTGTTCTTCCCGGGGATGATCTCTGCGGGCACAGCCGGCGTCTCCCCTGCTTCATTTCACCACTAGTCAATAAAGCAGCATCTTCTCTTCTGATCTGCTCTCTCAGCAGGGCATCAATACAGACTTCATGCTCATTGACAGGTAGCTACCCACAGGTTGACAGCCTGCTCCCCACTGCCTATCATCATGACATCGGCAGAGCACCCCGTCCACAGAACAGAAGAGAAGATGCTGCTCTGAGCCAGCAGAAATTGTCACCAAGCAGAACAATACAGTAGTTAGTAACTACCTGTCTGTTAGCGTTTTTGATACATTTTTTTCAGTGCACAAAACCTTAAAGGGAACCTGTCACCATATTTGGCCCCTATAAGCCGCGTCCCCATCCAGTAAGCCTTTATATACAGCATTCCACAGTACTGGATATAAGAGCCTAGGTCGCACTGTATAATGTAAAAAACTCCTTTAGTATACTTACCTAGGGGGCAGACCGGTCCGATGGGTGTTGCTGCTCTCTGATCCGGCGCCTTTGCTCTAAGCAGGGCAGATCAAAGTGCGCCTGAACAGGAGTGCAATGCTGGCCTGTGTGGATGACAGGACACGTCATGCACATGGGCCTGCGATGGAGGACAGCCATCACAGTAGAGAGGAAGCAAGGGACCGGGGAACAGCTACCCCCATTGGACCGGACCACCCCCTAGTTGAATATTATAAATATCTTTTTTATTAACCACAGAGCGGTTTGGGCTCTCATATACAGCATTCCAAAATTCTGTATATAAGAGCCCACTGGTGGTGGCCGCAGTTTATAGTCACGAAATCTGGTGACAGGTTCCCTTTAAGGGTTTCCGAGTCCCTGTAAAGTGAATGAAAATTCTGAAGTCTCATGTATACGTTGACTATATTCTCCTTGCAGGTTTCGTTCAGATTTAAATCTGCATTTTGTTAATTTGGCTATGTGCGCACGTGTGCGTAATTCATGCAGTTACGCTGCGCTACTGCATGCGTCCTGCGTCCCCTGCACAATCTATGGAGATTGTGCAGGGGCCGTGCGCACGTGGCATATTAGAACGCAGCGCTTCGGCTGCTTCCCGAATCGCTGCGTTCTAAGAAGTGACATGTCACTTCTTCCGTGCACTTTGCCGGCAGCCCCTGCTCTGTCTATGGCAGGAGCTGCAGGCAGAGCGCACATTCTCGCCGGCACCATGCGCTTCAGAACGCAGCTTTTCAGCTGCGCTCTGAAGCGCACCTTTTAGGTGCCGTGCAGAGCGCACACGTGCGCACATAGCCTAAGAAGTGACATGTCACTTCTTCCGTGCGCTTTGCCGGCAGCTCCTGCTCTGTCTATGGCAGGAGTTGCAGGCAGAGCGCATGTTCTCGCCGGCACCATGCGCTTCAGAACGCAGCTTTTCAGCTGCGCTCTGAAGCGCACCTTTTCAGTGCGGTGCAGAGCGCACACGTGCGCACAGTGTTTTTTACTGCAGGTTCTACACATAATGAATAGGAAAAATCTGCACCCAAAACGCGTGTGCAGATAAACTAAAAGTCCTAGATAACCCCTATAAGTTGCATTTACACTAAGAGATTGTCATAAGCATGCATTCCTATCAACATTCGTTTCACAGTAATCTTTCAGTCTTAACAGACTGCTGGTGGACGAGCGAAACGTACGATTGCCGGGTCAAACGATTTTTAATCTTGCTTAAAATCCTCATTTTCTCCAGCGCATTGTCCTATGTAAATGAGACTCGAGCTGCTGAGAACAATCGCTGCCTGAGCACTCAGAGCAGTCTATTACAGATTGTTTGGCTCGGCCTGCCTGTGCTTTTAGATGTTTTCCGAACAACAGTCATTGAGTTTGTGTAAACTGACCATTAGTCTTCACTCAGAGATTAGGTTTATCTTTGCATACAAGAAAAACAGATATGTTTCTGTTTTGGGCTTTTATTTTTGACAATAGGTTTAAAAAAGCAAACAGACGTGAATATGCCTAAAGACTGGAACGGAACACATATATGTCCTATCCGTTAAAAACATGTCTGAATTCAGCCTTACTTAAGGGTTTGGAGACCATTCTGAAGATTAAGGTATGTCCACAAAAAAGCGCTGGAAATATGTAGCAACAATGCGTGTGAACATATCCTGATGCTTCCTAGAATGGGCCTCCCATCACCCCTCATTTTATTGGCTTTAGCGGTTTTGGATCTTTGCATGTTGGTATATGCTTCCTTTCTTTTTGTGTCCTTCTGCCAAGATCTTCTGGTTTTTAGGTATTGTTGTTGAACAATGTGTTGATTATGCATCATTCTTCTGTAAACTTCACTCCCATTAGTATGTGCCACGTCCCTGTCTGAATTAACCTTAGACCTATTTTGCATACAATACAAACAAACCTTCAGGCTCAAACGATGCAGTTGGGATTTAGTTGTTGCAGGTAAAAAACATATGGAATTCCATCTTTTAGGTTTAATACCAAAAGTGGTCATACACGAGCTCAGATTTTTGTAAAATCTCACTAGCCAGGAGGTGAAGCCTGTTGCTCACTAGCCAGGAGGTGAAGCCTGTTGCTCACTAGCCAGGAGGTGAATCCTGTTGCTCACTAGCCAGGAGGTGAAGCCTGTTGCTCACTGGCCAGGAGGTGAAGCCTGTTGCTCACTGGCCAGGAGGTGAAGCCTGTTGCTCACTGGCCAGGAGGTGAAGCCTGTTGCTCACTAGCCAGGAGGTGAAGCCTGTTGCTCACTGGCCAGGAGGTGAAGCCTGTTGCTCACTGGCCAGGAGGTGAAGCCTGTTGCTCACTGGCCAGGAGGTGAAGCCTGTTGCTCACTGGCCAGGAGGTGAAGCCTGTTGCTCACTGGCCAGGAGGTGAAGCCTGTTGCTCACTGGCCAGGAGGTGAAGCCTGTTGCTCACTGGCCAGGAGGTGAAGCCTGTTGCTCACTGGCCAGGAGGTGAAGCCTGTTGCTCACTGGCCAGGAGGTGAAGCCTGTTGCTCACTGGCCAGGAGGTGAAGCCTGTTGCTCACTGGCCAGGAGGTGAAGCCTGTTGCTCACTGGCCAGGAGGTGAAGCCTGTTGCTCACTGGCCAGGAGGTGAAGCCTGTTGCTCACTGGCCAGGAGGTGAAGCCTGTTGCTCACTGGCCAGGAGGTGAAGCCTGTTGCTCACTGGCCAGGAAGTGAAGCCTGTTGCTGAGTAGCCAGGAGGTGAAGCCTTGCAATGTTTTGTTGAGTAGCTTTGGAAGCCCTAAGCTTCTGTGAGAGGTGCAGGAGAGACGTGATCTGAGCATCAATTGCCTCTTCCACTTCATACATCACTTTAAACATCCTATCAGCTCAAGGTTACAGTTGACCACATATTCCACATTTTAAAAAGCATATTCAGAAGTGAATCCGTTCAAAAGCAGGTAACTAGATTACAAGGAATGGAAGGCCTCCCATATGATGAGAGGTTGGAAAAGTTGGATTTGTTTAGCTTAGAAAAATGACGTCTCAGAGGAGATCTCATTTATATATACAGTCATATGAAAAAGTTTGGGCACCCCTATTAATGTTAACCTTTTTTCTTTATAACAATTTGGGTTTTTGCAACAGCTATTTCAGTTTCATATATCTAATAACTAATGGACTGAGTAATATTGCTTGATTGAAATGAGGTTTATTGTACTAACAGAAAATGTGCAATCCGCATTTAAACAAAATTTGACCGGTGCAAAAGTATGGGCACCCTTATCAATTTCTTGATTTGAACACTCCTAACTACTATTTACTGACTTACTAAAGCACTAAATTGGTTTTGTAACCTCATTGAGCTTTGAACTTCATAGGCAGGTGTATCCAATCATGAGAAAAGGTATTCACTTGCAAGTTGTTCTCCTATTTGATTCCTATGAAGAGTGGCATCATGGGCTCCTCAAAACAACTCTCAAATGATCTGAAAACAAAGATTATTCAACATAGTTAACATTAATAGGGGTGCCCAAACTTTTTCATATGACTGTATAAATACATGTGTGGTCAATATAAAGGACTGGCACCTGACTTATTTCTACCAAAGACAAATGCGAGTGCATGAAAAGTGAATCCAGTAGCTAAATAGGAAAGGGTTCTTTACAGTTAGAGCAGTCAGACTGTGGAATGCCCTACCGTAAAAGGTGGTAATGGCAAATTCTAAACAGCTTTTAAAAAAGGGCTGGATGATTTCCTCAGTACACACAACATTGTTGGATTTAGTGACAAAATATATAATTGGTGGAAGGAAGGCTGAACTAGATGGGCCTAGGTCTTTTTTCAACCTATGTAATTATGAATACTGGTCTGTCCCAATTTAAATGGTGGTGGTTGGTGGATTTTCACCCAGATGTAAATAAGTTAAAATAAAAAGTCCAGGTATTTTTATTAAAACAAAATTCTGTCCTATTCCCCCAAACTACTTAGGTACACTATACACATTGTCGGTCAAACCCTCCAATGTCAGGTGGACTGGTTGACAATTGTTATGCATAGGGGGCCAACTCCGGTTGTGGATAACCTGATGGATAAGACGTCAGATAAGCTGTCACCGGTGTCTGGCAGTGGCTCACTCCTCTCTCCCCATTCTGTACAGGTATTGATGGCTGAGCTGAGCATGCTTGTGTATGATTTTGTATGGGAGAGTAGAAAGAAATAGCTGTCAATCATCCAATAGCTATCTTGGGTGTAATGTCCATGTTACGCCCCTGAACTAGTCATGGTGTCACAGGGTACTGCACTCCTTTCTCTTTTGGTGCAGAGCTTAACCCCCCATGGTTCTGGGATCCTAACCTTTGGTATTGCTCCATCAGCATTCAAATCCTAGCCACACCTCACACCACACCCTGTCGGGCACACCAGTGGGTGGTCTAGCTGGAACAGGGCCACTCGCCTAGGGGTCAGGCAGACTGGTGGAAGGGACATAGTCAGTCTTAGAGTAGCCCTCAGAGAGTTAGGAGCTGGAGGGAGGTGGAGCTCCCTGGGAGTCATTGGCTAGGTCGCAGACTGTGGTCTGGGACCGGAGGAGTCAGAAACCCGGTCGCAGGGTATTAGAGAGGGGTGTCAGACTTAGGCCGGCTTTGCACACTATGACATTGCAGGTGCGATGTCTGTGGGGGTCAAATCGAAAGTGAGGCACATCCGGCGTCACTTGCGATGTCGTAGTGTGTAAAATCTTTTTGATACGATGAACGAGCGCAAAAGCATCTTTATCGTATCATCGGTGTAGTCTCCAACATTTCCATAATGCCGGCGCAGCGACAGGTACGATGTTGTTCCTGCTGCATCACACATCACTGTGTCTAAAGCCGCAGGAGCGAGGAACATCCTTACCTGCGTCCCGGCTGCTATGAGAAGGAAGGAGGTGGGCGGGATGTTTACATCCTGCTCATCTCCGCTGCTATTGGCCACCTGCCGTGTGACGTCGCTGTGACGCCGCACAACCCGCCCCCTTAGAAAGGAGGCGGTTCGCCGGCCAGAGCGACGTCGCAGGACAGGTGAGTGCATGTGAAGCTGGCGTAGTGATAATGTTTGCTACGCCAGCAATCACAAGATATCGCAGCTGTGACGGGGGCGGGGACTATCGCGCTCGACATCGCAGCATCGGTTTGCGATGTCGCAGCGTGCAAAGTACCCCTTAGTTTGGGAGAACGATTGGCACCGGAAAATCTAGTAACCGAACTGGTACCGAGCACGGCGGGTTATTGGACCCTAGATCAGGGAGTAGCTTCACGCAACCTGATAATTAAACTGTGGAGGATAGTCTTTATGAACTTTTGTGGCGCCCTGGACAAGCCAGGACGTCACAGGTACTACACCAACACACCCCACACCCCGGTCAGGCACACCTAAGTCAAACAAAAACCCTTGTTGCCTCCCTCCAGGGGCTGATGTTCACACCAGGGGGTGGGCCAGGCGGTTGGTCCCACCCACCGAGGAGTTCACAGTCCTGGAGGCGGGAAAAGCGGACAGATTAGTTTGGAAGTGGAGAAGTGAGGAGGTAAAAGAGCAGTCTATAGTTGGTCCGGGTGTGTGGCCCGGACGGAACAGCAAGGTTGGCAGACGGTGGTGACCGTCTGCAGGAGAGGCCTATTGGAGCTAGCCGTAAGGACCATGGATGGGCGGTGGCCCGGCGGTACCGGACCGGTACACAAAGAGAAGCCAGCACCAACCGGTAGGGCTTACGGACCCCGTCAAGGCTAGGAGTCGCCGCTGAAATTGTCAAATCCGTTAGCGAAGGGAACCTCCGGGGTTTCCCAGCAGCCAAGTCCCGATAGAAGGCAACAGTCCAACCGTTAGAGGGAAACACAGTCACCGCCAAGGCTACAGTTCCCAGGGCCAGAGCCTGCGGGCAAAAGGGGCTCCTTCAGCACATATCCAAGCTGGGGAGCGGGTTACCGGTGGGAACCCATTGGAACCGTCTACACTACACAGGTGCAGGGAAAGGCAGTCACCATCAACCTGCCGGGAGGAGAAACACCGCAGCCGTCTGTGGGACCCGTCCATCCAGCCGTTTGTTTTACCGGAGACTTTGTGTTCATGATTGGCTGAGTGAGTACCACCGTGCCGTGCGGCACAGCGCTGCCCCCGCAACCCTGCACCTCACCAGGCCCCGTAACCCGCCTGCCAACCATCTCTACCCCATCACCGGGCCCCGGGACAACCAACCCCCTACCCACGGAGGGGAGAACCAACATCCAAGCTGCTCCTTGTCATCGCTCCCGGGATCCCCGTCCAGAGCAGCGGTGGTGTCGCCAATCTCACCACAATCGTGGGTGGCGTCACGGACAATAAATCCCCAAAAACCAAACCCCTTTTCACTCACGGGCGAGGAACGCCGCTCCAGTCCCCGGGATCCGGACCACCGCTCGCGCCACCACAAAGGCAGCAGCAGCAGCCGGACCCGAGCAGTGGGTGAGCGCAGCGTCCCCTCCTCCGCCCGCGACACTTTCCCCAAGAGCTCAGAGATCTAAGGCATCAACATAACGAGGGGGATAGGGCTTTCCAGCTTATGCGGCCTACAGAAATCCCAAGTGTCAGCCATCAAGAGCACAGCTCCTCTAGCCGTAGGGAGCGGGACCCCGAAAGCTTCAGGCTGAGGGGTCACTCAGAACACTCTAAATTAGTGCATGGAGGCAGGTCCAGAACCATCAGCAATACCCACGGAGACGGATTCCCGAACGAGCTCCCCCTAAAGCGGCAGCGTCACCCAGAGACTTGGTTTACCTTTGTGTCAGTCTGCTTAATGGTCGCACCAACATCCATACGGACTGAGTGAGTACGCTGCTCTCCCCTTGAAATTCCGCTAACCTACACCTCCGCCATCCAGAGTCCTGCAGCCTCCCCTACCCGTAGAGGGAACGTCATCTGGCTGCCCCACTCCATCTCTCCCGGGTACTCCCATCGGCAGCGGCCGTACTCCCTTTACCGCGAACCACGGGTGGCGTCACAAACATCTACCCCCTGTAAATAGCCCCCCTTTCACTTTCGGGTGACCCCAAACCCCCAGGTCCAAAGACCCTCGAACCACAGCAACCCCGGATCTGAGCAGTCTGACTGCTGCAGAGGCGGTACATCCTCCCTTATAGTAATTTTTTAACTGTGACTTGACTGAATAGTGTACCAGGAGAAGAATGTTGTCTTCATTTTGGACCTTCTCTGTAACAGCTGAAGTAAAGCAGGGAAAGATTTATTCCAAGAATATATAAGTCTGTCCTGCGGCAAGATGTGATCAAGACACAACTCATCATCAAACCACCATCCTATTTTCCTGCTTGAAGAATGCACATTGCAGCAAGTTTCAGTGTGTGTACGTGTAGTTCTCAGAACATGTTATGACCCGCTTGGCTGCCCTGCCCTGAATTTACAAGCGTTCCCTGGCCTCCTGGTTCCCTGAAGGCACCAGTCTACATGGCTGTCCCACACCCTGAGGAGTGATGTATAAGAACTCCTATTGTGCTCACATCTCCCACCGAGTCTGCCGCTGCAGCTACTGATGATGACTAATGATAGCCGCACGCAGAGATTTACATCTTCTGTAGGAAGTTTATAGAATATCCTCAATGATCACATGTGAGAAAACAATTACATACACATTTCGCCTACTAAAAAAAATTCTGTTGTACAGTATGTGAGATCAATGGAGCTTCATGACCCTCAGCTTTATTACATAAATAGGATTCAAACCCAATAGATTTCCCGTGACTTATTCCTTTTTTTTCCCATGAAAAAAAAAAAAATTCAGGTTGAGCAGACATGTTTACGGTAAAATTGTTGTTGGTCAAATGTGCATTAAGCCGACCGCTTATGTTGTACATGACATTATATATGGCCGCCTTGGAGAAATGTTCTGTTGCTTCTGGATTCTCAGCTGAACTTGGTAAGAGGCAGTGTGCGTAATTTTCAAATATGAAGTTCTACAGTATATCACAAAAGTGAGTACACCCATCACATTCAGTGTTTTGTCTTCTCATACTGAAAATATGACCCTTTCATACAATGTACAGTAGTCGCTGTATAGCTTGTATAACAGGGTAAATTTGGTGTCCCCTAATAACTCAACACATAGCCAGTAATGTCTAAACTACTGGAATCAAAACGGAGTACATCCCTAAGGGAAAATGACCAAAAAGTCAATATTTTGTGCGGCCACCATTATTTTCAGGCACTGACTTAACTCTCTTGGGCATGGAGTTCAATAGAGCTTCACAAGTGTTGTTGGATCCTCTTCCATCCTCCATGATGACATCACGGAGCTGGTGGATGTTCGACACCTTGTGTCCGTCCTCCATCTTCCATCTTCCATTTGAGGATGCTCCACAGATGTTCAATAGGGTTTACGTCTGGAGACGCTTGACAAGTCCAGCAACTTTACCCTCAGTTTCTTTAGCAAAGCAGTGGTCATCTTGGAGTTGTTTAGGGGTTATGTTGCAACACTGTCCTTCAACCCAGTTTCCGAAGGCAGAGGATCATGCTCTGCTTCAATACGTCACATTACAATATGTCACATTTATGGTTCAATCAATGATCTGTAGCTCCCCATAGCCAGCAGCACTCATGTAGCCCCAAACCATGACACACCCACCACCATGCCTGACTGTAGGCAAGACACACTTGTCTTTGTCCACCTCACCAGTTTACCACCACAGACATTTGACACCATCTGAACCAAATAAGTTTATCTTGGTCTCATCAGACCAAAGGACATGCTTCCAGTAACCAATGTCCTTAGTCTGCCCTTAGCAAACTGTGGGCTTTCTTGTGCATCATCTTTAGAAGAGCAAAGATATGAAAAAGATCAGAAGCCATGCTGTGTGATTCTGTGCCCCACAATTGATATGGCTGTCGTTCCTTTTAGGACGACAGCCATGAAAACCAATTTGATGTAGTGTGCGGCGTGTGGTCTGAGCCCTGACAAGCGGACCCCCCCAACCCTATAATCTCTGCAGCAATGCTGGCAGCGCTCATGCAGCTATTTTGAAAAGACAACTTCTGGAAATGATGCTGACCTCGTGCACTCAACTTCTTTAGTCAACCATGGCGAGATCTGTTCTTGGTGAAACCTGTCCTGTTAAACCACAGTATGGTCTTGGCCACCGTGCTGCAGCTCAGTGTCAGGGTGTTAGCAATCTTCTTCTTGCCTAAGCTATCTTTATGTAGAACAACAATTTTATTATTTCAAATTCTGAATGAATTCTTTGCCATGAGGAGTCATGTTGAACTTCCAGTGACCAGTATGAGAGTGTGTTGCGTTATTTAGAGGGTACCAAATTTACCCTGTTATACAAGCTGCACACTGACTACTGTACATTATATCACAGGGTGAGATCTTCATTGTTGTCCCATAAAAAGATATAATAAAATATTTACAAAAATGTGAGGGGTGTACTCACTTTTGTGATATACAGTATATTGTTCCTGTAATTGACACATTGGGGAACCATTTCATAGCTGTTTTACTTGTGCATGGTTGCCTTATTTAAATAACTGCCTGTGACCAGATTTCCTATAGTCGGGATGGCAGAGCTTTTGGAATTGTTTTTTCAAAACATAAGACAATGTTAATCCTAAATTCCACATGCCGACTAATGAATGAAGCAAGAAGACCCGATGTAGGATTTAGCATAAAATGGAAAGTAGCACAGTTCTTTGTGTGGTTCTGGCACGTGAATCCTCTACAACGCATATGGTTTATTTGTTTTACCAGTAACTATGATAAACAGTGTATCACAAGGCCAACAACTGACTGATAACCACTGGATCAATAATGGTCTTGACAATTGCTACACCAGGCAAAAGGGGATTTTCTGCACTTAAAGGGAATCTGTCACCAGGTTTTTGCCACCTAATCTGAGAGCAGCATAACGTAGAGACAGAGATCCTGACTCCAGAGATGTGTCACTTACTGAGCTGAAGCAGATCAGGAACAAAGGAAATGTGGAGCTATCACTTGCGCTGCCAAAGATATTACATAAATCTAAAGATGATCAAATGAAGGTGGTTTTATTCTACACGTTGCGAAGTGTCTCTTCACTTCATTAGGAAATCCACGAATACATTGCAGGACCTTAGGTATCCATGGTTATGACCACTAGCAACTAAGGTGGGCTTTAAACGCTGCAACATCACTAGCAATTGCTAGCGCTGTCGAGCGTGATAGCACCCGCCCCCGTTGTACATGCGATATCTGGTGCTAGCTGCCGTAGTGAAAATTATCGCTACGGCAGCATCATACGCACATACCTGGTCAGCAATGTCGCTGTGACCGCCGAACAATCCCTCCTTCAAGGGGGAGGTGCGTTCGGCGTCATAGCAACGCCACCGCGATGTCACTAAGCGGCCGGCCAATAGAAGGGGAGGGGCGGAGATGAGCGGGACATAACATCCCGCCCACCTCCTTCCGTCCGCATTGTCGATGGATGCAGGTAAGGAGATGTTCCTCGCTCCTGCGGCTTCACACACAGCGATGTGTGCTGCCGCAGAAACGACAAAGAACATCGTACCTGCAGCAGCAGCGACATTATGTAAATGAATGACGTAACACAGATCAGCGATATTGTACGCTTCTGCGCTCGTTCATTGTCGCACCTAGGATTTACACGTTGCGATGTCTCCACCGGCGCCGGATGTGCGTCTCTAACGACGTGACCCCGACGATATATCGGTAGCGATGTTGCAGCGTGTAAAGCCCGCCTGTCACTATCTGCGTGGTAGTAGCCATGGATGCCTAAGGTCCTGTAATGCCATGAACAAGAGGTAAGAGACATGGCTATATCAGGAGAACTATACTACATTTCTAATTAGAGGTATTTGCTAATAGTCTTATTATTATAACACCCACTCCATATTAGGATAGGATCTTGGAAATGGGAATACCCCTTTAAGGAGCTGATCTATTTGAAATTGAGATCAAACGCGTCATGTTACAACACATTGTTTGTTTGATTGAATAAAGGTACAACAAAGTGTACACATAAATGGAATAAGCTTTACACTGTGTGCAGAATTATTAGGCAAATGAGTATTTTGATCACATGATAATTTTTATACATGTTGTCCTACTCCAAGCTGTATAGGCTTGAGAGCCAACTACCAATTAAGTAAATCAGGTGATGTGCATCTCTGTAATGAGGAGGGGTGCGGTGTAATGACATCAACACCCTATATAAGGTGTGCTTAATTATTAGGCAACTTCCTATCCTTTGGCAAAATGGGTCAGAAGAGAGATTTGACGGGCTCTGAAAAGTCCAAAATTGTGAGATGTCTTGCAGAGAGATGCAGCAGTCTTGAAATTGCCAAACCTTTGAAGCGTGATCACTGAACAATCAAGCGTTTCATGGCAAATAGCCAACAGGGTCGCAAGAAGCGTGTTGGGCAAAAAAGGCGCAAAATAACTGCCCATTAATTGAGGAAAATCAAGCGTGAAGATGCCATTTGCCACCAGTTTGGCTATATTTCAGAGCTGCAACGTTACTGGAGTATCAAAAAGCACAAGGTGTGCCATACTCAGGGACATGGCCAAGGTAAGGAAGGCTGAAAAACCACCACCTCTGAACAAGAAACATAAGCTAAAACGTCAAGACTGGGCCAATAAATATCTTAAGACTTATTTTTCAAAGGTTTTATGGACTGATGAAATGAGAGTGACTCTTAATGGGTCAGATGGATGGGCCAGAGGCTGGATCAGTAAAGGGCAGAGAGCTCCACTCTGACTCAGACGCCAGCAAGGTAGAGGTGGGGTACTGGTATGGGCTGGTATCATCAAAGATGAACTTGTGGGACCTTTTCAGGTTGAGGATGGAGTGAAGCTCAACTCCCAGATCTACTGCCAGTTTCTGGAAGACAACTTCTTCAAGCAGTGGTACAGCAAGAAGTCGGCGTCGTTAAAAAAAACAACATGATTTTCATGCAGGACAATGCTCCATCACATGCATTGAAACTACTGCACAGCGTGGCTGGCCAGTAAAGGTCTAAAAGATGAAAAAATAATGACATGGCCCCCTTGTTCACCTGATCTGAACCCCATAGAGAACCTGTGGTCCCTCATAAAATGTGAGATCTACAGGGAGGGAAAACAGTACACATCTTGGAACAGTGTCTGGAGGCTGTGGAGGCTGCTGCACGCAATGTTGATCGTAAACAGATCAAGCAACTGACAGAATCTATGGATGGTAGGCTGTTGAGTGTCATCATAAAGAAGGTGGCTATATTGGTCACTAATGTTTTGGGGGTTTTGTTTTTGCATGTCAGAAATGTTTATTTCTAAATTGTGTGTAGTTATATTGGTTTACCTGGTGAAAACAAACAAGTGAGATGGGAATATATTTGGTTTTTATTAAGTTGCCTAATAATTCTGCACAGTAATAGTTACCTGCATAAACAGATATCCTCCTAAGATAGCCAAATCTTAAAAAAAAAACACTCCAACTTCCAAAAATATTAAGCTTTGATATTTGAGTCTTTTGGGTTGATTGAGAACATAGTTGTTCATCAATAATAAAAAAAATCATCTAAAATACAACTTGCCTAATAATTCTGCACACCGTGTATAATTGACTATCCAAAGATGTTCTATAGATAAGTGGTATTAAGAAGAAAAATGTGTGTATATCTTGTATGTTATGTCTTTTTTTTTTTTTCTCTACTATTACCAGACTTACTATTTCATTGCCTCGTTGCAAAGAAATACACAAACGTGTATTTTCTCTAGAACAACCTTTTACTATACACAAACATATATATATATATATATATATATATATATATATATATATATATATATATATATATATATATATATATATATATATATATATATATATATATATATATATATATATATACATATACACATATATATATATATATATATATATATATACATATACACATTATATATATATATATATATGTATATATATATATATATATATATATATATAGTTTACAGATATTTTCTTCTTGTTTTAGCACTTCTAATATACAAGATATACATACATTTCTTTCTTCTGTATCTATACAAAATCATGTGATAATCATCAATTATAATGCTGTAATATACAAGATATACATACGTTTCTTTCTTCTGTATACTACCTCATACCGTATGTATAGAACATCATGGGATAATCATCAATTATAATGCTGTTATTCCATTTTATTTGTGCACTTTGCTGTTACTTTATTCAACCAGAGGAATGGATTGTCACATGATGTATTTGCAATCCGCTATTTAGTGGGCGTTTGTTCCTGCGTGTGTTACATGTCGTTTTATGTCCTGAAGAAGTTATTCCCTCGAAACGCGTAGCCCCAATAAACTACTTGGATCATATTAGCTGGCTTGTCCTCCTTTTACCTGGTCCATGGCAGCGCAGAATTTTAACCCTTTATCTCCTGTTATACTATACACAAATAGACCTGTCTTTTGAGTCAAGCTAAGCAGTTATAGGAGGCTTCTTCATCCCAATGCCCGGATACTTCTTCAAGCTAAATTACCCTGACACAGATTTGGAGGATAAAGCATGGCTTTCCCTAATGAGGATGCTTCCCCTGTGTAATATGCCTGTACTTCAGGCAGTCTGAAGCAGTTGACTGGTTCCCTTTAAACCCCTAACTTTTTGACTTAAGGGGAACCCACCAGGTCACTATTCTATAATGGTCACCATTAGCCACAGCTGATGTGTAGACAGGTAGAAAGTGTTCAGGCCAGTACCAAAGGTGGAGGCCAAAGTGTAGCCATGTGTAAGGCCCCTGTCACAAATAATTTTTTTGCCATCAGTCACAATCTGTCGAATTTTGAAAAAAAAAAACGGATCCAGCGACTGATGCCGCTGGATCAATTTTTTTCTCATTGACTTGTATTAGCGACTGATTGCGATGGATGGCTTCAAGTTACATCCGTCGTTCGACAGATCCGTCGAAAAATGTTTGTCCGTCGGACGGAGATGACATCCACAGTAACTTTTTTTTTGTGTACGTCGAAAAAATTGACAGCGATGGATCCGTCGCTGTCTGTTGTTTGGTAGAATGATGCCAATGTTCGCAGGACCCGTCGTCATCTGTCAAATGACGGAATTCGGCGACAGATTGTTTTTTTTGTTTTTTTTAACTGAGCATGCTCCTATTATTATTTAGCCCCCAGCTAGTCGGATCCATCGAAAAACTGATCCGTCGCATCAGTTTAGCCACAATCTGCAATGTCGAATTGTCAAGAAAACGGATTGTGACTGATGGGAATAAACTGATGCGTGAAAGGGGCCTATGCTGAATTCAAGGCAGGCAGAGTTTGAAAAAAAAAACAACTAGTGACCAGGTATATGGTCAGTACAGGAAAGGAGCAAGAGATGAGCCAAAACCAGAGCGTTGGAACAGGCACAGGTCTCCTAATACATGTGTCGCTTTCTGCTCCAGTTCTTTTAGGACTGATGTTTTTAACACCAGTTTTAATGATTTTCTTGTAATGTTTTTAAAGCAGATTCCCCCAGTTCTGAAGATTGGGATTTCTATAATTATAAATAATAATAATAAAAAATAATAATTTCTGTGGCTCCAAACTTGCACAGCTTTCCTTTTCCTTCTGCTGCAGTGAGATTGGTCCCTTTAATGCAATGTACAGACTGTACAACAAGTAAACCATTTCTTCTACTAGAAAAATGAATCAGAAATATAATTACGTGGTAGTTTTTTCTTTTACCTCCACATATGAATGCCAGTTTTGACTTGTGTTATGCACTTATGTGCCGGAAATATCATTCAGGAGGCATTTCGGCAGATGGCGTCTACACACCTACAGCCTAACACCTGCTCACATCCTGCTCATTGTATGCGTTCTTGGTCGCCTATTATATCACCCACTCACTTTATAGGATGGTGCACGCCAGCACCTGCAGCCTTAATGGAGGACCCTGCAGAGGGTCCTCCTGGCCCCACAAACTCCACAATCTCCTGCCTGTACTGCTTCATAACCAGGTAGCCATCACTGTGCCCTGCGTATCCTTCTAATTCCCACTTCTACCGTCTCCTGCTCTCCCACCCCTCCCCCACCTTGTCAGTTTTACCTTCAGAGGTAGAACAGGATTATCCAGTCCTCTTTTGTTTGACATTATTTCAAACATAAATAAAAGTGAATAATTTTAGTGTGTGATCAGTAAATACAGCAGAAGCTCTCAGCGCTGTTCTCCGTATGATTTACATCAGTATATTGCTGTATCTCAGCATTATTTTACCATAACAGACAATATACTGTTATGTTTTATCAATTCTTTTATTTTTCCATCCACACTACTATTTCCGCCATGTAAAATATATTAAAGAGAACCTGTCAGTCATTTCATGCTGCACAACGCACGGCCGGTATGTCTCACTCTGAAATATTCTGATGTTTCATAGAAAGCCGAGTTTGGAGACAAGGACTCATCCAGGAGACTAGTCCAGCGACGCCCCGGCTTCTCCTCGCCTCGCCCCACCCAGGAGAGGTCTGTCAATCACCCAGTGTGAGGAGCAGGCGGTCAAGAGCCGCACCGAGATTGTCGGGTTTCTTCCTATCGTCTCCAACAGTCTTCAGTCTGTTTTCTCCAAAATGCTCAAGCAGTTCAGACAAGAAACATACCAGGGTTTGGGAAGCATGAATTGAGTGACAGGTTCCCTTTAAATGGTTCACTTACTTTCTGACAAATTTGATAATAGATACATGGAAGGTAGTTAAGGTGATAAATAGACAAACGTTATTTAAAAATTAGCTAAGAAATAATGTCTAACAACAAAGTGCCACTGAATACCACCCTGTTGTCAAGTATAATCCATCTATCACATCAAAGACACAAAGACTAATTACAGGAAGTGGAGGCGGAGCAAGAGCAAAGACAAAGTGTGGGCGGAGCAAGACAATACAGTAAGTGGGGGTGGAGCAAGACAAGACAGGAAGTAGGGGTGGAGCAATATCATAGACAGGAAGTGGGGGCGGATCAATATTAAATAGGAAGTGGGGACAGAGCAAGAAAAGACTGGAAGTGGGAGTGGAGCAAGACCAAATACAGGAAGTGGGGCCAGAGCAAGACCAAATGCAGAAAGTGGAGACGAAGCAAAATCAAATACAAGAATTGGGGACGGAGCAAAATCAAATACAGGAAGTGGGGACCGAGCAAGACCAAAGACAGGAAGTGGAGGCGGAGCAAGACCAAAGATAGGAAGTGGGAATGGAGCAAGACCTAAAACAGGAAGCAGGGAAGGAGCAAGAACAAAAAACGTCATTGGGGTGGAGCAAAACCAAAGACAGGAAGTTGGGACAGAGCAAGACCAAAAACAACAGTTGGGGATGGAGCAAGATTAATTACAAGAATTTGAGGTGGAGCAAGACCAATTACAGGAAGTGGGAGAGGGGCGAGAGGTACTACAGGAAGTAAGGGGCGGAACAAGATCACAGTCAAAGAGATGGCACAGAAATACCAAGTACAAAAGGTTTGGGTGGATCATGATCAGTTACAGGAAGTAGGTGCAGGGCAAGAAGATTTAGTAGAAATTGGGCTGGGTTTTCCTCTCTGTCCTGTCCTTCCTGTCAGACTGCATCCTGGCATCCTGTAGTTGAGAGGTGGGCTACCCTTGGATAATGGACAGAGCAATATATGCTAGGAAGTGAGACACAGGAAGTTTTTCACCAGTGGAATTGGCAGGATGCAGAACTAACCAATAAGAGGCTAAGAAGTTACAGAGAAGCTGTTTTGGTGGAAGATGCGAGCAGTAAGACGACTTCACTACAAGCTTTGAGTGAAAGGTCAGGTTCACTTTAATGTCACAAATGTATCAATCACAATCATTAAAATACAAAACAGATGCGAGATTAAACATTATTGAGGAAAGTTTGCAGTCCCGCCCTAGGGTGTGAGCACAAAGGACTAAGCCAGTCAATTAGATTTCTGCTTTTCAGTAACATGCAATTCAATTAACCATTTCATGTGTTTGATCTAACTAGATAGTAGTGAGATTAAGGAATTAGAAGTCTAGAATACATTCTGAAACTACATGAAAATGTTCACATCTGTAAGATCCATCTGTATGAACAGATACTTTGATGTTTTCTCTTGTTCCATTCTCCTGCTCTGCCCTAACATGGCCATTATTACCAGGGCCTTCATGTCCCACCATGTGAAAGCTGTTATCTGATATCATAATACCCCCCCATCTCCCCCATCTCATTGTAGATTGTAAGCTCTCAAGAGCAGGGTTGTATTTTTTTTCCCTCTAAATATTGTATTTCTATAACTGTTACTTGTTTGTATATGATCCTCCTGAATTGTAAAGCGCTACGGAATATGTTGGCGCTATAGAAATAAAGATTATTATTATTATTATTATTATTATTATTATTATTATTATTATTATTATAATACAAACTGAATTCATCACATTTTAGACCTGATGAGATTGGTATACTTCCTTTGAAAATGCAAGTCAAAAAGACTGTGTCGCCCAGGGAATGGGGTACTCGGTTCCGGGCAGTATATATAATTGGGAATGTCACTTTGGTGGCCGTTGCCCGGTTCCGTTGCCTGGGTGCTTTTTATAAAGGGAATATTTACAAGGGAGATAAGAGTTAATGTTCATGTGACACCAACTGTACTCGCAGGGCTGTTGGTAGTGGCAGCTGTGGTGGTAGGCCCTCCGCAGGTAGGGCTGAGCCTGGGAGGTATGTGATGTAGTAATAATGGGAGCCACACCGGGGTTATAATGAACAGTCCTTACTCACTTTTAATCCTTAAACGGCTGGTTCAGGTCCCTGGCATTCCAGTGCCAGTTTAGTTACTTGGTTGCTCTGTCCCCAGCACTCTCAATGTAGTTGAGACCCCGACGCTTGAAACTTTGGGGGTCCCCCAGCTGTGTCACAGCCGTCTGTCCGTTCAGCTAGCAGTGTGGACCCTGTGGGGAGGTATATGTCCAAACCCCGGTCCTTGCATTACTGCTGATGCCACAGGAACTGTAGGTCAGTGAGGGCCCTTGGATGACTCTCACTGTGCAGGTGTCGCGGTCGGAGGAGGGGACGCTGCGCTGACCCACTGCTCGGGTCCGGCTGCTGCTGCTGCTCGGTGGTGGCTCGAGCGGTAGGCCAGATCCCGGGGACTCGAGCGGCGTTCCTCGCCCGTGAGTGAAAGGGGGTGGTGTGGTTTGGGGATATTGTCCGTGACTCCACCCACGGTTGTGGTGAGGTTGCGACACCACCGCTGCTCTGGACGGGGATCCCGGGAGCGATGACAGGGAGCAGCTTGGATGTTGGTTCTCCCCCCTCCGTGGGTAGGGGGTTGGATGTCCCGGGGGTTGGATGTCCCGGGGCCCGGTGAGGGAGGGATGGCAGGCGGGTTACGGGGCCTGGTGAGGTGCAGGGTCGCGGGGGCAGCGCTGTGCCGCACGACACGGTGGTACTCACTCAGCCAATGATGAATAATGCAAAGTCTCCGGTAAAACAAACGGCTGGATGGACGGGTCCCACAGACGGCTGCGGTTGTTCTCCTCCCGGTAGGTTGATGGTGACTGCCTTTCCCTGCACCTGTGTTGTGTTTACGGTTCCAATGGCTTCCCACCGGTAGCCCGCTCCCCAGCTTGGATGGATGCTGAGGGAGCCCCTTTTGCCTGCCCGCAGGCTCTGGCCCTGGGAACTGTAGCCTTGGCGGTGACTGTGTTTCCCTTCACGGTGTGAGCTGTTGCCTTCAATCGGGTCTTGACTGCTGGGAAACCCCGGAGGTTCCCTTCGCTTACGGCGACTCCTGGCCTGGTCGGGGTCCGTAGGCCCTGCCGAATGGTGCTGGCTTCTCTTCGCTCCCCGATCCGGTACCGGCGGGCCACCGCCCGTCCCTGGTCCTTACGGTTCACTTCAATCAGCCTCTCCTGCAGACGGTCACCACCGTCTACCAACCTTGCTGTATGTGCCCGGGCCACACACCCGGCCACGGTCAGTCTCCTCTACTACCACTTCTCTCTTCCACTTCCCTAACTGATCTGACTCCTTTTCCCGCCTCCAGGACTGTGAACTCGGTGGGCGGGGCCAACCGCCTGGCCCACCCCCTGGTGTGGACATCAGCCCCTGGAGGGAGGCAACAAGGATTTGTGTTTGACCTAGGTGTGCCTAGCCGGGGTGTGGGGTGTGTTGTTGCAGTACCTGTGATGTCCTGGCTTGTCCAGGGCGCCACACAGGATTTACCAGCCCATGTGAAACTGTCGCCTTACCTTGGGCCTCGTGCCCCGTGCATGCCCAGGTTCCAGTGGTGCTCCCTCGTACCGTCCCTGGCGACCTTCTCTGTTCTAGAGGTACTTGTTTGCTCCTATACTGGCAACCTGACTCTCGTGCCCCTCGGGTTACCGTTGCACAGACCCAGCTCCAGGCACACTTCCTCCTGCACCTCACATTGGGCTCTCTCTCCTACGACTCTCAGCGACTGGCTTGCCCCCTCCGACCAGGCTGGCTAGTCCCTGGGTTTGCTCTGCCCACTGAGTGGCCCTCCCCTTATCTGACTAACCCTTTGAGCCCTTGTGTGAGTGGCAACTGGGAATTTAGGTGTGTGCAGGTGTTACCGGCACTGTCGTTCCAGGTCCCAGGGGGTAGGTCCTGCATCCCCGTGAGGATGCAGTTCCCTGTAGTACCCTGAGTGGCTCAGGGGCGCTACATCTATATGATCCTTTTTGGAGGTAGTCGATCATCCCCACCCTTACCTGATTGACAGCTCCTCAGTTCCCCTCCGTAATGCTGCTACTGCAATCTCACTCTGCTCAGTACAAGCTGCCGCTGTCAGTCAGACAGGATGCATGGAGTTTGAACACACTTGGACCATGAAAGAAATGTCCCCTCAATGATCACATACCACTATGGTTCTGACACCTCCTGGAACATAGGGCAGGCCTCTAGAGCCTGACAAAGGGACATCTAACCACTGCAGTCAATCATTGGATGCCATTTTCTGAGACTCCTAATGTACATTTTTTTCCATTGATGGAGCGGTTTGAGGACTTTTTTTCTTGTACTCTGAGCTGATGTTTTTATTTATAGAATTCTGGGCTTCATACGAAATATGGAAACCTTTTTATGATCTTTTTTTGGGACGTTTGCCCACAAAAATGGCATTTTTGGCTTTTTGATGGTACCTCACTGGTATGACTGCACAGTTCTTAGTCAAGCAGAAGGAGTGTCTGGGTAGGGAATAAAATAAGTAAAAGGTAAAAAATAAGTGTTTCTGAATATTTAATAGTGATATGAAAAAAAATACATTATCAAAAAATCAACACAAATACAATAAAAACCATAAAAGCCTGATTTAAATAGATATTCCCAAATTTTGAATTTATCATTAATGCATGCAATAGAGGAAACCTTTCTGATCACTGGGGGTCTGACCACTGGGATCTCCACCAATGCCAAACATGCGCCTTTCATGGGACCACCAGAGCTAGTCGGGTGCTGCGTTTAGCCGGTCCCCCATAGGGGTGAATGAGTCAGCAATACACAGTCGACCTTTGCACCATTAACATGGTGGCCTTAAAAACCCCACTTCTTGGAATGCGGGGGTCCCAGTGATCGGACCATCAGCGATTTAAGAAATTCTCATCAATCCCAATGATAGAGGAATAAACTTGAGAATATTCCTTTAAATAGTAAGACGTCTTCTGATGACATCTTACCTTCAATGGCACAACGGATCCTAATAGATTTCAATGATGTAATGGAATTGATTTGGTTTTTCTTTCTACAACTCTAGCCTGCCTGACCTTCCCCAAACATTGGGAGCCTGATGTACCGGAGGCTAACTAAGGCCGCTGCTTGAATTTGTCATCAGAATATTCTATTAAAATCCAAAATGGGCATTAATGGAAATGTTTTTCCGTAAAAATGACAGCACAGAATAACAGAGCTTAATGTGAAGAGACTTGGTCATCTGTTCACTATGCACTTAAAGCACTTTATTCAGAGTGGAGACCTTGCAGGCCCCGGCAACAGGCAGGTGTATATACCAGCACATCTCTGCAGGCGGGTGTATATAGAAGCATATCTCTGCAGACAGGTGTATATACCATATCAGCACATCTCTGCAGATGGGTGTATATAGGAGCACATCTCTGCAGGTGGGTGTATATAGGAGCATATCTCTGCAGGTGGGTGTATATAGGAGCATATCTCTGCAGACAGGTATATGTACCGTACCAGCACATCTCTGCAGACAGGTGTACAGTGCCTACAAGTAGTATTCAACCCCCTGCAGATTTAGCAGGTTTGATAAGATGCAAATAAGTTAGAGCCTGCAAACTTCAAACAAGAGCAGGATTTATTAACAGATGCATAAATCTTACAAACCAACAAGTTATGTTGCTCAGTTACATTTTAATAAATTTTCAACATAAAAGTGTGGGTCAATTATTATTCAACCCCTAGGTTTAATATTTTGTGGAATAACCCTTGTTTGCCATTACAGCTAATAATCGTCTTTTATAAGACCTGATCAGGCCGGCACAGGTCTCTGGAGTTATCTTGGCCCACTCCTCCATGCAGATCTTCTCCAAGTTATCTAGGTTCTTTGGGTGTCTCATGTGGACTTTAATCTTGAGCTCCTTCCACAAGTTTTCAATTGGGTTAAGGTCAGGAGACTGACTAGGCCACTGCAACACCTTGATTTTTTTCCCTCTTGAACCAGGCCTTGGTTTTCTTGGCTGTGTGCTTTGGGTCGTTGTCTTGTTGGAAGATGAAATGACGACCCATCTTAAGATCCTTGATGGAGGAGCGGAGGTTCTTGGCCAAAATCTCCAGGTAGGCCGTGCTATCCATCTTCCCATGGATGCAGACCAGATGGCCAGGCCTCTTGCCTGAGAAACAGCCCCACAGCATGATGCTGCCACCACCATGCTTGACTGTAGGGATGGTATTCTTGGGGTCGTATACAGTGCCATCCAGTCTCCAAACGTCACGTGTGTGGTTGGCACCAAAGATCTTGATCTTGGTCTCATCAGACCAGAGAACCTTGAACCAGTCTGTCTCAGAGTCCTCCAAGTGATCATGAGCAAACTGTAGACGAGCCTTGACATGACGCTTTGAAAGTAAAGGTACCTTACGGGCTCGTCTGGAACGGAGACCATTGCGGTGGAGTACGTTACTTATGGTATTGACTGAAACCAATGTCCCCACTGCCATGAGATCTTCCCGGAGCTCCTTCCTTGTTGTCCTTGGGTTAGCCTGGACTCTTCGGTCAAGCCTGGCCTCGGCACGGGTGGAAACTTTCAAAGGCTGTCCAGTCTGTGGAAGGCTAACAGTAGTTCCATAAGCCTTCCACTTCCGGATGATGCTCCCAACAGTGGAGACAGGTAGGCCCAACTCCTTGGAAAGGGTTTTGTACCCCTTGCCAGCCTTGTGACCCTCCACGATCTTGTCTCTGATGGCCTTGAAATGCTCCTTTTGTCTTTCCCATGTTGACCAAGTATGAGTGCTGTTCACAAGTTTGGGGAGGGTCTTAATTAGTCAGAGAAGGCTGGAAAACTAGATAATTAATCCAAACATGTGAAGCTCATTGTTCTTTGTGCCTGAAATACTTCTTAATACTTTAGGGGAACCAAACAGAATTCTTGTGGTCTGAGGGGTTGAATAATAAATGACCCTCTGAACAAACTTTTCACAATTTAAAAAAAAAAATAAAAAAAGAAATAACATTCTTTTTTGCTGCAGTGCATTTCACACTTCCAGGCTGATCTACAGTCCAAATGTCACAATGCCAAGTTAATTCCGAATGTGTAAACCTGCTAAATCTGCAGGGGGTTGAATACTACTTGTAGGCACTGTATATAGGAGCATATCTCTGCAGGCGGGTGTATATACCAGCACATCTCTGCAGGTGGGTGTATATACGCAGCGTTTCTGGGAGGAGCAGTGTGCAGTGAAGTCTGTGTATGCGCCTTATCTGTTACCTCTATAATTGGGGTTCCTGTTCTTTACTATACAAATATTACAAACCATAGAACTATAGCTACTATAGTTAATTCTATTCTATGTGCTCTGATTTCTGGTGCCTGTTTGTAGCTCTGATTCTATAATCGCCGGTCACCCTTAGATTCTAATGAACACAACTAGATATAACTATGTAATAAAAAACTGTCAAATCTCTTGATATTTCTGTTTCAAAGAATACGTTAAATATTTGAGTAGCCATCCTAGAGATTCTTTTCTTACATCTATTTTGTGATATTCCGCTGTTATTCCTACTAGGACTGTGAATATACCTGAGTGTTGCCGGTTGTGGAGTTGTCGCTGCAGAGATTTCATAGAATGGAAGAGTTGGAAGGGACCTCGAGCCATCGGGTCCAACCCCCTGCAACTGCAGGTTTTCCCAAATCATCCCAGCTATATGTTTATCCAGTTTCTGCTTGAAGATTTCCATTGATTGAGATCTCACCACCTCCCATGGTCGCCTGTTCCACTCTCTGACTGCCCTCACCGTCAGAAAGTTTTTCCTAATGTCTAATCTAAATCTCCTCCCTTTTAGTCTCTTCCCATTGCTTCTTGTACTTCCTTGTGCTATTAAGAATAGGGTGGTACCCTCGACACAGTGATACCTTTCTGATATTTGTAGACCACTATTAAGTCTCATCTCAGCCTTCTCTGTTGCAAACATTGTCCAGTCAGTGGTCACTATGCCAGATCATCTAAGGACACACCTCTGTGAGAAGGGTAATGATCATGCCCAATTGTCAATTTATTCTTACATTTGTAGGAGGATTAGTTGAGGAGTAGTAGAATGTAAAGTTCTGAGAGAAGATGTTCCAGACTTGCTTCTTCATAGAGAATTAAATAATTTACTAAAACAGACGTGTCAGGAGAGAGAACAGGCAACCTTTAAAGGAGGAGTTGTATGTTCTGGAGCAGGACTGCAGCGCTTCCCAGCTCCCTGCTTTCTCGATATATCGGTCCAGCAGAATCATTGATCTACTGGACCAAACTATCTGCTGTCCAGTGCTGCAAACTAAGGCAGTTTTGATTTTGCTGCACCAGAAAAGCACAAAAGCACTGAAACCGCGGGTATCCTGCAATCGATCAAGCTTCAAAAGCCATGCTTACAAGTTCTTTACACTAAAGCTTGTAAGTGCTGTGATGCCGGACTAGAAGATCGTCCACCGCTGATAGATAGCGGAGCTGACGTGTTACCTAGTCAATGAGCACTAAACAATACCAATACTTACATTCTTGAGAATGGATATACATTTTAATAATAAGTAAATTGTAAAGTTGATTGGTCTAATGTAAAGAGTTATTCATTCTTTGCATTTTTTTTTATTTGAGCTGAGCCCCTCCTCTAATTGCCGCTGCTCCTCTGATTCTAGAACAGTTTTTCTCTTTCTTCAGCTCTCCTCCATTTCAAACTTCTGGTCCTGGCACATAAAAGTACAAAGTTTCCTTTCAATGAACTGGGTGTAAACCGCAGAGTGTCTCTGTGGGTAATGGCTTTTTCTCTAGTGATCATAGCCAATGAAAACACGGCCGCACCCACAGAGGAGTTCTAGGGTACACGCCCAGTTAGCTGAAGGGAAAAGTTACACTTTTATTTCTGTGGGGCATCATTTTGGAATGGAAGGACACAGAGAGAATAGGAAAAGTGTTCCACAATCAGTGAAGGAGCACCAATTGGAAGAGGAACTCTGTTTAAATCAAAAAGTCAGCTGAATATTCCCCTTTAAGCCCCATGTTTCAACTCTATACAAGTAACAAGTGGAATCTGTATTATACATGTAGAAATAGAGAAAGTCAATTAAACTGATGAATCCTCATGGAGAGACTTATTTGGACTCTTGGTCACAGTGTACACGGCACAGAAATGCCACAAGTCATACAATAGGGGCAGAGAAGGAGCTATAGTCCGGCTCTGTCACTGCAAGGTCTTGTGGCATAGAGATGCCAATGAATGGAGTGATGATGCCGATGGGCTCTGCAGGTCTACTCTGTATGGGGGTGTTTGCCTGTCATTGCAGATGATGCATCACACGGCGCTTTGTTCTCTAATGTTGTGTCTTTACTGTGCACGCTAACAAGGCTTTGTTCTCGTTTTCTCTTTAATGCAGGTTGTATATTCAGGGAATGCGCTTTTATACAGCGTTGTGATCTCTAGTGCTTTATGTGCGGGGGGGGGGGTCTCTCGGCCATGTGTCTTCCCTTTGTTCTCCAGTGTGTTGTCAGACAAGGCTCTGTGGTCCCAGAATATACATAGTATTACTATGAGGTAGTCTCAAGTGACTGCTCTGCGAATACTGCGGTAAGACATGTCAGGTCATTATAAGTCGTCTTATGCCTGTGATAAATATACAATAATAAAATCCCCATGTAAATGGGCCGATCAGATTTTGTTACACATCCGATCTTCAGTCACCCAGACATAGTGGTATTATATAACCTAATCCTTATTACTTAATTTCCGAGCCCCTGAGGCTGTAGTTACAGATACAGAACTGATTAATGAAGACACTCTTGTTCTTTATGACCTTCTAAAATTCGATGCACTCACTTTCCTATTTGTGAGGGACCTCTGTTCATACTGAGCTTCCGGATGAAAAAAATAAAAACCATACTTACATCTTTAACTAGTACCATACTTCAGCACTGGCTCCGCTGGCTATCAGCGCTGCAGCCCATCAGTGTCTGATGATTATGTCACGTGAGTGCAGCAGTCTGTCAGAGGCTGCCGATGGGCTGCAGCGCTGATGTGATATAAACAATCAGCAGCTGCTGATCGGCTGCTGCAGTGATGTGACGGTGTCACAAAATTGTTGGGTGACTTGGTGCTCTGAGTGGAGTAGCAAGGAGATATGTATGCTTTTTTTTATTATTTCAATCAGCACATTAGGGACGGTGAAAAAGGGCTTATACAGTAATGGACGACGCCTTTACGGCCCCATACCTTTGAAAAAGAGTAAAAGCGGCGTTACACGCTACGATATATCGTGCAATCGCATGAGCGATCGCACCTGCACGGGCAACAAATTATCCGTGACGCACAATGTCGATAACGCCCGTTACATGTACTTACCTCCCTAACGAAGTCGCTGTGGGCAGCGAACATCCTCTTCCTGAAGGGGGTGGGACGTTTGGCGTCACTGCGGCGTCACACAGCCGCCGGCCAATAGAAGCGGAGGGGCGGAGATGAGCGGCTGAAACACCCCGCCCACCTTCTTCCTTCCTCATTGCCGGCGGGACGCAGGTAAGCTGTATTCGTCGTTCCCGGGGTGTCACACGTAGCGATGTGTGCTGCCTCAGGAATGACGAACAACCGGCGCGCAGAAGGAGGAACGACATTATGAAAATGAACGACGTGTCAACGAGCAAAGATAAGGTGAGTAGTTTCGCTCGTTAACAGTCGTTCGGAGGTGTCACACGCTACGACGTCTCTACCGATGCCGGATGTGCGTCACAAATTCTGTGACCCTGACGACATATCGTTAGGTATATCGTAGGGTGTGACGGGGCCTTAAGCCGAAGACACCAATTCTTGGTTGTGTCTAAAGCGTATGGGAGCCTTTCAAGTCTTCTTGATAGATGAAACTGTAGGGGAGAAGAATCAGGCAAAATAGATTTCAATGCCAGATCTTTTTATTTTCCTGATGGAGTGTGGTAGGGGCTTAAGGGTGCTTTACACACTCGCGCTATATCGTCGGGGGTCACAACGTTAGTGACGCACATCCGGCGCCGTTAGCGACATCGCAGCGTGTGACACCAAGGAGCGACGATCAGAAGACTATCAGAAGACGGAGCAGCGCCAGAGCTGAGCATATTCCTGAGTAAAGTCATCCAGCCCATTCTCCAGCAAACAGCCATACTGTCCAATATATTGCCATCTTATAGTGTGCCCCATAAGGCTATGTTCACACACTGCATCTGTGACGCCCTGGGCAAGCCAGGGGTCACATGTCATCACACCACACCACCACACCCTACACCCCAGTTAGGAACACCAAAGCTAACCAAAATCCTTGTTGCCTTCCTCCAGGAGCTGGTGTTCACACCAGTGGGTGGGCCAAGCGGTTGGCTCCGCCCACCGAGGAGTTCACAGCCCTGGAGGCGGGAGGAACCAGGCAGTTTAGCACAGGCAGGGCTTGAGTGAGGAGTAAACAAGCAGAACAGTTAAGAAAAGTTAGGGAAAGGAGGAGGAAGTGGAAGGAAGTGAAGTGGTAGAGGAGCAAAGGAGAAAACTGGAGAAAAGGAGTAAAAGTGAGAGTAAGAAAGCCTGAACTTGGTCCAGCTGTGTGCAGGACAGAGTCAGCAAGGTCAGCAACGGCGGTGATTGTCCGGAGGGGTGACTGTTTGGAAGTTCCTGGAAGGACCGCGGACGGGTGGTGGCTCGGCGGTCTGGAGCAGTGTACAAAGGACAGTCAGCACCGGGGCAGGGGCCTCTCGGACCCCGGCAAGGCTAGGAGTCGCCATAATTTGCCAAATCCGTCAGTGAAGGGTACGGCTGTCTCCCAACAACCAAGTCCCGATTGAAGGCAACAGCCCAACCATTAAAACAGAGACACCGCCACCGCCAGGGCACCAGTTTCTGAGGGCCAGCGTCTGCGGGCAAAGAGTAGAGCTCCTCCGGTCCAGCTTGAAGCCGGGGAGCGGGTTGCCGGTGGGAACCCATCGAGACCATCAACAACATAGGTGCAGGACAAAGGGACATCACCATCACCTACTGGGGAAAGCAAGTGCAGCCGTCCGTGGGAACCGTCTTTCCAGCCGTGTGTTTTACCGAGAACTGTGTCAACGTCTCAGGCTGAGTGAGTACCACAGTGCCGCAAGGCACAGCGCTGCCCCCGCGTCCCTGCACCCACCAAGCCCTGCATCTCCCACCTCATCACTGGGCCCCGGGATCACCAACCCCTACCCACGGAGGGGCAACACAACAACTTGCTGCTTCACACCATCACTCCCGGGATTCCCACACCGAGCAGCGGTGGTGCTAACAAATCACCACAACCGTGGGTGGCGTCACGGACAATAGACTATATCTCAAAACCCAGGAGCGCCGCTCGAGAACCCCCGGGCGGGGGAGAACCCCCGCTCGAGGAGCGCCGCTCGAGAACCCCCGGGATCCGGCCCACCGCTCGAGCCACCACTGAGCAGCAGCAGCCGGACCCGAGCAGAGGGGTGAGCGCAGTGCTGACACCCTCCTCCCCGCCCGCGACAACTTGGCGTCACGAACAGGATCTTACCGCTCTGCCGTTGGGTAGAGGTGCGCCTTGTAACCGCCGGAGGTAACCGGCTGAAAAATTTCAGAAGTCGCCTTCTTTGGCGCGAAAAGTTCCCGCTCGAGTGTCTTCTCGAGTAGCAGAGGCGCGAAGGCCAAAACTCCGCCCCAATAGAGGAGGGGCCGAAAAGAGCTAAGGGGGACGCGATGGCGGCTGGCTGCATGTGAGAGCAGCTATAAAAGCAGGGACGCCAGGACTCTGCAGCAATACTGGGTTCCTGGAAGGCACGATTGCCAAGATGTACAACCCAACTCCCAACGAGGAAACCCCCGCGCCCGGCACGGCGACGTGGTTGAGGGACCGGACCGTCCCGCTGAGTAATCGTCTGCAGGCCCAGATGCAACTCCTCCTGGAGGAGTGGGAGACCGACATGGCGGACGTGGTGGCTGCTATGTGGAGACGCGAGGTGGAAGAGGATTTGGAGGAGCGGGTAAGCGACCCACGCCCCTGTATTCCTGAGGGATCGGCCATTGAAGCTGAGGGGCCCGGCTGGCTTCCGCTCACCCTGCCTCTCTCCCCGCTACCCGTGATGGCTGCTGCCGCTCCGCCATTAGTCCCGCTACCTGCCCAACCGGTAGCGACACCCTGCCCTGCCGCTCTGGCGGACTGGCCGGCTGCAGACGTCCAGGACGGCCTTGAAGTGCATCAGGGGGAACCGCAAGGACCGCGGCCCCTTAACAGCATGGTGCCAGAAGTCCCGGCAGTGACTGTGCCAGACCCTGAGCCTGGAACCGTGGCCTGGATGAAGGCCCGGGTGATGCAGTTCCACCAGCGTCAGCAGGATCAGATCTTCCGGATGATGGAGCAGTGGACCAACGAGGTGGAGGAACTGATTACAACTGCCCTGATGTACGGAGGGGACATGGATGTAGCAGAGCTGACTGGTGACCCACGTCCCTATGTCCTACCAGGACCGGCCGCTGCGGCTGAGGGGCCCGGCCTAGTCTCGGCCTATGCATCACCCTTGCCGTTACTTATGGGGCGCCTGAATGTAAGCTCGCTTAATCTGCTGCTCCGTGCTACCGCAGAAGGGGCTGAAGTGCTGGATGCTGGAGGCCAGGAGGCTGCGATAGCTGGCGGCAACCCGCCTGACGCAGGAACAAAAGATGACGACTCCTGCCCCAGTCCCGGGTCCGCCGTTGGGTTTGAAGAGGCAAGTGAGCGTTCCCGCTATGTAGGAGACCCTGTGGTCGTCCATACCCCGCGTACCGGTGGAAATGGGTGCCGGGTACCCCTGTCACAGCAGGCATGTCAGTGCATGTTTGATATGCTGGTGGCAGAGGATGGGTCCGCCTCAGCAGAAGAATATGAGTAGGGCAGCGGATGCCCGCTGCAGCAGTCCCCGTTGGGACCACCATTGTCTGAAGTTGTGTTTTTGTTTGAGAAAGTTTTGAAAATGATGATAGCTGAAAATAATACCGAAGAAGTCATCTGATTGTCTAACAGTGATTGAACCGGCCGGAGCCGGCACCTTTGTCCCCGTGGGGACCGTTTAAAAAGTTTTGCATGAGGAACTGCTCATGGACAAGCCCGAGAACTTGCAGGGCAACCACAAACGTTAGTGGCTTGTAAATAAGTTGTTTACCGTTACCGTTTCCGCATTGCCGCCTCCGGAGAGGCAGGTTGGAGGGAGGGCCCTCTGCAGAGCAGGCTGGGGCCCAGCCACCACAGGAACCGGTGGCTACCCTCTGTTGGGGTAGGACAGATCCCGCTCGGGTAACGTGTGCTGGACTTGGGGACAAGGGGTGCTGCCTGGGCTTTAGGGGCAGCATCAGGGCCAGGTTGCTTGGGTGGGAGAGAGCGGAAACCGTAACCGTGAACCGTTTTGCAACGTTTAAGTAAGAGTGCCTCCCATTATGGGAAGAAGTATTAAAAATGTATATATGTTACCGTTTACAATGTTATATATTTTTCAGAAAAATAAAACCGGTGTTGGACGGGCAGCCCGCGGATGGTCTGCATTTTGCTAAGGGGGAATGTGATGCCCTGGGCAAGCCAGGGGTCACAGGTCATCACACCACCACACCCTCTACCCCAGTTATGAACACCAAAGCTAACCAAAATCCTTGTTGCCTTCCTCCAGGAGCTGGTGTTCACACCAGGGGGTGGGCCAGGCGGTTGGCTCCGCCCACCGAGGAGTTCACAGCCCTGGAGGCGGGAGGAACCAGGCAGTTTAGCCCAGGCAGGGCTTGAGTGAGGAGTAAACAAGCAGAACAGTTAAGAAAAATTAGGGAAAGGAGGAGGAAGTGGAAGGAAGTGAAGTGGTAGAGGAGCAAAGGAGAAAACTGGAGAAAAGGAGTAAAAGTGAGAGTAAGAAAGCCTGAAGCTGGTCCTGCTGTGTGCAGGACAGAGTCAGCAAGGTCAGCAACGGCGGTGATTGTCCGGAGGGGTGACTGTTTGGAAGTTTCTGAAAGGACCGCGGACGGGTGGTGGCCCGGCGGTCTGGAGCAGTGTACAAAGGACAGTCAGCACCGGGGCAGGGGCCTCTCGGACCCCGGCAAGGCTAGGAGTCGCCATAATTTGCCAAATCCGTCAGTGAAGGGGACGGCTGTCTCCCAACAACCAAGTGCCGATTGAAGGCAACAGCCCAACCATTAAAACAGAGACACCGCCACTGCCAGGGCACCAGTTTCTGAGGGCCAGCGTCTGCGGGCAAAGAGTAGAGCTCCTCCGGTCCAGCTTGAAGCCGGGGAGCGGGTTGCCGGTGGGAACCCATCGAGACCATCAACAACATAGGTGCAGGACAAAGGGACATCACCGTCACCTACTGGGGAAAGCAAGTGCAGCCGTCCGTGGGAACCGTCTTTCCAGCCATGTGTTTTACCGAGAACTGTGTCAACGTCTCAGGCTGAGTGAGTACCACAGTGCCGCAAGGCACAGCGCTGCCCCCGCGTCCCTGCGCCCACCAAGCCCTGCATCTCCCACCTCATCACTGGGCCCCGGGATCACCAACCCCTACCCACGGAGGGGCAACACAACAACTTGCTGCTTCACACCATCACTCCCGGGATCCCCACACCGAGCAGCGGTGGTGCTAACAAATCACCACAACCGTGGGTGGCGTCACGGACAATAGACTATATCCCAAAACCCAATCCCCTTTCACTCACGGGCGAGGAGCGCCGCTCGAGAACCCCCGGGATCCGGCCCACCGCTCGAGCCACCACTGAGCAGCAGCAGCTGGACCCAAGCAGAGGGGAGAGCGCAGTGCTGACACCCTCCTCCCCGCCCGCGACACATCTTTTACTGCGTTTTTGGTGCATTTTTGAGATCACAGAGATGCACCTAAAGGCATGCATTTCCTTCTCCCAGCAAAGGCTGAGATTTCTATTTTGCTGTCCACACTGTGCATCTTTTTTTGGCTACATCTTGGCTGTGTTTTTCAAGATGCAGCATGTCAATTCTTTTTGCGTTTTTCCAGCGTTTTTGAGCCCTTACAGTCAATAGATTTGAATTAAAATACACATTGGCCAAAGTGCGGTAAAAGCGCGGCAAAAGCACTGGCATTTTTTGATGCGTTTTTGCAGCGGGTGCATTTTTTGGGGCATCTTTGTGGTTAAGAAAAGATGCAGTATGTGAACGTAGCCTAAAGGCCCCTTTACACACAGCGACATTGCTAGCGATGTCGCACGTGAAAGCACCCGCCCCTGTCGGTTGTGCTTCATGGGCAAATCGCTGCCCGTGGCGCACAACATTGCTAACACCCGTCACACGGACTTACCTGCCTAGCGACGTCGCTGTGGCTGGCGAACCGCCTCCTTTCTAAGGGGGCGGTTTGTTCGGCGTCACAGAGGTGTCACTAAGCAGCCGCCCAATAGAAATGGAGGGGGCGGAGATGAGCGGCCGTAACATCCCGTGCACCTCCTTCCTTCCTCATTGGCGGCAGCCGCAGGTACGATGTTGTTCCTCGTTCCTGCGGTGTCACACATGGCGATGTGTGCTGCCGCAGGAACGACGAAGAACATCGTACCTGCAGCAGCAACGATATTTGAGATTAGAACGACGTGTCAACGATCAAGGTTACGGTGAGTATTTTTAATCGTTAACGGTCGTTCCTGCGTTTCACACTCAACAACGTTGCTAACGAGGCCGGATGTGCGTCATGAATTCCGTGACCCCAACGACCTCTCGTTATCGATATCGTTGCATGTAAAGTGGCCTTAAGTCTCAGCAGATTAGTCTTTTCTTCAGGATACAGCCATATTTACTCTTAGTCATTGTGGGAAATCTTTTAGACTATGGGGAGGAAAGTTTATTAATTTTGCATATCAGTCATGTATTTTATTATAAAAAGCAGGAAAATATGAGAGATAAGTGGATATAAATAATTGAAACTGAGAAGGGTTAAACTGCCAGATCCTACTGCTCTATGTAATGGTCAAGCCTAGGGATAAATGGAGCGAGCCGAGCACAGCATTACAGCCTGCGTGCACGGATGGTTAAAGATGGCCACATGCTTGGCACCGCAGGGGTATTCTCTTCATGCCCAGTAATGATCTTCTCACATTACATACTCCTTGGTATAATAATATATGCTTTGCTTCACATAGAACATTTTCTGTCGGCGTTTTGTTAGAAATGTTTGTTTTTCTATCATTTAACCTCTTAAGTAACATAGCCAAGTCAGGCTTAAAAACAATATTCTATCAGCTGATTGCTGCCGATCTGATCCCAGAAACCATCTGTTATCCCATTAGGACGTTGTGCTTTGGTGGTAGATGAAGGCTACTCATAAGATCCATGAAATATCTGGAAGGTGGCACCGCTGGTGAAGAGTGTCTCCTACAGGGTGGCTCTCCATTGTGATTCACATCTGTGTGTCGGTCCTTCATTCATGGGTTATTTGACCCAAACTCAACAGGAGACTGACTGCCAGCACTGTGCGCCACACCTCATACATAGACCTCTGCAGATCGATGTGTGAATCCGGCCTTATAGGAAGGGGAAGTCAGTGCAGGGGCCCCATCTGTAATGCCCATATGCACTAATAAAGCATAGAAATTGGGGTTGTTGAAATAGATTTTACAAGGAAAACATTATTTTTTAAGGTTACAGGTTGCTTAGAATATCAACTTCACCAATCCCCTACTACTTCTCCTCCATGGCTTACCCAGTTCCTGCTGGTCATTGCTTTCTGGGCCAATTTAGTCCTGAGGGAGGGCAGCCCTGCAGTCAGTAATTGGTTGAGTTGGCATTTATGGAGATTTCCATTGTGTCTAGATGGGACCAGACAGCACCGACCTGGAGAGACCAGGTGAGCCTTGGAACAAGAACTGTGAAGGAGTAGTGAGGGTGATTTAATTTTTTTTTTTTAGTAGTCAGAGTTATTAAAAAGCTTTTCTAATTCTGTTGAAAACCCCTTTTCATGTTTCCATTACGAGCCTGATTTATTACGATTGGCAATGTTTCCACCAGTCGTAATGAACGGGACCACTAGAGTAAGGTGCACCCAACTCATCAAGGGGCCCGTCTTAAATTTTGCTCACGGCAATGAATGGTGGGCAACTCCAACAGCCATGTTACTCCATCAGTGATTGGTGTACTTTTATGGCAAAATTTTGATCAATTAGCTTAGCCCTGCCCACTTTCACCCATTCCCTACCCATTGTGGTGAAGCTGATCGGGGATTGGCTTAAAAGCACCAAATGGTTGTAAATTTTATGAAATTTTAAGGTGCTTTACACCAAAACTTTGGCAAAAACACATTCATGTATCGGGGACATTTTAATAATTGCTTGTAATAGTCAGGTTCAGATTATTTGTAACTAATCCCAAAGTACTATTCCGGTATTGGTCACAAATAACGAACCTAATTCAAGTCAATGTGGAACCCGAGCAATTTTCTTGTCATGAAGAATACTGGAATAGTATTAGGTATTCGGTAAGTATTATCCAAACATGAAGCGATACTATTCGCCCATCACTACTTGTAACCATATGGAAATACATTGCAGTAAGTGTAGTGAGATATTTAAATGCATCAACTCTAATAACCAATTCGGATCTTCAGTGAAGTCGCGTTGATATATTTGTATAGCGGTTCATTTATCGTCCTCTACCTTACATTACACAAGTCTCTAGGGTTTACCAAGAATTTACTGTTCTGCTAAAAGATACAACAACAAATACAAGTCCTAGTGACATTGTCTCCTCTGGTAGACTGTCGTAGTGGATGAGTAGTATGCCGATGTGGATATTTATTGCAGGATTTATAATAACTGTATTTTTATATATTAATATTAACAAGAATGAGCATTCTAATTCATACCATTTCTATTCTGAATATCTACTGAACCTACAAAGGTTTGTGATTTGGCACTTATATTCTTTGCATATATAACAATTAGTTATTGAGAGGTTGCTTTGACAAGAACGCTCACGCTTTACTACCCTTTAATTAAATATAATGTGTAAGTTGCCGCTCCTTTGCTTAGTGATTTGTTGTGGAATTTATCTAGAGATTTTTTTTCGCTCTGTGATTTTTCACTTACTTGTGTTATGTTGAATTAGCATTGCTTAACTAGGAGGGGTGTACGGTGAGTCTGAAAGGTGTTTACTCGTACTACTGCAGTAGCTTTCAGTCAAATTCTTTTTTTTATGTAATTTGTATCATAACTAGTGATGAGCGGGCACTACCATGCTCGGGTACTCAGTACTCGTAACTAGTGATGAGCAGGCACTACCATGCTCGGGTGCTCAATACTGGTAACTAGTGATGAGCGGGCACTACCATGCTCGGGTTCTCAGTACTCATAACTAGTGATGAGCGGGCACTACCATGCTCGGGTTCTCAGTACTCATAACTAGTGATGAGCGGGCACTACCATGCTCGGGTACTCAGTACTCGTAACTAGTGATGAGCAGGCACTACCATGCTCGGGTGCTCAATACTGGTAACTAGTGATGAGCGGGCACTACCATGCTCGGGTACTCAGTACTCGTAACTAGTGATGAGCGGGCACTACCATGCTCGGGTTCTCAGTACTCATAACTAGTGATGAGTGAGCACTACCATGCTCGGGTTCTCAGTACTCATAACTAGTGATGAGCGGGCACTACCATGCTCGGGTACTCAGTACTCGTAACTAGTGATGAGCAGGCACTACCATGCTCGGGTACTCAGTACTCGTAACTAGTGATGAGCAGGCACTACCATGCTCGGGTGCTCAATACTGGTAACTAGTGATGAACGGGCACTACCATGCTCGGGTACTCAGTACTCGTAACTAGTGATGAGCGGGCACTACCATGCTCGGGTTCTCAGTACTCATAACTAGTGATGAGTGAGCACTACCATGCTCGGGCACTCAGTACTTGTAACTAGTGATGAGCGAGCACTACCATGCTCAGGTGCTCAGTACTTGTAACTAGTGATGAGCGAGCACTACCATGCTCGGGTGCTCGGTACTCGTAACTAGTGATGAGCAAGCACTACCATGCTCAGGTGCTCAGTACTTGTAACTAGTGATGAGCGAGCACTACCATGCTCGGGTGCTCGGTACTCGTAACTAGTGATGAGCAGGCACTACCATGCTCGTGTGCTCAGTACTCATAGCAAGTGATGAGTGAGCACTACCATGTACTGGTGTTCGGTACTCGTAGCTAGTGATGAGTGAGCACTACCATGTACTGGTGTTCGGTACTCGTAGCTAGTGATGAGTGAGCACTACCATGTACTGGTGTTTGGTACTCGTAACTAGTGATGAGTGAGCACTACCATGTACTGGTGTTCAGTACTCGTAGCTAGTGATGAGTGACCACTACCATGTACTGGTGTTCGGTACTCGTAACTAGTGATGAGTGACCACTACCATGTACTGGTGTTCGGTACTCCCAATGAACAGTCGAAAAATCCTGAGTTCCCCATTCTCTTCCATTATACTCGGTTACTCGAGTTGAGTACTGTCCAAGCGTTAGGTTGCTGGTTACTAGTACCAAGCATCTGAGCATGGTACTGCTCGCTCATCACTAGTTATTAGTACCGAGCACCTGAGCAAGGTAGTGCCCGCTCATCACTAGTTACGAGCACCTGAATATGGTAGTGCCCGCTCATCACTAGTTACGTGTACCGAGCACCTGAACATGGTAGTGCTCACTCATCACAAATCCTAACACATTAGCATTGTATTAAATATACTCTATCGTGACCCGTGCCAGTATTCTGCGGACAGCATTACATCTTATTACAGAGTTCACATATTTGCACCTTTATTTCGTGTCTATGTATAAATCAGCGGGTATTGCTCGTTTTCCATTACATTGCTGTACTCCCTGTATTTATTGGTTGTCTTGTGCAGTGCTGCTATGTCTTTAAGACTTAGTTCACGTGGCTGCATTAAGGGTCCGTGTGAGAGACGTGTGTTTTTTGCTAAAAGCGGAACCTGATCCCAAGAGAATCAGAGATCAAGAAAACCTCTGTTAGACCTGGCTCTATATTTTGGCGCACAGAACACAGGAGGCTTATACTGCCGTGTGAATGAGGGCAGACTTTAATGTAGGTGGAGATGGAATAATTTGTAGCAAATCCCATCTTAGAGAGAACCGTTCACCAGTTTGAGCAGGTTACACTGGCCACGTCATGGAAAAATGGCTTTACAGCCGAATAAAAAAAGTAGATTTAATTTTATTTCTCATCTCCATTTTTACAGATATTAGGATATTTACAGTCTAATTTCCCCTTCAACCAAGGAGGCTCTAGCGGAGACGTGTCTCTGGGGGCATGACGCTGACCAGTCACAGGCAGGACATAGATTTGCCTCCAAGGAATGTCTGATCCTCTACTTCTATTGGACAAATATGTTTCTTCTATCAAGTGATAAATATATTAATTTTAACCTTTAATTGATTAAAAAACATCTATTTATTTTTTACACTAATTAAAAATTAACAATCAAATTAATTAGATATATTGCGGAAGAAAGCCAGTAACAAATAGATAATATATTGTTAGTGTCGGCCCCTTGGTAACGATGGCGGTGTGGTGAGACAGGCTGGGGGATGTGATTCTCGATTTAATTGCAATGAATGATTACCTTACAATTACGGTGGAATTACTGGCAGTCTCTTTAGGTTATGTGCACACGCTACATTTGTCTCATTTTTGACATGTGTTTTTGGTGCAAATTTGTATTAAAGCCTTAGGGGCACTTTGCACACTGCGACATCGCAGGTGCGATGTCGGTGGGGTCAAATTGAAAATGACGCACTTCCGGCATCGCATGCGACATCGCAGTGTGTAAAGGCTGGATGATACGATTAACGAGCGCAAAAGCGTCGTAATCGTATCATCGGTGCAGCGTCGGCGTAATCCATGATTACGCTGACGCGATGGTCCGATGTTGTTCCTCGCTCCTGCGGCTGCACACATCACTGTGTGTGAAGTCGCAGGAGCGAGGAACGTCTCCTACCGGCCTCACTGCGGCTTCCGTAGGATATGCGGAAGGAAGGAGGTGGGCAGGATGTTGACATCCTGCTCATCTCCGCCCCTCCGCTCTGATTGGCCGCCTGCCGTGTGACGTCGCAGTGACGCCGCACGACCCGCCCCCTTAACAAGGAGGCGGGTCGCCGGCCACAGGGACGTCGCACGGCAGGTGAGTGTGTGTGTGAAGCTGGCGTAGCGATAACTTTCGCTACGCCAGCTATCACCACATATCGCTGCTGCGACGGGGGCGGGCACTATCGCACTCGGCATCGCAGCATCGGGCTGTGATGTCGTAGTGTGCAAAGCCCGCCTTAGGCTATGTGCGCACTAGAAATGTGAAGTTTCTCAAGAAAATTTCTTGAGAAACTTCTGGGAGTGAAAGATTTCCGGACCTCCGGAAAAAATCCGCACCAAATCCGCATGCGGATTTGCCGCGGATTTGCCGCGGATTAGCTGCGGAATAGCCGCGGAATTGCCGCGATTTTCCCGCGGGTGGTTCCCTGCGGATTTTTGCAGGCTGTACTGCCGAAATCCGCAGGGTACCTGCGGAAATAATGGACATGTTCATTTTCTTAAGAAAGTTTCTCGAGAAATTCTTCTCAAGGAAATTTCTTGAGAAAAATCCGCACCAGTGCGCACAGCTTTTTTTTTTTACCATAGAATTTGCTGGGAAATGTCTGCACAAAGATTGCAGACATTTCTCAAGAAATTTCCGCGGCAAATCCGCGGGTAAAAAGCTCTAGTGCGCACATAGCCTTAAGGGTTTCCTGATGCCATCAAAGTGAACGAGAATCCTAAAGTCTCATGCACACATTGTTTTTATTTATTTTTCCTTGCCGATTTGGTGCAGATTTAAATCTGTAGTATGTCATTTTTTTGGGCATTTTAGCTGCAATACAGTATAGCTTCAATATTTCCTCAGTCACAGATCTCACAACCTGTGACAAGTTATATTGTAGTGATGAGTGAGCACTACCATGTGCAGGTGCTCTGTATTTGTAACTAGTGATGAGTGGGCACTACCATGCTCTGGTGCCTTGTACCCATAACTAGTGATGAGCGAGCACTACCATGCTCGGGTGCCCGGTACTCGTAACTAGTGATGAGCGGGCACTACCATGCTTGGGTGCTTGGTACTCGTAACTAATGATGAGCGAGCACTACAATGCTCGGGTGCTTATTATGCATAACTAATGATGAGCGAGCACTACCACGCTCAGGTGATCAGGTGCTCGTTACTTGTAACAGTTAGTGATGAGCAAGCACTACCATGCTCGGGTGCTCGGTACTCGTAAAGGTTAGGGATGAGTGGGCACTACCATGCTCAGGTGATTGGTACTCATAACTGTTAGTGGTGAGCAAGCACTACCATACTTGGGGGCTCGGTACTCTTAATGAGCAGTTAATACAAGTTTAACAAGTGGACAATGTTAACACTATAACTAGTGATGAGCGGGCACTACAATGCTCGGTGCTTGGTACTTGTAACTAGTGATGAGCGAGCACTACCATGCTCGGGTGCTTGGTACTAGTAACTAGTGATGACCAAGCACTACCATGTTCGGGTGCTTGGTACTTGTAACTAGTGATGAGCGGGCACTACCATGTTCGGGTGCTTGGTATTTGTAACTAGTGATGAGCGGGCACTACCATGCTTGGGTGCTTGGTACTCGTAACTAATGATGAGTGAGCACTATCGTGCTCAGGTGCTCTGTACTCGTAACTAGTGATGAGCGGGCACTACCATGCTCGGGTGCTCAGTACTTGTAACTAATGATGAACGTGTTTTGCCATGCTCAGGTGCTTGGTACTCGTAACTAGTGATGAGCGAGCACTACCATGCTCGGGTGCTTATTATGCATAACTAATGATGAGCGAGCACTACCACGCTCAGGTGATCAGGTGCTCGTTACTTGTAACAGTTAGTGATGAGCAAGCACTACCATGCTCGGGTGCTCGGTACTCGTAAAGGTTAGGGATGAGTGGGCACTACCATGCTCAGGTGATTGGTACTCATAACTGTTAGTGGTGAGCAAGCACTACCATACTTGGGGGCTCGGTACTCTTAATGAGCAGTTAATGCTTGGATGGGTGCGAATATAATGGAAGTCAATGGGGGACTCAAGCATTTTTCCGGAAATCTGGAAAAATGCTTGCGTTCCCCCTTGACTTCCATTATATTCAGGTACTTGAATTGCTCCTTTCCAAGCATTAACTGCTTATTGCGAGTTCCGAGCACCTAAGTATGGTAGTACTTGTTCATCACTAGTTACGAGCACCTGAGCATGGTAGTGCCCGTTCATCACTAGTTACGAGTACTAAGCACCCGAGCATTGTAGTACCCGCTCATCACTAGTTATAGTGTTAACGTTGTCCGCTTGTTAAACTTGTATTTGCTCAGGAGGAGGGACACTCTCTAAATACTTGGTTTTATTTCCAAGTGACTAAACTAACACTCTCGCTCTTAATGTTGACAGTCCACTAGATTCACAGGACTTATAATGGGGTTTCCAGGATGAGAAATCAAGACTGCATGCTCTATATGACTGATGATGGTACGCACTATACTCCCTGTATTCCCAGTGCAGGTGGACATTCACGTGATCACATATATATGATTTTGGTCACTTGGGACTAGACTCACTTCTGCATCTCTCAATATTGGATTTGGAGAAGTGCAGGAGAAATGAGTGACAACATAACTGCAAGTACGTAAATCATATTTATAAATGCATATGTAACTGTAAATCATAAATGCAGTCATGTGACTGTCCACTTTCACGGGATTACACAAAGTATGTATTTCACGCAATCACAATAGAGTGATTGAAGACTTTTTTCTTAGCCCATAAAACCCATTTAAATGCGAAAAAGGAGAAAAGTTCAGGGCACTGCCCCAACACCAAAAAACTTTCAGAACATCCTATACTGGGCCGAAAAAGGTGCACATGCTCTGCGGTGCCATTGATGTGAATAAACATGTGAATATCAGAGCAATAAAAAAGGAAAAAACATCAGGCACTCACCAGTTGCTGCTTGTGCAAGTTTTGTTGTTTTATTCGTGCAGGTTACAAGTGCATGGAGTGGAGGGGAGGGAGTGGACGCTACACACGTCCAAAGACGACGGCGGCCGTTTCGCACCTGTCTGGTGCTTCAGCTGGTCTGAACTGAGCTGACATCACATCCATTATATCCACATAATACAGGTGGTTGATGTCAGCAGTGATTAAAACAAGTTTAAAATCAAACTGCAGTATTACTACTGAATGGAGTGCAAAATAAGCATGTACAAACATATAAAGACATACAATAATTTTACATATAGCTGGAATCTAGAAAAATTATCCCAAGAATACGCTCAACTCATTTTTATCATTTAGTCCTAATGGACCCAAAGCATTAAACTTCATAATATATTCTGCCTCCTTTCTGAGCAGAAGTTTGTGCGTATCCCCACCTCTGGCTGGAGTTTTAACTAGATCAATGCCTATAAATGACAATACATTGGGGTCAGAATTATGGACTTCTTTTATATGGTTGATTAATCTTGTAGCGCCTATTCCGCTAGAGATGGAATTTCTATGCTCTCTAAATCTTATACACAAATTTCGAATAGTTTTGCCAATATAAAAAAATTGACAAGGGCAGAATATTACATACACCACCATTTTGGACCTGCAGGTAATCAGACTTTTGACATAATGTGAATGGCCACCTATTTTAAATGTTCTGCCAACTATATGAAATTGGCAAAAAGAGCAATTGCCGCATCTAAAATTACCTGTAGGGCCAGCATGGTGTAGCCAGGTCATAGGCGGTAAATAGCGTTTTTTAATCAGAATATCTCCAATATTCCTGCACCTCCTGTGTGTCACTAGGGGCTTGTTAATGGCCATGTCTCTCAGCTCATCAATCCCTTCGATTATATACCAATTTTTGTTTATCACTGATTTTATTGTTCGGTCCATAGGTCCGAATTTAAAATTAAACACAAAACGATCTAGTTGTTTTTTGGGGGGGAGATTGTTACAATTCCTGACAAGAGATCTTTTTTCAAGCTCTATTTTCTCCTCTGCTTGGGCCTGCATGGAGTTAATTAAATTCAGGGGATAACCCCTTTCCAAAAAGCGTTGTTTTAGATCTTTTGTCTGAACTTGCAAAGCATCTGTATTATTGGTGATCCTATTCAGCCTTAAAAACTGGCTGAAAGGAACCGATTTCAGTACATGCTCAGGATGGGCACTTTTATAATGCAATAGTGTGTTCACTGTAGTCGGTTTCCTGTAGAGCTCCCTTGAAATTAACCCTTCATGGGCTGTTAATTTGACATCAAGGAACTCAATACATTTATCTCCGAAAAAATGTGTGAACAGCATATTGCAATTATTTTCCGAATTTAAATACGCTACAAAGGAATTAAACTGTTCCCTATCTCCATCCCAAATTATCAGGACATCGTCCACAAATCGCATGTACTTTTTCATATGTTTGATATATGGATTGATGGGACTGTAAATTAAACGATCTTCAAGGTGCGCCAGAAACAAATTCGCAAAAGTACACGCCACCGGAGTCCCCATTGCTACTCCACTATTTTGTTGGTACCAAGTGTGCCCAAATTTGAAAGTGTTATGTTTTAAGACCAAATTCAAAGCCTCTTCAATAAAATTAATTAAATGGGCATCTTCACCAAGCTCTCTCAACATATCTGTAATGCTGTCTATTCCAAGGTTCTGTGGAATCCTTGTGAATAGGCTTTCCACATCTAAGGAAGCCCAATTAAATGTTTCTTGCCACTCGAATTGTTCAAGCTGCTCAATCAAATCCCTTGTATCCCTTACAAAAGATGGAATTGTTTTTAGTAATGGATGCAACAGCCAGTCAAGATATGCTGAAAGTGGTTCGGTGAGAGATCCCACTCCCGAGACTATTGGTCTGCCTGGTGGTCTCTGTTCACACTTGTGTACCTTTGGTAGCCAATACCAGTGCGGTTTTGTTGGGAAATCAGGAAAGAGTTTTTCAGCTCTATTTTTTGTTATAAGGCCAGTTGTTATCTGCCTATTCAAAAAACTGCGTAATTTTTCTTTAATTTTACCTGTAGGGTCACCAGTTAGTTTCTGATAAACTGTGCAATTATCTAGATGTTTTTTTGATTCTGCTAAATAATAATCGGTGGTCATAAGCACAGTGGCACCTCCTTTATCCGCTTTTCGTATCGTTACATTCTTGAAGGATTTAATTTTTTTAACGCAGATAATAAATCGACTCAAAAACAAGCTGATGAAAGGCAATGCAATATAGGTCCCCTTGGTTTTTCTCTGATGGGTTCAGAAATTGGGAAGGTAGCTGAGGACGCTTTGCATCTGTTGAGTATAACGGATGATAAAATTAATGTGGCAAACGTTTCAGCTATAGAGAGCAATCTAGACAATAGCACTAAATTTACTGGAGGTTTAAAATCTACTTTTATCCCACCTGTATCCCCTGGTAATAGTATCGATTTATTTCAGGAAGTAGTATTGAGAGATATAAAAGCGTTAAAATACCCCAATATGAAGAATAATCTATCTAGTTCAGAAAGAGCAGCACTAGAAAAAATTAAATCCTTCAAGAATGTAACGATACGAAAAGCGGATAAAGGAGGTGCCACTGTGCTTATGACCACCGATTATTATTTAGCAGAATCAAAAAAACATCTAGATAATTGCACAGTTTATCAGAAACTAACTGGTGACCCTACAGGTAAAATTAAAGAAAAATTACGCAGTTTTTTGAATAGGCAGATAACAACTGGCCTTATAACAAAAAATAGAGCTGAAAAACTCTTTCCTGATTTCCCAACAAAACCGCACTGGTATTGGCTACCAAAGGTACACAAGTGTGAACAGAGACCACCAGGCAGACCAATAGTCTCGGGAGTGGGATCTCTCACCGAACCACTTTCAGCATATCTTGACTGGCTGTTGCATCCATTACTAAAAACAATTCCATCTTTTGTAAGGGATACAAGGGATTTGATTGAGCAGCTTGAACAATTCGAGTGGCAAGAAACATTTAATTGGGCTTCCTTAGATGTGGAAAGCCTATTCACAAGGATTCCACAGAACCTTGGAATAGACAGCATTACAGATATGTTGAGAGAGCTTGGTGAAGATGCCCATTTAATTAATTTTATTGAAGAGGCTTTGAATTTGGTCTTAAAACATAACACTTTCAAATTTGGGCACACTTGGTACCAACAAAATAGTGGAGTAGCAATGGGGACTCCGGTGGCGTGTACTTTTGCGAATTTGTTTCTGGCGCACCTTGAAGATCGTTTAATTTACAGTCCCATCAATCCATATATCAAACATATAAAAAAGTACATGCGATTTGTGGACGATGTCCTGATAATTTGGGATGGAGATAGGGAACAGTTTAATTCCTTTGTAGCGTATTTAAATTCGGAAAATAATTGCAATATGCTGTTCACACATTTTTTCGGAGATAAATGTATTGAGTTCCTTGATGTCAAATTAACAGCCCATGAAGGGTTAATTTCAAGGGAGCTCTACAGGAAACCGACTACAGTGAACACACTATTGCATTATAAAAGTGCCCATCCTGAGCATGTACTGAAATCGGTTCCTTTCAGCCAGTTTTTAAGGCTGAATAGGATCACCAATAATACAGATGCTTTGCAAGTTCAGACAAAAGATCTAAAACAACGCTTTTTGGAAAGGGGTTATCCCCTGAATTTAATTAACTCCATGCAGGCCCAAGCAGAGGAGAAAATAGAGCTTGAAAAAAGATCTCTTGTCAGGAATTGTAACAATCTCCCCCCCAAAAAACAACTAGATCGTTTTGTGTTTAATTTTAAATTCGGACCTATGGACCGAACAATAAAATCAGTGATAAACAAAAATTGGTATATAATCGAAGGGATTGATGAGCTGAGAGACATGGCCATTAACAAGCCCCTAGTGACACACAGGAGGTGCAGGAATATTGGAGATATTCTGATTAAAAAACGCTATTTACCGCCTATGACCTGGCTACACCATGCTGGCCCTACAGGTAATTTTAGATGCGACAATTGCTCTTTTTGCCAATTTCATATAGTTGGCAGAACATTTAAAATAGGTGGCCATTCACATTATGTCAAAAGTCTGATTACCTGCAGGTCCAAAATGGTGGTGTATGTAATATTCTGCCCTTGTCAATTTTTTTATATTGGCAAAACTATTCGAAATTTGTGTATAAGATTTAGAGAGCATAGAAATTCCATCTCTAGCGGAATAGGCGCTACAAGATTAATCAACCATATAAAAGAAGTCCATAATTCTGACCCCAATGTATTGTCATTTATAGGCATTGATCTAGTTAAAACTCCAGCCAGAGGTGGGGATACGCACAAACTTCTGCTCAGAAAGGAGGCAGAATATATTATGAAGTTTAATGCTTTGGGTCCATTAGGACTAAATGATAAAAATGAGTTGAGCGTATTCTTGGGATAATTTTTCTAGATTCCAGCTATATGTAAAATTATTGTATGTCTTTATATGTTTGTACATGCTTATTTTGCACTCCATTCAGTAGTAATACTGCAGTTTGATTTTAAACTTGTTTTAATCACTGCTGACATCAACCACCTGTATTATGTGGATATAATGGATGTGATGTCAGCTCAGTTCAGACCAGCTGAAGCACCAGACAGGTGCGAAACGGCCGCCGTCGTCTTTGGACGTGTGTAGCGTCCACTCCCTCCCCTCCACTCCATGCACTTGTAACCTGCACGAATAAAACAACAAAACTTGCACAAGCAGCAACTGGTGAGTGCCTGATGTTTTTTCCTTTTTTATTGCTCTGAAACCCATTTAAATGACAAGGTTTTTGCAGGCATTTGGGGTATTCAGCCATCCCTTTTCACTGTTAGGCCTCTTTCACACGTACGTGCCTCCGATACGTGTTTGGCAGTTTTCTCACGTACCAAAGACACGTACACACGTAGACCTAAGTATTCCTATGGTTTTGGACACACGTAAGTATTTGCGCACATAACGTGTGTCCGTTCTGTACTTACGTGTGTCCGTATGTTTCTCATACCGACATGTCCGTTTTCTCTCCGGCATCACGGGTGTCACACGGAGCGCAAACGTGTCACACGTAATGCAAACAGACCACACGGATGTGTTCCGTGTGACACGCACCGGAGAAAAGCCATGTGTCTGTGAGGAAAAAAAAAAAAACTCTACTCCCCTTCTCCAGCCCTCCGGTCTCTGCCGCTGCTGTCACTTGCTGCAGACCGCCGCTCATTATGCTCATTGAATATTCACTTCACTGCGGCCGGAAGCTGCAGCAGCGGGGAGTTGGCAGGACCAGAGACCGAAGATCAGCACCACGGACAGCAACGCCAGGGACAGGTGGGTAGAAAGTTTCCGTCCTCCGTGTGTTATCCCGGATAACGCACGGAGAACACACGTGTGCCATACACACGGCTCACCGAGTGCAAAACGCACCTCTGACACATCCGTGAAAAACGTGTGTGTTTTTCAGGGACGTGTGAAAGAGGCCTTCGTCATAGTTGCTCTCAGCATTGAAGCCTCTCACAGATCAGCCTGACTAAGCACCAAAACTATGTCACGGCTGTGTCAGGCTGCTTTCACACATCCGTTTTTTGCCGTCCGGCACAATCCGGCAAAAAAACTGATCCGTTGCATCAGTCTTTTCTATGTGTTCCTTTTGTTCATTTTTTGACAGATCCGTTGTGCTACTGAGCATGCGCAGTTCAAAAAACCGGATCCATCGTTGGATTCCGTTATATGCTGGATGATGACGGATCCGGCGCTCATAGGCTTTCATTGTAACTCACGCCGTACGCCGCTGGATCCAGCGCCATATGTTTTTTTTGCCCGTGACAAAAAATGCTGCAAGCAGCATTCCATCCGGCTGCGGGATCAACTATTTACGCCGGATCCGGCAAAAGTCGGATACAATGCAAGGCCATGCGGCACAATCCGGCGCTAATACAAGTCTATGGGGGAAAGAACGGATACGGCGGCAATAAACACCGGATCCATTTTTCCGTTTTTTTACCGGATTGTGCCGCACGGCGAAAAACGGATGTGTGAAAGCAGCCTTACACATCACAGACAGTCCTGTAGTTTCCGGCAATAGAAGATCGCAGCATTTGGCTACAGAAGCTGCACTCTGACTTTCCCTTTCTCCATGCTTGGAGTTTATCCCTTTCTCTTTAGGATCCTGCAGTTTTTCTTATCCTTTCAGCTGTTTCATCAGCACTTCCCTTGGTGTCTTTATATACCCTCATTTCCCCTTACTCTGTGCTGGTGATAGGTTTACTACCCTTAGCAAGTCTTCAGTGCAAGCAGTCAGCTTGTATTCATCTTGAGAAATGTAGCTATTGTTGCAGTTCCCCTCCCTGAGTCATCTGGAGATAAGCTATTTGTTTAATTTCCCCGTTTGTGATTGATGTGTCTTCTTCAAAGCTTAGTAGGGTTGACTAAGCTGACTAAGCTCTTATCCTATCCGTTCCCTACCTAGGGCCTATTTCGGGCTCAGCCAGGGTCAGGTATTCAACTCAGCGCATAGGTGTGGAACCTATCTCAGATGGCGAGGGAAGCCAAGGGCCAGCGGTAGGTTTGGTCAGGGGTCACCATCTCCCCCTTCCCTAGACACAGGGTTTCATTTCTCTTTCACCATTCACTGGTTACTTTCCTCGTACCTACCGTGTTTCCCCGAAAGTAAGACCCTGTCTTACATTAATTTTACCCCAAAAAGTCCCACCCTGTCTTACTTTCAGGGGAGGTCTTACATTAGCCGAAAAAAAATGACAATTTTAATGTTATGGGGTATAGGGCTGTGCCGTATCCCACTGCACACAGCCCCATACCCCATAACAGTGCAGTGGGATACGGCACTGTTATGGGGTATGGGGCTGTGTGCAGTGGGATACGGCACTGTTATGGGGTATGGGGCTGTGTGCAGTGGGATACGGCACTGTTATGGGGTATGGGGCTGTGTGCAGTGGGATACGGCACTGTTATGGGGTATGGGGCTGTGTGCAGTGGGACACGGCACTGTTATGGGGCTGTGCCGTATCCCACTGCACACAGCCCCATACCCCATAACAGTGCAGTGGGATACGGTACTGTTATGGGGTATGGGGCTGTGTGCAGTGGGATACGGCACTGTTATGGGGTATGGGGCTGTGCCGTATCCCACTGCACACAGCCCCATACCCTATACAGTACATGTTTCCCTACTTGGTTTTTAAATGGTGGACGTTTTCCTCTGCGGTGCGGAAGGCCTGTGCTGCAGGGAACGCTGTGCCAATCAGCAGGGAAACAGCGGTGACGTGGGGCTGGGGCGGCCAATTACAGCCCGAGCTGCTGGGCCAATCAGCGCTCGAGCCGGAGGCCGGCGGTGACGTGGGGCTGGGGCGGCCAATTACAGCCCGAGCTGCTGGGCCAATCAGCGCTCGAGCCGGGGGCCGGCGGTGACGTGGGGAGCAGGGGCGGCCAATGAGCTGGGCGGATTGCGGGGTTAACACGGCGAGTTAACCCCATGAGCGCTGGACCCGCCCAGCTGCACCTGAGGACACCTCTGGAGCCTGGGGACCCAATGGGGGACAGTGGCGGCCCAAAGGTAAGGGCCTTACATGTCACACTGGCCCCCCAACCCTGCCTTACATTCGGGGGAGGCCTTACATTGAAGAACCCCCCCGTAACCCCCACCCTGTCTTACTTTCGGGGGGGTCCTACTTTCGGGGAAACACGGTAGCAATGCACAGACTCAAGGATGACTTTTCATAGGGCTTACATTAAAACACGACCCTCACAAATTTCCCAAAGCCTACTTCTCCAGTGCATTAGTATTCTCAGCTGATACTACTATTGTGACAGTGGTCACAGTCAAGATCCTGGTCTTGCTGTGTGGTACTTCGAGATCTCTGTCCCCAAAGAACTCTAGTAAATACATTTCATGGCATATCTTGAAAAACCTCCTTATGCACTCTGGCCTGCAGATTACCAACTCTCTCAACAATAGACAAGCCTAAAAGGGGCTTTACACGCAACGACATCACTAACGAGATGTTGTTGAGGTCACGTAATTCGTGACGCACATCCGGCCTCGTTAGCGACGTCGTTGCATGTCACACGTACGAGCGACCCGCTAATGATGTAAAATACTCACCAAATCGTTGATCGTTGACACGTCGTCCATTTCCCAAATGTTGTTGCTGGTGCAGGACGCAGATTGTTCATCGTTCCTGAGGCAGCACACATCACTACGTGTGACACCCCAGGAACGACGAACAGCACCGTTCCTGCGTCCTCCGGGAACGAGGTGGGCGTGTCTTTCATGGGGCTGCTCTCCGCCCCTCCGCTTTTATTGGACGCCTGCCGTGTGACGTGGCTGTGACGCCGCACGAACCGCCCCCTTAGAAAAGAGGCTGTTCGCTGGCCAAAGCGACGTCGCTGGGAAGGTAAGTCCGTGTGACGGGTACTAGCGATATTGTACACCACGGGCAGCGATTTGCCCGTGACGCACAAACGATGGGGGCGGGTGCGATTGGCAGCGACATGGCTAGCGATGTCGCTGCGTGTAAAGTGGCCTTTAGGCCAGTTTCACACTTGCAATTGCCTCACGTGTATCTTGCGTGAGTCTCGTGTTGCATCAACAGTCACAGACTCACACTCTCCTCACCAAATCAATCATTTTTCAACTGGCTAACACGGTACCAAAACCTTTTAATTTTAACTTAAATAGTTTCAACATTCAACCACAAGGGAGGGAGGGTGGGACAGCAGCTTCCAGGTCTCACGGATGAGGAGAGACCGAATCCGGAAATAGGGGGGATTTTATATGGGAATCAGGAGGAGGGGAAAACAACGGGATTGGACACACAAACGGGGGACAGGCGGTTCGGGCATGGGAAGAGGAATTAACCCCTTCAAACCGGGCTCAGCAGTCAGGGTGCATCCAGCTCAATCTCACTGATATGCCCCACAATGTGCACATTCCAACAAGAACAAGGAAAACCACTACAGGCATGTACACACTGACTGGTACTGTTGTATGTATTTCAGCAGCATAATAAAATGAACAAACTACCAGTATTTTATGTAGGATAATCTTTAAATGATATCCTTGATACCACACTTTGTAACTTCTTGCATAGCTGCTTCAAGGGGGTTGCAGCCGGAGCTGCATTTGAATAAAGGGTCTCCTATCGAAATAATCCCATTGACAATGGGTGAAGTCACGACAATGGAGAAACGCACATAAATCAAATGAGAGAGAGCAACATTCATAAGTACATGAAATCTGAAAAGTATTTATTATTTGTGTGGACATGTGCTTAATTATGCAATTAATATTTCATGGCCAGGGATCGCTGTGGTGGGGAGGCCAGTGAAGTGTAGGATTACAGAGCGCAATCCAACTACAGATTTGATCAGGGATTTCTATGGAACATTACAGAGACACAGTTCATATATTCAGCTTATTGGATTCAGAAATCATAGTCTGAATAAAAGAACAATACTGACGAATCAATGGGAGAATGAAGAATAATAATGTTCTGTTACATGATATTATTGTATCTGGAGATGAGCTTTTACACAGGAACAGATGAGGGAGCAAAGTCTACCAGCTGGATACCATTTGTACATGACAGCATGGCAGCCAGGGCCGGACTGGGACTCGCAATCAGCCCCCACCAGCCCACGAACCATACTGGTGACTGATCTCTTGGCCAAGTGTGCACCAAGGCTCCCTCATTTGCATTTTAATTAAACCTAATTTTCTTTATCTCTGAACAGCTATAATGTACGCTGCTATTATCACCTTAAAGGGGCTAAGTCCCATTTTAGGCATTTTAGGAGAGATTGACTCCCTTTAAATAAACCACACTCCAACTACACAGAGAAAATTATGTAATACTTAGTTTCCCAGATTTGGGACTTTTATGGCAAATTTAAAGGATATGTCACATAGGATATGCTGAAGGGAAAGAATACAGATTCAGCGGTGGCCCCCAGAAAAGGAGCGGTGGCTCCCTCCATTTAGGTCTATAGGAACTCTGAAAAGTTCTGAAAGAAAGCCATGGACCCCATAGGGGGGAGGGGCGACATGACCAGAGGGAAGGGAGGGAGTGAGGGGTTAATAAAGTTATAATGAGGGGCATTATGGGAAGGTATAGGGGATTGGTGGAGAGAGGATCCCTGTAGGGGAGGGGGGGGGGAGTATAAAAGCGATGAGGGAGGGTCTTGCCTCCCCTTTTGGACTCCGGACAGCGTCAGATTGAGACCCAGGACCAGGACCACAAGGACCAGCATGGCGGACCTCCAGGAGCTGGATCGGCTGATTAGAGCGGCGATGGCGGTGCACGGGGCCCAGGCAGTGCAATCCCACGTCAGGGCTGCCTGTGTGTCCCCGTCGGCACCTGCCCCTCGCTCCCCCTCTAGACGCGGGCGGCGTTCGAGGCCCCCGCTCAGGTACTCTCCGGGCGCAGGGGGGGCGAGGAGGCCCAGTGAGAGCCCCCCTCGGGACCCTCCGCGGCGGGGCGGGCGGCAGCAGCTTCCAGCGTCTGCCCCGGCCGCCGGGAGGAATCTCCGACGCGGCCGCGACGGCCGAGAAGGGGGCGTGGCCAGCCCGGGGCCTTCTTCCTGTCTCAGGCCTCGGGCTGGAGTGCAGAGCCCAGCGGCGTCTCCCGGCCGGGAGCGAGCCCAGCGATGGAATGAGGCCAGCGGTGGCCTGGATGTAGGCGGGCCCGGCCTGGGGCCTACTTCCGGTCCCAGGCCGCGGGCTCGAGTGAACAGGCCGGCGGCAGCCCGGGGACCGGGCCGTGCCCAGCATGAACTGGAGGCACGGAGAGGGGGCGTGTCCAGCCTGGGGCCTGCTCTGGACGCCGGGCCCCCGGCGGCGGGGCACGTCCTGGCGGCTGCTTCTGACCAGGAGCGGGCCCGGCTTGTGATGGAGGCCAGCAGTACCCCCCGGGGACGTTGGGGGGGCCGGGCGCAGGCAGCCAGCAGGGGGACCGGTGTGGGCAGGCGCCACCCGGATACCTGCACGGCTGCGGAGGAGAGGAGGGACGGTGGGACCCCCGCAGGGCGCGCCAGGTCCCTCAGATCATCAGCTCTGCGCCCGGCGGACGCGGTCTCCCTCGGGGGGGGGGGAGGACCCAGCGGGAGGTCTCGGTCGGAGGCCCGGGGGGGGGGAGAACCGGCGGTGGGGAGCCCCCTGAGCTCGGGGAGAGGCTCCTCCAGGAAGAGGACTCGGTCGGCGGCGGCCCAGGGGACAGGACGGTCTTGTGGGCTGTCGCCGCAAAGAAAGCAGCGGACGCCCACCGCCAGTGCCCACGCGGCTGCCCAGGAGGGTGGCTGTGGTGGAGGGGGCGCATCGGCTGCGTCCTCTGGAGCTGGGACGGTGGAGGACGGCTACAGCGAAGAGGAAGAAGGAGCCCTCAGGTCGGGGGACGAATTAGAGGAGCCGATGGCGGACGACATCGCAGTATCGCATTCCGTCTCCGCGTCACGGTCGGGTGAGCTAGCCGTGGATTCGGCATTGCTTGCGGCGCGGGGAGCGGGTGCTGGGGAGGTGGCTGCGGGCACGGCAGCGCCAGAGGGGTCAGTTTTGCTTAGTCAGTTGCTGGGGTTTTTGCAGGGTTTAGCGCGAGCGCCGGCGGCGGCCTGGACAGGGTCGGCGGTGGATGGCGCGGCGGCGACTAGCGGCGAGAAGGTGCCGGTGGGGGCGGGTGTAGGTAGCGGAGTAGTGGAGCCTGCAGGCGAGAAAGCGGGAGAAAAGGAGAAGGAAAAGGAAGATGAGGTGGTGAGGCTGGATGATAGGGCTAAGAGCGAGGTGTATGTGTGCTTTGAGGGACCGCTGGGGGCGCACCTCAAAAAAGAGGTGAGGGAAAAAATTTGGAAAGGGGAGTATGTGGAGATATTTTCCCTGCTGCCCCTGGAAAAATTTAACCTAGACAAGGTGAAGCCGAGCGATTCCAAGAAGGAAAAGGAGGAGGAAGAAAAACGCCGTTATAGGCTCATTCCTCGTTCCTTTTCCAATTGGTTGCAGGCGTTTGCAATTTTGGCTAGCGTGGTAGGGGAAAAGGAGCCGGAGCACTGCTCGGCTCTATTCGGCTATATGGATGCAATCGGGGAGGCGTATCGCACGTACGGGGGTTTGGCATGGCTGCGGTATGATGAGCAGTTTAGGCAGCGGAAGGCGTTGCGGCCCGGCATGCGGTGGGACCATAAGGACATTTCCTTATGGATGCGCTTAATGGCGGCCCCGAGCCAGCCCTTTCGTGGCGGTGCCGGGGGACCGGGAGCCGGGCCCTCGGGGATTCAGAAAAAGGGATTGTGCTGGCAATTTAACGAAGGCCAGTGCAAATTTGGCGCAACGTGTAGGTTCAAGCATGAGTGCTCCGGCTGCGGGGGGGGGACATAGCTTGTCCAAATGCTTTAAAAAAGGGAGAGGCAAGGCTGGGGACGGGTCTGGAAAAAGGGAGGACGCCGGTGAAAATAGAGGCGATGGCGCCGTTTTTAAGTAGGTACCCGGACGGGGCAGCGGCGTCGCTTTTGCGGTTTGGTTTTTTGTACGGTTTTCGGATTCCGTCGGCGGTTGAGGCATTGCCTCCGGTTTGTCGCAACTTACGGTCGGCAAGGGACCACCCTATGGTTGTGGGTGAGAAGTTGAGTAAAGAGGTTGAGCTGGGCAGGATGGGGGGCCCATTTGAGAGCCCTCCGTGCAGGAATTTGGTGGTGTCCCCGCTGGGGGTGGTGCCAAAGAAGGAGCCGAATAAATTTCGGCTCATTCATCATCTTTCATTTCCGGAGGGGTCGTCTGTGAATGACGGCATTGCGCCGGAATTGTCGGCGGTGTACTACGTCTCGTTTGACAAAGCGTTGGACTTGGTACGGGCGGCAGGACGCGGTGCATTGATGGCAAAGGCGGATGTAGAATCGGCGTTTCGTTTGTTGCCGGTGCATCCGGAGAGTCAGCACCTTCTGGGTTGCTGGTGGAACGGGAAGTTTTATGTTGATCGTTGTTTGCCCATGGGATGTTCGATTTCTTGTTCATATTTTGAGGCGTTTAGCTCCTTTGTTGAGTGGGTGGTGCGGGACGTGTCCGGCTTGTCGTCCATTATTCATTATTTGGATGATTTTCTGTGTGTTGGTCCGGCGGGTTCCATGGTTTGAGCTGGTTTGTTGTTCGCCTTGCAGAGAGTGGCGGATCGGTTCGGGATCCCTTTGGCGCAGGAAAAAACGGAGGGGCCGGCGCCGGTTATGCGGTTCCTGGGGATTGAAATCGACTCGCTGGCCATGGAATGTAGGTTGCCAGAGGACAAGATTGTGGATTTGCGGAGTGCGGTTGCAGCAATGCTGGCAGCAAAAAAAGTGCGGCTTAAGGTGGTACAGTCTTTGCTTGGAAAGCTGAATTTTGCATGCAGGATTATGCCGATGGGGCGTGTTTTCGCCAGGAGGTTGGCGGCAGCTACGGCAGGCGTACGGTCATCGGCGCATTTCGTGCGGGTCACGCGGGAGATCAAGGCAGACTTGTTGGTTTGGGACGTCTTCTTGCGACATTTTAACGGCCGCACTTTGTGGTTGAAGAAGGTGGTGCCCAATGATGCTCTGGAACTATATACGGATGCGGCCGGGTCGGCGGGTTTCGGCGCCATTTTTCAGGGTCATTGGTGTGTGGGAAGGTGGCCTGAGGATTGGCGACAGGGTGGCCTTGTCAAAAATCTGGCCCTGCTCGAGTTGTTTCCAATCGTGGTGGCGGTGGAGTTGTGGGGGTCGCAATTTTCGGGACGTAAGGTGTGCTTCCATTGCGATAATCAGGCAGTTGTACATGCAATCAACAGCTTGTCAGCGAAATCTGGACCTGTAGTGGCATATTTGCGGCATTTGGTGCTCAAGTGTTTGTTGTGGAATATTCATGTGGTTGCAAAACATGTGTCGGGGGTGGATAACGGGGTGGCTGACGCTTTATCTCGTTTTCAGTTCCACAGGTTTCGGGAGTTACTGCCGGGGGCGGACGAGGTCGGAGCGGTGTGCCCAGAGGAATTGTGGAGCCTGGTGAGGCAGTGATTGCGGGTTTGATTAGGAATTCGGTGACCGAGGTGACTTGGTGCCGTTATGCTAAGGTGTGGGTTGAGTGGCAGGCAGTGCTGGGTGAGATGTTTGGTAACGGGCGAGCGGATTATTTACTGGCGCTCTTGGCATTGGTGAGTGAGGATTTTAGGGCTGGGAGGTCAGCGTCGGCGGTGGCGATTAGGGTGGCGGCCGTGGCCTTCTGGTTAAAGGTTAGGGGTGAGCAGGACGTTTCAAGGGACTTTCGGGTACGGCAAGCATTGAAAGGTTTTCGGAAAGGGGTGAAGGTGCGGGACACTAGGCGGCCCATTTCGTTGGACTTGTTACGGCGTTTGGTGGATGGTTTGCAGGGCATTTGTGTCTCAGCGTATGAGACGGTGTTGTTTAAAACTGCTTTCATGTTGGCTTTTTTCGGGGCTTTTCGGATAGGAGAATTGGTGAGCCCGTCAAGGGTGATTGGGGGTGGTTTGCTATTCGAGGATGTGTCGGTAGTGGGACAGAGAGTGGAGTGTCGGCTTCGGCGGTCCAAGACGGACCAGATGGGTCAGGGCAGGTTGGTAGTGTTGTATGCGGTGCAAGGGGATGGCTTGTGCCCGGTGCAGGTGGTGAGTCAGTTTTGTGGTCTGCGGGGCGGTCTTCCGGGCCCGCTGCTACGTCACGAGGACGGGGCTTGGTTGTCTCGTTATCAGTTTGTGGCAGTGCTGAGGAGTTGTTTGCGCTGGGCGGGTGAGCGCCCAGAGGATTACGGGTCCCATTCGTTCAGGATTGGGGCGGCTACCGAGGCTTCTCGTTGGGGTCTTGGAGATGACATGGTGAGACGGATTGGTCGGTGGGAGTCCTCTCGTTTTCGTGGTTATGTGCGCCCGCAGTTATTATCTCGTTGAGGGCTCTGGTGGGGAGTTGTTTGTTCTGCCGTTAGGTTTTGTTGTTCTTTGTTGCAATCTGGAATGCTGGTGTTGTTGTTAAAATTGTTTCCTTTATTGTAGGAGTGTGTCTGATCTGGATCTTGGGGCACTCGTTCGTTTTTTGGGGGGCCCGTCGGGCCGACGCTCGCCCGAATGGTCGGCAGTTGGGTCTGGACAGGTCGCTGGCATCGGTCAAGTGGATTGGAGTGCGGGGCATGGAATGGAGCAGGGTCGTGCCGGAATTCGAGTACTATTGTAGGATGGACAGACCCCCGAACGTGTTGGTTTTGCACGTGGGGGGTAATGACCTGGGTTCGCGGGCATCCCGCGATCTGATTCGGGACATTAAGATCGACCTACTGCGGTATGGGCAAGGTATCCGGGCCTGATAGTGGTGTGGTCGGATATTGTGGCCAGATTATGGTGGAGGGGGGCCCGGTCGGTTGAGAAGATTAATCGCGCCCGGGCACAAGTGAACAGGGTGGTTGCGCGTTTCGTGCGGAGAAACGGCGGCGTGGTGGTGAGGCATGTGGACCTGGAATCGGCGAAGTGGCAGTTTCGGAGAGGTGATGGGGTTCATCTTAATGACATTGGTTCTGATTTATGGGCCCTGGGTTTGCGGGATGGCGTGGAGCAAGCCTTGGGCGTGTGGCGGGTCCAGGCCACGTAAGGTGTCACGTGTCCTGTCCTGTGGCGGGGGTAGGTCTGGTCCAGAAGCGGTTGGAAGGGATTTGTAGCTGGACCGAGAGGCACTGTCTTGGTATGGTGTCTCTGGGTTCCGGGAAATTGCAGGCACGGGGTTCTGCAAAGTTTGGGGGGTATTAATCCGTGGGGTGATTAATACCTCATCTCTGGGTCGGAGTGTTGCGGCCAGGGATATTGGTGTAGAAAAGGGTTTCTGGACCGGGCCTACATAGGGTTTCATGTACCGTTTATTATTATGTGTTACCTATTATTCTGTGTTTGGGGTCGCCCGTTGGACGGCGCCCCCTTTGTGGTTAGTATGTTAATAATAGGTAATAAAGGCTGCTGTGGCCAATTTGTTTAACCAAGTCGCATGCAGTCGGTGTATTATTTTTAGGTTAAGTTTTAAGGGGTATAGTAACCATCACGACTGGAGAATCCTTCCTCAGTGGTCAAGAACCTGGAGGGGACCTGTATGTATCAAACAGATGACAGATCCTATTGGACTGCACTGATGTCATCCGAGTGTAGTCCGATATACGCACAGACAGGCCACGGAGAAGATGGAGAGGTTAAACTCTCCACACCTGTGCTCCAGTCAGAGAATCAGAGCACAGTATAATGACCCTTGCAGAGCAGAGTCTGAACCAAGGGTCATTAGCAGACCTAGTCATTAGCAGGCTTTGTACAGCAACTGTAGAGATATAGGTTGGATCAGGGGTCTCAAACTCGGCTGGGTGTATGGGCCGCACAGAGGAAAAAAATAATTTGGGGGGCCGCATTCTTTGCAGGACAAAGTGACATTTTTATTGGTACCATATATATATTTTTTACACACCTTTGGATCACTGATTTTCAACATTTTTCACTTGTTTATTATAACAAATGTGCACATTCTTTGGTTAAATCTAAAAAAAAAAAAGATGTTAAAAAAAAAGTCATGCCTTATTTTGTTTTTTTTTTTACATTTTATCCCTTTCTTGTAACTAATAGTGTTACAATTATCACTATATAGAAATTTTGGCCAACATCTTTTAGTAATGTTCCCTATCCTATAGTAATGTGCCCACCTTGTCCCCACCCTATAGTAATGACCCCAGCCTTGTCCCTATTCTATAGTAATGTCCCCATCCAATAGTATTATGCCCATCCTTGTAATGTCCCTATCTTTTAGTAATGTCCCCATCCTATAGTCATGTGCCCACCTTGTCCCCATCCTATAGTCATGTGCCCACCTTGTCCCCATCCTATAGTCATGTGCCCACCTTGTCCCCATCCTATAGTCATGTGCCCATCTTGTCCCCATTCTATAGTCATGTGCCCACCCTGTCCCTATTCTATAGTCATGTGCCCACCTTGTCCCCATCCTATAGTCATGTGCCCACCTTGTCCCCATCCTATAGACATGTGCCCACCTTGTCCCTATTCTGTAGTCATGTGCCCACCTTGTCCCCATCCTATAGACATGTGCCCACCTTGTCCCCATCCTATAAACATGTGCCCACCTTGTCCCCATCCTATAGACATGTGCCCACCTTGTCCCTATTCTATAGTCATGTGCCCACCTTGTCCCTATTCTATAGTCATGTGCCCACCTTGTCCCTATTCTATAGTCATGTGCCCATCCTGTAGTAATGGGTTGTGGGGGGCAGTGGCAGCGGGTGAAAGGTGATAATTTACCGATCGCTCTCAGCTTCCACCTACAGATTCCTGAGTGAAGCTGAGGGGGCAGTCTCTGGCCCCAGATCCACAGTGATTGGACAGATCGGTCACAAGGCCGGGCTCTCCAATCAGAGCTGGGGGCGGATGAAACAGAGGTCACCCAGCTCCAGCCAATGATCGGTGCTACAGCTGCACTGATCAGGGCTGGATTTCAATGTTACAGCCATTTTTAATGGCTGAAACATTACAGTGGCTGTGATTGGCTGACGAATGCCGCACAGCCAATCACAGCCTCCGTAGGTCCGGGGAGGAGACACCACCCCTCCTGAGGTCCCCTCCTCCCCGAATCTAAGGTATTTGCTATTTGCAATGCAAACAGCGATCGCAGCCACCGGGGATGCGATTTCGCCATGACGTACTGGGTATGTCATGGATCCTTAAGTACCATGGAGCCATGATGTACCCAGTACGTCATAGGTCGCTAAGGGGTTAATGTACCGTCCTTCATATACACAAAAAATAAAAAAACACCATTCTTCTCACCTGTCCCGCGTTCCCTCGGCTCCTCATCTCTGCTTCTTGCTGTCTGCAGGCCGTGCCCCCGGTGACTATCGCGGCCGGTGCAGGGGCTGCAGCCCCTGGCAGCGATTTATGTCAGATCAGATGGTTGTTTTGCCGGCGCTGCGCGTGCACAGTCCTTGCCTCTGAGAGCGCAGCGCCGGCAAAACACTCATCTAACAAAGTGCATAAATAGATAATAAAACAAGCGCACTATGAGAAGCACCCGTGGAATCCTTTTTAACGTTTATAATATTAGAATTGCTCACCTTTGTTGGTTGTGCGCCCCCGCACAACTTCAGTGTCAGCTTATCAGACTGGAGTTCCTCCGAACAGATCCTGTGTCCAGGCTTCAGGAGTCCAGATTTAGGGTATCAATGTCGGCTACTGATTTCCACCGCCACCATGGAATTCAGGTTTTTGTTCCTCAATCCTCCAGCTACCAGCTGGGTTTTTTGATATGTCAGCAGGTCCTTTGCAGCTATTACCGATTCCCAATAGGGAGGGGGTATATGGATAATTCTTTCGGTCTATATATAGCGCAATAAGGATATTTGCTGGTGATAGTTATTTAAACTTTATTAATTAGGCACTCCTATTATTACAACGCGTTTCAGCAGAATTGCTTTCATCTGCTCCTATTTTACCTGATGAAAGCAATTCTGCTGAAACGCGTTGTAATAATAGGAGTGCCTAATTAATAAAGTTTAAATAACTATCACCAGCAAATATCCTTATTGCGCTATATATAGACCGAAAGAATTATCCATCTAACAAAGTGCAGACAGTGGCTGTGGCCCCTGCACCGGCCGCGATAGTGACCAGGGGCACGGGCCTGGGGGCCGCACGAAGCAGCCTGACGGGCCGCGTGTTTTAGACCCCCGGGTTAGATCAATTAGTTCTGGCTCTGCTTAGGTCAAGTGCCATTATCTAATTCTGTAAAGTGGTTATATATATATATATTCATATATATATATATATATATATATATATCTCCACTGAGCACAGACTTCACAAGGAAGGACTGGTTGCCCTCACAGTAGCTGTATCGGTCCCTAAAGTGAAGTGTAAAAATGGATAAATAAAAAAAATGGTGCAGGGTCCCCCATATTTTGATACTCAGTGCAGGAGGCTGCTGTGCCCCGCTGTGTGTTTCATCTTGACTTTGTATCAAAATTCCATGGACCCCATGTGGGTTTCTTAAATTATTTAAATAGTATAAAAAGCGTTGTGCAGTCTGCCTCAATTATGATACTCAGCCAAGATAAAACGGACAGCTGGGGGCTGGTATTCTCAGGCTTGGGAGGTCCATGGCTATTGGGTCCCCCCAGCCTAAAAATAGCAACCGCAGCAGCCCTGGAATTGTCGCATCCACTAGATGCGTCAATCCTGGCACTTACCCAACTCATCTCTATGCTCCGTAATATCCCTATACTGGTCCTTCCTTAACACTTGCCTAGGTCCTTGCTGGCCCTGAACTCAACCTGACTAGTGATTGGCAGCAAGACTCTAGTCTCGCCTCTGCAATAAGATGACACAAGGTAGGTAAGACAAACAGATAGGGAAAGACACAACAATGAGTTCTCCAAAGTCCTCTTCAGGAGGAGCTTTTCAACTGCAACTGTAGCAACAACACAGCTCTTGCAGAGACCAACTCCTTCAACATGGGCAGCTAAGGTTTGAGCCGACATAGAGTGATGTGGGGAGTGGATATTTAGAGCAGAAGTGAGTGGCTGTAGCTGAGTTTACAACTGCCTGTTAGATTTCTGCAGGTTAGAAATACTCCTTAACCCCTTCAGTACCGGATGGAATTAAATACGCTCCAACCCAGGGTAAATGTCAAGTAAGCACTACAGCTTATATGCAAAAAAAAACACGCTTTGACCTTCTGATCCCAGATACCCCGAGATCATATCAGGGCGTGACACACTTGGGACATGAAATTGATGCACAAGGCTACATGACAAGTTATTGAAACATTGACTTTTTTTGGGGGGGGGGGGAGTATACACCACTTGTGCTGGGTTTTGTGTCAATAAATTGTTTGAGATAAGGAAATCACCATTGCATACTTCTAATTAAATGCCATATTTCATGGTTTTATATCACTGCAGCATGAACTTTTTACGTTATACATAAATTCACCCGAAAGTCAAGTATCCTTAAGTTTTTGTAAGTAGTGGATATGGCGCTCCTTTATTCTGTCTGTCAGAAGGATACTATTGAATTCCATAGATGTGTGTCTGAGAACTAGTATTAATGGAAATCTATCAGCAGGTTTTTGGTATATAAGCTGAATATAGTATACTGTAAGGCTTGAAACATAGAATTCAGGGCTGCCTGTCTTGTCAAGGTCTGATCTGTTGTTTATTTGATATGTTTGTTTAAGCAGCAGGACTTCTTATTGCTCGGACTACAATGTCACACCCGGTCAGTCCGACACATCCGCCTCTCTGGCACCTCACTGTCAATGTACAATACTAGAGAGCCTGGTGTGGGCAGGGACAGCTGTCCCAGCTCTGCTGCATGACTAAATCTAAAAATTCTGATTGTGTCTTAATGGCTGCAGCCAGTAATATAAGTGATACATCATTTGATTCAGGATCCCTTTGCCTACATCATGCTGCTGTCAGATGAGGTAGCAAAAATAGGCTGACAAACTATCTTTAATATGACTAAGGTCGCAAAGATTTGGCCATGATCTTACACACGCATAAAGCTTTCTGTTATCCCATTTAAGAATCATTATTGATTGTTATAGAAAGAAATATTTTATTGGCAAATTGCATTGTTCTAAATTTGACATTTTTCTGTTCCTTGTCAGCCAAGAATTATGTTTGTAAATACGGCAGATTTAGGTTGGGAAGGGGGGAAGGTTGCTGGCTCTCATCTAGTAGACCGGGTAGAGTGTGCAGAGTATGGGTGTTATTTCAGTGCTACGTGGTGAAAAGTATGAAAATGAGCTTTTACGCAGTTCTGTGTTTTGGGGGGTTATCGATACATGTTGCAAGAGCTGAATATCATCTTCCTCCCATGTAGCACTAGCAAGATCGTTTTCTTTTGTTCAGAAAAACAGATAATTTACAAAAAAGGAAACACATTTTTCAATGCATAAAATAAATTTGCAGAGTCCAGAACTGATCATTCTGTTACTATTTGGAAATCGATAATCACGCTATTGCCAGCAGTTTCTTGGAATGAGCTGTGACCGGACACGTATTGTGGGATCTGTTTGTACTGATTATGGCAAGCAAATTTATAAATTGTGGCCACGTGCCATTTTTATGAAATTCTACATTATAATCCCTAATAAATGTGTCTGTTACATTTTCTATACAGGGAACTATTGTGATGTGTGAGCTCTAGCATGCTTGGGCGCTCGTAATGAGCAGTCGGACGCTCAGACGACCTTCACTTATGCACCAAGTATAATGCAAGTTGGGGAACTCAAACTTTTTCTGGAACATCTTCTGGAAAAATACTCAGGTTTCCCATTGACTTCCATTATACTTGGTGCACGAGTCAAGCCTATCCAAGCATCCGACTGCTCATCCCGAGTACCGAGCACCCGAGGATGGTAGAGCTCGCTCATCACTAGTGAAATATTCTTGTGCCAAGTGTGGTATATAACCGTAATTCAACTATATGAAAAAATACTAACCAGCTATATGAAAAAAACTAAACATACCACAACCTAAAACTAAAGAGGTTGTCCAAGACTGTAAAAAGCATGGCTACTTTCTTTGAAGAGAAAAAAGTGCCACTGCTGACCATGGAATTGCAACTCGCCTCCATTTAGTTCAATGGCTTACAGTGCCAGACACGAGACATGGTCATAGGTGGTGCTGTTCCCTCAAGAAAGCAGCCATGTTTTTCCATATTTCCATTTAAGAGGACAGTCTGGTATCACTGGAGGATGTGCTTGTTGAGTAACTTTTGAGTAACATTGCTGCAGTGATGTGAATAGTGGGCATGTGTTGACTTGGGTCATCATTATGTGGTGTAACCCAAGGTTCCACATTCAGATATCTATCTACATACTGCTCTTTTGTGTATTTTGTTGTAATTTCGGACACTTTAACCTGAAATGTTTTTTTTTATCTCCCTTTGTAGGTGTTCATTCTCAAATAGTACATGTAAACAACACAGTATCGGGATGTGTTGGCACGGATGTCATACTTCACTGTAGCTTACACAATCCTCAACCTAATGTAAAGATCACTCAGGTTACATGGCAAAAATCAACAAATGGTTCTAAGCAAAATGTGGCCATTTTCAACCCCTCTATGGGCGTCTCTATCCTCTCTCCATACAAAGAACGTGTGGTCTTCCAAAGTCCCTCACACCGTGATGGTACCATCCAAATTAGTAATCTACAGCTAGAAGATGAGGGGGCGTACATCTGCGAATTTGCAACTTTTCCTACGGGAAACCGTGAAAGTCAACTCAACCTCACAGTACTAGGTAAGTTATGTTTTTGTTAGAGTGGTTCCACCGTCTTATGATATTGATGACATATCCTTAGATTATTATTATATGGCAGGTAGGGACTAGGCCCAGGCAAAATGCTCATATACAAGATCTTCTTATTCCTCTCTGAGTCTCTAATACGAGCTGTTCTGCAGTACTCGGCAGCGGCCTCTACACATTGGACAGAATTGGGTATTGCAACAACTAATTGGGGGAGTTGCCGGGTTCCAAATGCCCGCCGATCTGATAATGATGACCAATCAAATGACCCAAAGACCCATTTACAAATATTAATCATGATTATTCCACTATACTTGGGCCTCTAATAATGCCTGCACCTACAACCTAATGCCATTGTAACCCACAGCACAATCCAAAGGCTACGTGGAAGAAAAAAAATCAGGTTACATAACAAATTAACAATTTAATGAGAAAAATAAGAGTCCTACTCAAAATTAGCAATATAATGAGAGAAGTGAGGGCTGTGTTCACCAATACCATGCTCACAAACTAGCTTGATTTTGGTGGGACAACCCAAGAACAATTTACGAGTACCAAAGGGCCTGAGTAACAAAACCACTCCCATGAGGGCTTATTTGGGGGCAATTTACAGGACTCTGGTGGGTTTTAAAAGTCCTGAATTTTGCTCTCTTAAATGTTGGTAAAAATAAATTATTATTTATGAGGAAATAAGGGGAATAATATTCATACCGTATAGAATGTGATATTAGCGAAAAATGCTGTATGTGTGTACAAGGACTACTTATAGGGCAGCTGAAGAACGTCCTGTCCACACTTGAATAAGGGTTCAATTGTGATTGCAAGATCTTCAACCCCAGCAGCTATGACACAAGGTCAACATGAGCTTGTTTCTGTGGGTTTATGACAGATGTCATAATTGTTATTATACAATATCTCAACACACTTAATCTCGGTAACAAATCACAACCCCACCCGACAGGCTACAATCTCTGTATGGAAAATCTGATGGAAGTCTAGAAATAAACAAAGTCATTAGATCTCCTCATTCTTTGAAGGTTTACCTCACAAAATGGTCTTGAAAAAAGTTCCAAGGCTTTTTATTCTACCACTGACAATGGTATACTTCAAAGAGATAAAGGGTTGTCTGGAATTTTAAGAAATTTGCCAAAGACCTTGGTATAAAATAAAAGTATAAGGAGAGGCATTATTTACCCTCTCCAAGATGACACCACATCCATGATTCAATAGCCAATCATATATGTTGGAGATATACGGCTCTCCAAGGTTCATGGGTGCTCTAGAAGGATTCCACAATGTTACGACAAATGTATGAAGATATTCGCCAGTCTAATTGTTTTATGAATCATTTGCACGTTGTTTTTATTAGTGATGGTAGAATAGTAACCATTCGTGTTTGGATTATTCGTAACAAATCCCAAAGTGCTATTCCAGTATTCATCACGAATAACGAACCTAATGGGAGTCAGTGAGGAACCCGAGCATTTTTCTTGTCATGACAAATACTGGCAAAGTATTCGGTATTCACTAAGCATTATCCGAACACGAATAGTTACTATTCGCCCATCACTAATTATAAGGTGCCAGTTGTCCTCGGGGGCATAAAGTGGCTGTGTGTTACATAATCCTTGATTGATTTACCCCTCCTGTATGTAATACTTGGATAATGTGGGATAAATTCTCTAATATCCGGGTCCGCCAATGGAATCCCCCAATGTTTTTTCAAAATAGAGAGAATACGTGCATTGTGGTCATCAAAGGTGCCAACTAGACGGGTGACTGAAGTGGAGTCTTCTCTAGATTTTGGAATTAGATGATCACCCCATCACTACAGTTTTTGGCATGGTTAGCTGCCAGTTCAATAATATGAGAGGGGTAGCCCCTATCATGATATCTTTCTTTCAGAGCTTGTGCCTCATGATTAAAATCCGACAACAACGAACAATTCCTCCTGAGACACAAGAATTGACCCTTGGGGATGCCTCTTTTGAGGGGGACTGGATGTTGACTTTCCCATCTCAGGAGGTTGTTCATCGCTGTGGGCTTACGGTATAATGTACCCCTGATACTATATCCTTTTTGGTCTTTTGTTTGACAATTGTACTGTATGTATAGGACAATAGACTAATGTGATCAGTTGCAGGCTGTAAAATGAATGCAACCATAAGGAGAGGCAAAATAAATATATTAAAGACTGGATCTCACCGGATAGCAGAAGAGGATAGAAGAACAAGCAGGATAGCACTGAAGAAATTTAGCAACTGTTGCTCTATAGAAGGTGCCGAAGTGTGCCGAGGGGATCCGGATATAGAAGCACAACCACTGGAAATGAGTATTGATGTGGCTGCCCGGAATGACCCAGAAGCAAGAAGGTGTGTGATATAGGATTAGGAATGGTAATCAATACACAGAGCCTGCTCATTCCTACTTCTGTACTACATGGTCGCATCATCTGGCCATTAAATCACCACTCTTTCATTTCAGTACAAGTCCCTTTGTTTCTGGGTCACCCCAGATGCCCACACTAATTTTCTTAGGTGAGCTTCAGTGTATAATATATCTATATTGCTGCTCTTTACAGTCATTTCTTCACTGTATAGCCTCTTGTTACTGTGGTTTTCTATATCATGTAGTGTCTGATGAAGGTCTGCATTTGCTGACCGATATGTCTCTGTACACACTGTATATATAGGATTGCCATACAATACAGTATAAAAAAACATTCAGCAACTGGAGTGTGGAATAACTACACACCTGCAGCCAATTATTCAGCCATGATGCTTCATGCGTGGGATGTGACCATTAAGGACTAGCCCGGTGAAAAATGATCAGTTGTCATGTGGTACCTTGTTGAACAATGGAACCCACACTGATCAACAGAATGGTGAGTTTCTACCCCAAACTGGAAAATGTTATCCCCAATAGGCTATGGTTACAGGGCTGTTTTCTCTCCATCTGAGAAACTCTAATTAGAGTCTTATCAGAGTGTGCTCAGTTTTTCATGGAGGTGGGAATAAAAAAAAAAATTCTTCACCTTCTCCATTAGGTCAGTCCATGTTTTGGGAGTGCCAGGTTTTATTTTTTACTAAACACGGGTTTGGACCCTACCTGTTCACCCCACTTATATCAGAAGTGCCACAATATTCTACATTGAAGTCCATGAAAATCAGACCGCACTCGCATGCGATCCAAGTGTGGTTTGTCATGTACTTGTAGCACCCCTGTGGTACCAGGTGCCACAAATGGGAACGTGGAAACCCAAACCCCGGAATATCCATGCAAGTTAACAGACCAGCACCTTCAGGTCACATACATACCCCAACACCAGACTGGGAGACTGCCTAGCAACATGTAAAAGGGATGGGCACTGATTGGATAGACACCAACCAATCTGTAGGGAGAGACCCAGCAATGGGAGGGGCCAGTGGTCAGTTGGAAAGTTGGCAGGAGGAAGTTGGTTTCAGTCAGTCAAAAAAAGGGAGAAAAGGAGAGAGGAGTTGATAGTAGTAGTCGGAGGAGTGAAAGAGTGAGCAGTACAGAAAGGAAAAGACCTAAAATAACAATGGAGTACTGTAACAGGATTGAGGGACTGTGGAGTAAGGAACTAGGACTCCAGGAACCGTGAGTTACCTGTGGAAGTGGAATACTCCAAGGACGGCGGGACGCTTGTGGAAGTCTGGAACCAAGACTCACAAGACTCAGCACGAGGCAAGGGGGGCAGACCCTAGGACAGCAGGACACCTTATGGTCAACTGTAAAATCTGCTAGGTGACAAGATCTCCAGGGTCCATCGCCAACCAATGAGTCTGAAGCATTAGCAGCAAAGAGGGGACCGGGGATTGACCCCCTGAAATAGTCCAGGCTGCCTGAAGTAGGATCAAGACAGAAACGGAGGGGTTCCCAAGCAGCTCTAGGCCACGGAAGCCCATCAACAACAAGTGTGCATGGAGGACAGCCAACCCAGGTCACAGCTAGCACGGAGAACAAGGGGAGCGGGAACACCTGGAACCGACACCCGCGGGTCCAAACACTGAAACCAAGTAAAGACAAGGCAAGTTAAAACTGCAATACTGGTGTGGAATGTTTCCTTACCGCCTCCATACACTCACACTGACTGTTCCCCACTATAACCCCCATCACCTACTGCTGGGGTCCAGCCCTGCTTGTGTCGCGGGCGGGGAGGAGGGTGTCAGCACTGCGCTCACCCCTCTGCTCGGGTCCGGCTGCTGCTGCTCAGTGGTGGCTCGAGCGGTGGGCCGGATCCCAGGGGTTCTCGAGCGGCGCTCCTCGCCCGTGAGTGAAAGGGGATTTTGGGTGTAGGGATTGGTTATTGTCCGTGACGCCACCCACGGTTGTGGTGAGTTGTTAACACCACCGCTGCTCTGTGTGGGGATCCCGGGAGTGATGGTGTGAAGCAGCAAGTTGTTGTGTTGCCCCTCCGTGGGTAGGGGTTGGTGATCCCGGGGCCCAGTGATGAGGTGGGAGACGCAGGGCCTGGTGGGCGCAGGGACACGGGGGCAGCGCGGTGCCTTGCGGCACTGTGGTACTCACTCAGCCTGAGACGATGACACAGTTCTCGGTAAAACACACGGCTGGAAAGACGGTTCCCACGGACGGCTGCACTTGCTTCCCCAGTAGGTGACGGTGATGCCCCTTTTCCTGCACCTAATGTTGTTGATGGTTTCGATGGGTTCCCACCGGTAACCCGCTCCCCGGCTTCAAGCTGGACCGGAGGAGCTCTACTCTTTGCCCGCAGGCGCTGGCCCTTAGAAACTGGTGCCCTGGCGGTGGCGGTGTCTCTACTGTAATGGTTGGGCTGTTGCCTTCAATCGGGACTTGGTTGTTGGGGGATCGACGTCCCCTTCACTGACGGATTTGGCAAATTATGGCGACTCCTAGCCTTGCCGGGGTCCGAGAGGCCCCTGCCCTGGTGCTGACTGTCCTTTGTACACTGCTCCAGACCGCCGGGCCACCACCCGTCCGCGGTCCTTCCAGGAACTTCCAAACGGTCACCCCTCCGGACAATCGCCGCCGTTGCTGACCTTGCTGACTCTGTCCTGCACACAGCTGGACCAACTTCAGGCTTTCCTACTCTCACTTTTTCTCCTTTTCTCCAGTTTTCTCCTTTGCTCCTCTACCACTTCACTTCCTTCTACTTTCACTTCCTTAACTCAACTCATGTTTTCTCCTTCACCTCCTGAACTGAACTGCCTGGTTCTACCCGCCTCCAGAGCTGTGAACTCCTCGGTGGGCGGAGCCAACTGCCTGGCCCACCCCCTGGTGTGAACATCAGCCCCTGGAGGAAGGCAACAAGGATTTTTGGGTTAACTGGTGTGCCTAACTGGGGTGTAGGGTGTGGTGGTGTGTTGACCTGTGACCCCTGGCTTGCCCAGGGCGTCACACTTGCGGAGGGCCAAAAACACCTAAGCTGCATTACTCCACCATCCCCAGCAGGACCCTGCAGCGGCAGCTTCAAATAACCTGGCTGCACACCACAAGTGGCGTAGTCGACAAACTCCTTTTATTTTATTTTATTTGTACCCCCTTTTTATTCGGATCGACCCCCAGGGTCACAGAACCGGGCATCGGCCATGACCACAACTCCCCTGAGTGTCACATACGCCCAGGGCCGAGTATCCCATAGCCCTGGGGCGTCACATACTCATAGACTTGAATAGGCAAGTGCCGTCCAATTCTCGGTGGAAAATTTTGCATGCTAAGATTTTCTTTTTCACACCGATTCGGTCAGTGAAAAAAATTGTTCATCATCACTGCCCAGCAGTCAATGGATGGGTGATAATTTTGTGTCATCAGACAACTCCTTTTAAGGCTAATGATTGGCTGCAGCAGTCTTATGTAGGATGAGCAGGGAGATCACTGTTGGGGGACCAGTCGGCCGTAGAGGAATTAATGGGCACGTGTTGGTGGTTTTTATTCTTTACCGTTTCTGGCTCTTACCAACTTACATTTCTGGACACCCTCTTTGAAGGGTGAACCTTTTTTTGTAGATGGGAGGTGACTTTTTTCCTGCATTTGGCTTCATAGTCCAAACCTTTACAGTATGACCATTAGTTGCATACTATTTGTATAATTATTGTGTTATGGTTACAAGACCCCTGATGTCATATGGTCTGCTCACCAGACAAGAGTAAGGTGATTTTTCAGATTAAGTAGGGGTAGAGGTACCTATGTCATATATACACCCATATACATAATGGTGACTATGGGATCAATCTCACACTAAACACCTTGCACACATATAATTGGCTCCTGATGTTTGTCTCGCCCTCGGTCCATCTGACTCATCAGATACAGGTTTTGATGTCCTTACCTTGCGACTTTTTGTGTTTTTATAGGCTGCAGTAGAAGATATTATTTCATGGCGTATTTACAGTAATTACGTCTAGCACAGGTTGCCGACATGTAAACCCACTAGAGTTTTATGAGTCAAATTCATTTAGGGAGGTTGGATCTTCTTAATCACATAAGAAACACAATGGGAATAATATTTCTGAGCTGCATCAATGGAATTGTTGCTTTACATTTTTCTTTCCAATCCTCTGTTACTCACTACTGTAATTGACTTGCTCGAACACAAGACTTCTGCAAGACATAGAGACCCCCCTGTAATTTTTAAAATGAGTGTCTTAAAAATTGATCACCTGTTCTCAGAATGGGTTGTTAATATCAGACCCCGACTTGTCACCTGATTGAGGGGCCACACCACTGTGGTAAGTGCTACACCCTTTCCAGTGTTAAGTAGGCAATGCTCTGTCCATACTGTGCCACTGTGCCTGGTACCACAGCTTTGTACATATCATGCCAATTGTACCTGGCACTACAGCTCTGTACATATTGTGCCAATTGTACCTGGTACTGCATCTCTGTACATATTGTACCAGCTGTACCTGGTACCATAGTTCTGTGCATATGGTGCCAGCTGTGCATGGTACTGCAGCTCTCTATGTTCTGTGCCAGCTGTACCTGGTACTGCAGCTCTGTACACATTGTGCCAGCTGTACCTGGTACCGCAGCTCTGTACACATTGTGCCAGCTGTACCTGGTACCACAGCTCTATACATAATATGCCAGCTGTACCAAGTTCCGCAGCTCTGTACATATTGTGCCAGCTGTACCTAGTACCGTAGCTTTTTGCATATTGTGCCAGCTGTGCATGGTACCGTAGCTCTGTGCATATTGTATTAGCTGTACATGGTACTGCAGCTCTGGATATACTGTGCCAGCTGTACCTGGTACTGTAGCTCTGTGCATCTGGTGCCAGCTCTACCTGGTACCACAGCTCTGTACATATTGTGCCATCTGTACCTGGTACCACAGCTCTGTACATATTGTGCCATCTGTACCTTGTACCATAGCCCTGTATATATTGTGCTAGCTGTACCTGGCACCACAGCTCTATACATACTGTGCCAGCTGTACCTGGTATCACAGCTAGCTCTGTACATATTGTGCCAAATGTACCTGGTACCGTAGCTTTGTGCATATTGTGCCAACTGTACGTGGTATTGCACATCTCTGAATATTGTGCCAGCTGTACATGGTACTGTAGCTCTGTGCATGTTGTGCCAACTGTACCTGGTACTACAGTTTTGCATCAGCTCAGACATGTTTAAGTGAAGGAGGACTAGATACAGCCACAACCAAATATCCAGAGCTATGCATGGAGACCCCTGTATTTGCTGGATTGTTGTGACCCATAGAATCAACTGATGTTTCAGTTACATGTGGTTAGACCCAAACTGATCTGATAATGATGTGTAATCCTAGGTATCTTTCATTAAAGAAGCACTTCCACAAAACATTCTATTGCATAAACCTGTGTAAATTTACAGTTATTGTCCAGAAATATTTGTCAGTGACCGAATCTTTGTGATTTGAGCTCTACATGGCATTTATTTTTTATTTAATATGAAACAACTGAAATGTAACTGTCTTGTAGCCTTTCAGGTATAATTACAGGTATTGAACAAAAATATCCTATTAAACGTTTAGGAATTACAACCATTTTCCTACAAAGCCTCCTTATTTCAGGGGCTCAAAAGTAATTGGACAAATTTACTTTACTATAAATAAAATGTTCATTTTTAATACTTTGTAGAGAATCCTTTGCAGGCAATGACGGCCTGAAAGTCACTATTGCTAGGCTTCCTCCTTTGTGGTGCTTTGCCTCCTTTACTGCAGTTAACTTCAGTTGCTGCCTGTGGGTCTTTCTGCCTTACGTTTTGTCGTAAGCATGTGAAATTCATGCCCGATGGGCTTGAAATCCGGTGATTGACTCTGCGATTGCAGAATATTACACTTCTTTGCTTTGAAAAAAAAACCTCCTGTGACCCAGGGCCATAAGAAGTCATACCTCCACCATGCTTTACAGAGAATGGGGTGTGCTTTAGTTTATGAGCCATACCAAGCCTTGTCCATACTTTCTTCTTCCCATCATTCTGGTACAGATTGCTCTTAGTTTCATCTGTCTCTAGGATGCATATCCAGAACTTCTTAAGATTTTTGGGGCAAAGTGTAAGCTGGCATTTCTATTTTTCAGGCTGATTACTGGTTTGCACCTTCTGGTAATCCCTCTGTATTTGCTCTCATGACGTCTTCCCATTATGGTAGACAGATACTTGAAACACCTACTTCCCAGATAGTGTTCTTCACTTGGATGTGGTGAAGGGTTTTTTTTTCACCATGGAAAGGCTTGTGCGATCATCCACCAATGCAGTGTTCCATGAATGTCCAAGTCTTTCCCAAGCTCACCGGTTGACTCTTTTTTTTTTTTGCAACTTACCAAACTTGATTTGTCCACTCCTAACATTTCTGTTATATGATGGATTTCTTCTTTTCTCAGGCCAATGATGATTTGTTTCTCTTCCATTGAGAGCGCCTTTTACAGCATGCTGTGGATTCCCAGAATTTACTTCCAAATACAAATGCCTCACCTGGAATCAGCTCCAGATCTTTCACCTGCTTAATTGAGGGGTTAATGAGGAAATAGCCTCTGCAGTCCATTAAAGAGCTTTTAAGATATTTGTCACATTATTTTGGTCCCTAGAAAAAGAGGCAGCTCCATATGAAAGAGCTATAATTCCTAAACCCTTACTCCAATTAGTATGTGAATACCCTGAAAATCTAGCTGAAAGTGTGAACTTTAAGCCCATATTAATTATATAACTATTTGTAATTGTTTTAGTAATCAGATAAAATGCCAAAACTTGTGTCACTGTCCAAATATTTATGGACCTAACTGTATATGTAGTCTAGTGCAGATATATAAATATACTCCACGATTTCCATCTTCCCCAATTTACGCTTCAGTCCTCTTCTGAGTCACATGACTTCTAGTCAAGCACACAGAACTGAGCCACGGCCGCAGTTTGTGGCCGTCACTGGCCAAGGTTTTCATACAGCCGTATGAACCAGGCTTAAGTCATGTGTATCATGATTGTTACAAACAGCTCTGCAGCCATCGTTGCTAGCATTTAGGTGAATGGAACTGATTCACCTGAATCTCTATTTAGTGGGGGGGGGAATTCACCATCTCCAGTGTTTGTGATGCCCTGGCAAAATCAGGTAGTCACAGAAAGAGTTAATTCTCCTTGGCAGCTACACAATCCCCACACAGATGTACACCAGCCAATCAGGCCCTACTCACCCCCTCCCCAGAAAAAAGGGAGGGGGCGAGAGGAGTTAAGTTCAGTTGTGCAGTAGTCAGTGAAGCTCTGACAGGCAGAAGCTTGGAGCTCCCTGGTAAAGCTGGTAGTCGGGGTTGGAGCCCTGGACTACCGGACTAGGTGGCAGTGAGGGCCACAGGCGACGGAGATCTGGTCGCGGGAAACCTGAGACGACCGGGACAGGGTTGTAGCCCGCCGGTGCCGGGAGAGGGGACCCAGTCTGGAGGCCGTTCAAACGGACTAGTCCAGACACGAGGGAGACAGACAGAGAGAGTGGAAGGAAGGGCCCTGGCTGTACATCTGGGTGTGGGACCCGAAGACACCCGCCAAAGGTGACCGGCCATTTGGCAAGTTGGTTGACCAAACAGACTGTGTGTTTACTGACCCTCCACATCAATACAGCCTCATCCAGCACCACGACTACCTACTGTAAGTGCTCTAATTCCTGCCTCCTAAAGACTGCTCCCTGCAACCTCTCACATTACCCTGGGCCCCGGGACTACAACTCCCCTACCCGTGGAGGAGATCCCACCTTGCTGCCCCGCTCCATCAGTCCTGGGCACGGTCTCCAGAGTCAGCGGCGGTGCCACCATCTCATCACCGCAACCCACGGGTGGCGTCACAGACAATCTCTTTTGTAAATATCCCCTTTTTCACTTGTGGGTGGCGGACCGCTACTCGAGCCCGGGTCCGGTTCCCACTCGAGCCACAGTAAAGCCCAGGATCCGAGCATCCATGAGCAGCCCCTTAGCTATGGTCTGGCCCCTGCCCGCAAGATTTACGAATGCCAATAATGGCCAAATTACATTTTGGAAATTCCAAATGACGGCACAATTAGGTCAACATGGTTGTTAATACAGTCAATGTATTAAATTTTAGTGAACTTTGCTTTGCTTTGGATACAGTATTATGTCAGGAACTAGGTTAGAAAACAAATGCCTTAGAGCAGATCTAATTTTTATGTATACATTTTGTTGTCAATACAAACTTGAAAATGACTTATTCCATACAGGGGACCAGGGACCATTCATTGCATGTGGAGGAAAGGCGAATCTGATTGCTAAATTGGAAAGCATTCTTTACAGTTAGAGCAGTCAGACTGTGGAATGCCCTAGCGCAAGTGGAAGTAATGGCAGACACTATAGCGCCATTAAAAAAGGGCTTGAAAATGTAATCTAATGACAGAGAATATATAACTGGTGAAAAAAGGATGACCTTGATGGACCTGTTTCTTTCTTTCAACCTGTGTAACTTTGTTTGTGGAATTTAAGATACTGGTCATATTAACCAATCAGATAATGGCCTTCTCTGCTTACAAAATGACTGAAGAAGAGTGACCGGTTGTCGGAGGCAACACCATTGGTTGTAATCTGAATTGTTAACACTATGGGATCCTTCTTGTTCCCACAAATGTTCCTCAAAGGTGGAAAACACAGATTTTACTAGTAAATTATTTACAAGAATATTAATGATTAATAGTTGTTGAGCTTCAAGAGCTCTTCCCTTCAGTATGAGCACATTTTATGCATTAGGAAACTACGAGTGTTTCATATTTCTTTTCAATGTTGGGTTTGTGCATAATAATATGCTGAATGTAATTGATTGCTTGTTTTTTTTTTTTTAGCCAAACCTACCAATAACATGGAAGAAACTTCCAAACTGCTGGTTGCAAATCCAAGGTCAAAAGAGAAGGTCGTTGTTGCCACTTGCACATCAGCCAACGGAAAACCTCCAAGCACCATAACGTGGGAAACCAAGCTAAAAGGGGAGGCGGAGTATCAAGAGATCAAGAACGATAATGGCACTGTGACCGTGATCAGCCGATACAAACTCATGCCAACTCGGGAGGCTCACCGGCAGTCCCTTACCTGTGTCATCAATTACCAAACAGAGCGAGTTACGAGAAACACCACTCTGAGCATACAATGTGAGTATCTGAGTGTACAATGTGAGTATCTGAGTGTACAATGGGAGTGAGTGTACAATGGGAGTGAGTGTACAATGGGAGTGAGTGTACAATGGGAGTGAGTGTACAATGGGAGTGAGTGTACAATGTGAGTGAGTGGACAATGTGAGTGAGTGTACAATGTGAGTATTTGAGTGGACAATGTGAGTGAGTGGACAATGTGAGTGAGTGTACAATGTGAGTACCTGCGGACGAGGGATCATGTATATAAATCTGCGTTAAAATGGCAGGAAGTCTCTGTGGTTGGCGCTTGTGGAGGGTGAGTCTAGGCCTCTGGTTCTCTTTCCTGAAGTTTTATATGGAGTCTTTGTTACAGTTTTAAATGTATATTTCTGAGCCAAATACATCAGTTTGGGTCTTTGTCATTCCTTTCATATGAATCCACTCTGGCCTTTGGCTCAAAAATTTTGACAACATTTTGTCAAATTTGCACCAAAACTGTCAGATTTAGGATTGGCAGTAATTAAGACACATGTTACCATTTGAGTGACACTTCTCAGTCCTGACCAAAGGTTTTATGGTCCAAACTATCAGTAATTTAGGGCTTTATGATGCTCTTAGTTCAAGCTCAAAACATGGATGTTAAATTAAGCCCACTTTACGGCCAACCGAGTGAAGCCTTTGAACGATTCTCCTTCGAAGCTGAAACTATAGTTTACTCTAAATGTTATCTGAGAGCAGCACGTTGTAGGTACAGAGACCCTGATTCCAGCAATAAATCACTTATTGGGCTGCTTCCTGAACAAATTTTCTAACCCCAATTAATTTTGTCAATTAGAATTAGTGAATCACAGAAAAATATTGACAAAATTTATATCACTTTTAATTAGCACTGAAGAACATTGTCGTCCCAAAAAATGAGATATATACACATAATTAACAAGTAAATCTAAGCAAAGCGATTCCCAGGACCTGGTGCCGCGGTCACATCAGTATTGTATGGCTGCGGGCTGGAGCCGTATGAGCCGCCTCCCACCTACTGGCATCTCCAGAGAGTTTTCTGACAGTATTGCTGGCGTCATACTGGGCCTACAAATTAGAAGAAGAGCCTGGTATTCCAGGGGGCGGCTCACAGGGCTCCTGCCTGACGGCCATAAATACTGGTGTGGCCACTGGATCAGGGTAATGCAAATTTATTTGCATATTCTTATTATTAAAGTTTAAAAAATACACAGATCCAGTAAGTCCAACATGCACATAGCATTTCAGAAAGGTATTATGACACAGAAAAACGTAGCTGGCTAATATTTACAAGAGGAAAAGCCATTGATCTTGTAAAGGGAACCAACCACATGGTTTTTCATATATAAAATAAAGCCAGTGCTATACTGGCACTATCATGCTGATTCTTTACATACCTTTAGTTGTGAGATCGGATTTATACACTGTTATTTGATTGATAACTACAGAATATCTAATAGGTGGGTCAGGTTTTGCTAGTTTTTCCCACCCCTGTCTGCCTGCCTGTCCTTCCTCCCCTTGTCTCTGTTATTACAGGGGAAGGAAAGAGGGAGGAAGAACAGGGGGGAGGAAGGACAGGCAGCAGACAGGGGCAGGAATAACTAGCAAAACCCGAACCACCTATTAGATATTCCGTAGCTGCTATCAATCAAATAAGTGGGTTTGGTTTTGCTAGTTATTCCCTCCCCTGTCTGCTGCCTGGCTGTCCTTCCTCTCCCTATCCTTCCTCCCTCCTTCCTCCCCCTGCAATAACAGAGACAGGGGAAGGAAGGCCAGGTAGGCAGACAGGGGTGGGAATAACAAGCAAAACCTGACCCACCTATTAGATATTCTCTAGTTGCTATCAATCAAATAACAGTGCATTTCACAAACTTTACTCGCCTATATTTCAGAAATTATACATCTGATCTCACAACTAAAGGTATGTATAGAATCAGCATGATCGCACCAGTATAGCACTGGCTATAGTTTATATAGGAAAAACCTAGTGGTTGGTGCGCTTTTAAGTTAGTTGTGAAATTACACTTTTTGCAGCCTCTTGTGCATCGTGGTACAGGTGTTAGGTTACAGTCAGGGTCACACTGGTGTATGGCATAGAATATGAGAAACGGATGTAATATTCTAATGACATTCGCTCAGACTCTGCTGTGAGCGTGATCCGAGTGTACTTATACTGTGATTCCATTCTCTCTCATCTGAGAATCAGATCACAGGTGCAGAGAAGAGGGAGAGATTCATGTCTCCATCTTCTCCATCATCTGTGCATACATTGGACTGGATGACATCAGTGCGATCCGATGTTTCACACTCACTCATAGACTTGTATGGGTGCGCCGTCCGATATACGCTGACAATCCCAGAATGCTGCAATCTTTTTTTTTTTTTTTTTTCACTGCTCTGTAGGATAATATTGGAGCTAGAGCTCTCTGATAAATCATCAGAGCCCTCAGCCGTGTTATACTCCAGTGTGAGCGAGCCCTCATGCTATATTTGTGGTTACTTTTGTTCTATATTTAGTCTGTTATTTTGCTGTTCTTCTTCCAGATGAGCCCCAGGTCTCGATTGAAGGCTTTGATGGTAATTGGTACGTGAAGCGTCCGGAGGTGAAGCTGACCTGCAGAGCGGACGCCAATCCTCCCGCTCACTCATACACGTGGAGAATGTAAGTGTGCCTCGCATTCACATTCTCATGCTCCATATATGATGGCTGCTCCGATATACGCCCCTTATATTACAATATAGGAGCTCAAATCAAGTATTTTCAGTCCAGGATGCCGATAGTAGCAGATAACTGCACGGAAGTCATTTTTGCATCTCCATGATATTACAGCTAATCTTAGGTTAATCTTACATTATTAATTGACTTTATCTTCTACATTTCAGTTACTTAACAATGTAATAAAGCGGAGGCGGCGCGGAATGATTGGGTTGTCATGTTTGCTGCCAGCCATTGTCCCCGTTCTTATCTCGGTAGACTTTTTTTAGTAAGCGTTATTGCCTTCAGTCATCACCAAAGTACAATAGCAGCGTGATTGTAAATAATGTGACTGTTATTAAAATGTCTGCTCATATACTAGTCTATGGAGGCCGCCGCAGACAATTAGCTGCCGCGCTCTTTGGAGAAACTTAGAACAAAGACGTCTGCAGATAAGAGATATACAAGCAAACAAGGGGCTGGGAAGGAAGAGGAAAAAATCTGAGTCATTATAGATGAGGATAGTAGACTGAGCGGATTGATGTTTTATTATTCTGTTCTTATTAATTAAATTGTGCAAACATTCAACAAAGCCATGGCCAAAATGGAGACGGTCACATATTAGTGAAGACTGGTAAAGATAGCGGGGGGGGGGGGGGGTTTGTTATCTATATAGGTAGCAAACAACTGGGCTCCGAACACAAGAAGTCACCCACTACTAGTACCACTAATACAGTGTCCATTTTTGGTCATGATCATATATCAGTGTCAAACATAAGCAATACCCTGTTTGACAACTGATTCTGACAACTAATCACTAACTCTGACAACTGATTACTGATTCTGACAATTAATCACTGACTCTGACAACTGATTACTGATTCTGACAATTAATCACTGACTCTGACAACTGACTCTGACAATTCATCACTGACTCTGACAATTCATCACTGACTCTGACAATTCATCACTGACTCTGACAATTCATCACTGACTCTGACAATTCATCACTGACTCTGACAATTCATCACTGACTCTGACAAATGATCACTAACCAGTGACAACTGACAAGTGACAATTACAGGGATGTTGGCCTCTAATTTGGTTATATGACAATGCAATGGTGTCTCAATCACGTTGGGCCTTTCACACTGACTTCCTACAAGCCAAATTCAAATGATGTTTGACTCTGATCGGTGACTTTGATAGGTGAGAAAATCACATATTAGACATCCGAATGAGAATCAGAAGGACTACAACAGAATATTTGCATGGTTAATCTCATAAGGCAAGAAAGACAGCCAGCCACTATATCCTCAGTGTATGGCTGAGTGGTAATGTTGCCGCCTCTGGTGTTTGGTATATGCATTCGATCCCAGGAGTAGAAAGATTAAACTTCACTTTATTAAATTCTGCTTCTCACACATAAACTCCAGTGATGGTTGATGTGTGAAACAAGTCACATATCACACATCAGAATGACTTATAGAAGCACTGAATATTTGCATGTTTAACCTCATAACTAAGGGAAATTACCATCTACTATCATTTCATCCTGTGGGTGTGTGGTAAGGCTCGCAGGATGGAAAGTCTCCAAAGAAAGGTGCTTTGTGGATTCAAATCCCAGAAGCACAAGATTTTTTATTTTAAAAATTATGCTGGCTGGCACACAAAATAGAGTCAGTGATCAGTTGTCGGAGTCAGTGATCAGTTGTCGGAGTCAGTGATCAGTTGTCGGAGTCAGTGATCAGTTGTCGGAGTCAGTGATCAGTTGTCGGAGTCAGTGATCACTTGTCGGAGTCAGTGATCACTTGTCGGAGTCAGTGATCACTTGTCGGAGTCAGTGATCACTTGTCGGAGTCAGTGATCACTTGTCGGAGTCAGTGATCACTTGTCGGAGTCAGTGATCACTTGTCGGAGTCAGTGATCACTTGTCGGAGTCAGTGATCACTTGTCGGAGTCAGTGATCACTTGTCGGAGTCAGTGATCACTTGTCGGAGTCAGTGATCACTTGTCGGAGTCAGTGATCACTTGTCGGAGTCAGTGATCACTTGTCGGAGTCAGTGATCCGTTGTCGGTTGTCAAACAGTATTTCTGATGTTTTGACACTGATACATGATCATATCCTAAAATGGACACTGTACACTAAGGCAATGTTCACACATACCGTTTTTGCTGCATTTTTTCCTTGCAGTAAAACTCTGCGCACAAAACACGTTTTGCTTTGTGTTTTTTGTATTTTAACTGCGTTTTTTGGTACAGATTACATGTGTGTTTTGTTCACATGACATGTTTAATAAAGTTGTGTGCGTCAGAGCTCTGAAATCTCAGTTTTGCCGCTACTGTAAAACGTTGCTTCTTATTTGCATAAAAAAAAGCTGCATGTGAACATAGCCTAATGTGACGTCCTGGACTAGCCAGGTGGTAACATACATAACAACACAGACACCCCCACCCTAGGCAGTTACAACAGTCAATCAAAAACCCTTGTTGCCTCCCTCCAGTGTCTGATGTCCACACCAGGTGGGGCGGAGCCAGGCGGTTGGCCCCACCCACCGAGGAGTTCACAGGCCTGGAGGCGGGAAAAGTGTCAGTTTAGTCTTGGAGGTGAAAGTGAGAGGAGTAAACACTTCAGGTGTCTGGGTAGGAGGCCAGACACTGAAAGCAAGGTTGGCAGACTGTGGTGGCCGTCTGCAGGAGTTGGTGGAACTCCGCAGAGCTGTAAGGACCGGGGTCGGGCGTCGGCCCGCCGGTACCGGACCGGGGAACGGAGTGAAGCTAAGCACACAGGCAGGGCCATCGGACCCCGACCAAGCTTGGAGCCGCCGTCAATAGTCAAATCCGAATGTGACAGGCACCCCAGGGGTTTCCCAACTACTAAGTCCCGATTGAAGGCAACCGTCCACCCAGAGAGGATATACAGCCACCGCCACAGGCTAGAGATCCAAGGGCCAGCGCCTGCGGGCAAAACGGGCTCCTACGGCACCTATACGCCGGGGAGCGGACTACCGGTGGGCAACCACAGGAGTCAAGAACATTCTCAAAGGTGCAGGGAAAGACAGCCACCATCAGCCGTCCGAGGAGAGCACAACAACAACACTGCAGCCGGCTGCGGGACCCGTCCATCCGGCCGTTTTGGTTTACCTACGACTCTGTCAGTGATTGGCCATCGGGCCCCGGGATCACCAACCCCTGCCCACGGAGGGGACAACATCTCAGCTGCACCCTACCATCTCTCCCGGGATCCCCGTTACCAGCAGCGGTGGTGCCATTATCACCACGACCCGTGGGTGGCGTCACGAACAATCTCCCTAAACATACCACCCCCATTTCACTCACGGGTGAGCAGTGCTGCTCGAGTCCCCGGGTCCGGTCCACCACTCAAGCCATCGAGCAGCAGCAGCAGAAGCCCGGACCCAAGCGTTGTCGAGCGCGTCCTCTCAGCCCGCGACACTAAGACTAAAGGTGGCTTTACACGCTACGATATCGTTAATGTTTTATCGTCGGGGTCACGTTCTTAGTGACGCACATCCGGCATCATTAACGATATCGCAGTGTGTGACACTTACCAGCGACCTTAAGCGACCTCAAAAATGGTGAAAATCGTTCACCATGGAGAGGTCGTCCCAAACTCAAAAATCGGTAAGGGTTGTTTATCCATGTTGTTCATCGCTCATGCGGCAGCACACATCGCTATGTTTGACACCGCAGGAGCGAGGAACGTTTCCTTACCTGCGTCCACCGGCAATGCGGAAGGAAGAAGGTGGGCGGGATGTTACGTCCCGTTCATCTCCGCCCCTCCACTTTGATTGGCCGGCCGCTTAGTGACGTCGCGGTGACGCCAAACGTCCCTCCCCCTTGAGGCAGTCACAGCGACGACGCCGACCAGGTAAGTGCGTGTGACGCTGCCGTAGCGATAATGTTCGCCGCGGCAGCGATCACACGATATCACATGCCTGACGGGGGCAGGTACTTACACGCTCGATATCGCTAGCAATTGCTAGCAATATCGTAGCGTGTAAAGCCATCTTTAGTTCACACAAGGGCATAAGAAAATCTTCCAATTTTCATCCAGAAAAAAACCTAATGATTTTTCACTTGTATGTAATCCACATGCCTCCCACATGTTCATGATGTACACCTGACATCCATCTTTATATATTAGGCAGTAATAGAATGGAGAAGACCAAAGAGAGTAGGGAGGGAGCACTTTCTCCCATCTCCTCCCCCTCCTGTGTCTCTGTGACTCACCCACCCCAGGGCTATGGGACACCCGGTGCCGGGCCGGACTAGTCCGGGGGTCGTCAGTGGTGGCGGGGCCTGACTCCGTGACCCTGGCGGGAGTCAATTAATATGGCTTCAGTGGGGGTGCTTAAAGTTTATAATATTCGTGACGCCACCTGTGGTTTGCAGCTATTAAGCCGCCGCTGCTGTATGGGGCCTCCGGGGCTGATGTAATGGCAGCTTGGATGGTCCTGCTCCCCACAGGTGGAGCGGTGCCCCGGGGCAACTGTTGGTGCTTGTAAGTGTCTATGCAGTGATGGAAGTCTATGCAGATAAAATAACAGAGGCAACACCAGGGGGGGCAGTTTCAAGATGTTTACTCACAGTTGGTTATTTGACACGGCAGCTGTCCGGTTGCCCATTGGTGTGCTGGAATCCCCTGTCAGGGACCTCCGCTGATCTCGGGTAGATCTGGAAATGGAAGCCGGTGCACCCCTCTATTGTGTTCCTTTGTTCAGCTGACTTCTAAGCCTTGCCTTAGCTGGATGAACCTGGCTTGGCCTCCACTACAGCCTCCGGGCTGGGGGCTTTCCTAGTGGGTGTTCCACCCCCTTTCCAGAGGTTCTGCTGTGGGCTGTGGCCCTGGGCGCTTGCAGCCACCCTGGACATCTGTTTTTACTTTTGGAATTGACTTCTCTTCCTTCAGTTTCTAGGGACCGTCCCCTGTTTGCAGCTTGATCCCTCCACCGAATGACTTTGTGGAACAGGCCACAGGCTTGGAAGCTTTACAGTGGCCCTGGAATCCCTTCTGTTCTGCTTGGTGTCACCTGGGCCTAGCCGGGCCCCAGGGTCTTCACCAGGAAGCGTCACTTTCCTCTTCTTGCTCCTGACTGACTAGAGCACTTCTCTTAGCTCTCTCCTCTGCCTCCCGCAGACTCTCACTACTCACTCACTAAACTTGACCTTCCTCTTTCTACTCTTCTCTCCGATGGCTCCTCTCACCCACCCAGTTGCTAAGCTCCCACCCTATGGAAGCAGGGATGGGTCTTACGGCCCCTCCCAGCATGCAGCATGGGAGGGTTGCTGCCACTATCCCTGGTCCCTGTGTGTACCTAACAATGAGTGTAGTGCAGATTTGCCTGTGGACCGGCGTTCACTCCTTTCCTTACCCAGGATGGGACATCACACCTCTGGCTGGGGTGCAATGTTCCTGTGGCGATGGAAGCCTCAGGGGCACCACATCTGCATATATCGCACTGCTCTTGGATTACACGCAGTTGCAGTGCGATGTGTCACACGCTCCCCTAGATTTGTATGGGGGTGTGTGAGCCGAGACTCGCTGCCAAACGCAGCAAGCTGCTATTCATTCCGTATGCAGCTATGGCATGAGAAATCAATCGCAGATGGACACTGCCCCATTGATTTGCACCAGAGTGAGAGCAATCCGATGTTTATCAGATTGCACTCGCCTGTACAAAATGCAAGTGGAGCCAAGGCCTAACTGTCACGATATGCATAGTTACGACCAGGCATATAGTGATAGTTAGTTGCTCGTATTCATAACCATGGATACACAAGCTATTGTCATGCCTGCACATGAGGTAAGCAACATAGCTAATCAGGAGAACTATATTACATTTCTAATAGGAGGTATTTGCTAATATTATTATTACACCTACCTATTCCATATTGGGATAGGATCTTGGTTAAAGATGGGAATAACCCTATAAACTCATATACATTTTAAAGGGGTTGTCCACTACTCGGAAAAACCCTTCTCAATCTGTATGCATCCCCCTTTTAAAATAAAACTTATACTCAATCCAGCAATGCCATAAAGATTAATTAGAAGAGTTTCCCAAGAGGCTTTTGTAGCAGTTTTTGAGGAGGATTTTAGAGTTGCTGCTAAAAAGAACTCCTGAAAAACCCTCTCTGTGGTCATAACCTTCATCTGGAAAATTCATGATTTCCCGTGTGATAGGAGCTGGGCTCATCAGGAGAAATATAAAGCACGGTGAAGTGCAGCACCACCTTCATGGGAGCAGCGGCCATCTTTACTAGGCCGTGATCTGTTGTATTTGACTATCTGGCGCAGGATTCTTAAGTAGTTGTGTTACACTTTTGAGCCTAAACTTGGCCTAAGAGGACGTATGTAAGAATAAGTGTTTAATGTCTCCTTTAATGATGGCGCGCTCTCTGGCTGCTGGGTAATTGCTGCCAAAAGTTGTACTTAACGACAAGCTTCCACAGTCCAATAGTCATAGTGTGACAATTACACCGCAACAGAGGCCAGGGTAAGATCGCATTGGTCACGCAGGCTTAGCATTGATTTATATAGACATTTAGCACTGAGCTGCACCAGAACTTTGCCTGGGTATTTGTCTCAGGGAATATATCTGCCTCGGAAGTACACACCACGTGTAGACTCTTCTGTGGATAAGAAAAACTTGTGAAATGTCCTTCTGAAGAGGAATCACACAGCACATAACAAGGCTTTTCTGATCTCTTCCACTACATTCATATTGGACTTTGCAGTATATGATACTTATCCGGATGCTTTCATACAGCAAAAAAGTACCTAGATTTGTTATTTTTTTGGAAACAGCAATGCAGGAATTTATGTAGTGCAGTGTGTACAGCGCGCTGCCAAAATACTTTCCATAATGATTTTACCAGAGGCGTCTATAGTCCGTTCTTGTCCTGTGACTTGGCTTTGGCTCTTGGGTCCTTTATGACAGCAGGGCATCCTGGCGTCACACATAAGAAACCTCAAGGGAGACCTTACTTTCTGGGAGGTTTCTATGATAACCTGCCATTTCATATTGCAATCCAGTAGGTTTCCCCTTTTTCCAAGGAGTTTTCCTTTATTCTAAGGAATCTCACTTTTTTCCAAGGAGTCTTCCCTTTTTTCCGAGGAGTCTTCCCTTTTTTTCCGAGGAGTCTTCCCTTTTTTTCCGAGGAGTCTTCCCTTTTTTCCGAGGAGTCTTCCCTTTTTTCCGAGGAGTCTTCCCTTTTTTTTTCGAGGAGTCTTCCCTTTTTTTTTCGAGGAGTCTTCCCTTTTTTTTTCGAGGAGTCTTCCCTTTTTTTTTCGAGGAGTCTTCCCTTTTTTTTTCGAGGAGTCTTCCCTTTTTTTTTCGAGGAGTCTTCCCTTTTTTTTTCGAGGAGTCTTCCCTTTTTTTTTCGAGGAGTCTTCCCTTTTTTTTTCGAGGAGTCTTCCCTTTTTTTTTCGAGGAGTCTTCCCTTTTTTTTTCAAGGAGTCTTGCCTTTTTTTTTTCAAGGAGTCTTGCCTTTTTTTTTTTCAAGGAGTCTTGCCTTTTTTTTCAAGGAGTCTTGCCTTTTTTTTTTCAAGGAGTCTTGCCTTTTTTTTTTCAAGGAGTCTTGCCTTTTTTTTTTTCAAGGAGTCTTGCCTTTTTTTTTTTTCAAGGAGTCTTGCCTTTTTTTTTTTCAAGGAGTCTTGCCTTTTTTTTTTTCAAGGAGTCTTGCCTTGTTTTTCAAGGAGTCTTGCCTTGTTTTTCAAGGAGTCTTGCCTTGTTTTTCAAGGAGTCTTGCCTTGTTTTTCAAGGAGTCTTGCCTTTTTTTTCAAGGAGTCTTGCCTTTTTTTTCAAGGAGTCTTGCCTTTTTTTTCAAGGAGTCTTGCCTTTTTTTTCAAGGAGTCTTGCCTTTTTTTTCAAGGAGTCTTGCCTTTTTTTTCAAGGAGTCTTGCCTTTTTTTTCAAGGAGTCTTGCCTTTTTTTTCAAGGAGTCTTCCTCAGTGTTTCAGAAGAGCTGGTTATTATTGGCTTACTTCGCGTATACTGGCCTAACAGAGGTGAGGAAGATGGCAACGAAACGTGCGCGCGTCGGGGTGTGGGCGACCTTTGTCATTACCAGGTGGCAGCATTACATCATTGGTTTGGTAAATACCTCGCTATTATGTATACCTTGAATTGTATTTGACTGACTTGAGGAATTTTGCTCCAATTACTACTGCCCCCTACAGTTAATGTATTCCATTGTGGTGGTTGGGTGAACTGCACTAGCTATTACGGAGATAGGTATTTGAGCCATTATAGCCTGTTTTCAGCTGCAGTTTAGACCTTTTTGCCTCTAGTTCTAGCATGTGTGTATGCATAATTGATTAATATGTGCATTCCTATAGTTATATTATATATGCTATAGTAACATCTCCTGTTTATTCACCCCCACCATTATATGGTTATCACATGGTATTACACGACTATATATGTGATTCTGTGATTATGTAACTGTGTGACGCCCCCTTTTTTCAGTCACAGTGTGCCTTTTAAAGATATATGTAATGTTAAAAGTTTATAATATATGAATAAAAATTGATCTTATGACCTTTTGTTCGGTTAGTTTTTTTGGTGATTTATATGTATCCGAATGGTCTTATTGATCCAATATACCCTCACATGTAATGTGATCTATATACAAGACTGTTTGAAAGATTGATTATTTTGTGATGTGATATGGGTATTTCTCTCTAAAGGCCCCGTCACACTAAACAACATCGCTAGCAACATCGCTGGTAACGAACAACTTTTGTGACGTTGCTAGCGATGTTGCTGTGTGTGACATCCAGCAACAACCTGGCCCCTGCTGTGAGGTCGTTGGTTGTTGCTGAATGTCCTGGGCCATTTTTTAGTTGTTGCTGTCCTGCTGTGAAGCACAGATCGCTGTGTCTGACAGCGAGACAGCAACAACTAAATGTGCAGGCAGCAGGAGCCGGCTTCTGCGGAGGCTGGTAACCAATGTAAACATCGGGTAACCAAGAAGCCCTGTCCTTGGTTACCCGATATTTACCTTTGATACCAGCCTCAGCCGCTCTCACTGTCAGTGCCGGCTCCTGCTCTGTGCACGTGTAGCTGCAGGACACATCGGGTTAATTAACCCGATGTGTGCTGTAGCCAGGAGAGCAGGGAGCCAGCGCTAAGCATTGTGCGCTGCTCCCTGCTCTGTGCACATGTAGCTGCAGCACACATCGGGTAATTAACCCCATGTGTGCTGTACTAGGAGAGCAGGGAGCCAGCGCTCAGTGTGCGCTGCTCCCTGCTCTCTGCACGTATGGCTGGTCACTGGTTGCTGGTGAGCTCACCAGCAACTCGTGTAGCCACGCTCCAGCGATCCCTGCCAGGTGAGGTTGCTGGTGGGATCGCTGGAGCGTCAAAGTGTGACATCTCACCAGCAACCTCCTAGCAACTTACCAGCGATCCCTATCGTTGTTGGGATCGCTGGTAAGTTGCTTAGTGTGACTGGACCTTAACTATTGGTGTTTTTTTTCAAGGAGTCTTGCCTTTTTTTTTCAAGGAGTCTTCCTCAGTGTTTCAGAAGAGTTGGTTATTATTGGCTTACTTCACGTATACTGGCCTAACAGAGGTGAAAGGGCACTCTCCGGGCCGCCATTGTACACTTCTGGGGCACACAGCAGAAGGACACTACTAATGAAGTGTGAATAGAGGCATATACCTTTTTATATGCCATATGTATGGGATATACAAGAATATATAATCCCCATCCTGTAGCCCTGACAGTTTGATTTAGCAATATATTCCTAATGGCTGTAACTAATAAAAGCCAACAAGTATAAGTGTAGGGCAGTAAATCTAGAAGTGTGTGTATATATTGGAGCCCTTCCATCTGCCTGCTTTACATTACATCACATTAAGTTAACAAGAAGGCTCAATCAGCCTTAGCCATCGTCAACCTACGAGATCAATAAGACACTATGAAAAATGGTATTTCGGCACTCACGCTGATTTCCATGAAATGTCTAGTAACCATGTATGATCGGTGACCATTTTCTTACCCTGTCACATACACTGGCACTGCGCAGATCAGTTTAGTGTCCCTCTGTTCACTTTTTGGATATGATATTGAGGGTAAATAGAAAACAATACATAATGTTGAGTGCAAACAATCTGGACAGTTGATGAAATCAGCTTCAGATTAGGACAAGGCAGAGCATCTGCAGTAATTAGGAGTAATCATCATTTCTCTAGGACGTGTCTGAAGATAATGAGCAGCTCCTCTCCTCTGCGAATGATGGGGTAATCTGATTTCTCCTCCACTTGCCATGTTTACTTAATCACTAGAGATGAGTGTGACGCGCCCACAGGGTCTTGGGGAAATAGTCGTCATCGGGACGGTTTTGGGGGAGTTTGGGTTGTCAACAGTGGCCTGGCCCGGCTCAGTGATCCCGTGGTGTCAACGAAAATGATGGAGGGGATGATGGTGAAATTGGGAGTAGTTGTCTTTCGTGACGCCACTTGTGGTATGCGGCTATAGTGGGAGCCACCGCTGCACAGGGTCTTTCTGCTGGGGCGGATGGTAATGCAGCTCAGCTATTGCAACTCTCCACAGGTAGAGCTAGGCATCCAGGGAGGATGTTGAGAGTGATAGTCCACCCCAGTGTGGGAAGTGCAGGGTGCAGGAAGGATCAGATGACACAGCGGTTGCAGTTTAAGTTGTTTACTCACTGAGTTGCTCTTGACATTGGACTGCCAGACTCTGCTGTGATGGGCTACAGACGATCCTAGATAGTTCAGGGGCCGGTGCCGGAGGGATACTTCGTGACTCCATCCTCCCTGTGCTCTGTTGTGTGAGTCCCTGCGACTTAAAGCTACACAGGGACCTCTGTCCTTTGGAGTGGTTATGTTTCCTGTCCCGTCTAGCAGGCAGCACAAATCCATTGATGGGCCGCCCTATGGTCATGGCTCCTGGCTCTGTATGCTGCTTTGCCCCGGGTGCTGTTGTGGGCCAGAAGACTTGAAATCCTCTGCTCGGTGGATTCTGCTGGCAGGTCGTGAAGTGCCCACCAGCCTAGGGCTCCGCACCCTGAGATGTGCGCTGGTCTTGAGGGAGCTATTAGCTCTCCCCTCAGCAACCGTATTCTCCTCTGTCTAACTTGGTTCCCGGGGGTGACTAGACTGCTCAAGTGTGTGCGTGGCGCCTGCTCCCCAGATCAGTGGCCCCGCCCACTTGAGCCCTAGAGTTAGTGGGTGGGAGGCCCCAGACGATATGGTGACCATCCTAAATGATATCACCCTAACCCCGTCCCGATGAGTGGGCAACTGGCTCATGTGTGGTGATGGATGTTGTGAACCGGCACCAACCTCCTCCTTACCCAGAATGAGTACCGCACCTCTGGTGTGATGCAGTACCCTGTGGCGAATGAAGCCTCAGGGTCGCCACAAGCGTACCCGTGGAAGTTCGGTTTGGTGGTTTCAGCCAGACTGTAGATCTAGCTCAGTTTGGATCCCCAATGGAAGTCACTAATTGCGCAGGTTGGGTCTCTGCCCACAAACAGGCACCCATAAACAGACTTTCGGGGGTGGGCAGGCGGGATTTTTCCATTTTTTTTTGTTTTTTGGTGCATACTACGTCCGATCACGCTGTTGTGAGCCATTCACTCACTGCAAGCGGCTCGCACTGGGCTGAGCACCGAGCATACTCAAACACAGCGATGCTTGCACAAGTACCCAAGTTCTGTTTTTTATAAAGTCCGTGTTTGGTACGAATACCAAACACCGAACCTCAGGTTCGCTCATCTCTAGTAATCATTCCTCCTTGTATAAGGGCACAGGCGGACACCTACAGAAAAGGTCCCTATGCAAAAACCGTGTATGGTCCCTTTTCAGTCCAATAACTCATCAAAATGCATAATTCCACCTGCTTTAAAGGTAGAAATGGGCACCCTTAGCTTTTGGGCCCTAGTGCAGACACATGGGTTGCACCAATGATATGTCCACCCCTAGATAAAGGAATATAAATCCTGTACTAACACTGTATTTTTGAATTGATTGTAATGAAAGCTCAATACAGAGATCTCTCTCCTGATCTAGTCATACCGTGCCTGCAACTGTAACTTTACTGCATCTAGAGGAAAGAATTCTTTACTGTAAAAGCAGTGGAACTATGGAACCCTTTGCCATAAAAAAACAGAGTGTTGTCCTGTTGTTTAATCCATTACTGCACACAAAAAGATTAACATACAAAAAAACCGGTGCACAAACTAATATATAATGACAAAAATAACATTTATTAAATTATACACAGCAAGATACAGATTAAAAACACTTAAAAAACAAAAATAAAGTCATAATCCCTGATATGATTAGAGGGGGTAATTTGCATAACCTCCTCATGGAAAACGGGATGGGATCTTCAACTTTAACAGCTCCAGTACCAAATTGATGTAACATAAAATGACACAGTAGTGACGCAGTGGCATCAATGACGAATTATACACCAATGCAGAAATAATAAATTCTGCAGAATTGATAAAAATCAAATCTAACTAATGCATATATGTAAAATGCAAAAAATAAATAAGAAAGTGAACGTGTGAGGACGATTGGGAAATGCCCAGGGGCCCTCACCGATGATGAGCTGCAGTAGGGAGCACTGCTGTGTGATGTTCCTCGCCCGGCGTTTCCCATCCTTCTCTTAAGTATCTGCTCCCTTTCTGATTTTTTTGTGTATTTTGGATATATGCATTGTTATTTTTTGATTTGTATTTATTTATGCATTGATGTATTATTCTTCGTTGTTGCCTTTGCTTCATTACTGTGTCATTTTCTATTACATCAGTTTGTTATTAGAGGTGTTGGGTGCAGGTCTCATCCTGTATTTTACAGGTAGGTATACAGGTTACTTTCTTTGATCCTAGATGGAGTTATAGCTTTGTTTGTACTTTGCTTTTTTAAGTTTTTTTTTTTCAATGTGTCTTCTATCATTTGATTTTAATAAACTTGTTATTTTTTTATATTATGTTGAGCTGTGCACAGGTGCTTTGCATGTTAGGGTATGTGCACACTTTAAGTATTAATTTCTGCACCAAAAGAGCATCTCTTGGCAGGCAAAATTCTGCATAGAATACTCTTTTTTTTTTTTTTCACTTGTGTTTTGCCTATTCATTTGAATGGGTGAAAAACGCTAAAATAATTGACATGCTGCAGATATGAAACTGCTTTAAATCTTAATAAGCGAATGGGCATGAAATATCAGAAATGTCCAATCATTAGCTCTCATACATATTTACTGCTTCCCCTGCCCACCTTCAGTCCTGGTGTCTGTGATTGGTTGTAGTCCGACCGCCCTCCCCCCTCCCAATTTTGATACCCAGCCATGATAAAGCCAACAGCTGGGGGCTGGTATTCTAAGGCTGGAGAGGCACATGTTTATTAGGCCCCCAGGCTAAAAATAGCAGCCAGCAGCTGCCCAGAATTGTTGCATCCATTAAATGTGACAATTCCGGCACTTGACCAGGCTCATCCCGATTGCCCTGGTGTGGTGGCAATCAAGGTAATATAAAGGTTAGTGACAGCTCACAGCTGCCACTAAACACTAGATTGGTAATGGGTAGGGTTTATGGGACCCCCCATTACTAATCCTGTAACTAAAAAGAAATGAACACAAACACCGAAAAAATCATTTATTTGAAATAAAATATAAAAAGTACCACCCTCTTTCTCCAATTTATTAACCCCTTAAACACCCAGGTCCGAAGGAACGCACACGAGATCCCACAACGATCTCGGGTCTGCTACATACTGAAGTCGCAGCATGCAGGCACATTAAAAAACATGACCGTCAGCTGCAGCTTCAGGCAGACACTGACTGAGCCATAGCTGTGAACTGTGACATCACTGACTTTATCTGCGGTCACAACTGGAGGTTCCCACAGTACCCCACCTATGACCGCAGGTAAACTCACCTCAGGTGAACTCATTTAACACAATGCCAGGAGATGCAGATTTGGTGCTGAAATTTTTACATCAAATTCCTGCATCAAAACTGCATTTTCTGGAAAAAAAAAAAAGAATGCATCAAAACGTGATGGAGTTTTGTTGCGTTTTTTTGCCAGCAGATGCAGATTTGGTGCATAAATATCTGCACCAGATTCCTGCACCAAATTTGCATCTCCTGTCAGAAAACCGTTTTTGTACGGTTTTCTGCCAGAAAATGCAGTATTGGTGCAGGAATTTGGGGCATAAATTCCAGCACCAATTCTGCATCTCTTGTAAAAAAACTAAAAAAATGTGGTTTTTCGGCCCAGAGATTCAGGTCTCATTGAACTCAATTAGTTCACCTGAGGTGAGTTTTATCTGTGGTCACAGGTGGGGTACCGTAAACTTAGTGACATCACCGCTCCCAGATATAGCTCATTCAGTGTCTGCCTAAAGCTGCAGTGGGTGGTCATGTTCTCTAATGTGCCCGTGTGCTGCGAGATCAGTTTGTAGATTACGTTCGACCTGGGTGTTTGGGGGGTTAATAAATTGGAGATAGGGTGGGGTTTTTGTAGTTTTTTCAAATAAAGGATTTTTTTGGTGTTTTGTGTTTTATTTTTTTTTTCACTTACAAGATTAGTAATGGGGAGTCTCATAATCTAAGGCTTATTGGTAGCCTTGAGTTGTCATTAACCCCTTATATTACCTTGATTCCCATCGCATCAGGGCAATCAGGATGAGCTGGGTAAAGTGCCAGAATTGTTGCATCTAATGGACTAGTAAAATCAATAAAAAGTAAAAAGCTTTAAAAAATATGAAAAAATAAAAAAAATACAAGTTCAAATTACCACCCTATTGAAACTCCCCCACATATTTAGTATCACCGTGTTCAGAGATGCCCGATTTGTCAATATGAAAATAAGTTAATCTGATGTGTAAAGGTCGTAGCGAGAAAAAAATCAAAACGCCAGAATTGTAATAAAATGCAATAACAGACAATTAAAACAGAAAATTGCATCTACACAAAAATGGTATAATTAAAGGTGACAACTCAAACTGCAAAAAATATGCCAGCACTCAGCTCCAGAAAAATGAGATCACTATGGGTGTCAGAAAATGGCGACAAAAGTGCAATTCTGAATTTTTTTCACCACTTAAATAAAAGTAAAACTATACATGTTTGGTATCTACGAACTTGTACCAACCTGGGGAATCATATTATCACATCCGTTTTACTAAATAGCGAACATGGTAAATAAAAAAAAAAAAACAAACAAAAAACAATCATGGAATTTTTTTTTTTTTGCAATTTCACCGCACTTTTAATTTATTTTACCATTTTCCAGTACAATATGTGACAAAATGAGTGGTATCATTCAAAAGTGCAACTTGTCCTTCAACAAACAAGCTCTCATATGGCTATATTGATGGAAAAAATAAAAAAGCTAGAGACGGGGAGAAAAGAGCAAAATACAAAAAAATCGGGGGGAGGGGGGTAATGGAGTAAAGCGGTTAAAGGGAACCTGTCACCACTTGTTTGGCATATAAGCTGCGGCCACCACCGCCGGGCTCTTATATACAGCATTTTAACATGCTGTATATAAGAGCCCAGGCCACTGTGGGAAAATAAAAAACACTTTATAATACTTACCTAACGGTCGCTCGGTTGGCCAGATGGGCGTCTCCGTTCTCCGGTGCCGGCGCCTCCTCTTTCGGCCATCTTCGTCCTAGTAATTCCTGGGTGCATGACGCGTCCTACGTCATACACACTCGCCAGGTCCTGCTCAGGGCAGATCAAAGTGCGCCTGCTCAGGACCTGAATGCCAGCAAGTGTGGATGACGTCGGACGTGTCATGCACCGTGGCTAGAGAAGAAAGAGGACGAAGATGGCCGAAAGAGCGGCACCGGAGAACGGAGACGCCCATTTGGCCAACCAAGCGACCGTTAGGCAAGTATTATAAAGTGTTTTTTATCTTCTCACAGCGGCCTGGGCTCTTGTATACAGCATGTTAGAAAGCTGTATATAAGAGCCCAGTGGTGGTGGCTGCAGCTTATAGGCCAAAAAAGTGGTGACAGGTTCCCTTTAAATTGTCTGATATCATCCCATGTAAATGCAACCTGAATGTTTCTGTGTGAGGGTTCTTTAAATGAGCATTTGCGGCGTTAAGGCCCAGTAACACTAAACAACTTACCAGCGATCCCAACAATGATACAACCTGATAGGGATCGATAGTAAGTTGCTAGGAGGTCGCTGGTGAGATGTCACACTAAGCGAAGCTCCAGCGATCCCACCAGCAACCTGACCTGGCAGGGATCACTGGAGCGTCGCTACATGGGTTGCTGGTGAGCTGTCACACAGGCAGATCTCACCAGCAACCAGTGACCAGCCCCCAGCGCCGCGTGGAAGCGATGCTGCGCTTGGTAACTAAGGTAAATATCGGGTAACCAACCCGATATTTACCTTAGTTACCAGCGCACACCGCTTAGCGCTGGCTCCCTGCACACCTAGCCACAGTACACATCGGGTTAATTACCCGATGTGTACTCTGCTACGTGTGCAGGCAGCAGGAGCCGGCTTCTGTGGATGCTGGTAACCATGGTAAACATCGGGTAACCAAGAAGCCCTTACCTTGGTTACCCGATATTTACCTTCATTACCAGCGTCCGCCGCTCTCACACTGCCAGTGCCGGCTCCCTGTTCCCTGCACTCCTAGCCACAGTACACATCGGGTTAATTACCCGATGTGTACTCTAGCTACGTGTGCAGGGAGCAGGGAGCCGGCACTGGCAGCTGAGAGCGGCGGACGCTGGTAACGAAGGTAAATATCGGGTAACCAAGGAAAGGGCTTCTTGGTTACCCGATGTTTACCATGGTTACCAGCGTCCGCAGAAGCCGGCTCCTGCTGCCTGCACATTTAGTTGTTGCTCTGTCGCTGTCACACACAGCGATCTGTGCTTCACAGCGGGACAGCAACAACTAAAAAATGGTCCAGGACATTCAGCAACAACCAGCGACCTCACAGCAGGGGCCGGGTTGTTGCTGGATGTCACACACAGTAACATCGCTAGCAACATCGCTGCTACGTCACAAAAGTTGTTCCTTAGCAGCAATGTTGCTAGCGATGTTGCTTAGTGTGACGTGGCCTTTACTTTAACTTTTGCCTCACTTTGACTAATACCCGCCCTGGCAGAGAGTTCCATAATCTCACTAATCTCACAGTAAAGAATTGCCACTTGTTAGGATAAACTTTATTTCCTGTAGACATAGAGGATGCGACCTTGTGATCACTGCAGTCCTGGGTGCAAAAAAAAAACTTGAAGAAAGTTGTGCACACAAACAGGAGTCTACTGCAGAGAACAGAAGTGACAAGGAAACAATTATGTTGGAATACAAAACTCCTTGCAGATCCTGACATGGCCAGATTATATAATACTTGCAGTTTTTGTTTTGATGGGTTGTATTAACACTCTTATTCATATTGGAAATGCATCACCAAATTGACTACTTGGTGATGCCATTCTGAACGGGCAGAAGATGTCCCTTCACTATTTCTCTCCGATCAGTGCCGAGTCTCTGACTGTGTATAGACATTCCCATTGACAGAGGATGGTAAAAAGTTAAACCAGTTGTCAATTTACTAAAACTTTTCTAAGAGGAGTAAACAGAGTAATGTTCTTTCTAATAATGCATTGTTGTTTTCATTGGACATTCTAGTATTCACACATCTCAATAAAGCGGAAAGCTCCTAATTAATATCTCGTGATTTGTAAGTTAACGTTATTCATTTAAAGCCATTGTTGTAAGCTCCTCTTATATTATTAATGATTTATTCCATGTAGGGCTAATGGGACCCTTCCAGAGAACGCAGATGTGAAAAATAACACCATCTTTTTCCGGGGACCAGTCACCTACAGCATCTCGGGAACATATCTTTGTGAGGCCACAAATGCAATAGGAAGCCAAACCGGTCAAGTAGAGGTTAACGTTACAGGTAAATGAATGGGTCCTTACATTAGATTGACGATAATGGTGACTATTAGCAGAACTCCATAAAATGTCACGCAGTTTGTCGTCACCAATCCATCTATGTAATTGAGATGCGGGTTCTAGGAAAGTACTGAACACTTACCGGAAAACTAGAAGGAAATATCTATTTATGTCTCAGGGAAAATGTTGCGACTAGAATTTTGCTTTACTTGAAGAACATAAGAAATAAAGACGGGATCCATCCTGACAGAAGTAATGTATAAGTATGTTTTATCTCCAAAGGCAACGCTGTGGAAATAAGCATATTCAGATTAATGTCATGGTCACAACATAGATAAGGAGACTGTATTCCGACAAATGTAAGAAGCGCTGAAAAAATCCTAATGATTGTATTTATTCATAAGGATGTTCACTTCCATTTTTTTTATTTTTGCTTGTGGTGTCAGGAATTCCTGGGAAGGCAGATAATAATAGCTGAGCATCTGCGGGAGTTCTTAATAGATGTGCAGTCTTGGGATTATTTTTTATGTAAATACCATTTCTAAACATTGTTGTCTACACTGACTTAAAGGCAAGAACATGAACGGTCTTCTTAATGTAGCTGCAAGCTTTTAATACAGAAATGCAAGGAAGACAGAACTTGTCCCCGATCCCACCAAAATGAGTCTGTGCCAATATGCCATGAAAAGTTTGATTTTTTTTTTTCCCATCTTGTAATAGGCATCTGATGGGCCAGGGACCCAAGTCTATAGGGGTATAAAATGTCTCTCCCGCCCCCTCTCCTACCAGTTGCTAACTATGCAGAGTGCAGAAGTCCTGTTTACTACTAGTATTAGGGCTAGGGTTAGAATTAAGGACACCATATTAGACCAATATCAATATCAGTTGTATCATCCAACAGTCTCATGTCCCTTGGGTCCTTTGAAAGGATTTGAACATTTGTTCAAGCCAAGCGTTCATATGTGTAAAGGTATCAGCAGAGTTGGCTGCTATCTAATGTGTATAGGGTTAAGGCTAGAGTTAGGGTAGGGCTAAACATAAGCCTAGGGACAGGAATAGGGCTAGGGTTAGCATTAAGGACACCATATTAGACTAATATCAATATCAGTTTGATTGTCTAACAGAGTCATGTCCATGGTGTCCTCCCAACTCCCCCAACAGATGATATTGGTTGATGAGGGTCAGGCAGTTTGAATTTGAATGCCTGACCCTTTCATTATTCATGAGATAAGCCATTACCAGAGCTATTTGGCATCAGCCTTCTCCAGTCTTCCGTTTGAAGCCCCTTGAACAATCGTTCAAGCAAAGTGTATGGAGGTACTAGGAGAGTTGGCTGCTATCTATTATTAATAGAGGCCTTCTGACTTAAGGCGAGGGTTAGGGTTAGGGCTAGGCGTAAGCCTAGGGACAGGAATAGGGCTAAGGTAATAAAATTGTTATGTACAAAAGCAAAAAAGTTTTAAAAAGTTCAAATGATATTACTATTAGGGATGAGTGAATGTATTCGCCACTATTCGGTATCTGATGGATGATGGGGTATTCGAAGTATTCGCCAGATATTCAGCGAAGCGAAAAATAGGGTATTCAATCATCCCTAATTACTAGGTATAACTTTTTACTTAAAACAAATATAACTCTCATTTCAGCAAAAAACAGAATGTGTGTATGTGGGATAGTGTGTTTGATACTGGAAAGGTGGAAGGGACTCTGGGGGCACTCATGGTTTATGGGTTAGGGGGCAGCAAAATACCTGCTTTGTTCAGTGCACTGGCAACTCCTACTATGCCGCTGGTTTCCAGACATTGTTGTCATATCATCTGTAATTGTGACTGCCGCCTAAATGATGGCAAACTGCCAGGATGATCTGGAGATGTTTAATAAGGAGTCAGCTCGTGCAAATGGAAGTATTCTTTTTCCATTTTGTATGACGCTCTATTTCAGGTTTACGGGAACTCTATGGTATCTATTCCTCTAGATCACACAATTTAAGAAAAAAATGTGGCATGTCACCTTCAAATTTAAGGGAGAATATCGCTATACATGCAGCACCCCGTGTACATTTTTCTGCAAGCATTTTAATTTTAATATATACATAGCAAAACAGAAAATCTATGTCTATAATAAAAAAAATCCTAAAACCTTCCAATCTTCACCCTAGCCATTAATAACAGACTGGTATTCCTGTTGTGTACAGATCGTTCCTCACTAGTTATCGCTCCTACTTCGGTTTTCTGGATTTATATTATAACTAACAGGATTGTAATTAGTGATGGGTGGACCTTGACTGTAAAAGAGCCCAATCACCGATCCAGGGACGGAGTGCTCAAGGAACACCGGGTAATGATACGGGTCCGGCAAGTCTGGTAATATGGTAAAAAGAAAAGAGAAAATAAGAATAAAGCAAGTGCTTTATACTTACTGGTCTCCGCGCGGCTTTACACTGCTTCCGGGGTCGCTCACACTACTTCCGAGTCACTATTTATTTTCATGCATATGCACTGCTACCCCCGCCCGCCAGCAATCCCTGAATTTCTGATTGGTTGCAGTCTAGGAAGTAAAATAGGAATAAAAACATAAGCACAAAAACTAAAATCGGATAAAGCATAAAAACTAAACCAAAAACAGCAGTAGATAAAAGTAAAATAAGACTAAAATTAGCTAATGCTTAAAAAATAAACTAAGCAAGAGCAGTAGATAAAAGTCTGCCAGTTACCTGCCATGAAATCCTGTAGTGGAGTTTTATCTACAGCGGTGGCTTGGTGTAAAGGCCACGTCTCACTAAGCGACATCGCTGCTGAGTCACGGTTTTTGTGACGCAATAGCGATGTTGCTGTGTGTGACATCCAGCAACGACCTGGCCCCTGCTGTGAGGTTGCCGGTCGTTGCTGAATGTCCTGGACCATTTTTTCGTCGTTGCTCTCCCGCTGTGAAGCACACATCGCTGTGTGTGACAGCGAGAGAACAACGATCTGAATGTGCAGGGAGCCGGCTTCTGTGGACACTGGTAACCAAGGTAAATATCGGGTAACCAAGCAAAGTGCTCTGCTTGGTTTCCCGATATTTACCTTTGTTACCAGCGTCCGCAGCTTCTAGAAGCCGGCTCCCTGCTCCCTGCACACGTAGCCAATGTACACATCGGGTAACTATAAGCAAAGCGCTTTGCTTAGTAACCCGATGTGTACTATGGTTACGAATCACAGTGTTGTTACACGGGTCGCTGGTGGCTGCAGGCTGATCTCTGATCGCTGTGGAGATCTGCCTGATTGACAGCTCACCAGCGACCATGTAGCGACGCTCTAGCGATCCCTGCCAGGTCAGATCGCTGGTGGGATCGCTGGAGCGTCGCTTAGTGTGACGGAACCTTTAGATTTCGATGGGCCTTAATTACAGAGGTTACATTTATTCCATCTGCTGGGCACATTTTCCTTTACTTTCCCCAAAGGCTGAAATTTCTCAGCTCCATACAGACACCATTATGCCAGGTGCAGCTGTGTCTGCCAATAACTGCATTGACCCCCTCAGAGTCTTCCGTTATTCTTTTAGATTTGGAGCTGATACCTGTGACGAGGATAATTTTATCAGTTTCGTACATGTCACGGTCGCTCCACACCTCCAGGGCTGCTGGATGGAACAATGGATAAGGCTTACTGTAGGCTTTCAGGTTGAGAACAAAAGCCTATAGCAGGAAGTACGGAGCACCGCGGGTTCACAGAACAGATCCCTATCCAGATTAGGAAATCTCCACAGGCCGACACATGTCTCCACCGGAGACGGGAATTACAGGGAGAAGCTGCTGCCAATGGCTGAACCACCACCATGTAGGGGATACTTTGCTATTTGCCTTTTTCCTTGAACGCCCCTGTACACATTCCTTACACTATTTCCATGGCCTAGGAAAGTAAATATTTCAAAGTAGTATTTTGGACAATGTGGCTATATCTAGGAAGTCTAATCATGGAAACGGAGAGTAATAAGTTTATTTTCAGAGCAAATTGTCCACATTATTAGTGATGAGCGACCGTGCTCACCACTGCTCGTTACTCGGTCGAGCATCGGGGTTCTCGTGTCCTGATTATAATGAAAGTCCATGGCAAACTCAAGCATTTTTACACTCCGATGCTCATCAAGTAGGTGCACGTCAAGGCCTCTGATGATAAGCACACAGCGCTATGGTGTTCGAGATTCTTCTATTTCTGATTTTTCAAGATATATACAAAAATTTGGACTCCCCTTTCTGAGGATATACTTGCATGCACATGCCATTCTCTAATATTCACATTATTCACCAGATAACAAAGTAGTGAAATCACAGGAAACTTATGATGGGTTCATATTTAGGTTTTTTGACAATCATTTTAGTTGACCATTTTTGGAAGGTTTTTGTTTTTCTTTTAAACATTTGCATAGATTTTTTTTTCCATTGGCACTTTGCTTGAAAACCTGACAACTTTTAGTAAGGTTTACATAGACAGACTAAATGCTTTTCAATCCATCTACCAGATCTACCAGGGGTTTGCACTGGCCTTTACCCTTTAAACTCTCTACAGATATCTGGACTTACACATAAACGCCTGGGTTTGGTTAAAAAAAAGTAGCTGCTGGCTGATAGAGCGGACTGGCAGAGGAAGAAAGTAAAGCTGAGTAAATTCTAGGAGGGCACAACAGGACCAAAATTACCAGGTATGAGGATAGTCTAAAGGCTGCTTTACATGCAGCAACATCGCTAGCGATGTCGCTCGAGAAAGCATCCACCCCTCGTCGTTTGTGCGTCACGTGCAAATTGCAGGTACGGTGCTGTTTGTCGTTCCTGGGGTGTAACACGTAGCCATGTGTGCTGCCTCAGGAACGACGAACAACCTGCGTCCAAAATCGACAACGTCATTTGGGAAATGGATGACGTATCAACGATTTGGTGAGTATTTTGCATTGTTTACTGTCGCTCGTATGTGTCACACGCAACGACGTAGCTAACGAGGCCGGATGTGTGTCACGAATTCCATGACCCCAACGACATCTCGTTAGTGATGTTGTTGCATGTAAAGCCCCCTTAAGTATGAGTTGAGGTCAAAAATGGGAATCAAGCTGAACAAGAGCTGAATTAACAGGATTGAACAAGTGTAGATATTAACTGTAACTTGGAAGTCCCAACAGTATATTGGGAGTTAAAGCAGGGTGTGGCGCTGGACCCTTTGGCCACAGCAAGGAGCTGCTTTCTCCTGCTGGACAACACACACAGCCACATTTCAGCAATACAGATCTCAGCCGTACTAGCATCTCTGGCTGGACAGAGCCTGTGCTGCCCCAAGCTACTGGTCCTGACATCTCCTCCATCACCAGTGTCACCCACAAATAGAATGCAAAATAAATACAATGGCTCCTGGTGGCAGCAGATGTCACAAGAGCAGGTCCAGATGAATTTGTGACTCGAATCCACTCCAAAACCTTACACCCGTAGCACATAAGAGAAACAGTTTTTTTGGCTGTGAGTGGAAGATTGACATGTCAAAAAGTTACTATGTATATGTGTATATATATATATATATATAAATATATGTATATATACAGTACAGACCAAAAGTTTGGACACCCCTCATTCAAAGAGTTTTCTTTATTTTCATGACTCTAAAAATTGTAGATTCACGTTGAAGACATCAAAACTATGAATGAAAACATGTGGAATGAAATACTTAAAGTGTAAAACAACTGAAAATATGTCTTATATTCTAGGTTCTTCAAAGTAGCCACCTTTTGCTTTGATTACTGCTTTGCACACTCTTGGCATTCTCTTGATGAGCTTCAAGAGGTAGTCACCGGAAATGGTTTTCCAACAGTCTTGAAGGAGTTCCCAGAGATGCTTAGCACTTGTTGGCCCTTTTGCCTTCACTCTACGGTCCAGCTCACCCTATACCATCTCGATTGGGTTCAGGTCTGGTGACTGTGGAGGCCAGATCATCTGGCGTAGCACCACATGACTCTTCTTCTTAGTCAAATAGCCCTTACACAGCCTGGAGGTGTGTTTGTAGTCATTGTCCTGTTGAAAAATAAATGATGGTCCAACTAAACACAAACCGGATGGAATAGCATGCCGCTGCAAGATGCTGTGGTAGCCATGCTGGTTTTGTATGCCTTCAATTTTGAATAAATCCCCAACAGTGTCACCAGCAAAGCACCCCCACACCATCACACCTCCTCCTCCATGCTTCATGGTGGGAACCAGCCATGTAGAGTCCATCCCTTCACCTTTTCTACAAAATTAAAGATGTATGGTGTGCACACGGCCAAAAAAGGAGGTTCAGAGGTGCAAATGTGGGAACTAAAGTCCCGAAACACAGTCAGAGTTACAACACTGCACTCTCAAGAGTAAATAATGAAGACTGAACAAGGCTTGTTCTTTGCAAAATTCGTGTAGTTTTTTTTTTTTATTGAAAATTTGACAGGGGGACGTTTCGGCCCAAAAGAAGGCCTTTCTCACGCCTAGTCACTTCAAATAGGAGATTGACTTTTTTAAAGGGAGGTTCTGCAGGTGCAGGGATACATGTAATAGAGGAAATCCACCAAGATTATGGCTGGTTTGAGCTCACAGGGAACAATTTCTGTTTTGTTACCATTTAAAGGGAATACACGTCCTCGGAGGTGTGTATGGTAATTAGGGAGATATTTCATACGCTGTACCTTGAGCTTGTAGAGAATGGAGAAGCTTGTTTGTAATATAGCGTTAGCTATAAGGTGAAAGGAGTTTCCATCTGTGGCTTGCTCATCGTGAATTCGTGACGCACATCCGGCCTCGTTAGCGACGTCGTTCCGTGTGAAACGCACGAACGACCGTTAACTATCAAAATTACTCACCTTATTGTTGACGCGTCGTTCCTTTCCCAATTATCGTTGCTGTTGCAGGATGCAGGTTGTTCGTCGTCCCTGCAGTAGCACACATCGCTATGTGTGACACTGCAGGAACGAGGAACATCACCGTACCTGCGGCCGCCCGCAATGAGGAAGGAAGGAGGTGGGCGGGATGTTCGTCCCACTCATCTCCGCCCCTCCGCTTCTATTGGGCGGCCGCTTAGTGATGCCGCTGTGACGCCACACGAACTGCCCCGTTAGAAAGGAGGTGGTTCACCGGTCACATCGACGTTGCTAGGCAGGTAAGTACGTGTGACGGGTGTAAGCGATGTTGTGCGCCACGGGCAGCAATTTGCTCGTGATGCACAACTGATGGAGGCGGGTACGTTCGCTAGCGATATCGATAGCAATATCGCTGCGTGTAAAGTGCCCTTTATCCTGTTACTGCCGGTCTGCAGCCTCTGCGGTGTGTATTTTCCTGCAGTCGGATTTACATGCATTGCACTTTGTTGCAGAAACCACTACCCTACCTATTTTATTTTTTTTTTAAAATACAACACATTGGAAAAAAGTGTGAGGCCTTCTTCACACATCTGTCTCTCCGGTATGTGTGACATCCATTTTCACAAATACCGGAGACACGGACACACATAGATCCATTAACATCAATGGGTCTGCGCACACGACCATATTTTCACAAGGACCATGTGTCCGTGTGGAGCACACACGTGTCTGTGTGTTCCACATGGCAACATGTCTGTTTTCTGCCGGCAGCACAGGTATCACACAGACTGCACACTGTGATCCGTGTGAGATCAGTGTGACTCGTACCGGAGAAAAACACAAGTGACGTGAAAATAAAGAATTTTTAAAACTTATTACCAGTGGTGCAGTCTCTGCCTCTGCTGTTGCTTCTGGGCCCGCTCATTATGCCTTATGTATATTCACTGCACTCACCGCGGACCCGGAAGTAACAGCAGCGCGGGGAAACAGCAGTGCCAGGGACAGGTAAGTATACAAGTTCATGCTGTCCATGTGCTATCCAGATGTCACACAGATAGCACAGGGACAGCACACAGAGAACACACACACACATATGCACCTACACCACAGACCATTCATAATGTTTGTGTTTTGCATGGATGTGGAGGCTTAAGCGTCATTCAGTCAAGACAACTCTGCCCGCTTTGTCCTATTCTTTTGGACAGAGAGTAGGTAGCAATGTCGGTGTTAAAAATTTGGTCACTATAAATGATGCAAGGTTGGTGGGCCAGAGCAATTACTATCACACCGAGATGTAAGATCCATCTACACAGCAATTATGGTGAATAAACATTCATGGAAACACTTCCTTCATGATAATAATGTGGTGTAAACAGGCTGCTGATAACCCGATGAACAGGTCAAATGATCTTTGAATTTGCACAAAATCGTCATCGTTCTCAGCAGCACATTGCCCTCGTGCTGCTGAGAACAGTGGCAGCCTATACGCACTGAATGATCTATTAATGATAGTTCAGTGCACATCTGGCTGGTGTAAACCGGATATTAAATAAGCACTTATTGGCATACAAGTAGCTGATTGGTGTTCATTGAGTGCTGCGTGTACGAGTCACAATTCTACATTCAGTATGTCCAATATAATTGTAAAGATCTTACAGTCCTAAATAATAGGATTCGGTGTATTTAGCGGTAGCACCATACTTCTATGTCTTTCTCTTGACTACAATCTTCCCTGTTCCTCCAGACTTTGTATTGTGTACTCGCTGCACTCACTCTCTTTATTGCAGAACGTCACTGACACGCTGACCTTATTAGTTTGTATGTAGTGCTATTTCTGGTGATTGGGTCTGTTGTTTGTGCGATGACTTGTTGATCATAGGAGAACCGTTTGGCTTGTTATTCTTCTTAATTGGCCGCGGAGCCTATGTATCAGCTTCTACCTCGTTCTCATTATTCACCAAATCTTTCTATGCCCTCACTACTTCTCTCCCCTTCCTTTCCTAAAAGCCCCATGTTTCCCCTTTTTTTCCCTTCCTCACTTCTTACGCCCTAGCAGGGACGCAATAATGGACATCTGCTAAATTGTTACGGGAGGTTACACATTGGAAGGAGCTAGTCTGAATTTTTACACAAATAATTAACACTGAAGACGATTTAATATGTTTTTCTTAGAAAATAGATTTTTTTTTTTCATTGAATTGTATTTTGAAAATTTATTTGTTTTGTATTTTTAATATCACTTGAAATGGAGCTGAGAACAATGCTTTAAAGGATATGGACGCCTATGGGGTGGAACTTTTGTTTTTCAGAAATTTGTGTAATTTTTGCAATAGTCTTTTATTACAAATGTTGTGTTTGGCTTTGGCAACCTCTGTGGATCACAATACATAGACTGCGAAACGCGTTGGCAGTGACTATGAGCTCCATCTGTCAGCTCCACTGGTAACCCTTACCTCGCTTCTCCTGAACAATCTTTTAAGTTTATTAACAAATCAAAATTCGACCTTCAATTGGGCATGAAGATTTTTCAGTGGTAAGACGAGCTCGCTAATGGATTCACTGTTACCGTATTCTGCAATCTGCTACGTATTGTGATACATAGAGAATGTAAGAGCTGAATGGTCCAACATTTTTTGCCCCCAAAGGTGTCCATATTGATTAATATAGACCATCACTACAGTAATGTATTGATTTCACACAAGTCGATGCTTTATCCTAGCTTTTTATAGCATAATGGACCTTTCTAGCTTTTAAGAAGGTAAATGTTATGTGCACTGGTGTATTTGGTCCAACTAACATCAGCATATAGCTGGCAATAGCCGATACTACTTACTATTTGCGTCTCTGCCTATGGGTTATAGCATGATTCCAGAGCCTGATATTGTCCCTTTCCTTGTCTTTCCTACCCAGAATTCCCTTTCACCCCGACTCCTACAGGACAGACGTTCAGCAGCGACTCCTCCATGTTCTCAGCAACAATCATTGGAGGGGCGGTAGGCGGAGCGGTTCTAGTTCTAGCTGTTTCAATTGTCTTGTTTGTGCTGCTTCGAAGAAGACATCACACCTTCAAGGGGGACTACAACACTAAGAAGCACGTGTATGGGAATGGCTACAGTAAGGCTGGTGTGGCACAGCACCCTCCGATGGCACAGAGTTTACAATACCCTGAGGATTCTGATGATGAAAAGAAACCAGGCCCGGTGGGAAGCATTAGCTATGAAGAGGAAGAAGATGATGATGGTATTGACGGGCATAAATTGAGCACAAAGTATGATGATGAATCCAAGCGCCCGTATTTCACAGTGGAAGAGGGAGATCGTTGTGGTTATGGTGAGGACAGAACTCTAGGTTTTGAATATGAGCCCGAAGATCTCCCTGATAATCTTGTGCCCCAAAATGATGGTTCCTTCATCTCAAAGAAGGAGTGGTACGTGTGAGAGTGGTGTACCGGATAAACTGACATATGTGGCTGGACACATGCACATGCCCTGGCCTTAAGATGGGGGAAATGTCTAAGGCTGTCGGGAGCAATGATTACGTGATCAGAGCATTGTCTTGTTTCTTGATATATAACTATAAAGTCTTTTTTTATGCGTCACAACTACAGGTCTTTGTGACCTGGAAAAAAAAAGAACCCCCTACCTAACCATTATACATTCAGCCTCATGTAACGCTGTCGTAAGATGACGTAAACCTTACAAACAGGGTCACTGTCTCATCGTGTTTCAGTCCATTGTCATCAGGTGACACACAGACACCGCATGCTTTTTTTTTTTTTACACAGTAGATGTTGTGCTGAATGCACAATTACTTGATGTCGCCATTAATAAGAAACCATGACTTAATTCTGTCACTGATGCTGATGTGCATAGCATACTACTGAAAGGCGAGAAAAGAAGAGTCCTAGTATTCAGACCACATGGAAACTGCTTCAGTTACATAAAGACCTTCCCTAACCAACAATTGTATGTATACGTAAAATATGCAACCTGGATATGGGTTCACGGCCCTCTCCTGTTAAGTACATTGCATCCTGCCATTCATTGCTGTAAACACTGGAATCTACTGCTGGGTTCTTTGTAGACTTTTTGTTTGATTGTTTTATTATTTGTCTACTGTTGGGAGTTGTTTTTTTGTTTTTTTATTTTTTACTTTATTTTAGGTACAGGCTGCTATGCCGCCACAGATACAATCCTCTTTTGCAGTGTGATCATATCTAAAAAGAATGTGTGGTCCTAGAGGCTTGTGACAATTTTGTGTATTTTTATTTCTGTCTGGACAGATCACAGTGGACATTTCTGACCAAAACTCCTGTACTGACATACTGGGGTGGAAGCGTGTTATTGCACCCCGTCCTCCAAGTTTCCACCCAAAAAACACATCATCTATAAAACTGCCAAAGTGGTCCACACAATCGTGCACTGCTGTTATCTGCTGCTCTGTGGTTACGAATGACTGAATTCTGAAAGAGATGAACATTTTTGTGTTCCTGACTAGTAATGCAATTGTGTATTATAATGCAATGTTAGTTTCTATATTTTGGCGGTACGTTAAGAAATGTGCGTAAGTATGATGTCAAGCGAATGTGGGTCGGCCGGCTTATTATTTACACATAACAACATTAATACAACATTTTCATATTGTTAATCATCACATTGTGGATACCAATAATTCATAAAAACCTGAATTATCATCTGTGTCGTATTGTTTTACCTGCGTAGCTTCAGGAAATGGGAAACTGAGATTACATGGATGGGTTTGAGGGAATATTTTAAAATTATTTTTGTAGAAGAAGGCAATAAAGCTTTATCGTAAGTGTATGAGGCCGGATGTATGTGGCCATACTATTGCTCGGTACAGTCTTAGAGCTGCTTACATGCAATCACTTACTGTACCTTCATATGGCTCAAATTTCATGCTTAGATTTTTTGGTCAGGTTTTGGATTCACCTGACCCCCATAAATGCAGCAGTTTGCTTGTGGTATGCTGTAGTGCAGAGGTATACTCCTCCAGAACTGCTTGTGGAGGATAATATCCCCTTGTATGGTGCCATATGGCACCACAAAAAGACTGTTAGAGAGGCATATGGCCCTCGGGGATATATATATATATATATATATATATATATATATATATATATATATATATATATATATATATATATATATATATATATATATATATATATATATATACATATACAATGTCCAGCAATAACGTGAGCAATCCAGGATGCTGTTAAAAACGTTTTTCTTTCTTTTTATTCATAAATCCTATAAAATACAGTGGTCCAAGTAGTTAAAAACAGCATTATCGCAGGAAAGTAGCGCAGATAGGACAATAGCAGTCTAACTACTACTACTGTATTTCATTGGATTTATGAATAAAAAGAAAGAAAAACTTTTTTAACAGCATCCTGGACTGCTCACGTTATTGCTGGACATTGCTCTGTCGTTGTGTGTGTGTATATGTATATATGTGTGTAATAAATAAATATATATATATATATATATATATATATATATATATATATATATATATATATATATATATATATATATATATATATATATATATATATATATATATATAATACACACACACCAAAACCACAATATTTATATGGATGGCCCTTTTGCATAAATCTCTATAAATACACCAAAAAAACGTATGCAAGCCAAATTGTATGACTCAATATTAACATCTTTATTAATCGTTACAATACATAAAACCTGAATGGATCAACCCAGGTGACTGATGGAATTGATATGGGGAGCCTGGTACCCCATATTAGTTCCCCCAAGGTATATAATATCATATATTCACATGTGTGAAGGGATTATATGCATCTACATAAAGCAATTACCAATGGTCCAAATAAGTAGTGGTGCAACTGCCTCCCACAGACACACTAACGCGCTTTTCGCAATTACCGTGCTTCGTGCAGGAGCGATCGCAACTACTGTGCTTCGTTCAGGAGCTATAGCTATATCTGAACAAAAAAGGAGAACAAAGTAATTATGTGCTTAAGTTATACTTTCTATGTTGAATGGCTATTTTTTCTTATAATGATGCACATGATGGATTTTCGTTGTCTAAGTTGCTATATCTGTAGAAAAAAAACATTTTACATCGTATACATTGATCTATTGGAGCTAAGCAAAATTTACATTATGATCAAAATGTAGAAGCTCACTGCCGCATCACGGCCAACCTCTTAGTGGGTCCCTAACTTGTCAGCCATAGTGCTGTGCGGCGACCACCTCCATAGCAGCAAGAAGGGTGATGTAGGTGTCCCACATCACCCTTACAGCAGTGCAAAGCACCCATGACTCCAGGCCACACCGCCGCACAGCAACATTGGCCACCACGCCGCTCCAACACCAAATAAAAGGAGCACAGAACTCGCCTACCAAACATTCTCAACAAAAACTGAGAGCAAAATAGGCAGTAACCCTTTTTGTGGTCTTCTGTTTTGTGTTCAGTTTTGTAAAAATTTGGCTTAGCCACAATACATCAATGTATAAGACCTGGATGACGGTCCTTCTTTTATTCGCTACCACTATAGCACATACCGTATGCAAGATAGAATATTGGGTCAATTTTACCTTGTGTGATAAGATTTCGACTTGTGTGCCTCACACCAATCTCAAAACTAATATATAAATATATATTTAACATTATACACAATTGAAAATGATGACCTTCCTATGTGTGTCCGTATGCTTTGATTCTAAAAATGACTGTGTTTGTTAACACCCAATGACCAGGGACTGTTTTTTTGAGATGTCAGAATCGTATGGGACAAGCAATCAGTCACCATAATTATAAAATGTGTACACTGATGAGCTGACGGCTGTAACCACAGATTAGTGCAAATACCCACAGGGACGTATAGAGGAGATTATTTTTTCTGTTCAGTAAAGCAATTCCAAACCACAACTTTTGTCAGGATAAAACCATACACATCAGATTCTTCTGGGACTGACTCATTCTTTTGTCGTCGATATTTTGGACCTTCTATGCGGGGGCAACATGGCAACTGTGTGACACATCACGAAGCCAGAGGTCGCTGTATGCCGCTGCTACATGGCAGTATAATGCAAGTGAACAAAAGTTGCAAAAAAATCTGTTTCTGACTTTTTGCTATTTGCTTCTGCTAACGGTACCATTTGGGTCAAAATGTGAACCCACTCACTTGCATTATGCTGCAATGTAACAAACATAGGGAAGCCTCCCATTAAGTTTTTTTATTTACTAAACCTGTGCATATGTGCATGTAGTGTAGTGTTAGTGTATTAATATATTCACCCACCACCGTCCTCTCTGGGATCCAGCGCTGTTCTGCTCCTCTTCACAGTGACGTCACTGCTCTTCAGACTCTCCAGTCATTCTGCACTCTGCCTGACCTTGAAAACTCTTTTACAATGTGACCCTATGGAACTTCAGCACAAGGCTCTATAGACTAAAGGCCACTTCACACATAACGAGATCGTAAACGAGATCGTTACTACGTCACAGTTTCTGTGACGCAAGAACGACTTCAATTGCGATCTCGTCACGTTTGACACGTACCAACGATTCACCCCCTGCTGCGAAATCGCTGATCGATGCCGAACAGCTTGGGCCATTTTTGGCTCGTTGGAGTCCTGCTGGGCTGCATGAATCTGTATGTTTGACACCCTATTAACGATTTCGTTGACGACCTAGATGAGATGCACGAAGGCGTGTTGTTGCGTCCCCGTTTCTGCGCCCCTCTCTGCACCGATTGGTTAGCTCCAGGTGCAGGTGCGGCTTCGATCCGAAAAACACACCAACAAAGGTACAATGGACGAAGGAATCAGGGTGGAGACGCAGGTTCTATCTCAAAGCAAAGCGCAAAAGAAGTGACAAAGGGTGACGCGATCCAAAATTTAACCGCTAGATACGCCCCCTGCATGCCCAATCAGAACGCAGTATTGGCCGCCAATGAAAGCGGAGGGGGGTATGGAAAAGGCGACGCAAATGCACGCCTACGTGACTCACTGCATTTTACTACGCACCTAATGGGATTGGAATCGTTAACATAGTTGCTGTGTGACAGGGTCCCAGCGATTTGAAAGATCGTTATACGGGACGCATGCTCGTTCATAAACTCGTTATGTGTGACACCCAACATGCGATTTCAACAACGACTCATAAACGATCCAGAAAGTGTGACGTAGTAGCGATCTCGTTCACGATCTCGTTATGTGTGACTGGACCTTTACATTGTAAAAGAGACATTTGCCTCACGTATAGACCATAAAGTGAGCCAGACAGTCTAAATGGCGATGACATCACTGGTCACCGAGAAGAGGAGCAGAACAGTACTGGATCACAAAAAAAGAATGGTATTTGGTGAGTATATTAAAGGGAAGCTGTCACCAGATTTTGCTCTTATAATTTGCAGCCACCACCAGTGAGCTCTTACATACAGCATTCTAAAATACTGTATATAAGAGCCCAGGCTGCTCTGTAGAACATAAAAAAACACTTTTATTATACTCACCTAAGGGATGGTCCAGTCCGATGGATGTCGCTGGTCTCTGGTCCGGTGCATCCTCTCTGAACCATCCGCCGTCCTCCCTCTACCCAGCCCAGTGTGGATGACGTTTACTACGGTCTCCTCACAGGCCGGCATTGCAGTCCTGCGCAGGCGCACTTTGATCTGTACTACACTGCTGAAGGCAGATCAAAGTATTGTAGTGCGCATGCGCGGACGGTCTTTGACCTTTCCTCTCACCTGCGCATTACAGTACTTTGATCTGCCTTTCTCAGGGAAGATCAAAGTGTGCCTGCGCATGACCTCAATGTCTGCATCTGTGGATGACGTAGGACAGGTCAGCCACACTGGGCTGGGTAGAAGGAGGATGGCGATCGCCAAAGAGAGGAGGCACTGGACCAGAGAGCAGCAACACCCATCGGACCAAACCGCCCTTTAGGTGAGTATAATAAAGGTATTTTTTACATTCTACAGAGCAGCCTGGGTTGTTATATACAGTATTCTGGAATGCTGTATATAAAGGGTCACTGGTGGTGACTGCAGCTCATAGGAAAAAAACCTGGTGACAGGTTCTTTATAATACTCTCTTTCTGTTATCTGTGTATAAAGTTTATTAATTGATGAAATAGTGAACTTTAAAACATGATTTGAGTCTCCGTTACCATTTTAAGTCACATTCTTCCTCTCAGTGGAGAGACAGGACTGTATTTACTGCTAGAGAAGTCCACCTAGATCTGATAATGTCCCTAGAGACAGGGAGCTTTGATACAAGACATTTACTGGTGTGAACTGGTGCTAATGAGGTCCGATCTTCAGCCAAAACTGCTCAATTCCCTGATAACAGGCAGATGTATTAAAAAGGGTCAGAAAGTGAAGATTACAATATATCAGAAAGCAACTTATGGTCTTATTACAAAACTCTTTTATCCCCCAGCTTTTTTCCAAGAAACTAGGGTCAGGTGTCCAATACACTGAGTAAAAAGATTTAATTTATTCCTTATGATCGTTCTTATAAGGAGATTAACAGTGACATATTAGCAGGATTTAAGCCCCCTAAACCATTCAGAACAGTTATACACAAAGGTAATAAAATTACTTTGAAAACAGCACACACTCTAATCTAACAGCTTGTAAGGAGTCCGGGGGGCGGAGCCTCAGCTCTGAAGAGTCACAGTGCATGATCCTCCCACTAGCGGGATCAATGTCCCACAGCCAGGGTACGTCTCCACAAGTTATCTCCAGCAGTACCCGAGACAAGCACGCGGCAAAGGCAAAGCTGAATATATACAGCACATATCATTGTTAATTTTGGCAGGAAAAAAATATATTTGAAAATTAAGGAAATTGGGTAAAATAATTTTGTTGGCAACCACAGAAAGAACATAGTCTCTATCATATATGAACATAGTGAAAACAATGCAGCACCTGCCCACTGAGACTTTATACCTGCATGATACGCACATACATACATATCCAGGATTACTGCAGGCACGTCTCTGGATGTGAGACAACGACCATCTACCGTCCGATATTCTTACCATAACCTTATTCAAGCTAAAAGGGATCCTACATCGCTCATTCTGCACGAACCAAAGACAGAATGACTCAGACTGACTGCTGCATTAGAAACATACAGTATACCAGCAAAGTGAGTACACCCTCATATTTTTGTCAATATTTTATATCTTTTCATGGGACAACATTGCAGATGACACTTTGATACAATGTAAAGCAGGCAGTGTACAGCTTGTATAACAGGGTAACTGTGGTGTGTTCTCTAACTCAACACATAGCTATTAATTTCTAAACCCCTGGCAACAAAAGTGAGTACACCCTAAGTGACAATAACCAAATTGTGCCCAAACTGTGACTATTTTGTATGGCCACCATTATTTTGAAGCACTGCCTTAACTCTTGGGCATGGAGTTCATTTGAGCTTCACTGGATCCTCTTCATCCTCTATGATGACATCCCTGGGCTGGTGGATGTTTGAGACCTTGCACTTCTCCACCTTCTATTTGAGGAGGCCCCACAGTTGCTCAATAGGGTTTAGGTCTGCAGACACTTGGCCAGTCCAGCACCGCTACCCTCAGTTTCTTTAGCAAGGCAGTGGTCGTCTTCGAGATGTTTGGGGTTGTTACAATGCTGGAATATAAATGGAGAGGATCAAGCTCTGCTTCAGTGTGTCATAGTACATGTTGGCATTCATGGTTTCCTCAATGACCTGTAGCCCCCACAGCCGACAACAGTCATGCAGCCCCAAACCATGACAATCCCACCACCATGCCTGACTGTAGGCAGGACACACTTGTTTTTGTACTCCTCACCTGGTTGCCACCAAAAACTTGACATAATCTGAGCCAAATAAATTTATCTTGGTCTCATCAGAGCACAGGACATGGTTCCAGTAATCCATGTCCTTAGTCTGCTTGTCTTCAGCAAAGTGTTTGCGTGCATTCTTGTGCATTATCTTCAGAAGAGGCTTTTAATTTGAAGCAGTATGCGGTGTATGGACTAAGCACTGACATGCTGACTCCCCACCCTTGTAACCTCTGCATCAATGTTGGCAGCACTTACGTTATTGTGAAAAGACAACCTCTGGATATGACGTTGAGCACGTGAACTCAACTTCTTTGGTCTACCATAGCACAGCTTGTTCTGAGTGGAACTGTATGGTCTTGGCCACCATGCTGCATCTCTGTTTCAGGTTCTTGACAATATTCTTATAATCTAGGACACCTTTATGGAGAGCAACAATGCATTTTCAGGTCCTCAGAGAATTCTTTGTCATGAGGAGCCATGTTGAACATCCAGTGACAACAATTAGAAAATGTGTGAGTGATAACACCAAATGTAACACACCTGCTCCCCATTTACACCTGAGACCTTGTAACACTAATGAGTCACATGATACTGGGGAGGGACAATGGCTAATTGGTCACAATCTGGCCCTTTTCACTAGGGGTATTCTTGGGATGTACTCTTCAGTGTTGTTCCCTGAAAATATATAATGAAAATATTTACAAAAATGTGAGAGATGTTCTCACTTTTGGGGTATACTGTGTATGTTTCATATTTATAGCTGCAAAGTTTCAGAAAAACATATACCCACCACTGCTTCTGGAGATATATGAGGGTCCCAGAAGCAGGACCAGCATCTAGTAGACATTTATGTCTCTTGTCCATAAATAACCCCTTAGGTGTACTTTACACGCTGCGACATCGCTAGCATCGGCTAGCGATGTCCAGCGTGATAGCACCCGCCCCCATCGTACATGCGATTTGTGGTGATTGCTGCCGTAGCGAACATTATCGCTACGGCAGCGTCACACGCACATACCTGCTCGGCGACATCTCTGTGACCGCCGAACAATCCCTCCTTCAAGGGGGAGCTGTGTTGGCGTCACAGCGACGTCACCGCGACTTTACTAATCGGCCGGCCAATAGAAGTGGAGGGGCGGAGATGAGCGGAACATAACATCCCGCCCACCTTCTCCCTTCCGCATTGCCGTGGGGACGCAGGTAAGGAGATGTTTGTCGCTCCTGCGGGTTTACACACAGCGATGTGTGCTGCTGCAGGAGCGACAAACAACATCATATCTGCGGTCGATCCGACATTATTGAAATGAACGACGATACACAGATCAGCGAGATTGTACGCTTCTGTGCTCGTTCATTTTTCCATCTAGGATTTACACTTTGCAATGGCGCTACCGGCGCCGGATGTGCGTCACTAACGACGTGACCCCGATGATATAGTGGTAGTGATGGTGCAACGTGTAAAGTACCCCTTAGTCTACCCCAACATCTGCCATGTCTGTATACCCCCCTACACTGATCAAGCTGAAAATGGTTGGATGATAGATTTGTTTTTTCTGTAAGAGAATTCTCAATTTAACAAATAATGTAAACATTTGCTCCTTTAATTAAATTTGATGCAACTGTCACTCAATATTTTTTTAATTAGGGTGGCATAATATATGTTTTAGAGATTGCCATAATCTGTACCTTTTAGTTTTTCTTGTTCCTGCATCTTTCACTTGTTTGTTTCATCCTGAGAATCCTGGATTTCTTGGGTTGAATTTCCTATAGCTGGATTAAGGGAAACCGGAAATAAACTGAGCTTCAAAGAACCAATACTCATTATTGAATTGTGGTTGTCAGGTTGATCAGGCAACCTGAAGCACTAGATTTTTTCAGAATTCTCTATAGCAGATTCCTGACATATGTTAGTAAAGTCTCGTTCATCTTTGTCAGGTGGTTGTTGTTAAGGGCAATTTTTCGTTTTCCCTAAAATTGAAGCATCTCTAACATCTGTTTACCTGCTAGGTAATGTATACTGTTATCTTAAAGGGGTTGCAATAAGATAAATGAATGCAGATTATATTGAGATCTTAATAAAATATATTTTTACTAAATAGTATTTTATAGCAAGTCTGAATAAATGTATGAAAGCCGCCGAGTTATTTTGTGGTTTGCACATGTAATCCCTTTGAAGGGAACATTATTAGAGGAAATTACCTATTGTTTAAATCGGGTTTTTATGTTAAATGTGATTTTAAAATATTTTTGTTGATTTTTGGGGTTATTGTTTTTTTAAATTTTCCACCTCAATACCATATTAAAAAATTAAATTCAGAAGTCTTCTTATTTTTACATTAGCCATTGGGTCTAATATTATGCTCATACTCCCTAATCTTTTCATCAGCCACATGGTGCAGTAGATTGGATTTGATTCTATTCTCTTGTGTACAAGTATCTTCTGCTCATACTGTGATCTGGGTAAAGTTCACTGTGAAGAAGGAGGCGAGTTGTAACATCACTTATTGTGATCCTGTGTCCTCTATATAAAGGAGCACTGCTATCTTTCATTGTAATCCTGCCTGTGAGGATAATGAGACTGCTGAAAAGGATTTTTTTGAAAAACAGAAATTAACATAACCCAAAATGTAAGCAATAGGTAATTTTCTGAAGACATTTCTTTTAATGTTACGCATCTATAAGCAAAAGTGAAATGAAATCTACAAAGTAATATTACAGGGAACCTGTCAGCAGTTTTTGCTATGTAAACAGAAGCCAGTATGCTGCAAGGGATAACACACAAAGTTCAGGGATGCCTGTGTTGTCACAGTCGATCTTTTGTTTATTTGCCATATTTGTTTTCTCAGATGTACCCGTATTACTGTGGCTAGGTGGCTCCTGCCATGTTGTCCATCTCTGATTGACACCTCACATTCTATGTACAGGGTGGGCCATAAGTATGGATACACCCTGATAAAGAGTAAAGTTGAATTCAAAATGGCGTCTTTGCAGATGGCGTCTTTGCAGATGGCGCCATGGGCGTTTCCCGGCCTCAAATGTTTTGCCTCTTCCATATACTAATATGCCACAAACAGTAAGGTGGTCATATCAGCAACCACTTCCATTTTATCAAGGTGTATCCATACTAATGGCCCACCCAGGGTGTATCCATACTAATGGCCCACCCAGGGTGTATCCATACTAATGGCCCACCCAGGGTGTATCCATACTAATGGCCCACCCAGGGTGTATCCATACTAATGGTCCACCCAGGGTGTATCCATACTTATGGCCTACCCTGTACAATCCTTATAGAGAGCCTGGTGTGGGCAGGGACAGCTCTCTGGCCTCTGCTACATGCCTAAAGCTAACAATGCACATTGTGTCAGAATAGCTGCAGTAATCGAAGTAATACATCATTGGATTCAGAATCTCTTTGCCCTCATCATGCTGCTCTCAGATGAGGGGCAAAAAACCTGCTGACAGATTCTCTTTACATGTGCTATTTTTCATACTTTTAAATGTGAAATTTCTGTTTATGTATTAGTAACAAGCACAAGTAAATATGAACCTATTGAGGGTATGGTCTGAGCTATTTAAGAGAATCAAGGTTTCTTCCCCAATTTTTTTTATTTCCTGCTTTGCTGTGTATAAGGCACTGCGCGCACACTGGACTGTACATATGAATGCGCGGATGTTTCCTGTGGACAGACTGTCAAATTTAGCATTGTAAGTTCCATATTGATTTTTCCATGTTCCCTCATCATGAGGTGATGAGACACATTAAGGCCAGATCTCCTGGGCTGATGAGGTTAACTGCAGCATACGCCTGGTGCCTTTAAATGAGACTGTCACTAGAAGTATCACAGGAAGCTCACATCGCCAGAGGAGGGGTTCATAGGTTTTCTCATTAACCTAATCTGTAGCTACACAGCAAGACCCAAGATAATGAAATCTGATCGTTTTTCATGTAACACACAGCGACAACGACAACGACGTCGCTGCTACGTCACCATTTTCTGTGACGTTGCAGCGACGTCCCGTCGCTGTCGCTGTGTGTGACATTCAGCAACGACCTGGCCCCTGCTGTGAGGTCGCCGGTCGTTGCTGAATGTCCAGCTTCATTTTTTGGTCGTCACTCTCCCGCTGTGACACACACATCGCTGTGTGTGACAGCGAGAGAGCGACGAAATGAAGCGAGCAGGAGCCGGCACTGGCAGCTGCGGTAAGCTGTAACCAGCGTAAACATCGGGTAACCAAGGGAAGACCTTTCCCTGGTTACCCGATGTTTACGCTGGTTACCAGCCTCCGCTCTTGCTGCCAGTGCCGGCTCCTGCTCTGTGCACATGTGGCTGCAGTATGCATCGGGTAATTAACCCGATGTATACTGTAGCAAGGAGAGCAAGGAGCCAGCGCTAAGCAGTGCGCGCGGCTCCCTGCTCTCTGCACTGTGACATGTAGCTGCAGCACACATCGGGATAATTAACCCGATGTGTGCTGCAGGAGAGCAAGGAGCCAGCGCTAAGCACGGCTCCCTGCTCTCTGAACATGTAGCACAGCGACGTTATGATCGCTGCTGCGTCTGCTGTGTTTGACAGCTAAGCAGCGATCATAACAGCGACTTACAAGGTCGCTGTTACGTCACCGAAAATGGTGACGTAACAGCGACGTCGTTGTCGCTGTCGTTTAGTGTGAACCCAGCTTCAGGTGCTACATATAGTAAATTCCAAACACCTTGCTAAAATCCAATCACTTCCTACAGATTACTTTACTCTCAATATTGACATAATTAAGCGCCGTTATTTTGCACTTAAGAAAATATGGGATATTGGTCCAACTGACTGTGAAATAAAACTGCTCGTCTACTTTTAAGTAGGGGGGGTTTCCAAACATATCTGTTGATTGGCAAAAGCTCCAATGTCTGCAACAAATTTCCACATTTTGTGCCAGAGATAAATGCTAAAATTGTCTATTTGCAGCCACCACTAGAGGGAGCTCATGAGCCTTCAGCAGTTATGTACTAAGCTCCACAGCTCCCCTAGTGGCAGCTGCAGGCAGCACAGATGTATCTCCTGAGTGACTCTGCACAGGGAACGGGTTACTAGATTTTAATTTATTTAAATGAATCCAGAGAGAGAGAAAATTACCGAGTGATATAAACTTGAGAATCATTGAAATGTAGTCTGGCTGCCGCATGCTGCTAGGAACTTTTATTAAGAAATAAATCAAGTGACTCAAGATATTGAACCTATTTCCATTTTATGTCTGGTTCCAGATATTTCACAGTTCGGGAACATCCCAACCTCCTCTATTCACGGTTTATTTAGATTCAAGAATTTTATTATCAAAATGTTAGCGGAGTTAGCAACTATTTTTATCTTTAAAAGATTTTGTTTAGGAAATAGTAATTAAAAAATAATAAAAATGAAACATTCACACCTGATACTTATGGTTTTTAGTGGTATCTTGTTAATTTCCTGCAGGTGATCACAAGTATCTACATGACCGCTGCAGCCAATGATTGACTGCAGCGGTCATGTGAATAGGTGGCATGTGATCACCTACAAGTAAGTTGCCAGAGAAAATTGGAGACCCCCAGACTGGCAGGACTGGAATGGTAGGGGCTTTATAGATTATATCTTTCACAGTCCCCTTAATTTACAGAAAATAAATAATATATTTATATCATTCTTGCCCACCTTATAAAACTTTCTAACAGGGGATGATGGGCTGCAGCATGTGACGCCTGCCACAAATGTTTTTTTGTTGGTTTTTTTTTGCATAATCATGCCCCCTTTCTGACAGTCCTGTTACCACCCTCAAAGAAAAGCTATCATCTGATAAAATCAGGTTGTTTTTTTTTTTAATTTTGGATTTTTTTTTTGTTTTGTTTACATATTATAATCTGTATGAAGCATGAAAAAATGGAAATCTTGCAATTTTCACTCTGGGCACTAAAGCTTTTTTTGGATTCATATTTTCTTGTTTCAGGAAACAACACATGTACATAGCTACATTGGTCAGACTCATAACTATATCATTTGGTCAGGCTCACAGCTATATATTTTGTAATGAAAGTGTCTAATGAACATGTGCAGAGGTCATTGTGACTGAAGGAGGTAGAGGTGGCGCTGTGACATCGCCTATTCTGATTGGTGGATTTGGCATAATCAGTTGTGTATAGAGATCGGTGATTGTAATCCTGTCTGTGAAAAGAAAACTCCTGATTATTCTTTTTGAAAACAGTTTTTTTGGATTCATATTTTCTTGTTTCAGGAAGCAACACATGCGCATAGCTACTGTCACGGTTTCGATGCACGGAGCATCTTGTGTTATGTTCTGCCATGCTCTCCTGCAGAGCCAGTACTTGTCATTCCATCATGCAGAGCTTTTTGCAGGTTTGGCTGCTCTGCTGTTTGTCTTGAACACCTATGAACGGGTTGTCTCTCGGCTCTGGGTTTTACGCTGGACCTCTGAGGTTCCTACACAGATGCTCCTCGTTCCTGGTGATTGCTCTGCTTCCTTAGGGAGCATGCATACCTGGAATGTCGTAGTTATACTTCCTGGTTACTATAGTGCTCTTGGCTCCCGTAGTGTTTAGTGTTGTGATCTTGGTTCTCGACTCTGGACTGTTGTTGACTATTCTCTGCCTGTCTCCCTGTTTTTGTCATTACCTCCTGGCTTCTGACCTCAGGCCTCCTCCTGACCACATCCCGCCTGCTCCCAGTAGCCTGTACATACTCTTCTGGAATCCTGACCCTTGGCTTGTATCTTGACCTAGTCTCTGTCTGCTCCCAGTGTCCTGTTGTTACCTCCTGGCTTCTGACCTCGGCTTGTCTGACTACCTCTCCATTCACTGCACGTAAGTAGTGTCTAGCGCCACCTAGTGACAGACATCACAGCTACATTGATCAGACCCACAACTATATCTTTTGTAATGAAGGTGTCTAATGGGAGTGTACAGAGGTCATTGTGACTGGAGGGGGAGGAGTTGAAGCTGTGGCATCGCCTATTCTGATTGGTGGATCTGATGTTATCAGCTGTGTATAGAGATGTTACCTGTAATTGTAATTCTGTCTGTGATGATAAGAAAACTCCTGACCATTCTTCTATAAAGCAGTGAAATTAAGAATTTAAATCCCCAAGAGTCTAGTGTGAAAATTGCAAGATTACTAGTTTTTGTATTCTTTTTTAATAGGGATTGTAATATGAAGAAATAAACATTTTTTTGAGAATAGATGTAACACACAACCCTGATTTCCTGATGATGGCGCCCCTGTGCATGTGGCTGTGAGTGCCAGGTTTGGGGAGTATTGGTTTTTTGCATGTTTCAGCAGATCCTATGAATTTTAAGTACTAAAGGAATAGGGGAAGTCGCCCCTTTTTTTTGGGGGGGGGGCTCCTCACATTCCGGCAGCGTTGGTGAGTGTAATCTACATTTGCAGACACGTGAAATGATGATAACGGTTTCCGTTCTGGTGGTGATTGGATCCAGCTCTGATGGAGGTGGTGTTATCTCTCGGGGGGTCACGTAATTTTTGAGGGATTCTGAGTCGTGATTTCATCAGCATTCATTACAGTATTTCTGCAAAAAAAATGTTTCATTCATTGTAAATTGCTTGTCGGCCACTCCGGCGTCTCCAGCCCATTTGTCGCCATGCACATGTATAATTCAGAGAATATTTGCCCATTTCCTCAGTATGTTCCAGTTGTATTATCGCCGTGCCCTGCACAATAAACTGCTGGTTATTTCGCCGCGCTCGCCCACAATACTACACCTGTCTCTTCATAATAGCTGCCAGCATCAATACAAAACAAGATATATCAAGTGCATCAGCCTTTGTTTTATCCGTCGGTTCACTGCAATTTTTTTTTTTTATGAAGCCTCACATTTATGATTGTTTGTCTATCGTGTGAATACAAAGGTTTCTAGAACGCTCGGCCAAGCAGAGCCATGAATGTTACAGATGTAGCAGAGCTACGATTGTTGTTTCTTTAAAATACTGAGACATGCAATCCTAAGGAAAAGCATACAGTGTGTCCACTGCCATTAACTGGAGAATGGTGACAGCTATGGGCAAAGAAGTGGTGTCTAGGTATAGTAAAGTAGCCATGCGCTACGCAATGAAACCACCTATAACGCCACCTGGTGGAAAACAACGGAGTTAGCATTTTTATCTTGAAAATGGAACGAGATAGAGAAAAAAAGTGAATTAAAAAATTGTAGGGCATCATCAATTCAATACGAATCGACACCTTGCATACAGAAATGCTATGATATGAAACCCATGACCCCCCAAAACACTGAATTCTGGACACGCATATGGCGCTCATTTAACTTTGATGCTCAAAGTGGCCACCGTCAGCTGCAATGCACATCTGGCCTCTGCACAGCATACTGTATCTTGCTGCACGCTGTGCAATATGGTAGGTGACACGTTTGCACAAGCATCTGTGATACGTCGTCGTAGGTCCTGCAATGTTGGTGGAGGGGATCGCATACACCTGCTGTTTGATGTGACCTCACAGAAAGAAGTTCAATGGGGTCAGGTCAGGTGAGCGAGGAGGCCACTCCACGCAGCCACCATACCCAATGACTTGTAGGAAGGTCTCCATGAGGTATCGCTTCATGTCCGCAGCCTTGTGAGTTTTATACATTCTAATCATAGTATTTCTGTATGCAAGGTGTCGATTCGTATTGAATTGATGATGCCCTACAACTTTGTAATTCTCTTTTTTTCTCTATCTCGTTCTGTTTTCGAGATAAAAATGCTAACTCCGTTGTTTTCCACCAAGTCGTGCTCTAGGTGGTTTCATTGCGTAGCGCGTGGCTACTTTACTATACCTAGACACCACTTCTATGCCTATAGCTGCCGACGTTCTCAAGTTAATGGTGATGGACAGGATATGGGTGGACACACTGTATATAACAAATAGGTATAATCTGATCCGTTGTTGTAAGTAGCAAACTTGGCTCTGCTACATCTGCACACAAATCATTGGGTGTCAGATCCAACATGAGCACGATTACCATATCTTTACGATGTCTGCTTGTCACACCGCCCTGTTTGTATATAGTGATCATTCCATAGCAATGTGTACAGCGAGTCTTACATGTAACATATGCACACGCACATGAGCTGCATCACTGCTACCCTTACATTCCCACCCTCCCCCGTCCTGTTTTTAGGGTGAGGGGAGGACGGAGCTTCTCTCTTGGTGAATTTTGTGCTGTATTTTGTACAGGTACCTTCATTTGATCTCTGTATTTTAGTTTTGCCGTTATTTTTTCTGTAATGTATTCTAGGTTGAGGGTGGGTCTCCCAATGTTGGACTTGGGGAAAGTCAAAGTTTGGTCTTGTAAAAAAAATAAGTGGATAACACAAATGTGATGTACATTTTATAAAATAAAGATTTATAAAATATTCCCGTCTGTATGACCAGGCGACCTCTGTGAAGCTCATTGACCTCTTGTCTCTGCCATTCCTCCATATTAATGTTATCACCACTATTTCAGAGTGTTTGTCAGCTCGGACACTTGAGATCCAGGCCAAGGAGGATGGAGTTGCTGAAGGACCGAATTCCCACTGTACCAAGCATATAGGTGCAGGCACCCGCTGTACCACCATATGCTGCCGCTGTGCACCATGTGTTACTGTACAGTGCTGCTGTGCACCATGTACCACCGTATGTTACTACTGTGCATCATGTGCCACCATATGGTGTTACATGATGCACAGCAGTACTATACGGTGGTATATGGTGCACAGCAGTACTCTATGGTGGTACATGGTGCACAGCAGTACTGTAAGGTGGTACATGATGCATAGTAGTGTGACACCCTGGGCAAGCCAGGGGTCACAGGTCATCACACCACCACACCCTACACCCCAGTTAGGAACATCAAAGCTAACCCAAAATCCTTGTTGCCTTCCTCCAGGGGCTGATGTTCACACCAGGGGGTGGGCCAGGCGGTTGGCTCTGCCCACCGAGGAGTTCACAGCCCTGGAGGCAGGAAGTACCAGGCAGATTAGCTCAGGGAGAGCTTGAGTAAAGAGTTAAGCTAGGGAAGTGAAGGAGTAAACAGCTAAGATGAGTTAAGGAAGTGGAAGTAGAAGGAAGTGAAGTGGTAGAGGAGCAAAGGAGAAAACTGGAGAAAAGGAGTAAAAGTGAGAGTAGAAAAGCCTGAAGTTGGTCCAGCTGTGTGCAGGACAGAGTCAGCAAGGTCAGCAACGGCGGTGATTGTCCGGAAGGGTGACCGTTTGGAAGTTCCTGGAAGGACCGCGGACGGGTGGTGGCCTGGCGGTCTGGAGCAGTGTACAAAGGACAGTCAGCACCAGGGCAGGGGCCTCTCGGATCCCGGCAAGGCTAGGAGTCGCCATAATTTGCCAAATCCGTCAGTGAAGGGGACGTCGATCCCCCAACAACCAAGTCCCGATTGAAGGCAACAGCCCAACCATTACAGTAGAGACACCGCCACCGCCAGGGCACCAGTTTCTAAGGGCCAGCGCCTGCGGGCAAAGAGTAGAGCTCCTCCGGTCCAGCTTGAAGCCGGGGAGCGGGTTACCGGTGGGAACCCATCGAGACCATCAACAACATTAGGTGAAGGAAAAGGGACATCACCGTCACCTACTGGGGAAAGCAAGTGCAGCCGTCCGTGGGAACCGTCTTTCCAGCCGTGTGTTTTACCGAGAACTGTGTCAACGTCTCAGGCTGAGTGAGTACCACAGTGCCGCAAGGCACAGCGCTGCCCCCGCGTCCCTGCGCCCACCAAGCCCTGCATCTCCCACCTCATCACTGGGCCCCGGGATCACCAACCCCTACCCACGGAGGGGCAACACAACAACTTGCTGCTTCACACCATCACTCCCGGGATCCCCACACCGAGCAGCGGTGGTGCTAACAAATCACCACAACCGTGGGTGGCGTCACGGACAATAGACAATATCCCAACAACCCAATCCCCCTTTCACTCACGGGCGAGGAGCGCCGCTCGAGAACCCCCGGGATCCGGCCCACCGCTCGAGCCACCACTGAGCAGCAGCAGCCGGAAACGAGCAGAGGGGTGAGCGCAGTGCTGACACCCTCCTCCCCGCCCGCGACAGTAGTACCATACGGTGGTACACAGTGCACAGCAGCACCGTGCAGTGGAATGATGTGCACAGCAGTACCATATAGTAGCACATGGTGCACAGCAGTACGGTACGGTGGCACATATGCACAGCAGTACTGTATGGTGGCACATGGTGCACAGCAGTACTGTACGTACCACCATACAGTACCACTGTGCACCATGTACTACCATACAGTACTGCTGTGCATCATGTGCCACCGTACGGTACTGCTGTGCACCATATACCACCATACAGTACTGCTGTGCATCATGTGCCACCATACAGTACTGCTGTGCATCATGTGCCACCATACAGTACTGCTGTGCATCATGTGCCACCGTACGGTACTGCTGTGCATCATGTGCCACCATACAGTACTGCTGTGCACCATGTGCCACTGGATAATACTGCAGTGCACCGTGTGCCACCATACAGTACTGCAGTGCACTGTGTGCCATCTGTACAGTGCCGCTGTGCACCATATACCACCATATACCGTAGTACTGCTATGCACCGGGTGCCATCTGTACAGTGCCGCTGTCCACCATATACCACCACACGGTGCTGCTGTGCACTATGTACCACTGGACGGTGCCGCTGTGCACCGTGTGTCATTGTTTGGGGCCGCTGTGAATTGTGTGCCTCCGTACAGTGCCGATGTGCACCAATGCATTACACAAGCCACTTTCCCTAATAAACAATGATTATTTTCTGTTGGATTTTATGCATTGGAAAACAAGTCTATTTTCCTTTGTACCAAATCCGAGGCACATGGAGGAATAGTTTAGGTACATACATTCTATGTGTGCCTTTTTGTTTTTCCAAGTTGTAATTTCTACTTATGAATAAACCTCCCCCCCATACATATTACACTAATGTCGGCCTCACCCGCTGATATCGACCTGTTCAGCCGACTTTCTATAATAAATACCCCGGCCAATTGATCATTGTACATAGGTGATTTCCTATTTTGTTCTCCCGGATATAAGTCACTGTCAGAGATGTCTGTCAGCGGCTTTCTCATAGAGAACTCAGAAGTCAGCCAATCGAGTGCTCCCGAGTATGAGAGACGGCCAAGATGGCTGCCGGCTGAAAAAGCAGCCGATAGTCATCTAATGTGTATAGAGGACTTAATAGCCTTGCTTAAAGGTGGCACATTATAGGGTCACAAAGCCTAAAAATGAACAGGGTGAAAATAAAGTCAAATTGTCTCCATAAAGTAACAGAAGAGCCGTACACCACAAAGATAGAAGACGCCAAAGAATTAGAGAATGGTTATATAGTCATTTATGTGTTTCTGGAGCTCAGATTAGTGTATAACATGAAAAAGAGTGAGCAATTAATAAGATCTGTGGGAGAGGAGAGTGAAGCAATGCTACTGAAAAGCAGAAACATACGTATCAAAGAATAACAGAAAAATACTAATAGACAAGGAAATGTCTGTCCGAATAACTAATCCAGCATGTCCTGATAGGAGTGTTATACATATACAGTGCTGGCCAAAAGTATTGGCACCCCTGCAATTCTGTCAGATAATACTCAGTTTCTTCTTGAAAATGATTGCAATCACAAATTCTTTGGTATTATTATCTTCATTTATTTTGCTTGCAATGAAAAAACACAAAAGAGAATGAAACAAAAATCAAATCAATCATTGATCAAAACTCCAAAAATGGGCCAGACAAAAGTATTGGCACCCTTAGCCTAATACTTGGTTGCACAACCTTTAGCCAAAATAACTGTGAACAACCGCTTCCGGTAACCATCAATGAGTTTCTTACAATGCTCTGCTGGAATTTTAGACCATTCTTCTTTGGCAAACTGCTCCAGGTCACTGAGATCTGAAGGGTGCCTTCTCCAAACTGCCATTTTGAGATCTCTCCACAGGTGTTCTATGGGATTCAGGTCTGGACTCCTTGCTGGCCACTTTAGTAGTCTCCAGTGCTTTCTCTCAAACCATTTTCTAGTGCTTTTTGAAGTGTGTTTTGGGTCATTGTCCTGCTGGAAGACCCATGACCTCTGAGGAAGACCCAGCTTTCTCACACTGGGCCCTACATTATGCTGCAAAATTTGTTGGTAGTCTTCAGACTTCATAATGCCATGCACACAGTCAAGCAGTCCAGTGCCTGAGGCAGCAAAGCAACCCCAAAGCATCAGGGAACCTCCGCCATGTTTGACTGTAGGGACCGTGTTCTTTTCTTTGAATGCCTCTTTTTTTTCCTGTAAACTCTATGTTGATGGCTTTTCCCAAAAAGCTCTACATTTGTCTCATCTGACCAGAGAACATTCTTCTCTTCCAAAACGTTTTGCTTTCTCAGGTAAGTTTTGGCAAACTCCAGCCTGGCTTATTTATGTCTCGGGGTAAGAAGTGGGGTCTTCCTGGGTATCCTACCATACAGTCCCTTTTCATTCAGATGCCGACGGATAGTATGTATTGACACTGTTGTACCCTCGAACTGCAGGGCAGCTTGAACTTGTTTGGATGTTAGTCGAGGTTCTTTATCCACCATCCGCACAATCTTGCGTTGAAATCTCTCGTCAATTTTTCTTTTCCTTCCACATCTAGGGAGGTTAGCCACAGTGCCATGGGCTTTAAATTTCTTGATGACACTGTGCACCGTAGACACAGGAACTTTCAGGTCTTTGGAGATGGACTTGTAGCCTTGAGATTGCTCATGCTTCCTCACAATTTGGATTCTCAAGTCCTCAGACAGTTCTTTGGTCTTCTTTTTTTTCTCCTTGCTCAGTGTGGTACACACAAGGACACAGGACAGAGGTTGAGTCAACTTTAATCCATATCAACTGGCTGCAATTGTGATTTAGTTATTGCCAACACCTGTTAGGTGCCACAGGTAAGTTACAGGTGCTGTTAATTACACAAATTAGAGAAGCATTACATGATTTTTCAAACAGTGCCAATACTCTTGTCCACCCCCTTTTTATGTTTGGTGTGGAATTATATCCAATTTCGCTTTATGACAATTTTTATTTTTTTTACTTCATTGAAGACAATTTAAATGAAGATAATAATACCAAAGAATTTGTGATTGCAATTATTTTCAAGAAGAAACTGAATATTATCTGACAGAATGGCAGGGGTGCCAATACTTTTGGACACCACTGTAGGCTTAGATTTTAGATTTAGCAATGTAGCAGAGCTGAGAAAGCTGCTCCCACCCACACCAGGCTTTCTATGTACAAAGTCCATAAACATTGAGGTGCTGAAGATAACATTTGGCGTGCCACAATAGCTGATCTCTAGCTGACCAGGGGGCAATAATCTCCTGAAGCTAAAACAAACATTGCAGGTAAGCAACAGCACGCAATGTAATAAGAGTCACATCACTGAAATTTGTGTATTAACCGCTACAGCATGCTGGCTTCAGATTACAAAGCAAAACCCTGCTGACACGTTTCCTTTCATTTTCTACAGCCTAAATTGATAATTTCTTTTTCTTTTAATCACTTCAGTTTATTTTGGGGTTCAATTAAAAGAATAGATTTTCACCAAAGGTGCTTTTATCTGTTTTGTTGCTTCCGCTGGTATTTTTAGGGCACGTTGTAACATTATTATTTAGGCACTATGGAGCTCTGTTATTTGGGAATGACAGAATTATTTTATGCACTGTTTGGGGCTATTATTTGGATACTTCATAGCGCTTGGATTTATTTGCTTCATGGTTTCTGAAACACTAATGTGATTGTTACTGCTAGCAATGTTTTATTACATTGTAGTTGTATCATTTTCCCCTTTCAATTACTGCAAATATTTTATCTTTTTTTTTTTCCCCAAAAAAATGTAAAATAAAGGGTTTACCCCACATTGAGCTTAGGAACATCCAGAGGCCTGTTAATAAACTGATAAATATTTCTCATCCACCTTACCCTTCTACCCGTCTCAATAATTAGTTTACTCTTCTTTATTAAAACACAATGTCAATTTGCTGAATCTAATTTTTGTCCTTCTTAGATTAGATTTAGTAAATTGGCAATTACTTATATCAGACACTTCCGAATAGAGTGATTCAGTCAGGGTTTGACATTAGCAAAAACTTTCCTTTACTAACAGTGATCCTTGTCTGTAATGCGTGTACGCCGGTCCCCGTGTGGGGCAAACAGGGGCGTAACATGAAGCTCATGATCCCCAATGCAAAACCTCCAATGGGGCCCCCAATTATTGCACATCTTTAATACCATTGAGCTTTTTATATAGCCAAAGGGGCTTTTTGAGACCCCTAACCTCCAGGGCATGGATTCCAGCCCCCCTATATAGTTATACCCCAGATTGTACAATACATTTTGTTTTAGGACTTGAAAAAAAAAATCACTGGAACAATTGTGTAAACCCAGAGAACATCTGAAAAAGCAATCTTTTTTATTTTAAAAGCTGATATGAAAAAGTACAAATCCGACTAAAACCATCTTTCTTGGCCACAGGAACAGAAGCTGTGTACCTGTGTGAATGTTAAAAAATGTCATTCTCCATTACACACAAAGCAAAGAGGCTGAATTTGTCCGACAGCAAACTGCTTCTCATTCAGACAAAGCTCCCACGCCTCTGAAAGTGTCTCACACAGACGTCTGGCTTCTACCCATCTTCACAGTGATATAAACCTACTTAAAGGGAACTTGTCATGTCGTTTTGGGATATTAAACTGCCCTAATGTGTTTTAACTTATACATTGTGCATCACTTACATGGTTTTCTAAAAAAAAAAATCCATGTATTTATCTTAAAAAAGCCTATATGCTCACATGAATGCAGAACATACCTTTTGTTTCAGTCATAGGGGCGGGGCTTTTGCTTCGTTCAGTCACTGTCACTCACGTTTTTTTAATTTAGTCACTCTCCTGCATTGTAATTGATTGCCATCACCTCATGTCGTTCAAAAGCACCACTTCTGCAATGCTGAGTTCTGCCCGTCATGGTCACATGGTTATCACATCAACACAAGTCCTTCACAAGCACCACTTCTACAATGCTGAGCTCCGCCCATTACGGGCATATGGTCGTGACATCACCACAGGTCTTTCACAAACACCCATTCTCCAATGCTGAGCTTTGCCCATTATGGTCACATGGTCACAGCTCTCCCAAGAAGACATGTAACACCCCTGAGCTGTGACCATCTGACCTTAATGGTTCAAACTCCACATTGGAGAAGTGGTGGTGAAGGACCTGTGCTGATATCACGACCATCTGACCATAATGGGCGGAGCTCAGCATTGCATAAGTGGTGCTTGTCAAGGTCCTGTGCTGATATCCCGACCATGTGATCATAATGGCCGGAGCTCAGCACTGCCGAAGTGGTGCTTGTCAAGGTCCTGTGCTGATATCCTGACCATGTGACCATAATGGGCGGAGCTTAGCACTGCAGAAGTGCTTGTCAAGGTCCTGTACTGATATCCCGACCATGTGACCATAATGGCCGGAGCTCAGCATTGCTGAGTGCTTGTCAAGGACCTGTGCTGATATCACAACCATGTGACTGTAATGGGCAGAGCTCAGCACTGCAGAAGTGGTGCTTGTCAAGGACCTGTGGTGAAATCACAACCAAGTGACCCTAATTTGCAGAGCTCACCATTGCAGATGTGGTGCTTGTCAAGGACCTGTGGTGATGTCACAACCATGTGACCATAATGGGAGGAGCTCAGCATTGCAGAAGTGGTGCTTGTGAAGGACCTGTGGTGATGGCAATCAATTACAATGTGGGGGAGTGCTGAAGTTAAAAAAATCTTGAGTGACTGTGACTGAACCAAGCAAAGGTGCTGCCCTTATGACTGAAACAAAGATATGTACTGCATTCACCTAACCATATAAAGTTTTTTGTTTTTTTTTTAGAAAACCATGTTAGTGATGCACACTGCATCATTTAGAACACATTGGGGCAGTTTAATATCACAAAATGACATGACCAGTTACAGTATGTCCATGGTGCTTCCAAGAAATTCTTTCTACCAATCAGCCATTCGAGTGACCGCCATCCCATCTATAGGTGGATTTATGGCCAAACAAAGAAAGGAAACTGACCGTTCATTCACTTCTTAATATTTTTTTGTCTATAACCTGTTCCTTTCCTGCGGGGAGTTACCTGTGCCGTTTTTCTTCTACAAATTGAGATTTACAGCTGGAGACCAAGAACAATAGGAACACTAGCGGGTGGAATTTGAGAACAAAAGATAATTGCTGTGAACTGTAAAGGTTGGCAGGCCTGTAGAGGCAGAGGAGTGGCGCACTACACAACGGCATCATTCAATCTAAAGTATCCATGAAATGTAAGATTAGGTTGAAAAAATAACTTACTAAAACCTAGTGAAGGTTCTGCACACAACAGCGCCTGCCCAAGTGACACTGTGATTCTATCCTTATCCCATCAGTTGTTGCACACAGTTCGACATTAAAGACATCTTACCTATCTGTTTTCTTTTTTTTCGCCCAGTACTTAACATACCAAGAATAAAAAATATTTTACATTGAAGATAGGATCTCTCAGACTTAATAGACCTGGCTGAGAGCCAACCCCTCCCGCAAACATTCCCACGAGCCTTTGTCTCTTGCATTATTTTTCTATCTGTACTGACTAGGTGTGTCCTAGAGAAGGAGCCAGCAAGCCGAGTACTTCTACTTCAAATCACACCCAATATTCCCAATGCAAATATTCAAAGGGTGTTTTTTAACATTTTTCAAATATAGATGCTAAAATTTTTATTTTAAGGAAAAGAAAAGTAAAAAAAAAAAAAGGAATATACAGTGTGTCCGTGTCCACCCATATCCTGTCCACCGCCATTAACTTGAGAACGGCGGCAGCTATAGGCATAGAAGTGGTGTCTAGGTATAGTAAAGTAGCCATGCGCTACGCAATGAAACCACCTATAGCGCCACCTGGTGGAAAACAATGGAGTTAGCATTTTTATCTCGAAAACAGAACAAGATAGAGAAAAAAAGAGAATTACAAAGTTGTAGGGCATCATCAATTCAATACAAATAGACACCTTGCATACAGAAATGCTGTGATTAGAAAGTGTAAAACTCACAAGGCTGCGGACGTGTAGCGATACCTCATGAAGACCTTCCTACAAGTCATTGGGTATGGTGGCTGCGTGGAGTGGCCTCCACGCTCACCTGACCTGACCCCATTGGACTTCTTTCTGTGAGTTCACATCAAACAGCAGGTATATGCGACCCCTCCACCAACATTGCAGGACCTACGACAACATATCACAGATGCTTGTGCAAATGTGTCACCTACCATATTGCACAACGTGCAGCAAGATACAGTATGCTGTGCAGAGGCCAGATGTGCATTGCAGCTGACGGGGGCCACTTTGAGAATCAAAGTTAAATGAGCGCCATATGCGTGTCCAGCATTCAATGTTTTTGGGGGTCATGGGTTTCATATCATAGCATTTCTGTATGCAAGGTGACGATTCGTATTGAATTGATGATGCCCTACAATTTTTTAATTCACTTTTTTTCTCTCTATCTTGTTCCGCTTTCGAAATAAAAATGCTAACTCTGCTGCTTTCCACCAGGTGGCGCTATAGGTGGTTTCATTGCATAGTGCATGGGTACTTTACTATACTTAGACACTACTTCTATTTTTATCTTGAAAACGGAACGAGATAGAGAAAAAAAGTGAATTAAAAAATTGTAGGGCATCATCAATTCAATACGAATCGACACCTTGCATACAGAAATGCTATGATATGAAACTCATGACTCCCCCCCAAAACATTGAATGCTGGTCACGCATATGGCGCTCATTTAACTTTGATGCTCAAAGTGGCCACCGTCAGCTGCAATGCACATCTGGCCTCTGCACAGCATACTGTATCTTGCTGCACGTTGTGCAATATGGTAGGTGACACGTTTGCACAAGCATCTGTGATACATCGTCGTAAGTCCTGCAGTGTTGGTGGAGGGGTTGCATACACCAGATGTTTGATGTGACCTCACAGAAAGAAGTCCAATGGGGTCAGGTCAGGTGAGCATGGAGGCCACTCCACGCAGCCACCATACTCAATGACTTGTAGGAAGGTCTCCATGAGGTATCGCTTCACGTCCACAGCCTTGTGAGTTTTACACGTTCTAATCATAGCACTTCTGTATGCAAGGTGTTGATTCGTATTGCATTGATGATGCCCTACAAATTTGTAATTCTCTTTTTTTCTCTATCTAGTTCCGTTTTCGAGATAAAAATGCTAACTCCGTTGTTTTCCACCAGGTGGTGCTCCAGGTGGTTTCATTGCGTAGCGCGTGGCTACTTTATTATACCTAGACACCACTTCTACACCTATAGCTGCCGCCGTTCTCAAGTTAATGGCGGTGGACAGGATATGGGTGGACATACTGTATATTGCATGTTGACATAAGTGAGAAGTACATTCTTGCTTCTAAACTTCAAATACAACATGATATACAAAAGTTGTACAGAAGTAACAATTATGTAAACAAAGAAACAAAAATTAAACAATAGTTATACGAATCACAAAGAAAAAACACCAGGTTTATCAAAGGTGTGCGGCTTCATTGGTGTCGGCTGTTCACTGTCTCTTCCTTCCATCAGACGGCACAGATTGATCAGGTGTCGGGAGATCGGGTTTACACCAGGTTAAAAAATGTAGTTTAGAGGAATGAATACTAGGACATTGTAAATAAATAATTAAGATAAAAGATGAAAGGCACTCCTCTTTTTTATGTGTTTTAGGGTTAAAAAAAAAAAAGTATTTTTTTTTATACAAATGCTGCAATTGGTTTGTCACTGAGCATGATCAAGAGTTTCTGCAGGAAAAAAAAAAAATCTAATCCTGAAAAAACCTTGAAATAATATGATCAGGAACACTAAACCATGAATCATAAAATAAACAGAAGATAGAGTCGCCCACACTGTTTGTTAATCTGTAGCTTTCTACATAACCTTTGGGCAAGGGCTATTCGGTGACTTTGGACATGATACTTGTGAAAGTTTTCTAGGTGTCGCTGCTACATCACGACGCCATACAGGTTGGATTTTCATGATTTGCTTGTACCCTCGGGGTCATACAGAGACGCCATTCCCTTGTATTTAGCCACTATGTAGCCATAACACCTAACAAAGTGACTGAGTGACAGGTGTCACCAACAAAGTGCCGTGTAGTCCCAGCCTAAGGGTGCCTGTGCACAGCTTGTGATGCGCGAGCATCTGAAGCAATATGCTAATGACCCTCTGCTGCGAGCTCCAGCTGAGGGTCATGTGACTGTGATGCGATCTTATCACAGGTGCGGAGAAAAGGGAGGGAGCACTGTCTCCCCATCTCCTCCCCGGCCTGTCTCTTCGTATATCGCACTGCTCTTAGATTACATGTGAGTGCAATGCGATGTTTCACGCGCTCCCATAGACATGTATGTGGGTGCGTGAGCCGAGTCTTGCTGCCAAACTCAGCCTGCTAAGATCCATTCTGGATGCAGCTGTGACATGAGATAGATGGACACTGCCCCATATTTTTGCACTAAAGTGAGAGCAATACCATGTATGATCAGAATGCACTCATCCATGCAAAACGCAAGTGTAACCGTACCCTAATACAGACTTCTAGAATTATATACTGTATGTATATATATATATATATATATATATATATATATATAGAATTATATACTGTATGTATATATATATATATATATATATATATATATATATACAGTATATATATATATATACATACATACACACACACACACACACACACACATATACAATGCCTTGCGAAAGTATTCGGCCTTTCAATTTTTCAACCTTTTGCCACATTTCAGGCTTCAAACATGAAGATAAAATTTTAATGTTATGGTGAAGAATCAACAACAAATGGGACACAATTGTGAAATTGAATGGAATTTATTGCTAATTTTATACTTTTATATAACATAATAAACTGAAAATTGGGGCGTGCAATATTATTCGTCCCCTTTAGTTTTGCTGCGATTAAAGCTGCAAGTCACTTGGGGTATGTGTCTATCAGTTTTGTACATTTATTTGTGAACCATTCCATTGTAGATTTTGCTTTATGTTTTGGATCATTGTCTTGTTGGAAGACAAATTTCCGTCCCAGTCTTTTGCAGACTCCAAACAGGTTTTCTTCAAGAATGGTCCTTTGTTTGTCTCCATCCATCTTCCCATCAATTTTAACCATCTTCCCTGTCCCAGCTGAAAAAAAGCAGGCCCAAACCATGATGCTGCCACCACCATGTTTGACAGTGGGGATGGTGTGTTCAGGGTGATGAGCTGTGTTGCTTTTACGCCAAACATATCGTTTGGCATTGTGCCCAAAAAGTTCAATTTTGGTTTCATCTGACCAGAGCACCTTCTTCCACATGTTTGGTGTCTCCTAGGTGGCTTGTGGCAATCTTTAAACAATACTTTTTATGGACATCTTTGAGAAATGGATTTCTTCTTGCCTCTCTCCCATAAAGGCTAGATTTGTGCAGTGTACGACTGATTGTTGTCCTATGGACAGACTCTCCCACCTCAGCTGTAGATCTCTGAGTGATCATGGGCCTCTTGGCTCCATCGTTGAGCAGTCTTCTCTTTGTTTCAGATGAAAGTTTGGATGGACGGCCGGCTCTTGGTAGATTTGCAGTGGTATGATTTGCCTTCCATTTCAATATGATCGCTTGCAGAGTGCTTCTTGGGATGTTTAAAGTTGTGGAAATCCTTTTGTAATGAAACAACAGTATCACAGACCTGCCTGTTGTGGTCATTGGTCTTCATGATGCTCTCTGTGCTTTACACAGAACACTGAGACTATCACAGAGGAGGTGCAATTATACGGAGACTTGATTACACACAGGGGCTTATATTTATCATCATCAGTCATTTATGACAACATTGGATCATTCAGAGATCCTCAATGAACTTCTGGTGTGAGTTTGCTGCACTGAAAGTAAAGGGGACGAATAATATTGCACGCCCCAATTTTAAGTATATTCTTTTTTTACAAAGGTTTAAAATAAGCAATACATTTCGTTCAACTTCACAATTGTGTCCCACTTGTTGATTCTTCACCATAATATTAAAATTTTTATCTTTATGTTTGAAGCCTGAAATGTGGGAAAAGGTTGAAAAATTCAAGGGGGCCGAATACTTTTGCAAGGCACTGTATATAAGACAGGGTTTTATTTGCTGCTGATCTCTTACATTTTAAGCTGTAAAACGAATGATTGACTAGGTTTCATCAAATAAGGATTAACAATTTTCACATCATACTGCATATATGGTAGAGGGGGGAGGTTTCTGCTGCAGCCAGTCCTATTACAGTCAGACACAAGATTGTAAGGTGGAGAAGGGGAAGGTAAATGAAATTTTGAAACACCAAGAAATGAGGTTTCTTATAAAGTTCACAGAAATAATAGCAATAACCTCAAAGAAGTATCAAAGGATGGAACATTTCGAGAGGAAGTGCTGTGATTTTTTATGTTTGTGCATTTCCTATGCTTAATGTGAGTGGCGGTGTGTGCTGAGCTGTACGATGCGCCCTGCATCAGTCACGTTTCCCTCCTCTCTTATAGCACATACACAGCGGAGGGGAGACATTACTCCCCCTAACATTACTCCCCCTTATACTCCGTATCTCCTGGATCAGATTTCTTGTTTTACACTAGACAACAAGGTTTTGTGCTAATTGTCTGGGTCGCAATATATTGTTGATTTGTCTGTGCCATGACGCCCTAGCCGTGGACAGCGTGTTTGTGTTGACTATATTGTAGAATCTATACTGTTTACTGTTTACAAACAAAAGGAAGATCAAACCAATACTTTAGAGTAGATGAGTTTCTGCAGGAATGAAGCACTTCTTCTGCATTTCCCTTATTTGCACTTCATACAGAGCAGAAATGCTCCTTGATATGAATGATCAAAGGCTCTTTTCAGTAATCGCCCTGGTGGGTGTGATTTATTGCACACGATATTTCAGATCAGGCTTTTTTTCATGCTGCACACACTTCTCAGCTCTTGTCTTTTACTTGCTCTTACACGTTTTTCTTTACATAACCTAGCCTTTATTTTTTTCACGTGTCACCTACAGTATACGTGAAGGTGATGAGAATATCATTGTTGTGACGGCACCTATAAAGAGGCAGCGAGCATACGTGTATGGAAAGCAGCAAGCGATCATTCTCTTCTTACAGTATTGAAAGAAAAAAATAAAAAGATAAAATGGACAAGAGTAAAGGGTGCTTTACACGCAGCGACATCGCTAACGATATATCGTCGGGGTCACGTCGTTAGTGACGCACATCCGGTGCCGTTAGTGACATCGCAGTGTGTGACACCAAGGAGCGACAATTAACAAGCGCAAAAACGTGAAAAATCGTTGCTCGTTGACACGTCGCTCCTTTCCCAAATATTGTTGCTGCTGCAGGTACGATGTTGTTTGTCGTTCCTGCGGCAGCACACATCGCTATGTGTGACACCGCAGGAACGAGGAACATCTCCTTACCTGCTTCCACCGGCAATGCAGAAGGAAGGAGGTGGGCGGCATGTTCCGGCCGCTCATCTCCGCCCCTCCTCTGCTATTGGACGGCTGTGACGTCGCTGTGACGCCGAAAGGAGGCGGTTCGCCGGCCAGAGCGACGTCGCAGGGAAGGTAAATCCGTGTGACAGTTATTAGTGATGTTGTGCGCCACGGGCAGCAATTTTCCCGTGACACACAACCAACAGGGGCGGTTACGCTCGCTAGAAATATCGGTACCGATATCGCAGCATGTAAAGTACCCTTAAGGATCTGGGCCCCTGTGACAACGGCAAGGTCAGAACTTTGGCTGCAGGTCCTGTTGGGTGTTGTTGGTATGCTGCGATTAATTACCAAAAGTATACCGACCGGGTCAAAGGCCGCCAAAGCTCATCAATGCACATGGGGCGGGGCTAGCCTGCATTATCCCCTTGCTGTGCACGGGGCTTTGTAGCCATAGACAGGTTAGTGTCAATACATATATTCATCATGCCGTCTGCCATTACAGACATTTGTCCAAGAATTACTTGTTCTAAAGATCTCATTGATACCAGTGTGGTGTTGTAATGGGAGCCATTGGTGTAACAAGTCCGTTCATGACATTTCTCACCACCTAAGTCTTCCGTCATCACCCGTGAGTGACATTATTAAGAAGTGGAAGGAATTGCAGCAACTCAGCCAAGACGTGGCGACCCCATAACATTACAGAGCGGTGGGCTGAATGCTAATGACAGAAAGTCATCATTATTCTGCTGACTCCATCACTACAGAGTCCAGATCTCCTCTGGTAACATCAGCACACACTGTGCGCAACAAGTGAGTATTAAAGCGGCAGCAAGATTGTAAGTTGTATCACAAAGGTCAGGTCAGGGCCGGACTTGGACTAAAAAGCAGCCCTGGCACACACAATTCACCAGCCCACATACAATAAATGTCTCCATCCAGATTGACTTTTGCTTTACTTGTTACGCCACTCAAACATGTTGGACAACCACTTCTCATTCCCCATGTTCACTCCAGTATACATAAAAAAAGCCTATACTCACTTCTGTTGCTGGCACAGTTCCAGCTGTGTCGGAACTCGCGTTCCTGGTGCCCAGGTGACATTTTTATGACCCAGCAGCCAATCAGTGCCAGCTTACTTCTTCCTGCCTTCTTACAGTTAAGTAATTAATCGGAAGTGAGTTCTGTGGCTGCCACTCACTTCCTATACTTAACCATACGAAAGCGGGGAGAAGTAAGCCGGCACTGATTGGTCATAGGCTCATGTATCTTAATATTGCTACGTCGGCCCCAGGAACATGAGTTCCGACATTGCTGGAACAACCCTGGCACCAGAGGGAAGTATAGGCTTTTTTATGTTTATGGTAGTGAACATTGTGACGACATGGACACCTAATGCCTCTCATGGGTTAAAGTTTCTTAACATTCAGCCAGACGTATTGTTCTTTTGTGCTAACTCATGTTTGCTGAGCTATTGTTTCTCCAGAACCTTCCAGTAATCATTGTATTGTAGTTGTGTATTGCTAAAGTGATTACCTTAGTAGCCATTGTCTAGTCTGTGACTTTCAAACTCCATGTAGATACCCTCAGTCTTTCTGTAGACATCATTTGGATGAACATTGTCCATGCAGCTTGAGATTCATCCCATGGGAGAGGCGATCTTGTCCAACCAATCGATGTGGATTCAGTGTGCCCAGAGGGAGGGCTGTGGCTATAAGAGAGGACTTCTTTAAGCCACCAGTTGTTGAAGGTGGATGAATGCTGATGGATCCAGTCTAAGCTCCTAGGAGCTGACTAGAGGATCAGGATACCTTGTGGCTTCAATCTAGGGACCCCGGTTCCGATTGGAGACCATATCCACAGTCTAGGGATTTCGACTCCGGCTGCCAGGATTATATCATCAAACCAAGGACTACTTAAGGAAGAAACCCAGGTTGGGACAATTTGGTCACCTGGCTACAGACTTTGCAGACCTCAGCCAGCTTCCTAAATCTGGCGTTATTCCATTCTCGGTGGGTGCCCGCCAAAAGCGGGGTGCTGCTGGATTGGAGTAAATAGCCCTGGAACCTCTGAGGCATGGACATTCTAAATCCCTGGTGAGCCAGCGGAAGGGTGAGACTCTGTTGCCTGTTACATTTATGTGTTTTGCTGGTTATGTGTTATGTGCCGTTAATTGTTTGGGGATCCAATAAAGTCTAATTATTGTGGTTCCCTCACCCTGTGTTGTCTGAGTAGTGTTACGCCCACGGTTAAGGAGGCCGGCGTTCAGTTGGGATGAGCCCTGAGCCACGCTGTCTTTCTAAAGGCAGGCTGGTTCAGTGGACAAGAGCACCCACTGAGCCCCGTGTCTCCACAAACATGGCGAATGAGAAGCGGTTGTCCAACATGTTTGAGTAGTGTAACAAGTAAAGCAAAAGTTGGTATCAGATGATGCTCAGGGAAATGTCAAACATCGCCCTCGTATGCGCACTACAATAATACTTTGACCTGCCCTCAGCAAGGCAGAGAAAAGTGCACTTGCACTGGAGCACAATGGAGGACTCTGTGTGGATGACGTAGGATGTGTCATTGACTTGGAGCTGGGAAGGAGGACAGCGATGGATGGAAGAAGGAGGCGCCGGACTGAGACAAAAGATTAACTTGTGCACTTATAAACAGAATTCTAGAATACTGTACATAAGTGCTTACTGGCGGTGGCCGCAGGCCCTAGGGGACAAATCTGGTGACAGGTTCCCTCCAAGGCCCCCTACTCATCAGAGAAACGCAGGCCAAAACTACCAATATTGGCAACTGAGCCAATAGTCTACTGTAAATGGGACCATCTGACTCTCCTCTGACAGATGGTGGCAAGGAAGATAAGTATCCAGCATGTCCAATATCGGATAGTGATCCTTTTTTCTCAGAAAAATAAGGCACCATTAAAGCAATCAGACAGCAGCTTTCTTATAGGGAACAGAAGAGCGCTCCTGAACTTGGAATAGTCAGGAGAGATTCATCGGAGAGCTATCTATTGTGTATGGGTCCCCTTTAGGTTTAAAGGGAATCTGTCACCAGGTTATTACTACCCCATTTGAGAGCAGATGATGTATGGGGTAGATGCCCTAATTCCAGTGTCACTTACTGACCTGCTTTCGGTCATTTTGGTAAAATCAATGTTTGTGCTACTTCGGTTCTTTGAGTGTTCTCTGTATAACCCTGCCTACACCACTAATTGGCAGCTTTCTGCCTATACACAGTTGTGCCACCCCGTGCCAGCAGCCACCGCTGCTTGGATCCGGACCTCCTAAGGGGGGTGGCTCAAGGGTCTCTGGACCCGGGGGTCTCACGGGCACGCCGGATAAATGGATAAATAGGGGGACGTAGATGTACGGGCTAGGTCGTATTAAGTTCGTGACGCCACCCACGGAGAGTGGTGAGGTGGGACACCACCGCTGCTGTTGTGGGCACCCGGGGGAGATGTAGTGGCAGCTGGATGTTAACCTCTCCGTGGATAGGGATGGTTGCCCCGGGACCCAGTGTCTTTGTGCAGGGTATAGCAACAACAGGGGAACGTTTTGGTTACTCACAGTAAGTGAACCACATGAGTCTTTGGTAAACCAAGGTGCTGGTGGCCGGCCACCGCGGCCGGTTGCATTCAGGTTCCCCCACTCAGGCTGGTGATCTCTGTCCTTTTCCTCTGCACTGACTTTGTGTATGGTGGACTGCCTGGTCTGGAAATCAGGAGTCTGCTCCCGGCTGGATGTGGCCTAAGGAGCCGTGCCCGCAGACGCTGGCCCGTGGGATCTATGGGCCCTGGCGGTAACCTCTTATCCCTATCGGTGGGCTGTTGTCTTCTATGATTGATTTGGGTGGGACAGGACCTCTAGTCCTGGCCTCAATCGGTTAATTAACCAGGCCGCTGGTTTCCGGTCCTGTCTTCAGGGTCCGAGTACCCCCCTTTGTACTTCGGTTTCCGGGTCGGTTCCCCGTGTCGGTACTGACGGGCTACAACCCTTTCCCGGTCCACCTCGGTTCTGCCGAGCAGGCTTGCCGTCTCCTGCTGACGGAGACCACCATCTGCCACCTAGCCATAGGCACCAGGGCTCCTACCCTGGCACCGTTCAACTTGAACCTCCTCTGCTGGAGCTACACCTAGCTCCAGCCCACACTCCTCTCAACTCGAACTACCAAACTTATCTGCTTGTTTTCCCGCCCCAGGTTGTCTAGACCCCTGGGTGGGCGGGGCCACCAACCACCTGGTCCCGCCCACTGGTGTGTCTATCTTTTCCTAAGGGGGTGACTAGGGTTTCAGGTTGGCAGTGTGTTTCCTAAGTGAGGGAAGGGTGTTGTGCGGGGCCTATCTGTGACTACCTGGTTCTGCCAGGGCGTAACACAGTGTACACAGAAAGCTGCCAGCCAGTGGATGTGACGGGACAATACAGAGCTCATGAAAATGAAGGACTACCTGGCAGATTACCTGGCAGATGGCTTACTAGTCCTCTAGTGACAATTGTAACGCTCGCCACTGATAATGGTAGAGTGGCAGGCAGGGTTGGACTCACTGGACCATAGCAGGATCCTGGCCTTACCCTTAGTGTGAGGGGCTTGTGTGGCGCCCCTGACCTGGTCAGGCACCACAGAGTATTGCACCCATGCGGGGACAATGCCTCCAGGTAATCTCCAAAGGCCAGGATGAGGTGCACACACAAACACATAGTGACTAGGTCTCCCACATCACTAGAGGGGACCCTTGGGTAGCCAGTAGGGGTTAACTTTCAATTCCCAGCAAGGGGTGTGCTCCGAGGCTGGTTGCTAGGAAGCAGGGCAGAAAGGAAGTGAGGGAAGTCGGGAGCTGGAGGTTGAGGTGTGTGGAAGGGAGCAGAGGGGCTCTCGTGTAAGACAGGTCCTGAGGAGTGCAGTAGCTGAAAGCGGGGGAGAAAGGGCACCGTGGGTCGGCCTGAAAGACATCCAGAGAGAGGGGTGGCTGAGTACGGAGATCCTGGTATCCGAGCACGCAAGGGGAAACAGATCCCCAGTACGGGCAGCAAATCATCCAGAGCTGCTTAACCTACAGGTGGGGGGGGTACTTCATGCCCTCACCACGACTACACAGAGCTCAAGCCAAGCAGCAATCACCAGGCCCATAAGGGGACAGGGCCAGAAGCCATCCCACCAAGGCCACGCTGCCGGCAGACGGGCCAGAGAGAGGGGAGCAGGGTAGTAACAGCTTCCCTGGAGGAGTCCTACCACGCTTCAGGCAAGGGATCCTCCCAAACAGAAAGAGTGCAAGGAGGGCGAGTGGACAGCTACCCTCAGAACGGCCTCCTGGAATTCCTGGTTCCACCTGGTTATCACAGTGTCGCCCGGGCATCTCACCGTGACCTCTAAACAGTGAGTAAACACGTTAAAAGACTACTTGGACTGTGTTTGAGTCATTCTGCGACCTGTGGTCCCACACACATACACAGGGGCCTGGGGCTTGCCTCACTCTCAGGAGGCTATTATACTGACTGCACCCACCATCAGCCCCAGGCATCCCTTAACCTGCAGTGGTGGTCCTCACTGACCGCAATTCTGAGAGTGGCGTCACGGCAAATCCCAAAACGAAGGTTCCCTACCTGTGACCCGACCGTTCCATCCCGTGGAGTCCCTAAGGGTAGTACCCTGCTGCACCGCACCTGAAGGGCTCCACAGATCTGGCGTCACGAACAGGATTTGGACTAGACCTGTTCAGACAGGTGACCGTGTGCCTCAGAGGTCCGACCGCAAAAATTGAACCGCCGCCATATTGCCATCTTCAAAAGCGCGCGCTGCAGCCCGCGCGAGGGAGAAGAGCACCGCCCACGAAGAGGTGTGGCCGCCCCAGAATCCCCACAATTCAGAGAGCGTACTGACCCCGGAAGTGGAAAGGGAGCGCGCAGATTTTTTTGAAGAAAAATGGACGCTGCAGGAGGTAATGCCCCTGGTCAGGGCGACGCAGCCCAAGCGATGCCAGCCCCCGTCGCGCTGGACGCAGCAGCGCCTGGTGCCGGTGCCGCGGTCGCAGCTGCGCCGGCCGAAATCTCCCCCATAATGCCAGTTTCCTTACTGTATGTCCCAGGAGCGCAATGGCTGCCCCAATACGCCGGTAAGATAGACACGCTGACCGGGTTTAAGAAGAAGATCAACACCCTGCTAGACATGCACGCGATGACTGGTAAGCAGAGGGCCGCTGTGGTGCTGGGACAATTGACTGGAGCCGCAGAATTGGAAGCTGAGTCCTGGACCAATGATGACCGGGGCTCTGTTGAGACCATCTTTGCCAAACTAGCAGCTGCTTTTGAACACCGCACAGAGGGAGAGCTGAGGACGGACTTCTATAACTGCCGTCAGAAGCCCCAAGATAGTATAAGAGACTATGCCCTCAGGCTGCAGGCTGCACTACGGGCTCTCAAGCTGGTGGACCCTGTCAGTGATCAGGAAGGAAACCGGATGATGAAGGAACAATTCTTGCGGGGCCTGCGCTCTCCTGAGGATGGGAAGCAGATGAAGCTGTGGTCCCTGGAACACCCTGACGTGGACTTTGCCATTCTGAAAGACAGGGCAGTGAAAGCACTCCAACCTCCTGTGGACACAGACCCCGTCGCACCAGCATGGCCTGCCAGTTCCACGGCTGCAGGAGCGGAATCCTCCTCGCAGGCCCTGATAACTGCAAAAGGACTCAACACGCCAGCAGAGACCATAAATACACTATCCTCCCAGGTGCAACAGCTCACTAAGGACGTCGCACAAATCCTGAAAGCAATGCAGTTGCCCTCAGACACCAAAGTCCCTCATCGGATCCTGCTAGCTGACAGCCCAGAGGACGTCCCGTGGATGCGGAGGAGAAGAGGTCCTACAACCCGAGGCAGGAGCAGTGATCGCTATGACTCATCTGGACAACCCATCTGTCGTCGTTGCCAGGAGGCAGGTCACTATGCAAGGGCTTGCCCTTTAAACGAGCCAAACCTGGGGCCGAGGGCCAGTCCTCAGGATTAAGAAGATCAGGCCCAGGTCGCTGCCGTGATCAGTACGTGGGTGGACGTCCTGTCCTGTCCATCGTCCTGGATGGGATCCCTACCCCGGCATTATTGGACACCGGCTCTCAGGTAACCACGATCCCGTATGTCCTTTATCGTAGGTTTTGGTCGGACGACGAACTCCGAACCCCGGACCCCTCCCTCACCATCTATGCTGCCAACGGACAACCTATAGGCCAGATTGGAGTCAAAGAGGTAACCATAAGGCTATGTTCACACACAGCGTTTTTTACCTGCGTTTTGGGTCCGTTTTTGCTGCAGAAATTTCTTGAGAAATTCTTGTAACCTTTCTGAAGACATTCCCCAGCAAAACCTATGGCAAAAAAAATTAGCTGTGCACACACTGCGTTTTTTTCTTAAGAAAATTCTTTCAGTAGATTTTCTTAAGAAAAAGAATGAGCATGTCACTTCTTTTCTGCAGCTAACTGCGTTTTTTGCCATAGATAATTGGCACAATAACGCAGGGAGCAACCAGCGGTAAAAACGCACCAAAAACGGACCGAAAACGCACCAAAAACGCACCGAAAACGCACCGAAAACGCAGGTGCGTTTTTGGTGCGTTTTTTAACACAGGTGCACTCTTAAGAAATTTCTTAAGAAATTTCTTAAGAAAAATCATTTTTCTAGTGTGAACATAGCCTAAAGGTGGGAAGGCAGGAAATGAAGGGACAAGGACTGATTGTTGTGGACACTGATATTAGAGAAAGGAACCCGCAAATGATTTTAGGCACTAATGTCATAGAAAATTGCCTAGGGGAAGTGTTGTTGTTGCTTCACCAGATTGTTGAAGGTGCCGAGGGCGGGTCGCAAAGAGCCTTGCAAAAGGAGATCCGAATCATTCTGAGGAAGCAACAGGTAAAACAGACTGGCGGTGAGATTGGTAGTGTACGGGTGATGGATGCTAACCCCATTGTGATACCCCCACGGAGTGAAATGATGATGTGGTGTAGAGCAGCGGTAGGTCTCAGAGGACAAGATTACCAGGCTGTACTAGAGCCCACTCATTCAGACCACTGGCCCACGATTCTGACAGCCAGGGGGGTAGTTGATGTACACAAGGGACGAGTGCCTGTACGAGTGTTGAACTGTGGGGAGGAGGAAGCCAGACTACCAAGGTACGCTACCATAGCCAAACTGTTTACATGCTCAGATGACGCCATAACACCTGTAGGTCCCCTGACACAAGCTGACTCAACAGAGGACGAGACCCCCCAAAAGCAGTTAGAGGACTGGTGCCAGAAACTACACGTGGGGACTGACTCTACACCCGTCTACCAGAAACATGGGGTTTACAGGGTCGTGCAGGAATACGAGCAGGTCTTTAGTAAGAACCCACTAGACTTTGGTAGGATCAAAGGGGTGCAACATCACATACCCACAGGCAGTCATCCTCCCATTAAGGAAAGACATAGGCCTATTCCACCAGCCCATTACCAGCGCACAAAGGACATGCTGAAGGACATGAAGGAGGCAGGAGTCATAAGGGACAGTTGCAGCCCCTGGGCGGCTCCTCTGGTCCTGGTGAGAAAGAAGGATGGCACGATGAGGATGTGTGTGGATTACAGACGGATAAATCAGATAACACACAAGGATGCCTACCCTTTGCCAAGGATAGAGGAATCCCTCGCTGCCTTAAAAACCTCCAACTACTTTTCTACCCTAGATCTTACTAGTGGCTACTGGCAAGTATCTGTAGCAGAGGAAGATCGGGAGAAGACGGCCTTCACCACCCCAATGGGCCTCTGTGAGTTCAACAGCATGCCATTTGGACTCTGCAATGCCCCCGGGACCTTCCAGAGGCTTATGGAATGCTGCCTAGGGCACCTCAACTTTGAGACCGTCCTGCTCTACCTGGATGATGTCATCGTGTACTCCAAGACCTACGAGGACCACCTGAAACACCTGGCTGAAGTCTTTGAAGCGCTATCCCGATATGGAATGAAGCTGAAACCATCCAAGTGCCATTTACTGAAGCCAAAGGTCCAGTACCTAGGTCACGTGGTCAGTGCAGAAGGAGTAGCACCGGACCCAGAGAAGGTCACAGTCATCCAGGAATGGCCCACACCTACTACCGTTCGGGAGGTACGTCAGTTCCTTGGCTTGGTAGGCTACTACAGAAGGTTCATCAAGGGCTACACGAAAATGGCAGCGCCTTTGCAAGAGCTCCTGGTAGGCCACCCAAAGAAGAAAGGAAAGATCTCCGGCCCGCCATTTCACTGGGGAGAAGCAGAAGAACACTCCTTCAGACAAATGAAAGGGGCCTTGACGGGTGAAGAGATCCTAGCCTACCCTGACTACGGTCTGCCATTCGTACTGTACACAGATGCCAGTAATGTGGGACTGGGAGCAGTGCTTTCACAGGTGCAGGGAGGCAAAGAGCGTGTGATTGCTTACGCCAGCAGGAAGCTCAGGCCTACTGAAAGAAACCCAGAAAATTATAGCTCATTTAAGCTAGAGTTCCTGGCCATGGTATGGGCTATCACAGAGCGGTTCAAACACTACCTGGCAGCCACCAAATTCACTGTCTTCACGGACAACAACCCCCTGACCCACTTGGATACTGCTAAATTGGGTGCCATGGAGCAGCGTTGGGTAGCCCGACTGGCGAATTATGACTTTACTGTCAAGTATCGAGCTGGCCGCAAGAACGGCAACGCAGATGCTCTGTCCAGGATGCCTCACCTAGCAGACGAGGGTGAAGATGTAGATGATCTTGAAGAGATTGAGCTGCCAGCGTTCCATCGCCATGGAGCAAAACAGTGTCGGCAGTTGCGTGCCAACCGCCAAGAGGTGACCCTGAACCCACTACCTCACTACAACTGGAAGGAGACCCAGGAAAATGATCCAGCGGTAGGCTTGGTAAAGAAACTGATCAACCAGCCTGGCGCCAGCCTTGACAAAGGAGCCCCACCTGAGGCACAGTACCTATGGAAGGAGAGGGGTCGATTATTCATCTATCAAGACAAACTTTACAGGAGCATCATTGACCCGAGGACGCATGAGAAGGTGTGGCAAGTGATTGTACCACAGAAGGATACGAGGATGGTGCTAGAAGCCTATCACAATGGTGCAGGCCACTTTGGTTGGAAGAAACTGGAGGCCCTACTTAAAGTAAGATTCTACTGGGTGGGCATGAGATCTGCCCTAGAGAAGTGGTGTCGAAACTGCGGGCCCTGCAATCTTAGAAGAAAAGACCAGCCCAGCCAGAGAGCACCACTCCAGCCAATCCAAACTAAACGGCCCCTGGAGATCGTGGCCCTGGACCATGTAAAGTTGGCACCCAGCAGACAAGGCTACAACTACGCTCTCACTATGGTTGACCACTACTCCAGATTCCTGGTGGTAGTACCAGTCAAGGACTTGACCGGTCAGACTGCAGCCAAAGCGTTCCAGACACATTTCTGTCGACCACATGGCTATCCAGACCAAGTGCTCACTGACCAAGGACCAGCCTTTGAAGCTGAAGTGTTTAAGGAGTTTTGTAACCTTTACGGCTGCAAGAAGATCCGTACCACGCCTTACCATCCTCAGACCAATGGCATGTGTGAGAAAATGAACCACATCATTCTCGACCTTCTGAAGACTCTCCCATTAGAAGAACGAAGTCGGTGGCCAGAAAAACTGCCCGATCTAGTGGACATGTATAACAACATCCCTGTGAGTTCCACGAACTGCACACCGGCATACCTGATGAGGGCCAGACCAGGGAGATTGCCAGTAGATCTGGAAATGGGAGTTGAGACCCCTGAAGACCATCAACAAGGTGCTGATTGGGATTCCAACCGCCAAGCCCAATACAAGAAAGTACAAGAGTGTGTGGAGCGAAGCCTGACTCAGCAGCGTGAGAAACAAGAAAAGGCCTACAATCGAAAAGCACCTGCTGTTCCTTTGATGCCAGGAGATATAGTTCTCAAGAGAAAGAGAAGACATCATAAACTTGACAATCACTGGGAAGAAGAACCCTATACTGTGTTACCATCGACGCTTAGCAATGAAAAGACATGCCGTATCAGCAAGGATGGAGGAAAAACAACAGCTGTCGTTTCTAGAGATCGCTTAAAGAAATGTCCTGAACAACTAAGAACCCCTGAAGAAAGTCCCAACCCTTTGCCAGTTCAAGAACCAAAAGAAAAGATGATCCATACTGTACTTGGAGATTTTCCAGCAAGTTGGCCTCAATACAATGGAGCAGTAGTTATTCCGGTTATTACATTCCCTCAATCTGGAGAAGTAAGAGACCCAGAAGAACCTGTTCAGAACCTGGAAGAGCCAAATGTAGCTGAAGCAGAAGACCATGCACTGGTATCAATACCTAGTACACCTATTATTCACATTGAGACACATACATCGGGTGGGAGGATACAACCTCAGACAGGTGACAGTATAGTACTGCGTAGGTCAACCCGCAGCAACTTTGGTCAGCTCCCATTACGCTATAGAGAAAGTACAGTTTAGTTCAAAGTGACGGTATGAAATGTAATGTTTAACCTGTTTACAGTTAAGTAACGTTTAAGTGAAATGTGCCCACAAGGACTATTGTGAGACCTCTTTAAAATGTTTTCTTTGCACTAGTTCACGTGCACTTTAAAAAAAAAAAAAAAAAAAAAAAAAAAAGAAATGGACCACCGGTTATGATCTGGCTTTAACCACAAACTTTTGCATTGTAAAAAGTTGCCTCCTTGGTATCAACCACAGAGTCTGCCTGTTAGGGGGCATGGCTCTGCACCAACAAGGGGGCACGCCTGTTTATGGGGCCTGCCCTCCAACACTCGGAAGCGGGTACGCCTGTTTATGGGGCCTACCTTACACCACTCTCCTCAGGAGAGGAAGATTGGAGGAAAGGTCTGGGGAATGTGATGGCCCAGCCCTGGTCACCAAAAGGACCGGCGACCTACCTCCTGGAGGTTTTTGGGTGGGGTTCGGACATGTGGGTGGTTGGTGGTGGAATGGTACCTGGTATGTTTAAATGTAAATAATTGCCTCTGTGTGGGAAAAGTTTGTATTTACCTTTTTTCTTTTCTCTTGTCTTTGCAGCCCGAGGACGTGCTGATGATAACTAAGGGGGAATGTGGCGCCCCTGACCTGGTCAGGCACCACAGAGTATTGCACCCATGCGGGGACAATGCCTCCAGGTAATCTCCAAAGGCCAGGATGAGGTGCACACACAAACACATAGTGACTAGGTCTCCCACATCACTAGAGGGGACCCTTGGGTAGCCAGTAGGGGTTAACTTTCAATTCCCAGCAAGGGGTGTGCTCCGAGGCTGGTTGCTAGGAAGCAGGGCAGAGAGGAAGTGAGGGAAGTCGGGAGCTGGAGGTTGAGGTGTGTGGAAGGGAGCAGAGGGGCTCTCGTGTAAGACAGGTCCTGAGGAGTGCAGTAGCTGAAAGCGGGGGAGAAAGGGCACCGTGGGTCGGCCTGAAAGACATCCAGAGAGAGGGGTGGCTGAGTACGGAGATCCTGGTATCCGAGCACGCAAGGGGAAACAGATCCCTAGTACGGGCAGCAAATCATCCAGATCTGCTTAACCTACAGGTGGGGGGGGTACTTCATGCCCTCACTACGACTACACAGAGCTCGAGCCAAGCAGCAATCACCAGGCCCATAAGGGGACAGGGCCAGAAGCCATCCCACCAAGGCCACGCTGCCGGCAGACGGGCCAGAGAGAGGGGAGCAGGGTAGTAACAGCTTCCCTGGAGGAGTCCTACCACGCTTCAGGCAAGGGATCCTCCCAAACAGAAAGAGTGCAAGGAGGGCGAGTGGACAGCTACCCTCAGAACGGCCTCCTGGAATTCCTGGTTCCACCTGGTTATCACAGTGTCGCCCGGGCATCTCACCGTGACCTCTAAACAGTGAGTAAACACGTTAAAAGACTACTTGGACTGTGTTTGAGTCATTCTGCGACCTGTGGTCCCACACACATACACAGGGGCCTGGGGCTTGCCTCACTCTCAGGAGGCTATTATACTGACTGCACCCATCATCAGCCCCAGGCATCCCTTAACCTGCAGTGGTGGTCCTCACTGACCGCAATTCTGAGAGTGGCGTCACGGCAAATCCCAAAACGAAGGTTCCCTACCTGTGACCCGACCGTTCCATCCCGTGGAGTCCCTAAGGGTAGTACCCTGCTGCACCGCACCTGAAGGGCTCCACACTTGCCTAAGCACCCAAAGCACCCACCACAAGGCAGATACCAGGTGCCACTCCCAGGGCAGAGATCTGATATAGCAAGGCCTGCAGGGGGTTAATCACCGGTGTTCCCCATTCACACTTACATATAGCTTAGGAGCCTTCCCACAGGGGAAGATGGCTCAGAGTAGGCAGGGGGGTGGCCATCATGAGTCATGGGACTTCCCCGGTCACTGAAGCCAGCCACCTGGGGGGCGGGCTCCACTTGGGGTAGAAGTAGGAGCAAACTCACACAATCTTCAGACAGTCTATCCAGGACACCAGTTCTGGTACACAACACCATCACCTCTCTTCTCTTCTTGGGGCCTGTGGCTGGGAGCGGAGCTAACTAAACCGGGCTGGACGGAGCCCATCACAGCGAGTGACCAGTAGCACCCGGGCGAGCGGCACAAAGAGTGAGTGAAGACACCTGGAACTGTAGCATCAGACTTATACTCTTATTACAGGCGCCACCGCCCCGCGCCTCGGCGCCAAAGGCCTTCGTCATCACTACTCCCCTCATCATCCTCCCCAGGCCCGCTCCACCTGTGGGAAGCGATACCATCTTCGGCAGCTATTACCATCTGCCCCAGAGGAAAGCGACAGCAGCGGCGGCTAATCTCTGGCCGCGTACCACAGGTGGCGTCACAACAATCTTCCTACTACAATCCCCATCATCCTTCCTCCTTATTGTTGTACATCTCTGGGCACGAAGCCGGGCAGGCCACCGCGACATCCCAGACCATCACACCAGACATCACGAGACCCCGTGCCTGACAATTCCTGCCCCCCGGGTGCTACACAAGTGCCCCAGAACACTTATTGAGGACCAGTACCACGTGCACAGGCCCTGGGAGGAGGAAGAAGGAGGCATTCACGTGGAGGAGCATGGGGACACCAGGACACATGGTGAGAGTGTGCCCCTGCGGGAAGGAGAGCGGGGAGCATAGGGATGCCAGCACTACAATAATATCCTGCTAATAAAACAATTGTTTGTATCAAAACTACAGTAAGCAGCCTGGTAAGTGACACACCGCTGGCATCGCTGGAATCAGAGTCTCAGCCCCTATTATTATTATTATTATTATTACACTCCTCTAAGATGAGGTATAAAAAAGCGTTAAGAACTGTAGGACAGTGTATTTGTATTGGGAATTCTGCTCGTTGACAACAGACCCCACATATTGATGAGGTCTACATGTACTCTCACCACTCTATAATAATCTCCTGACATGATGGCATTACATTCAGTACTATCTGTGGGCTCTCGGTGTCCCTTGAGGCTGACTAATAATTTAGCAGAGGACATGGCAGACAGCTTAACATGTCAGCACTGATGATGGCCGCTACTGCTAGCTGACGTCTGTGACACCAGTAGACATTCACCTCTTTAATGGCCTCATTTATGTAATGTTTTTAGAGGCTAAAAATCATGGGGAACCAAAGCCTAATGAAAAAAAGCCTATATTTCCCTGCAAATCTCCATAGCTTCCTGTGACTTTCCGAAGAGAATCCATGTGGAAAATCCACAGCAAATCTGCTTCATCCAAACACGGCTGTATCTAAGTCTCCCCAATATTCCTGAATGCTCCTGGCTGGTTACAATAAGTAAAATATCAAGAAAAAGAAACTGCATCAACACTAAAGGTAGAGAAGCCCGAGACTAAACAAGGTTACTGAGGATAGTGGAGATACGGGCCTAAGGTGTGAGGAGAAAGGTAGAGTCAATGAGGAGAACATGAGAAACAAGCAGATGTTCCTTTTTCACATAGTAATGAGGAAATGTCTCCAAAGACCAGGAGGAAAGCTAATTAGAGGATTCACAGGTAGAAGGAGCAGTGTGCCTTTACCTACCGATGTGACAGATTTGTAAAGGTTACGCACATCCAGGTTCCCGCTGCCAATGTCCCCTGAAGTAATAAATTGTTATCCTGTAATGTGATATAATCCTACAAATATGTCACAAAGAAATAGTAACTCCAAAGGGATTTCATCAGTTTTCCTTTTGGGATTCGTTTGATTTTAAGGTAATGTCTAGTTTATAAAAGCCTTGTATTATTACCCTACAAGGGAACTGTGTATTAGCATGTTAGGGGAGGGCACTCCATTCCCAGCTCTCAACTCAATTATCTAGCATGGAACAAATGCATAGACAATCCGCTGATTGTGAAATGTGTTTTACCGCCCCTATAGACTTTAGGAAATGGTCGGCTAAATGTTCTGCTGCTTACCTTACTCCCCTATACACAGGATCCCTCCACTCGGCCAAGTGTCTCGGTACTGCCTATGGGAGAGTCGCTAACAGACTCCTACAGGGGCAGCTTATCTGCTGGAGAACAAAATATAGGCCAATGGAAATCCCACATGAACAAAATGTTTGTGCCTGTTTAACTTCTGGGTATTTAAAATAAATTCAGCAAAATCACCAGCTGAGTGCCAAGTATTAATTGATACAACATATGGGATTGGAACCTACTTGTGCACCACCAAGCCAGAAGTGCCGTGCTATCCCTCTCTACCAGTAAACCTATTTAATCATCCATATAAATGCACCTCCTGTGATCAGCTTATTGTTAATGGCCCCTGCTATGAATATTCTCCCCCACTGGTGGCCCCCTCCTGTTTATGTATTATAATTGACATTCGTGATGGGCGAGCATGCTTGCTACTGCCTGATATTCGATCTAGCTTCGGGGGTGCTCAGGCATGCTCGTTACTTGGCCGAGTATCGCAGGTGCTCTAGCACCATTCTCATGTCCCCGCCCCGCATGTTTTGTGGCTGTTAGACAGCCAATGAACACATGGGAACCTCCTGCCATACACGGTAATGCCGTAGGCATGTTGGCTACTGGTATTACTGCGATTGGCCCCCTTCGTGTCATCGGGTCTTTTATGACACCCAGGGGCACAATGCTCGTCTCACTGCAGTTCAGGGAGAGTTGACCTAGGAGAGACAGCTTAGATTAGAACAACATTTACATACTTGAACCCTTTACTGCCTTTCATGTGGCACTAAAGTGTGTTTTTTAGCCTTGTTTAACCTAATAAATAAATAATTAAAAAAACAAAAAACAGCATGGGGTCGCCCCTATTTTTGGTATCAGCTAAGGTAAAGCAGACAGATATGACGGGCTGGTATTATAAGGCTGGGAAGGCCAATGGTTATATGGCTCTTCCCAGCCTGAAAATACCAGCTTTGGCGCTTTGTCAAACTCTTCCTGATTGCCCTGGTGTGGTGGCAATCATGGTAATATTTTTGGGGCTTGATATCAACTGTGGGTTATGGGTTAGTAAAGGAAAAGCATCTCTCAGATACCCAAAATACTAACCTAATAATCCCCAAAAAACACACACAAAGGAAAAAATAGTTTATTTGAATAAAGACTCCCCCACCCTATCCCACAATCACCAATTATATTATTAAAAATGTTCTTACAAAGTTCCATCGTAGTCCAAGTTCCCAGAATGTAGCTCCGGAAACTGTAAGTGGTAGTAAAGCTCAGCTATTCACACATGCTGGGTAGTGCCTACAACGATCAGCGTCTCCGAGTCTCACTGAGCGCTGATAATAGTTGTCATCACTACCCGGCACCTGTGAATAGCTGTACTTTACTGCTATTCACAGGCACCAGAGCTGCATTCAGGGAAGGTGGACTGTGATGGAACTTCATGGGAACATTTTTGATAATAAATTGGTGAAAGAGGGATAGCATGGGGGGAGTCTATATTCTGGAAAACCATTTTTTCCATGCATGTTTTTTTTTTATTACTGGGTTACTAATAGGGGTGCCTAATAGACACCTCTCCTTTACTAACCCCTGAGCTTGATACCAGTTGACACTACACAACTGACATTAACCCCCAAAAATGTTACCCCAATTGAAACCGCCTTAGAGCAATCAGGAAGAGATGGGCAAAGCATCAGAAGAGGTGCATCCAATGAATGCATCTATTCGGGGGCAGCCGCAGGCTATTTTTAGCTCGGAAAGGGCCAAATAACCATGGACCTTCACATCCTGATAACATCAGCCCTCAGCTATCTGCTTACCTTGGCTAGTTATCAAAAATTAAAATGGGGGGGACCATGGAATACAGCAGAGCATGCAATGCAGCAGAGCATGGAATACAGCGGAGTGAGGTATACTGAGGGGCGTGGTATACACGGGCATGTGAGCGGGCGGGCCTGTGGCAGGGCATTGCAGACGGGCATGCATATGGCAGTGCATTGCGTGCATGCATGTGGCTTAGCATTGCGAGCGTGCGTGCGGTAGAGCGTTGCGGGCATGCGTGCGGAAGAGCATTGTGAGTGGGTGTGCGGCAGAGCATTGTGGGTGGGTGTGCGTGCGGCAGAGCATTGCGGGCATGCGTGCGTTTGACAGAGCATTGCAGGTGGGTGTGCGGCAGAGATTTGCAGGTGGGCGTGCATGCGGCAGAGCATTGCTGGTAAGGGGCGTGCAGAGCGCGATGTGGGGAGCACTATGCAGCTGTCCTTGGTGACACTTTAGACATTAGGATCACTCTGCAATCAGCAACAAAATGGCTCCGTGCTGTGATCCTAAACTTCATCTTCCCTTATCTTTTTGGAAACACCCAGATTGGGAGGGGGAGGTGACATAACACACAGGAGAGCAGATTCCAACCACTTTTACTGCAGTTGTAATGTGAGCTAGTTCTACAGTAGCTCTACAGCAGGATTTCAGCAGTTGCTCCCCCTAGTGTTTAAGTGTGGAAAATATCAAACTTTTTTTTAAAAAAAAATTGTATTTTGTTCAACAAATAATACTATTTAAACAAAACATTAAAACATTAATACTTTACATTGTTTCAGTTATTGAAATTATTTTTTTTGGACAACACTATCCCTTTAACTCAAGCATATTAGAAATTAGTTTAGATTACGCCACTAAATAGATAGCAATTTAGATAAAAATTTCTTTGGCTTTTGGACGACCCCTTTATTCTTTATTTAATCAATTTAGGGCCCTACGCATGTGGCCATTTTTACCATCTGTATTGTAAAATTACAACATGGTCATTGGGAGGGCAGGCTTTTAACTCTAAAATATACCATTTCGTTGTAATATAAGGGTTTTAATAATTTTATGTTTAAAGAAGATCTGTCACTAGGTCAAAAGTGGCCATTTTAGCTTTTATTTTATTCCCAATGGACTGCTGAGCATTCTGCTTTTTCCTTAAATACAGTTCCAGAGACATGGGCCTTTTTATTTAGTTCTAATTTGTATGGATTCCACAAGGAGCATGGCTCACAGGATCCTCAGGGGCGTGTCTTTAGGCTACTATGCATTATCATACTGTGAGCCACACCCCCTTGTTAAAGACCATAAACTTGAGCACTAAATAAAACGGCCCATATCTCTCGATCCGTATAGTGGATTAAAAAAAAAAAGGAAAATCGGAAGCACAGAAATCGGGGAGCAACAGGAATAAAATAAGAGAAAAAACTGGAAACATTTGACCTCTAGCCCCCATTATAAACTCCCAACCCTCTGCATGCAGAAAGCAAATATACTATTTTGAATAGGCTTTACTAGTAATGCCAGTTGTAATGTCTCTCGTATGTCTGACTGTTGTCCTTGGCAGAGTAAAGATTTGTCATTGCAAGGGATATTTTTTTTAATTTGGTATGAAAGCCGTCACAGCAGATATAAAATGCAGCATGCCTTGTCAGCAAGTGCTTGTCAAAATTGTCAATTTAGTATGGATCTGGTCTTCCATGTTCTGTCCAGAATGCCGCAGCAATTATTAATGGGGTCATTTAGGATGTCCCTGCGAACCACATTGATGTTTTTTTTATTATTTAAGTAATTGCAAGTCTGGAAAAAAATACAAATTTCTGCCCAAGGATAGACAAGCAGAAATACGATATTTACTGCAGAATTTTGTGTCTGATGGGAAAACGAATCCCCCCCAAACGACTATGATCTATGTATTAAACATGACCTTATACCAGCGTGTTGGGACGTTCTCTGCCGGGATGTCACCTGGTAGCAATGTGAGGGTTTTACCTTGTGTTTACATGACACTTGACCTGTTGTCATTAAGCCTCAGTTTTTTTTCTCTAATTATTACATTTGCTATCGGATTCCTCTTCTGCTAAATGTAAAAAGTCAAATATTAATATTGGGTAGGTCAGGAAGCCGCGCTATCAAGGCTCTTATGAGATTAGAAGATATTACCTTCGTGGGGATATCAATCATCGTAACGATTTGTTATCGTGTTTGTATAAAGGTATCACCCTAAGGTCTGGGGCGCTTACTAAATTTGTTTCATGATGCTGCAAATATATATAATAAAAATATAACACTGGGGAACGAAAAAATTGGTGCATGAGTAATGTTTTTGGTCATTTTTTGTTGCCGATTCTAAATCTAGTTAGAGCTGTGATATACCCTATGTATATGCAGACTACCGATCGAAACACTAGGACTAAACATTATTATTATTGCCTTCTTGGATATTAAAACAAATTCATACATGTGGATTTACTTTATTTATGAAGAATCAACATCGCAAAATAAGAATTAAGCATCCATAAGTTGTCATTGAGAGATTGTTCACTTACTAAGATACTTAGCAAAAGCATCTCTTTAAAGATTCTTGCAGTGAGTTGAGCCAGGGCAATCACTTTGTAAAGACAAGCAGTAATCCTACCGAGCAGTGAAATGCTCGGGTGCTCGATGCTTGGGTCGAGCATTTTGAAATGCTCGGGTGCTCAACCCGAGCACCGAACAGCCCAATGTTAACCAATGGGATACCCGAGCATTTTTCCGGCGGCAGCCGCGGTTGTCTAGAAAAAGCTCAAAAATGGCACAAATGTATAACAATAGTGCTCAAATGACATGGGAGCAGCATGGGGAACACCCCTGTAAGCATTTCTGCCTCCCAGGTCACTGCTGTGAGCAATGTTGTCTTAGTATTAGGTGGAAGAAGAATCCTGTGTTCCTCCTCCCGTTTGACATGTGTGACATGCACTTTCGCTTAGTATCGTATGTGCGGCAGCTTCTCTCTGCCTGTACATTTTCTGCTGAGCAAAACCAAAAGTGAACAGTAGAAAAAAAAAAAACAATGTAATATTCACCTGTCTACAGACTTCCGGGACACGTTCGATCGCTCCAGGACCTGCCGGTTTTCAGCTGATGCGGTCACCTGACAGCATCAGCTGATCGTATAAGTCCAGCGGTGAGGCCGGCTTTTTACCGCCCGGCCGGTTTAAACAATCAGCTGATGCTGTCAGGTGACCACATCAGCTGATTACTGGCGGGTCCTGGAGCGATCGGACGGGAGTTTGCACAAGGGAGTATAGTTTTTTTTTCTACTGATGCATCAGCTGATTGTGTAAACGGCTTTTATACAATCAACTGATGTGTCATGTGATTCAGGTCCTTGAAGCTGATACATCTGATTGCTTTGCCTTCCGGTAAACTGATCAGATGATATTGAGTTCAGATTGGACATTGAGGGACCCTTGACCCAGGACTACAGCGGAGGGGGGGTTCTTTAGTTCAATAAAGATGCAGTCACTAATTGTGTTGTGTTTTATTTCTAATAAAAATATTTTTCTCTGTGTTGTGTTTTTTTTTTATCTTTACCAGAAATTCATGGTGGCCATGCCTAATATTGACACCATGAATTTCGAGCTTAGGGCTAACTGATAATACACAGTTGGCCCCAACCCCATTATTACCCAGCAAGCCACCCTGCACCAGGGCCACTGGTAGAGTTGGATACAGCACCAGAAGATGGTGCTTCTATGAACTGATGGCTGCTGCCACCGTTGCCATAGTAACCTAGTGAGTGTGTTACTACAGCAACAGTGATCTCCGATCAGCTGATTCCCAGTGCAGCTATTCAGTGGTCCTGCATAAGCCGCTGAATAGCAGCGCCGGTAAACAGGGAGTTAAATCCTGCATCTCCTACAGGAACCAGTGCATAGCGGCCCCAGTAATCAGGTGATCGGATATCACCGATGCTATAGTAACCAGCTCGGTAGGTTACTATGGCAATGGTGGCAGCAGTGACATTACATCTCCTAGTACCTACACTACCTACACACTAAAGTCTGTCCCTAGCTCAGCAGTACCTCCCCCTACACTAGCTGACTGTGCCTCACACTGCCGAGCACAGTGCCATCAACTGTCATATAGAGCTGATGATGCTGTGCAGCCAGCCAATCACTGTAATGCCACAGCCATGTTGGTTGTGGCATTACAGTGTGTGACCGCCAATCCCTGCATGTTGGCTGACTCTGTAAATATCACCCACATGCAGGGAGAGGGAGCCGAGTATCTGCCCGAGCATCTCGCCGGTACTCAGAGCTCACCGAGTATACCGAGCACTGAGATGCTCGGGCGAGCACCGAGTAGCGGCGAGTATGCTCGCTCATCCCTAGTGGCTATCCCAGTGTTGTCGGTATCTTTCTTCTACAGTTCTTAAAGCTTGGTGGAGCCGTTTACTTTTCTATCATTTTACCATGGTTTTCTGGGAAACGATCCAAGTGGCTATGGAGATAATGCACCTTGATACTCATTGTACAGCCAAGCTGATGGAAAGAAGATAGTTACAGTGAACTAGCAGAAAGAATGCTATCTACTTTAGATTTCCCAAGAAAATGCTGTACAACCATAGTGAAAGGAGACCATGCATCTGCCTCAGCTTCGTTCACTGAATCTTTGAAGTGTGGATCTTTTATGAGACCATCTGATTTGAGGACTGTCAAAAATACGCGCTTTTAGCTTCACCATGGTTAGCACTGGAAATTTTCTACAGATATAGTTAAAGCATCTTCCCTCTTTGTTTAGAGCCTTTACAATCTGCTTTGTGGTAAAATGATCTTATTCCTGTCAACCAATGGTTCTGCAGTTACATTGTTTTCTCCTACTACCATGTGTTCTCTCAGGGGCCACTGTTTTCTCATTCAGTTCTCATTTTTTTTTATCTACTATTCCAGAGACAGAAAAAACAGGGATACTTAGTGTATTTGTTGTCCCAGGACAATATTCAAAATTTTTAGATCCACATAGATTGGCCGCTGGTTACTGTGGTATGATAGAGTCACAGCAGAGGATGGGGGCTATACCAGCCATATAGGACAACACACAGGAAGGGGGAAGGAATGCCTTATGTTGCTAGGGAAAGGGGGAAGTGGTGACCGCTGAGAACAACCTGCAGCTCACCCTAACTGCCCTCACCAACCCTATACAGGTTCTGCACCCGGGATCGGCTGAGGCCCATCACGGCGATGACCGGTACCCTGCGGGCGCAGCACACCAACTGTGAGTAACACACCTAGAACCGCAGTCCCTGTGTGAGACTTTGATTTGCCTGCGCCACCGCCCCGCACTTCGACACCAACGGCCCTCCCCATCATCACCACCGTCCTCCCTGGGGCTCGCTCCACTTGTGGGGAGCTGGACTATCTGAGCTGCGGTAACATCAGCCCCGGAGGAGAGCAACATCTCGCAGCAGCGGCTAATCCCTGGCCGTGCACCATGGATGGCGCTGCAAAGCAAACCCCCATCCCCTACTACCAGTCACCTTGATCCCTCTTTGATATAGCCAACAGGTCCACGGATCTGGGTCAGACCATTCACAGCAACCCCAAACACCACTGGCCTGGTGACGAGTAGCCCTGCAGGTCCCATGGGCGCTACACATACCTGGTGCTCTGTCTTACCCTGGCAAATGGGCCCTAAGTAGGGATGGCAGGTATGAGCGTTAGTCAACACCACTAACACTATAGGAATGCACAAGGTTACAATACAGGGGAAACACGAATGCTATCACCTGAGCCCAGGTAGATAGCAAAAGTCAAACACTTATCTGAGGTATAGGCAGCCACCACAGAAGTCTATGGAGCAACAAGAGATGACCTCTGCAGACTACAACAAGGCACAACTATAAACTGCAACCAAACCACCCATGGTGAGGTTAATTAAGGAAGGCAGAGGATAGCAACTGAGAGGAGGAACAGTTCTCTAGGGTCATAGAGTCCACCTGCTGCAGGAACAGGGAACAATACGTGATACCGGTCTCTGTGGTCTTCTAGCACTCGCTGCCACTGGATTTTCAGCCACTGAATTGTCAGCCACCTATGATAGCTTGGTGACAAGCCGTGACATATCCATGGCAGATAGTTTCTGTGGGGCATTATCTTGGTTGAGTGAACTATTAGGGTTGTTACATATTTTTTTCCATTGAGTAAAAGCGCACATTTTAGGCTCCACTTAGAACTGTCATGAACAACCGCCATTCTCTTGGTTGATATTGTAATATGCCCATTTTCTTCAGCAAGCCTTATATCTTAATACTTATTTAAATGCATGTTGCATTTAGTAAGTTTTCAAGTATTTGTCACATACGTTACAGACTGTGATTCTATAATTAATACCACTGTTGAGGACAAAATCCAAAATTCATATGTGGACAACTATACATTATCTCAAAAAAGTAAAGCAGCCATAAAAAATATGAATTCAGAGGACTGAATATACTTAAAATGAAGCCTAATACCTGAGGCACCAAAACATTTTTTTTTTTCATTTGTTCCCAGTGTAATAAATAGAAAGTGACATTGATTTCTGTGCTTAGTTCACAACAGAGGGCCGCAGACAATGTGTACACCATGCAGTGACTAAAAATCAGTTAGTGATGGAGGACGGGATCTCTTACATGTTCTCCTTCATTAGGTAAAAGTGAAACAGAAGCGCCCAGTATTAGTTTTCAAGACTTTACGAAAGGGCAATGTTCCATAAACACGTCCGCACCTACTATAAGAGCTGTGACAGTGACAGATGGGAGATTTTCTGGGATTTATATTCTCAATAGGGCTGACTCACACACCAGTCACAAACACACAATGGTAAAATCCCACAAACACTAATGATCCATCGTAAGTGGGTCAATAGGGGTGTTAGGGTGTGGGTGAAAAGCCGCATCACTAACGCACAGATAAATCCCGTGTAGCACACACAGCGAGCAGAGATGGCTGTATGGACTTCCCAGGTGCAGACAAAATGTTGCCGAAAATGATCAGTCCATGGTCTCTTGTGTATGGTGGCTTTGCGACTCTCCCTTGGTAGATGATGTTAGCGGAGATACCGGGCCGGCAGATTGACATTTAACTAAACTTGGGAGGTTCATTTCAAGTCCAAAGTCACTCACTTCAACAGAGTTTCTAAGTAAAAAAATTGACTTTTGGTGAATCACAATGCTGAAAAGTCTCTAACTGCCCAGGGAATACGTACTGTATATAACACTCCGAGGTCTCCTAGGACTGTATTGAACTCATTTTAAGATCTTTAATGCAAATGTCGTGGGCGGAGGAGGGGACGCTGCGCTCACCCACTGCTCGGGTCCGGCTGCTGCTGCTGCTCTCTCGGTCGGTGGCTCAAGCGGTGGGCCGGATCCCGGGGACTCGAGCGGCGCTCCTCGCCCGTGAGTGAAAGGGGTGGTTTGGTGTAGGGGTATTGTCCGTGACGCCACCCACGGCTTGTGGTGAGGTTGGGACACCACCGCTGCTCTGTACGGGGATCACGGGAGCATTGACAGGGAGCAGCTGAGATGTTTTCTCCCCTCCGAGGGTAGGGGGTTTTTGGTGGTCCCGGGGCCCGGTGGTGGAGGACGGGAGGTGAGATGTGGGGCCTGGCCGGGTGCAGGGTCGCGGGGCAGCGCAGTGCCAGACGGCACGGTGGTACTTACTCAGCCAGTAATGCACACGGAGTCTCCGGTAAAACAAACGGCTGGATGGACGAGTCCCACAGACGGCTGCGGCGGTCACTCCTGGTAGGTTGGCGGTAACTGTCTCTTCCTGCACCGGTGTTCTGTTCTCGGCCCCAATGGCTTCCCACTGATAGCCCGCTCCCCAGCGGTATGTTGGCTAAGGGAGCCCTTCCTTTGCCCGCAGGCTCTGGCCCTGGGAGCTCTAGCTCTGGCGGCAGCTTTATCTCCCTCACGGTTTGGACGGTTGCCTTCAGTCGGGTCTTTACTGCTGGGAAACCCCAGAGGTTCCCGTCGCTGACGGATTTGACCGGTTTTACGGCGACTCCTAGCCTGGTCGGGATCTGTAGGCCCTGCCGGATGGTGCTGGCTTCTCTTTGCTCCCCGGTCCGGTACCGGCAGGCCACCGCCCGTCCACGGTCCTCACGGTTGTGCATCAATCGGCTTCTCCTGCAGACAGTCACCACCGTCTGCCAACCTTGCTGTCAGGTGCCAGGGCCATGTACCCGGACACGGTCAGTCGGTTCCTCCACTACTACTTCCTCACTCTACAACTCCTCAACCTGTTCTCCCTTCCTTTTCCCGCCTCTAGGACTGTGAACTCCTCGGTGGGTGGAGCCAACCGCCTGGCTCCGCCCCACCTGGTGTGGACATCAGTCCCTGGAGGAAGGCAACAAGGATTTGTGTTTGACTTTGGTGTTCCTAACCGGGGTGTAGGGTGTGTTGTTGCAGTACCTGTGACGTCCTGGCTTGTCCAGGGCGCCACATTCCCCCTTGGTTAAATTCAGACCGTCCGCGGGCTGCTCGTCCATCACCGGTTTTATTTTCACAACTAGAAAAATAGAAAACGGTAAAACACATATAAAACATAAGCATTCTTTATAAACTTCCCATAACGGGAGGCACTTTCTTTTAACGTTACTAAACGGTTGTTTTTTATTAAACGGTAATGGCTTCCGCTCTCCCCCCGCCCAAACAACCTGGCCCTGATGCTGCCCCTAAGAAAATGCCCCAGTCCAGAACCAAATTGCCCGAGCAGGTACGGTCTCTTTCAGGGGACCCACGTCCATGGGGGACCCCTGACCCCCGGAGGATTACCACCGGTTACGGTAGTGGCGGGCCTGGGCCATCCATTTCCTCCAGGCCCATCCTCCCAAATCAGCCTCTCCGGAGGCGGTTACGGTATCAAGCCAACAGATATATTTACACTCCACTAAGTTTGTGGTTGCCCTGCAAGTTCTCGGGCTTGTCCGTAAGAAGTTCCTTACGCAATGGTTGCAGAAAGTCCCTACGGGGACTAGTTGCCGGCAACGGCCGGTTCAATCACGGTGTTAATCTGATAAACTTCTTCGGTTGATTCAATCTTATCATTCAACAACATTTAACAACATACTGGAACATCACAATGGTGCTGGGGGTCCCAACGGGGACACTTGCGGCGGAGGACCGCTGCCATCACTTCCGATCCACTCCACCTGGCGGGGGAGGGGGCTGGGCTGGTGCTTGAGGCTCCTGGCCTCCTCTCAGCCTAGCGTCCAGGGCAAACCAGCCCCTCTCCCCGCAGTGCCGAGTATAATTAACAAGGTCGCCGGGGAGCAGGTTACGGCCCGGGTGATCCTCTGGCAGGTGGTCGTTCACGTCCCTTCGGGCTATGAAAATTTCGGCCTCCAGGCCCGGTTCGAAAATGAAGCCATATCCTCTACGGACGTCGAACCTCCTCACCAGCCCTTCGTACCTTGGGCACCGCACTCGGAAGGTGGCCCTGCGGAGATTCTCTTTCTCCCTTATTGTGCGGGCCACCAGCTCGGCCTTCCTCTTTTCCCTCTCGGCGATCTCTTGTCCCAGCGGGGTCTGTTCCCTGTCCCAATAGGGGGCTACGGTGGGCCCCTGCGCGCGGGTCATGCCCCGCGAGACCTCCTTCACACTGCCCACTACTGGCATTCTGGGCGGCAGGTCCTGCGGTGTCATAGCCTGGGGTGCTGCCCTGCAGTGGCGACCCGGCGCAGCCTCAGCCGAGGCGTGGGGGATGGGCACAGGGATCTTCTCCCGCACGACTGCCATCTCTTTCTGCACGGAACAAGCTGCCGGAGTCGGTTCAGGTCCGGGTGCGGCCTCTACAGGTGCCTCCGGTGCATCTCCGCTGACGGGCTCAGCTTTCAGCTTCTTCCAAGGAAGCGATTCCGGGCGGTCACAGGCCTCGGCTGCAGGTCGGTCCGCTTGGGCTGATTGGCTTGGTGCCGCTACCGATTGCGGTGGTAGCAGGCCTAGTGACGGGGCAGCAGCACACAACACGGGTAGCGGGGTAGGTAGCAGGGCGAGCGGGTGTAGACCGGGCCCCTCAGCTGCGATGACCGACCCGCTAGGGGTACAAGGGAGTGGGTCACTTACCCGCTCTTCCAGAACTCCCTCCACCTTGCGTCTCCGTATGGCCGCCACCACGTCCGCCATGTCGGCCACCCACTCCTCCAAGAGGAGTTGCACACGGATATGCAGCCGTTGTTGTAGCTGAGTGGTCCGGACCTCCACCCACGCCGCGGTCCCGCGCGCGGGGGCTATGGTGCTTCGGGACGGTTGGTGCATTGCTGCGGCGGCCTCTTCTAGGAACCACAAGATGGCCGCAGGGTCCTAGCGTCCCTGCTTTTATAGCCGCGGGCTACATGCGGCCAGCCGCCATCCGTCCCCCCCTTGGTGTCTTTCCGGCACCTCCTCTTCAGGGGCGGAGCTTTGGCTTTCGCGCCTCCACTGCTCGGGAACACGCTCGAGCGGGGACCTTTCGCGCCCAATATGGCGGCTTCCGAAAATTTTCAGCCGGACACCTCCGGCGGGACACAAGGCGCACCTCTACCAGACGGCAGAGCGGTAAGATCCTGTTCGTGACGCCAAGTTGTCGCGGGCGGAGGAGGGGACGCTGCGCTCACCCACTGCTCGGGTCCGGCTGCTGCTGCTGCTCGCTCGGTTGGTGGCTCGAGCGGTGGGCTGGATCCCGGGGACTCGAGCGGCACTCCTCGCCCGTGAGTGAAAGGGGTGGTTTGGTGTAGGGATATTGTCCGTGACGCCACCCACGGCTTGTAGTGAGGTTGGGACACCACCGCTGCTTTGTACGAGGATCATGGGAGCGTTGACAGGGAGCAGCTGAGATGTTTTCTCCCCTCCGAGGGTAGGGGGTTTTTGGTGGTCCCGGGGCCCGGTGGTGGAGGACGGGAGGTGAGATGTGGGGCCTGGCCGGGTGCAGGGTCGTGGGGCAGCGCAGTGCCAGACGGCACCGTGGTACTTACTCAGCCAGGAATGCACACGGAGTCTCCGGTAAAACAAACGGCTGGATGGACGAGTCCCACAGACGGCTGCGGCGGTCACTCCCGGTAGGTTGGCGGTAACTGTCTCTCCCTGCACTCGTGTTCTGTTCTCAGCCCCAATGGCTTCCCACTGATAGTCCGCTCCCCAGCGGTATGTTGGCTAAGGGAGCCCTTCCTTTGCCCGCAGGCTCTGGCCCTGGGAGCTCTAGCTCTGGCGGTAGCTTTATCTCCCTCACGGTTGTGACGGTTGCCTTCAGTCGGGTCTTTACTGCTGGGAAACCCCGGAGGTTCCTGTCGCTGACGGATTTGACCGGTTTTACGGCGACTCCTAGCCTCGTCGGGGTCGGTAGGCCCTGCCAGATGGTGCTGGCTTCTCTTCGCTCCCCGGTTCGGTACCGGCGGGCCACCGCCCGTCCCCGGTCCTCATGGTTGGGCGTCAATGGCCTCTCCTGCAGATGGTCACCACCGTCTGCCAACCTTGCTGTCAGGTGCCCGGGCCACGTACCAGGACACGGTCAGTCGGTTCCTCCACTACTACTTCCTCACTCTACAACTCTTCAACCTGTTCTCCCTACCTTTTCCCGCCTCCAGGACTGTGAACTCCTCGATGGGTGGAGCCAACCACATGGCTCCGCCCCACTTGGTGTGGACATCAGTCCCTGGAGGAAGGCAACAAGGATTTGTGTTTGACTTCGGTGTTCCTAACCTGGGTGTAGGGTGTGTTGTTGCAGTACCTGTGACGTCCTGGCTTGTCCAGGGCGCCACACAAATACCGACTTACTAATGTCCAAGTATGGCTGGGGGAAAATGGACGGTAACAGTGGTCACCAACAACTTTATTCAGGTGATGTGTACTGGTGGGATTATTACACGGAAGTGGGCAAAAAATATAGTTTTACAACCCACCCCCTTGTGAGGTAGTCAGTTGTGCTTAAAGCGTAACCATCATTTCTATTTTTATTTCATAATTTAATAATACACATGATAATAAGTAACTCTGTAATATTTCTTATCAGACAAATCTGCTTCTTTTTCTGCCAGAATTGATAAGTCATTATCAAAATTCTCAATTCTGAATTAAAATCTGTATTCAGTGAAGACTTTCCCATATCAACTGCCATCTATGATGGAGGGAGGAGTTATAGGCAGAAGGAGGGGCTAGGGGCAGAGCTCCACCCCCTCCTCCTTTTAACTGCATAGACGCACCAATCGCCATCTCCTATCTCAGTAATGGGAAAGTCTTCACTGAATACAGATTTTATATCAAAATTGAGAATTTTGATAATGCCTGAATTCAAGTGCAGATTGTAACGTTTAATTTGAAGGTTTGAACAAAAATATCTGATAGAAATTGTAGGAATTGTACACATTTCTTTACAAACACTCCACATTTTAGGAGGTCAAAAGTAATTGGACAAATAAACCAAACCCAAACAAAATATTTTTATTTTCAATATTTTGTTGCGAATCCTTTGGAGGCAATCATTGCCTTAAGTCTGGAACCCATGGACATCACCAAACGCTGGGTTTCCTCCTTCTTAATGCTTTGCCAGGCCTTTTCAGCCGCAGCCTTCAGGTCTTGCTTGTTTGTGGGTCTTTCCGTCTTAAGTCTGGATTTGAGCAAGTGAAATGCATGCTCAATTGGGTTAAGATCTGGTGATTGACTTGGCCATTGCAGAATGTTCCACTTTTTTGCACTCATGAACTCCTGGGTAGCTTTGGCTGTATGCTTGGGGTCATTGTCCATCTGTACTATGAAGCGCCGTCCGATCAACTTTGCGGCATTTGGCTGAATCTGGGCTGAAAGTATATCCCGGTACACTTCAGAATTCATCCGGCTACTCGTCTGCTGTTATGTCATCAATAAACACAAGTGACCCAGTGCCATTGAAAGCCATGCATGCCTATGCTATCACGTTGCCTCCACCATGTTTTACAGAGGATGTGGTGTGCCTTGGATCATGTGCCGTTCCCTTTCTTCTCCAAACTTTTTTCTTCCCATCATTCTGGTACAGGTTGATCTTGGTCTCATCTGTCCGTAGAATACTTTTCCAGAACTGAGTTGGCTTCATGAGGTGTTTTTCAGCAAATTTAACTCTGGCCTGTCTATTTTTGGAATTGATGAATGGTTTGCATCTAGATGTGAACCCTTTGTATTTACTTTCATGGAGTCTTCTCTTTACTGTTGACTTAGAGACAGATACATCTACTTCACTGAGAGTGTTCTGGACTTCAGTTGATGTTGTGAACAGGTTCTTCTTCACCAAAGAAAGTATGCGGCGATCATCCACCACTGTTGTCATCCGTGGACGCCCAGGCCTTTTTGAGTTCCCAAGCTCACCAGTCAATTCCTTTTTTCTCAGAATGTACCCGACTGTTGATTTTGTTACTTCAAGTATGTCTGCTATCTCTCTGATGGATTTTTTCTTTTTTTTCAGCCTCAGGATGTTCTGCTTCACCTCAATTGAGAGTTCCTTAGACCGCATGTTGTCTGGTCACAGCAACAGCTTCCAAATGCAAAACCACACACCTGTAATCAACCCCAGACCTTTTAACTACTTCATTGATTACAAGTTAACGAGGGAGACGCCTTCAGAGTTAATTGCAGCCCTTAGAGTCCCTTGTCCAATTACTTTTGGTCCCTTGAAAAAGAGGAGGCTATGCATTACAGAGCTATAATTCCTAAACCCTTTCTCCGATTTGGATGGACAGCACGCTTCAAATCATCCCACAGATGATCAATGATATTCAGGTCTGGGGACTGGGATGGCCATTCCAGAACATTGTAATTGTTCCTCTGCATGAATGCCTGAGTAGATTTGGAGCGGTGTTTTGGATCATTGTCTTGCTGAAATATCCATCCTCTGCGTAACTTCAACTTTGTCACTGATTCTTGCACATTATTGTCAAGAATCTGCTGATACTGAGTTGAATCCATGCGGCCCTCAACTTTAACAAGATTCCTGGTGCCGGCATTGGCCACATAGCCCCAAAGCATGATGGAACCTCCACCAAATTTTACTGTGGGTAGCAAGTGCTTTTCTTGGAATGCCGTGTTTTTTTGCCTCCATGCATAATGCCTTTTTGTGTGACCAAACAACTCAATCTTTGTTTCATCAGTCCACAGGACCTTCTTCCAAAATGTAACTGGCTTGTCCAAATGTGCTTTTGCATACCTCAGGCGACTCTGTTTGTGGCGTGCTTGCAGTAACGGCTTCTTTCGCATCACTCTCCCATACAGCTTCTCCTTGTGCAAAGTGCGCTGTATTGCTGACTGATGCACATTGACACCATCTTCAGCAAGATGATGCTGCAGGTCTTTGGAGGTGGTCAGTGGATTGTCCTTGACTATTCTCACCATTCTTTTTCTCTGCCTTTCTGATATTTTTCTTGGCCTGCCACTTCTGGGCTTAACAAGAACTGTACCTGTGTTCTTCCATTTCCTTACTATGTTCCTCACAGTGGAAACTGACAGTTTAAATCTCTGAGACAACTTTTTGTATCCTTCCCCTGAACAACTATGTTGAATAATCTTTGTTTTCAGATCATTTTAGAGTTGTTTTGAGGAGCCCATGATGCCACTCTTCATAGGAGATTCAAATAGGAGAACAACTTGCAAGTGGCCACCTTAAATACCTTTTCTCATGATTGGATACACCTGCCTATGAAGTTCAAAGCTCAATGAGGTTACAAAACCAATTTAGTGCTTTAGTAAGTCAGTAAAAAGTAGTTAGGAGTGTTCAAATCAAGAAATTGATAAGGGTGCCCATACTTTTGCACCGGTCAAATTCTGTTTAATTGCGGATTGCACATTTTCTGTTAGTACAATAAACCTCATTTCAATGCAGAAATATTACTCAGTCCATCAGTTATTAGATATATGAAACTGAAAACTGAAATAGCTGTTGCAAAAATCGAAATTGTTATAAAGAAAAAAGGTTAACATTAATAGGGGTGCCCAAACTTTTTCATATGACTGTATATATACAGTGCTGGCCAAAAGTACTGGCACCCCTGCAATTCTGTCAGATAATACTCAGTCAGTTTCCTCTTGAAAATTATTTCAATCACAAATTCTATGGTATTATTAACTTCATTTAATTTGCTTGCAATGAAAAAACACAAAAGAGAATGAAACAAAAATCAAATCATTGATCATTTCACACAAAACTCCAAAAATGGGCCAGACAAAAGTATTGGCACCCTTAGGGCGGCTTTGCACGTTGCGACATCGCAAGCCGATGCTGCGATGTCGCACACGATAGTCCCTGCCCCCGTCGCAGGTACGATATCGTGTGATAGCTGGCGTAGCGAAAATTATCGCTACGCCAGCTTCACATGCACTCACCTGCCCTGCGACCGTCGCTCTGGCCGGCAACCCGCCTCCTTCCTAAGGGGGCGGGTCGTGCGGCGTCATAGCGACGTCACACGGCAGGCGGCCAATAGCGGTGGAGGGGCGGAGATGAGCAGGATGTAAACATCCCGCCCACCTCCTTCCTTCCGCATATCCTACGGAAGCCGCGGTGACGCCGGTAGGAGATGCTCCTCGCTCCTGCAACTTCACACACAGCGATGTGTGCTGCCGCAGGAGCGAGGAACAACATCGGACCGTCGCGTCAGCGTAATTATGGATTACGCCGACGCTGCACCGATGATACGATTACGACGATTTTGCGCTCGTTAATCGTATCATCTAGGCTTTATGTGCGTCACTTTCAATTTGACCCCACCGACATCGCACCTGCGATGTCGTAGTGTGCAAAGCCCGCCTTAGCCTAATACTTGGTTGTACAACCTTTAGCCAAAATAACTGCGAACAACCGCTTCCGGTAACCATCAGTGAGTTTCTTACAATGCTCTGCTGGAATTTTAGACCATTCTTCTTTGGCAAACTGCTCCAGGTCCCTGAGATTTGAAGGGTACTCCAAACTGCCATTTTGAGATCTCTCCACAGGTGTTCTATGGGATTCAGGTCTGGACTCATTGCTGGCCACTTTAGTAGTCTCCAGTGCTTTCTCTCAAACCATTTTCTAGTGCTTTTGGAAGTGTGTTTTGGGTCATTGTCCTGATGGAAGACCCATGACCTCTGAGGAAGACCCAGCTTTCTCAGACTGGGCCCTACATTATGCTGCAAAATTTGTTGGTAGTCTTCAGACCTCATAATGCCATGCACACGGTCAAGCAGTCCAGTGCCAGAGGCAGCAAAGCAACCCCAAAACATCAGGGAACCTCCGCCATGTTTGACTGTAGGGACTGTGTTTTTTTCTTTGAATTACTCTTTTCTTTTCCTGTAAACTCTATGTTGATGGATTTTCCCAAAAAGCTCTACTTTTGTCTCATCTGACCAGAGAACATTCTTCCAAAACGTTTTAGGCTTTCTCAGGTAAGTTTTAGCCAACTCCAGCCTGGCTTTTTTATGTTTCGGGGTAAGAAGTGGGGTCTTCCTGGGTATCCTACCATACAGTCCCTTTTCATTCAGATGCCGACGGATAGTGCAGGTTGACACTGTTGTACCCTCGGACTGCAGGGCAGCTTGAATTTTTTTGGATGTTAGTCGAGGTTCTTTATCCACCATCCGCACAATCTTGCGTTGAAATCTCTCGTTAATTTTTCTTTTCCTTCCACATCTAGGGAGGTTAGCCACAGTGCCATGGGCTTTAAACTTCTTGATGACACTACGCACCGTAGACACAGGAACTTTCAGGTCTTTGGAGATGGACTTGTAGCCTTGAGATTGCTCATGCTTCCTCACAATTTGGATTTTCAAGTCCTCAGACAGTTCTTTGGTCTTCTTTCTTTTCTCCATGCTCAATGTGGTACACACAAGGACACAGGACAGAGGTTGAGTCAACTTTAATCCATGTCAACTGGCTGCAAGTGTGATTTAGTTATTGCCAACACCAGTGTCAATACTTTTGTCCCCCCCCTTTTTTATGTTTGGTGTGGAATTATATCCAATTTGGCTTTATGACAATTTTTTTTATTTTTTTTCATTGAAGACAAATTAAATGAAGATAATAATACCAAATAATTTGTGATTGCAATCATTTTCAGGAAGAAACTGAGTATTCTCTGACAGAATTGCAGGGGTGCGAATACTTTTGGCGAGCACTGTATACTGTACATATCCCGTGATACACTAATATATATATCCCGTGATACACTAGCCCTGGTTTCAGCATTTTAGTTTAGTATTAACAATTAACATAAGGTTCAAGAGTATTAAACTGCCCTGCTTGTTTATAGGCTGTAAAGAAGGGAAAAGAAGCTGTTATTAAGGTGCTGTAACTCCAGTATATCACAGATCAGACAATGCACAATCACACTGACTATGCAGGTGCTGTATCACTTAAATCTTTGGATTTACAGTGCCTTGCGAAAGTATTCAGCCCCCTTGAATTTTTCAACCTTTTCCCACATTTCAGGCGGGACAAGTGGGACACAATTGTGAAGTTGAACAAAATTTATTGCTAATTTTAAACTCTTCTAAAAAAATAATAAACCGAAAATTGGGGTGTGCAATATTATTCGGCCACTGTAAGTTAAAACTTTGTAGCGCCACCTTTTGCTGCGATTACAGCTGCAAGTCGCTTGGGGTATGTGTCTATCAGTTTTGCACATCGAGAGACTGAAATTCTGGCCCATTTTTCCTTTGCAAATAGTTCGAGCTGAGGGCCAGAAGTGCAAACATAGAACGAAGTGACACAGGGGTGCGGTCTCAAGGTTTTTACTCACTGTAGCAGGTTCCAATGTAACACGACATGCCAGTGACCACTTTTGGAGTGCTGGGGTTTCACTGTGATGGACCCCAACCAATCCCGGGTAGTTCGGAGGTCGAGTCCAGTGCACTTTTCTTATGTGTACCTTCCCTGGTCATCTTCCTGCACTTGCTTCTCCCTCCTGCCTTGCGCTCTCGCTCACTGAGCCCTGAGCCGGTGCCCATGGACCCTTTTGGGTGGCGTGAAGCTCTATCTCTTGGTCCCTTGGGGGTCACCTTACCAGTGAATTCGTACATAGGTTATTCTCCTCTAGCCTAGGGACCAGTCCCCAATTTGCGGCCAAGTCCTTCCAGCCAAAGGTTATATGCGGAACAAGGCCACGGGAGAATATTGCACTTCCCGTTGTCTCTAGGACCTCTTCTGTTTTGCGCCTTGGTCGAGCGGTGCTGGCTCCAGACTACAGGTCTTTCTTCCTCCACTGCTCCTTCCCACTTTTCTTCTCCGACTCACACTCCATTACCGTGTGTCCCTGCTCCTAAGACTAAACCCCCCGGCCTGGCTTCAGGTGCAGCACACCCTTGCTGATGAGGTTTTGCTGAGTGAGAGTGTTGTGTTTTGTGTGAACCGGTGGTGACCTCCTCTATATCCAGGATGGAATACCACACTCTGGATGAGGTGCAGGACCTCTGTGGTGATTGAAGCCTCAGGGGCACCACATATGGGGGTCATAGCAAGAGCCTGTATGGTGTCATACAGTCCTAACTGCAAACTACAAGGTGTGAGGGTCTTTAGTTTCTGCTGTTTGGATATTCTGTCCCAAAAATGTTTTAAATAAGACGAATATATTAAACCAGAGGCTGATCTATGCAGTATATGATTGCTGCTGTCCTGGCTGCCCCCAGCTGTGCCTCCAGCACCACTGGGGGAAGGGGTGCCTTAAAACCTGAGAAGCCATGTTATAATAGTCCCCATTCTAACAAACAGCTGCATTCACAAGTAATCTGCTCACCACTGTAACAACATCACAATCGTGTTGACAGACATGTCATTCAATGTCCCGTGCTGCATCCTGGGAGCGTTAGTTTGATCCGTCCTTGGTTTTCTGTACCATTACTGGTGTAAAAACTACACTACCCAAAGTGCAAATCACTAGAGCAAGCCCCGTAAAAAAAACACTGAGCCCTCATGGCGCAGGATATGCTCGCTCTACTCTGTAGACGACAATGGAGACTAAAGGCTCCTTGTTCTCGGCAAAGGTGAGGCTGCCGGAGGTTGGACTACTACCATACACACTCTTATAAGTGAGACATTTATCAAAACCAGGAACGGTGCAATTCATGAAATGTACCATTCACAACACATTAGGTTCATAGGAACATAATCATACAAACATGAAAGAACAATAAAAGTTATATATTCAGGGCCATCATGTAACATAGAAAAGATACAGCACCCCCATACTGAGGGCAGGAGAGCCGATAAATATCAGCCCCGCTGCACCAACCCCAGCTGGGACCAGAAACAGACCAAAATGTAATCTATTTCCAGACAGCTTTGTAAAAAGCACTAAGCTGGTGATTAACTTGTTTGTACTTAAGTAGGAATATCCGTAAAATCTATTTAGGACCATCAAGGCTCTAAGATGAAAAGCTGCACACTGAGACGCAATCACAACCACATTGCAATTTATTTTTGTTTTATTTTTTTCTACAAATATTGCGCAATGAACAAAAACATTTTGTCGTTTCTATTTTCTCTTGTAACGAGCCCCTTTCTCTGACCCTTTTGGATGTATAAATAACTGACAAAGCTTCTAATCATTACTATGTTCCTCGCAGACAGCACACGGACTGTACTCTGATGCCCAAGATTTTCACAGACCCATAGGTTTGTATTGGTTACTTTGATCCATGAACTGGACCAACAATACACATTTCTACATGATGGGCCACAAAAAACGGACATGTAAGCAGCTCCATAGACTATAAGGGGTATGTATTCTATCCGTGAAAACCACAGAATTATCTTGTGGGTGAAAAACAGACGTCTGAGTGAGGCCTAAAACTGGTCTAGGCTCCATATTTCAGATTGCAAAAATTCTGAGCATTAATAACACAGGTAAAGCACCACTGCAGCGTTTTTTTTTACTGCTGGAGTGGCGCTTTAAATTCAACCCACCACCCCTTAACTTACCTTGCGTCAGCTTTTCAGCGTCGCTGTAGACCCTTGGCGCCATCTTGTGCCCATCATTTCTGAACTGGCCGGAAATCAGAAGTTACGTTAATGTCGCGGGCGTCGCTGCTGCACTCTCGCTGGCGCTCGGGTCCGGCTGCCGCTGCTGCTGCTCGGTGGCTCGAGCGGTGGGCCGGATCCCAGGGACTCGAGCGGCGCTCCTCGCCCGTGAGTGAAAGGGGTGGTTTGGGTTTGGGGAGTTGGTCCGTGACGCCACCCATGGTTTGTGGTGAGGTTGGGACACCACCGCTGCTCTGGACGGGGATCCCGGGAGCGATGACAGGGAGCAGCCGAGATGTTTCTCTCCCCTCCGTGGGTAGGGGGTTGGCGGTCCCGGGGCCTGGTGAGGTGGGACGGGGAGGCAGGGTTGGCGAGGTGCAGGGTCGCGGGGGCAGCGCGGTGCCAGATGGCACAGTGGTACTCACTGAGCCAAGAATGGATACAGACTCTCCGGTAAAACAAATGGCTGGATGGACGGGTCCCGCAGCCGGCTGCTGTGGTTACTCCCGGTAGGTTGGTGGTGGCTGCCTTTCCCTGCACCTGTTGTGTATCTTCGGTCCCGATGGCTTCCCACCGGTAACCCGCTCCCCAGCTTGGATATGGGCCGGAGGAGCCCCTTTTGCACGCAGGCTCTGGCCCTGGGAATTCTAACTGTGGCGGTAGCTGTATTTCCCTTTCTCGGTTTGGACGGTTGCCTTCAGTCGGGTCTTTGTTGCTAGGAAACCCCAGAGGTTCCGGTTGCTAACGGATTTGACCGGTTTAACGGCGACTCCAAGCCTGGTCGGGGTCCGTAGGCTCTGCCGGTTTGTGCTGGCTTCTCTTCACTCCCCGGTTCGGTACCGGCGGGCCACCGCCCATCCCCGGTCCTATGGTTCTGCATCGATCGGCCTCTCCTGCAGACGGCCACCACCGTCTGCCAACTTTGCTCTCGGTGCCCGGGCCACGTACCCGGACACGGTCAGTCTGCTCCTCTACTACTCCTTCACTCTCTCTCCTTCACTCTCCCTAATTCGACTGCCTTCCTTTCCCGCCTCCAGTGAAACTGTGAATTCCTCGGTGGGTGAGGCCAACCACCTGGCTCCACCCCACCTGGTGTGGCCATCAGCCCCTGGAGGGAGGCAACAAGGATTTGTGTGTGACTGGTGTGCCTATCTCGGGGTGTGGGGTGTGTTGCTGCAGTACCTGTGACGACCTGGCTAGTCCAGGGCGCCACACAAACACTCTATACAACTCTATGAGAGCCAGAATGAGGATCTTATAGACATATTGAAGAGTGACCTCCGTCGTGCTCCATGAAAAACTGGAGCTGCTGGAAGGTCACTAACTGCAGAAGAACAACTGGAGCGACAGTGATAGATGAAGAGGATGAGAATATGACAGGAGGCAGGGGACTTATATTTAAAGTGCCACGTCAGCAGTGCAATAAAAAAAAAATCGATGGAGCGGTGATTTAAAGGTAATCTGTCAGCAGGTTTTTGCTACCGCATATGAAAACAGCATTATGTAGGCAAAGAGATTCTGAATCCAACGATGTATCACTGAGATCAATGGGTGCAGCAGTTCTGACACAATCAGAGTGTTTAGATTTAGACATGCAGCAGAGCTGAGAGAGCTGCTCCCGCCCACACCAGGCTCTCTAAAGACATTGTACGTTGACAGTGAGGTGCCAATCCAAAAGGGAGTATGTCGGACAACATGGCAAAAGCATGGTCATGCTGCTGTAAGGGGTAGTCGGACCCCTGGTAGTGAAGGAGCGGTTTTTCCCCCCCTGAAGACGCCACAGTAGTATGGTGGCAAATTGTAAATGTTAATGGTAAAATGTTACCTGTCATAAACTGTTTCCCCACTAGGTGCCAGTGTAGAGCAGTGGTTCCCCTGGTAACAGTGGCAGGGAAGGAGGGGCAGGGCAGCCTAGGTGGGGAAGGAAGGGCTCTGAATGCAGAGTCCAGTGTGCAGTGAGATGTGACTGGAGAAAGAAGTCTGAGGTGACGGGGCAGAGTGTGGAAGTGGCGCAGTGGCAGAAGAAGTGGAAGAGTCAAGACTAGTCCCAAAGCCGGTAGTGTGTACTACAGTGCAGTGCAGCTATCAGGGGGATAACAAGTGGCCCCTGCAGGCGAAGGGTAGTGCCCTGACAAAGAAGTGAAGGTAAATTGGAACACCCGTAGAAAACAAGTGAAGCAGTTCCCCGGCAAAGAAGTGGAAAGGTGAGAACTTATCCGGAGCCGGTAGTTTGTGCTAGATCTGCCCTACAGTGAAACAGGGTTCAGTGTGCAGCTACTAGGGGGTTAACGCATGTCCCCTGCAGGTGAAGGAGAGTGACCGTCAGCAAAAAGGGGAAACCGTCAGGAAGGAACGTAATCTGTAACGTTAAAGTGAAGTACTGAAGTAACTTGCTGCTGAGAAGTGTAACAGAAAATGGAAGCCTCGTTCAATAAAATGTTTCTTAGTTTACCAGCTGCCTGTCAGTGGCTCTTTTCTGTAACTGATGAAGGGGCTGGCGAGCCGAGGGAAAACGGCGTCACGGAGAACTCAGGTACCGGCACGAACGCGTCCCTGCCACCCACACTCTGCCCCACAAACAACACCTCCGTTTTAACAGTGACGGCCGGGCCGGGGGTCAGCCTGCCGCCCCCTGGGCGGGAGACCGCGACTACAACCCCTGAGGCACCCCCTGCCCCCGTTACACTGCTAAAACAAACATTTAAAAAAACAACACCACAGATCTTGACAAGTGAAGCATTGCTGAATTCTGTGTTAGCCCCTACAGCATGTTGTCTTCAGATTACATAGCAAAAAGCTGCTAATAAATTCCCTTTTAAGCTAACAATCAGGTGCAGATAAAGAGTAGCTAAGGCCCTGCTATATTTAGAAGGCGTAGCCTCCAGCATGTCACATTGTTCTTTTGATAGATCACGTGATAGGTCATATGATTAACAAACAGGTGCTCTGGTGCTCATTCACAGCTGGAAAATGACAATGACAGCATTATTTTATCCCTTAAGTACAGAACTATACAAAACATAGTGCTATATATTGGCAATTCATTTTCCTGGGGGTGAATGAGAGACTGAGACTGTTGTGGGGGTCGAACTAATAGGCTGAAATTAGTTCTGCTAAATATTAATCTATATATATAATTGCCTTATTCTGTCTGTCTGTCTGTCATGCTCCAAAATTGTGTCACCGTGACATGTCCTTACGGTGACACAAAGCTGATTGGCCGCTGGGTTCGCCATGGCCCCGCCCCCCCACACGGATTGGCCTCTCGCCCCGGCTGCGCCCCCACACGGATTGGCCAGCCGCTCGCCCAGGCTCTGCCCCCCCCCACAGATTGGCCTCTCGCCCCGGCACCCTGCAGGCATTGGCAACTCGCCCACGCCACGCCCCGCCCCCCTCACGCAATAGACGTTAGCTCTCGCCCCCCCCCCCCGCATTGCTGAACTGACACGGTCACGGAGCCACGAATCCCAGGTGAGTACTGTACTCCTCCCCCCCCCTTGCCCCCCTCACCAACGGGAGCCCACATCAGCGTACGCCGCCGCCGTATGCTGGTGTTGGCTCCCGTGCGAGCGGGGGACGTGTTGCGCTGGTAACCATGCTTGCATAGTTACCAGTAAATAAAGGTCCTGCAGCGGCGGGACTTCCACACGCACAAACATAACAGCACACACACACGCATACACACACACATCAGATCGCACTCACTCTCACAAACACCTCACACACACCTCACACACACCTCGCACACACATCGCATCCACACACTCACACACACATCGCATCCACATACTCACAGCATCCGGCGATATCGCTTGCTTCTCGGCCTCGATACTGTGCTGTTGTGATCTTCCAGGACCTGACGGAGGATCACATGGCCAGAGGCATGTGGTATGTCCGGATGTTGTGAGTATCAGCGCGTATGTGCGATATCGTCAGTGTCTGTGTGTGTGAGTGGATGCGATCGGGTGTGTGTGAGTGGATGCGATCGGGTGTGTGTGAGTGGATGCGATCGGGTGTGTGTGAGTGGATGCGATCGGATGTGTGAGTGTCGGCAGAGGAGCACGGCGTGCTGGAGGAGGCTGGGAGCAGAGAGGCTGATCATGGGGAAGGCTGGGAGGAGAGAGGCTGATGATCTGATGATGGGGGAAGCTGGGAGGGGGAGGCTGATGCTGGGGGAGGCTGGGACGAGGGAGGCTGATGCTGGTGGAGGCTGATGCTTGGGGAGGCTGATGCTGGGGGAGGCTGGAAGGAGAGAGGCTAATGCTGGTGGAGGCTGATGCTTGGGGAGGCTGATGCTGGGGGAGACTGGGAGGGGAAGGCTGATGCTGAGGGAGGCTGGGAGGAAGGAGGCTGGGAGGAGAGAGGCTGATCCTGGGGAAGGCTGGGAACGGGAGGCTGATGCTGATGGAGGCTGGAAGGAGTGAGGCTGATGCTGGGGGAGGCTGGAAGGAAAGAGGCTGATGCTGGTGGAGGCTGATGCTTGGGGAGGCTGATGCTGGGGGAGACTGGGAGCGGAAGGCTGATGCTGAGGGAGGCTGGGAGGGGGAGGCTGGGAGGAAGGAGGCTGGGAGGAAGGAGGCTGGGAGGAGAGAGGCTGAACCTAGGGAAGGCTGGGAAGGGGAGGCTGATGCTGGGGGAGGCTGGAAGGAGAGAGGCTGATGCTGGTGGAGGCTGATGCTTGGGGAGGCTGATGCTGGGGGAGACTGGGAGCGGAAGGCTGATGCTGAGGGAGGCTGGGAGGAAGGAGGCTGGGAGGAGAGAGGCTGATCCTCGGGAAGGCTGGGAAGGGGAGGCTGATGCTGAGGGAAGCTGGAAGGAGAGAGGCTGATGCTGGGGGAGGCTGGAAGGAGAGAGGCTGAGGCTGGGAGGAGAGAGGCTGATGCTGGGGAAGGCTGATGCTGAGGGAGGCTGGGAGGGGAAAGCTAATGCTAGGGAAGGCTGGGAGGACGGAGGCTGGGAGGAGAGAGGCTGAACCTGGGGAAGGCTGGGAGAGGGAGGCTGATGCTGGAGGAGGCTGGAAGGAAAGAGGCTGATGCTGGCGGAGGCTGATGCTGGGGGAGGCTGGAAGGAGAGAGTCTGATGCTGGTGGAGGCTGATGCTTGGGGAGGCTGGGAGAGGGAGGCTGATGCTGAGGGAGGCTGGGAGGAGGGAGGCTGGGAGAGGTAGGCTGAGAGAAGAGAAGCTGATGCTGGGGGAGGCTGATGCTGGGGGAGGCTGGTAGAGGGAGGCTGATGCTGGGGGAGGGTGGGAGGAGGGAGGCTGGGAGGAGAGAGGCTGATGCTGGGGAAGGCTGGGAGGAGAGAGGCTGATGCTGGGGACAGAGAGGAGAGGCTGATGCTGGGAGGAGAGAGGCTCATGCTAGGATGAGAGAGGCTGATGCTGGGAGGAGAGAGGCTGATGCTGGGAGGAGAGAGGCTGATGCTGGGGGCAGAGAAGCTGATGCTGGGGGCAGAGAGGCTGATGCTGGTGCAGCATGGGGGATGGAGCACGATGGGGGGTGCGCAGCATCGGGGATGGAGCATGATGGGGGGGTGCGCAGCATCGGGGATGGAGCACGATGGGGAGTTCACAGCATGGGGGATGGAGCACGTTTGGGAGTGCGCAGCATGGCGGGTGGAGCACGTTTGGGAGTGCGCAGCATGGGAGATGGAGCACGATAGGGGGTGCGCAGCATAGGGGATGGAGCACGATGGGGAGTGCGCTGCATGGGGGATGGAGCACGATGGGGAGTGCGGAGTATGGCGGATGGAGCACGTTTGGGAGTGCGCAGCATGGCGGATGGAGCACGTTTGGGAGTGCGCAGCATGGCGGATGGAGCACGTTTGGGAGTGCGCAGCATGGGAGATGGAGCACGATGGGGAGTGCGCTGCATGGGGGATGGAGCACGATGGGGAGTGCGCTGCATGGGGGATGGAGCACGTTTGGGAGTGCGCACCTCCCCCCAAAACACACACACACACACACACACACACACGCGCGCGCGCACTGCACAACACACCACACACCACACATCACACACACACACACACACTGGGAACCACAAACAACTGCCCTACACAGACACCCACACACACAGACAACGCTGCGCACACACAGCACCCAACACACAAACACCGCGGCACACACAAATATACGCACATACCGCACAACACACACATTGCACAAAACATACCTCCCCCCAAAACACACCACACACACACAAACCGCGCAACACACACACAACGCTACAGACACACAGCGCTCCACAAACAACGCAACACACGCAACACACATACAACACCGCTCTCACCCCCCGTCACACCCAGACAACACCCAGAACATGTACAGCCCCTACACAAACACTTGGTAACTACACACAACAACATATATATATATATATATATATATATATATATATACATATATATATATAAAACAAAAATCATACATGAACTACACAATACGTAAATTCTAGAATACCCGATGCGTAGAATCGGGCCACTTTCTAGTTTTAACATATTAATTCAAATTACGGGCGGCACAGTGGCTCAGTGGTTAGCACTGCAGTCTTGCAGCGCTGGGGTCCTGGGTTCGAATCCCACCAAGGACACCATCTGCAAGGCGTTTGTATGTTCTCCCTTTGTTTGCGTGGGTTTCCTCCGGGTACTCCGGTTTCCTCCCACACTCCAAAGACATACAGATAGGGAATTTAGATTGTGAGCCCCAATGGGGACAGTGTTCATGATGTATGTAAAGCGCTGCGGAATATGTTAGCGCTATAAAAAATTAAGATTTATTTATTTTATATTTATTAAATTATTATTTTATAGTAATAATAATTGTATAATTTAATGTTGAGCAATGTTAAGTATGCAGACACCTCTTATATACAGTATGAGTCCACACACAGCACTCCCTATATACAATGAGAGTCCACAGAACATCCCCTATATACAGTATGAGCCCTCACGTAGCCCCATTATATACAGTGTGAGCCCTCTAATAGCCCTTTAGTCCCATATCTACACTACAATTCAAAAGTTTGGGGTCACCCAGATAATTTTGTCTTTTCCATTAAAAATTATACTTTTATTTATGAAATGAGTTGCATAATGAATAGAAAATATAGTCCAGACAGTGACGAGGTTAGAAATAATGATTTTTACTTGAAATAATAATTTTCTCCATCAGACTTTGCATTCGGCACAGAATGCTCCTTTGCAGCAATTCCAGCTTTGCAGACCTTTGGCATTCTAGCTGTTAATTTGCGGAGGTAATCTGGAGATATTTCACCCCATGCTCCCCCCTCTCCCACAAGTTGGATTAGCTTGATGGGCACTTTTTGCGTACCATACAGTCAAGCTGCTCCCACAACAGCTCAATAGGGTTGAGATCTGGTGACTGGGCTGGCCACTCCATTACAGATAGAATACCAGCTGCCTGCTTCTTCCCTAAATAGTTCAGCATAATTTGGAGGTGTGTTTTGGGTCATTGTCCTGTTGTAGGATGAAATTGGCCCCAATCAAGCGCTGTCCACAGGCTATGGCATGGCGTTGCAAAATTGAGTGATAGCCTTCCTTATTCAAAATCCCTTTTACATTGTACAAATCTCCTGTGTCGCCCACGGATAGGAGGTACTCAGTTTCGGGCCAAGGGGTCACTTCTGTGAGTCTCACGGTGGCGTTACCCGGTCTGTGATCCCAGGCTCCACAGCAGAAAGGGGATTAGGTAAGGGAGATTGTCCGTGACGCCACCCGTGGGTTGCGGTGATGAGATGGTGGCACCGCCGCTGCCTCTGGGGACCGTACCCGGGACTGATGGTGTGGGGCAGAAAGGTGGGATCCCCTCCACGGGTAGGGGAGGTGTAGTCCCGGGGCCCAGTTGGGAGTTGTGGTGGTGCAGGGCCAGTATGACGCCCTGGGCAAGCCAGGGGTCACAGGTCATCACACCACCAAACCCTACACCCCAGTTAGGAACACCTAGGCTACCAAAATCCTTGTTGCCTTCCTCCAGGGGCTGATGTTCACACCAGGGGGTGGGCCAGGCGGTTGGCTCTGCCCACCGAGGAGTGCACAGCCCTGGAGGCGGGAAGAACCAGCAGATAGAGTTTGGACAGGGAGGAGAACAGAGTCTAGCTGAGTGCTAGAGTGGAGGAGTAAAAGTGACAGAAGTAAAGCCTGAAGTTGGTCCGGGTGTGTGCCCCGGACAGTGACAGCAAGGTCAGCAGACGGCGGTGATAGTCTGCAGGGGGACTGCTCGGAGGTTGCTGGAAGGACCGCGGACCGTCACCGTCACCTACTGGGGAAAGCAAGTGCAGCCGTCCGTGGGAACCGTCTTTCCAGCCGTGTGTTTTACCGAGAACTGTGTCATCGTCTCAGGCTGAGTGAGTACCACAGTGCCGCAAGGCACAGCGCTGCCCCCGCGTCCCTGCGCCCACCAAGCCCTGCATCTCCCACTTCATCACTGGGCCCCGGGATCACCAACCCCTACCCACGGAGGGGCAACACAACAACTGGCTGCTCCATACCATCCCTCCCGGGATCCCCATACAGAGCAGCGGTGGTGTCAACAAATCACCACAACCGTGGGTGGCGTCACGGACAATAAACAATCCCCACACCCAAAAACCCCCTTTCACTCACGGGCGAGGAGCGCCGCTCGAGTCCCCGGGATCCGGCCCATCGCTCGAGCCACCGAGCAGCGGCAGGCCGCAGCAGCCGCGGCAGCCGGACCCGAGCAGTGGGGGAGCGCGGCGTCCCCTCCTCCGCCCGCGACAACTTGGCGTCACGAACAGGAACTTACCGCTCTGCCGTTGGGTAGAGGTGCGCCTTGTGACCGCCGGAGGTATCCGGCTGAAAAATTTCAGAAGTCGCCATCTTTGGCGCGAAAAGTTCCCGCTCGAGCGTCTTCTTGAGTAGCAGAGGCGCGAAGGCCAAAACCCCGCCCCAATAGAGGAGGGGCCGGAAAGAAGCTAAGGGGGACGCGATGGCGGCTGGCTGCATGTCAGCGCAGCTATAAAAGCAGGGACGCCAGGACTCTGCAGACATCTTGTTCCTGGGAAAAGCCGCCAGCAGCATGTGGATGCCGTCCTGCGACACCGTAGCCCCCGCGCCTGGAACCGTGGCGTGGGTGGAGATCTGGACCGCGCAGCTCTACCAACGGCTGCAGGTCAGGATGCAGCTCCTCATGGAGGAGTGGGAGACCGACATGGCGGACGTTATAGCAGCCGTGCGGAGACGCGAGGAGGAAGCGGAGGAAGGGAGGGTGAGTGACCCACGCCCCGATGCCCTTGAAGGGCCGGTCATCGCGGCTGCGGGACCCGGTCCAAGCCCTCTCCCCCCGCTGCCTCCCTCGCCACCCGTCTCGGAAGCCGTGACCCCGCCACTAGGCCCGCTACCACCGCAACCGGTAGCAATACCCCGCATCCCCGCCCAGGCGGGCCGACCTGTAGCCGGAGCTCGTAGTCGACCGGAGGTGTTGCCCTGGAAGGCTCCGAAAACCGCACTGGAGGCGTCTCCAGAGAAAGTCCACGAGCCGGAGATGAGGAACCGTTCCGAGCCGGAGGCCCAGCTGCAGAAAGCCCCTGCGCCCATCCCCCACACCTCGGCTGAGGTAGCGCCGGGTTGTCGCTGCAAGGTGGCGCCCAAGGCCAAGACACCGCGGGACTTGCCGCCCAGATCCCTGACAGTGGGCAACGTTCAGAATGTCCCGCGGGGCCCAACCCGTGCGCCGGAGCTCGCAGCAGCGCCGTATTGGGACAGGGAGCCGGTACCGCTGGGCCTGGAGATCGGTGAGAGAGAGAGGAAGAAGGCGGAGCTGGTGGCCCGAGCAATTAGAGTGAAAGAGAGCCTCCGTCAAGCAACGTTCCGGGTCCGGGGCCCGCTGTACGAAGGGAAGGTGAGGCGGTTTGATGCCCATCGGGGCTATGGGTTTATACACGAACCGGGCCTGGAGGCCGAAGTGTTTGTAGCCCGGCGGGATGTGAATGCCCACCTGCCTGAGGAGCATCCCGGCCGTAACCTAATGCCGGGCGACATTGTGCAATACACCCGGCACTGTGGGGAGAGGGGGAGGTTTGCGCTGGACGCTAAGCTAAGGGGCAGCCAGGAGTCCCGAGTGAGCGCCGTGCCCCCTCCCTCAGATGAAGTTGACGACTTGGAGTAGGGCAGCGGAGCACCGTTGTCCAGTCCCCGTTGGGACCACCACTGTGTTTGTGGTTGAAAGTTGAAAATGAAAATGATAAGCAAAAATGGAACCGAAGCTTCATCTGATTAACCGTGATTGAGAAAACCGGCTGTTGCCGGCACCGTTGTCCCTGTGGGGACCGTTTAAAAAGTTTTGCATGGAGGACTTTCCATGGACAAGCCCGTGAACTTGCAGGGCAACCACAAACGTTAGTGGCATGTAAATAAGTTGTTTTACCGTTACCGTTTCCGCAGTTGCCGCCTCCGGAGAGGCAGGTTGGAGGGAGGGCCCACAGCAGAGCAGGCTGGGGCCCAGCCACCACAGGAACCGGTGGCTACCCTCTGGAGGGGAAGAACAGATCCCGCTTGGGTAACTGGTGCTGGACTTGGGTCAAGGGGTGCTGCCTGGGTTTTAGGGGCAGCATCAGGGTCAGGTTGCTTGGGTGGGAGAGAGCGGAGACCGTAACCGTAAACCGTTAGCAACGTTTAAGAAATGTGCCTCCCGATGTGGGATGTTGTCATGAGTTGTAATGTTACCGTTTACCTTTTTACATATTTTTCAGAAAATAAAACCGGTGTTGGACAGGCAGCCCGCGGACGGTCTGCATTTTGCTAAGGGGGAATGTGACGCCCTGGGCAAGCCAGGGGTCACAGGTCATCACACCACCACACCCTACACCCCAGTTAGGAACACCTAGGCTACCAAAATCCTTGTTGCCTTCCTCCAGGGGCTGATGTTCACACCAGGGGGTGGGCCAGGCGGTTGGCTCCGCCCACCGAAGAGTGCACAGCCCTGGAGGCGGGAAGAACCAGCAGATAGAGTTTGGACAGGGAGGAGAACAGAGTCTAGCTGAGGTCTAGAGTGGAGGAGTAAAAGTAACAGAAGTAAAGCCTGAAGTTGGTCCGGGTGTGTGCCCCGGACAGTGACAGCAAGGTCAGCAGACGGCGGTGATAGTCTGCAGGGCGACTGCTCGGAGGTTGCTGGAAGGACCGCGGACGGGTGGTGACCCGGCGGTCTGGAGCAGTATACGAAGAACAGTCAGCACCAGGGCAGGGTCCTTTCGGATCCCGGCAAGGCTAGGAGTCGCCATAATTTGACAAATCCGTCAGTGAAGGGGACGTCTGTCTCCCAACAACCAAGTCCCGATTGAAGGCAACAGTCCAACCGCAACGGAGAGACACCGCCACCGCCAAGGCACCAGTTTCTCAGGGCCAGCGCCTGCGGGCAAAGTAGGGCTCCTCCGGCCCATATCCAAGCCGGGGAGCGGGTTACCGGTGGGAACCCATCGCAACCATTATCATCATAGGTGCAGGACAGAGGGACCGTCACCGTCACCTACTGGGGAAAGCAAGTGCAGCCGTCCGTGGGAACCGTCTTTCCAGCCGTATTTTTTACCGAGAACTGTGTCATCATCTCAGGCTGAGTGAGTACCACAGTGCCGCAAGGCACAGCGCTGCCCCCGCGTCCCTGCGCCCACCAAGCCCTGCATCTCCCACTTCATCACTGGGCCCCGGGATCACCAACCCCTACCCACGGAGGGGCAACACAACAACTGGCTGCTCCATACCATCCCTCCCGGGATCCCCATACAGAGCAGCGGTGGTGTCAACAAATCACCACAACCGTGGGTGGCGTCACGGACAATAAACAATCCCCACACCCAAAAACCCCCTTTTACTCACGGGCGAGGAGCGCCGCTCGAGTCCCCGGGATCCGGCCCATCGCTCGAGCCATCGAGCAGCGGCAGGCCGCAGCAGCCGCGGCAGCCGGACCCGAGCAGTGGGGGAGCGCCCCGTCCCCTCCTCCGCCCGTGACACCAGCGCCAGCACCCGGCAAACCCGGTCAAATGCCGGGCCCTGACCTGCCGAGGGGCCCACTCGCGGTGGCAGGAGTGGCGCACCGCTACTCAGGGGGGCCCGGTGGACGTGGTGTCAACGCCCCCCTCCCCCCACTGAGGATCGCGCTTTCAATTGTATCCACACGCTCCCTCTCTCATAATTATCCCCGCTGTAACTGTCGGCGTTCTGACAGGTCTGCAGCAGAGCGCGGTGATGTCATCACTGCGCGCCTGCTGAGAGGTCAGAGCAAGCGACAGCAATGGATGCGCCGAGGAGACCAGATCAGCGGGGGAATGAGGAGAAGTGAGTATTAATCACTGTATACTACATGAGGGTGCCTACTGCTATCTGGCTCTGCATTGTGCTATATATAGGCTGTGCTATATAATATAGCACAGCCTGTATATAGCACAGTGCAGAGCCAGATAGCAATAGGCAGCTTCATGTAGCACACAGCTTGTAAATGGCCTATATACTAGCTGTATGCTACATGAGGGTGCCTATTGCTATCTGGCTCTGCACTGTGCTATATACAGGCTGTGCTATATACAAGCTGTATGCTACATGAGGGTGACTATTGCTATCTGGCTCTGCACTGTGCTGTCTGGGTCTGCACTGTATTATATAGGGCTGTGTACTACATGAGGGTGCCTAATGCTATCTGGCTCTGCACTGTGCTGTATAGGGGCTGTATACTACATGAGGGTGCCTAATGCTATCTGACTCTGCAGTGTACTATATAGGGGCTCTGCACTACATGAGGGTGCTTAATGCTATCTGGCTCTGCACTGTGGTATATAGGGTCTATATACTACATGAGGGTGCCTAATGCTATCTGGCTTTGCACTGTGGTATATAGGGGTTGTATACTACATGAGGGTGCCTAATGCTATCTGGGTCTGTATTGTGCTATACGTGGGCTGTATACTACATGAGGGTGCCTATTGCTATCTGGGTCTGCATTGTGCTATATGTGGGCTGTATACTACATGAAGGTGCCTAATGCTATATGGGTCTAGATTGTGCTATATGGGGGCTGCTTAATGTTATATGGGGGCTGCATAGTGCATATGGGGGCTACATACTATATGGAGGACAATGGGGGCTTCATAACACAATGTGGGGGCTGCATACTACTATACCCCCAGAGTTGTATGTCCCCTCCACCCAGGTGCCGTATACCCCCTCAGAGCTGTATGATCCCTCCACCCAGGTGCTGTATACCCCCTCAGAGCTGTATGTCCCCCCACCCCAGTGCTGTATACCCCCCAGACCTGTATGTCCCCCCCACCCCAGAGCTGTATACCCCCAGAGCTGCATGTCACCCCTCACCTTACAGCTGTTTGTCCCCCCACCTCAGAGTCACTGCCCTCCTCTAGAGCTGTATGCTCCCCATTGCTGTATACCCCTTTCCTCAGTAATATGTATTACCCCCAGTAATGTGTTTGTCCCCAGCCTCTCTTGTGATGTGTATATATAGCAGTGTTAGTGTGCTCTATGTGCGGCCATGTCTGCTAGACAAGCCGGGAGGTGAATGAGGCAGTTGCCGGCTTTCCAATATTAGAAATATATATACAGGATAAATATATAAAAATGTGTGTGTGTGCATGTATGATGTGTATCTATGTATGTCAGTGTATATGACTGTGTATAAATTTATGTCTATTTATGTGTTTTTGTGAATTTCTCCTTAAATAAGTATGTGTACGTATGCCTGTATGTGTATGTATTTGTGCATGTCTATGTGTGGATGGGGCCCACTGAAACTCTTTCGCCCAGGGCCCACAAAATCCTGAGCCGGCCATGTGGTGGTGGCAGGGATTGCAGGGAACAGTACACTCGCAGTTTGGTTATCGTTGTGCTGGATGAAGCTGGATTGATATGGAGGGTCAGGAACGCAGATGGAAGAAATACTCAGAGTCTTTTGTAAACCAAATTGCTGGTAACTGGTGCCCACAGATGCTGTGAGGACGGGTCCCACACCCGTGCGTGTAATTCAGGTGTTGTTCTCCTTCCTGATGTCTGTGTCTGTTTTGTACACAGGTCCGGACTGGGTCCCGACAGTCGGCACCGGGGGGGCCACTACCCTCTCTCGATCCACTTCGGGTCCCACAAGCAGCTGGCCTATTCCTGAGGCCCTTACTGCCACTTTTCCTAGCTCCACACAGGGGCTGCTGCCAGACCTCCCTCCTCCTGCAGACTGACTTCTGCTCAAACTCTGCTCTTTCTAAGCTCCTCTCGCCCCCCTCCCTTTTCCTGGGGAGGGGGTGAGTGGGGCCTGATTGGCTGGTGTGTATTTGTGTGGGAAACTCCCCAAGGGAGACTGAGATCTGCACCAAAAAGATGAATGCAGACCTCTGTGACACCCTGGTTTTGCCAGGGCGGCCCACTCCCACTTTACCAGCACCAAAGCAAACCCAGACCATCACATTACCTCCACCATGCTTGGTAGATGGCGTCAGGCACTCTTCCAGCATCTTTTCAGTAGTTCTGCGTCTAACAAATGTTCTTCTGTGTGATCCAAACACCTCAAACTTTGATTCGTCTGTCCATAACACTTTTATGCAATCTTCCTCTGTCCAATGTCTGTGTTCTTTTGCCCATATTAATCTTTTCCTTTTATTAGCCAGTCTCAGATATGGCTTTTTGTTTGCCACGCTGCCCTGAAGGCCAACATCCCGGAGTCGCCTCTTCACTGTAGAAGTTGATACTGGCGTTTTACTAGTTAAAGAAGCTGCCAGTTGAGGACCTGTGAGGTGTCGATTTCTCAAACTAGAGACTCTAATGTACTTGTCTTGTTGCTCAGTTGTGCAGCGGGACCTCGCACTTCTTTTTATACTCTGGTTAGAGGCTGTTTGTGCCCTCCTCTTGAGGGAGTAGTACACACCGTTGTAGGAAATCTTTAGTTACTTGGCAATTTCTCACATGGAATATCCTTCATTTCTAAGAACAAGAATAGACTGTCGCGTTTCACATGAAAGTTTTCTTTTTCTGGCCATTTTGAGAGTTTAATGAACCAACAAATGTAATGCTCGAGATTCTCAACTAGCTCAAAGGAAGGTCAGTTTTATAGCTGTAATCAGCAAAACTGATTTCAGCTGTGCTTGCACAAGGGTTTTCAAGGGATTTATAAACATCCATTAGCCTTCTAACACAGTTAGCAAACACAATGCACCATTAGAACACTGGAGTAGTGGTTGTTGGAATTGAGCCTCTACTGTATATACCTATGTAGATATTGCATTAAAAACCAGACGTCTGCAGCTAGAATAGTCATTTACCACATTAACAATGTATAGAGTGTATTTCTGTTTAATTTAATGTTAGCTTAATTGAAAAAAAAAGTGCTTTTCTTTCAAAAATAAGGAAATATCTAAGTGACCCTAAACTTTTGAACTGTAGTGTAGCATGAGCTCTCACATAGCCCCCTATATACATTGAGCCATCGCAAAGCCCCCTATATACAGCATGAGCCCCATCATAGCACCCTATATATAGTATAAGCCACCACAAAGCCCCCATATATACAGTGTGAGACCCCAAATAGCCTATTATATGTGGTGTGAGATCCCTCACAAAGCCCACTTATATACAGTGTAAGTTTCAAAATAGGCTCTTAAATGCAGTGTGAACTCTCATATACCCTCTATATACACTGTAAGCCCTTACATAGCCCACTATATATAGTGTGAGCCCTCACATAGCCCCTTATATACAGTATAAGCTCCCACAAAGTCCCCTATCTAGAGTATAAGCCCTCACATAGTTCCTATATACAGTATGAGACCCTACACAGTGCTCTATATAAAACAAGAAGTGGGACACTAGGGCTTAGCATGATTAATTTATCCAATATCACTAAACCCCATAATGAACAATACGAAAAAACAGGAGAAATAGGGGTTCACTACTGAGGCCACAAAATTGCCAAAATAACACAAAATGAATCAACCTCTTTAGATATCAAATAAAGTGTTTATTATCACAAAAGTTTTACAACCATAAGAGGAATAGATTAAATTTTAAAGTACAAAAAATATATATATAAAAAACTGGGCGGTTTGCTCTGTGTCACTGGGGATACCCTTTTTCTTGGGGCTGGTGTGTACATGCTGGTGTTGGCGCGATGTCGTCATTACATCGTTAACTGGAGCCATTCTGTATTTCCATCAGTGAAGCTTCAGGAAAGCTCCTCGCCTGGAGATATGCGCTGCTGATAGCGGTACAGAAAACATTATAATGAGAGCAATCTGGTAATGGGCCACCCAGAACTTCAGGCCGCAGGCAGTAGCCCATTATAATCCACCTATGTTGACAATCCACACTCCCAATACACATAAGCAATGGTTCTAAATTATTTCTGCCCCCCTTTTGTAAAGGGGGCTTTACACGGTAGCGATATCCGTAACGATATTGCTATCGTGCGTACCTGCCCCCATCCTTTGTGCGACACGGGCATATCGCTGCCCGTCGCGCACAAAATCGCGCTCCCCCGTCACACGGCTTACCTGCCCTGCGACGTCGCTATGCCCGGCAATCTGCCTCCTTTCTAAGGGGGTGGGTTGTGCGGCGTCACAGCGACATCACACGGCAGCCGTCCAATAGCAGCGGAGATGAGTGGGACGTAAACATCCCGCCCACCTCCTTCCTTCCGCATTGCCGGTGAAGGCAGGTAAGGAGATGTTCCTCGCTCCTGCGGTGTCACACACAGCGATGTGTGCTGCCACAGGAACGAGGAACAACATCGCTAATGAGAGGTGACCGATTTTTGGTTTTAGGACGACCTCTCCACGGCAAACGTTTTTTGCCACTTTTGCGATCGTTTTAGGTCGCACAAGAGTGTCACACGCTGCGATAACATTAATGACGCCAGATGTGCGTCACTAACGACGTGACCCCGACGATAAAACATTAACGATATCGTAGCATGTAAAGCCCCCTTAAGGGCTACATGACAACATTTAATTCCAGTTGAATTGCAGCAAAGTTGCAGGAATCCTGTGGCTATGTTGCAAACTCAGAAGTGCATCTCAGGATACTTACAGCTGTCACAAAAAATCCATAGAACTCGTGGTCGCACGGCCATCCCGAAACTGTGTGCCCCCAGGACTCCATTGTAGTCTCATTGGTATAAGGATCACTTAGGATCAACAAGGTTAATGCATGACCATTCCATATATAGGGGGTGGTTGTAGCATAGAGTCATGATACCTTGTGCCGTCACCAGGCCCTTTACTGGTATAACTCCTTATCAGTCACCGCTATAGCACAATACACTTGCGGTTCATGGGACTGATACTTGGCAGTTCAGTTACAGCCAGAAGAGTGATTTCTCTGCTGCCAGATATCGTAGGCTACACTCTGGTTATACAGGGCACTGTCAGGTATACCCTCAGGCTGTACTCAGTTTAGTATAATTTCCATCCCAAAGATGCCTCAATCATATGTACATTTTTCATGTACTTGTTCTCTCTGTGCTTTTCAAGCATCAAACACGTACCTATTATAATCCAGCTGTTCACGTTTGTGGGATGTTTTTGATTTTTTTTCAAATGTGTTCGCAAAAAACACAGGGAAATGTTCGTTTTTGGACGAAGTCAAAATTACCTATACAAGTCTATGGGTCTATAAAAATTATAGACAGCCAACAGATCACATTAGTGTATAGGCCATGTGCTCTCTGTGATTTACATTCACACTGGGTCTCTTTTTGATGTTGTTTGCTCGTAAAACACTGGAAAAAGCGCTGACAAAATGTTGACAATGGATATATACATTTCTATGTAAAAACGACTTGCTGTTCATTTGTTCAGGCTTTTGAGAGTCTTTTAATTGCATAAGGTTTAAGAAATGATGCCACGCGATTAAAAGAAGTAACATGACATTCTTCTGGAGTTTCCCACTAGGAAGACACTCGATACTTTACAACAGAAGTCAATGGAATGGCTGAAAAAAATGTACAGAAGTCACCAAGGCTTTTTTTTTCTCCATGTTATGTAATCATCTCTACACTAGTGTTTTCTTCGTTACTTAATGGATTTACAAAAAGATATCTGGGAAATGCCAGAAAACAAATGTCCCAATACACACTATAGAAAAATGCTTTAAAAACGCTGGCGGAAATAAAATGGCAAAAAAAAGCATAAAAGAAATAAGCCAAAAAAAAATGAAAAGAAAAAAAAACAGCTTAAAAAAATGTACGTTGGAAAAAGTCACAGTGTGAACATACCCCAAGGGTTATAGCTTCTAACAATTCTTCTCAGTGTGGCGCCCCTGAGGCCTCAGTCGCCACAGGGTACTGCAACTCACTTAAGGTGCGGTACACATCTTGGATCCAGAGGAGGTCGGTACTGGTTCCACTTACACAACTCCAATACACACAACCAGGTTATCCTCTCCACTGGGGACCAGGCTAGGGTCGAGTTTTTAAGGCAGTCACCAAACATGGGGGGCAGCCACCCACTAGTGACAGGGACCCGAGGGAGGAGCAGCCAGGAGCAAGACGACAGTTAGAGAGTTCTCCAGCAGGAGATGAGAGGTGTAGACGTGTTACCGGTGGATCTGGTGGGACGCAGGAGTAAAAAACGGTCGCCAAAGGGAAAGCTTCATTGCTCCCTCAGGAAAAGTGCAGCTTAGGGTGCAGAACCCTAGGGTGGACCATACTTCAGGTTGGATCATCAGAATCTGCAGGACGGGGGAGTTGTATGTCCCCCTGGCCACCACAGTTCCCAGAGCATAGTGCTACATAGGGTCCGGATTCAAGACCCACATCAGACCCCACAGCGGACCCGCGGCACCTGCATACGGGACGGGAGACAACAAGTCGGAACCGGGGTCCCCAAGTAGCTTCAGGCCACGGGATCCATTATAACAGGCGCAAGCAGGAAAGTCCCACCAACCACTGCACCAGATCCGACCTCCAACGGAACCGGGATCGACCGGGGCCCATCACAGTGGAGGCCAGTACTTCGGAAGCTGCAACCAGGTTACTTAAAGAACTGTGAGTAAAACATCTGGAACCCGCAGAGACTGTGTCCGCCTGTTCTTGCCGGCGCCACTGCCCCGCGCTTCAGCGCCCACCATTACTACTCCCCTCATCATCCTTCCCGGAGCCTGCTCCACCTGGGAGGAGCAGAAACATCTTAGCTGCTACTACCAGCGACAGGACAGCTACAGCAGTGGCGTCTATTCTACAGGTGGCGTCACAAAATGAAACCATCATCATCACCACCCCCACCTTTTTTATTGTACACCTCGGGGCCACGAAAGCGGGCAAATGGGCCACCCCGTCACATCCCCCCTGACCCGACATCACCGGCCCGGGGATGAGTAACAAGTGTTTAACCCCTTTCCCTGTGGGTGCTACATTAGCAGTTCATACACAGAGCGGCGCATGCAGCATTGAGGACTCTATTTCTCTACTACTCCCTATCCATAAGGGTAATGTGCAGCCTGGCCACTTATATGTAAGTGTGGACTAGGGTGGTAGCCACGGGCAAGGGGTTCCCTTCAGTTGTCTGCGCCCCGACCCTCCTCATAGAGCAATTGGGTTGCTAAATGCGGTGGTCCTAGCTGGGTGTGTGGTCTTTTAGGCTGCAAGTCATACCTTCTATTAAGCCGCCTGTTTCACCAGGACCCATCCGCAGGGGAGTCAATGATAAGCACTCAGAGATCTTATACTGAACATTAAGTGTACTGCCCTGGGAGGGCTTGGCTACTCCCTGCCGGGCCGAGCCGCTCGAGGTCTGGGCTTGGGTTGTCGGTGGCTCGAGCGCCTCCGGACCGGGGGCCACGTCACTCTGTTAAGGGGAGGCAGTGGGGTGGTGGTGTAGGACGAGGTTTGCAGCCGGGGGCCGCGTTGTCGTTGGATGAGTCGTGACGCCACCCACGGGTCGTGATGACGGGATGCACCACCGCTGCGGCAAGAGTGAAGGGGGCTGCCGGGATCGGTGTTGAGGGCGCAGCCTGGATGTTAGCCCCTCCGTGGGTAGGGGCGGTGTGTCCCGGGGCCCGGTGGGGCGGGCGATGATGTTGTGGTGCAAGGTGCCGTGCTGTGGTGTGGTGCCGTGCCCGGGTGGCACTGGTGTACTCACTATGAAATCACACTCAGAGTCACTGGTAAACCAAAGTTCGGGGATGGTCGGGTCCCGCAGCCGGCTGCTTGTGTCCCTTGTGAGGCTGATGGTGGTCCCTTTCCCTTGCACCTTCTTCTGTTTCTCTGCTTTTGGCTCCCCTGCCTGGGCAGTGGTAGCCTTCTCCCCGGCGTTTAGCTGCAGGAGGAGCCCTAGGTTGCCCGCAGGTGCTGGCCCGTCGGATGTTTGGCCCTTGGCGGTGGCTTTCACCTGGATGCCCGGGGTCTACTTCAGTGGGGGTCTGGCCCAGCCGGCGCTCCCCGGTGTCGACTACGATCGGCACTCTCAAAGGGGAGCCCCGCTGTGTCGCGGCCAGCTCTGCTGCCCTGCAGCTGCCTCCCCGCGGAACCTCAGCCGAGGCCCGCGACCCTGGAGCGGCCTGCTTCGCCTTCTGGACCTTCTTGGCCGGGCGGACTGCCGGGGCCGGTGCACTCTTGGGCGCGGTCACTTCTGGGACAGCCGGCGCCGCTTTGGGATCACATGCTGGCCGGGGACGGGTCTTTTCGGACAACGGGCACAGTGTGGATAGATTCCACAGCAGGTCCGGGCCAGCCTCCCCAAGCAGCTTCCCATGAGTGCCCGGGACGGACTCCACCACCAATGTCGGGGGTGGGGATACGGGCGGAGGGGCAGCGACAACCACTGCGGGCAATGGAGGAGGCGGTATGGCGGGCAGCAGCAGACCTAGCCCCTCAGCCGCGATGTCCAACCCCTCAAGGTCACAGGGACGTGGGTCGCCTTCCCACCCTGCCAACACCGTCATCCTCTCACGTGCCCGCACGGCAGACACTATCTCCTCCATCTCCGCCGCCCAGTGCTCCACTAGGAAACGTACCTGGTGCTGGAGGCGGCTGCACATCTCCTCCGTCTGGGCCTTCACCCACGCCGCAGTTCCTGGCGCAGGCTCCGGGATCTCGGGACGCTGGACGGGAGTTGCCATGCTGCTGTCGCACTGTCGGGATCCAGGAACGGAACGGATGCAGAGTCCTGGAGTCCCTGCCCTTTATCTTCTCGGTCACATCAGGCGGCCTCTTCGCCCGCCTCCCCCTTGATTTCTTTCCGGCACTCTCCTAGTTCTCGCTCTGCCGCCCTCTTCCCAGGGGGTGGGGCCTCAACTTCGCGCTCTTTCGCTTTGGGAAGAAGATACAGGCGGGAAACTTTCATGCCCAAGATGGCGGAACCTCAACTTTTTCGGCAGGACGCCGCTGACGGACACTTCTAAGGCGCACTTCCACGGGTGAGTGGACTGTCCGAATCCTGTTCGTGACGCCAGAGTCAATGTGTCCCGCCCTGAGAGGGCTCGGCTACTCCCTGCCGGGCCGAGCCACTCGAGGTCCGAGCTCAGGTTGTCGGTGGCTCGAGCGCCTCCGGACCGGGGGCCACATCGCTCTGTTAAGGGGAGGCAGTGGGGTGGTGGTGTAGGACGAGGTTCGCAGCCAGGGGCCACATTGTCGTTGGATGAGTCGTGACGCCACCCACGGGTCGTGGTGACGGGATGCACCACCGCTGCAGCGAGAGTGAAGGAGGCTCCCGTGATTGGTGTTGGGGGCGCAGCCTGGATGTTAGCCCCTCCGTGGGTAGGGGCGGTGTGTCCCGGGGCCCGGTGGGGCGGGCGATGATGTTGTGGTGCAAGGTGCCGTGCTGCGTTGCGGTGCCGTGCCCGGATGGCACTGGTGTACTCACTATGAAATCACACTCAGAGTCACTGGTAAACCAAAGTTCGGGGATGGTCAGGTCCCGCAGCCGGCTGCTTGTATCCCTTGTGAGGCTGATGGTGGTCCCTTTCCCTTGCACCTTCTGTTTCTCTGCTTTTGGCTCCCCTGCCTGGGCAGTGGTAGCCCGCTCCCCGGCGTTTAGCTGCCGGAGGAGCCCTCGGTTGCCCGCAAGAGCTGGCCCGTCAGATGTTTGGCCCTTGGCGGTGGCTCTCACCCGGTATCGAGTATTTTGGCTTCTTTCAGGACTTTGGATGAGGATGAACCCGTGAGGTCCAGACTGCAATCAGTGAATTTGCCTAAACTCAGTGGCTTCTAAGCTAGGACGGGGTCTGAGTACCCGGTTACTGGTGCTCCGGATAACTGTTGACTCCCCGGTTCAGGTCTGGCAGGCTCCAACCCTGGCCCAGTCCCTACGGTTCCGCCGGTCGTTATACCGGTACTCCTGCAGGCGGCCACCACCGTCTGCCTGCCTGACAATTCGGGGTCCCAGGCTCCAACCCGGGTCCCTGACAGCTTTACTCCTTTCTCCTTCCTCTACACCTCCTGTTACACTTCAAACCCTTCCTCACTCAACTCTCCTCTCTATCTAACTCCTGCCTCAGGACAGTAGTCTCCTCGGTGGGCGTGCCTTTCCGCCTGACTCCACCCACCTGGTGTGCCCTACTGGCCCTGAGGGAGGCATCAGGTCTCCCTTTCGGGTGCCGGATGTATCCTCACAAGGGATGGGGGTGTGTGTGTGATGTTGCTGGTGTTGTTACCTGTGAACCCTGGGATCCAGGGCGTCACATTAAGCAAAGTTCTTTCAACACAACTTCAGAAGTGATATGGCGGGCACAACACTTAATCACAATTTCTATGATACACTGCACTTTAAGGCAAACTTCTTCCTTCAGTTTTTCAGTAACTATGGGTTTCTCTTATGTTACTGTTCAATACTCCTCCACCCAGCTTACCATCACAATCCCACATGTAAGAGTCATTAAGTCCCTGTTGGCTCGTGGCTCTCCCATGCACAGGGAATTGCTCACTAACGATTCAACCATCGGCCGGAGTGCACACACTATACACTTCTACTGATGTCCATTCTTGTATTCACCTGTTCGCCCAGATCTATGCTATGCGTCCTCCTAAAGGACTTGTACCACTGGAATCAGTACACTATTGGCCAAGGGAAGGCACTAATGCTGACCTGCTGTGTGTTCATCTGGTAACAGGAAAGTCTCTTTAGTTTTCATTGGTTGGATTCACCACAAAAACACCCACCAGATGAGGCCAAGGTATTCTGTGGACCTCTACGTCTGACCTTGTCACTTGTCAGACACTATACTACACCATCTACCTAACCGCATAACACAGTTCACATTATGACACTACAATGCGGTTAATGTCTTTAGAGGCAGGAACTCAGTCACCTCCCTACACGTTTGCCTGATCAGTGCCTGGGGTCCACATACATGTTTCCACCATCACTTTCAAGGCGGGATTCTCCCTGGCATCATGATACAGGAAACGCTACAACAATGCATTATGTTGGCTAATATGTATACAACAGACTCAACACAATATCAACAGGTTGATAATAAAATATGGGAAAACATCCAGCAAATAAATAATACCCAAACCAATAGATACAGCAGCACTCCAAGCGCCAAGACATATGCAATAAAAAATGTGTGATATTTAAACTGTATTAATGCTATATAAAGTATACGTAAATAAAACAAAAGTTATTTGGCAAAAAAATGGGCAATTCTTGTGTGCCCATCAACCGCGGCAAGGTGACCTTTCTGTGATGGGACTCTATACTAATGTCATGCCTCTCCTGGATACAAGGCTACAAATATATGGGCATATAGGATCTGATACTAATTAAAACCACCCTGTGGCTGATGGGTGGAGAGCACAGTCAGAGTAGGAGGCTTTCTACACCTCCAATATATACTACAGAAACCAAAAAACTGCATTTTCAGGTAAAGCAAGTGTGAACAGGTGCTAACTGCTAAAACTACACGAAACACAAAAAATACAGCAGCATTCTTGGCTAATTTTTGCTCAAATAACCGTAATTATTTCTTTCTAAGTATACTTTATATAGTATTAATGCTGCATTAATAATGCAGTTTAAATATCATATGCCCCCATAGGGCAGGGGTTTTAACCTACTCGTTGCCGGGTCTGGGTCAAGATCCTCTGCGTTGTCACGGGGTGGCCTGGCCCGGTTCCGTTGCCCCGAGGTGTACAGAAAGGAGGATTGGAGCATGATAGGGAGGATGGAGGTAGTAATTGGAGGTTAAAAAAGTCTATCCGGATCGTGACGCCACCTGCGGTAAGCGGCCAGATAAAAGCCGCCACTGCTGTTGCTGTCCTCTGGAGCAATGTCACTGCAGCTAGGATGGTCTTGCTTCCTGCCGGAGAAGCTAGGTCCCAGGGATATGCTGATGGTTTAATGGAACAATACGTTGAGGGTGCAGGGCTGAGGGCGACGGCATGCACTGGACGAATGTTTTTTTTTTTTACCTTTTACTGGTATTTAGTGTAGTCCAGGAGTTAGTGGTCTGGTCAGCCTGGAAGCAGCAGGGGGATTTCTCTCTGCCTGGTACTTGTAAGCCTCCTTTTGTGCGCAGGTGTAGGTCGCTGTGGCCTGAAGTCACACAGCGTCCCTCTTCTATGTGCGTTTATGTTCTCCGTCTGACAGGTAGCGTGAGTCGGTGCTGGAGCCCACTCTGTAGCAGTGACTCCGGGCTCTTTCTTGCCACTTTGCCTCCAGATTTTAGGTAGGCCAGAGGAGGTGAACTCTTAACTCTTCTGCCCTCTGGTGTTACTACTAGACCGTTAGCACCCAGTAGCCTGGGACGCTGGTGTCCTGCTTGATGTGCTCAGTTCTGGAGAGCTCGGTAACAGCTCTCAGACAGCGACCGTTCTCTTTGCTGTGTACTACTCTTCTGAGGTCTGGCATCCTATTGCTCCCTAATTCCTCCTCCAGGTCAGTATGTCCAGAGAGGCTCACTTCAACACAGGTTATGAGCTCCCACTACTGGTCTGGAGGAGGAAATAGTGTTGTATGTTGTGTACCTGGCAGATAGTTCCCCATTGCCCCCCAGTGATAAGAACAACGCCACTGTGGCTCCCAGAATGACTGGGGTGCCACATTTGCAAATGTCTTGGTGCTTGAAGTGCTATTTTATTTTTTTTTGTTTGTGTTTGTGTAGTTTTAGCAATTAGGACTTGTTCACACTTGCTTTACCTGGAGATGCAGTTTTTTTTTATTCAGTAGTATATATTGGAGATGTAGAAAGTCTCCTATTCTGACTGTTCTCTCTGCCAATCAGCTACAGGGTGGTTTTAATTAGTGCCAGATCATATCTGCCCATATATTTGTAGCCTTGTGTCCAGGAGAGGCATAACACTAGTTTAGAGTCTCATCAGAGAAAGGTCACCTTGCTGCGGTTGATGGGCACACGAGAATTGGCCATTTTTTGTGCAAAGAGCCTTCATTTTATTTAAGTATACTCTTTATAGCATTAATGCAGTTTAAATGTCATATATTCTTTGTTTGCACGTCTTGGTGCTTGTAGTGCTGCTGTATTTTTTTGCGTCTTTTGTGTAGTTTTAGCAATTAGCACCTGTTCACACTTGCTTTATTTGGAGATGCAGTTTTTTGTCTTTTGAAATATATAGTACCACAATAAACAAATGTGATGTCTGCAGTAATTGTTTGGGGTGTGAGTATGAAATTTTCTTGATAAAAAAATCTCGTTTTTATATTTGACCAAATGTTTTTTTTATTTCCCCGCCCCAAACCGAGCGTCTCCAGTGTCAGATGTTGCCTCAGCTGTGTGATGGATGCTGTGCGCACCACCTGCAGCAGTTTCCAGGAAGCTCTCGCTCCAGTTTACAGCTCCAACATTGATAAATCTGCCAGTGTTACTGCCATTGCTGTAATGCAAATGTAACATCCATGAGAGGCGCAGAGATGGGAAGCATTGTGTTCACTGATCATATAACAAATTGTGGGATTTTTCGGTTTTCCACGTTCGCTGTGGTTCTCACTCATCTCATGAGCTATGGCGGCGCAGAATACATGCGCTCACATGTTTAACAGTTCACATTCCACGCAGAACAATGGCAGGGTTTTAGATTTCTGTAGTGAGATACACAATCCAAGGTCAAGGGAGCCACTGTGGGCTTGTAGGAAGGGGAGAGGGTTACGTCTGTTCCCAGATGTCCCCAGCTGCATCTCCTCCAGTGAATGCCAACAGCTGTTGGTACATTAAACCCTCCATAGTCTCCTGCCAGCAATGAGAGAGAAATCAAAGTTCCCTCCTATAGCCCCCTCCTCCATGCATCGCAGCTTAAATAACATGGCATCCTTATATACACACGGATTACACAAAGTATTTACAGGGAGGCTGGAGAGGGGTAGTTTTGTTTTATATGTGCTCTAATACATAATTATAGAAAAGTAATGAAAGCGAAGTTCAAAGCTATAACATGGCGTCAATGGGAATCAGAAGGTACCAGGCTGACAAGATGATTGCCTCGCTGGGTGCAGACATGTGTATAGACGGTACTAGAAAATCTGGAATTTTTAGTTCCCCGGATGACTAATAGTCCATTATAGCAATCAGACGCATTTATATACCGAGTGACATCATGGGTTCAAAGATGCCGGAGAGACATACAGGAAACGGGTTATTACAGGGCACGGTGTGAGCGCTTCTGCGTGCTCCTCAGGCCGCGGACATGGGGTGATGTATAATTACGGGAGATAAAGTTATTCACAAAAGTATTCGGTTGTCAGATGAAAAATTGGAAAAAGTCTGAGAGTACACATCATATTCTTACTTCTGTTACCACAACGTGAGGACACGGTAGCACCGCAGGTCATTTACCACAGACATGGTCATTTTATAAATTATAAATGATTGAACTTTGTGTCTTCATCATAATGAGGTAGCTGTCAGTGAAGCCGCACTTCTGCATTTATTCATCTACTTCTACACTACAGCGATTATCATCTCAGTAATGATGAGTCTGGATTGCCCACAATGACGTACATGTAGTAGGTGAGCAGTGCACCATGATATAAATATGCTTGTCTTGTGTGTATACTGTTGAGTAATCTAAATGCATGTGTTAGTATTTTAGTGGTTTTTAGAAAACAGGTTCTGTGACGCCCTGGGCAAGCCAGGGGTCACAGGTAATGACACCACCACACCCTACACCCCGGATAGGTACACCAAAGCTACACCAGAAATCCTTGTTGCCTTCCTCCAGGGGCTGATGTCCACACCAGGGGGTGGGCCAGGCGGTTGGCTCCGCCCACCGAGGAGTTCACAGTCCTGGAGGCGGGAAAACCAGGCAGAGAGTTGAAGGGAGAGAGAGTTGAAGGGAGTTGTTGGAGAGTGAAGTGGTAGAGGAGCAAGAGAGAGGAGTTGAAGTGAAGGAGAAAGTGACAGTTTGGAAAAGCCTGAAGTTGGTCCGGGTGTGTGCCCCGGACTGAGACAGCAAGGTTGGCAGACGGTGGTGACCGTCTGCAGGAGAGGCTGATCGGAGGTTGCCGAAAGGACCGTGGACGGGTGGTGGCCCGGCGGTACCAGACCGGTACACAAGGAGAAGCCAGCACCATTGGCAGGGGCCTTTCGGATCCCAGCAAGGCTAGGAGTCGCCGTGAATTTGCCAAATCCGTCAGTGAAGGGGACCTCCGGGTCGTCCAACAACTAAGTCCCGATTGAAGGCAACAGTCCAACCGTAGGAGAGAGACACCGCCACCGCCAAGGCACCAGTTTCTCAGGGCCAGCGCTTGCGGACAAAGAGGGGCTCCTCCGGCCCATATCCAAATCGGGGAGCGGGTTACCGGTGGGAACCCATTGCTACCAACATTACAATAGGTGTAGGGACAGTGACCGTCACCGCCAACTACCGGGGAAAAGCAACAGCAGCCGTCCGTGGGAACCGTCTTTCCAGCCGTGTGTTTTACCGAGAACTGTGTCAACATCTCAGGCTGAGTGAGTACCACCGTGCCGTGCGGCACAGCACTGCCCCCGCGACCCTGCACCTCACCAGGCCCCGCACCCGGCCTGCCATCCATCCCTACCCCATCACCGGGCCCCGGGACAACCAACCCCCTACCCACGGAGGGGAGAAATAACAACAAAGCTGCTCCTTGTCACCGCTCCCGGGATCCCCATACAGAGCAGCGGTGGTGTCCACACAATCACCACAACCATGGGTGGCGTCACGGACAACAATAAATCCCCAAAACCAATCCCCTTTTCACTCACGGGCGAGGAGTGCCACTCGAGTCACCGGGATCCGGCCCATCGCTCGAACCACCGAGCAGCAGAGGCCGCAGCAGCAGCGGCCGCCGGACCCGAGCAGTGGGAGAGCGCAGCGTACCCTCCTCCGCCCGCGACTACTTGGCGTCGCGAACAGGATCTTACCGCTCTGTCGTCTGGTAGAGGTGCGCCTTGTTACCGCCGGAGGTGTCCGGCCGGAAAATTTCAGAAGCCGCCATCTTTGGCGCGAAGAGTTCCCGCTCGAGCGTCTCCTCGAGTAGTGGAGGCGCGAAGGCCAAAACCCCGCCCCGATAGAAGAGGGGCCGGAAAGAGGCTAAGGGGGACGAAATGGCGACTGGTCGCATGTAGCCGCGGCTATAAAAGCGGGGACGCCAGGACTCTGCAGGAATACTGGGTTCCTGGAAGGCACGATTGCCAAGATGTACAGTCCGACCGCCAACGAGGACGCTCCCGCACCCGGCACGGCGATGTGGCTGAGAGATCGGACTGCCCCGCTGAGTAACCGTCTGCAAGCCCATATGCAGCTCCTCCTAGAGGAGTGGGAGACCGACATGGTGAATGTAGTGGCTGCTATGCGGAGACGCGAGGTGGAAGAGGATTTGGAGGAGCGGGCAAGAGACCCACGCCCCTGTATTCCCGAGGGATCGGCCACTGAGGCCTAGGGAGCCCGGCCTGCATCCGCTCACCCTGCCTCTCTCCCCGCTACCCGTGTTAGCTGCTGCCGCCCCGCCACTAGGCCCGCTACCTGCCCAACCGGTAGCGATACCCTGCCAATCCGCCCCGGTGGACCAACCGGCTGCAGACGCTCAGGACGTCCCTGAATCACTCCCGGGGGAACCGCTAAGACCGCGGCCCCTTAACAAAAATGTGCCAGAAGTCCCGGCAGTGATTGCGCCAGACCCCGAGCCCGGGACCATAGCATGGATGAAGGCCCGGGTGATTGCGTTCCACCAACGCCAACAGGATCAGATCTTCTGGATAATGGAGCAGTGGACCAACGAGGTGGAGATGCTGATTGCAACTGCCCCGATGTACGGGAGGGGAACGGATGTAACAGAGTCGACTGGTGACCCACGTCCCTATGTCCTACCAGGACCGGCCGCTGCGGCTGAGGGGCCCGGCCTAGTCTCGACCTATGCATCATCCTTGCCGTTACATATGGGGCGCCTCAGTGTAAACTCGCCTGACCTGCTGCCCCGTGCTACTGCAGAAGGATCTGATGTGCTGGATGCTGGAGGCCAGGAGGCTGCGGCAGCTGGCGGCAACCCGCCTGACGCAGGAATAATTGTTGATGACTCCGGCCCCGGGCCCACTGCTGAGTTTGAGGGGGTAAGTGAGCGTCTCTGCTATGAAGGAGACCCAGTGGTTTTCTACACCCCGCGCACCGGTGGAAATGGGTACCGGGCACCCTTGTCACAGCAGGCATGTCAGTGCATGTTTGATATGCTGGTGGCGGAGGATGGATCCGCCTCAGCTGAAGAATCAGAGTAGGGCAGCGGAGTGCCACTGCACAGTCCCCGTTGGGACCACCTGTGTGTGTTTAAAAGTTTTGAAAGTTATAAGAAAATGAAAATGATCACCGAAGTCTCATCTGATTGTCAGCAACCGTGATTGAACCGGCCGTTGCCGGCACCGTTGTCCCCGTGGGGACCGCTTAAAGTTGCGTAAGGGACTCCTTACGGACAAGCCCGTGAACTTGCAGGGCAACCACAAACGTTAGTGGCATGTAAATAATGTTTTGTTGCAGCTTACCGTTACCGCCTCCGGAGAGGCAGGTTGGAGGGAGGGCCCGCAGTGGAGCAGGCTAGGGCTCAGCCACCACAGGAACCGGTGGCTACCCTCTGGAGGGGAAGGACAGATCCCGCTCGGGTGACTTGGTTCAGGACTGGGGTCAAGGGGTGCTGCCTGTTTCTTAGGGGAAGCATCAGGGCCAGGTTACTTGGGTGGGAGAGAGCGGCAGCCGCAACCGTTACCGTAACGTTTAAGAAAAGTGCCTCTCGTTGTGGGATGATGTTACTATAATTGTAAGTGTTACCGTTTTTGATCTTTTTCAGAAAAATAAAACCGGTGTTGGACGGGCAGCCCGCGGACGGTCTGCATTTTGCTAAGGGGGACTGTGACGCCCTGGGCAAGCCAGGGGTCACAGGTAATGACACCACCACACCCTACACCCCGGATAGGTACACCAAAGCTACACCAGAAATCCTTGTTGCCTTCCTCCAGGGGCTGATGTATACACCAGGGGGTGGGCCAGGCGGTTGGCTCCGCCCACCGAGGAGTTCACAGTCCTGGAGGCGGGAAAACCAGGCAGAGAGTTGAAGGGAGAGAGAGTTGAAGGGAGTTGTTGGAGAGTGAAGTGGTAGAGGAGCAAGAGAGAGGAGTTGAAGTGAAGGAGAAAGTGACAGTTTGGAAAAGCCTGAAGTTGGTCCGGGTGTGTGCCCCGGACTGAGACAGCAAGGTTGGCAGACGGTGGTGACCGTCTGCAGGAGAGGCTGATCGGAGGTTGCCGAAAGGACCGTGGACGGGTGGTGGCCCGGCGGTACCGGACCGGTATACAAGGAGAAGCCAGCACCATTGGCAGGGGCCTTTCGGATCCCGGCAAGGCTAGGAGTTGCCGTGAATTTGCCAAATACGTCAGTGAAGGGGACCTCCGGGTCTCCCAACAACTAAGTCCCGATTGAAGGCAACAGTCCAACCGTAGGAGAGAGACACCGCCAACGCCAAGGCACCAGTTTCTCAGGGCCAGCGCCTGCAGGCAAAGAGGGGCTCCTCCGGCCCATATCCAAATCGGGGAGCGGGTTACCGGTGGGAACCCATCGCTACCAACATTACACTAGGTGCAGGGACAGAGACCATCACCGCCAACTACCAGGGAAAAGCAACAGCAGCCGTCCGTGGGAACTGACTTTCCAGCCGTGTGTTTTACCGAGAACTGTGTCAACGTCTCAGGCTGAGTGAGTACCACCGTGCCGTGCGGTACAGCGCTGCCCCCGCGACCCTGCACCTCACCAGGCCCCGCACCCGGCCTGCCATCCATCCCTACCCCATCACCGGGCCCCGGGACAACCAACCCCCTACCCACGGAGGGGAGAAATAACAACAAAGCTGCTCCCTGTCACCGCTCCCGGGATCCCCATACAGAGCAGCGGTGGTGTCCACACAATCACCACAACCGTGGGTGGCGTCACGGACAACAATAAATCCCCCATACCAATCCCCTTTTCACTCACGGGCGAGGAGCGCCGCTCGAGTCCCCGGGATCCGGCCCATCGCTCGAGCCACCGAGCAGCAGAGGCCGCAGCAGCAGCGGCCGCCGGACCCGAGCAGTGGGAGAGCGCAGCGTCCCTTCCTCCGCCCGCGACAGTTCCGTATGTAGTAGCGTTAGGTCTGTGCACTAAGTTGGCAAATTCTACCATTTAGCAGTTGGGTTAGGTCAGAGGAAGAGTGAGTTTTAGATAAGAAAGGGTTAAGGTAGTGAAAGTGAGGAGTGACAGGTAGAAGGGCAGATGGCTAGGCAAGGGAACTCTGGAGGAACAGCAGTCTAGAAGTGGGTTCATAAGGGAGAGAATGTGGCCTTGGTGCTAGTGCCAGTCATGGAGCCTGAGGTAACCGCTGGAGGTCCGGAGCCTACAGCTCACCCAAATGGACTTAGAGAGTCGTCCAGCTAGAGAAGTCGCCAGGACTCAGAAATGGGCGATAGTGTATGGAATATGGGGGATGGAGGTGCAGACCCCAGAGTATTGAGGACGAGGTCCGAGATAGCGGGGGACAGAACGAAGAACAGTATCTCAAACAGTATCTCACAGAGAGAGAAAGGAAGGCCGTGTCTGTCATAATGGTCAGGTCAGGTCACCTGACGCTCCACCTGAGGTTCCCTCACCACTAAGAGCCTTTGGCCAGCTCACGATTAGTGCAACTTGCACAGCCTGCTAGGGAGTTATAACAGGTTGCATCCTCATAAAAACATGACCCCTTATACATTACCCTGAGCCTGCTTCAGACCTACACTCCATGACATTCTCAATATGAATGTCATCCTTTGAGCCAATTCATGACCCTTGTGGATTTATCCTGAATGCTTATGTAACATAAATACGGACCCACAGAGGCTTCTCTTTGGTGAATAATATAACACTCCAGACCTTAGGTCCACCTATCTGTACACTCAAGACGGACTTGGTCCTTTCCCCTTGTGAAGCCCCACAAGTGCAGTGTCGATGCATTACCTTCAGGGACTCCACTCCGCTGGATCCTGTCACAGGTAGGAAATCTTCTATCTAGGATTGTCGTGACGCCACTCTCAGAATTGCGGTCAGTGGGGACCGCCACTGCAGATTGAGGGACGCCTGGGGCTGATGGTGGGTGCAGTCAGTTGTAATAGCCTCCTGAGAGTGAGGCAAGCCCCAGGGCCCTGTGTAGGTGTGTAGAACCACAAGGCGCAGAATAACTCCACACAAGCAGAATGTCTTTCAGGGGTTTTACTCACAGAAGGTGGCAGAGTGAGTAACCCGGGCGTAGCTGGGATGAACCAGGCTGGAACCAGGTGTCCTTCAGGCTGACTGATGAGGGTGACTACCGACTCGCCTTCCTTAGCCCTTTGCGTTTTGGGGTAACCCCGACTTTTAGTCCCTATGGGGGTCACCCAGGGAAGTTGCTGAAGCCTCTCTCCCCTTCGTTTTGGCCCGTTTGCTTGTAGCCTGGACCAGGACACTCCGGCTGCTTGCCTCCTGTGAACTATGGGCCCTAACTGTGGCGACGTGGCTGCGGACTCTGTAGTGTGGTCTTGGGGGTATGAAGTGCCCCCTCATGCAGGTTTGGCAAGGAAAGGTGGATCTATCCCTGCACTGGGACCTGCTACCCGTTTGGGCCTGGTAACTCCCTAGCAGTCTCCTTACTTCCCACTCCGTTGCTCTCTCTTTAGCTGAAGATGGATTTCGGGTAGCACTACTAGGTGACCGTTCTCCCCCGTCGGTAGTCACTGCGCGGACGCTGTTAGACTGTCACAGCCCCAGGGGTCTGCTCCTGACGTCTGCTCTCCCTGGACTGCACACTAAACCGGCTCACTCGTGGGACCTGCACTGCTGCTCCTGTCTGAGCTCCACTTCCATGCTCCTCACTCCTCCACACTCTGCTTCAGACTGACCTCTCCTCCTCCTTCCTCTTTTCCCTTTTGTGCCTGCCTACGCCACCTAGCAACCAGGCTCTCTACCACACCCCTTGAGTGGAGATGGAGGCTTCGCCCCCTCCACTTCTCAAGTGGAGGTGAAGGCTTTGCCCCCTCCTGGGATCCCCAGGGGTCCTCTCGAAGGTACATGTGTGAGACCTGATCACTATGCGCCTGTGTAGTCACACCTCGGTCAGCCTTCTGGATTACCTGTATTGTACTGTCCCCAGCATGGGTGCAGTACTCAGTGGTGCCTGACCAGGTCAGGGGCGCCACATTCCCCCTTAGTTATCACCAGCACGTCCTCGGGCTGCAAGACAACAGTTTAAAATGCATAAAACATTAAAACATGGTAAAACTTTTAAAACCACCAGGTACCATACATCACCACCCTCCACCCACAAGTCCGTTAACCCACCCTAAACCCTTTCAGGAGGCAGGTCACCGGTTTCTTTTGGTAACCAGGTCTGGGCCATCCACTTCCCCAGACCTTTCCTCCAATCTTCCTCTCCCGTTGGCCGCGCCTTCAGCCACTTCTGGCAGGATGTAGAGGCGGCTTTCATGGTCTAGTGGTCTTCAGGGCATACCTGGCCTGGTGAAGCCGCGCCTTCAGCCACTTCTGGCAGGATCCAGAGGCGGCCTTCACAGTTGGTGCTGACCAGGTACCCTCTTTGTGGTGGAGAGCCAGGCCCCATAAACAGGCATGCTCCCTGGTTGCGGGCGAGCCAGGCCCCTAAACAGGCTGGCTCTGGTGGTGGTACCTCTGGGGTAACTATTTACACTGCGAGAGTTTGTGGCTATAGCCAGTTCATAGCCTTAAGGTTCATGGGTTTCTCACATTAGTTCATGTGGGCACATTTCTTAAACATTAACGTTGCAAAACTTTTCAAAACTTTAACTTGCTGTACTTCTTTCTTCACTTTACGCAGATTCCTCCTCACCAGGGCTTGGGCCTGTAGGGCTGCGGCACCTGTTGCTTTCTCCATCTCTGTCTTTTCTTTCTTCTTCTGTATCTGTTTCTTTTTCTGTATCTGTTTCTTTTTCTGTTGAGACAGCAGGTTCACTGTAAGGATTGCTGGAACATGGTGTAACATCCAGTGCATACCATCCTCGTTCTCCTTGGTGCATGGTGAATTCCACTGAATCTCCCATCTGTAAGTTTCTTCCTGGATGTCCTATAGGCAAATGGGCTCTAACGTCCCTTCTGTTTACAAAGATACCTTCTTTCATGCCAGGTGCAACTATGAAACCATATCCACTCTTCAAGCTGAAGTCTTCCACAACTCCACGACAAAGTGGGCCTCTGACCTGTGATTTGGCTCTTCTTAAAGACCGTTTCTCCTCCAAGTCTCTGGCCGTTACTTCATCTTTTCTATCCGGAGATTGCGGTGCAGGGGAAAACTTTGTTCTGCTGCGGCGCCGTGTCTTGCGGGCTGGATTCTGCTGGGCTGCTACTTCACTGCTTGCAGGCTCCCAGGTGAGGTTTCTGGACAAATCTTCCTCTTCATCCCAGCGGGAGTATGGCAACATCTCTGGCTCTGGGCATGGATCCACTGCTGATGGCTCCGGGGTCAGCTTCTCAGCTTCCTGGCCTCCTCTCCCCCTTAGTTCTTCTGAGCACTCCTGTTGTGGCAGCGCTGGGGATGGGTGTTCATCAGCAGGCCCGGGCGGGGGACTCTTTGGCGTGGTTGCTGCAGGAGTCGCCTTGGGGGTGTGCGGAGGGAGCAGATACCGGTCCACCATCTCCTGTGGGAACTGGGCCTCTAGATCAGCCTTCAGCTTCCAGTATGCGGGGTCCTCTCCTATCAGGGACTTCCTAGCAGGGACTTCCTTAGACTGGGGAGCGGTGTCTGCTCTGGCCTTGCAGGCCGGGGTAAACAGTGGTACATTCTTGTCTTGGCGGGCCGCGCCCTGCATGGCGGCGGCCTGAATCAGCGTCGCTGTCGCAGTCTCACTCAGGGTCGCAGCTGGAGTCTTAGCGGGCATCGCTACTGTGGCCGGTTCCTGGCGGGCCGGGCAGGGCATCGCTGCGGCGGCCTGAATTGGCGTCGCAGCTGCGATGGGATCTGTGCAGGCTGGGCTGGGCGTCGCTGCAGCGATCTGGGCTTGGCGGGCCGCACCTGACGTGGCTGCGGCCTGGTTCAGCACCTCACTTGCGGCGCGGACGAGCGTCGCTGCTGCGGTGGGGTCTTGGCGGGCCGGGCCTAGCATGGCGGCGGCCTGGGTCAGCGTCACACCTGCGGCGTGGATGAGGGTCGCGGCGGCTGCCGGATCTTTGCGGGCCGGGCAGGGCATCTCTGCGGCGGCCTGGGCTTGGCGGGCCGCACCTGGCGTGGTTGCGGCCTGGTTCAGCGTCGCCGCGCCGGGCGCCTCTTCAGGGACCGCGGGCATGGCAGCAGGGGTCGGGGCACTCGCGCTGGCAAGGGCAACACTGGACTCACCCATCGGTGACATCATCGGGGTCTGAGTCGTCGTCGCTCGGTCTGGCACTCGTCGCGTGGCTCTCCCCTCGTAGGCCTGAACCGCCGCAGCCATCTCCAGAAGCTCCGCACGTCCCTCTCTGATCTGTTGCACGAGTCTCGCCTCCAGCCGGTCACTGAACTGGGCAAGCTCCCGGGCCCACCAGGCAGCGGAACCCGGCTCTGGGCTCCTATCTTCAGACGCCATCTTCACCGCGTCGTCGCTGCTTTCCAGGTCTTCTCTCAGCAGCAGACTACTGACTTCTTCTTGCAGCCGAAGTGCCAATTCCTTCACTTCCTGCAACTCCTCTCCCAGCAGCAGGCTTCTGGCTCCCTTTCTGTCCCGACGTCTCTGAACGCCTCCGCTCTCATCACTTGCGAGGTCAGGACTCTGCAGGGGATCTCTGGGTAGCCACACCTCTTCGTGGGCGGTAACTTCTCCCAGCGCGGGCTGCTGTTGTTTTTCAGCGCGCTTTTCATGGTGGCAATATGGCGGCGCTTCCAATTTTCCAAGCGGGCCGCCCAGGCACATGGTCACCTGTCTGGACAGGTCTAGTCCTTATCCTGTTCGTGACGCCAGATGTGAAGCCCCACAAGTGCAGTGTCGATGCATTACCTTCAGGGACTCCACTCCGCTGGATCCTGTCACAGGTAGGAAATCTTCTATCTAGGATTGTCGTGACGCCACTCTCAGAATTGCGGTCAGTGGGGACCGCCACTGCAGATTGAGGGACGCCTGGGGCTGATGGTGGGTGCAGTCAGTTGTAATAGCCTCCTGAGAGTGAGGCAAGCCCCAGGGCCCTGTGTAGGTGTGTAGAACCACAAGGCGCAGAATAACTCCACACAAGCAGAATGTCTTTCAGGGGTTTTACTCACAGAAGGTGGCAGAGTGAGTAACCCGGGCGTAGCTGGGATGAACCAGGCTGGAACCAGGTGTCCTTCAGGCTGACTGATGAGGGTGACTACCGACTCGCCTTCCTTAGCCCTTTGCGTTTTGGGGTAACCCCGACTTTTAGTCCCTATGGGGGTCACCCAGGGAAGTTGCTGAAGCCTCTCTCCCCTTCGTTTTGGCCCGTTTGCTTGTAGCCTGGACCAGGACACTCCGGCTGCTTGCCTCCTGTGAACTATGGGCCCTAACTGTGGCGACGTGGCTGCGGACTCTGTAGTGTGGTCTTGGGGGTATGAAGTGCCCCCTCATGCAGGTTTGGCAAGGAAAGGTGGATCTATCCCTGCACTGGGACCTGCTACCCGTTTGGGCCTGGTAACTCCCTAGCAGTCTCCTTACTTCCCACTCCGTTGCTCTCTCTTTAGCTGAAGATGGATTTCGGGTAGCACTACTAGGTGACCGTTCTCCCCCGTCGGTAGTCACTGCGCGGACGCTGTTAGACTGTCACAGCCCCAGGGGTCTGCTCCTGACGTCTGCTCTCCCTGGACTGCACACTAAACCGGCTCACTCGTGGGACCTGCACTGCTGCTCCTGTCTGAGCTCCACTTCCATGCTCCTCACTCCTCCACACTCTGCTTCAGACTGACCTCTCCTCCTCCTTCCTCTTTTCCCTTTTGTGCCTGCCTACGCCACCTAGCAACCAGGCTCTCTACCACACCCCTTGAGTGGAGATGGAGGCTTCGCCCCCTCCACTCCTCAAGTGGAGGTGAAGGCTTTGCCCCCTCCTGGGATCCCCAGGGGGTCCTCTCAAAGGTACATGTGTGAGACCTGATCACTATGCGCCTGTGTAGTCACACCTCGGTCAGCCTTCTGGATTACCTGTATTGTACTGTCCCCAGCATGGGTGCAGTACTCAGTGGTGCCTGACCAGGTCAGGGGCGCCACACCCTCCATATCCTATTACTTTGCTCGATGACTTGACATCTAGTAAACACTGCAACAGCGTAATTTTGACATGAGAATTTCCGTATTTGCCTGATACGCCTGAGTGCTCCTCTGAAAACTCACTCACAAAAATTTACTCTAATTTAATATAGTCCTTGAAGAAAACCTTCGAGTTGAAACGTTGGACAATGAACATTATAAGAATATAGATTAATAAAAACTATTTTTGAGCACCATTTTGGACTTCTCTCATATATTTCTCTCAGTGTGCCGGAGTATATTTGCTATTGTGTTTTATAATAATGACTGTCTGAGTGTTGCTGAGCTGGAGCAGTGCTGTGGTCGGCGCCATCTAGGGGACCAAAAGTTTAAAGTGTTTTTATTAATACAATGTTTTACTCTTATTTTTGTTTTGTAGTAATATAAGGTATAATCTGTAATGTGTTTACAGTATAATGTAAAATATAAGGATGTTAGCTAGATAGGGATTAGAGTAAGTGAAGGTTTTAGCACATATAGTTAACAAGTATTTTCTGGTTGACAAGGGAACGGGGAGCCAGGATGGGAGGAGTGACAGAGAGCCAGAGAATTGGCTGGTGAGACAGGCGTGGCAGAAGTTAGTACTGCAGAGCAGTTCCAGGTAGGTTGACGGTGTTTTGTAACTTGGGCCCGTCGGGGAACCCAGAGGTATCCTCCAAGTGTCCGGAGCCTACGGCTCACCTCGGGCCGGGCTTAGTGTAGTTATCCGAGGCAGCGATTGGACACAGGTAGAGACAAGAACGGGGACAAGAAGAGTCTTTGGTTTGGTCGCTGGAAGGCTAATACCCAGGACGAGGGCTAGGCAGAAGAAGTACTTCAGGGAACAGCATTAGCAGAACTGAATAAGATTTGACATGTCTGTTGAGAAGGTTCAACAGCAAATAAGCCATTCTATGTTGTTTTATAAAGTTATAAAGAGACTCTCTATGTGATGTGTTGTCCCTCCACGTCTACGACGATGACCGGCTACAGGGAGGTGGATGCTCCCATGAAGACTGAATTGGATCGCAAACACAGGTTCAGTCTGATGAAGTAGAGCGGAGCCCTGCGGCCCGGCGTTTGCTCCTATCTACAGATGATTGACCAATCCCAAATCAATATAGTCAATTGTCTTTCCCCAACAACAACCACAGGAGCATTACATTTGAGAGCTAGCATATGGAATTGTGTGATCTTCTAAAAGTCTCACATGATTGGTTACCTTTGATATTTTAAACAGACATTACATATTCTATACTTACTTGCATCTCAGCCTTTCTCAGAGACTTTCAAGGAATTAAGAACTTTTGCTGCTAATAGTAAGCAGTGACATTGTGTGCAGCCATTAGCATGCAGCGCCATAACTGGAGAGGGCGAAGAAGAAGCCTTCAGCCTTAGGGGGCCCGGAGGCCTCACTGCCACATGAGAAGATACCATTATAATAAATGGTACTGTAGGGGAGGACCCCTGCTACAGATATTGCCCTGGGGCCCAGGAGATGTAGGTTACACCCCTGGTAGCATGATATCACTAAGTAAATGCATGGATAGGTATGAGAACATTGCATATAAATGCTCAGATTTCATGTTATTTCCATCTTATTAGTCACAACTAGGCTCCTCAATATACCGTAATACTCGAGGCTCATCATTTCTGAGAAGTTAATAGAGTGGAGCAAAAATGTTGACTTTAAATAACTTAAAGAACAGATATAATATTAGTAAAATACTAAAATCTGTCTGTGAAATAAATTAACCCCTTGAGGTCCAGGATAATTTTTTTCAGTTTTGTATATCTGTGCTTTCTAAAAGCCAAAACATTTTTTATTCTTATAGAAACAGAAAAGAAGAAAAAACCACATATGCGTCCCTGTATGGTAGTATATCCAAGATAAAACTGTGCCCTAGTAAGGTGTCAGGCTCTCCCCTGTAGGCGCTGTGCTATTCTTTAGTAGCATGCAATGTAAACAGCTCAAGCCTGCTTCTCCTCACTGTATCTTGAGGTCCAGTTGCTCTCCTCGGAGAATCAGTACATAGCAAAATGAAAAAAAAAGCAAGAACCAAAAAAGAACCAATTGTGAGAACACAATTGGTTCACTATACAATTATTCATATTAGGAGATGTGTTTCGAAAGACAACTGTTGTCTTCCTAAGGCCTTATAACTTTTTGATTTCTTCTTTCAGCACAGCTATAACAAAGATATAAAAAAAACTGAAAAAATCTTTATAAAGTGCAATAGAATAAAAAAAGATTATACATAAAGTGCAATAGAAAAAGAGGATATTATGGGGTTACAGAGGAGTCCTCCTTTCCTCTGAATGGCTGCTTTGCTGTGCTGCACACACATAGGGAATGACCTATCACTCCAGTTGATCGAGGTGTGGATTGGTAGGCCTGAGACCTACCTTGGACCAGTCATCTGAGATATATAGATCTCGATTTTTTAAGGTGTTTTCTTTTTCTTGCCGGGTTTCTGAGTAAAACACACACATCTGCACTAACACAACCAAAGTCTGATTTGTCCTGCCTGTGGTTGAGCATGTCACTCCGTCAATCAAGCTTATTTGGGAGTTCTTAGGTGCTATCTTTCATTTTTAGAGGTTCGATTCACTCATTCATAGGGAAAGCATCCACCCCGATGCACTTTCATTCTCAGATTTGGATTCAATGTAAATGAGAGACAGAGTTGTGATTATCGCACTGCACTCGGATGTCATCTGAGTACAGTCCGATGTTTCACTCGCACTTCTAGACTTGTATGGGTGCGAGTGACATGGCTCTCACTGACAATCTAAGCATTTTCTCGCATTGCACTTTTCTGAGTCATGCGCTCGTGTCAGCGTAACCTTAGGATGGTGCTGTTTTCACACTCCCCGTGCTCATTAGTTCACCATTTCACATGTGATTTCCATGTAGTTGATCACGTACCGACTGCTTTTTCTTCCACTTCTCAGAGGTTTTAACAGAAAGAAGCGGAAGTGAAAGCATTTGGCACATAATCAGCTACATGCACATCACATACAAATTTGCATACTGTCTTTTATTAGGGTTAATGAATATTGTAATCCAGAACACCTGATTAACCATAGACAAACTGGGACACAGAAAAATCAGCATCAATGGCTAGCCATTATATAAATTTGGTGAAGAACAAAGGCCTTATCATAACAGTGCAGATTATAGAGTGGCTGTCTGATGATGACAACCTATTCTCCTCTCATCTATATGCCCTGCTAGGGTAAGAGGACAACTATGGCAAACAACAGCTAAAAGCAGCTCAAACCTAGTAACATTTATACAATAACATTGTGGACTTGCTTCCTAATATGCATACGTCACAAGGCAGTGAGGGCTTAACCGTTTAAAGATATTTCATTTTCAAAAAATGGCCAAAATTCTTTTATACCAGTGATTGGCTGCATGTCACAATCTCACTGCAGAACAGTGACAGGGGGCTCCTATACTATCCCTCACACTAGAGGACCCTAGGCTATCCCTAACCTTTAGGCTACTCCTGATGGTGGCGATGCCAGAGTCTCGTGCCTGACTATTCTCCTAACCAGCACTAAACTGTTTCCCTACTCTCAAGGTAAGAAATGGGCAGGAGTATGATGGCAATACAGATAAAGACAGACAGGGAAAAAACAAAACTCGGATACACTGCAACCTCACAGGAATAAACAGTAAGAAACTAAGGGGAAAAGCAAGAGAAGTAAGGGAGTAAACAAAATGACAACAAGAGTTAACACCACAAGTGCTCACAGCAGTAAAGTACAACAACCACCAGAAAGTCTGGATCACAACACCTCACCAGACCAGTGTAGAGAAGCTATAGCTGGCATTAAAGGTAATATCCAGCCAGCAAATATAGGTGGGGAGCAAATGTGACTGGCTCCCCCATAGCATGTGTGACAGCCTGGCAAAACCAAGTAGTCACAGATAGGCCCCCACATAACACCCTTCCCTCACCTAGGTAACACACAGCCGACCTGAAACCCTAGTCAGCCCCCCCTTAGGGAAAGATAGGCATACCAGTGGGTGGGAACAGGCGGTTGGACACGCCCACCTAGGGGTCTAGACAGTCCAGGGCGGGAAAACAAGCAGAAAGAGTTTGTAGTTCAAGTTGAGAGGAGTGTGGGCTGGAGCTAGGTGTAGCTCCAGCAGAGGAAGTTCAAGTTGTACAGGTCCTGGGTCGGAGCCCTGGTGCCTTTGGCTAGGTGGCAGATGGTGGTCTCCGTCAGCAGGAGACGGGAAGACGGCTCGGCAGATCCGAGGTGGACCGGGACAGGGTGGTAGCCCGCTGGTACCGACATGGAGAACTGACCCGGAAACCGTAGCACAGAGGGATTACTCGGACCCTGAAGCCAGGACCGAAAGCTGCGGCCTAGCAAATTAACCGATTGAGGGCAGGATTATAGGTCCTGTCCCACCCAAAGTCCCTAAAGAAGACAACAGCTCACCGATAGGGATAAGGCCACCGCCAAGGCCCATAGATCCCACGGGCCACATCCAGCCGGGAGCGGACTCCTGAGTTCCAGACCAGTCAGTCCACCATACACAAAGCAAGTGCAAAGGGAAAAGACAGCGACCACCAGCCCGGGTGGGGGACCTGAATGCAACCGGCCGCGGCGGCCGGCCACCAGAACTTTGGTTTACCAAAAGACTCGTGTGATTTATTTACTGTGAGTAACAAAACATCCCCCCGCACGTCTGGGCGCGCCGGCCCTTGCCATCGCTACACCCTGCATGAAGACATTGGGCCCCAGGGCAACCACCCCTACCCACGGAGGGGTTAACATCCAGCTGCCACTACATCTCCCCCGGGTGCCCCACAACAGCAGCGGTGGTGTCCCACCTCACCACACACCGTGGGTGGCATCATGAACTTAATACGGCCTAGTCCACATAAACGTCCTCCCCATTTTATTCAGCTTGGCCGAGACCCTCGAGCCACTCAAAGAAGGTCTGGATCCGAGCAGCGGCAGCTGCTGGCATGGGGGCGGCACACATGTGATTAAAAGAGACTAACGAGCAGCCCAGCAGAGATTAAAGGTACCATTACACTTAGCGACGCTCCAGCGATCCCACCAGCGATCTGACCTGGCAGGGATCGCTGGAGCGTCGCTACATGGTCGCTGGTGAGCAGTCAATCAGGCAGATCTCCACAGAGATCAGCCACCAGCCATCAGTGACCCGTGTAACGACGCTGTGCTTGGTAACCATAGTACTCATCGGGTTACTAAGCAAAGCGCTTTGCTTATAGTTACCCGATGTGTACCTTGGCTACGTGTGCAGGGAGCAGGGAGCCGGCTTCTAGAAGCTGCGGACGCTGGTAACCAAGGTAAATAGCGGGTAACCAAGTAAAGCGCTTTGCTTGGTTACCCGATGTGTACCTTGGTTACCAGCGTCCACAGACGCCGGCTCCCTGCTCCCTGCACATTCAGATCGTTGCTCTCTCGCTGTCAAACACAGCGATGTGTGCTTCACAGCGGGAGAGCAACGACCAAAAAATGGTCCAGGACATTCAGCAAAGACCGGCGACCTCACAGCAGGGGCCAGGTCGTTGCTGGATGTCACACACAGCGACATCGCTAGCAAGATCGCTGTTGCATCACAAAAACCGTGACTCAGCGGCGATGTTGCTAGCGATGTCGTTTAGTGAGACGTGGCCTTAACTCTTGCTAACCTGCCTATGAACTACAGGTCTGTGAGAGGACACCTGAGTCCACCTGCACTGATCACAGACATCAAGGAAGTTAGTAGGCAGAATTACAGAATCTGTCATCTCCACAGATCCTGACGTCGCAAGGACAGTCTGCAATGTTTGTAAAAACCTCCTTGTAACACTGCAGCAGTGATGTGTGATGTGGTTGTGACGTCATTGCTGCAGGCAGTACACAAAGGCCGGAGCAGCGACAGCGACAATATATATTGGTATTTTTGGGGCCACAATTTTCAAAAGTGTAAACCCCTCCAACTTGTTCTCAACGATGTGCCTTCAAATTATTGGCCTCAGGTTTATTTATAAAGATGTCAAATATAAAAATATCATTATCATGTCAGATTATGAAGAAAAAATGAAGTTAGAACAAGTCACAATGAAAGATTGTGGATTCTGGCAGCCTTTCATATACGCTAAAAGTAAAACAGCAGACAGGTACAGGCAAATACCGTAAAAAATGTGTATTGAATGTGTCATTCAGTCCCGGATATATTGTGCTGGAATAAGTGCACAGCTACAAGCTAGAGCACAAGATAAAATAGCAGAAAATGTGGAGTAATTTGAAACAACCTTATCAACAGCAGATCCGGCAACGTTAAGTGTTGTGAAATTACTGGAAGGAAGCAGAGGTGGTTAATACACCCTATAGCCTGGGGTAAGGTGACAATACCAACCACTCATCATTTTATTTCCTGCCAAATCTCTCTCTATTCCATACAAACCATTTATCTAAAATTAAACAAAAAGAAAATATCATCTATAGAATATAAATGCAAATCTGAGTGAAAAACATGAAAAATATATAATTGTAATATTTTATATACAGGATATGGCCAAACGTATAAATGTTCGTTATTATTTTTTTATATGGTTGCATTCCTAAAATTTAAAAAAGGAAACTTCCAATCCAATTAAAATTCCAGTGGGGGATAATATGGTTTATACAACCGACATATACAATGGATATAAAAAAAAGTCTACACGCCCCTGTTAAAATGCCAGATTTCTTTCATGTAAAAAAAATCATACCAATTAAAATAATTTCAGAACTTTCTCCACCTTTAATGTCACCCATCATCTGTAAATCTATTGTAAAACAAACTAATTTTGTTCGGAAAGGGGGAGAACAAAAAACTAAAATAATGTGGTTATATAAATTTGCATACTTTTTGATGTAGTACTCTGAATTTCTGACAGCATTCAGTATTTTTTGGTTGGAGTCTATCAGCATGGCACATCTACAATTGACAATCTTTGGCCAACCTTCTTTATAGTAGCTCATAATCTGTCAGATTGCAGAGGCAATTCCTGTGTACAGCGCCCTCTTTAGGTCACCACAGATTTTCAATTAGATTCAGGTCTGGGCTCTGTCTGGGTGATTTCAAAACTTTCATCTTCTTCTGGCTAAGCCATTCTTTTGTTGATTTGGAGGTTGCTTAGGATCGTTGTCATGCTGAAGGTGAAAATCCTCTTTGTCTTTAGTTTTTTAGCAAAGAACTGGAGGTTTTTCTGCAAAATTGACTGGTATTTTGAAATGTTCAGAATTCGCTCCATCTTGACTAAAGCCCCAGTTCCAGCTGCCAAAAACCAGCCTCAAAGCTCCTTTAAAGTTTCTGAGCCTCACAGCTACCAGACTGTAAAGGCTGCTTTACATGGTACGACCGATTGTGCGATTTCACAATCGATCATACCCGCCCCCATCCTTTTTACGTCACGGGCAAATCGCTGCCCGTGGCGCACAAAGTCGGTAACCCCCCGTCACACATACTTACCTCTCATGCGACCACGCTGTGGGCGGCGAACGTCCACTTCCTGGAGTGGGAGGGACGTTCGGCGTCACAGCAACATCACACGGCCACCGGCCAATAGAAGCGAAGGGGCGGAGATGAGCAGGATGTAAACATCCCACCCACCTCCTTCCTTCCACATAGAGCTGGCGGCTGACGCGGGAGGCAGGTACGTGATGTTCATCGCTCCCGTGGTGTTACACGGAGCGACGTGTGATGCCACGGGAACGATGAACAACCGGCGCCCGATTTCAGAACCGATATTATGGAACCTAGCGACCAGTACACGACTCACGATTTGTGAGTGATACTGCGTCGCTAGGAGGTGTCACACAGGCCGGCATCGCCAGCGATGCCGGATGTGCGTCACAAAAACCGTGACCTCGACGATCTATCGCACGATAGATTGTCTGGTGTAAAGCAGCCTTAAGACCATGCTGCCTCCGTGTCATGCAGTCCGACAGTCTGGCACTGAGTTTACCTGATGTCACTTTTGGTGTTTCTCACAGTACCATCTGTGTTAGCCGCCAGCTGTGACCTCAGGTGAACTCAGGGCTGGACTGTTGGCCTGCGCTGCCACAGTGACACACAGTCCAACAGTTCGGCACTGAGTTCACTTCAGGTGATTCTCTCTGTACCCTCTGTGTGAGCTGCCAGCTGTGACCTCAGGTGAACTCAGTGTCAGACTGTCAGACTACACTCTTTCTGTGACCTGAAGTCAGACAGTCCGGCACTGAGCTCTCTTGAGGTCACTTCTAGCAGCTCCCACACTGCTTTCACTTTTTCCCGGAGGCCACGGTGGGCGGTCATGTGTTCTAATGTCACTACTTATCATGGTCTCCAGATGTAGTAGATCCAGGATCATCATGGAATGTTGTGTAGATTATGTGAGACCTGCAGGGGGATATTGGGGTTAATAAATTTAATAAAAAGGATTTTTGTGTGTTTGATTTTTATTTTTTACTTACAAGGTTGGTAATGGGGGGGGTTCTTAGACACCTTTCCATTAGCAACCCAGTGCTTGATGGCAGCTGTGGTTTTTGGCAAATCACAGCTGACATTAACTCTTGCCCCAACTGCCATTGCACTAAGTTAATCAGAATGAGCAGGGTAAAGTGCCAACATTGGTGCATCTAATAGACGCGCCAAATGTGGGGTGGCTGTGGGCTGTTATTTTTAGGCTGGGGAGGACCCAATAACCATGAACATTTCTAACCTCAGAATACCAGTCCTCAGCTGTCTACTTTACATGCTCTGGTTATTACAAATAGGGGGAACTCCATGTCTTTTTTTTACACTGCGCCTGCCAATCACAGTAATGCTAGTAGCAAAGATGGCTATAGCATTACTGTAGTTAGCAGGCAATTCCCGCATGTTTAATGGTTGAAAATCAGGTGCCAGAGTCATGAGGCGAACACCAAAATACTTGAGAAGTAACGAATATCCCAAATACCTTGATATTAGCTCATCATTAGTCGCTATCTGTTTTCAAGGACTACGGTGTGAAGAGAAAACCATACAGCTCTACAATGACTGCAACAGGAGAGCTGATTTGATAATCCCAACAATCTGTAATTGTCATCAACAATAAGTAACATTTATTCTCCAGTGTAAAATGGACTGTAAAAATCAATAGTCACTTTGTGAGTATCTGGAGCTGTGGCTTGGCATGCATTGCAGATGTTAACCATTTCATTAGCATGGGTTGGAAGGTTTTCTCCCAGTTTTCTTGTCATCTCTCAACATATTACAATATGTACTTTAATGGCCTTCATGTGCTACACATAAGGGTTCGTTCAGATGTCAGTTTTTCTCAATAGAGCTGTCTGTGTTTTTACGAAGAGCTCTCATACTTATAGTATGATATTTATGTACTGAGTGGTTCTCACAAAATCACAGAAATATGTCTATATTAATCCGAGTGTCAGATCAAAGTCACCAATGCAAATCTGTGGATCCTTGAACAAATTGGGCAGCACTCAGACCTAAAGCCATTCATGTGCTGCCCGTTTTTCATGGACAGTCTCATAGACGATTGAGAAACCTCCATCAATTTTTTTTATATCTGAGAAAAACTGATGAAACTCTGATGTTACAGTATGACACTGAGCAAACGCTGATGACACTATAATCAAACTGAGTGTTTTTTTTGCATAAAAGATAAATCCTTGAGCTCTGTACAGTCACTTATGTATACTACGGGCAACATTGATTCAAACAGCCCTGAGTATAACACTATAGTTATCACAAACATTAAAGGCCGCTTTACACGCTACGACATCGCTAAAGCGATGTCGTTGGGGTTACGGAATTTGTGACGCACATCTGGCTGCGTTAGCGATGTTGCTGCGTGTGACACCAATGAGCTATTTTGAATCGTCGCAAAAACATTAAAAATCGCTAATCGGTGACAGGGGGGTCCATTCCCAATTATTGTTGCTGCTGCAGGTACGATATTGTTCGTCGTTCCTGCGGCAGCACACATCGGCCGCCGGCAATGAGGAAGGAAGGAGGTGGGCGGGATGTTACGGCCGTTAATCTCCGCCCCTCTGCTTCTATTGGGCAGCCGGTTAGTGATGTCGGTGTGATGCCGAACGAACCGCCCCCTTAGAAAGGAGGCGGTTCGCCGGTCACAGCGACGTCGCTAGGCAGGTAAGTAGTGTGACGGGTCCGGGCAATGTTGTGCACCACAGGTAATGATATCGCAGCATCTAAAGCGGCCTTAAGCCCACTCAGGTTCCCTCATTTTATTATAACATACTAGAAATATACCTGCGGCTTCACTCTCGGAATATGATATGATAAACTGTTGGTTACGCTTATAAAGTTACATTTTCAGTTTCAAATTGAAGTTACATCTTCAGAGTTAAAAATTTGTTTTTTTTTTCGACTCTTCTTTTTTATTAGTTTGGGGCTAAAAGTTGTTTATTTTTACAAATGGGTCGTAACACTGAGAACAACTACTTTTTGAACAAATATTGGATCGTTTTTTGGGGGGCATTTTGAAAAACAGTCCTTCGTATTATGACCCTTAGTAATCACCTCACACCGATTAGTGATCTAATAGGTAAATCTATACAGATAAAGCAGAAAATGTCTGTTCTGAAAGACCTCACATCTCAGTTATGAAACCTGCCTCACAGTCAGATTGTTCTAGTTGTCTATAGCAACCAAACAGAGCTCAGATTTCACTTTTCCTCAGCAGCTTCAATGCTGAAGGCTGCATTCTAGTTGCTATAGGCAACCAAAATGATCTTACTGTGAGGCAATTCTCATAAATGAGGCTCCAGGTAATTTTGCAGTTGCTATAGAGAATCAGAACGATCTTACTGTTATGTATTTCTCATAATTGAGGTCCCAGTCACTTCTGCACTGGTTGTTTCTACATTTACAGACTTTTCACTCCCTGACAGAAGTTCTGTCGCTTATCCATGTTATGTAAATAAAGGCTTATAACCTGACTTTAAATTCATCCATTGGTTTTATAAATTACTCTTTTGAAAGCTGAAACCCTCCCAAATTGGTTTAGGTTATGAAAATAAAGTTGCTGCAAAGCTGAAATATTGATCATTTAACGAACACAGAAAGGTAAGATTTTGGCAAGACAAAAGTTTTGTCGTCCACAGAAAGTAATGTGAAATTCAAACAAATAAATAACTTCTAATACAAAGATATGTTGCATAACATTGGTGAATGAAGTTGTGGTGCTATTAGAGCCATATTTAACATTTTGTGTGACTTCCATGAGCTTGAAGGACTGTATCCATGCAGTTCAACAATGATTCATTCAATTTATTGATGAGGTCATCAGGAATAGCAAAGAATGCAGTCTTACATGGCTCCAAGAGTTCATCTAGATCCTTTGGTTTTGTCTTCCAAGCTTCCTCTTTCATCCTACCCCAAACATGCTCAATGATGTTCATGTCTGGTGACTGGGCTGGCCAGTCCTTGAGCACCTTGATCTTCTTTGCCAGGAGGAATTTTGTTGCATAGATGGATGTATGAGATGGAGCACCATCCTGCAGCAGAATTTGACCCCTTTTATCATTGGAAATGTAAGAGGTAGCAAATACTTCTTGATATTTTTGGCTATTGATATTGCCTTTCACCTTGCAAATGTTTTACACACCCCCATACTGAATGTAACCCCTGACCATGATCTTTCCACCACCAAACTGAACTGTTTTCTGGGTGTATTTTGGATCCATACGGGTTCCAGTAGGTCTCTTACAGTGTTTGTGGTGGCTGTGGTGTAATTCAACTGAAGATTCATCAGAGAAAGCCACCTTCTGCCACTTTTCCAGCATCCATCTGTTTAGCAGGCTGTGGGACCTGGCAAATGCCATACGTTTTTTTAATTGCCTTTTGTTTAGTGCTGGCTTCTGAGCACTGATTCGACCATGGAGGCCATTTTGAGACAGAATCCTACAAACTGTTCTAGTTGACACAGGGACTTGAGGTGACCAGGCCTGTTGGAGCTCTGCTGCAGTGCAAGAGGGGCTGGCTTTGGATTTTCTAACCAACAAACGTTCCTCCTGAGCAGTTGTCTTGTGGGGTCTGCCGGACCTGGGCTTGTCAAAAACATCTCTAGTCTCTTCAAATCTTTTTATAATTCTTTGTACTTGACGCTGAGACACATTAAAAGTGCCAGCCACCTCTGCAGTGGATCTGGTCTTCAGCCTCTTGATATTCAAGGCTTTGGTTGCAGAGTGGATTTTTGGCATGTTGTCAGAGGTCAAGTTGCAGTTCAAGTGAAGGTCTGGGGTGCTGGGTTTCTTTTTATACACACCAACTAATTAACGGATCATTTAGTGAGCACAGGTGAGGATGTAAACTAGGATTGGGTGCATTATATGACAAGGCAACAAAACTTTTGTCTTGCCAAAATCTGACCTTTCTGTGTTCATTAAATGATCAATATTTAAGCTTTGCAGCAACTTTATTTTCATAACCTAAACCAAATTTGGGAGGTTTTCAGCTTTCAAAAGAGTAATTTATAAAACTAATGGATGAATTTAAAGTCAGGTTATAAGCTTTTATTTACATAACATGGATAAATGACAGCATTTCTGTCAGGGAGTGTAGATCAAGTAAACAGGTTGCTCCACCTTAGTGACTATATGGTTGTTGCCCCTTTAAGGGTGACTCTTTGGGTGCTGTCGCTCAAATTCTTTAAGACCTTTTGGACAAAAGCTGTGGTTTTGCATTGAACACATAGACAGACACTCATTTTCTCCTTTATTTCTATAGAACATGTTAAAGACGGACCGTGCAAAATTTCACTCAAATCTGCTGAAAACTTTGCTTTTGTATTCAACGTGCTCCACACACAGATTTTCTGCATTATATATATATATATATATATATATATATATATATAATATATATATAAAATCTGCCTCTGGATATAAGTTGTAAATTGTGGAAGGTTGTGTAATATTGTGCTTTCTAAAGTTGTTGCATGTCATGAATTGTAAGAACGTCTGGTATTTATTGGTTGAAGAAGAAGCTGACTGTCTTAAAATCTATATACGGCCTTACATTACCCACATATTATGCACATCTGTCAGAAAAAGACATTTTACAAACCTACACTAAATAATAACACAGGATAACATTACTTTTAAGCGGGCTTTACACGCTATGACATCACTAGCCATTGCTAGCGATATCGAGCATGTAAGCACCCGCCCCCATCATGTGTGCGATATCGTGTGTTCACTGCCGTAGCGAACATTATCGCTACGGCAGCGTCACACGCACTTACCTGGTCGTCGTCGTCGCTGTGACTGCCGAACAATCCGTCCCTCAAGGGGGAGGGACATTCGGCATCACAGCGACGTCACCGCGACGTCACTAAGCAGCCGGCCAATCAAAGCGGAGGGGCGCAGATGAGCGGGACGTAACATCCCGCCCACCTCCTTCCTTCCACATTGCGGCCATTCCTCGCTCCTGTGGTGTCACACACAGCGATGTGTGTTGCTGCAGGAGCGACGAACAACATCGATAATCAACCATTACTGATTTTTGGTTTTGGAACGACCTCTCCATGCGGAACGATTTTCACCATTTTTGAGGTTGCTTAAGGTCGCTGGTAAGTGTCACACGTTGCGATATCGTTAATGACGCCGGATGTGCGTCACTAACAACGTGACCCTGACGATAAAACATTAACGATATCGTAGCGTGTAAAGCCCCCTTTACTGTCCAGATTTTCTGGAGCGTAAATTTAGTGTTATGTCCACCTTTGACACCAATGTTCTAAAATATGTCCAATATATCTAGCAAAAAAATGAATTAAAGGGGTCGTACGGGACTATATCATTGATGACCTATCCCTTTGGATAGGTCGTCAATGCCTGATTGGTGTGGTTGCGACACCCCCGTCAATCAGCTGTTCCCAGTGTTGCCACTGGCCGGAATTACTTAGTTGTGGATCTGCACAGCATGGCTCCATCAACTGTATCCTGGCCATGGCTCTATAAGGGGCGGATGTGTAGTACTCAACCAGCCACTTTTTTGTTGATAGAGCTGTGCTGTGCAGCTCTGCGACTGAATAGTTCCAGCCAGCGGTGGCGACTCTGGGAACAGCTTATTGATGGTTGTGGTGGTGGTGGCTCAAGTACACTGATCAGACATTGATACCTATTTTAAGAACAGGCCATCATTGTAAAATTCCCAGACAACCCTTCTAACTATTGTATTCTACCATTTCATATGTAGAGCTATTATACACACCATGTCTCCATGGTAACAGACAACAAACAAACCCAATGTAGTCTGATCCAGAATATATGCTGTAGCATCAAAATGATAGCAAGAAAAATTCATGAAGACAATTAGCAAAGTTTAATTTTAGCTACGCTGGCAAAATAAAAAAAAATAGTGTAATGTAGATGCATATAAAGGTGAACATACAGTATAATTTAATTTAGACACAGCAGCTGCTACCAAGACAAATAAAATAATACGGTGCATGAAAAGATGCGAAGATGCCACATAGTTTCTACAAAGAATATTGTATATTGTTTTAGGCACCTGTGGAGTTGGAGCAGGTGCTAATGAGAATAACCCAAAAAATTCAGGGAATGGGTGGATTGCAGTACTGAAAATAATGATGAAACTTGGGGTTATTCAGTTTGGAAAATAACTGACCTATAACAATATTCCATAATGTGAATGGATGCTACAGATTCTATTGATCGTTTTATCACAAGGCTTGTAACCATGACAAGGAAGTCACCTCTACATCTAGAGGAAAACATATTTTCACATTAGCACAGATGATTATTTTTCATTGTAAGGCTGAGTTGTTTCACTACAATCCCTGCCCCCCAAAAATACAAAACTCAGGCTCAAACCATTTATCTTGTATTATACTATTTTTTGGTATGGGCCTATGAACTATTAGGCCGTTGTCACAGACCGCTCCTGCCGGTGACTGTGCGGCTTCCGGTGACATCTCATCAACAGAGCAACCGCTTCTCTTCTGCTCTGCTCTGTTGATGAGGCATGTGTAGCACCCACGGGGTAAGGGGTTAATTTTACTCGGCACCGGGCCGGTGATTTCGGGTCTGGGATGTCACGGGTGGCCCTGTCCAGCTTTGTGGCCCTGAGGCGTACAATAAAAGAGATGGATGAAAGAGAGGATGAGGGTAGTAGTGGATGAGGATTGTCTCGTGACGCCACCTACGGTATGCGGCCAGGGAATTAGCCACCGCTGCTGTCGCTGTCCTCTGGGGCAGATGGTTGTAGCAACCGAGATGGTTCTGCTCCCCACAGGTGGAGCAGGCCCCGGGGAGGATGATGAGGGGAGTAGTGGCCCTCAAAAGATTGAGTCAGCTTCTGCGGTTCCAGATGCCTTACTCACTGTTCTTTAGATTGCCTGGGAGGTACCGGACACTGCCGTGTTGGGCTCCAGCCAATCCTGGTTAAGTTAGAGGTAGCCACCGGTATTTTGAAAGTGTCCTTTCTAAGAGATGTCCCTCCAGGAGTAAGGAACCCGGGCTGAGTGTCCCGCTTCAAGCCTCAGGCCTGTGAAAGAAAAGAAGAAAAAAAAGGTGTCGTGCTGCCAGAACTGAAGTCCCGACTTTACTGAAGATTGTGTAAGGTTGCTCCTACTTCTACCCCAAGTGGTGCCCGCCCCCCAGATGGTTGTCCTAGTGACTGGGAAAGTCCCATGCTTTATGATGGCCACCCCTCAGCCTACCCTAGTACAGCTCCCCAGTGAGAAGGCTCGTAAGCTGTATGTAAAGTGTAAATGTGGAAACATCGGTGATTAACCCCCTCCTTACCCGAGATGAATACTGCAGCTTAAATGAGCTGCAGTACCCTGTGGTGACTGAAGCCTCAGTGCCACACATGACTGCCGACGTCATGCTGATTGATAGCTGGGTTCTTGGGCCTAACAGGATGAAGCTGGTTTTCAAGCTCAGCCAAGGCTTTCGTGTCCACATTGAGTATTTGATAGGTTTTTTACCTCAGTATTTGAAGCTAAATCCAGGAGTGGGTCACAAATACAGAAGTGGTCCCCGTGTTTCTATTATATTTTTCCTCTGATTGTTCTCTCCTGGTTTTGACTTACAAATACTGAGGTAAAAAAACTGTCCCAATACTGAATGTGTGAAAAAGGCCTAAGACCTGCTTTGTTGACATGTAGAAGCAGAATCAACAGCAGGAGCGTTCCATGACAGCCCACAGCCAGCACTGGGGAGAACAAGCAGGTAGTTAGCAACTATATGCCTGTTAGTTTTTAGGCCCATAGTAAAAAAAAAAAAAGTCCTGATGACCCCTTTAAGTGCACATGTGATGGTTGATTAAGTGAAATCTTAAAAGTGTAATTCTCTGGAAAAAAAATATTGTCGCACATACTATTTACTAGATTACTGGAAATGGCTTATTGTTCTAGTCTGATATCTGTAGTTAAGCAAATTTCAGAGACACATGGCAATGCTTCTTTTATGTACAGAATATCACAAAAATGAGTACACCCCTAATATTTTCGTAAATATTTTATTATATCTTTTCATGGGACAACACTGAACATATGACACTTTGATACAATGTAGTGAGTGTGCGGATTGTATAACAGTGTAAATGTGGTGTCCTCTAAAAAGCTCAACACAGCCATTAATCTCAAAACTGGCAACAAACGTGAGTACACCCCTAAATGACAATGGTCAAATTGTGCCTATTTATTTTTTTTCCCTCCCCGGTGTATTGTGACTCAGTGTTACAATGTCTCAGGTGTGAATAGGGAGCAGGTGTGTTACACTTGGTTAATGCTCCCACACTCTCCCACACTGGTCACTGGATGTTCAACATAGCTCCTCAAGGCAAAGAATTCTCTGAGGATCTGAAAAAAAGAATCATTGCTCTACATAAAGATGGCTGAGGCTATAAGAAGATTGCCAACATCTTGAAACCAAACTGCAGCACAGTGGCCAACACCATACAGAGGTATAACAAGACAGATTAAGGCCTCACCATGGTCGACCAAAGAAGTTGAGTGCACAGGTTCAGCATCATATCCAGAAGTTGACTTTTCAAAATAGATGTATGACTGCTGTCAATATTGCTGCATAGGTTGAAAGGGTGGGGGTGGGCGTTGGCCTATCATTGCTTAGACAATAAGCCACACACTGAATCAACTTGATCTGCATGGATGTCATCCCAGAAGGAAGCCTCTTCTAAAGATGATGCACAAGAAAGCCCACAAATGGTTTGCTGAACACAAGAAGACTAAGGACATGGATTACTGGAACCATGTCCTGTGGTCTGATGATACCAAGATAAAAATATTTTATTTAGATGGTGTCAAGTGTGTGTGGTGGCAACCAGGTGAGGAGTACAAAGTCAAGTGTGTCCTGCCTACAGTCAAGCATGGTGGTGGCAGTGTCATGTTTTAGGGCTGCATGAGTGCTGCTGGCAGTATTCCAACATGATAAAGACCTAAACACACATCCAAGAAGACTACTGCATTGCTAAATAAACTTAGGGTAAAGGTATCAGACTGGCCAATCAGGTCTCCAGACCTAAACCCTATTGAGCATCTGTGGAACATCCTCAAATGGAAGTTGGAGGAGTGCAAGGTCTCTAACATCCACCAGCTCCGTGATGTCATCATGGAGGATGAAAGAGGATTCATCGGCTCTTGTGAAGCTCTAGTAAACTCCAGGCCTAAGAGAATTAAGGTAGCCTTTAAAATAATGGTGGCAACAAAAAATATCGACACTTTGGGCATAATTTGGTCAATTTCACTTAGGCGTGTACTCACTTTTGTTGCCAGTGGTTTTTACATTAATGGCTGTGTGTTGAGTTATTTAGCTAACACCAAATTTACACTAATGTTGAAGCTGTACACTGATTACTGTACATTGTATCAAAGTGTCATATCTACAGTGTTGTCCCATGAAAAGATATAAAATAATATTTACAAAATGTGAGCGGTGTACTCACTTTTGTGATACACTGTAGATGTAACACACCTACCCATGTCAGAAACAAGGATGCTTTTTATTATAATGTGATTTAGCAAATATTATAAAAAAATAAACAAAACAACTGCATGTTTTATATAAAGTATGTAAAAAATGGTATACAGAATCTATACATACAAGTGCATCTCAATAAATTAGAATATCATGAAAAAGTTAATTTATTTCACTAATTCAATACAAAAAGAGAAACACATATGTTATATACAGTCATTACACACAGACTGATCTATTTTTATATATTATATAGAGTCATTACACACAGAGTGATCTATTTCAAGTATTTATTTCTGTTAATGTTGATGATTATGGCTTAAGGGTGCTTTACGCACTGCAACATCGCTAACGATATATCGTCAGGGTCACGTCGTTAGTGACGCACATCCGGCGCCGTTAGCGACATTGCAGCGTGTGACACCAAGGAGCGACGATCAACGATCGCAAAAACGTCAAAAATCGTTGATCGTTGACACGTTTCTCCTTTTCATATCGTTGGTGGTGCCTGACTCTGGTTGTTCGTCATTCCTGTGGCGTCACACATCGCTATGTGTGACACCGCAGGAACGACGAACATCTCCTTACCTGCGTCCACCGGCAATGAGGAAGGAAGGAGGTGGGCGGGATGTTACGTCCCGCTCATCTCCACCTCTCCTCTGCTATTGGGCGGCCGCTTAGTGATGCTACAGTGACATCGCTATTATGCCGAATGCACCTCCCCCCTTGAAGCAGGGATTGTTCGGCGGTCACAGCGACGTCGCTGAAAAGGTATGTGCGTGTGACGCTGCCGTAGCGATAATGTTCGCTACGGCAGCAATCACCAAATGTCGCACGAACGACGGGGGCGGGTGCTATCGCACACGACATCGCTAGCTATCACTAGCGATGTCGCAGAGTGTAAAGCACCCTTTACAGACAATGAAAACCCAAAAGTCATTATCTCAGAAAATTAGAATATTATATAAGAACAACTGATACAATGATTTGACACTCAGAAATGTTGGCGCCTACTGAAAAGTCTGTACAGTAAATGCACTCAATACTTGGTCGGGGATCCTTTTGCATGAATTACTGCATCAATGCGGCGTGGCATGGAGGCGATCAGCCTGTGGCACTGCTGAGGTGTTATGGAAGCCCAGGTTGATAGCAGCCTTCAGCTCGTCTGCATTGTTGGGTCTAGTGTCTCATCTTCCTCTTGACAATACCCCATAGATTCTCTATGGGGTTTAGGTCAGGCGAGTTTGATGTCCAATCAAGCACAGTGATACTGTGGTTATTAAACTAGGTATTGGCACTTTTGGCAGTGTGGAGAGGTGCCACGTGCTGCTGGAAAATGAAATTTCCATCTCCAAAAAGCTTGTCGGCAGGGGGAAGCATGAAGTGCTCTAAGATTTCCTGGTAAACGGCTGCGCTGACTTTGGTCCTGATAAAACACAGTGGACCTACACCAGGAGATGACATGGCTCCCCAAACCATCACTGATTGTGGAAACTTCACACTAGACCTCAGCAGCTTGGATTGTGGCCTCTTCACTCTTCCTCCAGACTCTGGCACCGCGATTTCCAAATGAAATGCAAAATTTACTTTCATCTGAAAACAACACTTTGGACCTCTGAGCAACAGTCCAGTTCTTTTTCTCCTTGGCCCAGGTAAGACGCTTCTGGCGCTGTCTATTGGTCATGAGTGGCTTGACACAAGGAATGCGACACTTGTAGCCCAAGTCTTGGTTACCTCTGTGTGTGGCGGATCTTGAAGCACTGACTCCAGCAGCCTCCACACCTTGTGAATCTCCCCCAAATTTTTGAATGGCCTTTTCTTAACAATCTTTTCAAAGCTGCAGTTATCCTGGTTGCTTGTGCTCCTTTTTCGACCACATGTTTTCCTTCTACTCAGTTTTCCATTAATATGCTTGGATACAGCACTCTGTGAACAGCCAGCTTCTTTAGCAATGACCTTTTATGGCTTATCCTCCTTGTGGAGTGTGTCAGTGACTGCCTTCTGGACATCTGTCAGGTCAGCAGTCTTATGATTGTGTAGCCTATGGAACCAAACTTAAGCTGGGGTCACACTAAACGACAGCGGCAACGACAATGACGTCGCTGTTACGTCACCATTTTCTGTGACATAGCAGTGACCTTGTAATTCGCTGTTATGATCGCTGCTTAGCTGTCAAACACAGCAGCCAAAGCAGCGATCATAACGACACACGTCGCTGTGCTGCAACATGTGTAGAGAGCAGGGAGCCGCGCACACTGCTTAGCGCTGGCTCCTTGCTCTCCTAGCTACAGTACACATCGGGTTAATTAACCCGATGTGTACTGCAGCTACATGTCACAGTGCAGAGAGCAGGGAGCCGCGCACACTGCTTAGCGCTGGCTCCTTGCTCTCCTAGCTACAGTACACATCGGGTTAATTATACGATGTGTACTGCAGCTACATGTGCAGAGAGCAGGAGCCGGCACTGGCAGCGTGAGAGCGGCGGAGGCTGGTAACGAAGGTAAATATCGGGTAACCACCTTGGTTACCCGATGTTTACCTTGGTTACAGCTTACCGCAGCTGCCAGATGCCGGCTCCTGCTCCCTGCTCGCTTCATTTCATCGCTGTCTCGCTGTCACACACAGCGATCTGTGCGTCACAGCGGGAGAGCAACGACCAAAAAATGAAGCTGGACATTCAGCAACGAGCGGCGACCTCACAGCAGGGGCCAGCTCGTTGCTGGATGTCACACACAGCGACAGCGACGGGACGTCGCTGCAACGTCACAGAAAATGGTGACGTAGCAGCGACGTCGTTGTCGTTGTCGCTGTGTGTGACACCACCTTAAGGGACCATTTTAAACGCTTAGGAAGCCTTTGCAGGTGTTTTGTGGCATTTATTCTAATGTTCTGAGAAACAGTATAACCTTGGATTACGAGCATAATTTGTTCCAGGAGTGTGCTCTTAAACCAAGTTACTCTTATATCAAAGCTAATTTTCCCATAGGAAATAATTGAAACACAGACAATTCGTTCCACAACCCAAAAATATTTAATGTATTTATACAAAGTTATTACAGTAATACAAAAATAATGTGCTGTATTCATATAAAATTATTACAGTACAGTACTGTATCCACAAATGTAAATTGACATACAGTACAGTATAGTATACAGAATATAGTGTATACTATACAGTACTGTACAATGGAATTGTATTGTAACGTTATACTGAGGAGACACTGGGGCTAACTAAGGAAGTAGTTAGCAGACCAACCATTAGGAGGCAATAGGGTAGTGAAAGAAGCCTGGTCTAATGTAATGCTGCCCTAAAGGGAAGCACTGAAGCTCACCTAAGAGAGCAGTAAGCAGGCAACCCCACTAGAGGGCACACGGACTGGAACGGGGACACAGGTCAGAGGGAAATGGGCAAAGAGACGAATGAACAGAGAAGGACTTGGGACCGGAGGAGGAGGAGACAAGTACAAGACGGAAGACACAGGTCAGGTTGGTTCCGGATGAAGACAGAAGTCATATCGGGTCACAGGTCACTCACAGGTACATAACACAGCTGAGCAGGAAATATCACTGGCAAAGCATCGGAGGAGCAGCGCCAGGATATAGCGGCCTGTCCATCAGAGCGTGACAGCAAGGATTAACCTCTCTCCACCTGGAACCTTGAGTGGGACGGCTGAGCCAGGGAAAGATCATGACAGGAATACTGTACTGTACTGTATACAGTAGACAGAAATTTACCTCCTGGTGTACACAGAGCGGGGGGCGGATCAGAGTGCAGTGATAGGACGGAACCGGAAGTGTGCACTGTGAGCATTTGCTTATATTACGAGATTCAGCTTGTTAACCAAGTTACACATATTTGAAAAGCTTTTCTCGTCTAGCAGAATGCTCGCAAACCGGGTTACTCGTAATCCAAGGTTCCACTGCAATGACTTTGGGGTTTTTATTGGCTGTAAGCCACAATCATCAAAGTCAACATAAATAAACACTTGAAATAGATCTGTGTAATGACTCTATATAACATATAGGAATAGATCACTCTGTGTGTAATGACTCTATATAACATATAGGAATAGATCAGTCTGTGGGTAATGACTCTATATAATATATAGGAATAGATCACTCTGTGTGTAATGACTCTATATAACATATAGGAATAGAATAAATAGATCACTCTGTGGGTAATGACTCTATATATTATATAGGAATAGATCACTCTGTGTGTAATGACTCTATATAATATATAGGAATAGATCACTCTATGTGTAATGACGCTATATAATATGTGTTTCCCTTTTTGAATTGTAGTACTGAAATAAATGAACTTTTTGATGATATTCTAACTTATTTAGAAGCACTTATCTATTATGGACCTGAATAATCAGCAGTTAGGTTATGTTTACATCACATTATAAGGCTAAAAAATGAAAAGAATGTTTGCCACTGGTTATCATGCAGATGCATACGTCATTCATAGGTCCTCGGGCCCAAAAAAATACCAAACTGAAAAAATATCAATCTTCCTTTTTTATGTCTCCTAATGCCTGCATCTCATCTAAACAAGCATACTGAATGTGTCTGAGAAGCTGGGACACATGGGTGGGTCCTAGGCCAGAACTAAAGGGGGTTTTACACGCAACGACATCGCTAACGAGATGTTGTTGGGGTCACGGAATTCGTGACGCACACCCGGCCTCGTTAGCGACGTCGTTGCATGTGAAATGTACGAACGACCGCTAACGATCAAAATTACTCACCTAAACGTTGACCGTTGACCCGTCGTTCTATTCCCAAATATCCTTGCTGTTGCAGGACGCAGGTTGTTTGTCGTTCCTGAGGCAGCACACATCAATACGTATGACACCCCAGGAACGAGGAACAACACCTTACCTGCGTCCTCCGACAATGAGGTGGGCGTCACTTTCTTTCGGCTGCTCTCCGCCCCTCCACTTCTATTGGATGGCTGCCGTGTGACGTCGCTGTGACGCCGCACGAACCGCCCCCTTAGAAATGAGGCGGTTCGCCGGCCACAGCGACGTTGCTAGGCAGGTAAGTCCTAGCGATGTTGTGCGCCATGGGCAGCGATTTGCCCATGACGCACAACCGACGGGGACGGGTGCTTTCACCAGCGACATCGCTAGTGATGTCGCTGCGTGTAAAGCAGTCTTTAGGCTTTATTCACAGGACAGTGTAGGTCGTTCATGTTCTTTCAGTCTTTGTCACTGACTGCACACTGACACATTACATTCTGTGGGCTGTATACATAAGGAGTATTTCTTGCTGGCTGGAGGTGCGCATAAAAATGGAAACGTCTTACTCTATATTCTTAGTCTTGTTTATTCTTCACTCACTCATTGCAAGGAGAAGCTGGGAAATGTCCTTCAGGGTATTGTTACAAATGAGAAAAGCAGTTGATAGACGCATGGTAAAAACAGACACAAGAATGGAAAACGGATGAAAACCTAATTCAAAACACCGATGAAAAAAACAATAATTTTCCCTGGAAGTGGAAAATAATAATCACTGATGTGTGGAGTCCCAGGAGGTATTTGTGCACAAGAACCCGCTAAGTTTTTCATGAGTAAAACACTTCAGAAATCACCAACGTTTTCAGTCCTGAAGTATCTTTTCTGGCATCTTTTCGATAACATTTTGCAGCGTTTCTTTTTCCTTGCATTGTATTAACTAGTGAATGTCTTCCAAGCAGAAGTCGTCTGAAGAATGGCCAAATCTAAGGTTTTAACCTCTTGGCATCTCTGGAAACCTGAAAACATTAAAAGAAGTTTAATAGACTGAATATATGAACAGAAAGTCCTTTTCCATTGCAGTGCAGACGTTCAGTCTTTTTAGCACTTATTTGGTGCTTTTTCAGGAAAAAATTCTGGAGTGTACCCACCTGAAAAAGACGTATGCACATACCCCACGGGTGAAACCAAAATGGAAAAGAATGTAGAATCAAATGATTTGAATGTCTTGTTTGTTTTAGACACATTCCTTGATTTAGTTTACAAATACTAAAGTAAAATACTGACCTAAATACTGCACGGTTAAAATGACCCAAGGGTATGTGCACACAACGTCTTCATTCTGACAGCAGAGCTGTCAACATTTTCTTAGACAAAGCCACTTCAGGAAAAAGCCAGAATGTTTTCCTGAAGCGTATTTGCTGGCGGTTTTTCTGTTGTTTTTGCAGCAGTTCCGCCTTGTTGTATTGATTTTCATATGTAGTTCAGTTTTCAGAAACGGTTCGATGCAAACCTGAAATGCATAAAAAAAGCTACCTGAAGAATCCCCACACATGGAACTACTCCTGTTTTACAGCAGCGTGGTACTGGAATGTCTATCTCCTCCTTCTTCTCAGGTTAAATAAAGGGACAAAAGACAGAACGTGCACAACAGTGTCACTTTTACCTTAGCCTTTTTTAGGATTTTTTTTTCAAGCGGGGGTCTCGACTGGCTTCCATCATTAGAAAACTCATGACAGGTTTGGGACCGGAGACTCACATGTCCTTGTAAGATTCTGGATATTAAATGTGATATGCTCTCTATTGGTGCAACGAGGCTTAATTCACCTTAGGTGTAGCCGGTTTGTGACCACTTCCATCTCCATTGTCACATGATCCATCTCTTGATGCCGGTAATAGAATTCATTCTGTTTCTGACCACCTTAGAGGGAGGAAGTTTTCTTTTCTAGGAGCTGCTGAAGATGTGCTAATGCAGCTAAAGTGGTGCTACTCTTTGGAGCTGTGTCATCTGCAGCCTTGGTGTCTGGGTGCAGCCGTTAAGTTTGTTGGTATATCCTTTTGTCTCTGTCCCTCTGTCTGTCCTCCTTATCCTTTGTTGTTACTGTAGTGGTACATGAAAATTCACTGCACACTCTTATTCCAATCTTGCACAAGAAAAGGTTTTTAGTGGTGAATATGGAAAACCAGTGAATTGGGCGACATTGAGTTTACTCTCAATTTGACATAATATGATGATTATCCATTTGTAGAAGCCATCCTCTTTTCAACTTTTTTACAAATGGTGTAATGTTTGCATCAATAATTTGTGGATATTTAATTTAATCCATTCTTCCCTCTACCCATGAAATGTTCTCGTGCCATTGGTTGCAACACAACTCCAAAGCATGATTGATCCACCCCTATGCTTAACGGTTGGTGAGATGTTCTTTTCCAGAAAATCTGTGCTCTTTTTTTTCTCCACATATATCATTGTGGTCAAAGAGTTCTATTTTAACCTCATTGGTCCACAGGACTTGTTTCCAAAATGCACCAGGCTTGCTTAGATGATCTTTTGCATACTTCTGTCCCCTGAATGATATAGTGAGGATGCCTGAGAGCTTTTCTTCTGATAACTCTTCTATGTTATTTATATTTGTGTAGGTGTATCTGAACAGTAGAACGATATACCACAACTCCAAAGTCTTCTAAATCTTCCTGATGGTCTTTTGCAGTTAAGTGGGGGGTTCTGATTTGTCTCTCTAGCAATCTTACGAGCAGCTCTCACAGAAATTTTGCTCAGTCTTCCAGACCTTATTTTGGTTTCACTGTTCCTCTTAACTGCCACTTCTTAATTACATTTCAAACTGTGGAAAGGGCAACTTCAAAACACTTTGTCATCTTCTTATAGCCTTCTCCTGCTTTGTGGGCCTCCATCAATTTCATATTCCGAGTGCTAGGCAGCTGCTTAGAAGAACCCTTGTCTACTTTTTTGGCACAAGGTTAGAGGAGGCTGTGTTATGATCTGGAACCATGGAAGACCACCACAAATCATTGGCAAAAGGTGACAAGAGCATTGGCAACTAATCTGGCCGCCATCCCCTTACTAACCATCACAACTAGAAGTAGCCAAGGGGTGAACTAACATCCTGTGCACCGCGAACCCAGCCGGAGAACTAACTATCCTAAAGGTAGGAAAGATGAATAACTATCTGCCTCAGAAAATAGACAAGAATAGCAAGCCCCCCACATTCAAAGACTGCGGTGATATAGGAAAAACACAATACACAGGTAGATGACAGGATTAGCAAAAGGTGAGGCCCCCGCTGACTAAAATAGGAAAGGACAGGAAAGGGGACTGATGGTGACCAGAAGAAAAACCCTGCAAAATACCAACTTCCTGATAGTACAAAAAGGCCCTCAGATCGCTCGATCTGAACTCCATCCTATACCAGGTGCCCTTGTCATACCAATGAACAGAAAACAAGAATTATAACAAATTCAACAAGCCACAAACACATGGACCCAAAAGAGCTATACTCCACACAGAACTGCAGGGAGTTCCTCAACAATCCACTGAGGGGGAAAATCCCTGGAAGGAAATAAACTGAAACCAACCACAACAAATGACAAACCCAGATAAGCAAAAAACCAGACAATAAATAAAGAGCAAGCACTTATCTGGAGTAGATGTGGTGTAAAGCAGGATTAAGCAGGCTGGAGATACAAAGAACAACTGACATCCGGCAACAGCCTGCAATCAGACCAGGACTTAAATAAGCAGAGAGTTAGCAAAGGAAACACCCACTGCACAACACACCTGGTCCAAGTCCAAACCATTCCTGGCCACCAGAGGGAGCCTCCCAGCAGCCAAAACATAACTAACATTCACAACAGTACCCCCCCCCTTGAGGAGGGGTCACCGAACCCTCACCCATGCAACCGGGTCGCTCGGGATGAGCATGATGGAAGGCGCGAACCAACCTGTCCGCATGAATGTCAGAAGCCCCAACCGAAGAGTTATCCTCCTGCCCATAACCCTTCCATTTCACAAGGTACTGAAGCTGACGCCTACTGCGACGGGAATCCAGAATTTTTTCAACCTCATACTCCAGATCCCCTTGTACCAAAACAGGGTCAGGAGGCGCTGCTGCAGGAACTGCTGGCTCCACATGTTTCTTCAACAAGGACTTATGGAAGACCTTGTGAATCTTAAATGACGCAGGCAGAGTCAAACGGAAAGATACAGAGTAATAATCTCCGAAATCTTATAAGGTCCAATAAATCTGGGCTTAAATTTAGGAGATGGAACTCTCATAGGAATATTTTTAGAGGACAACCACACCATGTCCCCTACTTTAAACCGGGGACCAACAATCCGACGCCGGTTGGAAAACTTTTGGGCAGTTTCTTGGGACTGAAACAGTTTATCCACTACCTGCCCCCAAATCTGCTGCATTCTATTGACCACCGAATCCACCCCCGGAAAGTCAGACGCCTCAAGCTGCCCTGAGAGGAACCTAGGGTGATATCCAAAATTGCAGAAAAAGGGGGACACCAATGTGGTAGAGCTAGCTCTATTGTTAAGGGCAAATTCATTCAAAGGCAAAAACGAAACCCAGTCATCCTGATCCGCAGAAACAAAACACCGTAAATAGGTCTCTAGGGTCTGGTTAGCCCTTTCAGTCTGACCGTTGGTCTGAGGATGAAACGCCGAGGAGAAAGACAGCTGAACACCCAATTTGGAGCAAAAAATCCTCCAAAACCTGGATACAAACTGCACTCCTCTGTTAAAAACAATGTTTTCGGGAATACCATGCCAACGAACAACATGTTGGAAAAACAAAGGCACCAACTCTGATGAAGACGGCAACTTAGATAGGGGAACCAAGTGGACCATCTTGGAGAATCTGTCACAGATCACCCAAATCACAGTCATTTTCTGAGAGACGGGAAGCTCTGAAATAAAATCCATAGAGATGTGCGTCCAAGATTTCTTACGTACAGGCAAAGGCAATAATAGCCCACTAGAACGTGAACAACAGGGCTTGGACCTAGAACAAACTCCACATGACTGCACAAAACGACGGACATCTCGGGACAGGGAAGACCACCAAAAAGAGCGTCTCACAAGATCCAGAGTACTAAAAATGCCAGGATGACCCGCCAAAACAGAGCAATGAACCTCAGAGACATCTCGGTCTCTCCATTGGTCCGGGACAAACAGTTTCCCTGTAGGACATCTCTCAGGTTTATCCCCCTGAAATTCCGCCAGTGCCAACCGCAGATCAGGCGAAATAGCCGAGAAAACTACACCATTATTCAGGATAGTAGACGGCTCGACAACCTCCAAAGAGTCAGCGCAGAAACTCCTGGAAAGGGCATCGGCCTTAACATTCTTGGTGCCCGGCAAAAAAGAGACCACAAAATTAAACCGGGTAAAAAACAAAGCCCACCTGGCCTGTCGAAGATTCAACCTCTTGGCAGATTCCAGATAGATGAGATTCTTGTGGTCCGTAAGCACCACAACTTGATGCCTAACCCCCTCCAACCAATGCCTCCACTCTTCAAATGCCCACTTCATAGCCAATAATTCCCAGTTCCCCACATCATAATTCCGTTCAGAAGGAGCAAACTTCCGAGAGAAAAAGGTACAGGGCTTAAGTTTACCCGAAGTAGCGTCTCGTTGAGACAGAACAGCACCTGCTCCGATCTCTGAGGCATCGATCTCAACTTGAAATGGGCGAGACACATCAGGTTGCTGCAGAACTGGGGCAGAAGTGAATCGCCTTTTAAGCTCCTGGAAGGCCACAATAGCCTCAGGGGTCCAATGCTCCGCATCAGCTCCCTTCTTTGTCAAATCCGTCAGAGATTTGACAATGGCAGAAAAATTGGCTATAAATTTACGGTAAAAATTAGCAAACCCCAAAAACCGCTGCAGGGATTTTAGAGAAGTCGGTTGCACCCAGTCGTAAATAGCCTGAACCTTAACCGGGTCCATTTCGATAGCGGAGGGAGACAGGATGAAGCCCAAAAAGGAAATCCTTTGCACCCCAAAGAGGCACTTTGACCCCTTAACGTACAGTGCATTATCCTTAAGTATCTGAAAAACATCCCGTACTTGCCCAACATGAGAGTCCCAATCATCAGAAAAAATCAAGATGTCATCCAAATACACAATCAAAAATTTACCAATAAGGTCCCGAAAAATATCATTCATGAAGGCCTGGAAGACGGAGGGTGCATTAGTGAGCCCAAAAGGCATCACTAGGTACTCAAAATGCCCCTCAGGAGTATTAAAAGCCGTCTTCCATTCATCACCCTCCTTAATACGGATGAGATTATACGCACCCTTGAGATCCAGTTTCGTAAACCATTTGGCACTCTTCACTCTAGAGAACAGATCAGACATCAGAGGCAAAGGGTACTGATATTTTATTAAGAAGACGGTAATCAATACAAGGCCTCAACGAACCATCTTTCTTAGCAACAAAGAAGAAACCGGCACCCAAAGGAGAAGATGAGGGCCGAATGTGCCCCTTCTCCAATGATTCCCTGATGTATGACCGCATGGCATCATGTTCGGGCACAGACAAGTTGAAAATCCGCCCCTTGGGAAATTTACAACCGGGTACCAACTCAATGGCACAGTCACAGTCCCGGTGTGGGGGCAGAGAATCAGATTCCTGGTCATTAAATACATCACGGAAATCAGACAAGAAGGCCGGAACATCAACTGCCTGAGCAGACGTGGATGACATGGAAAGGTCCTGATGCACACCTTGACAACCCCAACTAGCTACCAACAAGGATCTCCAGTCAAGAACCGGATTATGGGTCTGCAACCACGGAAATCCCAGTACCAAGGTACCCTGTAGATTATGCAATACTAAAAATGTACAAGTTTCCTGATGCGCTGGTGCAACTCACATAGGCACCTGGGTCCAAAATTGGGGTTTATGTTCTGCCAAAGGGGTAGCATCAATGCCCCTTAAAGGAATAGGAGTTTGCAAAGGAACCATGGGGAAACCACAATCCCTAGCACACCCAAAATCCATCAAATTGAGCGCTGCCCCTGAGTTCTCAAAGGCAAATGCAGATAAAGAAGACAATGAGCAAATCAATGTGACAGACAAAAGAAACTTTGGTTGCAAAGAACCCACAGTAACAGAAGTAGCCAATCTCCTTTCACGTTTAGGGCAGACAGAGATGTTATGAGAAGCATCTCCACAATAGAAGCATAGTCTATTCTTCCGTCTGAACCCCTGTCGACTAGCATTAGAAAGGACCCTATCACACTCCATAGGCTCCAAAGGCTGTTCCACAGGCACAAAACTAGCAGGTATCTTCCTGCGCTCACGTAAACGCCTATCAATCTGAATGGCCAAGGTCATAGAGGCATCAAGACCAGAAGGGACGGGAAATCCTACCATTACATCCTTCACAGCATCCGCAATACCCTTGCGAAAAAGAGCCGCAAGCGCATCATCATTCCATTTGGTAAGGACCGCCCACTTTCGAAATTTATGACATAACGTTTCTGCAGAATCCAAACCCTGAGTTAAGGACAACAAGACCTTTTATGCTTGGTCCACAATATTGGGTTCGTCATATAATAATCCCAAGGCCTGAAAAAAGGAGTCCACATCATTGAGAATCGGATCATCAGACGCTAAAGAGAAGGCCCAGTCCTGAGGGTCACCACGCAGCAAGGAGATGACAATCTTAACCTGCTGTACGGGATTCCCTGAGGACTTAGGGCGCAGGTCAAAAAATAATTTACAATTATTTTTGAAGCTCAAAAATCTCGCCCTATCTCCCGAAAAAAAGTCAGGAACAGGAATCTTAGGCTCTGCAAGGGGAGTCTGTGGAAGATAAGACTCTATACGACGAACCTTAGCATCAAGATGAGCAACACGCTCACCCAATTCATCCATGCTAGAAAAAGAAATCATCCACAGAACCCAAAGAAGAAGAGGAAAAACACCAAAAAAAAATATATTTTCTCAGCAGTTTTTTTTTTTCCTTCTTAAGAGTACCCTTTAAATTTGTTGGCCGGATGTACTGTTATGATCCGGAACCATGGAAGACCACCACAAATCATTGGCAAAACGTGACAAGAGCATTGGCAACTAACATTCACAACAAGGCTGGGTATTTATAAATCAGTGAAATATACATCACCTGGCCTTTCCTAACAATGGTAGTGAATGAGTCATAACCCTAACAGGCTAATTAAGGTCTGAAACCTTGGTCAAAGTTATATGAGTGCACCAATCTCCAAGGGTGCCCAAAGTTTTGCATCAGCCTATTTTCCTTTTTGTAACTTATAAAATGTAAAAGATTAAAATATTTTTTTACCTAAAATACAAAGGAAATGTGTCATGATCTTTAACTTAATACAATATATGTATAACACAATATATAGTATATATATATATATATATATATATATATATATATATATATATATATATATATATATATATAGTATATATATATATATGTATATATATATATATATATATATATATACTAGAAGGTGGCCCGATTCTACGCATCGGGTATTCTAGAATTTACGTATTGTGTAGTTCATGTATGATTTTTGTTATATATATATATATATATATATATATATATATATATATATATATATATATATAGATGTTGTTGTGTGTAGTTACCAAGTGTTTGTGTAGGGCGCTGTACATGTTCTGAGTGTCGCGGGGGGTGAGAGCGGTGTTGTATGTGTGTTGCGTGTGTTGCGTTGTTTGTGGAGCGCTGTGTGTCTGTAGCGTTGTGTGTGTGTGTGTGTTGTGCGGTTTGTGTGTGTGTGATGTGTTTTGGGGGGAGGTATGTTTTGAGCAATGTGTGTGTTGTGCAGTATGTGCGTATATTTGTGTGTGCAGCGTTGTCTGTGTGTGTGGGTGTCTGTGTAGGGCGTTGTTTGTGATTCCTAGTGTGTGTGTGTTGTGCAGTGCGCGTGTGTGTGTGTGTTGGGGGGAGGTGTGCACCTCCCATCGTGCTCCATCCCCCATGCTGCGCACCCCCCATCGTGCTGCATCCCCCATGCTGCGCACTCCCAAACGTGCTCCATCCGCCATGCTGCGCACTCCCAAACGTGGTCCATCCGCCATGCTGCGCACTCCCAAACGTGCTCCATCCGCCATACTGCGCACTCCCCATCGTGCTGCATCCGCCATGCTGCGCACTCCCAAACGTGCTCCATCCGCCATGCTGCGCACTCCCCATCGTGCTCTATCCGCCATGCTGCACACTCCCAAACGTGCTCCATCCGCCATGCTGCGCACTCCCAAACGTGCTCCATCCGCCATGCTGCGCACCCCCTATCATGCTCCATCCGCCATGCTGCGCACTCCCAAACGTGCTCCACCCGCCATGCTGCGCACTCCCAAACGTGCTCCATCCGCCATGCTGCGCACTCCCAAACGTGCTCCATCCGTCATGCTGCGCACTCCCAAACGTGCTCCATCCGTCATGCTGCGCACTCCCAAACGTGCTCCATCCGCCATGCTGCGCACTCCCAAACGTGCTCCATCCGCCATGCTGCGCACCCCCCATCATGCTCCATCCGCTTGGGAGTGCGCAGCATGCCGGATGGTGCACGATGGGGAGTGCGCAGTATGGCGGATGGAGCACGTTTGGGAGTGCGCAGTATGGCGGATGGAGCACGTTTGGGAGTGCGCAGCATGGCGGATGGACCACGTTTGGGAGTGCGCAGCATGGCGGATGGACCACGTTTGGGAGTGCGCAGCATGGGGGATGCAGCACGATGGGGAGTGCGCAGTATGGCGGATGGAGCACGTTTGCTCAGCCTCTCTCCTTCCAGCCTCCCTCAGCATCAGCCTCCCTCTCCCAGCCTTCCCCAAGATCAGCCTCTCTGCTCCCAGCCTCCTCCAGCACGCCGTGCTCCTCTGCCGACACTCACCCACACCCGATCGCATCCACTCACCCACACAACCGATCGCATCCACTCACCCACACAACCGATCGCATCCACTCACCCACACAACCGATCGCATCCACTCACACACACAACCGATCGCATCCACTCACACACACAACCGATCGCATCCACTCACACACACCCGATCGCATCCACTCACACACACCCGATCGCATCCACTCACACACACCCGATCGCATCCACTCACACACACAGACACTGACGATATTGCACATACGCGCTGATACTCACAACTTCCGGGGATATCACATGCTTCTGGCCATGTGATCCTCCGTCAGGTCCTGGAAGCTCACAGCACAATATCGCCGCCGAGAAGCAAGCGATATCCCAGGATGTTGTGAGTATTTGGATGCGATGTGATGTGTGTGTGTGAGTGAGTGTGATGTGATTTGTGTGTGTGTGTGTGCTGTTATGTTATGTATGTTCCGCAGCTGCAGGACCTTGATGTGTGGATGCGATGTGATGTGTGTGAGGTGTGTATGAGAGTGAGTGTGAGCCGGTGTACACTGGTAACTATGATACACATCGGGTAACTAAGGGACCTTAGTTACCCGATGTGTATAATGGTTACCAGCTTTCACGGCCTCCGTTAAGATCCCAGCATCGCAAGGTTATGTCTGGCGCTGCCGGGATCCTGACGGAGCCGGTGTAGAAGCAAGCGATATCCCAGCATGTTGTGATGTGTGGATGTGATGTGTGGATGTGATGTGTGGATGTGATGTGTGGATGTGATGTGTGGATGTGATGTGTGGATGTGATGTGTGGATGTGATGTGTGGATGTGATGTGATGTGTGATGTGTGTGTGTACTCACCTGGGAATCGGAGCCCCGTGTCAGTTGGGCCACAGCGAGCGTGCATTGCGTGAGGGGGGCGGGGCCTGCAGAGAGCCGGGGCGAGAGGCCAATCCGTGTGGGGGGGCGGGGCCATGGCGAGCCCAGCGGCCAATCAGCTTTGTGTCCCCGTAAGGACACAATTTCGGAGCATGACAGACAGACAGACAGACAGACAGACAGACAGACAGAATAAGGCAATTATATATATAGATATATATGTATATATATATATACTATATATTGTGTTTTCATGACACATTGTACTTCATGTTAGAGGTAAACATTGGTCAATATAATTTGTGTTTATTTATGAAAATATTGAAAATTTGACAAAAAATGAGATGTAACAATTTTTAAACTTTGAATTTTTATGTCCTTCAACCAGATAGTTAGGCCACACAAAATAGATAATAAATAACATTTTCCACATGTCTATTTTACATCAGCATCATTTTTGAAACATCTTTTTTTTTTGTCAGGCTCCTGTATTATTGAGGCGCATTCTCTTAATTATATACACAGTGCATTATTCAGAAATACAAGCTAGCCCAACACAAAGAAAACATTACACTGTATTACCACAAAGAGTTAATTGTCTACCATTGCAGATTTTTCCCAGATGCTGCTTCGGTCATGGCGAGGTGGTTGGGCTCTTACGCTGAAGCTTGAAGTACAGCTACTTCAGTCATTTTGACAGACTGTGCAATGTGAAACAGCTGTTTAAATGGAGTCATACTGAAGCAATATTCACGGTTTATGTGGCATTTTTACATAAGTTGTGCTCCTGAATACAAACAATACCCAGAAGCATTACTGAAGCGCAGGTATTTTCTTCCCACGATAGAATCTATTAGTTTGGTGCAGCATGTCACTTGTCAGCTACGTTTGTATTCAGATGCTCAGCAACGGGGAATGTAAAGGTTGTAACAGAAACACGCCAAGGAACTTGTACCTTCTATAAGGGTGTGTTCATACTTAGGTGTTTTTTCAGGAGTTTGTGAAGCAGAAACTTTCCAACTCTCCAAGCAAAACTTGAATTTTTATTGCTTTTTAAATTCCCTTGGCCTCTTTTTCAGGCTGATTTTGCCTGGAACCATCCTGAAATAGTGCCGGCCTTAAAATCAGCTAAATGCCCATCAATGTCACAGCGCTATTATGAGTCTCCCTCCATAGCTCACATAGTTATAGTTATACTCTCTTTCACCTGGAGTAAAGGTTTAGTTCACTACACTGGTGTAACGGGGGGCAGGGGGCGCCTCAGGGGTTGTAGTCGCGGTCTCCCGCCCAGGGGGCGGCAGGCTGACCCCCGGCCCGGCCGTCACTGTTAAAACAGGGGTGTTGTTTGTGGGGCAGAGTGTGGGTGGCAGGGACGCGTTCGTGCCGGTACCTGAGTTCTCCGTTACGCCGTTTTCCCTCGGCTCGCCAGCCCCTTCATCAGTTACAGAAAAGAGCCACTGACAGGCAGCTGGTAAACTAAGAAACATTTTATTGAACGAGGCTTCCATTTTCTGTTACACTTCTCAGCAGCAAGTTACTTCAGTACTTCACTTTAACGTTACAGATTACGTTCCTTCCTGACGGTTTCCCCTTTTTGCTGACGGTCACTCTCCTTCACCTGCAGGGGACACTTGTTAACCCCCTAGTAGCTGTACTCTGAACCCTGAATTACTGCAGGGCAGATCTAGCACACACTACCGGTTCCGGATGAGTTCCCACTCCTCTTTACACCTTTCAGCATCAAGTCACATCGGTTTACAGGTTACACTTCTTGCTGACGGTTTCCTCTTTCCCCGGTAACTTTCCCTCGCCTGCAGGGGACATGCGTTAACCCTCTAGTAGCTGCACACTGAACCCGGATCTATAGGGCAGATCTAGCACAGACTACCGGCTCTGGATAAGTTCTCACCTCTCCACTTCTTTGTCAGGGCACTAACCTTCGCCTGCAGGGGCCACTTGTTATCCCCCTGATAGCTGCACTCCACTCTAGTACACACCACCGGCTTTGGGACTAGTCTTGACTCTTCCACTTCTTCTGCCACTGCACCACTTCCACACTCTGCCCCGGCACCTCAGACTCCTCTCTTCAGTCACATCCGACTACTACACTGTCCTGCACACACTGCTCTGCATTCAGAGACCTCCCTTCCTTCCTTCCCCACCTAGGCTGCCCTCCCCTCCTTCCCTGCCACTGCTACCAGGGGAACCACTGCTCTACACTGGCACCTAGTGGGGAAACAGTTTATGACAGGTAACATTTTACCATCAACATTTACAATTTGCCACCATACTACTGTGGCGTCTTCAGGGGGGGGAAAAACCGCTCCTTCACTACCAGGGGTCCGACTACCCCTTACATTCCTCCCCTCTTTAACCTCAGCCTCCTGGCGAGGTTCGTACCTGCAAAACAATACATGTAGGAAAACACAATACTTAAAACACACAGACTGGCACACAAGTTTGGTGCCCGGAGTCCCTCCAGGGAAGCTCCTGGTCTTAGTCGCACATCTGCCCGGAGGCCCTCCTCAGGCGCTCCCGGTCTTAGCTGACCTTCTGCCCGGAGGCTATTTCCAAGCGCTCCCGGTCTTTGGGTGGGCAGAAAATAACAAGACAACAAGATTCCTTCTTAACAGTCACGGAAGGAGTCCACGCACAGCTCTGCATTAAGCTCCTCCCGGGTTCAGTACTTTTAACGTTACTGTAACTGGAAACATTCACCGGCTTTCAACAGTACTGGTTTTCAACGGCAAACAAATCACTCTCTTCCGGACGATTACCTCTGGTTCTGGGATATCTTGCCAGTACGGGGCCTTAACTCCTGAGGGGGGCAGAGGGCCTACCTTAACAGACGCGGGCGCCTCCGGAGTCTGTACGGATGCTCCTGGTGGCCCGCTCCCCAGAGTCAGCCGGGACTTGTAGGTGGCCCAGACTTCCGTCGTCGTTTCCACGGTAACAGCATCCCATGAGGTAAAAAACGTGACCTTTGCTGGTTTCTCTGAGACTCCAGTCACGGCCGGCATCATGCTTGCCGGCAACGTGATGGTGGGTAACTCTCCCACCGAGCTCTCCATCGGACGTTCTCTTCTGCGTCCTACGGGCACCAGCGCGCCCGCTACGGCTTGCTTGTCTGTCCTGGCCTCCATTCTGTTTAGCGCAGGTAACTGGAACTGTTGCTTCTGCTGCTGGGATTGCAATGGCGCCGGGGAAGGTGGAGGCGGTTCTTCTTTTCCCGCTTTAGCACACACTCCGCCCCCGGCTTCACCCACCAGGTCTGCATAGCGTTGATGACGCCTTTTCTTTCTTGCGGCGCCGCCCACGTCTCTAGACCTCTGCAGCTTCTTGGGGCAGGTACCTCCCCTCTTTGGGCGGTGCACTCTGGGCTTCTTCCTCCCAGGCCAGCCCAGCGTTTTTCGTTTGGCGCCAACTTTTCGCGCCTCTGCTGAGTCCATGAGGACGGCCGCCATCTTGCCGCCATCTTGTGGCCTGTTCAGCATGTCAGGCACCACTTGATTTTCCTCACAGTCTCTGGTCAGGGTTTCTTGCATGCAGGCTTGATCTTGCCGACTACGCCAGTTTGTAACGGGGGCAGGGGGCGCCTCAGGGGTTGTAGTCGCGGTCTCCCGCCCAGGGGGCGGCAGGCTGACCCCCGGCCCGGCCGTCACTGTTAAAACAGGGGTGTTGTTTGTGGGGCAGAGTGTGGGTGGCAGGGACGCGTTCGTGCCGGTACCTGAGTTCTCCGTTACGCCGTTTTCCCTCGGCTCGCCAGCCCCTTCATCAGTTACAGAAAAGAGCCACTGACAGGCAGCTGGTAAACTAAGAAACATTTTATTGAACGAGGCTTCCATTTTCTGTTACACTTCTCAGCAGCAAGTTACTTCAGTACTTCACTTTAACGTTACAGATTACGTTCCTTCCTGACGGTTTCCCCTTTTTGCTGACGGTCACTCTCCTTCACCTGCAGGGGACACTTGTTAACCCCCTAGTAGCTGTACTCTGAACCCTGAATTACTGCAGGGCAGATCTAGCACACACTACCGGTTCCGGATGAGTTCCCACTCCTCTTTACACCTTTCAGCATCAAGTCACATCGGTTTACAGGTTACACTTCTTGCTGACGGTTTCCTCTTTCCCCGGTAACTTTCCCTCGCCTGCAGGGGACATGCGTTAACCCTCTAGTAGCTGCACACTGAACCCGGATCTATAGGGCAGATCTAGCACAGACTACCGGCTCTGGATAAGTTCTCACCTCTCCACTTCTTTGTCAGGGCACTAACCTTCGCCTGCAGGGGCCACTTGTTATCCCCCTGATAGCTGTACTCCACTCTAGTACACACCACCGGCTTTGGGACTAGTCTTGACTCTTCCACTTCTTCTGCCACTGCACCACTTCCACACTCTGCCCCGGCACCTCAGACTCCTCTCTTCAGTCACATCCGACTACTACACTGTCCTGCACACACTGCTCTGCATTCAGAGACCTCCCTTCCTTCCTTCCCCACCTAGGCTGCCCTCCCCTCCTTCCCTGCCACTGTTACCAGGGGAACCACTGCTCTACACTGGCACCTAGTGGGGAAACAGTTTATGACAGGTAACATTTTACCATCAACATTTACAATTTGCCACCATACTACTGTGGCGTCTTCAGGGGGGGAAAAACCGCTCCTTCACTACCAGGGGTCCGACTACCCCTTACACTGGCACTGTATCTCAATACGACAACCAGGGTAAATTGGCTTTCCAAAATGTATAACCTTTGCAAACAACAACTGTCTCACTCTTTGTGCCCCAGCTACACCCCTGAGTATTTATAGAGTAATGCCACATGCACACGTTGAGTAGTGGAGCAATCAGAGGAAAAGTAGAAAAGAAACAAGGGCACCACTTCTGCATTTTTTTACCCACTTCTGGTTTTGGTTCACTAATACTGAGGTGGAAAATTCACCAAATGCTCAACATGTGCAGGACGCCTAAGAATTATGTTGCAATATGGGCTACTCCTCTGTAGAGGGCGGACGGTGCAGGGCTGTAGTAGTCGCGAGTGAGGGGCTTCTTCTGCTTCTTCCCAGCAGGCCTTCTTTGGTGGCCCACACCTTGGTCCTCTCCACAGAGCAAAGGGAAAGAGGTTGATGGCCGTCCTCCTAGTGGGATGTTTGGACTTTGTGTGTGCAAGCCATATATATGCTTAGGCACAGTTCAGTTATGTACCGTATTTCTATCACATCGTTACTGTGGGCACAACACTTGAATATTATAGGTACGGTACATTCGACTTCAAGCACACTTTTACTGCAGACTGCTCACTATCTGACACCACAGTTTCATTCAATAAAGTCATAGAGTCCCACATGGCCATGGTCTTATCACACCCACAGGGACCCAATATTATTAATGGTTTCGATCACCATCAGACAAAGCTCATCTACTGGTGATTCTGAGTCAACCTGTTCACTCAGGAGTACACCAAACCTCCCCTCTAGGATTACTGCAGGAGTCAATCGCTACTAGGGAAACTAGGCTCCTGGCCTGGTACTCATTAGTGTGAAACAGGGGCGATCCGCTGTCCCTAATTAAGCTGCAGTCCTTCCCACATGCTACGGATTCTCTAGGATTACCCTGAGGGTCTGGTTAAATTGACTTTGCCACTGACACCCACTTGCTTTGTGTTGGCTTGCACACTTCTCACTATACCTCAAACAGAGACAGCTTCCTCTACTTCTCAGTCTCATTTTATGTTCTCTAAACGTGGATTGAGCTCAGCTGTACCCTGCAGCTGGCTTGTCCCACTGTGGATGTCAAACAGCACTTAAAGAGAACCTGTCACCTAGAATATGTGTTCTGACCTATCAGCAGACGCATGTGTGCCCTAATTACACCTTCCTACCCATCCCTGTGTTGTAAAATTGTATAATATGAAGTAATAAACGTTTTATTACCTTCATATTTCGTATGTAAATAGCAGGGAATGTGGTCACAGGGGCGGCGCCTTGCCCTATGGACGTCTGCATACTTTCCGTGGTATCACGCCCCTGTGGGCGTGATACCATGTAGCTAAGTCCCCGTCTCTCATTCTATCCTGCGAGCATTGCAGCAGGCTTCTCTTCCGGGTTCTCCTTGTCAGTTTCAGACGTGCAATGCGCATGCGCAGTGTGCGTCTGAAGCCGGCAATTGAACACTCGGAAAAGAAGGCTGCAGCAATGCGCGCAGGATAGAATGAGCGACTGTGACGTCGCTCCATGGTATCACACCCACAGGGGCGTGATACCACAAAAATATGCAGACGTCCATAGGGCAAGGCGCCGCCCCTGTGACCACATTCCCTGCTATTTACATACGAAATATGAAGGTAATAAAACGTTTTTTATTCTTTTCATATTACACAATTTTACAACACAGGGATGGATAGGAAGGTGTAATTAGGGCACACATGCGTCTGCTGATAGGTCAGAGCGCATATTCTAGGTGACAGGTTCCCTTTAACTATTTACATTCTCATCTTCCCTGTCGCTAAGGAACACCTAACCTCTTTACCAGGGAGCAGTACCTAAAACGGCCACTAGATGGCCACATTTACACATTATGCATAACACATTGCACACAACACAATTCACATTATCATGACACAATGACCACTGATGTCTTCAGGGCGGGGCACATGGGCCAATCACCCTCTACACCTCTGCTAAAAATACAGCCACAATACATCCTATACTGCACATTCTGCTAATGAAAATCAGCCTATGTGTTACATGCAATTTTACTGCAGATTTTAATGTTGTCACAAAACTCCCATCTTATGCATTGTAAATAGTGAAATTTGCAGTGAAAATCTACTGCCTTAGATGACATGTTGTGGATTAAAAATATCTGCAGCAGAAATTTTTTACTGTTCAGTAAAACTACTGAGCTGTAGTCTCTCTTCTTGAATGGATTAACATCTGGTCCGGGTCAGCTGACACCATCCATCGGCATCATGTGGCCTGCACGTGTATACCGCTACCATCGCACTGGTCTACACACCACACCCAGCCAGGTCACCATTTTTCATGTGGCATGCCTGGGAGTGGGACACCAGTACCTTGCCCATCACTACCACCCCATGCCCTGCTACAGATGTACAGTTGGAAAGTTAATTGTCAGACAACAAACTCTTAGTTAAAGGAGTTCCTCCACAAATAAAGTACATTTTAATCAATAGATTTTGGAATATTAATAAGTTCCACAATTGGATGTTATATTCTGTGCAGAGATAATCTTATATATATGTCCCTGCTATGTGCCGTGTAATTGTCGTGTCTGACCGTACAGGAACATGGTCTGATCATACCACAGCTCCTGGGTTGGGAAGCAAGGAAAAAAAGATTATATAGACAGGACAACATGGGGTCATAGCTGATTCTTTTAGGGAGGTAAAACATTTCTCTGCCTGTTTTTAACCCCTTAACAACCACCAGTACGCCTTTTCACAGCATTTGTTGAGGGGCCGTACACATTAGCGCCGCTTTTCATGACACTGAGGAATAAATGAGTAGCCCTCCTTCCCCTCGTGGATGAAAATCTCATGGGTGTCAGCTGTGTATGAGTTAACAACCTATGGAATCAGGCCCGACCAGTTGTAGAAACAATCGGGCCTGATTAACCAATTAAAGGGAACCTGTCAGCAGAAATTTTGCCTAAAACCTAAAAGTTTCCCCTTCTGCAGCTCCTGGGCTGCATTCTAGCAAGGTTCCTATAGTTATTCTGCCCCCTTTTAGATCAAAATAAATAGTTTATAAAGTGGTACCTTTCAGTTTGAAAATCTTGTTAATTCTACCACGGGGGCGGGCTGTCTGTTGTCTGTTACTGTCCCTCCTGCCGCTTTGGGCCGTCCCCCAATGCTCATTTACATACCTCAGGACGCCGCCCAGTGCGTCCGAGGTCTCGCGCATGCGCCATGCCACTGTAGCGGGTCTGTGCACAGTGGGACCGCTGGTGACGTTGCGCAGGCACGAGATTATGGGCGGCGCTGTGATTTTCATCAGCAAGCTCACACCCATAATCTCGTGCCCGCGCTTTCCCCTCTGCCTCCACCGTTCTCCGCATGCCAGATGACCAGATGATCGGTGGTGTCCTGCTCCGCTCCTCCCATCTATTTCTTGCTCCAAGGCTAGATGGGAAAGAGGTGACGTTAGGTCATCTGGCCAGGGCATGCGCAGAACGGTGGAGGCAGAGGGGAAAGCACAGGCACAAGATTATGGGCGTGAGCTTGCTGATGAAAATCATAGCGCCGCCCATAATCTCGTGCCTGCACAATGTCACCAGCGGTCCCACTGTGCACAGTCCCACTACAGTGGCACAGCGCATGCGCAAGACCTCGGACGCACTGGGCGGCGTCCTGAGGTATGTAAACGATCGTTGGGGGACGGCCCAAAGCGGCAGGAGGGACAGTCATGGATAACAGACAGCCCGCCCCCATGGTAGAATTAACAAGATTTTCAAACTGAAGGTACCACTTTATAAACTATTTATTTTGATCTAAAAGGGGGAAGAATAACCATAGGAACCTTGCTAGAATGCAGCTCAGGAGCTGCAGAAGGGGAAACTTTTAGGTTTAGGGCAAAATGTCTGCTGACAGGTTCCCTTTAAATGCTGCTGTTAATCACGATAGCAACAAATGAGTAGTTAAAAGGGGAATAGGGATACCTCTTTAGTACGATTGTCATCACAGGTGCCAATAGTTGCCATGGCACCCCAAAGTCATATGATGACCTCGGTAAGGTAGTTATAAGCAGGATCTAATAGGGTCAATAATACACAAGAACTGCAGTGTGTGAGATCAGTGATCAAAATGAAAAATATTCATATCCTATAGTAAACTGAGTAAAAAATGTAAAAAATACCAAAATTAAACAAAAGAACATACACATAATTGGTATCTCCACATCCGGAACAACCCAATCTATTAAACTGTCACATTATTTATTCTGTAGAGTGGACACTGTAAAAACGTTAATAGAAAGTACAGCAAAAATGCATCATACTGACACACAAAATATATATATACAGGGTGGATCAAAAGTAGGTGGCCAGTATGTGTAATAGGGTTATAAAGGGGGAGATTTATCAAACATGGTGTAAAGTGAAACTGACTCAGTTGCCCTTAGCAACCAATAAGCTTCCACTTTTCATTCTTCACAGAGTCTTTGAAAATGAAAGGTGGAATCTGATTGGTTACTAAGGGCAACTGAGTGAGTTTCACAGATCCAGTTTTCACAGATAAATCTCTCCCAAATGTTTTCTTTTCAGATAATTCAGATAACCCATAATGGCAAATAATTTAAATACAGATCAAAGAAAATGGATTTTAAAAGAGTATTGGAAATCTCAAAATTCTTAAACCGTTAGAGCAAATTGGGTTGAAACATTTGATACTCGAGCCCCAAAGAGACAAAAACCATTTACCGCATTCGTGACAAATTCGATGTTCCAAAAACTGGTCGACCCAAAACAGCCTGTACAGAAAATAATAATCAACTTGTTGCTGAAACATTTGTTCAGAGTCCAAAAAGTCCACCAGAAGGGTCTCTTTATAATTATGAATTTCACGAGCTTCTGTCATGCGAATCCTGAAATCTATTGGGTGGAAAGCTTATCGTCCACGTCTAATTCATGGTTTATTGGAGGATGATCCAGACAGGCGGCTGCAATTTAGTGAGATTATGCTTAACGAAACTGAAAAATCCAGTAATTTTAGATAACATTAGGTGGAGTGATGAAGCTTCTTTCAAATTATCTGGCCATAGTAACAGACATTCAGTAATTGTATTTACTGATATAATGAGAACATGCATTTAACATGAGAGGAACAACTAAATGAGCCTGGTGTCAATGTTTGGGGTGGTATTTCAAGTTTTGGTGTTTTAGGACCAATGTTTTTTGATGGAACAGTCACAGGAGATAAATATCTCGAAATTCTAATGAATCAAGTTGTTCCCCAGTTACAGCAACAGCCTAATTCAAATTACCTATATTTCAAACAAGATGGGGCCCCTCCACGTTATTCAAGAGCAGTCCGCGAGTATCTTGATGAAACATTTCCTAATAAATGGATTGGCTGAAGAGGCCCACTTTAATGGCTGGCACGTTCACCAGACTTGACCCTAATGGATTTTTTCTTTTGGGGAGTACTCAAGGACAAAGTTTATAGTCGAAAACCAAAAAGTGTCAGTGATTTGAAAAATTACATAAGAGATGCATTTCAAGAAAATAATACCCAAAGAGACTTGTGCAAAAATGGTTGTCGAAGCGGAAGAGGCAGACTTCAAAGCTATGCAAATTGTAATGGAAAGCAGTTTCAGCACCTGCGTTGATAAAACTTAAAAGCTTTTTTATTATTGCTCAGAATAAAATTTAATTGTCAATGTTATGCTTGTGTTAGTAAATATAATTTTATATATAAATCAAAATAAATGTTATTATTTTCTGTCCACCTATTTTTGGACCACCCTGTATATATAATGTACTAAAGAAAATTGTGTAACTTTTTTTTTTTTGGGTTGGGGAAAGGACAATTAGGTCTTCTAATATAGGCCCCATGAGTTCTATGTACACCCCTGCTTTTAAGTACTACATGTTTTATTGAAAGAGCCATACACTTGAATGAGCAACTTTGATCCCCAAATTGAACCAAATCATGCCAATTGAAATTACGGTATCCATGTTTTCTCCATTAAGAAACCTTAGCTGATGAAGCTTCGCTCTGCTCCTCTTACTGATCTTGGTTTGCAGGCTGCTGGGGTGCCATGTACAACAGTGTCAAGTGTGTAGACTGGATGTCACCTCTGCAGCCCAACACATTGATGGAGAATAGCAAAAAGTATGTTCTGATGCTTCAACAGATTAGTAATGCTGGTTTTGATATTTTACAGCATTGCCTACCTTTCTTCTAGTTCTGCCATAGCAAATTCCATTTAGGTCGATTAAGATGTTTTGGTTTTTTTTCAAACATCTGGTGGAAAAAAAAGATTTCTAATATAACACTGGTCAACACAAAAAAAATCATCAGCAAAGGTAATATGTCTGTTTTATGGAGTTTGATATGCTGATTCCAAAAATATGCTGAGTTTTGCTTTATCACATAGTTTCTGAGATAGAAGTATTTTTGTTGCTACGTTATTTCTGCATTTTCCAATGTATGCTAGGCCCCTGATGTGATATGCTCAAGTTATTCAAATGGTCTTCGTGACTGGCTGAATATGAGGAAAGTGGTTATGCCATTTGCTGTTCCAATGATTTGGAGAGAATCCAAAAATCATAGTGATGACTGCTACTTTTGGTTTGTCAAACTGAATGGTTTTTCTACAAAGAACAAATATAAGATTAAATTACCCTGAACTTAAATCTGTGATTAGGCCATTTCCACATGATGGTACCTTGCCAGTTCCTGTGCCACCGTTGTCTGGATTAGATGAAAATGAAGTAGAACATGAAGACTATGGAGCTGAAGCTACTGGCGAAGACATGGAGACCTCAAGTCAAGATGAGTATGTACCTGATGAAACAGCCAGAACCCTTTACTCAACATGAATTAAATGATTCCATCAGAGACCTATCATTGTCAAAAGATAAAGTTGAACTTTTTGCATCTAGGTTGAAACAGAAGAATCTTTTTCATGATTATGTCAAAGTGTGTTATTGCCGAAACAGAAGTAACACTTTAACATAATTTTTGCACAGTTGATGGACCAATGGTGTACGGTAACAATGTGAATGGCCTCTTTGAAGAACTGAATCGAGTATTTTGTTGCAGATTGGCGAATGTTTATTGACTCATCCCAGAGAAGTCTTAAAGCAGTGTTGCTTCACAACGAAAATATGAAACCATCAATCCCTATTGCTCACTCATGTCATCTAAAGGAAAGTTATGAAAATCTGTCATTTTGGATGCTATACAATAAAGCATCATCAATGAAATATTTGTGGAGATTTGAAAGTGATTGGCCTGCTAATGGGAATGCAAGGAGGTTTCACAAAATATTGTTGCTTCTTGTGTTTATGGAACAGTAAAAATACAGTAGAGCATCATGTTCATTGTGATTGGGGACAGAAACTCCAGGTAGAGACAATGTCCAGCATAATCCTTTAGTTGCTCCAACAAAAATCTTTCTTCCTCCACTACATATAAAGTTGGGATTGATTAACAACTTTGTGAAAGCCAAAGACAAATTCATAAGGGTTCAGTACATTTCACAGAAATTCTCCAGCATTTCACCAGCAAAACTGAAGGAAATGGTATTTGTTGGTCCTCAGACCAGAGAGCTTATGAGAGATGATGTGTTTGAAGGAACTCTAAATAATAACGAATTGAGATCTTGGAAAAGCTTCAAGTGGATCTGTGAAAACTTCTTAGGAAAAAAATAAATCTCCAGAATATGTTCAAGGTTGAGGAACTGCTAAATGCTTACCAGTGTCTTGGATGTTGCATGCCTCTGAAACTGCACTTTTTGCATTCACATTTAGATTTCTTCCCTAAAAATCTTGCAGATGTAAGCGATGAACAAGGCGAGTGGTTTCACCAGGACATTAAAGTAGTGGAACACCACTAGCAGGGTTTTGGAATGATTCAATGGTGGCAGATTACTGTTGGATGTTATATAGGAACAACCCTGAAAAATCGTATCAACCACAGTCTAATATCAAGCATTTTTAATTTCTGCTCATATTTTGGTTTCTACTTTGCATGTGAAATTATTTTGGTTCAATAAAAACTGTTTTGTAAGGAGAAGCATTTTTTTCTGATATATAGAATACTATTTACTTAATGTCACCAGTATATTTCCTATACCTTATAATAATGATGCTGCTCCATGGAAACTATACGTGCTACAGAAACACTATATACGTTTTCTAAATCAGGACAAAAAGATGATTCAGAAAAGTACAAAGTCACCTGTGATGATTACAAAAAATATTTTTTTATAAACCTGTGTAATTTAAGGGATAGTCTGCTGAAAGTAAAGGTACCTTCACACATAATGAGATCGCTAGCGAGATCACTGCTGAGTCATAGATTCTGTGACGCAACGACCTCGCCAGCGATCTCGCTACGTGTGACACATAGCAGCGACCAGGCCCCTGCTGTGAGATCGCTGGTCATGTCAGAATGGCCTGGACCATTTTTTCATTGTCGAGGCCCTGCTGGGCAGGATGCATCGGTGTGTTTGACGCCTTACCAACAACCTCGTTGACGACTCAGAGCTCAGACACATACCACCGAGATCGTTATACAGGTCGCTACGGTCTCTGTATCGTTGCTGCATCGTTGGGAAGATCTGACTGTTTGACATCTCACCAGCGACCACATAGCGACATACCAGTGATCCTTATCGGGTCTTATAGTTGTCGGGATCGCTGGAAAGTCGTTAAATGTGACAGGGGCTTAAATTATCACCTTTTACATCTATTCATGATAAAAGTGATTACTTATTGATTAGAGATTGTTTTCACCTATTGATAAAATGGTGCCCTTGTATCCTCATTTGAATGGAGCTACTCTACCATTGCTCCATCCACTCCCTATGGGTTTGCCGAGAGCTGTGCTCTACTTTTTCCAATAGTGCCATGAGAATGAATGGAGTGGTGGTTGTAATGGAATACAATTTCCCCATTTTCTCAATCAGTGTATGTCCCAGTGGATCATCTCTCCCACTGATCAATAAGTTATCACCTATTTTGTGTATGGTTAATGACTTGTTTTCACCAGACAGCCCACTTAGGAATCATTTCTCTGTCCAATCCTCCATCATCATTTTGGTTTGGACTTAAGACCATATTGTACTGATTTTCATCCCACATTAAAGGGGTTGACCACTACTAGGACAACCCCTTCTGCTTCCACTTGTTTCCATCAGTTAAAATAAAAGACCATGTACTCACCTCCTATTCTGGTGCCGTTCCAGCACTGTCTGTAATAGCAGTATGGGGCTCATGTGACATTGTGATGTTACGGAAGCACCACGTCCAATCACTGTAGACTTGTCTCATCGCACCTTCTGACCAAATGAGCAATTAAGAGGAAGTTAGTTTCACTTTCTGTTCATTGACTCAGATGGTCTGAATTCAGGGACAGAGATGCCGGTCGGTGATTGGACACGGGGCTTGTGTGATGTAACAATGTCACGTGAGTCCCGAACCACGATTACCGACAGCTCCGGAACAGCACCAAAACGGGACTTGAGTATAGGGTCTTCTATTTTAACTGGGGGAAACAAGTGGGAGCAGAAGGGGTTGTCCTAGTAGTGGAAAAGCAGTTTAATGCATTGTTACATAACAGTGATCCATCATCAAGACATGTTTTATGTCGAAATGCGTAGGATTATAGTAGCCCCTTAGGGGTCTGTTGCTGCCAGTATCCATGTGGCTTTATTTTAAAGTTTTTCAATAAAGACAGATTTTAATCATCCTTGCCTGCGACTTCCGCTGGATTTCTTCCTTTCATTGGGTGGAGCTTCGTAGCCCTGGCCAGGCAATTTTCCTTGGGGATTCTGTAGTTTATTCCTGGATTTCATCACTGCGGTGAGCTGACTTTTTCTTGCTTTTTGTCATCCAATGAGTCCCAAGGAAAATAATGTTACTCTATATGCTGCATATCATTTACATATGCAAAAAAATAAGTTGCAAACCCTTTTAAGAGCAGGCATCTCGTCCAATACTTGCATGGTGCCAAGGGGTTAGAGGGTTAGACTAATTTCAGCTCTTACACTCAACAAAAAAGCAACTCTTAACATATGGAATAGCGATTGAATGTGGAAATAACACCATCACCTGTTTGGCCTTTAATCGGTTCCTAGAGAGTCCAAGCCTCCATAATCCTCCGTACGCTCTCTGTTAGGAGTTACACGCTCAGTTACTCACACTGTAAAGCAGCTCGTCTCGGAGTCAGGAAGGCTTTTCTAAGCTGGGATGACACCTTCATTCGATACGCAATTTGTCATAATGCAGAGCCCTGATCTTTGTCCCTGCTCAATTCACCACTAATGTCAAATGAATGATGTCAAACAGGACAAAGAACAAAGAGTTAAAACACTGGGAATGCTTAAGATGGCGAAACATTATATCCAGCCTGATGAGCGTGGATTTGGTTATTATAATAAATCGTATTATACGTGTGGACTCTTCATAATCGGCTATGCACAGCGAGTGAGCTGGAGAAGCAGGAGTTTCTTTAGCTCTTTACTTTAAGAATATATTCAGGTTTTCCATCTAGATTTCATGCCGCTTGACCGCTCGAAAAACTAATGAAAAATTGATCTAAAATAAAATAAATAAGTCAGGTACATGGCAGCGGTCCCACCTACTCAGTCAATCGCTGCATGAAACATTTCTTTACAGATTTCTCCAAGAGAGAAAACGCGACATAAAAAGAGCCTTGTATTTAAGTGACTATTATAACCGTCATCAAATCTTCATGAAATATGCATCAGTCTGCATAAAATCTACAATATGAACTCAGCAAATCTGCAGGAAAAATGCATTCACTTTTGATTACTTTGACTGCATTCCCCAAGCATGAATAAAATCCCAGAGCAAGTATGGACACGGCCTCAAAAATAGAAAAATAGGACAAAATTTACAAGATCGTGACACCTGGAAATAATTCATTATAAAGTCCCAATGTTTATTATGTTCATCTATACTATATGGTACATTGTATAATGGACTGGCTGTATAGTAACACTGGATATGTGCAATTCCATTTAATGAAAAAGTGACATATATGGGTCTAATGTGTCAACAAAAGGGAACTTGTGACCCATAAAAAACAAGCCCACATTTCATATTAACAACAAACAATGAAGAAAAGAAGTAGAATTAGTTGTGTTGACCAGCAGAACATTTATGCTTTGAAGCAATGTTGATATTCAGTACTGTGCAAAAGTTTTAGTTAAGGGAGAAAAAAATGGTGTAAAGTAAGGACTCGTTAGGACAACACTTTTTCACATACGAATGCTAGCTATGGTTTTCAGAGATAAAACTCATGCCTAAGGGGTACTTTGTACATTGCAACATCGCCCCCGCCCCCGTTGTACATGCGATATGTAGTGCGAGCTGCTGTAGCGAACATTATCGCTATGGCAGCTTCACACGCACATACCTGGTCGGTGACGTCGCTGTGACTGCCGAACAATCCCTCCTTCAAGGAGGCGGTGTGTTCGGCGTCACAACAACGTCACAGCGACGTCACTAAGCGGCCAGCCAATAGAAGCGGAGGGGCGGAGATGAGTGGGATGTAAACTTCCGCCCACCTTCTCCCTTCCGCATTGCCGGTAGACGGCGGGTGCAGGTAAGGAGATGTTTGTCGCTCCTGCGGCTTCACACACAGCTATGTGTGGAGATGCAGGAACGACAAGCAACATCGTACCTGCGGACGCACCGACATTATGAAAATGAACAACGTGACACAGATCAGCGATTTTGGACTGTTTCACTCTCGTTCATCTTCTCTCCTAGGCTTTACACGTTGCGACGTCGTTACTGGCGCCGGATGTGCATCACTTTCGATTTCACCCTGATGATATCGCAGTAGCGATGTCACAACGTGCAAAGTACCCCTAAGTGTCATCCCGAAGTCTAAGGGGATTTTCACATGTCCATTTATTTTTGAGATCTGATTGGTCTAAGCCAAATAACGAAGACGTCTGACTTTTATCTGAACCATTGAGTGTCACGCAGAGTAGGAGATGTCTGTATGTAACGCATGACATACTCGTTCAAACCGACGGGTGTCTGACGCACTAAAAAAACACCACCAACAAAAGTGGGGAAACACCGGGGTCATGAAACAATAGTGGTCGCTGCCGTTAGGGAGATGGGTGAGGGGGCACCTTCTGAACTCACCTCAAGTTGACTCCTGAACTCCCTAGTGTCCCTATACAAGTTCTTTCAACCTGTCGGCGAGCAGGATACCTTGGACGCTCAGCTGGCCCTAAAATCACCCTGCCTAGTGAGTACAATGAGAAGTAAATAGCACTTCCTCCGTGCAGATGATAGCATATGTTGGGGTGCGCAGCCAAATTTGGGAGTACCTTGTTTTCTTCGCCTGCCAAGTGAGTAGGCCGATGAGTTCACTAGATAATAATAAATAATAATAATAATCTTTATTTCTATAGCGCCAACATATTCCGCAGCGCTTTACAATTCAGGAGGATCATATACAAACAAGTAACTAGATTCGCCACGACACAAATAAACATGGAGGGAAAGAAAAAATAGAGGGGGAATAAACAGAAGGATACAAACACTACACTTTACAGCAGCAGAAAGACTGTAAGGCTGAGGCCACAAGGGGATTAGTGTGAGTCCTCGCATGACACTTGGCTCACATTCGGAGCACAGTGGGAGCCGAGTGTCATTCGAGTATCATGCGACTGTTGTCCGATCGTGCGATCAAACCACAGTTGCGAATGGGAGGGCCGGCACTGTGGAGGAGAGGGAGGGATTTATCTCCCTATCTCCTCCATTGTAGGCTGATGCGAGAATGGCACTGCTCTCGTGTTAAACCGGTATACTGCGAGTGCAGTGCGATGTTTCTCCCAACCCATAGACTTGCATGGGTGCGAGGGAAACAAGATCGCATTCTACCTGCACATACTGCATCTGTTTTCTTGGTCCTATTAGGGCCGGCACATAGAGAAATATTGGTCCAGGTGGAATGCGATTTTTTTTATCGCATTCCACTTGCTCCGTATTACTCGCCATGTGTGCTGACCCTGAAGTAGCAGATGGATGGGCACAGGAAAATTTCTCAGCAGTTCCTTCCACAAGGCTGGCCAGAGTAGAATGCATTATAAAAGCAGCTAGGACTGCTGTGAAGGCTCCAGTATTTAAATCTAAATGGGTGTGGGCTCAAAGCAGCTACAGCTGACCTACACTGCTATGAGCTGCTGACAACAAAATTGGTATTAACTCCTGAGGCACCAAAAGGAAAAGAAGCTTTGTTTAACCCCTTCACGACCCATGACGGATGTATCAGTCATGGATCGTGTGAGGCTAATCCCCGCCTCCTGCCATGGGCAGGTCGCGGCGATCCGTGTACATATCAGCTGTTTTCAACAGCTGACATGTGTGCCTGCGTGTTACGAATGGAATCGCATTCCACCCGGAACATTAACCCCTTACATCTCGCTCCCAAAGTCTGGTAGCGAGATGTATATGCGCGCGGCCATTACTTTCACTTACTGCCGCCCCCACCGGAAGTCACGTGCGTGATCACGTGACTTTCGATGGTTGCCGTAGTAGCACAGGGTCATGTGATGATGCCTGTAGCTAACATGAGTCACTTCCTCTCAGTGCCGGCATAGTGCCAGCACGGAGAGTAAAGCAGCATATCTGCAGATCTTAGCTCTGTAGCTGAGATCTACAGATAGGGCAGAGCGATTGGATTATTGATCTATATAGCCCCCTAGGGGGACTAGTAAAATAAAAAAAAAAAAGTAAAAAAAAAGTTTTAAATATAAACCAAACAAAAAAAACAAACCTAAAAGTTCAAATCACCCCCCCTTTCGCACCATTGAAAATTAAAGGGTTAAAAATTAAAAAATATACACATATTTGGTATTGCCGCGTTCAGAAACGCCCGATCTATCAAACTGTAAAATCAATTAATCTGATTAGTAAACGGCGTAGTGGCAAAAAATTCCAAATTCCAAAATTTCGTTTTTTGGTCGCCGCAAGGTTTGCGCAAAATGCAATAACAGACGATCACAACATGTCATCTGCGCAAAAATGGTACCATTAGAAACATCAGCTCGAGACACAAAAAATAAACCATCACTGAGCCATAGATCCCCAAAAATGAGAACACTACGGGTTTTGGAAAATGGCACAAAACGTGCGCCACTTTTATTGGACAAACTTGTGAATTTTTTTTAACCCCTTAGATAGAAGTAAACCTATACATGTTTGGTGTCTACAAACTCGCACTGACCTCAGGCATCACAGTGACACATCAGTTTTACCATGTAGTGAACATGGTGAATAAAATATCCCAAAAACTATTGTGTGATAACACTTTTTTTTTCAGTTTTTCCTCACTTGGAATTTTTTTGCTGTTTTCCAGTACACTATATGGTAAACCTTATGGTTTCTTTTAAAATTACAACTCGTCCCACAAAAAACAAGCCCTCATATGGCAAGATTGAAAGAAAAATAAAAAAGTTACGGCTCTTGGAAGAAGGGGAGCAAAAAAAAAAAAGCAAAAAAGGAAAACGCTCTGGGGCTGAAGGGGTTAAATTAGGAGTCTAGCTGGAGATGGGAGGCTCCAGTTGTAAGGCTGTCACTAGTCTCAAAACAGCAGGAAGAAGACAATGACATTGAGTAAAATAGTTGTTGCATGCCTATGGGTCCATTAACAAAAATTGAACAGCGTTCAGATCAGGGTTGCCAATCTGACTTTTTATTTTTTTGGGACAGCTGATGAAAAAATCACAGACACATTGGAAAACCATAACAAATCATTATGATTATAAGTGAACCTTGTCTACAGCTTATAATTCTGATAAGAAGTCATTAACTGCATTCACTGGAAACTGTGAAATGATGATAATTACAGTCAAAGTTTTCCGTATAAGTTTCTTCACCTTAACACAAAATCACAGATGCCTTAAAAATATTCTCACACACATGACAAAAAGGTGCCTATTTTGAAGGACTATCTTGACATTTCTGGATAAGGGGGACATCCGTGTGCTGTCCAGTTTTCACAGGCAAGTTGAAAGGAGAAGCTAGACAATTCTCCATCAGTTATTTTTCATATGAGATGGTAAAATTAATACTGACCAAAAATACTGCTGAAAATTGGATCAAAAACTCTGATCAAACTCACTGTTTTTTTGTATATGAGAAAAATCACTGAAATTAGATTGATCCCTAAGACTGATATAAAAAATAAAAATTGTTTATTTTATCAATTAATGGCATTAATTCTTGTAAGTGTAGACCATGTGCCGGGGTGGTCTCCCCAAGACACAACAAACCGTGGACAAAGAATGAGACTTGACTGTGTAGGAGAGGTTTACTTTGCTAAGGAAGGAGTCACACAAAAGAACACCCAGTACAAATATTACACCTGGTCAAGATTGACCACAACCCTGTGCTGCACAACCGACACGGATCTGGAATGTTCCAGTCGATAACTCAGCAATATACCCTAACTGGTGCTTCTGCCTAATGCAGTAGCCAATACGTTAACCTATGACGAACAGTGTAAATTAATACTTGCACAAGCTGAGCCTTTGGTGCTGCAGCACAATGGTTCACAAACTTAACTTTTTTCTAACCCGCCCTTTTCCTTCCTCCAAGGGTGTCACTTCAAATGGAGGTTTGATTAAGAAAATGAGCCAAGTGTCTTTACTGTGAGCATTTTGCTTGTGGTCATAAAGGTCTATTCTCCCAAAATTGAAGCCTAACTAGCTAACTACTAGTTAGTGGAAGGGTGAGACTCTGACAATTATACCATCTTGTGTTCTTGCTGGGAATGTATGATATTTTTTGCCTGTTGGTGAGCCAATAAAGTCTTACCATTATGTGGTTCTCTCACTCTGTGTTGTTTGAGTAGTGTTCTACCCATGGGAAGGAATGCGGGTGTTCAATGGGATGAGCTTTGATCCAAGCGGTCTTTATGAAGACAGCCAGGTCAGTGGATGAGATCACCCACTGACCCTCATGTCTCCATAGAGGAGATATAGTTTTGCATTAAAGCAGGCATATAGGCAGGGTTTATTGAGTTAAGGCCCAGTCACACTAAATAACTTACCAGCGATCCCAACAATGATACAACCTGATAGGGATCGCTGGTAAGTTGCTAGGAGGTCGATGGTGAGATGTCACACTAAGCGACGCTTCAGCGATCCCACCAGCAACCTGACTTGGCAGGGATCGCTGGAGTGTCGCTACACGTGGAAGTATGCTGCGCTTGGTAACTAAGGTAAATATCGGGTAACCAACCCAATATTTACCTTGGTTACCAGCGCACACCGCTTAGCGCTGGCTCCCTGCACACCTAGCCACAGTACACATCGGGTTAATTACCCGATGTGTACTCTGCTACGTGTGCAGGCAGCAAGAGCCGGCTTCTGCGGACGCTGGTAACCACGGTAAACAGCGGGTAACCAAGAAGCCCTTACCTTGGTTACCCGATATTTACCTTCGTTACCAGCGTCCGCCGCTCTCAGCTGTCAGTGCCGGCTCCTGTTCCCTGCACTCCTAGCCACAGTACACATCGGGTTAATTACCCGATGTGTAGTCTGGCTATGTGTGCAAGGAGCAGGAGCCGGCACTGACAGCTGAGAGCGGCGAACGCTGGTAACACAGCGGGAGAGCAACAACTAAAAAATGGACCAGGACATTCAGCAACAACCAACAACCTCACAGCAGGGGCCAGGTTGTTGCTGGATTTCACACTAAGCAACATCGCTAGCAAGTTGTGCCTTAGCAGCGATGTTGCTAGCGATGTTGCTTAGTGTGACGGTACCTTAACAGTCCTTCTATAGTTATATTGCTGCTCAACCTAAAACCAACAGTCTTTTTCAGGGCAAATTACTGTCCTTTCTTGGAGTAAGGCTGGGTTCACACATAGCGACAGCGACAACGACATCGCTGTTACGTCACCATTTTCTGTGACGCAACAGCGACCTTGTATGTCGCTGTTATGATCGCTGCTTAGCTGTCAAACACAGCGACGCAGCAGCGATCATAACGTCGCTACATGTGCAGAGAGCAGGGAGCCGCGCACACTGCTTAGCGCTGGCTCCCTGCTCTCCTAGCTACAGTACACATCGGGTTAATTACCCGATGTGTACTGCAGCTACATGTGCAGAGAGCAGGGAGCCGGCAGCATGAGAGCGGCGGAGGCTGGTAATAAAGGTAAATATCGGGTAACCACCTTGGTTACCCGATGTTTACCCTGGTTACAGCTTACCGCAGCTGCCAGATGCCGGCTCCTGCTCTCTGCTCGCTTCATTTCGTCGCTCTCTCGCTGTCACACACAGCGATGTGTGTTTATCAGCGGGAGAGCAACAATAAAAAAACGAACCAGGGCTGTGTGTAACGAGCAGCGATCTCACAGCAGGAGCCAGATCGCTGCTCAGTGTCACACACAGCGAGATTGCTAATGAGGTCACTGCTGCGTCACAAAAACTGTAGGGATACCAGCTGGAGGAGGAATAGTTGGAGATTAGAGCAGGCATATAGTCAGGGTTTATAGCCTTACAGTCCTTATATAGTTATATTGCTGCTGCAACCTAAAACGAAATGTCTTTTTCAGAGCTAATTACAGGCCTTTCTTGGAGTAAAACTGCTGTTACCTGCATTCACTGTAAGGATAGCTGCTGGAGGAGGGCAGAGTTTATTGCCTGGACACATCTCTGACTCATAGGACTGACAATAAAACATACAAAACTGACACTAAAATGGATTTTACAGGAAAAAATGATAGGAAACATTCTTTCCTGTATAATGATTTGTATATAAGAGGTAAATAAAGCTACACCCACCTGTAGTCATAAGTAAATGCAATTTTAACATTTTACTATCTTATCTGAGCATGTGGTGCAGTAAAGGTCAAGATAAGGTCTGGAAGACCAAGTTAGATTTCTGTGAGAGCTGCTCATAGGATTGCTTGAGAAGCAAATCAGAGCCCCCACTTGACTGCAAAAGACCTTCAGGAAGATTTAGCAAATTCTGGAGTTGTGGTACATTGTTTTACTGTTCAGAGACACCTTCACATATATGGTCTTCATCGAAGAGTCATCAGAAGAGAACCTCTCCTGCATCCTTACCATAAAATTCAGCATCAGAAGTCTGCAAAAGAATCTAAATAAGCCTGATGAATTTTGGAAAGAAGTCCTGTGGACCTATGAGGTTAAAATAGAACTCTTTAGCCACAAGGTATGTAAAGAAAAAAAGGCACAGAATTTCAGGGAAAGAACATCTCACCAATCATTAAGCATAGGGATAGATCAACCATACCTTAGGGTTGTTTTGCAGCCAATGACGCTGGTAACATTTCACGGGTATATGGAGAAATGGATGCAATGAAATTTCAGCAAATTCTTGATGCAAACATAACCCCATCTGTAAAAAAAAGTTGAAGTTGAAAACAGGATGGCTACAAATAGATAATGATCCTAACACATGTGAAAATTCACAATAGACGACCTCAAAAGGTGGAAGATAAAGATTCTACAATAGCACTCAGTCTCCTGATCTGAACATCATTGAAAATCTGTGGCTGGACCTCAAAATAGCAATGCATGCAAAACGGCACAGGAATATCACAGATCTGGAAGACGTCTCCAAGGAAGAATGGATGAAAATCAACAGTTGAAAGACTCTTGGCTGCTAGAAAAAGCATTTACAGGCTATGATAATTGCCATAGAGGGTGCTACTAGGTACTAACCATGTAGGTTATCCAAACTTCTACCTTGGCTCTTTGTCTTTTTTTGTTAGTTTGAAAATGTAAATGATGAAAATACTTTTTTTTTTGCCTAAAATACAAAGGAAATGTGTCATCTGTCACCTTATGCCTTTTAGAGATCAGTTCCTCTTCAACTTGCTTAACTGTTTACAATAACAGTAATTCTGATCCAGGGGTGCCCAAACCTTTACATAGCATTCTATATGATACAGTCTATATAGGTAATATGTATGATATCTATATATAGATATATATATATATAGATATATATATATATATATATATATACATATATATATATATAATTGCCTTATTCTGTCTGTCTGTCTGTCTGTCTTGCTCCAAAATTATGTCACCGTGACAGTGTCACCGCGACAGTGTCGTTAGAGTGACAACTGTCAGATTGGCTGCTGGGCTCGGCCTGGCCCCCCCCCCCCACGGATTGGCCGCTCGCCTCGGTCTAGCCCAGCCCCCCGCATGGATTAGCCGCTCGCCCCGGCCCTCCGCACGCATCGCCCGCTCCAGCGTACACCGGCTCCCAGTACACATGTGCAGGGAGCCGGCATACGCTGACGCCTCACCCGCTCAGCCCCGCTCCAGCGCACACCGGCTCCCGGTACACATGTGCAGAGAGCCGGCATACGCTGACGCCTCGCCCGCTCAGCCCCGCTCCAGCGTACACCGACTCCCGGTACACATGTGCAGGGAGCCGGCATACGCTGACGCCTCGCCCGCTCAGCCCCGCTCCAGCGTACACCGGCTCCCAGTACACATGTGCAGGGAGCCGGCATACGCTGACGCCTCGCCTGCTCGCTCCCGCCACACGTTGGCACGCTCGGCCCAGCTGGGATCGTAACCGAGCCGGTGTACGCTGGTAACCATGATACACATCGCGTAACTATAGGAAGTGCTTCCCTTAGTTACCCGATGTGTATCATGGTTACCAGCGTGCACCGGCTCCCGGTACACGTGTGCAGGGAGCCGGCATACGCTGAAGCCTTGACCGCTTAGCCCCGCCCCCGGCACACGTTGCCACGCTCGGACCCGCCCCCGGCGGCCCCAGCATGGGGGATGGAGCACGATGGGGGGTATGCAGCATGGAGGATGGAGCATGATGGGGGGTGTGCAGCATGGAGGATGGAGCACGATGGGGGGTGCGCAGAATGGGGGATGGAGCACGATGGCGGGTGCACAGCATGGAGGATGGAGCACAATGGGGGGTGTGCAGCATGGAGGATGGAGCACGATGGGGGGTGTGCAGCATGGGGGATGGAGCACGATGGGGGGTGTGCAGCATGGGGGATGGAGCACGATGGGGGGTGTGCAGCATGTTGGATGGGGGGTGCGCAGCATGTCGGATGGAGCACGATGGGGGGTGCGCAGCATGGGGGATGGAGTACAATAGGGGGTGCGCAGCATGGGGGATGGAGCACGATGGGGGGTGCACAGCATGGGGGATGGAGCACGATGGGGGGTGCGCAGCATGGGAGATTGAACACGATGGGAGGTGTGCAGCATGGGGGATGGAGCACGATGGGGATGCGCAGCATGGGGGAAGGAGCACGATGGGGGGTGTGCAGCATGGGGGATGGAGCACGATGGGGGTGCACACCTCCCCCCAAAACACACACACCGCCACACGTGCACCGCACAACACACCACACACACACTGGGAACCACAAACACCGCCCTACACAGGCACCCACACACTCACAGACAACGCCGCACACACACAACACCCAACACACAAACACCGCGGCATACATAAATATACGCACATACCGCGCAACACACACACTGCACAAAACATACCTCCCCCCAAAACACACACACGCACTCCACACCCACACAAACTGCACAACACACACAGCACCACACACACAGAATGCTGCAGACACACAGCGCTCCACAAACAACGCAACACACACAACGCAACACACATACAACACCGCTCTCACACATCCCCACCCAGACAACACCCAGAACATTTACAGCGCCCTACACAAACACTTGGTAACTACACACAACAACATTATATATATATATATATATATATATATATATATAAAACAAAAATCATACATTAACTACATAATACGTAAATTCTAGAATACCGATGCGTTAGAATCAGGCCACCTTCAAGTATATTATATATATATATATATATATATATATATATATAAAAAATATATATTACCATCCATATTGTAACAGTTTGGATGTCTAATATGTATGATACAGTATGAACGAGTAATATGTATGATACAGTTACATAGTTACATAGTTACTTAGGTTGAAAAAAGACCTAGGTCCATCTAGTTCAACCTTCAACCACCAATTCTACATTTTTCACTAAATCATTTATAACCAACAATGTTGTGTGTACTGAGGAAATCATCCAGGCCTTTTTTAAAAGCTGTTATAGTATCTGCCATTACTACCTCTTGTGGTAGGGCATTCCACAGTCTGACTGCTCTAACTGTAAAGAACCCTATTTAGCTGCCGGAATCGCTTTTCTTCCACTCGCAGTGAGTGCCCCCTGGTCCTTTAGTATTGTTCTTGGAAAGAATAAGCCATGTACCAGTCCTTTATATTGACCGCACATGTATTTATACATATACATGAGATCTCCTCTGAGACGTCATTTTTTTAAGCTAAACATATCTAACTTTTCCAACCTCTCATCATATGGGAGGCCTTCCATCCCTTGTATTAGTCTAGTTAGCCGCCTTTGATATACAGTTAGGTCCAGAAATATTTGGACAGTGACACAAGTTTTGTTATTTTAGCTGTTTACAAAAACATGTTCAGAAATACAATTATATATATAATATGGGCTGAAAGTGCACACTCCCAGCTGCAATATGAGAGTTTTCACATCCAAATCGGAGAAAGGGTTTAGGAATCATAGCTCTGTAATGCATAGCCTCCTCTTTTTCAAGGGACCAAAAGTAATTGGACAAGGGACTCTAAGGGCTGCAATTAACTCTGAAGGCGTCTCCCTCGTTAACCTGTAATCAATGAAGTAGTTAAAAGGTCTGGGGTTGATTACAGGTGTGTGGTTTTGCATTTGGAAGCTGTTGCTGTGACCAGACAACATGCGGTCTAAGGAACTCTCAATTGAGGTGAAGCAGAACATCCTGAGGCTGAAAAAAAAGAAAAAATCCATCAGAGAGATAGCAGACATGCTTGGAGTAGCAAAATCAACAGTCGGGTACATTCTGAGAAAAAAGGAATTGAGTGGTGAGCTTGGGAACTCAAAAAGGCCTGGCCGTCCACGGATGACAACAGTGGTGGATGATCGCCGCATACTTTCTTTGGTGAAGAAGAACCCGTTCACAACATCAACTGAAGTTCAGAACACTCTCAGTGAAGTAGGTGTATCTCTCTCTAAGTCAACAGTAAGGAGAAGACTCCATGAAAGTAAATACAAAGGGTTCACATCTAGATGCAAACCATTCATCAATTCCTAAAATAGACAGGCCAGAGTTAAATTTGCTGAAAAACACCTCATGAAGCCAGCTCAGTTCTGGAAAAGTATTCTATGGACAGATGAGACAAAGATCAACCTGTACCAGAATGATGGGAAGAAAAAAGTTTGGAGAAGAAAGGGAACGGCACATGATCCAAGGCACACCACATCCTCTGTAAAACATGGTGGAGGCAACGTGATGGCATGGGCATGCATGGCTTTCAATGGCACTGGGTCACTTGTGTTTATTGATGACATAACAGCAGACAAGAGTAGCCGGATGAATTCTGAAGTGTATCGGGATATACTTTCAGCCCAGATTCAGCCAAATGCCGCAAAGTTGATCGGACGGCGCTTCATAGTACAGATGGACAATGACCCCAAGCATACAGCCAAAGCTACCCAGGAGTTCATGAGTGCAAAAAAGTGGAACATTCTGCAATGGCCAAGTCAATCACCAGATCTTAACCCAATTGAGCATGCATTTCACTTGCTCAAATCCAGACTTAAGACGGAAAGACCCACAAACAAGCAAGACCTGAAGGTTGCGGCTGTAAAGGCCTGGCAAAGCATTAAGAAGGAGGAAACCCAGCATTTTGTGATGTCCATGGGTTCCAGACTTAAGGCAGTGATTGCCTCCAAAGGATTCGCAACAAAATATTGAAAATAAAAATATTTTGTTTGGGTTTGGTTTATTTGTCCAATTACTTTTGACCTCCTAAAATGTGGAGTGTTTGTAAAGAAATGTGTACAATTCCTACAATTTCTATCAGATATTTTTGTTCAAACCTTCAAATTAAACGTTACAATCTGCACTTGAATTCTGTTGTAGAGGTTTCATTTCAAATCCAATGTGGTGGCATGCAGAGCCCAACTCGCGAAAATTGTGTCACTGTCCAAATATTTCTGGACCTAACTGTAAGTATAAGTAATAATACGTTGGGATCCCGGGTTCTAATCTCTCTTTTTATACACCCTAAAATCTTGTTTGCTTTAGCAGCTGCTGCCTGACATTGAGTGCTGTTGCTCAGCTTATTTGTAATAAGAATACCCAAGTCCTTCTCCTGTTCTGTAGTCCTGAGTTTACTTCCATTTAATGTATACGCAGTTATAGGATTACTCCTAGGTGCATTACTTTACATTTATCAACATTAAATCTCATTTGCCAAGTATCTGCCCATCCTGACATCTTATCCAGATCTTTTTGTAATATTGTACTATCAAGGTCAGTTTTTAATATCCTACATAGTTTGGTGTCATCGGCAAAGACTGACACTTTACTATCAATCTCATCCACAAGGTCATTAATAATGAGATTAAAAAAGAATTGGTCCTAGCACAGATCCCTGCGGCACCCCACTGCTGACTATAGCCCATTTAGAGAATGTACCATTTATGACTACTCTTTGTTTCCTATCTTTTAGCCAATTCCTTATCCAGTTGCATATAGTTTCCCCTAGTCCTTGCTTCTGGATTCTTTAGTATAAGGCTATTATGTGGTACAGTATCAAAGCATTTGCAAAGTCCAAATAAATCACATCAGCTGCATTACCAATATCCAGATTTGTACTTACCCTCTCATAGAATCCCAACAGGTTGGTTAGACACGACTTATCTTTTATGAATCCATGCTGTATGTTAGTTATTATATTATTTTCTGCAATATATTTTTGCATGTCATCCCTTAAAATGCCCTCAAAAACTTTGCATACTACTGATGTCAGGCTTACTGGACAGTAGTTGCCTGGATCTACCTTCTTACCTTTCTTAAATATCGGTACCACATCAGCAATCCTCCAATCCTGAGATACCAACCCTGTTACAAGCGAGTCTAAAAAGATGAGCTACAGCGGTCTGTCGATTACGGAGCTCAATTTCCTCAATATTCGTGGGTGAATGTGATCTGGCCTGGGGGATTTTTTTAATATCTAATTTACTCAGACAAAGGCGTACTTCTTCTTGTGTGAAATTAATCATATCAGGTGGTGAACTTTGATTTTTGACTTGTTGAATGATCCCTGGAACAGTCAGTCCCTTGGTGAACACGGATGAAAATGCCTGTTTAATATCTCAGTCTTTGGTTTGTCCTCTGTAACTAACTTGTTATTATATTTTAAGGGGCCGATACTATCCTTTGTTTTCTTTTTGGCATTAATGTATTTATAAAAAAATGTTAGGATTTATTTTAATGTCCTTGGCGATTTTTGTTTCAGTAGCTAATTTTGCTTGCTTGATTTCTTTTTTTACATTTCCTATTGATATCTTTATACTTCTGAAATGCTTTTTCTGTATTCTCAGCCTTCATGATTTTAAACGCCCTTTGTTTTTGTTTTATTATACTTTGTACAGTCTTATTTATCCATAGTGGTTTCTTTTTATTCTTGGACATTTTATTACCAGAGACCAGAGGGTATAAGTTTTTCACAGGACTCTAGCAGTATATCCTTAAACTTTCCCCATTTATGTTCAGTATCCCCAGTTACCATGACTTTGTCCCAATCTACACAATTAAGCTTTTCCCTTAATTTGTTGAAATCAGCTTTCCTAAAGTTCCAGGTTGTAGCATTTCCCCTTTGAAATGTTCTATTGAATATTACTTTGAAGCTTACCATATTATGATCGCTGGTGCCCAAGTGCTCCCGGAACTGCACATCTGAAATTGTCTCCGGTCTATTTGACAGGACCAGATTTAGCAAATTATCTCCCCTTGTCGGTTCATCTACCATCTGAGAAAGGAAATGGTCTTGAATGGTAGATAAGAATTTACAGCTTTTAGCACAACCAGAGGATTCTATGTCCCAATGAATGTCTGGATAGTTGAAATCCCCCATAATAAGAACCCGATTATTATTATTAGCTGCCTTTTCAATTTGTTCCAGCATTTCACCCTCTATTTGTTCAGGTATGTTTGGAGGCTTATAGCAAACTCCAATTAGCATTTTTCCATTATTCCCTCCCCATGTACATTTACCCATACTGACTCTACATTGTTGCAGTTCCCCCCAATGTCATCATTCAACACAGGTTTTAGGTTAGATTTGATAAATATACACACCCCACCACCTTTTTTGCCTTTCCTGTCCTTCCTGAATGTAGTATAACCCTGTATGTTTGTCACCCAGTCATGGCTTTCATCCAACCAGGTTTCCGTAATGCCCACCACATCATAATCCATGGTTGACATAAGAGTCATTCATTTTGTTTGCAAGACTTCTTGCAATTGCCAGTAGACATTTAATACTATTAACGCATTCCTTACTCCTAGCCTCCCTATGTTCCTTGCATGTCCCATCCCCCCCTAATCCTTCATTGATCCCTACTGTCTTACTGTCTCTATCTGCTCTACCTATTCCCTTATTTGCTCAACTTCCCTCCCTCCCCCCAGATTCTAGTTTAAAAGCTCCTCCATCCGTCTGACCATTTTCTCCCCCAGCACAGCTGCACTCTCTCCATTGAGGTGTAGCCCGTCCCTACCATAGAGCCTGTAGCCGACTGAAAAGTCGGCTCAGTTCTCCATGAACTTGAACCCTTCCTTCCTGCACTAATTTCTAAGCCACGTATTTATCTTCCTAAGCTCCCGCTGTCTTTCTAGTGACGCTTGTGGCACCGGTAGTATTTCTGAAATCACCACTTTGGAGGACCTGGACTTCAGCTTCTCTCCTAGTTCCCTGTAATAACTTTTAAGGACCTTCCACTTGACTCTAACTTTGTCATTAGTACCAATGTGTACCATCAGCGCTGGGTTTTCTCCAGCCCCACCCTACAATCTCTCTATCCAATCCGCAATATGCTGAACCCGAGCACCCAGCAGACAACACACTGTTCAGCATTCATGGTCTCGGCAACAGATGACCCTGTCTGTCCACCTAATTATAGAGTCCCCTACCACCAACATCTGTCTGACCTTTGCTGCACTCCTATTTCCCTCCTTCCTACAGCAATCATTTTCCTGGTTGCTAAGAGCAATATCCTGCTGTAGCGATCCTAGACCTGGGCCTTCATTCCTAATATCCGCCAAACAGGCATATTTACTAGGTTGTGCGAGGTCAGGACTAGGCTCCCTGACACTTGTCCCCCTACCTCTTCTTCTAACTGTTACCCAGCTACCTACCTCTGGGTCTTGACCTTCCCCACCTCCACCCTCCTCCATAGAACTGGCCTCAGCCAGAGAAAGCTCAGTGAGCTCTAAACTCTCCAGGTTTGCAATGCCCCTGGGTGTTGCAAGGTGCATATTTAGATCAGTTATCTGGGCTTCCAAATATGCAACATGCTGGCATTGAGTGTATAGCGCCCCTGAGACTGGTCACTACAGGGTTACTCTGACTATGTTTGTCATCGCCTTGTGCTCCAGCAATTCTCAGTTCCCAGTTCTCACTCCCGGGGGCTGCTCTGCCTTTGGGGAGCGATATCATGCTGTTACACCCCAACATCTTCCACAGCAAGGTACCCTGCAGCGGCGGCCTTATCCCTGGCCACGTACCACAGGTGGCATAGTCGACATCATCCGTTCTGCTCCTGGAGGAGGGAAGGTCAGAGGAAGGATCCGCAGCGGAGTAGACAGGGACCCCAGTCACCACCGTAACTGGTGACATCTTATCCAGGAACAATCCTTGCTTGCCCCTTTTACTGTGCACCATGGGGCCACGGAACCGGGCTAGGCCACAACCTCTGCAAACCACTGGCTCGGGGAAGGGTATACAAGGTACGGATAGAAGCTCATCTTGGGTCCCTTGGGGTGTCACAAGTGCAGACATATTCACCCTTGAACGGCTGTTCAAGGCATGCATACATCTCACAAGATACACACCTGGAAGTATTCTCCATGGAGCACCTATTAAATGGGGATAAACAGTACAGATAAAAGTAGAAAAACAAAGAAAAAACAATGGGAAACTTATAAGGATAACTTCAAATTATGCTCTTGATACAGTATGATGACGGTATAATATGTACGTAACAGTTTGAGTGGCTAATATGTATGATACAGTATAAATGGATAGTATGTATGAGTAACATGTATTGTGACACCATGGCCTATCAGGTCGTCACAAGGGTGCCGTGCAATCTGCCCATCTGCATGGTACCCGGAACTCCTTGGTTATGGGTCCTGCCAATTTGCTGTTGCTACCAACAGGTGTACATAATTCCTGAGGAACACTCTGCACCACACCCACCAACCACCCATTGGCCAGCCCGAGGGGTATAGGGGGGCCACCCACATGGGGTGATGGAAGAGGGAGGGCAGAGATGTCAGTATTTGAGTTGAGTAGAGTTGAGCAGTGAGACAGTGGTGACAGTGCAGGTCACGCTGTGGAGCTGGGCACCTGTACCCGTCCCAGATGCCAGACATTGGCCTGGCCAGAAGGAGCTGGAACCCCGGTCGCAGGGGGTAGTAACATGGGGTAAGGTGCTGCTACAGAGAGCAGGCCATCTGCCTTGTGCTACAACCGGGCAGGGGCCAGGGCACGACGGGGTACGCGGACCCTTGGTTGGGAAGTAGCTTCACACAGCCCAGCAATTCACCTAACAGGAACGGAGACTTCAGGAACAATTCCCCACCCGCTCCAGAATCGGGTTGTGGAGAGACGGGGCTCAGTGGGTGCTCTCGTCCACTAAAACCCGCCGCCTTTAGAAAGACAGCGTGGCTCAGGGCTCATCCCAACTGAACACTGGCCTCCCCAACCGTGGGCGTAACATTACTCAGACAACACAGGGTGAGGGAACCACAATAATTAGACTTTATTGGATCCCCAAACAATTAACGGCACATAACACATAACCAGCAAAACACACAAATGTAACAGGCAACAGAGTCTCACCCTTCCGCTGGCTCACCAGGGATTTAGAATGTCCATGCCTCAGAGCTTCCAGGGCCGCTTACTCCAGTCCAGCAGCACCCCGCTTTTGGTGGGCACCCACCGAGAAAGGAATAATGCCAGATTCAGGAAGCTGTGTGAGGTCTGCAAAGTCTGTAACAGGTGACTGAACTGTCCCAACCTGAGTGTCCTCCTTAGGTAGTCCTGGTATGACGTTACAATCCTGGCAGCCGGAGTCGAAATCCCTAGGCTGTGGATATGGTCTCCAACCGGAACCGGAGTCCCTAGATTGAAGCCATAAGATATCCTGATCCTCTAGTCAGCTCCAAAGAGCTTAGACTGGATCCATCAGCATCCATCAACCTTCATCAACCCTGGTGGCTTAAAGAAATCCCTTTTATAGCCATAACTTTCCCTTAGGATACACTGCGTCCTCATCGATTGGTTGGACAAGATTGCTTCTCCCATTGGATGAATTTCAAGCTGCATGGATAATGTTCATTTAAATGATATGCATAGAAAAACTCAGTATATCTACATGGAGTCGGCAAGTCACCGACTAGACAATGGCTACTAAGGTAATTACATTATCAATACACAACTACAATACAATGATTACTGGAAAAGTCTGGAGAGCAATAGCTAAGCAAACATGACTTAGCACACATAAGAACAATAGTCTGGCTGAATGTTAAGAAACTTTAACCCATGAGAGTCCATGTCGTCACATTCCTCCCCCTTCTTAATATTAGCCAGACATGATAGGCTTCTGATCATCCTTCTCCTCTTGTCGGGAAAGCCCATCCGCATTTCCATGGTTCTTGCCCTGTTTATGGGAGATGGAAAAATTGTAAGATTGTAATGCCAGACTCCACCTGAGCAAGCGTCCGTTGTCCCCGGCAGTGCGATTTAGCCAACTGAATGGATTGTGGTCAGTGAGACTGTGAACTCATTGCCATAGAGGTAGGGCTGCAATTATTTTAGGGCCCAGACTATGGCCAGGCATTCTTTTTCTATGGTGGCATAAGCCCTCTCTCGGTCCAACAGCTTCCGGGAGAGGTAAGCTATCAGATGTTCCTCACCGTTGTCCCCCACTTGGCTAAGTACAGCTCCTAGTCCTGTGTCCGATGCATCTGTTTGGACAATGAATCTGCGACGGAAGTCAGGAGCAGTCAAGACTGGGCTTTGGGCTAGCCGGTCTTTCAATTGGAGGAACGCAGTTTCACATTCTGGGGTCCAAATAAGGTTACGGACATATCTTTTGGTTGTGAGGTCAGTGAGTGGTTTTGCTATGGTACTGTAATTGGGGATAAACTTTTGATAGTAGTTTGCGGTTCCTAGAAACGCACGGACCTGTTTTTGATTGACCGGGCGTGGCCACTGGATAATGGCTTCTACTTTTGCAGGTTCGGGACGAATGCACCCACTTCCCACCCGATGTCCCAGGTATAGCACTTCGGCCATCCCCATTTGGCATTTGTCAGGTCAGATGGTGAGCTGGGCTTTGGCTACCCTCTGCAGCACCTGGGACACATGCTGAAGATGCTCTTCCCAAGTGTCGCTGAAGATAGCGATGTCATCCAAATAGGCCTGGGCATACCCCTGACATCCCTCTAGTAAATAACGGAAAACAGTAGAGAGGGGTTTCACACCGCGCCAATGACCGACAACTCCTGAAATTTCAGATCAATGCTTCTTTATTTCACGCACAGGTCAAGTCAACGCGTTTCAAGAGTCTTAGCTCTCTTCATCAGGACAAGCTGGCAAAGAACATCAAATTTCAGGAGTTGTCGGTCATTGGCGCGGTGTGAAACCCCTCTCTACTGTTTTCCGTTATCTGCCAACCGGGGACTGCTGCCGTGACCTGGAGTTACATGCTTGCATAGGAGTTGTGACTTTCACAACCTGATCTGGTGAGTAGGATTACTCATCTTAAGACCCCTTATATACCGGGGTAAGACCCTATTGCGCTTCTTTTTCCACAGAAATTATTTTGATCCCTCTAGTAAATGGTCTACCATCCTCTGGAAGGTGGCTGGGGCATTTTTCATCCCAAAAGGCATGCTGGTAAACTCAAAGAGGCCAAAAGGGGTTATGAAGGCCGATTTCTCTTGAGCGTCTTTTGTGAGTGGGATCTGCCAGTATCCCTTGCTCAAATCGAGGGTAGATATAAACCGAGACCCCCCTAACCTATCTAGTAGTTCATCCACCCGGGGCATGGGGTAAGCATCTGTAATCGTGACCTCATTGAGCCGTCTATAGTCCACACAGAAACGAGTACTCTTGTCCTTTTTTGGCATCAACACCACACTGGCAGCCCATGGGCTATGGGAGGAGACTATGACTCCCATATTTAACATGTCATCCACCTCGGCCTTCATCATTGCCAACACAGGAGGGGGTCACCCGGTAGGCGGGTTGTCTTAGTGCGATGGCTGCCCCTGTATTGACATGATGCTGGACCAGGGGGGTTCTACCAGGCTGACTTGTGAACAGGGTTTCATACGTTCCGAGTATGTCTGATATCTGTCGCTTCTGTGATGGACAAAGCTGCTCCCCTAGTGATACATCTTTTACCCCCATTTCCCTTTTGGAGTCCACCAATAGGTCTGGGATCTGGTCCAACTCTGGGTCATCTAACTCTGGACAGCAAACTGCTAAATTGGTGACTTCTCGTTCCTCATAAGCTTTTAGCCTGTTGATGTGGTAGGTACGCTCACGAACACCTGCTCGATCCAAGGCCACGGTGTAGTCAGTATTGCCACATTTCTTGGTAATGGTGAATGGACCCGCCCACATGGCTTTCAGCTTGTTTTTCCGCACTGGTACTAGTACTAGGACCTTCTGTCCACAGGCAAATTCTCGGGGCCGGGCAGTGCGGTCGTAACATCGTTTTTGCCTTTCCTGAGCCACTTCTAAATTCCCGTGGGCTAACGCCATGAGGTGCCTCATCCTTTCCCTAAACTTTTGAACATAGTCCAGTATGGGAACCTCTTCTGTGGGGAAGGTGCCCTCCCAACTCTCTCGTACCAGCTCTAGGGGCCCTCGTACTTTTCGGCCGTACAGCAATTCAAAGGGAGAGAACCCAGTGGAGTCCTGCGGCACCTCCCGGTAAGCAAAAAGGAGCTGCTGCAAGTTTTTTTCCCAGTCCCCCCCCTCGGAATCCACATATCGGCTAATGAGCTGTTTGAGCGTTTTGTTGAAGCGCTCACACAATCCATTTGTTTCAGGATGGTAGGGGGTTGTGCGCATGGGGTGGACTCCATGTTTTTCCCACAGGGTGTGAATCAGTTCACTTTGGAACTGTGCCCCCTGGTCAGTCAATACTTCCTGTGGAAACCCTACCCGGCTAAAGATGTCCAGTAGAGCTTGAGCCACGTGCTCTGCATCTATGGAGGTTAAGGCAACGGCTTCTGGGTAACTTGTGGCAAAGTCTACCAGGGTGAGGATGAATCTTTTTCCACTGCGGCTGGGGATGGCTAAGGGGCCTACTATATCAATGGCAACTCTCTGGAACGGTTCTCCTATCAAGGGCATGGGTTGAAGTGGGGCACGGCATGGGGCTCCCCCCATACGCTGACAAACTGGGCAAGAGGCTCTGTATTTTTGCACTTCTTGAGTGACCCTTGGCCAGAAAAAACTACGCAGCAGGCGGGCCCGAGTCTTTTTGGTCCCCATGTGCCCAGCCGCAGGAACATCATGAGCTAAACGCAATAGTTGGGGTCGGTATTGCTGGGGTACCACAAGCTGATGTACACGGGTCCAGGGTTTTTCTGGGCAGGATGCGGGCTTCTCCCGATATAAGAGGCCTTTTTCCCATCTATATACCTTCCCATGATTTCCTCCCCCAGGTTGGGCGGCCGCACTACGGATAAGCTCTATGGTGGGGTCTGACATTTGAGCTTCCCTGAACTCCTTATGATCTATCCCCCCAATCAATGGCCACAGTTGGGTCTGATGTACTCACATTTGTTGGCTCTGATGAGGAGGCTGAAGATTGAGGAGTTGGGTTCTCCTCTGATGGGCTGGAAGAAAGACCTGCACCAGGATGGTGTTTGGCTTGGCTGCGGGTGATGGCGGTGACAAACTGGCTGGATAGTCCTTGTCCTAGGTCATTTCCCAAAATTACAGGGGTGGGGAGGCCATCCATGAGCCCCACTTCAACCTCTCCTTGGTCAGTTCCCGAGTTCAACTGCACTCGTGCCAGAGGGATGTTCGAGCGCTGCCCCCCAGCAAGGGTGATGGTCACTTGGCGGCCAGGTAAATGATGTTCTGTGGGAACAATATCTGGGCTGACCAGGGTGATGGAAGATCCCGAGTCTCGAAGTCCCTGAGCCTGTATATCACCGACCTTGACCGTCTGGATGTGGGGATGGAGGTTAGCTGGTGTACGGTGTCCGGCCTGCCGTAGGGTGTAGACTGGATAAACCACTTCCTCAGCTATTGGTGTTTCTCGGGAGTAGCATTCCTCAGGTCTCGTTGGTTCATCTCGGCTTATGTTGACTGGTAGACGGGCTCCAGGCATGGGGCCCCGGTTTTGTAGGCACTCTTTGGCCATGTGTCCAAGGCGCCCACACGTATAACAGCGCCGTGGGTTAGACAAGTCACCCACCCTGTTGGTAAACCTTTGTCTTGTTGGGGCTTCTGTAGGGTAATGAGTTAGTCCAGCACGTGAATCTGGGGGTCGCTTGGATCCATGGTTGAGGGACCTCCTCAGATCGGTGGGCCTATTGGGCCTCCAGCTGGGTCGGTTGGCTGTAAATTCGTCAGCCAATCGCGCTGCTTGCTCTGGGGTGTCGGGCTTCCTGTCAGCTACCCATTCTCGGATTTCTGGGTCCATCTGCTCCAGCAGCTGTTCAAGCACTATCACATCCCGGAGGGCAGCAGCGGAGTGGGCAGCCCGACCATCGAGCCAGCGATTACAGTGTCGTCGGAGTTGACTGCCAAATTCGACGTACGAGACACCCTGGCGAGACATAGTCCGGAACTTAGTGCGATGTCTCTCGGGTGTTATGGTAAAAAGGGCCAACAAAGTGTCCTTAATAATTCCGTAGTCCAAGCAGTCCTGAGGCCCAAGTGATCGGACAGCCTCCTGGGCCCGGACCGGCAAGCTTGTCCACAGGTATTTGGACCACTCATCTGTGGGCACCTGGTGCATACGCATTAGCATCTCAAAGTTTTGCAAGTGTTCATCTATCTCAGTGCTGGAATCATTAAACACTGGCACATCCCTGTAGCGAAGATGACTTCCTTGGTGGTGGTTTATCCTGGAGGTAGGTGCTGATGGTGAGGAAATTGGAAATCCAAACACAAATTGCAGAACACCAGCCCTCTCTTCCCTTGAAGCTTCAGGCCCCAATGCAGTAAACAATTCCTTGACTCGGTCTGCTTGGGTTTGGTTTGTTTCCAGACTGTCACTGGATCTAGGATGAGATACAGGGTTTACCTCCTCTGATACCACAACGGCAGTGTCCTCATCATCCTCTGCATCATTCTGGGCATCCCAACAGACTAATTTCCGGATCAAGTCTGACCGAGTGTCAGTGTTCCTGTAGTCAATCTTTCGCATCTGGCACAGATCCTGTAGCATCCATTTACTGCTGCGGTCGTAACTCCTCTCTGGTCCTTGTACCATGGCTGAGCTGGTGGGGTTGGACATGGCAGCGTCCGAAACCAGAATGCCTCCCCTATGGCCTGCTGGGTATGCTTATGTGCCTCCCTGGTTGTTGAGCCCTGGACGGTGTCCGAAAACACCAGTCCACTGCAGCTCCCCTGGGTAAACCAAGCTGAGTAGTATCCCACTGCTGCCACCAATTGTGGAGACACGGGGCTCAGTGGGTGCTCTCGTCCACTAAAACCCGCCGCCTTTAGAAAGACAGCGTGGCTCAGGGCTCATCCCAACTGAACGCCGGCCTCCCCAACCGTGGGCGTAACACTACTCAGAAAACACAGGGTGAGGGAACCACAATAATTAGACTTTATTGGATCCCCAAACAATTAACGGCACATAACACATAACCAGCAAAACACACAAATGTAACAGGCAACAGAGTCTCACCCTTCCGCTGGCTCACCAGGGATTTAGAATGTCCATGCCTCAGAGCTTCCAGGGCCGCTTACTCCAGTCCAGCAGCACCCCGCTTTTGGTGGGCACCCACCGAGAAAGGAATAATGCCAGATTCAGGAAGCTGTGTGAGGTCTGCAAAGTCTGTAACAGGTGACTGAACTGTCCCAACCTGAGTGTCCTCCTTAGGTCGACCTGGTATGACGTTACAATCCTGGCAGCCGGAGTCGAAATCCCTAGGCTGTGGATATGGTCTCCAACCGGAACCGGAGTCCCTAGATTGAAGCCATAAGATATCCTGATCCTCTAGTCAGCTCCAAAGAGCTTAGACTGGATCCATCAGCATCCATCAACCTTCATCAACCCTGGTGGCTTAAAGAAGTCCCTTTTATAGCCATAACTTTCCCTTAGGATACACTGCGTCCTCATCGATTGGTTGGACAAGATTGCTTCTCCCATTGGATGAATTTCAAGCTGCATTGATAATGTTCATTTAAATGATGTGTATAGAAAGACTCAGTATATCTACATGGAGTCGGCAAGTCACCGACTAGACAATGGCTACTAAGGTAATTACATTATCAATACACAACTACAATACAATGATTACTGGAAAAGTCTGGAGAGCAATAGCTAAGCAAACATGACTTAGCACACATAAGAACAATAGTCTGGCTGAATGTTAAGAAACTTTAACCCATGAGAGTCCATGTCGTCACACGGGGTACTAGCGCAACGAGGGGGATAGGACTTCCTAAAAACATCCAAAAAATCCCAAGCGTAAACCCTGAGAGCAGGCTCACCTTGCTAGCCACGCAGGTGAGCGGGACCCGAGTAGTCTTAGATGAAAGGGATCCACCAAGTTACACACAGTGCCAAGGGACAAGGCTTCAGACCAACTAGCAACACCAAAGGGGTACGGACCCAGCGTGCTCAACTAAGAGAAGCAGAGCATTCAAGAGTTTGGTTTACCTGGTGTCAGCGTCAGTGACTTTGGACTGTGTGAGTACCCGATATCCCTTCACCACGACGGGTTCCCCACTCCATTCCATCACCGGACCCGGGACACCAAACCCCCTACCCACGGCGGGGTAAAACAGCCTGCTGCTTCAACATAGTCACCGGGCTCCCCAACAGCAGCGGTGGTATCTCCCATTACCACGCACCGTGGGTGGCGTCACGAACATTATCCCATTCACCATCCCAAAACACCAAAATTCCCCTTTTTATTTCTGAGGTAGTCGTGCGACCCCACCTTGGATCCGGAGACCCCTCGAGCCACTGCGGATCCGGGTCCGAGCAGCCCGTCGGCTGTCGCGGAGGCGGCACAGTATGATACAGTATGGATGGGTAATATGTATGAGTAACATGTATGATACAGTATGAATGGGTAATATAGTATGTGTGATACAAGGAAAAAGAATGTATGTATGTATGATACAGTATGGATGGTAATATGTATGGGCAGCATGTATGACATCGTATTTATCAGTAATATCTATAACAGTATGGATGGGTAATACAATATGTATGATACAGTATGGATGGTCATATATATGTAACAGTTTGGATGGCTATATGTATGATACAGTATGTATGAGTAACATTTGTGTGATACCATATATATGAGTATTATGTATGATACAGTATGGATGGGCAATACAGATGTGTGATACAGTATGGATGGTAATATGTGTATAACAGTTTTGATGGCTAATATGTATGATATAGTAGATATGGGTAATATGTATGAGATAGTATGGATGTGTATATACCGTGTGCAGAATTATTAGGCAAGTTGTATTTTAGAGGATTTTTTTATTATTGATCAACAACTATGTTCTCAATCAACCCAAAAGACTCAGAAATATAAAAGCTTAATATTTTTGCAAGTTGGAGTAGTTTTTTTTTTTAGATTTGGCTATTTTAGGAGGATATCTGTTTGTGCAGGTAACTATTACTGTGCAGAATTATTAGGCAACTTAAAAAACCCCAAATATATTCCCATCTCGCTTGTTTATTTTCACAGGTAAACCAATATAACTGCACAAAATTTAGAAATAAACATTTCTGACATGCCAAAAACAAAACCCAAAAAATTAGTGCCCAATATAGCCACCTTTCTTTATGATGACACTCAACAGCCTACCATTCATAGATTCTGTCAGTTGTTTGATCTGTTTACGATCAACATTGCGTGCAGCAGCCACCACAGCCTCCCAGACACTGTTCCGAGAGGTGTACTGTTTTCCCTCCCTGTAGATCTCACATTTTATAAGGGACCACAGGTTCTCTATGGGGTTCAGATCAGGCGAACAAGGGGGCCATGTCATTATTTTTTCATCCTTTAAACCTTTACTGGCCAGCCATGCTGTGGAGTAGTTGGATGCATGTGATGGAGCATTGTCCTGCATGAAAATCATGTTTTTCTTGAACGATACTGACTTTTCATTACAACTGCATGAAGAAGTTGTCTTCCAGAAACTGGCAGTAGGTCTGGGAGTTGAGCTTCACTCCATCCTGAACCCGAAAAGGTCCCACAAGTTTATCTTTGATGATACCAGCCCATATCAGTAGCCCACCTCCACCTTGCTGGCGTCTGAGTCGGAGTGGAGCTCTCTGCCCTTTACTGATCCAGCCCCTGGCCTATCCATCTGGCCCATCAAGAGTCACTCTCATTTCATCAGTCCATAAAACCTTTGAAAAATCAGTCTTAAGATATTTCTTGGTCCAGTCTTAACGTTTTATCTTATGTTTCTTGTACAAAAATAGTCGTTTTTCAGCCTTCCTTACTTTGGCCATGTCCCTGAGTATGGCACACCTTGTGCTTTTTGATACTCCAGTAACGTTGCAGCTCTTAAATATGGCCAAACTGGTGGCAAATGGCATCTTGGCAGCTTCATGCTTGATTTTCCTCATTTCATGGGCAGTTATTTTGCGCCTTGTTGCGACCCTGTTGGCTATTTGTCATGAAACTCTTGATTGTTCGGTGATCACGCTTCAAAAGTTTTGCAATTTCAAGACTGCTGCATCCCTCTGCAAGACATCTAACAATTCTGAACTTTTCAGAGCCCGTCAAATCTTTCTTCTGACCCATTTTGCCAAAGGAAAGGAAGTTGCCTAATAATTAAGCACACCTTACATAGGGTGTTGATGTCATTACACCACACCCCTCCTCATTACAGAGATGCACATCACCTGATTTACTTAATTGGTAGTTGTCTCTCAATCCTATACAGCTTGGAGTAGGACGACATGTATAAAAAGTATCATGTGATCAAAATACTCAATTGCCTAATAATTCTGCACACAGTGTATTGTATATAATAAAGTGTGTACAGGTATTGTGTATGATACCTGTACGGTACATGATATATTTTGTGTGTGTTTTTTAGTATAAGGCATATTTGCTTTACACATCAAGCAATAAGCTGTCCTTTGTTTTATAAGGGCTGTGGGATGTTGGGAGATTTTTATCCTTGGCTTACACACATTCATATGATTTCTCACTACACATAAAGCCTATTCACACAGAAATAATCTTATTTTACTAGAACATGATATGAGAAAAGCATTGTGGAACCACAACAACAACAACGCAGCCCGGTGGAGTTGTTTCTGAAAAGAAATCGGCACAATATGAAATTACACAATGCCACAAGACAAAGTGCAGGTCCTTTTATATGTAGTACAACTGTTATGGAGCGCACACAAACAAATATGTGCATTATTACCAGTGGCAGGTGTGTGAAGCCTGTGCCAGCTGATCAGTAGCATTGGCACCGGATTACATTACCAGGCTATCTCATGCAGGTGCTGCCATCAGGACAGGTGGTAAAGGCTCATCACAATGTTAAACTAAGAACCTCATGTAATGTTCAGTTTTGTAAGTATATGCCTAGCGGCATTAGATCAATTTAGTTAGAATCAGTTCAATGGCAGCAACTAGATTATTAGAAGGGATGGGAGGTCTCCCATGGGATGAGAGGTTGGAAAAGTTGGGCTTGTTTAGCATAGAAAAAGACATCTAAGTGGTGATCTCATTTATTTATATATAAATTCATGTGTGGTCAATACAAAGGACTGGCACATGACTTATTCCTTCGAAAGACCTTACATAGGCAATTACAGCAGTTAAATAGGAAAGGGTTCTTTACAGTTAGAGCAGTCAGACTGTGGAATGCCCTACTGCAAGAGGTAGTAATGGCAGATAATATACCAGTTTTTAAAAAGGGCTGGATGATTTCTCACAACAAATAGCATTGTGAGTTATACTAAAATCTATATAAATAAGATATAGAAAATGTATAACCAGTGGGAAAAGGTTCAACTTAATGCAGAACCTATGTCTTTTCTCAATCTATGTAAATATGTAAGTAGACAACTATGTAATCATGCTCTGGGAGTAATTCAGACTCCAGGGCATAATAAACACAAAAATTTATACTCACCTCACCCCTTACCTCCCTGGCCCCTTTGCTCTTTATTGTCAGCTCATCTTCGCAGTCCTCGTTCCTTCTTCAGCTTGCCACCACTCACATGTGCTCTACACATGCACAGACAAGGTCACGGCGCATGTTGTGTCATCATGATGCCATAACCTTTCTCGCACTTGCGCAGCATCCTCTGGGCTTCATCAAAGGCGGACACCCTAGCCCAAGAAGAGAGAGCTTTTAGCGCTGGCGGCGATCTAAAGATGCGGTGAGGACCTGACAGTAGATGCACAAGGGCTGGAGACTGGAGAAATGACTGGTAAGGTGAGTTTAAGGATTGGTGGCCCACGTTTTGCTGAATCCTTGCGGAAACGGATTACAAAAAATCTGCATCTTAGCGAATTTGGATATTTGGAAAATTCAAGTAGAATTCAATTCTGCTCAAGCTTATTTGCCTGACTCAATTAACAAAAAATGATCCAGTGCCGACTTATAACATTTACACACATAGTATGGCGCCTCCTGGTGTTTAAAGAGTATAGCAATGTGCAGAACCATCTGGACACGCATGCTCAGGCACTCTCCTCATAGCTAATTGGAAAGTGATCCATTTTTCACTGTACAGAAGCCAATATAAATATCTTTCTCTTCTGGATGCCAGGGAGCAGAGTCTTTGCAACAAGGATGCCAACTTAATGTTTTATAGTTTTGTGTGACAGCTTATAAAAAAAATCGCAGACGGTGAAATATTTTTTATGAACACATTGGAAAATCGTAACTAAAGGATTTTAAGTGATACATGTCTTTAGCTCATAAATCTGATATGAAGACATTTGCTGCATTCATTGTGAGCTGTAGAATGAGGGTAATTGCAGTCACAATAATCTGTACTAGTTTCTTTGGCTACAAAAAAATAAGTGACACATCAATTTTTTTTTTATGGACAAAGGAAATTGCTTCTTGTATTTATGAACTGTTCAGGATTTTCTGTATTTTTGTTAACCCTGCTCTACAATAGCAAGGCAGTATACAGTATCGCTATCAATACATGAATGCATCACTAGAACCACCAATAGTACATGAAAACGTCACCAGAACCACCATCAATACATGAATACATCACCAGAACCACCATCAGTACACAAATACAACACCAGAACCACCATTAATCAGTCCCATATATAATTGTATCACATAAACAATGGTAAGGAGATATTGGGAGCTATTGTTACAAGTCAGCATCATACTGTAGACCATATAGGAACCACAGTACTATTGAGACAGAGGCAATATCACAATTGTACATTTACATCTAGGTTCCTCATAGATGACATCTAAATGTCATAATGAAGACAAAAAACGGGAAAAAAAGAGAGACAAGCCACATAGTTTAATACAGTTTAGAGTAAAGGCAGGGCCAGCATTTGGGGGACAAACTGAGCAATTGTTCCGGGCCCTCACTCCCTTGCGGGACTCCAAAGTCTACAGCAGAAGCTACACTGAAAACAGCATTAAAACAATTTTTTTTAAAGTACACATATTTTGTGTCACTGCGCTCGTAAAAGTGCAATCTATCAAAATATGCAGTAAACTAATGAGAGCTCCCTGCAGGCTTCAGATGTTCATGATGGGTTTACTAACAAACATAAAAAATAATCACATACGGTATATAAAAGGTAATTAAGGTTAGGGTACGTCCTTAATCTCTACATTTGTAGACAGGTATCAGGCACAACTTACAAGGCATTAAGTTCAACATTCCCATTGGTGACCACGCTAATGAGCCATAAGACCCCATAAGACAGAAAGTGTTGTCATGATGATTTTGGAACATTAAGATGTTGCTTCATAATTAAAATACCCCTTTTTGTGTTTAAAAATAGAGTTTAGTATGAAGTATATAGAAGCTATTTGTTAAAGATTACATTTAAGTAGATGATCCTTTGAAAATGTTCTTCTTACTGACTATACAATTTGTAAAGCCTATTTTATTAAATATGTTTAGGTAATTCTTAATATAAGGAGTCCTATGTAGAGATAAACAAACCCAAGGTTTGGCAGCCAAACGAGAACAAGTCCTGCACTGCCTGCCCTCAATTTACCTTTTGGTTCAGTGGCTCACGTGCTGATGGTTATCATGTGGCGCTGGTTTCAGGCGCAGCGTGCTGGTCGGTAGCAGACAGCTAGGGGATCCAACAGCAGGGAGACGAAAAATCGACCGCAAACAGCTGCTATGCCAAACAATTTCTTTTATTTAGACGATTTTCTCCATAGGTGCAGGTAAAAATGCGGGAGGTGGCTTGGATGCGAGTCCCTCCACAGGACGACGGCCGTTTCGTCTGTAAGTCAGACTTCTACGGGTCCACCGTGGTGGACCCGTAGAAGTCTGACTTACAGACGAAACGGCCGTCGTCCTGTGGAGGGACTCGCATCCAAGCCACCTCCCGCATTTTTACCTGCACCTATGGAGAAAATCGTCTAAATAAAAGAAATTGTTTGGCATAGCAGCTGTTTGCGGTCGATTTTTCGTCTCCCTGCTGTTGAAACCCAAGGTTTGGTGTTCGTACCAAACACAGACTTTACAAAAAAACAGTTCGGATGCATTACTTACATTGACCACTCTTGCGAGCATCACTGTGCTTGGGTACACTCAGTGCTCAGCCCAGTGGGAGCCGCTTGTAGTGTTTGAACCGCTTGCACTTATGGTAACAATAGCATGATCGGATGTAGTGTGCTGTAAAAAATTAAAAAAATAAATAAATAAATAGGAAAACCCACCTACCCTCCCCAGAAGTGATATATTTATGGCTAAATACATGTGGGCGGAGACTCGAACTGCCAAATTAGTGACTTCCATTGGGGTTCAGGTCAAGCCCGGGTCCCAAACCGAACTTTTTCTAAAGTCCGTCTGAACTCGCCAAAACCAAACTTCAATTGGTCAGCTCATCTCTAATCCTGTGTTCAGAATGGCCATCTATTAGTCAGAGTATAAATGGTTACAAAGAGCGTCTCTCCTTGAGAACCCATCCTGTATGACAGCCTGATGGTGGTAATGTACATGTGTGTGTGCCGCCCCCGTGCCAGCAGCTGGGCTGCTCGGATCTGGATCCGCAGTGTGGCTCGAGGGACTCTTCCAGACCCGGGGGTCGCGTGGACACTTAAAATAAAAGGGGACGTATTTGTACAGGATTTGCTGTAAACTGTCTGTGATGCCACCCGCGGTGTGTGGTGAAGTGTGGCACCACCGCTGCTGTTGTGGAGCACCCGGGGGCGATGGGATGGCAGCTGATTATTAACCCCTCCATGGGTAGGGATGGTTGCCCCAGGGCCGGTGACTCAGTGCAGGGGACGGTGATGGCAGGGGCCGGCGCACCTGGTCAGACAAGGGAGTCCCAGTTTACTCACGATTAAATAAATCAGACGAGTCCAGTGGTAAACCAAGGTGCTGGTGGCTGGTCGCCGCAGCCGGGTGCATTCGGGTCCCACACCCGGGCTGATGGTCTTTGTCACTTTCCTCTGCACTACCATGAGTTCTCTTTGGGTTCTCCGGTATGGAACATGGAAGCCTGCTCCCAGAACTACGGGTGGGAGCCTTGCCCGCTGACGCTGGCCCTTAGGATCTACCGGACCCTGGCGGATGCCCTATTCACCGCGGTGGGCTGTTGTCTGCTTTTAGGACTTTGGTTGGGACAGGACCTGTAATCTTGCCCTCAATTAGTTAATTAGCTAGGCCGTTGGTTCCGGTCCTGGCTTCAGGGTCCAAGTACCCCCTCGGTGCACAGTTTCCAGGTCGGTTCTCCGCTGTCGGTACTGGCGGGCTCTAACCCTGTCCCGGTCCACCTCGGATCTCCGGAAGCCGTCTTCCCGTCTCCTGACAGACACTGACCACCGTCTGCCACCTAGCCAGCACGACAGGGCTCAAACCCCGACGACTTTCCACTCTGGCTTGCACTTAAACTTCCACTCCACTCAACTACTCCTTCAGACTCGACTGTTGCTTTTCCCGCCCCGGGTTCTCTAGACCCCTAGGTGGGCGTTTCTCATCTGCTTGGTCCGGCCCACTGGTGTGCCTGTCCTACCCTGGGGGGGTGACTAGGATTTTGTCAGCTGTGTGTAACCCTTTGTGGGACGGTGTTATGCGGGGGCCTAGAGTGTGTGACTACTTGGTTTTGCCAGGGCGTCACATGTGCATCTGTGTGTCTGTGTGTGTGTGGTTGAACTTAGAATGTCTGGACTCTTGGTGGTATATATATATGTGTGTGTGTGAGGACAAATATGTGTATGCATGTGTACCGCCCCGCGCTCTGCTGCAGCCTAGCCGCTCGGATCCGGGCTCGTTGGTGGGTGGCTCGAGTGCCTCCGGACCCGGGGTCACTTTGCTCTGAAAGGGGATGCTGGCGCTTTTGGTGGGGGTTAGGTAGGTGCACGGCCGGAGCTGCGCTTGAGTTTGTGACGCCACCCATGGGATGTGGTGAAGGTGTAAACACCACCGCTGCAGTTACGGGGCACCCGGAGAAGATGGCTATGCAGCAAGATGTTAACCCCTCCGTGGGCAGGGATGATGGCCCCGGGACCCATTGGGGGTAATAGCTGGGCAGTGCAGGGCGGTGTGCGCGGCCGAGTGGCACTGTTCTACTCACTGTTATTGACACACACAAGTCTCTGGTAAACAAAGTTGATGGTGGTCAGTGCCCGCGTCCGGCTGCGTCTGGTCCCCGACCCGGTTCGGTGGTCTTTGCCTTTCTCCTGCACCGTGTAGTGTATTTGGGCTGCCTGCACTTCAGCGACGGGAGTCCGCTCCCCGGCTGTGTGAATGTCGGGAGAGCCCTTTTGCCCGCAGACGCTGGCCCGTGGGATCTCTCTGCCTGTGCGTTGGCTTTCTATCCCCCTCGGTGGGCTGTTGTCTTCAGTCGGGACTTGGGTGGGAAAGAACCTATAGTCCAGACCGCAATCAGTTAATTAACTCAGTCCAGTGGATTCTGGACCTCGTTTCAGGTTCTGAGTACCCCTGTGTGCTCCGGTTTCCGAGTCGGTTCCCCGGGACGGTACCGGCGGGCCACTACCCTGTCCCGGTGCACCACGGTTCCACTGAGCCGTCTTCCCGGCTCCTGCAGGCTAAGGCCACCATTTGCCTCCTAGCCAAGGTACCAGGGCTCCGACCCCGGCACCTGTCAGACTGTCACAGGCCTGTCCTACAGGCCTGACCTCCTCGACTCCTCAACACTAAAACTGATCTGCCTGTGTTTCTTGCCTCAGGCCAGCTGAACTCCTCGGTGAGCGTAGCCAATTGCCTGGCTCCGCCTCTGGTGTGTTCATCAAGCACTGAGGGAGGTGACTAGGTTTTAATGGTTGGCTGATTACACCTTTTTGGGGGACAGGTGTGGTGCGGGGGTCTATCTGTGACAACCTGGCTAGTCCAGGGCGTCACATATGTGCTCTGTATATATGTGTGTGCGTGATCCACCCACGCCTGCTAATTAGTCAGATTGCAATATCAAACTCTGACAGTGTGATCCAACACGCGCCGGTGAGCATCGCGCCATTCTTTGCTTCCATCGGTGGCCTCGTGATCACGTCACGGCGTGCCAATGGATTATCATGACTGCAAGAGTTCAGCTAATGATGCCTTTCTCTGTCATGACGAAGTTCCTGTGAACACTGGCTGAGGGTCAGCACCCACATGAGATCAGCATTTCTGCTGGTCAGAGGGATGCTGAAACACCGCTATGATCAGCACAAGCAATCGGGCAGATCTGGCTTCAAGTCTCCTAAGGGGGCTTGTAAAATCAATAAAAAGTAAATTATAAATAAATACATAAAAATACATTGAAATCACCCCTCTTTTGCCTCATTGAAAATAAAACAATAAAAATTACACATTTGGTATCGCCACATTCAGAAATGTCCGATCTATCAAATTTTAAAATAAATTAATTCAATCAGTAAACAGTGTAACAAAAAAATTAAAAACACCAAAATGACGATATTAGAGAATCTCAGCAGCACCAACCGTCCATCTCCTATCTCCGCAATGGGAAAGTCTTCACTAAATACAGATTTTGTGATGCCCCTGAACTAGTCAGGGTGTCACAGGGTACTGCACCCCTTTCCTTCTGGTGCAGCACTCAACCCCCAATGGTTCTTGGATCCTAACTTTTGGTATTGCTCCATCAGCATGCAAATCCTAGTCACACCTCACACCACACCTTGTCAGGCACACCAGTGGGTGGTCTAGCTGGAAAAGGGCCACCCGCCTACGGGTCAGGCAGACTGGTAGGAGGAGCAGAGTCAGTGTAGTGAGTATATTACATTTTTGGGGGAGTTTTTCTCCTCTTTTTGTTGCTATCAGTGTAGTGGTAGCCCTCAGAAAGTGAGGAGCTGGAGTGAGTTGGAGCTCCCTGGGAGACGTTGGCTAAGTCGCAGACGGTGGTCTGGGACCAAAGGAGTCAGAGACCTGGTCGCAGGGTATTGGAGAAAGGTGTCAGGCTTAGTTTTGGGGAACGGTTGGCACCGGAGTACCTAGTAACTGAACCGGTACCGAGCACGGTGAGGTACTGAACCCTAGATCAGGGAGTAGCTTCACGCAACCTGATAATTAACCTGTGGAGGATAGTCTCTTTATGAACTTTCCCCAAGAGCTCAGAGATCGAAGGCATCAACACAACAAGGGGGATAGGGCTTTCCAGCTTATGCGGCCCACTGAAATCCCAAGTGTCAGCCATCGAGAGCACAGCTTCCCTACTTTTCTACAGTGGAGAGCGGGACCCCGATAGCTTCAAGCATAGGGGTCACTCAGAACATCTAAATTCTAGTGCATGGAGGCAAGGTACAGACCATCAGCAATACCAAAGGGAGCGGACTCCCGGATGAGCTCCCCTGAAGTGGCAGCAACACCCAGAGACTTGGTTTACCTTTGTGTCAGAGTCTGCTTTGCTGTCGCATCACTATCAACACTGCCTGAGTGAGTACACTGTCCTCCCCTGCTTCCAATCTGCACCACGCTCCCCTACACCTCCATCATCCAGAGTACCGGGGCCTCTCCTACCAGTGGAGGGAACATCATCTGGCTGCCCCACTCTATCTTCCCCGGGTACTCCCATCGGCAGCGGCGGTACTCCCCTTACCACGAACCACGGGTGGCGTCACAAACTCTTATTCCCTAAAAATCCCCCATTTTCATTTGAATTGGCTGCGAGGCTCCGGGTCTGAAGACCCTCGAGCCACAGCAAATTCCGGATCTGAGCGGTTCGACTGCTGCAGGGGCGGCACAATTTTACCTTAGAATTGAGAATTTTCAAAATAACTGATCAATTAAGACAGAAAGAAGCAAATTTGTCTGATAAGAAATATTATAAAGTTGCTTATTTTCATGTGTATTATTGATTTATGAAACAAAAATGACAATGACGGTTCCACTTTAAGCCATTATTGACAGGTGCTGCTCACAATTTTATTAAATTACCTGTTGTATTAGTGGCAGAAATGATGAATAGTAATGATAATGGTTTGGCGAGCTCTGCAGTGTTTGCTGATACATGGCTTATTAATTATGTACTTACTGCTGCTTGTTTCAGATAAGCCTCTTCCTCAGGGCCTGTCGGGAAGCCTGCTCGGGATCCTCGGGGGTGCGGTGACAGCTCTAGTCATAATCACAGCCGCCGTGAGTGCAGTTCTGGTGAGAATGAAAAAGCAGAAGCAGCGATCTGACACAGACAGTGATATGTGAGTGCATCTGGAAGAATAGCGCTATGAAGTTTTTTGTATTACCCTTTCTATCCATCTCCCTCTGGACGAAGAACAATTGTATCATTGTTTTGTATGAATTGTGATATCACTATAAGAGACCGTACAAAGGAAAGTGTCTATACAACCAATGGACCATCTATGCTTCACTGGATAGAACATAATGATGTTCACTATCAAAGGCACTCTCTCCTCAATAAACATTAATCTCATCATTAGAATGAGATAGGGGGATGTTAAAGGGAACCTGTCACCAGTTTTTTGACTTAGAAGCGGTGGCCACCACCAGTGGGCTCTTATATACATCATTCTAACATGCTGTATATAAGAGCCCAATGCCACTGTGTAAAACAAAAAAAAAAAAAATTTATAATACTTACCTAATGGTCGCTGCGGTGGATTCTAGTCAGATGGGTGTCACTGTTCTCCAGTGCCGGCGACTCCTCTTTCGGCCATCTTCGTTCTCCTTCTGAAGCCTGTGTGCATTACGCATCCTACATCATACACACTTGCCGGTCCCGCGCAGGTGCACTACAATGCTTTGATCTGCCCTGCTCAGGGCAGATCAAAGTGCGCCTGCGTTGGACCTCAATGCCGGCGCGTGTGCATGACGTAGGATGCGTCATGCACCACGGCTACAGAAGAAGGATTACAAAGATGGCTGAAAGAGGTAGCGCCGGCCCTGGACAACGGAGATACCCATCTGACTAGAATCCACCGCAACGTGACCGTTAGGTGAGTGTTATAAAGTGTTTGTATGTTTTACACAGCGGCCTGGGCTCTTATATACAGCATGTTAGAATGCTATATATAAGAGCCCAGTGGTGGTGGCTGCAGCTTACAGGCCGAAAAACTGGTGACAGGTTCCCTTTAAGGCTAAGTTCACATTTCCGCTAAAATCTATCAGTCACAATCCGCTGCTCTTGTAAACAGCGGAATCCGTTTAGCGGATTCCGCTGCTCCCATAGACTTGTATGAGCAGCGGATTGTGACTGATGATGCTGCGTTGCACCCTCCGCCCGACTGATCAGTCGTGGAACGACTGACCGCCGGGCGGGGGGAACGCAGCATGTAACGTTTTTTGAGCAGCGAGATCCGTCGGATTTCGCTGCGCATGCTCTCTGGCTCCCTGCACACGTCACCAGCTTTGGTTGGTTACCCGATATTTACCCTGGTTACGGTGCAAGGAGCCAGCGCTAAGCGGTGTAGGCCCGTAACCAAGGTAAATATCGGGTAACCAAGGTAAACATCGGGTGCTTTGCTGTTACCCGATATTTAGGCTGGTTACGTGTGCAGGGAGGCCGACACTTCCCCGCTCGGCCCCGCCCCCTCCCGCACTCCGCACATGTATGTACACACACACACACACACACACACCTGTCCCCAGCCATGCAGACAAGCACTGACACCCTCGTCTGGCCCCGCCCCCTGCTCGGCTCCGCCCCCTCCCGCACTTTGCATGTGCACACACACACACATACATACATACATACATGCACATACACACACTCACTCACACATACACTCACCTGTCCCCAGCCATGCAGACCGCAGCACTTCTACTGACATCCTCAGCGCCTGGCCCCGCCCCCCGCTCGGCTCCGCCCCCTCCCGCACTTTGCATGTGCACACACATACATACATACATACATACATACATACATACATACATGCACATACACACACTCACTCACAGATACACTCACCTGTCCCCAGCCATGCAGACCGCAGCACTTCCACTGACATCCTCAGCGCCTGGCCCCGCCCCCCGCTCGGCTCTGCCCCCGAACTCCGCCCCCCGCACACAACGGAATCCGACAAAGAATTCTGTTCTTTGTCATCCGTTGTACAGCGTTGAACAGCGCATCAGTCACATGCGTCAAGCGACGCATGTGACTGATACAAATCAACGGAAATGTGAACTTAGCCTAATAGGGTTTTCCAGACCTAATAAGACATTTTGCAGTCATTTTATGTGACTGCTCATTGCTAAATAAGGACAATATGCAATGTGCGATCAGGATTCCCCTATATTTCAGCATGAGCAGTCATCTAGATTCTCATCCAATTCTCAATGTTCTACTGAGACCCCTTAAACTGTAATTGAACATATAATCCTATCCGTTTAAGTTTTACAACACAAAAAGTGTAAAGAAAAAGCCTAATTGCCAAACAAATAACTTGAAGACCATTGGCGTAACTTGAAGCTTGTGGACCCAATTATGAAACCTCTAACAGGGCCTCCAACTATCACAGGAATTTGTTACCAGTAGTCTTTTGATAAAGGGGCAAGAGAACTTTTGAGCCTCCTAGTTTTCAGGGCGGTGATTGCAACCCCTGCACCTCAGTTATCAATTGTCCAAATATAATGCTGCAGGCTAGTCTATTATTTCTGTTAAAAACTTTTCCCCCCATGGAGCTGAAGGAACAGGATGTGACATCACAGGACAAAAGGCGGACTTATCATTGGTGCACCCTGTGCAGCTGGTCAGGAACCCACAAGGTAAGGCAGGGTCCACGTCTACCTCCAAAGCAGCTTCTGTCGCAGACATGTAAAGGGGTGCATTATGAAGAGCTATTGGACTGCAAATGGTCCATTTACTGCTCTTGCAGAGTAGCCGTCTCCTGTCTGTCTCTACTCCTGCACAGGACAAATACTGCAGTTATGTTACATATTTGATCTCTTATATACCAGGTTTCCCGAAAAATTAGACCTACCCCAAAAATAAGCCATAGCAAGATTTGTGGGGCTTTCAGGAGTATGTGAAACAAAATAGTCCAGCTCAAATGAACAGCTTCTTCTTTATTACTTGAAAAATTCTTGTACACGGGTCATCAGGTATTTACAAAAGAATGCTATACTAGTGTGTGCATCAACGCGTTTTAGTTTGCATCTGTGGCGCCCTGGACAAGCCAGGTCGTCACAGGTAACACACACACCACACACACACCCACCCCCACTAGACAGTAACATTAGCCAAACACAAAATTCTTGTTGCCTCCCTCCAGGGTCTGATGTCCACACCAGGTGGGGCGGAGCCAAGCGGTTGGCCCCGCCCACCGAGGAGTTCACAGGCCTCGAGGCGGGAAAAGAGACAGATTTGTCCAGGAGGTTGAAGTGAGAGGAGTGAAGTGGAGAGTGTCTGGGTTTGTGGCCCAGGCACTGACAACAAGGTTGGCAGACAGTGGTGGCCGTCTGCAGGAGTGGTGAATCAACGCGGAACCGTAGGACCGGGGTCGGGCGGTGGCCCGCCGGTACCGACCGGGGAGCGAAGTGAAGCCAGCACACACAGGCAGGGCCATCGGACCCCGACTAGGCTTGGAGTCACCGTCAACAGTCAAATCTGAATGTGACAGGAACCCCAGGGGTTTCCTAACAACCAAAGACCCGTTAGAAGGCAACCGTCCGCACAGTGAGGGTATACAGCTACCGCCTAAGGCTAGAGACCCAAGGGCCAGCGCCTGCGGGCAAACGGGCTCCTCCGGCATCCATACACCGGAGAGTGGACTACTGTTGGGGACCCATTGTAGTCAAAACAGTACACAAAGGTGCAGGGAAAGACAGCCGCCATCACCTGTCCGGGGAGAGACACTGCAGCCGGCTGCGGGACCCGTCCAGCCAGCCGTTTGGTTTGCCGAGGACTTTGTGCATCTCTTGCTGAGTGAGTACACCCATGCCATCCGGCACCGCGCCGCGCTGACCCTGCAACCCTGCACCTCACCTACCCTGCCTCCCCGTCACACCACCGGGCCCCGGGACCACCGACCCCTACCCACGGAGGGGGTAAACAACATCCCAGCTGCTCCCTACTATCGCCCCGTCACCAGCAGCGGTGGTGCCCATCTTCACCACAACCCGTGGGTGGCGTCACGGACTAAATCCCCAAACAAACCAGCCACCCTTTTCACTCACGGGCGAGGAGCGCCGCTCGAGTCCCCGGATCCAGCCCACCGCTCGAGCCATCGAGCAGCAGCCGCAGCAGCGCCGGACCCGAGCGTTGGCGAGCGCAGCGGCGTCCCCTCCGCCCGCAACACATCCACCGTTAATCATGATGTCTGGCCATGTATGACCTTATAGAAAGTGTCAGGCTACCACTAGGGGTAGCTGGAGCCCTGCAGGAAAAGACACTACACAGAGCTGAGGTGGAAACACAGTGTGTGCTGGAGCACTGCCCTGCAGAGTCAGCCAGAATACAGAGGCCATGGGGATGGTCAGGCAGGCCAGGTCATACACAGTACGGTGAGAAAGAAGACTGGAGGAACAAGCAAAAGCGGGGTCAAGGTCAGGCTGAGGTCAGTACCAGAGGAAGCAACCGAGTGGGGAGGTAGGAGAAGGGGGAACGACTGGGGTTATTGTGGGAAGGAAGGAGGTGGGATGGAACACAGACAGAGCACAAGGACGGATCAGGAAACACAGGGACCAGCAATGACAGGCAAAGCAGTGCTAAGCTTATAGCCGGCGCTGGTTCACCAGAGATGACAGAATTTAAAGCATCCAAGCTCTGGAAGTGAGGCTCGAGAGAAGGTTCCGCCCCTTAGCCATGTGGATGGGGAGGTGGAACCATGACAAGAACATGCTGTAATCATATCACATATCCTGGACAGGGGAAGGGAGTACAAAAGTATACAGATATTGTGGAGTACAGATGTGGGGACATCATACTGTGTAATGGTAAGGCAGAGGGAGGAGCTATAGTCAGAGGGAGGAGCTAGAGACAGAGCTCCACCCACTCATCCCTCTTCTATCTATAAAAGCTTTATGCAACTTTTTGTGCAGCCCTCATTTCACTGAAATGCTGTGTCTATTTGCTACCTCACACTAGTATAGCCACTTTCCCCCAAAATGGCCAATGTTGAACAAGATTTACTACAATTTGCACAAAAAATTGGATTTAAATAGTGGCGCATGGACAGCCCGAAGATGCAAAGTTTATTAAAGTGTTTGTTCACTACTCAATCACTTATCAATCATTATGTTTCCACCAAGTAAAATAATAACAGCTATCCTCACCTACAATGTGGCACTGTTCCAGTGATGTCGGCATCGGCTCTCTTGGGGATCTTGTGATATTGTTATGCCTCGTGATCCCAGCTGTCAATCAGTGGCCACTTCACTGTCCCCTGATTTAGGTGTAAAGGGCGCTTTACACACAGCGACAGCGACAAAGCACCCACCCCGTCGGTTGTGCGTCACAGGCAAATCGCTGCCCGTGGAGCACAACATCGCTAACAGCCGTCACACGGACTTACCTGCCTAGCGACGTCACTGTTGCCGGTGGGCGGTCCGTGCGGCATCACAGCGGCGTCACTAAGCGGTCGCCCAATTAAAGCGGAGGGGCGGAAATGAGCGGCCGTAACATCCCGCCCACCTCCTTCCCTATTGCCGGAGAACACAGGTAAGGTGATGTTCCTCGTTTCTGCGGTGTCACATGTAGCGATGTGTGCTGCCGCAGCAACGACGAACAACATCGTACCTGCAGCAGCAACGATATTTGTGATTAAAATGACGTGTCAACGATCAACGATATGGTGAGTATTTTTGATCATTAACAGTCGTTCCTGCGTTTCACACGCAACAACGTCGCTAACGAGGCCGGATGTGCATCACGAATTCCGTGACCCCAACGACATCTTGTTAGCGATGTTGTTACGTGTAAAGTGGCCTTAAGAGCTGTGGTTTCTCTCCTACTTCCTCTAGATGTCTTATTTGTCCAAAGGAGGGATAGTGAAATGGCCACTGACTGGTAGCAGGGATCATGTGACATAACAATATCATACGAGCCCCGGGAGAGCCAGTGCTGACACCAATGGATGGTGCCCGCAGCGGAGGTGAGTATAGCTGTTTTTATTTTCCTTGGAGGTAATATAGTAATTGAGAGAGGGTGTCTTAGTGGACAACCCCTGTAAGGGTCATGGGTATTATTTAAAAATGACATTGTTTTGGGATGTAAATGCACCTAGTGTTAACACAGATCCAGTATCAGCCCAGTAACACTGACGCTAAAGTCTTTTTTCCTTTCAAGATTACGGAACTAGACTGTTATAATCTCACATATTATAGTCCATTTACTCCACAGCAAACTATTGGATATACAATATGATCAGACCTATAAAAGTTAGGCAATTGGGATTAGAGTGTGATTGACTGCTTCACATATTTGCTCTTTCCAGCAGATCGATCCATCCTATTCTTGTGGATAGCATCCTCCATGGCGTGTCAGTAATGCGTTATTTTGTCACTTGTAGGGCAGATCTTCCTCCATCTCATAAACCAGCTCCTCCACCAAAGAAGAAATCAGAGATGAAGACACATCTAACAGCGCATGATATTCAGGTATTTGGTGAAACCAGGATCCATAAACATACTTGATTAGTTTACAGTTTTACCTTTATCAGATTATCCCAAATAGTCAACAAAATGGAAAAAGCCCGCATACTCGCCCCCGAAAGTGATCTGCTTATGGCGGGCTGCATGTGGGCAGAGACCCGAAGTGGCCAATTAGTGACTTCTATAGGGGTTCAGGTCAAGTCTGGGTCCAGTATATAAACCTACAAAACATATTCCCAAAGGGGAATGGTCCACAATAGAATATAAAACCTAAATGTTGTGATACCCAGTAGAAGTGTAGAATGGGATTAAAACAGGGATTCACAAACAGGGAGGACCAGAAAAGGTGCTTTAGTAAAATACAAAATTATTTTATTAATACAAAAAAGTGAACAGGTACACAGTGATAGCGAGGAGAGAATGGAAAAATCCCTGCTCAGAAACACAACCCACAAGAAATGCCTGGAAATAGCCAGAAGGTGGCAGTAAAGCCTGCTAATATGGTATGTATGAATGTACAACAAATAGCAGCAGCGAAGGGAAAGTATGAATAACTATACAATTGTATCTGTATAATCCCAGAGAAAAATAACATCTCCCTAAAAGAGGCTAAATTAGATCAATACAATACCTTGAGTCATAGTGATAGCAGGGAGCAGACAAAAGCAGACCAGGTGTGGGGCGGGGCCCTGATGCGTGTTTCACCGATATGGCTTTGTCAGGTAAACAGAACTTTTTAAAAAATCCAGCTGCACCTGTCAAACCAAACTGCCAAGGGTCCGCTCATCTCTAGCCAGGGGTGCTGAGCTGACCTTTTCACTGCCATCATCTGTACTCCAAATGAGTGCATTCTGATATCAATGTTGCTAAAGAAAGGGAAATAGACTGGGAAAATCAGGGATTTGGACGCCACTTACATAAAAGTGAATGAAGGCAAATCTCTTAATAACTTTCCATGCTAGAAAAAATATATATAAATAAATAAAATAAATAAAAGTTTAGTTGCTTCTTATCTATAATATTACCCAGACAAGTTGATCTCACTGTAAGTAATAAGTTGTACACCAATGTACTTAGCTCTCCTAAAGACTTTGTGTAAAGAGGAGATTGTAAAGTCACATACGATATATAGTAGTATAACAGTATAATTATACAGTATATTAAATAAAGTTGTGACGTCTCATTACATTTTTAGGTTTGTAGAACTATTTCACAGTGATAAACATGTCCCACATGTAGCAACTTATTAGATCCTTCCTTCAGAAAAAAGTATTTCAAATCTTTATTTTCTGCGGTTTTAGATGTCCTGAGCGGAAAGGGGCAAAACTCGCAAAGCAATATAAATATAAAATAATATAATATAAAAAAGTTGACAGTATATATTACAGACACATGTTTATGTATGTCACTATCCCCACAGGTTGTGCACTTGGACCCTGTAAAAGCTGCAGAGGAGATAATAACGCTGCCGATACAAACATCCTACTATGACATGTCAGCATCAGACAACGCCCCCTACTGTGACCAGAGGGTAAGACATTACAATGAAAATGACCTTATCTACTGTGCATAAACAAGACTAAACCATCCCAAAAAAATATATATTGTTATTGACCATTTCTGTAATTTAAGAAAAAAAATATATTTTACCAGAAATCTTCAGTTTTTATTTTTTCTGGAGCCACATTCATGTCTAACAGGTGGAAAACAAAGCAATGGAAGCCAAGTAAAGTACAAGTTCTATTATTACGCAGAACAGTCCTCCCCAATTGTCGGTGCTGTCGTCTGACATTGGGATCAAGGTTTAGTAAGGTCGTGGCATTCCCGTTGTCTTATCTGCATAAGATGCTATCAGCTGGAGAGCCATGTTCATGGGATCCTTCATGTAGGTTCACGTGGTGAGTTGGATTCACAAAGCCGCAGGTCATGGTCATAGACATGGATACAGGGCATTGACACAACAAGCTGGGAGGCACGTGGAACGGTAGGGCCTGGACAACTGGTTATAATGGGTGTCAGGATAAGTCAGGATATGTTGGACCCCATAGATCCAGGAGGGCAGATGATAAAGATAAAAGGAGATCTTAGCAACACAAACACAGAGCTGGTAAAATCATGTAATGTGAATAGTCTATAATAGCAGTTTGTGATGTTCACAGCAAACGATGGGTTAACCCACAAAGAGCTATCAGAGGTTTATTCAGCACATGTGAGGGTTTATAGGAATCAAAGATTGATGCAGCCTAGTGATTAGTCTCTAAATGTCAGTTCGTAGTGCTTACAGCAAACGATGGGTTAACCAGTTGGTCCTGTACTAGATGCTAGTTGCAGAATCATAAAAAACTAAGTGGATAGCAGTAGGTGATACTGGCAACAGAAAATCTGGATATAAACACAGAGTCCAAAGAAATGGCAGCTGGCTACAGTACAATATTAACAAATGATGTTACTGAGACACACCAGGCAACTTGTAAAACTCGCCGAAGACCACAGCAAAAGATGGGAGTCATAGTCCAGCCCAGCTGAGACAGGTGCGTAACAGTTTCTGATTCACTGGTGGTGGAGTAGGCCTCAAAACTGCAAGTATATGATTACATGACTTGGATAGAAAGGGGAAATTCCATGAGGATTTTCCTTACTTTTTTAGCAGCGTTATGATTGGAATTTTACGAAACCTCATCAATGCAATACGATAAAAATCTGTAAGGTATATTGACTACTTTGAATTTTTGGAGTTTCACCACAGATTTAACCATCAGTAATAAAATGGGTGTAGTTGGCAGTAAATCCAATTGGGAGAAGGTTTTGCCATTGCAGATTTACTTAGATTTTGTACTGACTTTTTTTGCAGCAGATATACCCAGTGTGAATATAGCCTTGGACAGTCACATACACATTCATAGGAACTTCCAGTACCCTAAAAAAAAAAACTGAATCACCGTGATGTTTGTGGCATTCTCTGCTCATACGCATGGTCTGGATTTCTCATTCGTAAGGATCATCCATGCAGATTCTTTATTACAGCAATGGTCTAGTGGCCAAAAAGTCCAAACGCTGTCCACTGGGCGATCAGATACCGATAAATAATATGTTACTGGAAGCAATTTCTCCGGAATAATGAGAGCAATAAAAATATTGCAGATATATTGTCAAATCTGGTGCAAAATAGCAAATGTATCTTGGTCAATGTGGCTACGTCTGTGTCAGAGAATGCATTTTGTTCTGTCAACTGGAGGCTATTAGTATCACTGTGTGTCAGTGTGTAATCTCTCTTTCATGGACTTGAGTGACATGTATTATCAGTGTGACAGCCGATAAATATGTGTTTTTCCAGATGAATACGTATCTGATTCTGCAGAAATTACTGCACATCATCACTTTTCTATTGGAATTCTCCTCATGGCACTGCCCGGCTCCTGTCAGCGCTCCTTATATATAAATTAACATTTTCTCCAATATATACTGTCGGTGAATGTCCTGGATCCAGTATGCTTTTACTGATATGTGCAGCCAATCAAGATCATCCTCAGGAAGAAAAAAAGCTCTATCATTAGATATAGCCAAGAGCCATGTCAGCACACTGCTGTGTTGGCAATTTATGAAACGATATAAATGAAGGTCGAAATGGAGGTTTCCCTGTGTATCATTACTGGTTATATTGGCGCGTGCACGCATCAGGATAGACGCCAGGCTCACACCTTTCAAGGAGTGAAAGTCTTCCCCTTAAGGCCTACAAGTCAGTTTTTCTAAAGTTCATATAGAAAGGGTCGAGGGCAAGAAAATCTTTGCAGAAACTTTCCTTTGGTGGTGGAAGTGAGCTTCCCAGACATTCGCCTTTAACATGTGGCATGTCTTGTGAGAAATATTAATTGGGTATGGTTTTATCAAAAAAGCAACAAAAAGAGGAATAAACATCCTCCAAAAATTAAGTATTTCTTACAGCAAAGATGGGCTGCAGTGTGTACATCGCCCAGGCCAAAAACTAATGCTCTACCAGGATACAGCTAAGCCCCCACTAAGTGGAGGTATCACAGGTGCAGGAGGAGCAAATCACACACACACCTCCATGGAATGGAGGGGCGATTGCTGGATGATAAAACTGCACACTGATGGCTTGCATAGAGCACTGTTCACACGTGCAGATACACAGTACGAAAAAAAAATATGAGGTTTTAGTTGGTATGTATGGCCAAAAAAGTGGCCATGGAAGCGTGTGTGATTTGCTCCTCCAGCACCTGTGATGCCTCCACTTAGTGGGGGTTTAGCTGTATCCTAGTAGAGTATTAGATTTTGGCCTTGGTGATGTATACACTGCAGCCCATCTTTGCTGTAAGTAATACTTAATTTGTGGTATGGATTTATCCCGTCATTAACCTAAATCTATCGTTTTGCTTGGCCCATCCTTGGGATTAAAGGCCACGTCTCACTAAGCAATATCGCTAGCAACATAGCTGCTGAGGCATAACTTGCTAGCGATGTTGCTGTGTGACATCCAGCAACAACCTGGCCCCTGCTGTGAGGTCGCTGGTTGTTGCTGAATGTCCTGGACCATTTTTTAGTTGTTGCTCTCCCGCTGTGAAGCACACATCGCTGTGTGTGACAGCGAGAGAGCAACAACTGAATGTGCAGGGAGCAGGGAGCCGGCTTCTACGGACGCTGGTAACCAATGTAAATATTGGGTAACCAAGAAGCCCTTTCCTTGGTTACCCGATATTTACCTTCGTTACCAGCGTCCGCCGCTCTCACGCTGTCAGTGCCGGCTCCCTGCTCCCTGCACACATAGCCAGACTACACATCGGGTAATTAACCCGATGTGTACTCTGGCTAGGAGTGCAGGGAGCCAGCGCTAAGCAGTGTGTGTCGCGGGCGGAGGAGGGGACGCTGCGCTCTCCCACTGCTCGGGTCCGGCCGCGGCTGCTGCGGCTGCGGCGGCTGCTCGGTGGTGGCTCGAGCGGTGGGCCAGATCCCAGGGACTCGAGCGGCGCTCCTCACCCGTGAGTGAAAAGGGTGGGGATTGATTGTGGGGATTGGATATTGTCCGTGACGCCACCCACGGTCGTGGTGATATTGGTGACACCACCGCTGCTCTGGACGGGGATCCTGGGAGTGATGACAGGGAGCAGCCTGGATGTTAGTTCTCCCCTCCGTGGGTAGGGGGTTGGTTGTCCCGGGGACCGGTGATGGGGTAGGGATGGATTGCAGGCGGGCTACGGGGCCTGGTTAGGTGCAGGATCGTGGGGGCAGCACTGTGCCGCACGGCACTGTGGTACTCACTCAGCCAATGATGAGGACACAGTTCTCGGTAAAACACACGGCTGGATGGATGGGTCCCACAGACGGCTGCGGTGTTTCTCCTCCCGGCAGGTTGATGGTGACTGCCTTTCCCTGCACCTATGTAGTGTAACGGTTCCAATGGGTTCCCACCGGTAACCCGCTCCCCAGCTTGGATGGGTGCTGAAGGAGCCCCTTTTGCCCGCAGGCTCTGGCCCTGGGAACTTTAGCCTTGGCGGTGACTGTGTTTCCCTCTCTCGGTTGGACTGTTGCCTTCTGACGGGACGTGGCTGCTGGGAAACCCAGGAGGTTCCCTTTGCTAACGGATTTGGCAAATTCACGGCGACTCCTAGCCTTGCCGGGGTCCGTAAGCCCCTGCCGGATGGTGCTGGCTTCTCTTTGCGTACCGGTCCGGTACCGCCGGGCCACCGCCCGTCCACGGTCCTTACGGTTAGCTCCAATAGGCCACTCCTGCAGACGGTCACCACCGTCTGCCAACCTTGCTGATCCGTCCGGGCCTCACACCTGGACCAACTTCAGGCTTCTCTACTGCCACTTCCCTCCTTCCACTTTCACTTCCAACACTAATCTGCCCTACTTTTCCCGCCTCCAGGACTGTGAACTCCTCGGTGGGTGGGACCAACCGCCTGGCCCACCCCCTGGTGTGAACATCAGCCCCTGGAGGAAGGCAACAAGGGTTTGTGTCTGACTTCGGTGTGCCTGACCGGGAGTGTGGGGGGTGTAGGTGTTGTTCTGTGATGACCTGGCTTGTCCAGGGCGCCACATTCCCCCTTAGTAAAATGCAGACCGTCCGCGGGCTGCCCGTCCATCACCGGTTTTATTTTCACAAACTGGAAAAGATAACGGTAAAACAAGTTACAATTATAATAACATCTTCCCACATCGGGAGGTACTCTTACTTAAACGTTGCAAAACGGTTACGGCTTCCGCTCTCTCCCACCCAAGTAACCTGGCCCTGATGCTGCCCCTAAGCAAACAGGCAGCACCCCTTGACCCCAGTCCGGCACAAGTTACCCGAGCGGGTTCTGTCCTTTTCAGGGGACCCACGTCCATGGGGAGCCCCTGAAACCCCCAGAGGATTGCCACCGGTTGCGGTAGTGGCGGGCCTGGGCCATCACTTCCTTCCAGGCCCATCCTCCAAATCAGCCTCTCCGGAGGCGGTTACGGTATAGCCTTGTGGTTGCCCTGCCAGTTCTCGGGCTTGTCCGTAGTAGTTCCTACGCATTTGGTAAAGGGGTCCCAACGGGGACCAGTTGCCGGCAACGACCGGTGCTAATCAAGGCTTGTTAATCTGGTGAACTTCGGTTAATCATTCTTATCATTCATTTTCAAAACATTTAAATGATTACAGGTGGTGGTCCCAACGGGGGCACTGCAACGGGACACCGCTGCCCTTACTCCGATTCTTCTGTGTCGGCTGGGGGAGGAGATGCGGTGGACACTCGGGCTTCTTGGCTGCCCCTCAGCTTCACATCCAATGCGAACCACCCCCTCTCCCCACAGTGCCGGGTAAACTGCACCAGGTCTCCAGGCATCAGATTGCGGCCTGGATGCTCCTCCGGCAGGTGGGCGTTGACATCCCGCCGGGCTACAAAAACTTCGGCCTCCAGGCCTGGTTCATAGATAAAGCCATAGCCCCGGCGGACATCAAACCGCCTCACCTGCCCTTCATACAGCGGGCCCCGGATACGGAAGGTCGCTTGGCGGAGGCTCTCCTTTTCCCGGATCATACGGGCCACCAACTCCGCCTTCTTCCTCTCTCTTTCCGCGATCTCCGGGCCCAGCGGTGTCGGCTCCCTGTCCCAATACGGAGCTGCTGCGAGCTCCGGCGCACGGGTCAGGCCCCGCGAGACCTTCTGGACACTACCCACCACTGGCAATCTGGGTGGAAGGTCCCGCGGTGACTTGGCCTGGGGTGCTGCCCTGCAGCGGCAACCCGGCGCAACCTCAGCCGAGGTGTGGGGGATGGGAACAGGGGTCATCTTCCGCCGGGCCTCCTGCACGGAGCGGCCTATCGGCTCCGGCTTGGGAAGTTTTTCGGGCAATGCCTCCGGCTCAGGCTTCTGCACCTTCCAGGGTAGCACTTCCGGTCGGTCACGGGCTCCGGCTACAGGTCGATCCGCCTGGGTGTACATGCAGGGTACCGCTACCGGTTGCGGGGGTAGCGGGCCTAGTGGCGGGGCCGCGGCGGCCAGTACGGGTAGCGGGGGAGGTAGCAAGGTGAGCGGGCGTGGACCGGGTCCCTCGGCCGCGATGACCGACCCACTAGGGGCACAGGGGCGTGGTCACTCACCCTCCCTTCCGAAGCTCCCTCTTCCTCGCGTCTCCGCATGGTCGCTACAACCTCCGCCATGTCGGCCTCCCACTCCTCCAAGTGGAGCTGCATCTTGACTTGCAGCCGTTGTTGGAGCTGCACGGTCCGGATCTCCACCCACGCCGCGGTTCCAGGCGCTGGGGCTACGGTGCTGCGGGACGGCATAAACATGGCTCTGGCGGCCTCTTCCAGGAACCAGCAACATGATGGCCGCAGGGTCCTGGCGTCACTACTTTTATAGCCGCGGGCTACATGCGGCCAGACGTCATCAGTCCCCCTTAGTCTCTTTCCGGCTCCTCCTCTACAGGGGCGGGGTTTTGGCCTCCGCACCTCCACTACTCAAGGAGACGCTCTAGCGGGAATTTTTCGCGCCCAAGATGGCGGCTTCTCCAATTTTTCGGCCGGACACTTCCAGCGGTAACAAGGCGCACCTCTACCAGATGGCAGAGCGGTAAGATCCTGTTCGTGACGCCAAGTTGTCACGGGCGGAGGAGGGGACGCTGCTGTCGCGGGCGGGGAGGAGGGTGTCAGCACTGCGCTCACCCCTCTGCTCGAGTCCGGCTGCTGCTGCTCAGTGGTGGCTCGAGCGGTGAGCCGGATCCCGGGGGTTCTCGAGCGGCACTCCTCGCCCGTGAGTGAAAGGGGATTGGGTTTTGGGATATAGTCTATTGTCCGTGACGCCACCCACGGTTGTGGTGATTTGTTGACACCACCGCTGCTCTGTATGGGGATCCCGGGAGTGATGATGTGAAGCAGCAAGTTGTTGTGTTGCCCCTCCGTGGGTAGGGGTTGGTGATCCCGAGGCCCAGTGATGAATTGGGAGATGCAGGGCTTGGTGGGCGCAGGGACGCGGGGGCAGCGCTGTGCCTTGCGGCACTGAGGTACTCACTCAGCCTGAGACGATGACACAGTTCTCGGTAAAACACACGGCTGGAAAGACGGTTCCCACAGACGGCTGCACTTGCTTTCCCCAGTAGGTGACGGTGATGTCCCTTTGTCCTGCACCTATGTTGTTGATGGTTTCGATGGGTTCCCACCAGTAACCCGCTCCCCGGCTTCAAACTGGACCGGAGGAGCTCTACTCTTTGCCCGCAGGCGCTGGCCCTCAGAAACTGGTGCCCTGGCGGTGGCGGTGTCTCTGCTTTAATGGTTGGGCTGTTGCCTTCAATCGGGACTTGGTTGCTGGGAGACAGCCGTCCCCTTCACTGACGGATTTGGCAAATTATGGCGACTCCTAGCCTTGCCAGGGTCCGAGAGGCCCCTGCCCTGGTGCTGACTGTCCTTTGTACACTGCTCCAGACCGCCGGGCCACTACCCGTCCGCGGTCCTTCCAGGAACTTCCGAACAATCACCCCTCCAGACAGTCACCGCCGTTGCTGACCTTGCTGTCTCAGTCCGGGGCACACACCCGGACCAGCTTCAGGCTTTCTTACTGTCACTTTTACTCCTTTATTCCTTTGCTCCTCTACCACTTCACTTCCTTCACTGTTCTACTTGTTTACTCCTCCACCTCCTAAACTGATCTGCCTGGTTCTTCCCGCCTCCAGGGCTGTGAACTCTTTGGTGGGCAGAGCCAACCGCCTGGCCCACCCCCTGGTGTGAACATCAGCCCCTGGAGGAAGGCAACAAGGATTTTGGTAGCTTGGATGTTCCTAACTGGGGTGTAGGGTGGGGTGGTGTGATGACCTGTGACCCCTGGCTTGCCCAGGGCGTCACATTGCGCTCTCCCACTGCTCGGGTCCGGCCGCGGCTGCTGCGGCTGCTCGGTGGTGGCTCAAGCGGTGGGCTGGATCCCGGGGACTCGAGCGGCGCTCCTCGCCCGTGAGTGAAAAGGGTGGGGATTGATTGTGGGGATTGGATATTGTCCGTGACGCCACCCACGGTCGTGGTGATATTGGTGACACCACCGCTGCTCTGGACGGGGATCCTGGGAGCGATGACAGGGAGCAGCCTGGATGTTAGTTCTCCCCTCCACGGGTAGGGGGTTGATTGTCCCGGGGCCCGGTGATGGGGTAGGGATGGATTGCAGGCGGGCTACGGGGCCTGGTGAGGTGCAGGGTCGCGGGGGCAGCACTGTGCCACATGGTACTGTGGTACTCACTCAGCCAATGATGAGGACACAGTTCTCGGTAAAACACACGGCTGGATGGACGGGTCCCACAGACGGCTGCGGTGTTTCTCCTCCCGGCAGGTTGATGGTGACTGCCTTTCCCTGCACCTATGTAGTGTAACGGTTCCAATGGGTTTCCACCGGTAACCCGCTCCCCAGCTTGGATGGGTGCTGAAGGAGCCCCTTTGGCCCGCAGGCTCTGGCCCTGGGAACTTTAGCCTTGGCGGTGACTGTGTTTCCCTCTCTCAGTTGGACTGTTGCCTTCTGATGGGACTTGGCTGCTGGGAAACCCAGGAGGTTCCCTTTGCTAACGGATTTGGCAAATTCACGGCGACTCCTAGCCTTGCCGGGGTCCGTAAGCCCCTGCCGGATGGTGCTGGCTTCTCTTTGCGTACCGGTCCGGTACCGCTGGGCCACCGCCCGTCCACGGTCCTTATGGTTAGCTCCAATAGGCCACTCCTGAAGACGGTCACCACCGTCTGCCAACCTTGCTGATCCGTCCGGGCCACACACCCGGACCAACTTCAGGCTTCTCTACTGCCACTTCTCTCCTTCCACTTTCACTTCCAACACTAATCTGCCCTACTCTTCCCGCCTCCAGGACTGTGAACTCCTCGGTGGGCGGGGCCAACCGCCTGGCCCACCCCCTGGTGTGAACATCAGCCCTTGGAGGAAGGCAACAAGGGTTTGTGTCTGACTTCGGTGTGCCTGACCGGGAGTGTGGGGTGTGTAGGTGTTGTTCTGTGACGACCTGGCTTGTCCAGGGCGCCACATGTGCTCTGGTAACCAAGGTAAATATCGGGTTGGTTACCCGATATTTACCTTAGTTACCAAGTGCAGCATCGCTTCCATGTGTCGCAGCTGGCTGGGGGCTGGTCACTGGTTGCTGGTGAGATCTGCCTGTGTGACAGCTCACCAGTAACCCGTGTAGCAACGCTCCAGCGATCCCTGCCAGATCAGGTTGCTGGTGGGATCGCTGGAGCGTCACTTAGGGGTACTTCACACACAGCGAGATCGCTACTGAGATCGCTGCTGAGTCACGTTTTTTGTGACCTCATTAGCGATCTCGCTGTGTGTGACACTGAGCAGCAATCTGGCCCCTGCTGTGAGATCGCTGCTCGTTACACACAGTGCTGGTTCGTTTTTTTTATTGTTGCTCTCCCGCTGATAAGCACACATCGCTGTGTGTGACAGCGAGAGAGCAACAATCCTGAATGTGAAAGGAGCAGGAGCCGGCGTCTGACAGCCTGCGGTAAGCTGTAACCAAGGTAAACATTGGGTAACCAAGGTGGTTACCCGATATTTACCTTCGTTACCAGCCTCCACAGCTCTCACGCTGCCAGTGCCGGCTCCTGCTCCCTGCACATGCTAAGTTAAGCGGTGTGAGCTGGTAACTAAGGTAAACATCGGGTAACCATACCCGATGTTTACCTTAGTTACCAGTGTCCGCAGCTTCCAGACGCCGGCTCCGTGCAAGCGCAGCGTCGCTTGCACGTCGCTGCTGGCTGGGGGCTGGTCACTGGTCGCTGGTGAGATCTGCCTGTTTGACAGCTCACCAGCGACCATGTAGCGATTCAGCAGCGATCCTGACCAGGTCAGATCGCTGGTCGGATCGCTGCTGCATCGCTAAAGTGTGAAGGTACCCTCAGTGTGACGGTACCTTTACTTACTGGTATATCAAAATGCAGGCTCTCCGTCCTTATTGAAAATAGATAGATAATATAAAGATGAATAGATAAATAGATACAGTAGATACTGTAAATAGGATAGATAGCTAGATAGATAGATGGATAGATAATTGATAGATAAGATAGGATAAATAGATGGATAGAAAATATAGATAAATAGATGCATAGATAGCTAAATAGATACCGTTGAAACCAATTGTTTACATATACTATAAATACATCTATAAAGACACATTTGCATGTTTTTCTCACTATCTGACATGAAATCAGAATAAACCTTTCCTCTTTTAGGTCAATTAGGAACCAAAATTATTTATTTGCCAAATGCCAGAATAATGAGAGAGAGAATGAGAGAGAGAATGTTTTAAGGTTATTTTTATTACTTTCTGAAAAGTCAAAGGTTTTGAATGCTGTATTAGAACCCCTATCAGCACATGAATGTAGCTTCAGAACCACCATCAGCACATGAATGTAGCGCCAGGGCCACAATCAGTACATGAATACAGCACCAAAACCACCATCAACACATGAATGCAGTACCAGAACCTCTACCACAACCACCACCAGAACATGAGTGCAGTTCACAATCACCATCAGCACATATATATGCAGTGCCAGAACTACCATCAGCACATGAATGTTGCATCAGAACACCATTAGCACATGAATACAGCAGCAAAACCACCATCAGCACATGAATGCAGCATCAGAACCACCATCAGCACATGAATGCAGCGCCAGAACCATCATCAGCACATGAATGCAGCACCAGAGCCACAGTCAGCACATGACTGCAGCGTCAAAACTAACGTCAGTACATGAATCATGATTAGCCCCATGTACAATTGGATTGTATGAACCCGCAACTCTCAATTTGTTCTTAACAGTAAGGAGGTGAAAGTTATTGTTATCAATTATCAGACTGCGGACCATATAAGAATCACAGGACTGATAAGACACAGGCAGCATCACAAATAAACATTTACCTTCAGGTACCTTAAGGCCACGTCTCACTAAGCAACATCGCTGCTGAGTCACGGTTTTTGTGACGCAACAGTGATCTTGCTAGAGCTGTCGCTGTGTGTGACATCCAGCAATGACCTGGCCCCTGCTGTGAGGTCGCCGGTTGTTGCGGAATGTCCTAGACCATTTTCTTCAAAGGCGATGTCCTGCTGGGCAGGACGCATCGCTATGTTTGACATTGTGTGACAGGGTCCCAATGACAGCAGAGATCGTTATACAGGTTGCTACTGAGATTACTGAGTCGTTGGTAAGGTCTGACTGTGTGACATCTCACCAGCAACCTCCCAGTGACTTACCAGCGATCCTTATTAGGTCGCATCGTTTTCGGGATCGCTGGTAAGTCGCTAAATGTGACGGGGGCTTTATAGGTGACATCATCTCTGATCAGAGTCATTCTCCTCCCCTTTGCCTCCATGTAGTACAGACACCATCATGAGATTTCATGCCCTCAGTTTGTCTCTGAAGACCTCCCTCTTTGTTTTTCAGCAGCACTTCCTGACACAGTGCCTTTAAATATAAAAGTATCATTATTCTGACCCATTAATATGAATATTTCCCATAGCCAGGTAGTCACAGGTAGACCCCCGCATTACACCTGTCCCCCAATAAGGTGTCATCAGCCAAACTTTAAACCCTAGTCATCCCCCTCAGGACTTGATGGACACACCAGGGGGCGGAGCCAGGTGGTTGGCCACGCCCACCGAGGAGTTCAGAGAGCTGGAGGCAGGAAAACAAGTAGTAGTTGGGGAGTTGAGTAGAGAGGAGTGGAGTGAAGGAGTCTGACGGGTGCCGGGGTCGGAGCCCTGGTACCTTGGCTAGGAGGCAAATGGTGGCCTTAGCCTGCAGGAGCCGGGAAGATGGCTCGGTGGAACCGTGGTGGACCGGGACAGGGTAGTGGCCCGCCGGTACCGACCCGGGGAACCGACTCGGAAACCGGAGCACAAAGGGGGGTACTCAGACCCTGAAACGAGGTCCAGAACTCACTAGACTGAGTTAATTAACTGATTGCGGTCTGGACTATAGGTCCTTTCCCACCCAAGTCCCGACTGAAGACAACAGCCCACCGAGGGGGATTGAAAGCCCCAGCACAGGCTGAGAGATTCCACGGGCCAGCATCTGCGGGCAAAAGGGCTCTCCCGACATATACCAGGCCGGGGAGCGGACTCCTGACGCTGAGGCGCAGGCAACCCAAGTACACAACACGGTACAGGAGAAAGGCCAAGACCACCGAACCGGGTGGGGGACCAGATGTAGCCGGCTGTGGGCACCAACCACCATCAACTTGGTTTACAAGAGACTTGTGTGTGTCAATAACTGTGAGTACAACAGTGCCATCCGGCCGGTCACCGCCCTGCCCCACCCAGCTATCCCTAACAGGCCATCATCCCTACCCACGGAGGGGTTAACATCTTGCTGCACTACCATCTCCCCCGGGTGCCCAGTTATCGCAGCGGTGGTGTCCATCTTCACCACAACCCGTGGGTGGCGTCACGAACTGAAACACAGCTCCGGCCGTGCACCTACCTACCCCCCTCCAAAATCACCAGCACCCCTTTCAGAGCGAAGTGACCCAGGGTCCGGAGGCGCTCGAGCCACCCACCAACGAGCCCGGATCCGAGCGGCTCGGCTGAAGCCGAGCGCGGGGCGGTACACTTCCTTCACAAAATATCTCCACCCATATACACACTTCCGTTATCCAAACTATCTCTGCACACTGCCCCTCTTCCTAATAAACCCCTCCAACTGCCCCTCTTCATAATATACCCCCACACTGTCAATCTTTTTAATACTCCCCCACATTGCCACTCTCCTTAATATCCCCCCACACTGCCAATCTCCTTAACATACCTCAACACTGCCAATCTCCTTAATATACCCCCATGCTGCCACACTCCCTAATATCCCCCCAAACTGTCAATCTCTTGAATATACCCCCCACGCTGCCGCTCTCCTTAATATAACCACCACGCTGCCACTCTCCTTAATATACCCCCACGCTGCCACTCTCCTTAATATTTCCCCATACTGCCACTCTCCTTAATATCCCCCCATGCTGCCGCTCTTTAAAATCCCCCCACACTGCTACTCTCCTTAATATACCCCCATGCTGCCACTCTCCTTAATATACCCCCACAGTGTTACTCTCCTTAATATACCCCCACGCTGCCACTCTCATTAATATACCCCCTACACCGCTTTCCTTAATTTACCCCCATGCTGCTGCTCTCATTAATATACCCCTACGCTACCACTCTCCTTAATATTCCCCCACATTGCTGCTCCCCTTAATATACTCCCACGCTGCCACTCTCCTTAACATACCCGCACGCTGCCACTCTCATTAATATACCCCCTGTGCCGCTCTCCATAATATACTCCCATGCTGCTGCTCTTCTTAATATACCCCACTCTACCACTCTCCTTAATATACCCCCATGCTGCCGCTCTCCTTAATATACCCCCAAGATGACACTTTCCTTAATATCCCCCCAAGCTGACACTCTCCTTAATATACCCCACACGCTGCCACTCTCCTTAATATACCCCCACACTGCCACTCTCCTTAATATCCCCCCACACTAACAATCTCCTTAACGTACCCCCACACTGACAATCTCCTTAATATACCCCCACCCTGCCACACTCCTTAATATCCCCCTACACTGCCACACTCCTTAATATCCCCCCACACTGCCAATCTCTTGAATATACCCACACGCTGCCGCACTCCTTAATATACCCACACTGCCACTCTCCTTAATATCCCCCAACACTGCCAATCTCTTGAATATACCTTCACGCTGCCGCTCTCCTTAATATATCCACACTGCCACTCTCCTTAATATACCCCCACACTGCAACTCTCCTTAATATCCCTCCACACTGCCACTCTCCTTAATATCCTCCCACGCTGCCGCTCTTTAATGTCGCCCCACAATGCCATTCTCCTTAATATACCCCCATTCTGCCACTCTTCTTAATATACCCCCACAGTGTTACTCTCCTTAATATACCCCCCACGCTGCCACTCTCATTAACATACCCCCTGCACCGCGTTCGTTAATATACCCCCACGCTGCTGCTCTCCTTAATATACCCCCATGCTACCAGTCTCCTTAATATTCCCCCACATTGCTGCTCTCCTTAATATACTCCCACGCTGCCACCCTCCTTAATATACCACCATGCTGCCACTCTCCTTAATATACCAGCACACTGCCACTCTCATTAATATACCCCCTGAGCCACTCTCCATAATATACCCCCATGCTGCTGCTCTTCTTAATATACCCCCATGCTGCCACTCTCCTTAATATACCCTCACATTGCCACTCTCCTTAATATACCCCCACAGTGCTACTCTCCTTAATATACCCCCACGCTGCCACTCTCCTTAATATACCCCCATGCTGCTGCTCTCCTTAATATACCCCCACGCTGCTGCTCTCCTTAATATACCCCCACACTGCTGCTCTTCTTAATATACCCCCCACACTGTCACTCTGATTAATATACCCCCACATTGCCACTCTCCTTAATATACCCCACAGTGTTACTCTCCTTAATATACTCCTACACGCTGCCACTCTCCTTAATATACCCCTTGCGCCGCTCTCCTTAATATAATCCGACGCTGCTGCTCTCCTTAATATCCCCCCAAGCTGCCACTCTCCTTAATATACCCCCACACTGCTACTCTCCTTAATATACCCCCACGCTGCCACTCTCATTAATATACCCCCCTGCGCCGCTCTCCTTAATATTCCCCCAATGCTCCCACTCTCATTAATATACTCCTCCCACACCGCCTCTGCAAAATATTGTCGTCGTCCCCTCACTGCCCTTTTGTAAAATATCCTCCCCGCACACACACACACTGTCCACTCTGAATAAAGTACTCCCCCCACTACCTGTCGCAAAACTGTGTCCCTATCACCAGCATCCACAATGATTACAGAGCTCACCTTACGCTCCTCCTTGGAGCGCTCACTGACGTCCGACGTGTCTCTGAGGCGCCTGCAGCAGTGTGATTATGTCAGCAAGGTGCTGATCTCATCACGCTGATGCACGTCAGAGCCGAGACCAGCGTGCCGCAATGCACTGTTCAAATGTATTTACAGCTGAGAGACACAAATACATATGACCAGGAAGGAGAGAGCAGCGGTCACCACCGCTCTCCTCAGCAGTGTGTGAACCAGGCGCAGGATCGCACGGCAGGGCTGGCACGGGACAGCACAGCACAGCGCACACTTCGGAGAAGAGCGGTGGTGACTGAAGATTGAGTGGCCACTACAGGCACTAGCCCACTACAGGCACCGGCCCTTTTGGCATTTGCCAAAATTGGCAACACTGTCCCCAAAGGGGCTCACGATCTAAAGCCCCTATCAGTATGCATTCGAAGTGTGGGAAGAAAGCGGAGCACCCGGAGGAAACCCATGCAAACACAGGGAGAACATACAAACCCCTTGCAGACTTTGTCCTTCACGGGATTTGAACCCAGGGCCCCAGAGATACAATTCAACAGTTCTAATAACTGAGCCACCGTGCCACCCAGTGTTCTCCCTGACCCAAGGTTTTACTCTTTTAACATTTTCCAAGAGCAATAAAAAGAGGGTGCTTCAAGCTGAGACAGATGTGCTACAAAAGCCTGTAAGGGGTACTTTGCACGCTGCGACATCGCAAGCCGATGCTGCGATGCCGAGCGCAACAGTCCCCACCCCGTCGCAGCTGCGATATCCTTGTGATAGCTGCCATAGCGAACATTATCGCTACGGCAGCTTCACATGGACTCGCCTGTCCTGGGACGTCGCTCTGACCGGCGACCCGCCTCCTTATTAAGGGGGCGGGTCGTGCGGCGCCACAGCTACGTCACACGGCAGGCGGCCAATAGGAGCGGAGGGGCGGAGATAAGCGGGATGTAAACATCCCGCCCACCTCCTTCCGCATATCCTACGGAAGCCGCAGTGACGCCGGTAGGAGATGTTCCTCGGTCCTGCGACTTCACACACAGCGATGAGTGCTGCCGCAGTAGCGAGGAACAACATCGGACCGTCGCGTCAGCATAATTATAGATTACGCCGACGCTGCACCGATGATACGATTACGACGCTTTTGCGCTCATTAATCGTATCATCGAACCTTTACACACTACGATGTCGCATGCAATGCCGGAAGTACGTCATTTTCAATTTGACCCCACCGACATCGCACCTGCGATGTCGTAGTGTGCAAAGCCCACCTAAGTCTCAGACAGACAAAAACTATTCACATGCTGCAAAATGTATAACAACTAGAGTTGAGCGCGGTTCGTGGTTCGTGGCTCTCTAGTTCGCGGTTCGAGTGATTTTGGGGGGTGTTCTAGATCGAACTAGAACTCGAGCTTTTTGCTAAAAGTTCGTTAGCTCGAGTTACGTTCGAGAACGGTTCGATCAGCAAAAAGCCAAGCTAATTACTAGCTGGCTTTTCGCTGTAATAGTGTAAGTCACTCTGTGACTCACACTATTATGAAATTTCAGCGTATAGTGTGCGGGGACTGCGCGTTCAGATCACTGCTGCTGGGATAATGGCGATCGCCATTTTTTTTTTTTTTCTTCCTTCCCTAAGCGCGTGTGTAGGAGGGCCGGGCCAGCAGCATGTCAGCCAATCCCAGACACACACACAGCTAAGTGGACTTTTTGCCAGACAAGCAAGGGCATGTGTCATAGGCTGTCCATGTCACATGTCCTTGCATTATAAATATGGCCATTTTCCCGTCTGGACGCCATTATCTGCCTTCTGCATCTGGGTGACAGTCACCGATGACGCAGCTCCTGCCGCCGATCCTGCTGTGTACGCTCTACACACAGCGCTCTACAGATTAGGGATAGAAGTTTAATTCAGCTCTTTTCAGGGCTAATTTCATCCGGCTCAGAGCCATAGGTGACAGTCAGGTCCGTGGAAACAGTTTTTAACAGCTACAGATAACAGCGACTGTGTAGCTAAGCTCAGGGACTTCCTTGCTGCATTTCACCATTAGGAGGGATAGAAAGTGAGGCTTCCTTTCCTCTACACTGTCCCACAACCCTGCCACTGTACCCTCCTGCCCTTTTTAGCAAATCCATTTTAATTGCAGAGTGCTGCCAGTTAGTGCCATCCAAAGAGTGGCTGCTGTACTCCATTATTGTGCCACTTGTGCCAAGCAAGTCCCACCACCTCTGCATTCTCCCATCCTGCACATTTTTGCAAAGCCATTTTAATTGAAAAGAGTGCTGGCAGTTAGTGGCATTCTAAAAGTGGCTGTTGGACTTCATTAGTGTCCCACTGGTGCCAAGCTATTTCCAGCACCTCTGCATTGCACCCTCAAGCTCATTTTTACTAAGCCATTATAATAGCAAACACTGAGAAAACTTAGTGGCATCCTAAAAGTGGCTTTTGGACTTCATTAGTGTCCCACTGGTGCCAAGCTATTTCCAGCACCTCTGCATTGCACCCTCAAGCTCATTGTTACTAAGCCATTATAATAGCAAACACTGAGAAAACTTAGTGGCATCCTAACAGTGGCTGTTGAACTTCATTAGTGTCCCACTGCTGCCAAGCTATTTCCAGCACCTCTGCATTGCACCCTCAAGCTCATTTTTACTAAGCCATTATAATAGCAAACACTGAGAAAACTTAGAGGCATTATAAAAGTGGCTGTTGGACACCATTAGTGTCCCACTGGTGCCAAGCTATTTCCAGCACCTCTGCATTACACCCTCAAGCTCATTTTTACTAAGCCATTATAATAGGAAACACTGAGAAAACTTAGTGGCATCCTAAACGTGGCTGTTGGACTTCATTAGTGTCCCACTGGTGCCAAGCTATTTCCAGCACCTCTGCATTGCACCCTCAAGCTCATTTTTACTAAGCCATTATAATAGCAAACACTGAGAAAACTTAGTGGCATCCTAAAAGTGGCTCTTGGACTTCATTAGTGTCCCACTGGTGCCAAGCAATTTCCAGCACCTCTGCATTGCACCCTCAAGCTCATTTTTACTAAGCCATTATAATAGCAAACACTGAGAAAACTTAGTGGCATTCTAAAAGTGGCTCTTGGACTTCATTAGTGTCCCACTGGTGCCAAGCAATTTCCAGCACCTCTGCATTGCACCCTCAAGCTCATTTTTACTAAGCTATTATAATTGCAAACTGTGCTGCCAGTTTAAGGGCCATAGTTGCATTGTCAGGGATAGTCAGTGTTGTTTCTTCAGCTGTCAATAAAGCTAGACCACCTCTTCAATCTACACCACCTCTCAATTTTTACTACCACATTTTAAGTGGACAATCTTGTTGCAATCAAAATGAGTGGCAAAATGACAGATGCTGGTGGTAAGGGGAACAGGCGTGTTGGAAAAGGAAAAAGGTTTGGGTCCATGGGGAAGGTGGCAAAGCTACATTAACATCTGCTGAAGATAGGCCATCTTCCAGCAAAAGTAAGATGTCTACTACTTTCCGTGGACAATCCAATGTGCTCCCTTTTTTACGGACACGAACAACTGGAACAAAGGTAGATGATGTCCAAAAAAAGAACATGCTTGAATGGATCTCAAGTGGTCCAACAAGTGCCCTCTCCTCCACCTCAACTACCGCATCCAAAAAAAAACAGTCCTCTGAGTTGTCATCCCAATCACACTTGCTTTCTCCCAGCTCTCAAGTCTCCATCCGCCCTGCACAGTATGGTGGAACAGAGATGGCTGAGTCTGCAGAGCTGTTCAGTCACACTATAGCCTGGCAATCAGAGGTCTGCTCCCAAGCTACAGTGAGTACAGACCAGGAAATGGTCTGCAGTGTTGCCCAGAACCTTTGTGTCTCAGATTGATGACCAAGTTTCTGAGCATAATGTTGACCCTTATTCACAAACTGTAACACCTGTTGTTATAGACAATGAGGAACAAGCTGATGACGATGAGACGCAGATACCAGATTGGGATGACAACTTAAATATTCGGTCAAGGCAGGAAGAGGCTCGGTCTGAGGGTGAGGAAAGTGCAAACACAACGCTTGATGAGGAACTTCTAGATCCCACCTACTGTCAACCCACAGTCAGGCACTCGAGGAGGTCAACAGAGGTGGTGGAGGAGGATGCAACTGACGACGAAGTTACCTTGCGCCTTCCTGTACAGAGGAGTACTGGTAGCACGTCTACAACTGCATCCTCAGCCACCACTCTGCCTCTGAGTACTAGTCGGGGTGGCTCAGCAGGTCGCATGTCCTCTAAGCCTTGCCTAGCCTGGTCCTTTTTTGACCTTGCAAAGGATCGCCCAAATCATGTGATCTGTAAAATTTGTCTGGAATCTGTTAATAGAGGCAAAAACCTCAGCAGTTTGACAACTTCATCCATGAATCATCACATGAATAAATATCATATGTCCCAGTGGGAAGCTCATCATGCCGCTGCAATGCGGCCTAGCGGAGCGGACCATCCACCGCCTGCCCCTTCCAGTGCATCCACGCGCTCTTCATCTTCTAGGACTGTGGGGACAGCTGTCACACCTGGTTTTCCACGCACAACTTCCACCACTGTAACCGCAACAGGCACTTTGCTTGGTAGGTCGTCAGTTGGTTTGGAAGGGGATACAAGTGAGTGTGTACAGCTCTCTCAGACATCGATAGCACCAACGTTGGATGAAGGCAACATCATGTCTCCGCCTGCACTTTCCTCACAAACCTGCATTTTTCCAGGGACACCCTACTCACCACCGTCTACACACAGCAGCCAGATCTCTGTCCCTCAGATGTGGACAAATAAAAGGCCACTTCCTGCGACCCATGACAAAGCTAAGAGGTTGACTTTATCCCTCTGTAAGGCCGGTTTCACACATCCGGCTTTTCGCCGGTTTGCCGGATCCGGCGCTCTCCCATACAGTGACTACAGTACAGTGACAGCGCAACAAGCGCCGGTCACATGCTGTCATGTGACCGGTGCATGTGACCCCGAAGTTACAGTGCTGTCACTGTACTGTTTTGTCTGTACGGGAGAGCGCCGGATCCGGCAAACCGGCGAAAAGCCGAATGTGTGAAACCGGCCTAAGCTCTTGGCTACCGAAATGCTGCCTTTCCGCCTGGTGGACACACAGAATTTTAGAGACCTTATGTCTGTTGCTGTGCCCCAGTACCAGATGCCCAGTCGCCACTACTTCTCTAAGAAAGGTGTGCCTGCGCTACACCAGCATGTCGCACACATCACCGCTTCCTTGAGAAACTCTGTGTGTGAACGGGTGTATTTCACCACCGATACTTGGACCAGTAAGCATAGACAGGGACGTTACATGTCGCTGACTGGGCACTGGGTAACTATGGTGATAGATTATGAAGGGTCTGCTGCACAAGTATTGCCGTCCCCACGACTTGTGTGTCAATCCTCTATCTGTCCAAGTTTCTCCACTGCTTCTGCCTCCTCAACCTCGTCTGGGTCCTCCACCTCCGCCCCAAGCATGCCTGGTCAGGCCACCAACGTTGTAACTGCGCAGAAGGAATCACGCACCCTCATTACTATGCTGGCAGCAGAGCGCAACAACATCAGGCGGTCTTTAACTTGAAATGTCTTGGGAATAAGAGTCACACAGCGGCTGAGTTGTGGACAGCTCTGGAGACTGAGTTTGGTAAATGGTTGTCTCCACTCAACCTGCAGCCTGGTAAGGCCGTGTGCGACAGTGCTGCAAACCTGGGTGCGGCTCTTCGCCTGGGCAAGGTGACACACGTGCCTTGTATGGCTCACGTGTTGAACCTTGTTGTCCAGCAATTTTTAACACACTATCCCGGCCTAGATGGGCTTCTGAACAGGGCACGAAAACTGTCTGCTCACTTTCGCCGTTCAACCGCCGCAACTGAGCAACTTGCATCGCTCCAGAAGGCTTTCCGCCTGCCGGTTCATCGCTTAAAATGTGATGTGGTGACACGCTGGAATTCGACTCTCCACATGTTACAGCGACTGTGGCAGCACCGCCGAGCCCTGGTGCAATACGTCATGACGTATAGCCTGGGCCAACGAGATGCAGAGGTGGGGCAGATCACCCTGATGGAGTGGTCTCAGATCAAGGACCTATGCACCCTTCTGCACAGTTTCGACATGGCGACAAATATGTTTAGCGCAGACAATGCCATTATCAGCATGACAATTCCAGTCATTTACATGCTGGAGCATACGCTAATCACTATTCGGAGTCAGGGGCTGGGACAACAGGAAGGGGAAAACTACAGGAGGATTCATATGCGCAAGGGACAACAACATCACCAAGGTCCAGACGTTCATCATCACCAAGGCGGCAGGCATGGGACCATGGGGGACAGGGATCAACAAAGGCGCATGGTAGCAGGCAAAATGTTGAGGAAGGTGCAGGAGAACATGAAGAAATGGAGGAAGAACTGTCCATGGACATGGAAGGTTTAGCGGATGAGGGAGACCTTGGTCAAATTTCAGTTGAAAGAGCTTGGGGGGAGATGTCAGAGGAAGAAAGAACGGTTAGCACCTCTATGCCACAAACACAGCGTGGACTTGGTCCGCATGGCTGCACAAGACACATGAGCGCCTTCTTGCTGCACTACCTCCAACATGACCCTCGTATTGTCAAAATTAGAAGTGATGATGACTACTGGCTTGCCACACTATTAGATCCCCGGTACAAGTCCAAATTTTGTGACATAATTCCAGCCATAGAAAGGGACGCACATATGCAGGAGTATCAGCAGAAGCTGTTACTCGATCTTAGCTCGGCTTTTCCACCAAACAACCGTGGTGCACGGAGTGAATCTCCCAGTTGTAACTTCACAAACATGGGACGGTCTCGTCATCTTCAACAGTCTACCCGTACCACCAGAACCATATCTGGTGCTGGTAACAGCAATTTTATTGAATGTTTTCATAATTTTTTTAGACCATCTTTTGTTTGCAAGGCCACCAGAGACAACAAGTCTGACACATAGTCAACGGCTGGAGAGGATGATACAGGAGTATCTCCAAATGAACATCGATTCCCTGACTTTGCAAATGGGGCCTTGCTCATTTTGGGCTTCAAATCTTGAAAAATGGCCAGAGCTCTCCACTTACGCCTTGGAGATCTTGTCATGTCCAGCTGCCAGCGTTGTCTCTGAACGTGTCTTCAGTGCTGCTGGGTGTGTGCTGACAGATAAGCGCATGCGTCTGTCCAGTGACAATGTGGACAGACTAACGTTCATCAAAATGAACAAGTCATGGATCCACAAGGAATTTACTACCCCTGTGTCATCCTGGGGAGAGTAAATGCTTGTGGATTTGGAATGTGCTTGATGCAAATTTACCTGTGAAGTGTACAACTGGGGCACAAGTGCTGCCACTGAATGGGTGGGTGTGTGTGTGGCCCAATTTTTGGAAAAAAGGGAGACTCCGCTTGGAGTAACCCTTGCTTGCAGTGTTTCTAAAAATGATCCAAGATGAACAGAGCTGGGATCAGCAAAGACTTTGCTACCTACCCCGGTGTCATCCTGGGAACGGTTAAGGATGGCGTATTTTTGAATGTGCTTGATGCAAATCTATCTGTGAAGTGTACAACTGGGGCACAAGTGCTGCCACTGAAGGGGTGGGTGTGTGTGTGGCCCAATTTTTGGAAAAAAGGGAGACTCCGCTTGGAGTCACCTTGCGGTGTTTTACATCATTTTAGAAGGGCATGCCATGCTTATATCTGTGTCTCCTCCTCTTTTTCCTCGTAACGCTATTTAGTTTTCGCATGAGAATTTGTTCTTGTTACTTTCCCATGTGTTTGTGTTGTGTTGTGAGATGTTTGTCACCTTTTGGACACCTTTGAGGGTGTTTTCTAGGTGTTTTTATGTGTTTGTAATTGCCTCCCATTGTTTCCTATGGGTTCGAGTGGTTTGCTGAACCGAACTCCAACTAGACCTCCGTTCGACGAACCAAGCTCGAGCCGAACCGCGACCGGTTCGCTCATCTCTAATAACAACACTTCTCTTCATTTAGGTTATGCAAGTCTCTAGAGTCTCTCTACCCAGTACTTATTTTTAATATACTTTCCAGAAGTACAGACTTTCATTTTGTTTCATATGGTCCAAAGGGATGTTCTTCAGCACCAAAGGAAGGAGATAAAACTCAGCCTTTAATCATATAAGATAAGATTTTAAAATGGCAGAATGTGCACATAATAAAAAAACATGTTTGTGTAGGAAAATTCTTAATGATTAAGCTATTGCTTAAACCCTATGATGAAAGGTTTTGCCACCCAAAAAGTATAAGTAAATATTTTTCAACCTATATGATTAAAAGCTAAGTTTTACATAGTTTCCTTTTGTGCTGGAGAACATCCCATTATGGACGATCTAGAGATTTTTGACCAGTACATTCTCCATGCACCACACCCAGACCACAGACTTTATCCTGGATGTTTCCTTTGGACACTTATCTCTAACATGTTGGCTGCAGCACAGTTTTTCTTACACATAGCTATGCTATCTGGCAGAAGCTTCATGAAACAAGAAAGCCCTATTAAGAACAGTTAGGTCAAGAAATATTGCAAGTTTTTGCATTTTAGCTGTTTACCATAACTTAGTCAAGATACAGCTATATAAATGTGGCGCCCTGGACTAGCCAGGTAGCCACAGACAAAACACCCCCACCCCCCCACCCCCCAGACAGTTACATTAGTCAGACAAAAACCCATGTTGCCTCCCTCCAGGGTCTGATGTCCACACCAGGTGGGGAGGAGCCAGGCGGTTGGCCCCACCCACCGAGGAGTTCACAGACCTGGAGGCGGGAAAGGCAGTAGATCGGTTCAGGAGGTGAAAGTGAGAGGTCACGTACTGCGAGTGTCTGGGTTGGAGCCCAGGCACTGACAGCAAGGTTGGCAGATGGTGGTGGCTGTCTGCAGGAGTGACGGATCTCTGCAGAACTGTAGGACCGGAGCTGGGCGGTGGCCCACCGGTACCGAATCGGGGACTGGAGTGAAGTTAAGCACACTGGCAGGGCCATCGGACCCCGACCAGGCTTGGAGCCGCCGTCAATAGTAAAATCCGAATGTGACAGAAACCCCCGGGGTTCGCTAACAACCAAGTCCCGATTGAAGGCAACCGCTCGCACCGTGAGGATATACAGCCACCGCCACAGGCTAGAGATCCAAGGGCCAGCGCCTGCAGGCAAAACGGGCTCCTCCGGCACCTATACACCGGGGAGCGGACTACCGTTGGGAAGCCATCGGAGTCAACACAGTACACAAAGGTGCAGGGAAAGACAGCCACCATCACCTTTCCTGGGAGAGACACTGCAGCCGGCTGCGGGACCCATCCATCCAGCCGTTTGGTTTACCGGAGACTTTGTGCATCTCTTGCTGAGTGAGTACACCCGTGCCATCCGGCACCGCGCCGCGCTGTCCCTGCAACCCTGCACCTCACCAACCCTGTCTCCCCGTCACACCACCGGGCCCCGGGACCACCAACCCCTACCCACGGAGGGGGAGAACAACATCCCAGCTGCTCCCTACCATCGCTCCGGGGATCCCCGTCACCAGCAGCGGTGGTGCCCATCTTCACCACAACCCGTGGGTCGCATCACGGACTAAATCCCCAAACAAACCACCCCCTTTTTCACTCACGAGCGAGGAGCGCCGCTCGAGTCCCCGGATCCGGCCCACTGCTCGAGCCACTGAGCAACAGCAGCAACGCCGGACCCGAGCGTTAGCGCCCCGCCGTCCGTGACAACTTGGCGTCATGAACAGGATAGAACCGATCTACCTACCAGTAGAAGTGCGCCTTGCAGTTCCCGCCGGCGGCGTTCGGCCGAAAAATTTGAAGCGCCGCCATCTTTGGCGCGAATATTTCCCGCTCGAGCGTCTCCCCCGAGCAGGGAAGGCGCGAAAGCGAAGCCCCGCTTCCAACAAGCGGAAGTGCTAACAAGAACCAAGGGTGGACGGGAAAAAGATGTTTGCGCCTGACGGAGCCGTCGGAGGAGCGGCGGTTGCAGCCACGGCGACATGCAACTAACGCTGCAGCGTGCAGGGATGTGAGGACTCTGCCGAAACACGTTCCTGGAACCAGCTGTAAGATGTGCCAGGAGCTCCAGGCCCAAGTCCACTTCATGCTGGCGAAGTAGACGTCGGAGATGAAGGGCCTGGCCGCAACCGTTTGGGCATCCGAAGTGGAGGTGGTCTCAGAGGAGCGGGTAAGAGACCCACGCCCCTATGTCCCCGAGGGATTAGTCGATACGGCTGAGGGGCCCGGCCTGCTGCCATCCACCACGCTACCTCCCTCACTGCCCATGCCCGCGGCCAACGCCCCGACCGATCCGTTACTCCTGTCACCGGTAGCGGAGCCCGCAGCGTCTGAAGGAGAGAGCCCAGACCTGTGACCCCTGGGCCTTACCTTTTGTCACCGCCCTGGCACCCGTCCCGGCTTCCATCCCGACTGCGACGGAGATGACGACGGCCCCGGCAGTCCGCCCGGCCGCAGCGGAGGCGATCCTCGACCAGAGGCCAGCACCGCAAGTCCCATCAACCGCTCCCAGACCCCGGGCCTCGGCTGAGGCACGGCGGGGATGCAGCTGCCAGGAGGCAGAGCAGGCCATGTCACAGCGGGGTCCCTCATTATCGAAGGTACCGGTCGTAGCCGGCACGGAGGGACTCTGTCTGGGCCCATCCCCCTCACCACCTGAACTGGGGAATGCAGAAGGTGCTCCACACCGGGAGCGGCAGCAACGGCAGCTGTGCTGCGGGATTGCTGTTTAAAGATGAGGAAAAGAGCAGTTGTCCCCGTTGGGACCCTCAGCACTTTGAATGAACACAAATCAAACCGAGTTTTCATCTGATTGTTTACCGTGATTATCCCGGCCGTTGCCGGCAAGTTGTCCCCGGAGGGACCCTATGTGTTTACCGCCCACATGAGAAACTCCTCATGGACATGGCCGAGAACTTGCAGGCCACCCACGAACTTGTGGGTTTGTAAATAATGTTGTGGGATGGATACCGTTGCCGCCTCCGGAGAGGCTGATTTGGAGGAAAGTGATGGCCCAGGCTCACCACTACCATAACCGGTGGCGATCCTCCGGGGGTCAGGGGTTCCCCCCTTGGACGTGGGGTCCCCTGAAGTGACAGTCGGGTGCGAGTTATCGTACCCATTTCCGCTCGGGCAGCCTGAATCTGGACTGGGGTAAAGGGGTGCTGCCCACTTCTTAGGGGCAGCATCAGGGCTAGGTTGCTTGGATGGGAGAGCGGAAGACATCCATCTGTCCGTTATTAAAAATGTTTATGTGTGTTGTAATGTTTAAGAGGACCTAAAGTATGCTTATGTTTCATGTTTTACCATTTTCCAATGTTATTTATCTTTTTCAGTTTGAAAAATAAAACCGGTGATGGACGGGCAGCCCGCGGACGGTCTGCATTTTACCAAGGGGGAATGTGGTGCCCTGGACTAGCCAGGTAGCCACAGACAAAACACACACACACACCCACCCCCCAGACAGTTACATTAGTCAGACAAAAACCCTTGTTGCCTCCCTCCAGGGTCTGATGTCCACACCAGGTGGGGCGGAGCCAGGCGGTTGGCCCCACCCACCGAGGAGTTCACAGACCTGGAGGCGGGAAAGGCAGTAGATCAGTTCAGGAGGTGAAAGTGAGAGGTCACGTACTGCGAGTGTCTGTGTTGGAGCCCAGGCACTGACAGCAAGGTTGGCAGACGGTGGTGGCCGTCTGCAGGAGTGACGGATCTCTGCAGAACCGTAGGACCGGGGTAGGTCGGTGGCCCACCGGTACCGAATCGGGGACTGGTGTGAAGTTAAGCATACAGGCAGGGCCATCGGACCCCGACCAGGCTTGGAGCCGCCGTCAATAGTAAAATCCGAATGTGACAGGAACCTCCGGGGTTCCCTAACAACCAAGTCCCGATTGAAGGCAACCGCTCGCACCGTGAGGATATACAGCCACCGCCACAGGCTAGAGATCCAAGGGCCAGCGACTGCGGGCAAAATGGCTCCTCTGGCACCTATACACCGGGGAGCGGACTACCGTTGGGAAGCCATCAGAGTCAACACAGTACACAAAGGTGCAGGGAAAGACTGCCACCATCACCTGTCCTGGGAGAGACACTGCAGCCGGCTGCGGGACCCGTCCATCCAGCCGTTTGGTTTACCGGAGACTTTGTGCATCTGTTGCTGTGTGAGTACACCCGTGCCATCCGGCACTGCGCCGTGCTGTCCCTGCAACCCTGCACCTCACCAACCCTGCCTCCCCGTCACACCACCGGTCCCCGGGACCACCAACCCCTACCCACGGAGGGGGAGAACAAGATCCCAGCTGCTCCCTACCATTGCTCCCAGGATCCCCGTCACCAGCAGCGGTGGTGCCCATCTTCACCACAACCCGTGGGTGGTGTCACGGACTAAATCCCCAAACAAACCACCCCCTTTTCACTCACGGGCGAGAAGCGCCGCTCGAGTCCCCGGATTCGGCCCACCGCTCGAGCCACCGAGTAGCAGCAGCAGCGCCGGACCCGAGCGTTAGCGAGCGCAGCGCCCCGCCGCCCGCGACATAATCGATAAGTTATATAATCGATATTGGCCTACACTGCAGACTCTCAGCTTTAATTTTAGGGAGTTCACATCCTAATTGGAGTAAGAGTTTAGGCATTACAGCTCTTCAATATGCAGCTGCCAAGGAACTAACAGTAAGTGGACAACTATCTCAAAACCTCTTTAATGGCCTGCAGGTAAAAGGTCTGGAGCTGATTCCAGTTGTGGAATTTGCATTTGGAAGCTGTTGCTGTAAACCCACAACATGTAGTCAAAGGAGCTTTCAATGGAAGAGAAACAAATCATCACTATAGAAAAAGAAGAAGAAATCCATCAAAGATATGTTAGGAGTAGCCAAATCAATAGTTTGCTATATTCTGCAAGACAACAGAGGACTGGAGAGCTGGGAACCCAAAAAGGCCTGGACTTACATGTAAGACAACAGTGGTAGATCATTGCAGAATCCTTTCCATGGTAAAGAAAAACTCCTTTAACAACATCCATCCAAGTGTAGAACACTCTCAAGGAAGTGATTGTTTCAGCATGTACAGTACGTCTACCATAAGGAGATAACTTAAAGAGAACAAATACAGAGAGTTCACCCCAAGGTGCAAACCATTGATCAGCCTTAAAAATGGAAAGGGGAGATTAGACTTTGCAAAAATCAGAAACATTTAAAGAAGTGATCCTGTTCTAGAAATACATTCTAGAGACAGATGAAATTAAAATCAACCTGTACCAAAATGATGGGAAGAAGAAAGTCTGGAAAAGGTTTGGAACGGCTCATGATCCAAAGCACAGTACATCCTCTATAACACACGGTGGATGGCTGGGCATGCATGGCTCCAATGGCCCTGGGTCACCAGTGTTTATTGATTATGTGAGTGTGACTGAAGACAGAAGCAGCCGGATGAATTCTGAAGTGTACAGACATATACTCTGATTCAACCAAATGCACCAAGTTTTATTAGATAGCGCTTAACAGTACAGATGGACAATGACCCAAAACATATTGCAAAAGCAATCCAGGAGATTTACCCAGAAGTCGAATATTCTGCAATGGAATATTCTGTCAATTACCAGACCTCAACCCCATTGAGCTGCATTTCTCATGCTTAAGACAAAAGTTAAGTCAGGAAGGTTTGGCAGGAACTACAAACAAGAAACAAATGAAGTCAGCTGTAGTAAAGGCTGGTAATATATCACAAAAGAGGAAACCCAGGGATGGTGACGTCCATGGCTTCCAGACTTCAGGCAGCCATTATCTGCAAAGGATTCTCTACAAAGTATTAAAAAAGTACATTTTATTTATGGTAAAATACATTTTTCCAATTACTTTTGAGCCCCAGAAATGAGGAGGCTTGGTAGAAAAATGTTTGAACTTCTTAAACGTTTCACAGGATATTTTTGTTCAACCTCTTTTAAGCGCCATTCCAGTGTTTTTTTTCTATTTCCCGCTGGAGTGGCACTTTAAATCTAAGCTTTCTAACCCCTTGTTTTATACTACGCTTCTATCGTCACTATTCCAGTCGGTCTGCGGTGATTTGTGACCTTGTGGCAGCTCCAGTGTTTCATGGAGCACACTGGAAGTTACAAGTCAATTCAACTCTATGAGAGCCTCATTCTGGCCTTGTTCTGGCTCTCATAGAGTTGCATTGAGACCTTGTGACATAACTTCTGACTTTCGACCAAGCAGAAGTTACTGTCACAAGATGGTGCAACAGGACCAGAGCGATAGTGGTTAAATTTGAAATAGTGAGTGTTTGGCAGGGGGCTTAAATTCAAAGCACCACTTCGGTCCTGGAAAAAAAACACCGGAGTGGGGCTTTAATTAAGCCTGAAAGTCTAAACTTCAATTGCATCTGAGTTGTTTCCTTTTAAGTAAAATAAATAGTGGCCTACAGAGCCCAAATCACGAAGATTCGGTCACTGTCCAAATATTTCTTGACTTAACTGTACATTTTTACCACCTCTTGACATTAGTGCGGTCATTGATGCAATGTTTTGGACACGATAAGCATCATGCAGGCAAAGATTGTAACTCAGTCAGTAACTGATCCAATAGTCTACTGGCTAGGTGGCAAACTCAGCTGTCTGCCATCTTGATTCCTTCTTTCTCTCTTCCAGTAAAGTAGACTGCATTTTCCATGATGCAGATAGTTTGGGCAGGGGGCAGATTCTCACCCCACTGCACTTGCTGTGGTCAAAGTCTTATCTAAGGACAGAAGTGATAGATTAAGTCCTCCATATTGCAAAGTACAGTGCCTACAAGTAGTCTTCAACCCCCTGCAGATTTAGCAGGTTTGATAAGATGCAAATAAGTTAGAGCCTGCAAACTTCAAATAAGAGCAGGGTTTATTAACAGATGCATAAATCTTACAAACCAACACGTTATGTTGCTCAGTTAAATTTTAATAAATTTTCAACATAAAAGTGTGGGTCAATTATTATTTAACCCCTAGGTTTAATATTTTGTGGAATAACCCTTGTTTCCAATTACAGTTAATAATCGTCTTTTATAAGACCTGATCAGGCGGCACAGGTCTCTGGAGTTATCTTGGCCCACTCCTCCATGCAGATCTTCTCCAAGTTAGCTAGGTTCTTTGGGTGTCTCATGTGGACTTTAATCTTGAGCTCCTTCCACAAGTTTTCAATTGGGTTAAGGTCAGGAGACTGACTAGGCCACTGCAACACCTTGATTTTTTCCCTCTTGAACCAGGCCTTGGTTTTCTTGGCTGTGTGCTTTGGGTCGTTGTCTTGTTGGAAGATGAAATGACGACCCATCTTAAGATCCTTGATGGAGGAGCGGAGGTTCTTGGTCAAAATCTCCAGGTAGGCCGTGCTATCCATCTTCCCATGGATGCGGACCAGATGGCCAGGCCCCTTGGCTGAGAAACAGGCCCACAGCATGATGCTGCCACCACCATGCTTGACTGTAGGGATGGTATTCTTGGGGTCGTATGCAGTGCCATCCAGTCTCCAAACGTCACGTGTGTGGTTGGCACCAAAGATCTCGATCTTGGTCTCATCAGACCAGAGAACCTTGAACCAGTCTGTCTCAGAGTCCTCCAAGTGATCATGAGCAAACTGTAGACGAGCCTTGACATGACGCTTTGAAAGTAAAGGTACCTTACGGGCTTGTCTGGAACGGAGACCATTGCGGGGGAGTACGTTACTTATGGTATTGACTGAAACCAATGTCCCCACTGCCATGAGATCTTCCCGGAGCTCCTTCCTTGTTGTCCTTGGGTTAGCCTTGACTCTTCAGACAAGCCTGGCCTCAGCACGGGTGGAAACTTTCAAAGGCTGTCCAGGCCGTGGAAGGCTAATAGTAGTTCCATAAGCCTTCCACTTCCGGATGATGCTCCCAACAGTGGAGACAGGTAGGCCCAACTCCTTGGAAAGGGTTTTGTACCCCTTGCCAGCCTTGTGACCCTCCATGATCTTGTCTCTGATGGCCTTGGAATGCTCCTTTGTCTTTCCCATGTTGACCAAGTATGAGTGCTGTTCACAAGTTTGGCGAGGGTCTTAATTAGTCAGAAAAGGCTGGAAAAAGAGATAATTAATCCAAACATGTGAAGCTCATTGTTCTTTGTGCCTGAAATACTTCTTAATACTTTAGGGGAACCAAACAGAATTCTGGTGGTTTGAGGAGTTGAATAATAAATGACCCTCTGAATAAACTTTTCACAATTTTAAAAAAAAAAGAAATAACATTCTTTTTTGCTGCAGTGCATTTCACACTTCCAGGCTGATCTACAGTCCAAATGTCACAATGCCAAGTTAATTCCGAATGTGTAAACCTGCTAAATCTGCAGGGGGTTGAATACTACTTGTAGGCACTGTATGTCCTTTGTGATGCAGCTTTAGTCTGCCCTTCCTGCCTCCTGCTTGTAATGGGTTTCTCTGTCAGCTCTTAAAAGCAGGAGGCAGGAGAGATCAATGTGACATTACATCTCATAAATAGAAGTATTTGCAAACATGACTTACAGATAGCATAGACACATATCATAACTCAGATAAATTGTATAACTCTGCAGTTAATTGCTGTAGGGACTCACTTCCAATGGTACGATTATCCACAGCTGGAAATATATGTACAAAATATTTGCTTAAATTCTCAATAAGAAATTCTATGATATTATGTTATCTCATATTTTCTTATTCTTTAATACAGTATGTGCCCAAAGAGGTCAACTAAGTCTTGTCATCATGCCTCTTGCTATAAGACAAGTAGCTGCAAAAAAACCCCTCTCATTGCTTTGTCTGCAATAGGAGACACAAATGATAAACCCCTCAGCCTCCTGCCAGGTAAAAATGAGAGAGACGACGGAGATTAACCTGTGCTTTCTGGAAGACTTCTGGAAGACAGTTTCAGCAGTATGCATCAGATTCTGAATACTGACAGTACTGGGAGGTTATCTCCTATTCACTAATGAAGCTCGGAATGTGAAGAATGACAACATTACATGGCACTTCTCTAGTTTACTTCAAGATTTTATGTCCCTTTCAAGCCATACAATTATTATCAAATGTCAATCCACTATTCTCTATTGTTGTAGAATTTAAAGATATTAAAGGCAATGATCTTATTACAATGTACAAATATATGAGGGGACAGTACAGAGCTCTCTCTAATGATCTTTTTACACCTAGGCCTGCGGTGGAGACAAGGGGTCATTCAGTACGGTTAGAGGAAATCATAATCACAGACACAGATTCTTTTCTGTAAAAGGTGTGATAATGTTGATTCTTTCCTGTAAGAGCAGTGATAATGTTGATTCTTTCCTGTAAGAGCAGTGAGAATGTTGATTCTTTCCTGTAAGAGCAGTGAGAATGTTGATTCTTTACTGTAAGAGCAGTGATAATGTTGATTCTTTCCTGTAAGAGCAGTGATAATGTTGATTCTTTCCTGTAAAGAGCAGTGAGAATGCTGATTCTTTCCTGTAAGAGCAGTGAGAATGTTGATTCTTTACTGTAAGAGCAGTGATAATGTTGATTCTTTCCTGTAAGAGCAATGATAATGTTGATTCTTTCCTGTAAGAGCAGTGAGAATGTTGATTCTTTCCTGTAAGAGCAGTGAGAATGTTGATTCTTTTCTGTAAGAGCAGTGAGAATGTTGATTCTTTCCTGTAAGAGCAATGATAATGTTGATTCTTTCCTGTAAGAGCAGTGAGAATGCTGATTCTTTAGTGTAAGAGCAGTGAGAATGTTGATTCTTTACTGTAAGAGCAGTGAGACTATGGAACTCACTGCCACATGATGTTGTAATTGTTGATTCACTACAGAACTACAAGAAGGGCCTTGATGCCTTTCTTGAAGAATATATTATCAGTTATGTGCGTTAGATTCTGTCATGGGGTGTTGATCAAGGGAACTAGTCTGATTGCCATATGTGGCGTCAGAAAGGCATTTTTTCCATTAATATTAGGCAATTAGCATTTGCTCCATGGTTTTTTGCTTTCCTCTAGATCAGCATGTTAGGCTATGGGTTGGACATACACTATGTCTATCTTCAACCTTGAAACTATGGAACTATGACAGTCTAATGTAAATTGTGGCTTACAGACAAGCAAAAGAAGCCTGTTAGTCATGTTAAAGGGAATCTGTCACCAGGTGTTTTGCTATTTAATCTGAGAGCAGCAGAATATAGGGCATGCAAGACTGATTTCAGTGATGTGTCACTTAATAAAGTGTTTTATCAGTATAAGATTATTACTGCTATACTAGGTCTCACATGCAAGCCTTTCAGGCTTTTGGCTATGCATAGTGTACACAGGAAGCTGTCAATCAGTGGAGTGGACGGGGCTATACACAGCTCAGTATTATGAGCACTCCTACATCTACAACAGAGAAAACAGGGATTCTATCAAAACTGCACCCGGCAGTTCTGTAAGTGACACATAACTGGCATTAGGGTCTCTGCCCCTACATCATGATGCTCTCAGATTACATAGTAAAAACCTGCTGACAGATTCCCTTTAATTTCAGTTAGCTCTGGCTTAAAATGCCAGACTAGATACATTCCTCCCATAGCTTATTTTTATATACACACATTTCTTCAGCATTTGATTAGAACAGTAACACTATTCATTTTCCAAGTAAGCTTTCCAAAATGTAAACACTTTCCTATGAAAACATGAAGCTGAAGTTCCACAATAACTGTGAATAGTTAGCATGTCTAATCCTTGCTGAGATTATATATTCTGTGTGTGTATATATATATATATATATATATATATATATATATATATATATATATATATATACATATATATATATATATACATACTAGAGGGTGGCCCGATTCTAACGCATCGGGTATTCTAGAATTTACGTATTGTGTAGTTAATGTATGATTTTTGTTGTGTATATATATATATATATATATATATATATATATATATATATATATATATATATATATTAAATAGATGTTGTTGTGTGTAGTTACCAAGTGTTTGTGTAGGGCGCTGTAAATGTTCTGGGTGTTGTCTGGGTGTGGGGGTGTGTGAGAGCGGTGTTGTTTGTGGGTTGCGTTGTGTGTGTTGCGTTGTTTGTGGAGCGCTGTGTGTCTGCAGTGTTGTCTGTGTGTGGTGCTGTGTGTGTTGCGCGGTTTGTGTGGGTGTGGTTGTGGGGTGCGTGTGTGTGTTTTGGGGGAGATATGTTTTGTGCAATGTGTGTGTGTTGCGCGGTATGTGTGTATATTTGTGTGTGCCGCGGTGTTTGTGTGTTGGTTGTTGTGTGTGTGCGACGTTGTCTGTGTGTGTGGGTGTCTGTGTAGGGCGGTGTTTGTGGTTCCCAGTGTGTGTGTGGTGTGTTGTGCTGTGCGCGTGTTGCAGTGTGTGTGTGTTTTGGGGGGAGGTATGCACCCCCATCGTGCTCCATCCCCCATGCTGCGCACACCCCATCATGCTCCTTCCCCCATGCTGTGCATCCCCCATCGTGCTCCATCACCCATGCTGCGCACCCCCCATCGTTCTCCATCACCCATGCTGCGCACCCCCCATCGTGCTTCATCCCCCATGCTGCGCACCCTTCATCGTGTTCCATCCCCCATGCTGCGCACCCCCCCCATCGTGCTTCATCCCCCATGCTGCGCACCCCCCATCGTGCTCCATCCCCCATCGTGCTCCATCCCCCATGCTGCGCACCCCCCATCGTGCTCAATCCCCCATGCTGCGCACCCCCCATCGTGCTCCATCCCCCATGCTGCGCACCCCTCATCGTGCTCCATCACCCATGCTGCGCACCCCCCATCGTTCTCCATCACCCATGCTGCGCACCCCCCATCGTGCTTCATCCCCCATGCTGCGCACCCTTAATCGTGTTCCATCCCCCATGCTGCGCACCCCCCCATCGTGCTTCATCCCCCATGCTGCGCACCCCCCATCGTGCTTCATCCCCCATCGTGCTCCATCCCCCATGCTGCGCACCCCCCATCGTGCTCAATCCCCCATGCTGCGCACCCCCCATCGTGCTCCATCCCCCATGCTGCGCACCCCTCATCGTGCTCCATCCCCCATGCTGCGCACCCCCCATCATGCTCCATCCCCCATGCTGCACACCCCCCATCGTGCTCCATCCCCCATGCTGCGCATCCCCCATCGTGCTCCATCTCCCATGCTGCGCACCCCCCATCGTGCTCCATACCCCATGCTATAATAGTCCTCCTATTATACTCAGAGAGGAATATAATAGGAGGACTATAATAGGAGGAGTAGTCCTGAAGAAAGAGGAGTATAATGGGAGGAGTAGTCCTCGGGAAAGAGGAGTATAATGGGAGGAGTAGTCCTGGGGAAAGAGGAGTATAATGGGAGGAGTAGTCCTGGGGAAAGAGGAGTATAATGGGAGGAGTAGTCCTGGGGAAAGAGGAGTATAATGGGAGGAGTAGTCCTGGGGAAAGAGGAGTATAATAGGAGGAGTAGTTTTGGGGGGGAGGTGTATAGGTGCCCAACGTGTGCCGGGGCAGGACCGAACGGGCTAACGTGTGCCGGGGGCGGGGCTGAGCGGGCCAACGTGTGCCGGGGACAGGGCCGAGCGGGCCACCGGGGGCGGGGCCGAGCGGGCCAACATGTGCTGGGGGCAGGACCAAGCGGGCCAACGTGTGCCGGGGGCGGGGCTGAGCGGGCAAACGTGTGACGGGGCGGGGCCGAGCGGGCGAGGTGTCAGCGTATGCCGGCTCCCTGCACATGTGTATCGGGAGCCGGGGTACGCTGGTAACCATGATACACATCGGGTAACTAAGGGAAGCGCTTCCTATAGTTACCTGATATGTATCATGGTTACCAGCGTACACCGGCTTCGTCATGATCCCAGCATCGCAAGGTTATGTCTGGGCTGGGTTGCCGGTGTGGACTCCTGGGAGTGCACTGCAGCAGTCACCTGGGAGTCGGGGCTTCGTTTGAATTCGGGAGAAGGGGCGTGGCCGAGCGGGCGATGCGTGCGGAGGGCCGGGGCGAGCGTCCAATCCATGGGGGGGCGGGGCCAGGCCGAGGCGAGCGACCAATCCGTGTGGGGGGGGGGAGGCCAGGCCGAGCCCAGCGGCCAATCCAACGGTTGTCACTGTAACGACACAATTTTGGAGCAAGACAGACAGACAGAATAAGGCAATTATATATATAGATATATATACATATACACAGTTGCAACTGTTGAAACCAGAGGTTTGCATACACTATTTAAAAAGGCACATCTGCAGGTTTTTCTCACTATCTGACATGAAATCAGAATAAACCTTTCCCTTTTTAGGTCAATTAGGAACCAAAAATATTTATATTTGCCAAATGCCAGAGTAATGAGAGAAAAAGAAGGTTTTAAGGCATTTTTATTACTTTCTGTAAAGTCAAAAGTTTACATACACTTCATTAGTATTTGGTACCATTGCCCTTAGGCCCGTTTCACACGTCAGTGAAAAACACTGACGTTTTTCACTGGCGTGTAAAACACGCACATATCCCTCCGTGTGCTGTGAATTACGGCACACGTGGGTTGTCTAAGTGCAATCCGGGCTCCGTTCTCCGTGGCCCGTGATTGCACTTAGAGATTAACTCACCTGTGCGCGCTCCCGCTCTCCATGGTGCTGATCGCTCCCGCGGTGCAGCATCCGGCCGGCGCTGACCCCTGCAGCAGCTGCTTCCGGGTTGGCTGTGTCGTGCATCATGAATATGCGCGACAGTAATGAGCCGGCTCAGAAGCAGCAGGCTGCGCGGGCTGCAGAGGACATCGCTGGAGCCGGGTGAGTAAAAATGATTTTTATTTTAAAAGCATGTTTTTTTCTGGCACGTGTTTCACGGATCATACCACTGCGTGGTCCGTGGAACATCAGTGATGCCAGAAAAAAATGGACATGTCTCCGTGCAGCAATCACGGACACGCGTGTACGCCGCACGGAGACATGGTCAGTGAAAAAACACTGATGTGTGAGCAGACCCATTCATTATAATGGGTCTGCGTATGTCAGTGATTCTGGTACGTTTAAAAAAAAGCACAAACGTTCCAGAATCACTGACGTGTGAAAGGGGCCTTAAACTGTATGACTTGGGTGAAACGTTTTGGATCTCGTTCCACAGACTTCTCACAATAGTTGATAGGAATTTACAATGTACAGTAGTCAGTGTACAGCTTGTATACCAGTGTAAATTTGGTGCCCTCTAAATAACTCAACACACAGCCATTAGTGTCTAAATAACTGACAACAAACGTGAGTACATCCCTAAGTGAAAATGGCCAAATTCTGCCCAAAGTGTCAATATTTTGTGTGGCCACCATTATTTTCAAGCACTGCCTTAACTCCATTGGGCATAGAGTTCACTAGAGCTTCACAGGAGCTGCTGAATCCTCATCCATCCTCTATGACAACATCATGGAGCTGGTGAATGTTAGAGACCTTGCGCTCCTCCACTTTCCATTTGAGGATGCTCCATAGATGCTCAAAAGGGTTTGGGTCTAGCACCTTTACCTTCAGCTTCTTTACAAGCTGGTGGTTGTCCTGGAGGTGAGTTTGGGGTCTTTACCATGTTGCAATACTTCCCTGAAGCCAAGTTTCCAAAGGGAGGGGATCATGTTCTGCTTCAGTATATCACAGTACAAGTTAGCATTTATGGTTCTCTCAATGAACTGGCGCTCCCCACAGCTGGCAGCACTCATACAGCCCCAAACATGACACTTCCACCACCATGCTTGACTGTAGGCAGTACACATTTGTCTTTGTCCTCCTCACCAGGTTTCTGCCACACATGTGTTACACCATCTAAACCAAATAAGTTTATCTTGGTCTCATCAGACCACAGGACATGGTTCCAGTGCAAAAGCTGAAATTACAGCTCCTAACCTGAGATCCATACTATACTCAAAATCTCACCTACAGTGCCTTAAAAATGTTTTCGCATTCCATGAACTTTCCACATTTTTTCACATTACAGCCACAGGATTTTATATGATATGCCAACATAAAGTACCAAGTATTTGTGAAGTGAAAAGGAAACGATCCATGGTTTTCTAAATATTCTAAAAATTACTGCTGAAACTTTTTGGGGGCTTTGTCTCTACCAGCTTTGCACATCTAGGACAGTTGTTTTCAAGTCTTGCCACATATTCTCAATAGACATTAGATCCGGACTGTCACTGTAGTCTCATCTGACCAGAGCATCTTCTTTCACATGTTAGTGGTGTCTCCTTTGCTATATGTGGTGGAAAACTATCACTGCACATCACCCTGAAAACAACATCTCAACTGTCTCACATAGTGGTGCTAGTAGCATCATGCTGTGGGGAGGCTTTACTTCAGCAGAGGCAGGGAAGCTGATCATAGGTGATGGGAAGATGGATGGAGCTAAATGCAAGGTAATCCTGGAGGAAAACCTGTTAGAGGCTGCAAAAGACTTGACATTCCAGCAGGACAATGACCCTAAATATTCTGCCACAGCTACAATGGATGGTTTAGGTAACAGCATATTATGTATGTGAATGGCCCAGTCACAGTCCAGACCTAAATCCCTTTGAGAATCTGTGACAAGAATTGAAAATTACTGATCACAGATGTCTCTCCATCTAAACTCACTGAAGTAGAGCTGCTATGCAAAGAAGAATGGGCAAAAAATGTAACCTCTAGATATGCAAAACTGGTAGACACAGAACCCAAAAGACTTGAAACAGATAATTGTGCAAAAGTTGGTCCTACAAAGTATTGACTTTGGGTTGAATACAAACGCACATCACAATTTTCAGATTTATTTTTTAACATATTTAGAAAATCATATATCATTGTCTTAATACTTCACAGATACTTGATGCTTAGTGTTAGTATACCACATAAAATCCCAATAAAATATAAATTTAAGCATGTAGGTGCAATGTGAAAAAAATGTGGAAAGTTGCTAGGGTGTGAATACTATTTCAAGCCATAGCACATGATCCTCACTCATCAGGGAAACGAGGGTTGTCTTCTCGTTGGCCACTTTTGTAGCTTTACTGCACACTGTAAAGTCTGAACACGTGGTGAGTAATTTACTATTTAGGTCACTGGAGATGTGATGACAATCATTGGAAGGACATTATAAATGAACAACAAACCTAAAAATAATGACCTTTTAAACCATCATTATTATAGAAATATAGCAAACACAGGGCAGGAATTAATCTGCTGACCATTTCCATCATAGTTTGGTGGCCCATTCAAAGTGTAGGCACCAGGTTCCTGGTTTTATGTCATCTGTTATATTGATTCTACTCCCAGACCACATATTGCTGGATGACATAGCAAACCAGGAACCTTAAAAGAAAAAAGTCACTCAGGGATACAAAAATAAACAGTTGTTTACTAAATGACTGGCTAGAACATATGTAGAGTAGGTAGCTGGTGTAGGTAAACTTGGTGTATACATCTTCTGTATAATACAGAATTTCATACTTTATGGTTGCAGGTGGTGGCACATATCTCGTGAAGAACATTGCATTGGTGCCTCTTCTGCAGCTCACTCTCTTAAGCGGGCTTTACACGAGATGATAGACTGTGCGATATGTCGTCGGGGTCACGGTTTTCGTGACGCACATCCGGCATACCGCACGACGTCGTCTCGTGGACAACTCCTAGCGACGCAGTATCACTCACAAATCGGGAGTCGTGTACTCATCGCTAGGTTTGATATAATTGTTTAATTAACATGGCGGCGGTTGTTCATCGTTTTCGTGGCATCACACGTTGCTCCGTGTGACACCACGGGAACGATGAACAACAGCTTTACCTGCCTCCCGCGGCACCCGACGGCTTAATGGAAGGAAGGAGGTGGGCGGGATGTTTACATCCCGCTCATCTCCGCCGCTCCGCTTCTATTGGCCGCCTGCCGTGTGACGTCGCTGTGACGCCGAACGTCCCGCCCACTCCAGGAAGTGGACGTTCGTCGCCCACAGCGAGGTCGTCTGGAAGGTAAGTAAGTGTGACGGGGGTTAAACGAGTTTGTGCGCCATGGGCAACTAATTGCCTGTGACGTAAAAACGACGGGGGCGGGTACGATCGATTGTGCTATCGCACAATCTATCGTCTCGTGTAAAGCAGGCTTTAGAGTACATGTGCCCCACCCTGTAAGGCCTGGTATTTGTTCACCAATGCTCCCAGCTCTGGCGTACATGTCAGCCTTACTCCCTCTAATGTACTCTGCCATCTTGGATTCCCACTACCTATGGTTGCCTCCATAAGATTTAAAACTCTGTACTTCAGAAGTTGAACTTTTCAGTATACTATCTCTCTATCTAACCCTTAAGGTAGCCCTCCATGCCGATTGTTTTCCATTCTCTCTGCCCACACCAGAACGATGGTCTGGCAATGTCACATTTATCCTTCCCTACTTACTAACTCTAACTGATTAAACCCAGGAACTACCGTAATATTCCTCTTGCAACTCCTTCCACCGTCTGGGCTAGTCAGCTGCTAAACCTTTATTTTTTAGCTGCCAAATCTCAACAGTCCAGAACAAGGAGATCTTACTAAATCAAACCTCAACATAGTGGGGTAACAATGGCAATCGAAGAGGGTGCAACCAGGCCCATAAACGGCAGCACCGTTTTCAGCTGATTTGCTCTGCAGAGAGTCATTAGCTCTCTGCACTGCAATAGCTATACAGGTCGCCGGCCAATTAGAGGCTGGCAGCTGACGTCAACAAGCAGTGTGTGAGTGGCGCATGGCGTCACTGCCATTTGCCGCCTGTCCTCATGCGCTGGCTTTACAGAAGGAAGAGGATGCTGTTCTGGAAGCGATGACAAGAATAATTTGGTTTATTTTTAATTTGTGCTGGAGAAGAGTCAGGCTAGGTAACATTGTTACAGCTAGGGTCCAACATAAAGGACATTATTTAAGGACCCAGAATGGAGGACGTTATTAGAGGAAAAGCCCAGGGCAGTGTATATTATTACAGGAATGTGCTCAGCTTGGGGGACATTATAACAGAAAAGGGCTCAGGATTGGGGACATTATTTCAGGAAGGAGTCAGAATGTGGAATATTATTATACGAAGGGACCAGACTGTTGAACATTATTTCAGGAAAGGGCTCAGGATGGGAGACATTATTGCAGGAAGGGGCCAGAATGTTGGACAAAATTACAAGAAGTGGCCAGGATGGGGAACATTATAACCGCTAGGGCCCTGGATGGGGGACATTATTACATCAAGAACCCAGGACAGGAAACATTATTACAGAAAGGGGCCAAAGTAGAGGACATTTTTAAAGGAGAAAGCCCGGAATGGGGGACATTATTACAACTGGTGCCCAGGATGGGGACATTATTACAGCAAAGACCTACAATGGACACATTCTTATTGGAAGGACCTAGTATGGGAGACATTATTACAGGAAGAAGCCCAGGATGGATGACTTCATTACTGCAAGGGCCCACGATGGGGGATGTTATTAAAACATGGAGGAGATTATTACAGGTGACCATGCTTCTCACCAACATGGTGGTAGGGGCCCTGGTCCAAATTTTGCATTGGGATCCGAAGGATTTGAGTTACAGCACTGCATCAACATATCGAAAATTCCAGTTTAAGAGTCTTCAGGAGAAGTCAGAAAACACCGAAGATTTCTTTATAATACTCATTTCTCAGATTGAATTCTAAAAATAGACAAAATAGGACAAAGAAAAAAATGAAATTAAGGAGGAATTCCTATAGAGAAAAACCTGAAGGATTTATACAGTATAAGAATTAGAAAAAAATGTTATAAAATATTGAACGGTTTACTAACTTGGTGATGGCAAAATGGATAGTTCTGATGATATAGTCCCACAAGCATTTTTCACTGTTTTGCTTAGATTGTTATATTGCATTATTCATGCCTGTTTACAGTAAACAGTGGGATAAATAGAAATGTGGTTTTAATTAACTTTGATTTTTTTACAGCAGGAATGAAGCGGCAGATCACAGGTGTATGGGCTTTATATGCCGTTTTATTGCAACTCTGAAACAATAAAACAGCTACTTTTGCAAATAACATGAATATGAACATTGCCTATACGGTCAGGACTCGGATGGTTTACCGCTGTGTACAATATTTGTGTTACATTATTTTTCCTGCATTTGTTTTCTCTGTTTTCTTTTATTCTTCTTCCCTTCACCCTTACACCTTCTCTCTCCCCGTTCCTGCCTTGTGCACCGTTCCTTGCCTTCCTTGCCCCTTTCCTTCTCCTTGCAACTGAACTTTACTAGTCCCACTGTCTCACTTTCTGGTGCTCTGATCTGCAGAGTTCTGGTCCCCCGGACATAGATGTCCAGTATGCTGAGCTGGATACATCTGTCCTGGCGTCACCTCCCACCCCCGGGAGCTCCATCAACGCCAGCGGAGACCTTGTCGAGTATGCAACTATCCAGCCTCACTTACGCTAAAGCATGCAACCTAGCCTTTCCCTCAGCCTGGCCTCAAGGTACTCTGTTCCCTGTGCTCCTCATCAAACAGTATCGATCAGCACATCATTGTGACACCATCTTTACCGCTTTTTCCGACTTATCCACAACCCTGTCCAGTTTGTTTCCCTGCACCTCCGAATCATCCTGCATGCTACAACCTACACGCATGTCTCCTTCTTAGCATGACTTAAATAATGTTTTAATTACTTTTAGTTAGAAGTAGTTTAGACCATTAGTGGCATTCTGCAATTATTTCTGAAAGGGGTATTCCCAAAATCACAATGTGGTCTTATAATAACGTACACAAATCCGTATTAATTTGCACCAATATGACCTATTTTGAAATCTGCCCTGTTTTAAACTCCCTTATAGCCTCTATTTACCCTTCAGTTGCCATTGGAAATATCCTATAATTCCACAGACTCTTGTTGATCATTCACAATGTAGTCTCATCTGTCATCCTGCTAGTATAACTATGCTGTGTATTGAATGGAGCTTCTATTGTGAGGAACGATATCACAGAAAGGGGCAACATCTACCCTATTACAGTGCAGAGCTCATACCAGCCTGTGTGTAGGTAATTAAGAGGTGATAAACTACAGGATGGGGCTTATTTATAGAGGGGCTGAGAGGATATTTTACATGATAGTGATGTGTGAAGAGGGCTGAGAGGAGAGATATACTGCAGGATGAGTCTGAAAGGAGAGATATACTACAGGATGAGGCTGAGAGGAGAGATATACTGCAGGATGAGGCTGAGAGGAGAGATATACTGCAGGATGAGGCTGAGAGGAGAGATATACCAGGCTGTGTATAGCAGGGCTGAGAGGATATACTACAAGATAGGGGCAAAGATTAGTTAAACAGTTCTTCTTGCCTACTGCCGAGAGACCAGTGATGTGAAACTGAAAAAGCTGGTCTATTGATGCACATGACAGATAATTATCTACTGACATATGCATTAATAGACTTCTATTTGCAGTTTCAGAAAACTGACCTATCAACAGCAAACAAACACAAATTTGTACTGCCATTGTGGATGACTGCAGGAGAATTGAGCTCTGCTAGAAACTAGCTAAGGCCTCTTTCACACGTCCATGTCTCCGGTATGTGTTTGGTCCGTTTCCTCACGTACCGGAGACACGGGCACACGTAGACCCATTAAAATCAATGGGCCTGCGCTCACGTGCATGTTCTGCCATGGACCGTGTGTCCGTGTGGAGAATATGTGTGCCCGTGTGCTCCACACGTAGACATGTCCTGTTTTCTCAGGCATCACGGGTGTCATACGGAATGCAAATGGACCACACGGAGGTGTTCCGTGTGACACACACTGGAGAAAACACACGTGTCTGAGAAAAAAAGAACAAAACTTTACTCACCTTCTCCAGCCCTCCTGTCTCTGCCGCTGCTGTCACTTGCTTCTGACCGCCGCTCATTATGCTCACTGCATATTCACTTCACTGCGGCAGCATGGAGTCGGCAGGACCGGAGACCGAAGATCAGCACCACAGACAGCGAAGCCAGGGACAGGTGAGCAGGAAGTTCCCGTTCTCCGTGTGTTATCATGGATAACACACGGAGAACACACGTGTGCCATAAACACGGCACATGGAGGGCAATTCGCACCTTTGACACGTCCGTGAAAAACGTTCATGATTTTCACGGACATGTGAAAGAGGCCTAAGGCTGTGTTCACATGTAGCTTTTTTTGGCAGTTTTCTGCAGGAAAAACCTTCTCTCTTGGCAGTAAAGCTGCTTAAAGAAGCAGGCTTTGCTGCATTTTTGTAGCATTTGTTTAAAGAGATTATGTCTCATTTGTCTACAGCACAAGTTTAATAAACATCTATGGTGAAAAACACTGCAAAGATGCTGAAATAATTGACATGCTGGAGTTTTAAAAAATTCAGCAGTTTTCCAATTCAGTCAGGAAAAAAAAGCAATTGTGTTTATATTTCGGAAATCTCATAGCTTTTTCTGATACTGTAAATAGCAATTTTTTATTTGCATAAAAAACACAGCAAAAAAATGCTGCAAAAACGCAACATGTGAACATAGCCTAATGATGTAAAACCACAATGGTAGTTCTATTGTAGATGGCAGAGGAAAAAATCTGTCAGGCACATGCCTGTGAAGGGGCAAACAAAGCACAAAATTAGAAGGTAAATTCTCCACTTAGATTAGCTTGATAATAACTCAAAGCGGTGTAGCTAGTCAAGAGCACACTGGATTAGGGGGAGGGGAGTGCAGCACTGAGGAGAAGCAAGAGCTGATGGGAAAGGTAGTTTTCGCCAACAAGAATAGGAAAGTCCATTCTGGTATGAGACCCAGAATGCACAGAAAAGCAGATAAAGCTGAAAAAAAGACACAACGGTACAAAAAAATAATTTTTATGTTGAGTTTACTCTGAATAATAACAGTAAGTATGAAATTACTGTGCTTTTTGAAAAATATTGCGATTGTGGGAATAACCCTTTAACTGTGGGTTTCGAATGATGTTTCATTTAAGGGGTATTCAGAAGACTACATGATGATTATTATGTACACATATTGCATATAGCCATAGTCAGAAATCTGCACCCACAGCAGGCTTCTCTGCAGTCCTGTGAATGGTAAATACCAGATTAGAGAGATAATTTACAACCTGTCAAATGAGGTTATAAACTAAACTACAAATGATGGTTATACACAATAGTTCTCCAGTTAATACCTACAATGCTTTGTGTTATAGAACAATTTTTTTACCTCTGTATTTATGATGATCGGATTCATATCAGTACATAAGCGATATATACTAATGTTTGTATATTAGTAAAGCTCTAAACTTAATTTTTCACCATTGTAATTCTTATTTTACAAATTATTCAAATTCTCTGACCATTTTTGGCTTTTCCACACTGTGTGCACAATTATTAGACAAGTGAGTATTTTATCAGGATTTTTATGCAGATTTTTCAACTCCAAGCTGTATAACCTGAAATGTTTATTCGATGAAGCAGATCAGGTGATGTGTATTTAGATAATGAAGGGCTGAGGATATCAACTCCCTTTATAAGGGATGTTGTACTCTTAACTTTGCAAAGATATTGGGATGTGTAAGGCTATGTGTCCACGGTAGAATGTACCTGCGGATTTTTCTGCCTGCGGGTGCGGATTTGCCGCGGATTTTGATGCGGATTTTTTTTTTTTTTCCCCCCATTCAAAACCAAAAATCCGCACCAAATCTGCACCAAACAATTGACATGCTGCAGATTTTTCCGGATCAAAATCCGCGGCAAATCCGCAGCGGAAAAATCCGCAGCATGGACACAGCATTTCCAAAATGCCATTGAAATGGCTTGGAAGTGCCGCTGCTGCAGATTTTCGGGAAATCCGCGGCAAATCCGCGGCAAACCCGCGGCAAAATCCGCGGTAAATCCGCAGCGTGGGCACATAGCCTAAGGCTGCTTTCACACCTCCGGTTTCTGCAATGCGGCACACTCCGGCATTTTGCAGGAAAATCGCAACCGTTTTTTTTTGCTGCCGGTTGCGATTTTCCTGCATAGACTTTAATTAGTGCCGCATTGTGCCGCATGGCCTTGCGTTCCATCCGGTTTTTGCCGCATGCGGCAGATTTAGCCGATGCGGCGGCCGGATGGAACGTTGCCTGGCACGTTTTTTCGTGCGGCAAAAAAAAACCGCATCGCGCCGCATTCGGCCGATGCGGCGCATTTTTCAATGCATGCCTATGGCGGCCGGATGCGGCAATAACCGCATCCGGCCGCCGCATGCGGTTTTTGCCACTGCGCATGCTCAGTAGCATGCCGCAAGCGGCAAAAACCGGACGGGCCGCAAAGGAAAAACTTATGCAAAGGATGCGGTGTTTTCACCGCATCCGTTGCATAGCTTGCACAGCCGGATTGAGCCGCAGAGCTCAAGCCGGATGTGTGAAAGCAGCCTAAGATGGCAGCTGGATATGTCATGTAGGGGAGATATGTATCACAGAGATGGATATCCTCTATGATGTAAGTCTGGAAGCTAGCTCCAGTACGTATAGTACTGAGAGGGTTAACAGAGAATGAAAAGGGCTGGGTTTACGAGCATTTAGAGAGGTGGTGGGACTGGCTGCTCACATATCCTCACCCCCGAGTGTGGTTTGGTAGACATAAAAAGTCCAAGTGGATTCATTAGCAGTCTGTGTGTGGCGTTAGGAATTCCTACTGTGTGAAGTCTCCATGCTTGGACTTGTCTGTTGGTGTAATACTGTAGTATCAGTGTTAGACAATGTGCCCACATAGCGTATTTTCATGCAGTTACGCTGCGTTCTGCACTGCAGCGTAACTGCATGCGTCCTGCGTCCCCAGCACAATCTATGAAGATTGTGCCTAATACATGCACACGTTGCGTATTAGAACGCAGCGCGTAGGCTGCTGCCAAATCGCTGTGTTCTAAAAAGCAACATGTCACTTCTTTCGTGCGCTTTGGATGCAGCTCCCACTCTGTCTATAGGAGGGGCAGCATCCAGAGCGCATGAAATCGGCTTTTCATAGCGCAGTGTTTCTGCAGCGATTTGAAGCGCACATGTGCTGTTCAAATCGCTGCAGAGACTTCGTCAGGGACAAAACGCAACGAGGGCACATAGCCTTAATACTATGTATCCAGTTTTCCTGCCAAGAAAGGCTGTTTATTTGCCGTGTATAGCTTGATATATGCTGTTTTAAGAAAGAAGCCTGGATGTTTGGTTTAAAGTCGCCTTCCATGTCTACCTCTAATGCCACCAAGTGAGCCATATCTCTACAGGTGTGATCACAGAATAATTTTGTTGAAAATAATCAACAGGGTCGCAAAAACCTGTTAAGAAACAAAAACGCACATTAGCTGCAAAAATTTTGATAAGAATCAAACGTGAAGCGACCAGGAGGCCATTACCCTCCAGTGCTGTCATATCCCAGAACTACAGCCTCCACGAAGAGCCCAGAAGTACAAGGTGTTCAGTGCTCAGAGACCTGGCCGAGGTGAGGGAAGCCAACTACCACTGAGCAAGACACAGAAGGGGAAACATCAAGTCTAGACCAATGACTATAATGAATATCTGAAGACTGATTATTCAAAGGTTTTATAGACTGATGACGATGAAAGTGACTCTTTATGGACCAGCTATGTGAGCTTGTGGCTGGACCTCCACTTCCACTCAGACACCAAGCTAGAGGAGAGGTACTGCTATGGTCTACTATTATTAAAGGTTAGCTTGTTAGGCTTTTTAGGATTGAATATGGAATCAAAATCAACTTCCAAACCTACTACCAGTTTTCAGAAGACAATTTCGTCAAGCAGTGGTTCAAGAAAAAGTCTTCATCTTTCAAAAAAAACCATGATATTTATGCAGAACAATGTTCCATGGCAGCATCGAAATCACCACTGCTCGGCTGCCAGTAAAGGCCCGAAAGATGAAAGAATAATGACCCAGCCCCTTCCTCACCTCCCCTAAACAGTACTGAGAACTTGTGGCCCCTTTTTAAACAGGAGATTTATGGTAAGGAGAACAGTCACCTCTCTATCAGTGTCTGGCAGTCTATGGTTGTGTAGCACCCAGGAATATGGGGTACTCGGTTGCGGGCAGTGTCTCTATTGTGAATGTCACGATGGTGGCCGTTACACAGTTCCGTGCCCTGGGCCCTTTTTATAATGGGGATATTTACAGGGGATTGGTGAATAAAGTTTATTCGTGACGCCACTTGCGGTGTTGAGGCTAAGTGTAGGGAGCTGCCACTGCAGAATATCTCTACTGGGGCTGATGATATTAGCAGCTAGTATAGTAATCCCTCCGCAAGTAGGGTATTGCCTCAGCGGGTGTATGATGTGGTGTGCGTCGAAAGAAGTAGTCCAGACAGGTATTCAGTGCAACTGGTTTACTCACTTTAGATGTTAACTGGTTGCCCGAGGCCGGCTGGTTTCTCCTTCAGGTCCCCTTCATTCCAGTGCCAGTCTGGTTCTCTGGTACCTTTTTCCCCTGCACCTGTCTCTGGTAAGTGGGTCCCCGTGGTATAGAACACTGGGGGTCTCCGGCCTGTGGTTTGTCCACCTCTGTCCGCCTGATGGTAGCATGAACCCTGTGGGAATGGAGTCTCTGGTCCTGTCCCCGGTTCTCTCTTTGCTACTGAGTCTTCAATTCTTTAGGGTCAGCGAGGTCCTTGATGGTCCCCTTTGCTGTTCAGGTGTTAACAGGTCGGCTTGAAGCTCTTTGCTGTCCTAGGGTCCTGTACCCTGTTGTTGCGTAGTTCTGGGAGTACTCCACCGTACTCCACCGGCAACCACCTCTCCTGGGTACCAGGTCAACATCAACCTGAGTTAGGGAGTCACTTCACTTCCACCATTACACTCCTACAGTCACTACTGAACTCTCCACTGTCACTGCAGTTCTCCTCTCTGACTTCTGACTTCCTGTGTTCCCGACTACTCTCCACAGTCTGCCGCTCCCACCTGGTCAACTAGTGGACTGGAGTGGCTCCACCTCTAGGTGGCCATCCATGGTCCCACACTAGCTAGGTACCATTGTATGGGGGATTGTTGGGGAAAACTGGGATTACCTGGGTTTTTGGTGTTACTGGCACTGGGGTTCTGGGTCCCTAAGAGGGTAGGCACTGCATCCTGGTAGGGATGCAGAACCTTGCAGCACCCTGAGGGGTTCAGGGGCGCTACAGTTGTTGCTTCTCTAAAAAGTTGATTGTCAGCAGATTAAGAAACAGATTCCATGAATGGAAGAAAAAATTTGTAGCTAAAAATGTGGTCATGACACACTCTTATGGGGGAGATTTGCTGCTGACACTGTTATGAGGGTAATGTCCCCCAATTGTGTACTAATGTCTCCCATCCTGGGCCCCTTCCAGGTATATATGTCCTCCATCCTGGTGTATCATGTCCCCCATCCTGGTATATATGCGACCCATAGTGGCGCATCAAAGTGTGTATGTCCTCCATTCTGGTATATACTGTATGTCTCTCATCCTAGTATATACAGTTGTGCTCCAAAGTTTACATACCCGGCAGGTTTTTTGCTTTTTTGGCCTTTTTTCAGAGAATATGAATGATAACATAAAATCTTTTTTCCACTCATGGTTAGTGGTTGGGTGAAGCCATTTATTGTCAAACTACTGTTTTCTCTTTTTAAATCACAATGACAACCAAAAAAATCCAAATGACCCTGATAAAACATACCCCAGTTCTTAATATCGTGTATTGCCCCCTCTAACATCAATTACAGCTTGAAGTCTTTTGTGGTAGTTGTGGATGAGGCTCTTTATTTTCTAAGATGGTAAAGCTGCCCATTCTTCTTGGCAAAATGGCTCCAGTTCCTGTAAATTCCTGAGCTTTCTTGCATGAACTGTGCACTTGAGTTCTCCCCAGATTGGCTCAATGATATTGAGGTCAGGAGAATGAGATGGCCACTCCACAACCTTCACTTTGTTCTGCTGTAGCCAATGACAGGTCGAATTGGCCTTGTGTTGTTGATCGTTGTCATGTTGGAACATCTAACTACGTTCTATGCGCAGTTTCCGGGCTGATGAGTGTAATTTTGCCTCTAGTATTTGCTGATAATGTGCTGCATCCCTTTTTCCTTCAACTCTGACCAAGTTATCTGTGCCTTTGTGGCTCACACATCCCCACATCATCAGCAATCCACCTCTGTGCTTTACAGTAGGAATGGTGTTCCTTTCATCATAGGCCTTGTTGACACCTCTCCAAATGTAACGTTTATGGTTGTGGCCAAAAAGTTTGATTTTGGTCTCATCACTCCACATTACTTTGTTCCCGAAGTTTGGAGGCTTGTCTCTGTGCTGTTTGGCGTATTGTAGGCAAGATACTTTGTGGCATTTGTGCAGTAATGGCTTTCTTCTGGCGACTCGACCATGCAGCCCATATTTCTTCAAGTGTATCCTTTTTGTGCATCTTGAAACAGTCACACCGCTAGTTTTCAGTGAGTCCTGAATTTCAGCTGATGTTATTTATGGGCTTTTCTTTGCATCCGAAACAATTTTCCTGGCAGTTGTGGCCAAACTTTTGTTGGTCTACCTGATCGTGGTTTGGTTTTTACAGAGCCCCTGATTGTCCATTTGTTAATCACAGTTTGAACACTGCTGAATGGCATTGTCAATTTGTTGGATATCTTTTTGAATCCCTTTCCTGTTTTATACAGTTTAGCTATCTTTTCACATAGATCTGTTGACAATTCTTTTGCTTTCCCCATGACTTACAATCTAGAAATGTCAGTGGCTGTATGAAAGATGCAAAAGTCTGTCTGGATCCCAGAAACTCACTCAGCTTTTATGCACACACTGATTACAAGCAGGCAGATCACAGGTAAGGATGTTACCTTTTTTAGCCATTCAAACCTATTTTTGTCAACCTCTGTGCATGTTATTAGGCCAAAATCACCAGGTTATGTGAACTTTTGATTAGGGTCATTTGGATGTTTTTGGTTGTCATTATGAAAAATTTTAAAAGTGAAAACACAGTAGTTTGACAATAAATGGCTTCACCCAACCACTAACCATGAGTGGGAAAAAACGTTTTTGTGTTATCATTCAGATTTTCTGAAAAAAGGCCAAGAAAGCAAAAAATCTGCATGTAAACTTTGGAGCACAACTGTATATACTAGGATGAGAGACATACAGTATATACCAGGATGGAGGACATACACACTTGGAAATCTGCTAGGGTATGTAAGCTTTGGAGAACAATTGTATGTTCCTCATCCTGGGCCCACCCAAGTATCTCTGTCCCTCACCCTATTATATATGTCCCCATCTTGGTTTATATGTCCCTAATCCTGGTATTTATGTTCCTCATCCAGGGAAACTATGTCCTTTATCCTGGTATATATGTCCCTTATCCTGGTATATACAGTTGAGATCAGAAGTTTACATACACTATCTAAAAAGACACATGTGCATGTTTTTCTCCCTCTCTGACATGAAATCAGAATAAACCTTTCCCATTTTAGTGCATTTAGGACTAGATTACCAAAATTATGTATACTTACCAAATACCAGAATAATAGAGAGAGAGAATGTTTTAAGACCTTTTTTTTTTTACTTTCTGCAAAGTCAAACGTTTATGTACATTAAGAGTACTATGCCTTTAAACAAAATGGGACAGCCCACATGATAATGTCATGTCTTTGGAAGCTTCTGATAGGTTTATTGGTAACATCTGAATTAATTAGTGACACACCTGTGGATGTATTTTAATGCACACCTGAAACACACTGCTTCTTTGTGTACGATCATGGAAAAGTCAAGAAAAATCATCCAAGATCTCAGGAAAAGAACTATGGACTTGAAAAAGTCTGGTTCATCCTGGGGTGCAATTTCCAGATACCTGAAGGTACCTTATTCATCTGTACAAACAATTATATGCAAGTACAAACAAGATGGGAATATCCAGCCAACATACCGTTCAGGAAGGAGAAAGGTTCTGTGTACCAGAGATAAACGTGTTTTGGTCAGACATGTGCATTTCAACCAAAGAAAAAAAGCAAAACAGCTTGTGAAGATTCTGGCGGAAGCTGGTAAGATTGTGTCATTATTCCCAGTGAAGCGAGTACTGTATCAACATGGGCTGAAAGGCCTCTCTGCCAGGAAGAAGCCATTACTCCAATAGAAACATAAAAAGCCAGATTAATGTTTGCAAATGCACACAGGAAAAAAGACCTTAATTTTTTTAAGACATGTCCTATGGTCTGACAATTCTAAAATTTAAATGTTTGGCTATAATGACCATCGTTACATTTGGAGGAAAAAGGGAGACGCTTTGAAGACTAAGAAGACCATCCCAACTGAGAAACACTGGGGCAGCATCATGTTGTGGGATTGTTTTCCTGCAGGAGGGACTGGTGGACTTCACAAAATAGATGGCATTATCTGATATATAGTTCCCTCATTCTGGTATATATGAACCCCATCCTGGTATGTAAGATCCCCATCCCGGTATATATGTCCTCATGTCCCCTTGGCCCATTCTGGTATTTTTATCCCCTATCCTGGTACATTTAATCCCCTTCCTGGTATATATGATCTCCATATACCGCACACATAAAAAAAATGATTCTAATAGTCTTCCTCCACTCCCCCACCACATGGTGTCCACTTCTGATGCCGGCAACTACATTTTGTGGGTAAGTGGGGCAGTGTATGATGTCAGTCACATGCCGACTTGAGCTGCTGGCTAATCCAAAATTAATATTCATAATCCTAGGCGTGGGGAACAGTAAGTATTAATTTTCTTTAATAGAGGACACACGATCGGCCCAGCAGTGGCAGTAAGTGGGCGGCTTTGATGAACAAGTGTGCCAGCTATTAAAGAAAAATAATATTCACTGGTTCCCACGCTCATAATCGCACCCACCTCTCGGCGCTGGCTTTATTGCTGAGAGGTGTGTGGCAATATGGATGTGGGGAGCAGTGAATATTAAGTTTCTTTAACAGCAGGCACATGTGTTTGCCACAGCCATGGCTTCCTGCCTCCTGTGACCCCGCTTCACCACCCACCCAACCCCTACAGCGTACAGGTACATCTAGGCCATAAGAAGCGCGCCCTCTCTTTCCTCCCAAATTGGGGGACGAAGTGCATCTTGTAGTCTGAATAATAAAGTATTCTTAGTTTACCAGCTAAAAATAAACAATTGAGATTGGAAAATATAAGTTTTTCATTTAGTTGCATAATAATTCTGCACACAGATATTCTCCTAAGAAAGACAAGACCTCACAATTACTTTCTTAAATATTCAGGTTTATTAACCTTTTGGATTGACATTTAATCCTTAACAATACAAATTGCCTCATAATTGTGCACAGTATACGCTTCCTGTTATAGGCCAGTAACGGTGTGATTAGTGGTATCAATAGGGCATGTCCGCACCGTGTCATTTTGCAGTAGATTTTGCTATCAAATCTCAACTGGAAGAGCTTTGAATAAACACTCAAAAGAGTGAACATTCATTTCCATGCAAGGACACTTGATGTTCACATGTTCAGTCTTTTGAGAGTCTTTTAACTACTTTATGTTTCCGACGACCCCCAAGGGATTAAAGGAAGTGAACTGATCATTTATCAGGGATTTTCTACACTGAAGATGCATTCTAATAAAAGACAATAGGAAGGCTCAATAGCTGCCTGTATGATGTCCGGGCATCTTTTTGAGAGTTTTGGCTTTGTTTTTGCTTCATAAACCACTAGTGAATTCTCCATGCTTGAATGAAGTTAAAAAGACACCTGGAAAAGGCCAGTTGAACATACGCATCCAAGATGCTGGAGAAATGCTCAAAACACCTACCGGTAATAAGAAGTGTTACAAAAGTGACAAAAAAAATCCCAAAAAAACACTTCAGGAAAACAGATGCCGGCATTTCCTGAAGCGTCATATTCTTGAAAAATGTAAAAAAGGCGTCATGTCCACATACCCATATAGTGTTGGATTTGTTTTACAGCTTTCACAGCTTTTTTTGTCATTAACAAACAGTAGCAAAAGCGAACCACTTTAATTATATAAATTATACTTTTAATAATAAATACTAATACTAATAATAATAATAATTACCTGTGGGCTGTCAACTGGCATTGCTACAAACATTACCATTCCGAAATGGACAGGGTTAATAATTATTTCAGAGTCTTTTCACTTTTTAATTTTATCATGTTAGAAATTCATTGCATAGAAAGGTACACTTGATCACCAGTCTCACCACCTCACTTCCCCCAATGTACAATTATGAGCAAAAGGGTAACAATGGTTAAAAGTTTTGATTTTGTGGCTCCATATCTCACCATCTACTACAGCTTTTTGAGCTTTCATTTTACAGACAATCATCTTGGCTATCTCATAGATAAATTTGACTTGCTTCTATTTACTTTATGATTAGTTATGCAGATTGTTACTGTTTTGCTCCTTGTGGTACAAAACCTTTTCTTCCGGTATAATATAAACTGCAACCTGTTCTCACATTCCTTTATAGCTCAGTGTGTTATTAGGTTGATTCTCAAGGTCATTTGTTGGAATCAATGAGCAGCCATGAAGAAGATTTCCCAAGAAAAGAGAAACATCATCATCCAGCTCATCGATAGCGGTCTCTCAGCCTAGAAAATTGCCAAATTTCATTATGTGATAGTTGGAAGAATACAAAATGAAGTCCGTCCATTCATTCAAAAGCCAAGAATTGTACGTCCCAGCAAAATATCGGAGTCAACAAGTCGGCACATCACAAGGTCTATCAGTTCTGTTGCGACAAACATGGCAGTGGAGGTGGCTCGTATGCTTCATATTAGTGAGATTACTGATGCCCATGCAAGCAAAAAAAGTATGAAAAGTGAACATTAGAAGATTGGAAATGGGTGATGTGGACCGACGAGATGATAGTCAATAAACTAGGCTCTGATAGGTTCAAATGGGTCTGGAAGAAACAAGAGGAGAAGGGGCTAACAGAACGAGAAATTGAAGAAACTGTGAAGTTTGCTGGAGGAAACCCAATGATATGGGGTTGTTTCACAGCTAAAGGTGTTGGATACTTGACCAGGATTGATAGTGGTCTCCATACTCTATGTGTGAGTATCCTACAAGACAAGATACTTAGTACACTTGAGTACTATGGGTAAGAAAAGGATGATAATTGTTTTCCAGTAGGACAATGCTCCGAAGCATACTTTGAGCTGGCAAATAAATGGGTCAATGACAATGAAGTATAGGTACTGGGTTGTCCTCCACAGTCCCCAGACCTCAACCCCATTAAAAACGTGTGGGTAGATTTGAAGAAAAACCTGTATACATACCCATGTCATTTGACCAGTATGCACCAACATTGGGAATGTGTAGAAGAAACCTGGGATCAGATTTCGGTTGAGACATGATTGAATCTGATCGAGGGCCCAGAAGGATTTAGGGAGTGTTGAAAGCCAGATGTGGATTCAGAAAATACTAACAAAATAATACAAATTTACATTTAATTTTACCAACAAAACAGTAATAATGCATTGACATGATAAGAATCTGCATAGCTAATCATATGCTAAATAGTTGCAAGTCAAATTTATGTATGAGATAGCCAAGATGACTGTCTATAAAATGATGGTAGTCTCACACTTAAAGCTGTAGTGGATGGTGAGATATAGAGCCTGAAAGACAAAAAATTAAAAACATTGTTACCTTTTTTCTTGTTAGTGTATACATCAAATGTATCCATAGTAGAGATGAGCGTATCAAGCAAAATTAGAATGTTCACACAGTTAACAGGAAATTTGATTCACAATTAAGTTATTCTCATGAAATTTAACCCCTTCACCATCTGGCAATTTTCCGATATTTCATTTTCGATTTTTCCTCCCCATCTCCTATAACTTTTATATTTATATAGCCATATGAGGGCTTATTTTTTGCGGGACGAGTTGTACTTTTGCTCCATTTATCTAAGAGAGGCCAAAAGGCTGTCCTTTGGGTCTCAGTCACACAAGAAGACCAGTTATTTCTATAAAGAAAGGCATAGTTAACAATGGAAAAAAAATGTATACTGTGTGGTAATTAATTTTTTAAAAATGAGAGTCAATGGGCGACATGTCACTGTGCACTTGTATATTGACGAACATCGCAGGGAGTTGGTGCCGATGGCCCTTGAGGTCCCTTCCAACTCTACCATTCTATGATTTTCTGATTCTAAGCTTTCCATCAAAGGTATATGGCAGACTGTACTTGTCGGAAGATTGAGAGCGTTATCTGAGTGTTACCTCTAGGTGCTTACTCTCACATTACTGAATTATGTCACATGACTGAACAATTATGACAGATACATTTTTTTGCAACATGCTGTTTTGTGTCATAGCGTCATAGCTGGCAGTTATTGTCCCTTCAAAAAATTGAATTTGTTAAAAAGAATCTGTCAGGTCTTGAATTGGTAATAGTGTAGATAATGTGCAAATAAAAAACATTAGAAATCATTTTTCATAAGTTCCTTGAAGTTTTGTCAAACCTATTTTCTTCAGTGGAACAGTAAGGGGTACTTTGCACGTTGCGACATTGCTACTGCGATATCGTCGGGGTCAAATCGAAAGTGACGCACATCCAGCGCCAGTAATGACGTCGTAACGTGTAAAGCCTAGATGCACCGATAAACGATCGCAAAAGCGTTGAAAATCGGTGATCGGTGTAGCATCGGTCATTTCCATAATTTCGCTGCAGCGACAGGTACGATGTTGTTCCTCGTTCCTGCGGCAGCACACATCGCTATGTATGAAGCCGCAGGAGCGAGGAACTTTTCCTTACCTGCCTCCACCGGCTGTGCGGAAGGAAGGAGGTTGGCGGGATGTTTACGTCCTGCTCATCTCCGCCCCTCCGCTTCTATTGGCTGCCTGCCATGATGCCGCACGACCCGCCCCCTTAAGAAGGAGGCGGGTCGCCGGCCAGAGCGACGTCGCAGGGCAGGTAAGTGCATGTGAAGCTGCCGTAGCGATAATGTTCGCTACGACAGCTATCACAAGTTATCGCATGTGCGACGGGGGCGGGGACTATCACGCTTGGCATCGCTATCATCGGCTACCGATGTTGCAGCGTGCAAAGTACCCCTAACACTCAGGTAGTGAGTTTTACATTTGACCCTCTATTGTTCCTTGCACTTCTTAAGACATTATTTCTACATTTGTAGCAATATTCCTTTAATATTTTCTAAAAACATTTGAAAGATTTTGCTAAAAGCACAAATTGAGTCTTTTAGTTTCCACTAAGTTAACATCTGACTTATAAAACACAAACACACACACACACACACACACACACTCATATAAATATATATATATATATATATATATACAGTTAGGTCCAGAAATATTTGGACAGTGACACAAGTTTTGTTATTTTAGCTGTTTACAAAAACATGTTCAGAAATACAATTATATATATATAATATGGGCTGAAAGTGCACACTCCCAGCTGCAATATGAGAGTTTTCACATCCAAATCGGAGAAAGGGTTTAGGAATCATAGCTCTGTAATGCATAGCCTCCTCTTTTTCAAGGGACCAAAAGTAATTGGACAAGGGACTCTAAGGGCTGCAATTAACTCTGAAGGCGTCTCCCTCGTTAACCTGTAATCAATGAAGTAGTTAAAAGGTCTGGGGTTGATTACAGGTGTGTGGTTTTGCATTTGGAAGCTGTTGCTGTGACCAGACAACATGCGGTCCAAGGAACTCTCAATTGAGGTGAAGCAGAACATCCTGAGGCTGAAAAAAAAGAAAAAATCCATCAGAGAGATAGCAGACATGCTTGGAGTAGCAAAATCAACAGTCGGGTACATTCTGAGAAAAAAGGAATTGGCTGGTGAGCTTGGGAACTCAAAAAGGCCTGGGCGTCCACGGATGACAACAGTGGTGGATGATCGCCGCATACTTTCTCTGGTGAAGAAGAACCCATTCACAACATCAACTGAAGTCCAGAACACTCTCAGTGAAGTAGGTGTATCTGTCTCTAAGTCAACAGTAAAGAGGAGACTCCATGAAAGTAAATACAAAGGGTTCACATCTAGATGCAAACCATTCATCAATTCCAAAAATAGACAGGCCAGAGTTAAATTTGCTGAAAAACACCTCATGAAGCCAGCTCAGTTCTGGAAAAGTATTCTATGGACAGATGAGACAAAGATCAACCTGTACCAGAATGATGGGAAGAAAAAAGTTTGGAGAAGAAAGGGAACGGCACATGATCCAAGGCACACCACATCCTCTGTAAAACATGGTGGAGGCAACGTGATGGCATGGGCATGCATGGCTTTCAATGGCACTGGGTCACTTGTGTTTATTGATGACATAACAGCAGACAAGAGTAGCCGGATGAATTCTGAAGTGTACCGGGATATTCTTTCAGCCCAGATTCAGCCAAATGCCGCAAAGTTGATCGGACGGCGCTTCATAGTACAGATGGACAATGACCCCAAGCATACAGCCAAAGCTACCCAGGAGTTCATGAGTGCAAAAAAGTGGAGATTTCTGCAATGGCCAAGTCAATCACCAGATCTTAACCCAATTGAGCATGCATTTCACTTGCTCAAATCCAGACTTAAGACGGAAAGACCCACAAACAAGCAAGTCCTGAAGGCTGCGGCTGTAAAGGCCTGGCAAAGCATTAAGAAGGAGGAAACCCAGCATTTGGTGATGTCCATGGGTTCCAGACTTAAGGCAGTGATTGCCTCCAAAGGATTCGCAACAAAATATTGAAAATAAAAATTTTTTTTTTGGGTTTGGTTTATTTGTCCAATTACTTTTGACCTCCTAAAATGTGGAGTGTTTGTAAAGAAATGTGTACAATCCCTACAATTTCTATCAGATATTTTTGTTCAAACCTTCAAATTAAACGTTACAATCTGCACTTGAATTCTGTTGTAGAGGTTTCATTTCAAATCCAATGTGGTGGCATGCAGAGCCCAACTTGCGAAAATTGTGTCACTGTCCGAATATTTCTGGACCTAACTGTATATATATATATATATATATATATATATATATATATATATATATATATATATATATAAATCGACCTGAATATCCTGAACAGTCAGTGAAACAAGTGAAAACTTACTGAAATTACCATAATTCCATCATTTTCTCATCATTATCTATAATATTAGACTAGTCTAAATAGCCAAGTTACATCACAGTCATAAAATATGCCAAGTCTTCAGATAGATGACTAATAAATAAGTGATTGCCCATGGGATAAATGGATTTCAAGGGCGTTCATAATGAATATTTTATTGGTAAAGAAAAAAAATAACAGCACCAGCCTAAAGGTTAATCAGTCCCATTTCCCATCCAGTCTTTACATGAACAACAGAAGATAGATGTTAAAGACCTCTCGTTTGTTTGTTTTTTTCATTTGTGCCAAAACATATCACACTGTTCCATACATCATCCCGCAAAGATATGTTTCAAGTCAAACCCCCAAAGGGAAACAATTTATTCTAATTACCAGGTAACATTAATAATGAAAATATGCATCACATGCAAAATAATCATTGTGTCAATTCATTATACCAATACAAAAACCATATACAGAGTGGGCCACGATAAACAGACTCAATTACCTCCTTGTGTGGTTAGAACAGAATAGTTGGGCCTCATTTATTAAATAAATTATAGAAATGGTCACTGTGACATATTCCAATCTGGAGATTGTTTTAGTCATGTCAGGACAGTTTGTAGTCTGAAAGAATTACAGCTTAACACATGTGTCTCAACTGTCAGAGGAGCAGCATCATGACCGGAACGTCAGCTGTGTGAGCAGAATGGGCAATGGTTTTCCTCCTCCACGCTCAGTCAGTCTTGTTACTCATTTGTAAACAAAACACTTTCTTCTCTGTCAGTCTGGTTGGTTTATAAAAAGACATGGAGACTGACTGAGCACAGAAGAGGAAAATCATAGCCTATTCTGCTGGGGACAAGTTTATATTTCTATTCCTACAGCCATACTTCATGGTTGAGTGAGCAGATCAGGTCATAATGCTGCTCCTCTGACAGTTGAGACACAGGTGTCAGTCTCGATAGAGGTCTCTTCAGGCGTAACCTTTCCTGATGTGTTACAAGGACAGGTTGATGTTTACAATATGTCTCAGCAGCTATTTTTATAGCATTCTCAGATAATTCTTTTACTGTCCACGAGCAGCAAAATTGTCTTTGCTGCTCACAGCATTCAATTAGAGCTCAGCTTTCATTTTGGCAAACAAATTAAATAGATGAATAAGATTCATGGTTCCTTTCCTGCCCATCGAGGAAAACTTTGCAGATGACAGTAGGGAAATGATTGTGTCCATCATACTTATCATATTTATTCATATACATATAATATATTCATATTCATATACATAATTTTCGATTCTACAAAGAACTCCATTGGTGGAGGACTACGTGCTTAGGCTCATTCATAGAAATTGATTTGTTGGCCAATTTTGGACCTTTCAATTCATACAAAAAATGCTCTACATTGTTTAATAGGGAACTGTGAAGCCACCCCCCAAAAATATGCCACCCCTAAAGATATCTTAGAGACACAATCTTAGTAAGAACAATACTAAGTTCCCTACGAATGGGAACTCAACACAAAACCAAACTGGTCTCCAACAAGAGCAGAAACTAGCCTAATAGCACTACATAGACAATGGCATCAAATCCACAACACATCACTGATAAAGAGCCCATGCTTCCAATACAGGGTTACAATACCACTTCACTGCAGGATACACAATCCAATGATAAATGATGGGCAGAGCACAGGCATAAAATAGTGATGAACAACCACTGCCACCCCTATCACCCATGGGAGGGTGGTTTCTCAGTATTACAAATGCACATGGATGAGGCTTCTATAGAACTCCAGTCACACATATGTGTAGTGCATCATGTGCATCATGTCAGGTTACTGGTGAGGCCTTTATTATTAGATCATGTACACAATTGCAAACAGCCAACTTTGCCCTTCAAACATCCCATGGCCTGGCTGCATCCTGCCAAGAAAAAAAAAAGGTATTATTTGATACTTTGGATAAAATATACAAGATTGAAACCCACATCCAAGATCTTCACTGTATTGTGGGTCCCAAGACCAAAATTTGAAAGCAATTCACAGAAAAGGACATTGAATCCAAATACCTTACAAAAAGAAAGGCTGTACTTACGAATAAATGGTTCCAATCATATATAATGGAGGCAGAACAGGTGCAAAATACTGATTATTTAGTCACACATTTATCATCCATGACATTATACATCGGCCTTCACCATGTAATACCTGCGTGCCTTGTACTGGCACAGATCAGTAAGACCTTGAAGATGCAGATAAACTCCTGTACATAAAGTGCCCTTATGGTGTCCTACCTCTTCCTCTATAATACATAAAGTGCCCTTATGGTGTCACACCTCTTCCTCTATAATACATAAAGTGGCCATATGGTGTCACACCTCTTCCTCTATAATAAATAAAGTGCCCTTATGGTGTCCCACCTCTTCCTCTTTTCCATAAATACCAGTTTGTCAGTATTATGCACCATATTCCTCAAGAATTCTCAGTGTTGGAGAATACAGTCTACAGTAGTATTTCACACTGGAGCTTTGTTCTCGAATTCTCAACTTACCATGAAGGGAAATCATTTAAAGGTTTTCTTGGATCTGAAAAAAAATATTGCAAAGATGATTTATAATGTTGTCTAGACACCAACTGGGGTCTTATAATCACCAGTTAGACACTTGTTTGTACTGGTTTCCCTAAAGAGATAATAGTAGCCAAGAAGAGAATATCTGTAATCAGACGTAGGCAGTAACTCGTGACACTGTGAAGTCAGGAAAGCCATAGAAACACAGCAATATTCTGTATACCATCATCATATTCAACATTTCACTGAAGGATAATGAAACTTAATCCTGCACCACAGTAATAAACTGAAGCTTCCACGATGTATATCAACATGTCTCCTTTCTCTTTTACAGATGTATAGAGAGCGTTGTCCAGAAATACCTGAATCCCGTGACTTCCTGAACACACGATGTGCCCATGAGGAGGATTATTACTTAGACCAATTACATCCTGGCTATGTGCCCCTCTCATTCTTCTTACAGGACTCCAGAAAAGCTCCAGAATCTACCTTTTGCTATGCTCCAGCCGGTTCCCGGGCACCATATGTCTGCCCTAAAGAGCAGTATGTTTGAGGCTGCAGAGTAACCGGACCCTGCACGTCCCTCCCGATGACCCAGTACAATTGCAGTTTAACTATATTCCTAAATGCTACCACTTTGTACAGCCTGCCCCCTTTACACACCACCCTGTCGTGGTAAACTGCCAGAGGCGGGCTTGCCTTTTATTTTTATTGCGTATGTCTGAGAACGAACTTAGGTATTCTTACCTGGGGTGATGACCAACATGTGGATGTATGGCTAATTTACATTGCAGGTTCACATGATTCTCCAAAAACAATTTTTTCTTATGCCAATCATAGAAATGCATTTCACACACTTACATGTGCTTTAGAAGGGTCAGCTCATTATCAGATTGGTCAAAGTAACAATTCAGGACTTAGATAAGATTTGGTGATGAAATACGGCAACACCTCTACGTCTTCCCCTCTATAATTACCCCAGGAGTCATCACGGAAAATAGCAATTTGTCATTACTTTTGGTTGACTATACATTTTAGAAATGTGATCCAAAATGAAAGTTTGTTCTTGATGGTCAGCCAAAAACCAACCGACGAGTTGTCAGAATTACTTTGGGTTTTTCCAAAAGTTGGCCAAGAAGAAGATAAAATTGTATTATTTACTAAATGACATGTTAAAAACAAGGATAAGAGATTGATCAAAGCTAATATTCACCAATGAAAGAACAAGGAAAAAATCACTTTGCACATCATAACCAATAAGAAATCTAAGAGTGGCAACATTGTAATTCCTGAAAGTAACAATGTGTATATTTATTTATTTATTTATTTATTTTTCTTGCTTATTTAGGGCTTATTTAATTCCACAGCACTTTACAGACATCATCACTAACTACACTTGGGGTCACAATCTAAATCCCTATCAGTATGTCTTTGGAGTGTTGGAGGAAACCAAAGAACCAGGAGGAAAAACATACAAACACGGGGAGAACATACAATCTCTTTGCAAATGAAATAGGTGGGATTTGAACCCCAAACTACCCAAACTACAGCGCTGCAAACCTAAAGTGCTGCCTATATATTGAATATGATCTTAAAGGGAAACTGCCACTGGATGTTTTTATAATTCTCACCTAATGGTCAGTGCAGAGCAGACTAGTCGGATGGGCGTCTCTGCCTCCTCTTTCAGCCATCTTTGTCCTCTTTCTGAAGCCAGTGTGGATGACGCGTTCTACGTCATACACACAAGCCGACATTGAGGTCCTGCACAGGCGCACTTTGATCTGCCCTGAGTAGGTCAGATCAAATTATTGTAGTGCACCTGCATGGGACCTCAATACCGGCTTGTGTGTATGACGTAGAAAACGTCATCCACACTGGCTTCAGAAAGAGGACAAAGATGGCTGAAAGAGGAGGCGCGGACTCGGAGAGCGGAGACACCCATCCGACCCTTCTGCTCTGCACTGACTGTTAGGTGAGTATTATAAAAATCCGGTGTCAGGTTCCCTTTAAGAAACATAGATTCCTATTCACGGAGAACCAAAATCCAAAATATGCATATTGCTGGCCCAGTGTGGACACCACACAATGTTATAATAGATACATTTTATTAGTAAATTCAGTCAGGAGCTGTGCAAATGTAAAATCCTAAACAGTTCACAATGCACTTTATCCAAGCAGCTAATCTAAGATTCTGTTCACACGTTCATTTCTACATTTCGCTTGTCTATTCCATTAGTCTCTTTCACTTTCATGAATCCAGATACATAATAAATGATCCATTGCATTAGTTGTGCCAATGGAAACAGAGAGACCCACTGATTATTATGGAGTTCACCTAGATCCCATTTTGTGAAACAGAAGAAAAATGTTGGCTTTCAGGACTTTTTTTCTCATTCTAAAAAGTAGACACCAAAGAGAGGCGATAATAGTCAACTTTTGCCCATGTCTTTCTATTTGCATAACCCAGTATTCCCCAACTAAAGTCCTCAAGAGCCACCAACAGATCATGTTTTCAGGATTTCCTTAGTATTAAACTAATAATAGAATTATCATTTGGGTAATACTAAGGAAATCCTGAAAACATGATCTGTTGGTGGCTCTTGAGGACTTGAGTTGGGGAACACTGGCATAACTGATGTGACTGGTCACTTATTCCGTTTGCGTGTTCCTAAAACATAACCGACAGATGGAAATATGAACAGAGCCATATAAGTTTGGTGACTTTCATTCCATAGAAATATAGTAGGTTCATATCTTCTCCATGTATCATAGACAAATGTTTAGCTGCATCAGAAAAGAGTTCACAATTGGAGTTCTAAGTCTTCTAAAATCTCCAGGTTTATTTTCTGATGGTGCAGCCCACATACATGAAGTTGCAATAAGTGCAAATAATGATGTGGATGAGATATTTGCTCCCACAATTAATTAGGCATGATGATGGATTCCACAGATATTTAGATCTATATACAGGCCCAGATGCACATGTTGACTGTACATGTATTGGTGTCTTCATGTACAGTATATCCTCATGTCACCTGTTCCTTATACACATTGATATTTCCGTTATTGAATATTGCAGTGTTGTCAGTTGAAGAATTTCCCTTTGTTACAAAGTGATTTTTTATTTTGTCTTATCATTGGCGGATGCGTGTTTTTGGCTGCGATTGAGAACAGAAAACAAGCGCTGCTGTATGCGATTATGTTTTTAGCATGTCATTTAATAAAGTCTATATTTTAATGTATACCCAGGTTCAATCGCGCCTTATAAGCAACAGCCGATCCTTTAGTGCACCCTTCTTTGTATTAGCTCTGTGCTGACACACGCGATCTGGAGAAAACCACTGCCGAGCTGGTTCATTTACATTGTGTTGCTCCTCAAAACAGAATGTTTTACAGCAAGCGGTTGGGTACAGGCACGTAAAATCAGATGTGGCCCAGAACAGTCTGAGAATATCTGTCACTTGTCCAACATTTCTGGATGAAAACTGGACCAATTTTTTATACTCAAAAGTGAGCAAGTAAGGCTGGACTCACGCGAGGATCACATTGCTCGGACCGGCGGCTCTCCAGGCAGGAGCAGGTCAGCTCCATGTATTTCTATGCAGCTCCTCTCAGGAGAGGCAGCGGCCAGTCCAAGTGATGCCATGAGATTCAATCCTCATGCAAATAACACACACGTGTGACTCCAGCCTAAGTTGGGGTACATGTGTAACAGAAGGGAATATTGTAGTATCCACTTAAAGGAGATCAATAAGCTAAAAGAGATGGTAATGAACCTAAAATAAATCAATATAAAGCTAATTTGCAAATACAAATCTATAGTTTTCCTCATATATTTGTTAAATAAAATGGTTTTTACAAAGTGTTAAAATTATCAGAGAAATTAATGTGCAAGCTGATATGTCTGTCTAAATGCTGCGCGCACGGTGACTGCTGTATATCAGTTCATTGCTGTTTATTTATATACATATATATATATGTGTTGTCTGAGAATAAACACGGTTTATCATATAAGAGGCTCTGTAACTTACAAGTACTAAAAATCAATGACAGATTAGAAAAAAAACTAGTGTATGAGGAGTCCACAGGACAAACATTTAGCATTATGCCAGAGTCGTCATGAAGCTACGGTTTACAACCGCAATGTCTGCAACATCATTGATTTTAACTCTCCTCAAATGGTTTAGTCATCGACAGAGTTCTGCATCAATGGAGACCTACAATAAAAAATATGGGAAAGGCCGATTAATGTACATGACAACTGAGCAGATGAAACCAAACCTCCTAGCATTTTCTTCCCCATTGGAGGACACCTACGAGGCCTGATCACAACCTACAGTCCTGTCCTAGAGTGAAGACACCAGGACTCAGAGTCGTAAGATGCTGTGATCTTCAAGACTTTGTGACAGAAAGAAACCTTGCAGAAATAAAGGCCACAAAGAGCGAACAGGCAGTCAGCAGGGACACCAGGACAGACGAGGTGACTATTAGGGTATGTGCGCACGTTGCTTTTTACCTGCTTTTTACCTGCTTTTTTGCTGCTTTTTCTTCTGCGCTGTTTAATGCCAAAATGGATGTGTTCTTCTATTCAAGCAAAGTCTATGGGAATTTGGGTTTCTTGTTCACACTATGTTGTTCAAAATGCTGCCTTTTTGTGGCAGAACTTTGGTCAAAAACTCAGCTTTGCAGTGCAAAACCCAAATGGCAAAAACAATTGACATGTTGCTTCTTTGAAAAGCTGAGTTTTTGACCAAAGTTCTGCCACAAAAAGGCAGCATTTTGAACAACATAGTGTGAACAAGAAACCCAAATTCCCATAGACTTTGCTTGAATAGAAGAACACATCCATTTTGGCATTAAACAGCGCAGAAGAAAAAGCAGCAAAAAAGCAGGTAAAAAGCAGGTAAAAAGCAACGTGCGCACATACCCTTATTATTATTTTTAAATCTTATCTTTATTATATCAGAGCTTCATAGCGAATACTCAACTGGTCCAGAATAATGTCATTACAAATCAAATTTCTCAGTAAAAGCCATGCAATTTGGCACATTTGAATTTTGTCAGATCCTGTACATCATTAATGTGTTTAGATTTCAGGAGGATTTCTTTTTGGATTCAACATCAAAATCCTAAAATTCAACTCTCCTAACAATCCACATCTATTACTTGTGAACGGAGATGTAGTAAGTCCGTTGACATACAGTGACATACAGTGACATACACATATATAGCAATGCTACAAATATAACACACAATGGCGCTATACCAACATTTAACATTTAACATTCAACATTAAAATTACAAAACCAAGAAGGAAAAGTTGTGGAATTATTCAACTCACTAAAAACATAAATGTGTTAGTGATATAAACGATTACAAAATGGAAGCTAAATTTTAAAAAAAATCTCAATTTATTCAGTGGCAATTATGAGCCTTAAGCAAAGAAATCCCCACACATCTTAGCTGCTATTAATAATGTTATTAATGGTTGTCTGAAGAATGTTCCACTACACTGAATGCAGTTGTGCAGCAAATCATCAAGATCCTCTGCTGGCAGCTCCCTTTGCAAATGTCGATCAATAACGTCCCAGATGTGCTTGATGGGCTAAGAGTCCAGAGATACTGTGAGCCAGGGTAGCAAATTTAGGCCAAGCAGGCTGCTCACAGTAGCACAAACAACATGCCAGGCTGGCATTGTCACATGTCACTATCTCCCCAGCCTCGCCACTCTGCCAAACCCTTCACTGGCTTCCCATCACCCAACGACTGCAGTTCAATACATTAACAATGACATACAAAGCCATGCACAACCTGTCTCCCCCCTACATCTGTGACCTAGTCTCTCGGTACCTACCTGCACGCAACCTCAGATCCTCACAAGATCTCCTTCTCTGCTCCTCTCTTATCTCCTCTTCCCACAATCGCGTACAAGATTTCTCCCGTGCATCCCCCATACTCTGGAATGCTCTACCTCAGCACATCAGAATCTCACCTACCGTGGAAAGCTTCAAGAGGAACCTCAAGACCCACCTCTTCCACCAAGCCTACAACCTACAATAGCCCTCAGTCCAGTACACCACTGCGCAACCAGCTCTGTCCTCACCTACTGTACCATCACCCATTCCCTGTAGACTGCGAGCCCTCGCGGGCAGGGTCCTCTCTCCTCCTATACCAGTCTGGTTTGTACTGTTAATGATTGTTGTACGTATAACCTCTTTCACTTGTAAAGCGCCATGGAATAAATGGCACTATAATAATAAATAATAATAATGTGGTATACAGACCAATCTTCAGCTATAAATGCATGCAAAACAAAAACAGGACTCATTGTTGAAGAGTATAGACCTCCATTCTAGCTTCCATTGCTTTTATGCTCTGCACCATGATACCCTTTAAGAGTGGTTGTGAGGTCAATTGAACATCTCTAGCTGGACGTCTACTTTGTAGTTCATTGATGAACAAACACCTTTTGATGGTTTGTATTGACAGCGTTTGACGTCTTTCACTTGCATAACTGAATGGATTACTACATGCCATCCTTTGAATCTGACAAGACTACATGGGCAATGCCATGAACAAGCAAGATTTGAGAAGACTACATGGGCAATGCCATGAACAGGCCATCAAGAGGGATAGACACACCGGTCCTACTCCCAAGATTATGGTGTGGAGTGGCAGAATGTACGTAAGATAAAACGAGATAATCTCTTCCAGGTGCACAGAGAGCTCAGCATTACATTGATTTGGTCTTGGAACCAGTGTTACGGCCATTTCTATAAAGAGTCCTAGGAACCATTTTCAATACAACAATGTCAGCCAGAATGTTGCTGCTGCCATTAAATACACATATAGACACAGTACAATCAATGAGCATTGCCAGCTCCACATTCTATAAAGAGAGGACGGAGCATTGCCCCCCCCCTCCCCCCCCGGGGCATTTGCGGAGGCCGGCATGACCCCTGATTGGTGGGGAGGTCAGGGTGTCATGGGTGGGGGGAGGGGGAGTGAGCCCGCTTTGAAAGGATTGGATGGCCAAAGGGGAGGAGCGGCACTTTCCCGCTCCCCTGGCTGAAGGAAGAGTCGCAGCCACCTTACCTGCGGCAATGGAGTCGGTGGAACAAATCCTGGAGCGGCTGAGAGCGGCGGCTGGCGACCATCCTCCAGGCTGGCTGCAGGCGTCTGTGCAGGGACTCATCGGAGGGAGTCGGGAGGCGGTGGGGGCTCCCCCTCCACGTGAGCGGCGCCTCCGTAGATCCAGACCGCCGGAGCGGTTATCCCCTGAGGTGACTCCCCGGGCCCAGCGACGCACTAGAAGCCCCTCCGGGGACCCTCCAGGCCGGGCGCCATGTGCAAAAAAGTCCAGCAGGCCCCGGTCTGGGAGGAATTCAAGAGTGCGGCCGGGTCCAGCGGTGGAGAGCAGGCCTCTGCTGGAGTTGGGGGCGGGGCCTGCTCCCACTGTGTCAACGGTGGATGTCGGAGCTGCGGCGGGGCGCTCTGGTGATGTGCCTGCCGAGCGCCCTGAGCCCTGTCTGCAGTGGAGGACGGATGAGGGGGCGGGCCCCAGCGGAGGGGGCGGATCGAGACGGCTGGGATCGGTAGTGCACCGGGCCTGGCACGCAGGGCCCTCATCAGCAGAGGCCCGGAATGACGGGGGGCCCCCGTGGAGTGGGATGTGGGAGCTGCGTCGGCAGGATCCGGAAGACCGCAGACAGCCCCCTGTTGCAGCCGGCTGGGGGGGCGGACATCAGCCACAGGATCAGCTCCTGGAGGGATCTTCCGGCCCTGCTGCAGCAGGGGCCAACGGCGGCGAAGCGGAGGTGCGGAGCCGGGAGTCTACAGAGCAGCCGGAGGGACGTCAGGAGTCTGGTGGTCCGGCTGGCGGGGCCTCTACCCTCGTGCAGCCCGGTGAGTATGGTTCTATGTCTTGTTTGTCTGCCCAGTATTGTCAGGTCCAGAACGCAAGGGGGGATGTAGGTCACCCAGGGTTTAGTCAGGGGATAACCACGGGGGGTGGAGGAGATGTGTCAGGAAGGGGGGAGGTGGGAGAGCTTATAGGTTGTGTGCGTACGTTGCTGGAGCGGATTGGGGGGGCACGGGAACACTCAGGGCCAGTGGGGGCTTGGATTAATCCACCTCCCTTGGGCATTAGTGAAACGCCGGTTGCAGGTATTTCTTCCCCGGTGTCGGTGTCGGTTGAGACGGAAAAGAATAAGGAGGACAGGCTTCATTTAGATGATCGGGCGCGGGGCGAGGTTTTCGTCTGTTTTGAGGGTCCCTTGGGTTCCCATCTTAAGACAGAGGTGAGGGAGAAGATCTGGAAGGATGAATACGTAGAGATCTTCTCCCTGCTGCCGTTGGCGAAATTTAATTTGGAGAAAGGTAAAAAGGATGATAGCAAGAAAGAAGAGGAGAAGAAGCGGCGATGGCGCTTGATCCCTCAGACATTTACTAATTGGTTACAGGCTTTTGCTATTTTGGCGAGTGTGATAGGCGAAAAGGCGCCGGAGAACTGTGCACATTTGTTTTGCTATATGGACTCTATTGGTGAGGCTTACAGGGTGTATGGGGGACAGACATGGCTTAGGTATGACGAACAGTTTCGTCAGCGGAAGGCCGTTCGACCTTCTACTAGATGGGACCAAAAGGATATCGGGTTGTGGTTACGGGTTATGGCGCCGTCGAGGTATGGCCAGCCCTTTCAGGGCGGGGCCGGGTCGGCCGGCCAGTCTGGAACGCAGGGTGCCGGTAGTCAACAAGGTCAGGGGGGATCACAAAAGCCCGGCGTGTGTTGGCAATTCAATGAGGGGCAATGCAAGTTCGGGGCCACCTGCCGTTTTAAGCACCTCTGTACCCATTGTAATGGGACCTCGCATGGAGCGGCAAAGTGCTTTAAGAAAGGCAAACTCAAGCCCGGAACAACTCATACCCAAGGGTCTGACGCCGGTGAGCTTAGCCGCGATGCTTCCGTACCTAAATAGGTACCCTGATAGGGAGAAAGCGGAAGTTTTGCGGTTGGGATTTGGGGAGGGTTTCAGAATTCCGGCTCCCAATTTTAATGTGCCGGCGGCGACGAAGAACCTTTTGTCAGCTTACCAGCATTCGGTGGTCATGGCCGAAAAATTAGGCAAGGAAGTGGCTTTGGGGAGGATGGCGGGGCCGTTCCAGGCCCCTCCTTTTCCTGATCTGGTGGTCTCGCCGCTAGGGGTGGTGCCAAAAAAGGAGCCGGGAAAATTCCGGCTGATTCACCATCTGTCTTACCCAAGAGGTATGTCGGTAAATGACGGGATATCGGCTGAACTGTGTTCGGTGGTTTATACGTCATTTGATGAGGCCACAAGATGGGTAAAAAAATGTGGAAAGGGGGCACTTATGGCTAAGACAGATATTGAATCAGCTTTTCGGCTTTTGCCAGTGCATGCAGATTGTGTCCGGTTGTTGGGTTGCTTTTGGGAGGGGGCGTATTTTGTAGATCGCTGTTTGCCCATGGGGTGCTCAATCTCATGCGCATTTTTCGAAACGTTTAGTTGCTTTTTGGAGTGGGTTGTTCGGGACGTTTCGGGCTTGTCAGCATTGGTACATTACCTCGATGATTTTTTGTGTGTAGGTCCTGCCGATTCGGCGCAGTGTGCCGGGATCTTGGCAACTATGGAGTGGGTTGCGGACCACTTTGGGGTCCCCTTGGCGCCTGAAAAAACGGTGGGACCGACTACTAGTTTAAGTTTTCTGGGCATTGTAATCGATTCAGTGGCCTGGGAAGTCCGGCTTCCTGAGGACAAGGTTGCGGCCATGAGGGACGAGGTGGCAAGGGCACGGCGGTTGAAGAAACTGCAATTAAGGGAAGTGCAGTCCCTACTGGGAAAACTTAACTTTGCTTGTCGGGTGATGCCAATGGGCCGGATTTTTTCGCGACAACTTGCCAGGGCAACGGCGGGGGTGCTTGCTCCGCACCATTACGTTCGGTTATCAGCAGAACACAAAGCGGACTTAGCAGTGTGGGGACAGTTTTTGGAGCACTACAACGGTCGTTCCCTGCTCATGGAGGATGCAGTGGACAATTTTGACTTGGAGTCGTTTACGGATGCGGCGGGCAGTTCAGGTTTCGGAGCTTTCTTCCGGGGTCAGTGGTGTGTGAGTCGGTGGCCGGACAACTGGACGGCTGAAGGCTTGACAAAGAATGTGGCGCTATTGGAAATTTTTCCAATAATGGTGGCACTTCATCTGTGGAGAGGCCAGTTGGCAAACAAGAAGATTCGTTTTAACTGTGACAACATGGGGGTGGTGCTGGCGATTAATCAGTTTTCAGCGTTCTCTCCTCCGGTCGTTCGGGTGTTACGGGAATTGGTATTGGTTTGTCTGCAAATTAATGCATGTATTGCGGCGGCTCATGTGCCAGGTGTTCAGAACCTAATAGCTGATTCCCTCTCTCGTTTTCAGTGGGATCGGTTCCGGGTTTGCGCACCAGAGGCAGAGTCCAGCGGGTTGGAGTGCCCAGCCCACCTTTGGAACGTGGTCTTCGGGCAGCGGGACCACTAATTCGGGCGTCATTGTCGGGTAACACGTGGACAGCATATCAGGCAGCATGGGGGCTTTGGGAGCAATGGTTGCAGGGTGGGGATTTTTCTGAAGAGGATCAATTGGGAATATTGTTGGAAAAGTTGGGGGAAGTGGCGGTAGCAGGGTGGTCAGTTGCGAAGGCAAATCATTTCATGGCAGGGTTAGCATTTGGTTTCCGGTTACGAGATTTAACTAAGTGTTTTTTGGTTGTCCAGGCGTTGAAGGGTTTTCGCAGAGGACGAAAGCTACTAGATGGTAGACGACCAGTGTCATTCGGATTATTGGAACGGCTGGGTGGGGTGTTGGGGGAGGTCTGTACATCTCCGTTTGAGGCACATTTGTTTAGGTTGGCGTTTTCATTGGCGTTTTTTGGAGCCTTGCGGGTGGGGGAATTGGTATCTCCCAGTAAGGTGTCCCCTGGGGGTTTGAGTCGTGGTGACATTATGGCGGTGGACAGGGGAATTGAATTTTGGATAAGAAAATCTAAAACTGATCAACGGGGGGCAGGGAAGCGAGTGTGTTTGGGAGCGGTTGGGGGATCGGATATGTGCCCGTTGAGGTGTTTCAAGAATTTTGAACAGATTCGTAAAACGGTGGACGGCCCGCTGTTATGTCATGACGACGGGTCTTTCTTATCACGATATCAGTTTGTGAGTGTTTTCAGGGCGTGTTTGAAGTCGTTGGGGTTAGATCCTAAGTCTTTCGGATCGCATTCTTTTCGCATAGGGGCGGCAACAGAGGCATCCATGTGCGGTTTTTCTGAAGACGCGGTTAAACAGATTGGTAGGTGGAAGTCGGGGCGTTTTAAGTTATACGTCTGCCCCCAGGCGGTGGTCGGAAACTGAGTGGGGACTCTTACGATGAATGGGGGGGGGGGCGGCCGGGGTGTGGGGGTTTCGTTTTGAGGGTATAAGGCACTAAAATGGTTGTTTGTTTGTGCTTTTGTATTGCTGAAACACCCCTTCCCTCCCCCCCCGCTGGTCTGGATCCTGGGCCATTCTTACGTGTATTGGGGAGCCCGGCGAGCGGATGCGAGAAGGAACGGGAGACAGTTAGGCTTCGCCAGGGACGTGGCTCTCGTACGATGGCTCGGGGTTCGGGGGTTAGGGTGGAGCAGGGTGTTACAAGAGGTGCATAAACATTAGATAGGCCTCCTGAAGTTTTGGTCTTACACGTTGGGGGGAACGATTTAGGGGAAAGGCCTTTCAGAATCCTAATAAAAGACATCAAGCACGACTTGTTACGGCTATGGGTGTCCTTTCCAGGGATTACGGTGGTTTGGTCAGAGATGGTGGCGAGAAGGAGTTGGCGGAAAGCGCGGTCTGTTGATAGGCTGAACAAGGTGCGGGCAAAGGTTAATAGGGCGATTTCAAAGTTTGTTAGTCGGAATGGGGGTGTTTGTATCCGGCATGTGGAGTTGGAAAGGACGGAAGAGGAATTTTGGTTGGCGGACGGGGTACACTTAAATGCGGTAGGGATCGATTTGTGGGCCCTCGGCCTACAGGGAGGTATTGAAAGGGCCCTGAGGTTGAGGGGGGTCTCAGGCACTTGAAGGTTATCAAGGTGCCTTCGTTGTGGCGTGTTATTGGTGGGTCCTTGAAGTTGGTTTAAAATTGTTCGGGGAATCCATACGGGTGTGGATCCCCTCATTGGCACAATTGCTGGTCACCTGGTGATTTGGAGGGGAATCCCGACGGGGATGTCAGGGCCCCTGTGGGTGTGTTGGGGTTAACGAAGGATTAACCCTTACAGTTTGGTGCGCCTGAGCCAGTGTGGGTAACGGCTGGGAGCAAGTTGGTTTTATTGTTCGGTTTATGGGAATCACCAGGGTTGTAGCTTCAAGGACCTTACCATATTGCAATTTTATTGGTTATGTATTTATGTTAATAAATGGCTGCTATGGCCAGAATTATCCAAAGATATTCGGTGTCTGCGTAGTCATTTTAGATAAGAATGGGAATGGTGGAAGGAGACGGGAGGAAGACCGGAGTCAGCAATTCCGGGGTCAAGAGAGGACGGAGCATTGCCCCCCCCCCCTCCCCCACCGGGGCATTTGCGGAGGCCGGCATGACCCCTGATTGGTGGGGAGGTCAGGGTGTCATGGGTGGGGGGAGGGGGAGTGAGCCCGTTTTGAAAGGATTGGATGGCCAAAGGGGAGGAGCGGCACTTTCCCGCTCCCCTGGCTGAAGGAAGAGTCCCGCCCGCCCTCCCTGATATTTATGGTATGTCTGGGTGTGCATCATATGGGAGACGGAGGGGGGGGGGGGGGTTCTCGGGTCGTAGTGGCTGAATGGCGTGTTATTGGTGGGTCCTTGAAGTTGGTTTAAAATTGTTCGGGGAATCCATACGGGTGTGGATCCCCTCATTGGCACAATTGCTGGTCACCTGGTGATTTGGAGGGGAATCCCGACGGGGATGTCGGGGCCCCTGTGGGTGTGTTGGGGTTAACGAAGGATTAACCCTTACAGTTTGGTGCGCCTGAGCCAGTGTGGGTAACGGCTGGGAGCAAGTTGGTTTTATTGTTCGGTTTATGGGAATCACCAGGGTTGTAGCTTCAAGGACCTTACCATATTGCAATTTTATTGGTTATGTATTTATGTTAATAAATGGCTGCTATGGCCAGAATTATCCAAAGATATTCGGTGTCTGCGTAGTCATTTTAGATAAGAATGGGAATGGTGGAAGGAGACGGGAGGAAGACCGGAGTCAGCAATTCCAGGGTCATGGGGAATAGATCATGCTAAACTGGCTTGCAACCAAGTAGGAAGCAGAAACCATCTACTCCTTATACCACATCCTCCCAAACATCCCAAGAACTCCTTAATGGATACTTTTCATCCACAGCCTATTACAAAACCCATGCAGTTTCCCTCTTGGCTCAGGCTGCTCATGAGCCCAAGGTCTTTCCATGAACATATATTAGTGCTTGTCACAGAACAACTAGATCCACCTTCCCCGCTCTATTTCTGCAGATGAGACCAGCCATAACACATGCTATCTTTGGACTGATTAGTGGAGAACCACAACTACTCCTCCACATAGAGGCAAGAGAAGGAAGAAGAATGTACTATCCTGCACTTTTTTCCACATGCCTCCTCTACCTCACTGTAAACAGTGAAAGTGTACTCCCTGCCACTCCTTGGTACACCCCGGAGCTGTGACATATGGTTAAACTTATGGTCCCAGAGCCAATAGTCGCATGATAGCGCTTCTTACCCTCAGCACTGTTAGCCTTCTCACAGGGCAGGGTTCTACAGAACTCATGAATATTTAGCACTACCTGGCAGCCGGTCTAGTCCAGTGATAATCTCCTGTTGATAAAACTGTGATTTTATGAAAACTACAGTAAACAGCCCAGTAAGTGACACACTGCTGGAATCACAGTGTCTGTCTTTACATCATGCAGCTCTTAGGTTAGGTGTCAAAAAGGTGATGAAAGATTCCAATATATCTTATCAGAAAAATATAATTTTCATTATCTTTCCTCCTCACTCAATGCCTACAGCTGACCTAGCCATCAATGTCAATGGCTGCTTACTTTCCCCAGTCCCATGTGCTCGCTGCCTGGGAGTAACTCTGGACTCTCATCTCTCTTTCAAGCCACACATCCAAGCCCTCTTCACCTCCTGTTGCCTCCAACTCAAAAATATTTCCCGGATTCATACATTCCTTTCCCAAGAAGCTGCAAAAACCCTAGCATGCTCTTATTATCTCCCGCCTGGACTATTGTAACCTCCTGCTCTGTGGCCTCCCTACTAACAGTCTGGCACCCCTACAATCTATTCTAAACTATGCTGTTAGACTAATCCACCTGTCCTCCCCGCTACTCCCCGACCTCTCCACTCTGCCAATCCCTTCACTGGCTTCCCATTGCCCAACGCCTCCATTTCAAAACACTAGCCATGAGATACAAAGTCATCCACAACCAGTCTCCTCCCTACATCTGTGAGCTAGTCTCCCGATACTTACCTGCACGTAACCTTCGATCCTCACAAGATCTCCTTCTTTACTCCCCTCTCATGTCCTTTTCCCACCATCGCATCCAAGATTTCTCCTGTGCATCCCCCATACTCTGGAATGCTCTACCACAACATATCAGACTCTCGCCCACTCTGACAAGCTTCAAAAGGAACCTGACAAGGCTACAACCTGCAGTAACCCTCAGTTCTCAATAGCACCACATGAGCAGCTCTACCCTCACCTACTGTATCCTCACCTATCCCTTGTAGACTGTGATCCCTCACGGGCAGGGTCTACATTCCTCCTGTACCAGTCTGTGCCTTGTTTTGGTTATGATTATTGTACTTGTCAATACCATGTGTACCCCTTTCCACATGTAAAGCGCCATGGTATAAATGGCGCTATAATAATATATATATATATATATATATATATATATATATAAAAATAAATATAATATATATATATATATATATATATAATATATATATATATATATATATATATATATATATATATATATATATATATATATATATATATAAAATAATATTAATATAACTTCTGTCCATTTGAACTGCAAAGATTTTGAATTAGGAAGAATTTGTTTTTACGTTGATATAAAAAGGGATTTTTCATTTTTATAGAAACTTTTGTCTGGTATTGGAGCATATTCCCATATAAGTGAAGGACGCTGAGCTACGATACAGGACAATGTGCATATACAAAAGTGATGCTGGGACCTAATAAAATAGACATCAGACTTTCTCATTTTGGACTCTTCTTGGCCAATTTTTCATTAATTATTTTTTTTAACAATTTAAAAATACATTAAGATTCAATAAAGATTAAATCCTTTACTAAAAGTCCCAGCAATCCAACAGGTAGGTGTGGTCCTATAGAAATTTAGGAATAAACAACCACATTATTTGGGTATATTAATAACAATCATTATACATAAAATATGTCGCACAGAGCCTCACTATTGCTGTTCTGTGATCACAGATTAAACTGGCACAAATATATTTTTGGAAGGATACGGTGATAGTGACAGAAATGATGGATTAACAAATTCTGAAAATTTCCATTTTTATAGTTCAATGTAAAATGTCCAAGCTTTAATGTTGGCAAATCAGACATGATTTAGTATGCCACATATAGTGCTGTATGAGATGCTGATGTGCAGTCAGCCAATTCAAAGGTCACAGGAAGGAGATCTGGCAAAGTACATTAAAAGATGACAGAACATTTGGAAAGTTCACTTGGAACAAATATGTTAATGTTGATTCCACATTAATTATTGATAGGACATTATCTGTACATTTGTGGATATATTAAGGAAACTGGAAGGTAAGTTCATTGATATCACAGACCAAAAAAAACGAGCAGCGCATGATATATCAGCATAGTACAACTTATGATATATCAGTTATACGTATACAAAATGTGCATGCTAGAACGAATAGCACAAATGCCCCATGGATGATTTCAAAGCGTTGGGATACCAAAAAAAGTGTAAGTTCAAAATGGACGTCTGCAACACAAAAAGGACCTTGAAAAACACAGATCACATTAAAGGGGTACTCCCATCTCCAAGATCCTATCCCAATGTGTAGTAGGTGTAATAATAATTACAGTATATTAGCAAATACCTTCAATTAGAAATGCAGTATAGTTCTCCTGATTCATTATCTCACCTCATGTGCAGGGTACTGCAGTTTAAGTATCCATGGTAACAACCATTGATAGTTAGTTGCTAGTGGTCGTAACCACGTATACCTAAGCTGCATTGCCCTGCACATAAGATGAGCAACATAGTGAATCAGGAGAACTATACTGCCTATTTTGTTTAAGAAGCCTTCCTACTCTGTGCTCATTACCTGTATTAATTGCACTTGTTTGAACTCATTACCTGTATAAAAGACACCTGTCCACATACTCAATCAATCACACTTCAACCTCTCCACCATGGTCAAGCCCCAAGAGCTGTCTAAGGATACTAGGGACAAAATTGTAGACCTGCACAAGGCTGAGATGCGCTACAGGACAATAGGCAAGCTGTTGTGAATGTTGTCCATGTGGGTGCTGTTTTGTAGCTCCCTCTGGTGGCCAGGAATGGTAGTGGAGCTGAGTCTGAACCTATGAATCAAACAGGTGTCAGTGTTAATTGGAAATTAAGGAAGTCCTATTGCAGACAAGCCTGGTGTATATAGAAGAGCACTTTTTGCCTTGCTGGTGCCGGTTATAATTGAATTTTCCTCAGTCTCTGAACCTGGCTTGGAGTTCTGTTCTTCCCTGTTTCCCTGTGCAAGACTTCTGCAGATAAGTTTACTAGTTTTTTCCTTGCTTCCTGGTTTACATCTTAGGGTGTTTGTTTTTCATTATTTTGTTTTGTATATGTTTTCTTGCAGGTGAAGTTTTGTTTCTCTTGTGTGGTGAGCTTGGCGGTTCCCTCTTTGCTAGCTCTGCTGTAAGAAAAGGGAGTTTCTCCCTATCTAACTTGATTATTTGCAGTTTTGTATTTTTGTGTTCTTTTTGGTATTTTGTTCTCCCATTATTTACAAGAGTACCTGATATAGTGGGGGTGAGGTCGTTCGACCTCCAGGGCCATTTTTACTATCAGGAGATTGGTACTTTTCTGCAGGGATTATGTACTGACCACAATCAGTTTCCTTTCCTTTCCTTTGTATCTAGTTAGTCGGGCCTCGCCTTTGCTAAATCTATTTTTCCTATCTAAGTATCGTCTTTTCCTACATCACCGACATATTTATATATCGGGGGCTGTCTACTCCTTTGGGCACTTCTCTGAGGCAAAGTAGATTTCCTCATTTCTATCTGTGAGGCGTAGCTAGTTTCTCAGGCTGCGACAAGGTGTCTAGGTGATTAGGAATGCTCCGTGGCTACTTCTAGTGTGGTCTGATAGTTAGGGAATTTCAGTCAGCCCAGGATCCAACTACTCTTGTTGTTCTTGGTGTTTTCCACTAATGGGAGTATTTTGTAATCTTCCATGGTTACCAGATCATAACAGCAAGCAGCTTGGTGAAAAGGTTGACTGTCAATCTTACTCAGTCTGGGGCTTCATGCAAGATCTCACCTTGTGGAATAAGGATGATTCTGAAAAAGATCAGGAATAAGCCCAGAATTACACAAGAGGACCTTGTCAATGACCTGAAGAGAGCTGGAACCACAGTCTCAAAGATTATAGTTAGTAAAACACTACACATTATGGATTAAAATCTTACAGGGCACGCAAGATCCCCCTGCTCATGCTAGCACAGGAGGAGGAAAACAAAAGATGAGTAGCACCCCAAAACACCGTCCCAACCATTAACACTAGATCTACTGAGGTAGTCATTTTGACTACTTTGCACTATGTATTTCTATATAGGTGTCACGAGTCCAGTAGTTCTAGTGTTAAGCATGATGAGAAACCATCATATTTTGGGGGTGCTTTTCTGCAAAGGTGACAGAGCGACTGCACCATATTGAAATAAGGATAGATCGGGTCAAATATCATGAAATTTTGGCCATCAACCTCCTTCCCTCAGTAAGAACATTGAAGATGGGTCTTGGCTGGGTCTTCTAGAATGATAATGACTCAAAAAACAAACAGCAACTAAGGAGCGGCTGCATAAGAAGCATTTCAACATCCTGGAGTTGCCTAGCCAGTCTCAAGACCTGAATCCAATAGAAAATATTTGGAAGGAGCTGAAACTTAATGTTGCCCAACGACAGACCCGAAACCTGAAACATCTGGAGAAGATTTGTATGAAGGAGTGGGCCAAAATCCCTGCTGCTGTGTTACAAACCTGGTCAAGAACTGAAGGAAAAGTTTGACCTCTGTAACTGCAAACAAAGGATCTGTATAAAATATTCTGTATCAAATACTTATTTCATGCAAATTAATTATTTAAAAATCACACAATTTGATGTTCTGGATATTTCTTATGCTGTCTGGCACAGTTGAAGTGTACCACCGATAAAAAGTGCCTCTCCTTTCTTTGTAGGTGGGAAAACTTGCAAAATCGGCAGTGTATCAAATACTTATTTTCCCCAATGTACTACATATTGGGATAGAATCTTTGAGATGGGAATACCCCTTTAAGTATAAAAACCCAGAGTTGTTATCAAACTTATACATATAACCACCATGTCAAACCCTAACCTATCTTTCATTACCAGCTTCTTCTAGGAATACTGAATGGATGAGCAGATCAATCCTCAGAGGATTGAGGTCAAGTAAAATTTCCTGTAATTCTCAGTTTAACAGGAATTAGAGTGCTTTGAGATTCAATTTGTGGTTCACAATAAACTTGCCCTGCACCATTTCTCACACTGCAGAAGCATCAGAAAGAGCTGTTGCCTTGCAGTGCTGGATTCTTTGGTTCAACATCTGCAGGGAGTTTGTATGTTCTCCTTATATCTTTGTGACTTTCCTCTGGATTCTCCAGTTTCCTCCTACACTACAAAGACATACTGATAGGCCATTTAGATTGTGAGCCCCATGAATCAAATTTTGGGGGAACATTCGGCAATGCTGGTGACGAGGGATGATCGAATACCTCAAATATTCGGCTTTGCGAATATTTTCCGAATATCTCGCCGCTATTCGACTATTCGATGCGCAATGTAAGTCTATGGCAAGCCCAAATAGTACCAAATAGTTGTTATTCGGGTTTCCCATAGACTTACATTGAGCATCGAATATTCGCGAATAGTTGAATAGCGGCGAGGTATTCGTAAAATATTTGTGAAGCCGAATAATCAGAGTATTCGATCATCCCTACTGGTGACTATGAATTTGTAGAGATCCACTTATTCTAATCTAATATATAGAGCTGAGTGTATGTGTGTGTATGTGTGTCTGTCTGCTAAAGGAATCCGCACCGTCACAAGTACAATCACGAAATTTTGCACAGACACCCCATTTGACTCAGGTAATGTCATAGACTATGATTTGAGGTGAAATTTTAACCCTGCGCTTTATAGTTATTCACCAAAAAAACTTCTTCCATTAAACTCAATGTAGTTGGGAGTCACAACATGCAGCCACTCCCTTGAATAGAAGGTTGGCAATGCCACAATGCAGCCAGGAAAAGAGACACAGAGAGACAGGGAAAGAGACAGACAGACACAGATAGAGAAAGACAGAGAGAAAGAGACAGACAAAGAGACAGACAAACACAGACAGGGAAAGAGACAGACAGGGAAAGAGACAGACAGGCAAAGAGACAGAAATGGAAAGAGACAGACAGGGAAAGAGACAGAGAGGGAAAGATACAGACAGACAGGGAAAGAGACAGGCAGACATAGACACAGACTAAGAAACAGACAGACACAGATAGACACAAAGAGACAGAAAGGGAAAGAGACAGACAGGGAAAGAGACAGAGAGGTAAAGATACAGACAGACAGAGACAGGCAGAGACAGACAGACAGACAAAGAGACAGACAGACACAGATAGACACAGACAAAGAGACAGGCAGGGAAAGAAACAGAGAGATGGACAGAGACAGAAAGAGAGACAGGGAAAGAGAAACACAGACAGAGATAGACAGACAAAGAGATAGAGAGACAGATAGGTAAAGAGACAGACAGACAAAGAGATAGAGAGAGACAGACTCACAGACAGAGAGAGCGAAACAGACAAAGAGGGAGACAGACAGAGACTGGGAGAGAGACAGAGAGACAGTTACTATCTCAGGCAATGCAGGGTACTACAGCTAATTTAATTAATAAATAAATATTGAATATGTGAAAATAAAGATTTAAGCACAAAATTGTATAAGTACATGTAATACACAGTGGGGAAAATAAGCATTTGATACACTGACAATTTTGCAAGTTTCCCAACCTACAAAGAATGGAAAGGTCTGTCATTTTATCTTAATTATACTTCATTTGTGATAGACAGAATCCAGAAAAACAAATCTAGAAAATCGCATTGTATGATTTTAAATAATTAATTTGCATTTTATTGCATGAAATAAGTATTTCATACAATACAAAATCAGAACTTAATATTTGGTACAGAAAACTTTGTTTGCTGTTCCAGAGGTGAGTTGTTTTCTATAGTTCTTGACCAAGTCTGCAGACACTGCAGCAGGGATTGTGGCCCACTCCTCCATACAGATCTTCTCCAGATCTTTCAGGTTTTAGAGTTGTCGTTGGGCAACATTGAGTTTCAGCTTCTTCCAAAGATTTTCTATTGGGTTCAGGTCTGGAGACTGGCTAGGCCACTCCAGGACCTTGAAATGCTTAGTTGCACTAGCTGTATGCTTTTGGTCATTGTCATGCTGAAAGACCCAGCCATGACCCATCTTCAATGTTCTTACTGAGGGAAGGAGGTTGTTAGCTAAAATTTCATGATATAAGACCCCATCCATCCTCTCTGCAATACGGTACAAACACAGTGTACCCTTTGCAGAAAAGCACCCACAAAGTATAATGTTTTCACCCCCATGCTTCATGGTTGGGATGGTGTTCTTGGGATTGTACTCATCCTTCTTCTTCCTCCAAACAAGACTAGTGGAGCTGATGCCAAAAAGTTCTAGTTTGGTCTCATCTGACCCCATGACCTTCTCCCATGCCTCCACTGGATGATCCAGATGGTCATTGGCAACCTTCAAATGGGCCTGGACATGCGTTGGTGTGAGAAGCAGGACCTGCAGGATTTTAATCCACAATGGCTTGTTGCTAAAGATAATCTTTGAGATTATGGTCCCAGCTCTCTTCAGACCAGTAACTAGGTCTTCTGGTTCAGTTCTGGGCTTATTCCTGACCTTTCTCAGAATCATTCTTTTTCCACAGGTGAGATCTTGCATGAAGCCCCAGGCAGAGTAAGTGTGGCGCCCTGGCCTAGCCAGGTCGTCACAGATAACACACAAACACCCCACCCCCATTAGATAGGGACACCAGCCGAACACAAAACCCTTGTTGCCTCCCTCCAGGGTATGATGTCCACACCAGGTGGGGTGGAGCTAAGCGGTTGGCCCCACCCACCGAGGAGTTCACAGGCCTGGAGGCGGGAAAAGTGTCAGTTAGGAGGAGTAGTGGAGTGAGAGCAGTGGAGTTGAAGTGAGAGGAGCAAACACTTGTGTGTCTGGGTTGGTGGCCCAGGCACTGACAGCAAGGTTGGCAGACGGTGGTGGCCGTCTGCAGGAGTGGTGAAGCAACGCGGAACCGTAGGACTGGGGTCGGGCGACGGCCCGCCGGTACCGACCGGTAAGCGAAGTGAAGCCAGCACACCCAGGCAGGGCCATCGGACCCCGACCAGGCTTGAAGCCGCCGACAATAGTCAGATCTGAATGTGACTGGAACCCCAGGGGTTTCATAACAGCAAAAGTCCCGATTGAAGGCAACCGCCCACACCGTGAGGGTATACAGCTACCGCCAAAGGCTAGAGACCAGAGGGCCAGCACCTGCGGGCAAACAGGCTCCTCCGGTACCCATACACCGGGGAGTGGACTACCGTTGGGGATCCATAGTAGTCAAACGAGAACATCAAGGTGCAGGGAAAGACAGCCGCCATCACCTGTCCGGGGAGAGACACTGCAGCCGGCTGCGGGACCCGTCCATCCAGCCGTTGGTTTATCGAGGACTTTGTACCTTTCTTGCTGAGTGACTACACCCGTGCCATCCAGCACCGCGTCGTGCTGTCCCTGCAACCCTGCACCTCACCAACCCTGCCTCCCCGTCACATCATCGGGCCCCGGGACCACCGACCCCTACCCACAGAGGGTGAAAACAACATCCCAGCTGCTTCCTACCATCGCTCCCGGGATCCCCGTCATCAGCAGCGGTTGTGCCCATCTTCACCACGACCCGTGGGTGGCATCACGGACTAAATCCCACAAACCAACCACCCCTTTCACTCACGGGTGAGGAGCGCCTCTCGAGTCCCCGGATCTGGCCCACCGCTCGAGCCACCGAGCAGCAGCAGCCGCAGCAGCAGTGCCGGACTCGAGCGTTAGCGAGCACAGCGCAGTGGCGTCCTCCCCGCCCATGACATAAGATTGACAGTCTTCTTATGTTTCTTCTATTTTCTAATAATTGCACCAACGGGTGTTGCCTTCTCACCAAGCTGCTTGACTATTGTCCTGTTGCCCATCCCAGCCTTGTGCAGGTCTACAATTTTATCCCTGGTGCCTTTAGACAGTTCTTTGGTCTTGGCCATGGTGGAGAGGTTGGAGTGTGATTGATTGAGTGTGTGGACAGATGTCTTTTATACAGGTATGGAGTTCAAACAAGGGCAATTAATACAGCTAATGAGTACAGAGTAGGAGGGCTTCTAAAAAAAAAAAAAAATAACAGGTCTGTGAGAGGCAGAATTATTGCTGATTGGTAGGTGATCAAATACTTATTTTATGCAATAAAATGCAAATTAATTATTTAGAAATCATACAATGTGATTTTCTGGATTATTTTTTAGATTCTGTTGTCACAGTTGAAGTGTACCTGCGATACAAATTACAGATCTCTCCATTTTTTGTAGGTGGGGAAACATTTAAGTTTAATGCTTTAAGAAGGTGTGGAAAAAATGCTGCAATGTAACATTGCTTTTAAAAGTAGAAATGTCATCAGTTTATTTTTATAAATTAAGAAAATGAAAAGTGAAGGAACCATTAACAAATCTATATCAAATCAATATTTGGTATGTCCCAAACTAGACTAACACTTCTGGATAAGTGCATGACACTGATTAGAGGTGCCAAATTCATTCATTTCATGCACGCCCCCTCTACCTTTTCTTCCCCTCCTGTTCGAAATGCCAGTCTTAATGAATTAGGGACATTATCTCTTAGACCTGTCTATGATAGGATTTGGAGCTCAGTAAAACAAGACTTTGGCCATTATAGCTTCAACCAAGATATAGTAAGAAAGTAATCTGCAGAGAATTTAATTCTTTCAAGGCTAATAACGTATGTAAGGCATCACTTCTTTAAAAGCTTAGAGCTTTGTATAATGTTAAAGCCTAAAATCTCAGCTTTTAAAGGGAATCAGTCATCACAATTTAACATGTTAAAGTAAAGATATGGTCATAATGGGACTATTATACTGATTTAATAGATACCTGTATTGCAGAAAACCGCAACTAGTTCTTGTTTAATTCATTATAGACATTTTGGGACTGTGGGGCAGGACTGTGGGGAGGGACTGTGGGGCAGGACTGTGGGGTGAGACTGTGGGTAGGGCCTTAGGCACCTTTGCTTTGTACAAGCCTCTGTTAATAAAATTTTGTGCCTGTGTGAAACCAAGAGGTTACTCCCAGGATACAGCGGGTCACGAACGAGGAAAGAGACCAGACTAGGCTTAAACGCAAACTTTTTATAACTCAATAAAGGCAACAGGGATGTAAAGTAAATTTAGACACAAAGAAATGTACAGGCACCCGGTTACTGAACCAGGATCAGCGTGCTGGGCTAAGCACTGACTCCAATAAGACAGGAACCAACAGGAACAGTTTACCTAGCCAGGAACGTCTGGAAACACTACAATGTATAAATTACTGGGTGTATGAAGAAGCTGTCCCTGGACCAGCACACCAATTAACAATCTTAACAGAAACTCTAATTCCCCGCCCTTCCCCCACACATATAAGTAACACGGGAAAGTACCTCGGGGTTTACCAATTGCTAGCAGATATAAACAAACAGTACTGCAGCAATAGCAGCTGCATAGTATATACCTGGTCTGGCACCAAAATCACTATTGAGTCAGTGTACACACTTGTCCGTAAAAACAAAAACATATAGGCCAGGCCTGAGCTCAGGACTCAGTGTTACGCGTATCTATCTCCAGAGGGGTCTCCGGGCAAAGGGATATCCGTTCCGTGTCCGGCTCTGCAACAGTTCTGTATGGCTCTGACAATCACCAGGGACAGTTATCCTTTCGTACAAGGACCACAGAGGCCGCCCAAGGACTCTGGCTCTCTCGAATGATCTGATTCTCCAGCATACTGGCCACCATCCCTTTCACCTCTTGGTAGAGCTTTGGTGGGATTTGCCGGTAACGCTCTTTTATTGGATGAGTGTCTCCTGTGGGGATCTCATGCTCAATGGTGGGGAGCAGCCGAAATCATCTCCATGTCGGGAGAAGGCCTCTTGGAATTCCCACTAGGTATTCTCCAACCACCCAAGTTAAGTGGGAGTCTGCATCCTTCTGTCCACTTTTATTTGGTTCATAATGATACGTCCATTCCACTCAGCGGTGAGCTGCTCTGGCGCGGCCATTTCTACTGCATAGGTCCAATCTGAGCGGCGATCCAGATGAAGTTGGAATTTTGTGTTTCGAAGTATCTTCCCATCCGGCACGAAGACTTCTAGAATGGTAATCTCCTCATCCAGCACGTTGATACATCTGACTGGTACTTGCCCATCCTTCACTGAAACCAATGCACGGGCCATGAGTGTCTTGGCAGATGACACCTCCCCTGGAGCCGGTTCAAGCAATAGCTCTACTCCACTAAGACTGACCAGTTCCCACCGGAAGCATCAGGAGTTGCTCTCGTCTTGGTGCTAGCACTACTGGACCACTGTAGGGCACTTGGACAACGCATACTTGACATCCCAGAACAGCGTTCCTCTGGAGGTCACAGCTTCTCACCAACTGATGCAACATTCTCTGCGTGAGTCAGTGTGTACTGTCACGCTGCCAATACTGAGGTCCCTCTCCAGCATACAAGCGATGATCCAGGTCCTTCAAGACATTCATGCTGAGTGTCACTTCCAACCCCCTCCAAGGAGAGTGGTTGGCCAGCACTACTCCTTTCTGATCAATGTCCTGGCCAAATAGTTTCAGCCTCATCCAAATGATCTCCTTCACCAATAGTTGCTCATTGTTAGCGGCTGTAAGGTGAATCACTCGACTGTCTTCCGGAATCATCATCTAACTGACATAGCGTTTAAACACCTCCCAGGGCATGATGGTGCATTCCGACCCCCATATCTACCAAGCACTTCACCCTTGGGCCTTCAATATCAGCCTCCAGGATGGGACCGCCGGAGTAAAGATCACATTCTTCCTTCCTAGGACATTGTGAGGAGGATTCCACTGCTGTTCGCCCTTCTATGGCAGCGGCTGGTAGTTTAACGCTGACGAGCTGCCCTCTGAGGTGACCTTACACTGACAGTAGCGAGCGAGGTGACCCAGCCGATAACACCTCCAGCAGATGGGTCTAGCAAAGTTGTGACTCCCAGGCACAACTACCCCCATGCGACTCTCGTGTCTGGATGGGCATGGCACTGTCAGGCACGGCAGGTGGCCTTCCTCTACTCTGGATCCTAGAGACTTCCAACCTCAGATCTCTCAGCTCCTCTCTCAGTGCTAGCACTACTTCTGTTAAGGATCTGGTATCAGGAGCGGGATCCATGCTTCCATCCATTTGAGCACTATCTACAGCCCTTTCAGTCACAGGTATAGACTCTTCCTCACTCTCAATGGTGGCCCGATAGACATCCCAGAAGGCCACTGCTGGCGTGGACCATACCAGTTCCTGCAATTTATCTCGGAGGAATCTGTTGGCCAGAACGGTGATGAACTGGTCCCGTACTAACCAATCCACATCCTGGAATGCCCACAAGACCTCAAGGTCCAAGCACCTCACTTCATTCAGAGTTTCCTACAGGGTGGTGAGGAGGGGGGGTTGGTATTTGTCTCCACTTAATGCCTTTTTTCCCAGGCTCTGTTACCTTTAATGTGTAGGCTTTGATTATTTAATATAGCCTTTTTTAACCTTTTGCTTACCATTTTATACAATATTGATACTTTCCTGGGACTCCTTTTCATTGTCTGAGATATGCACTTGCACTTTACAGTCATATGAAAAAGTTTGGGCACCCCTATTAATGTTAACCTTTTTTCTTTATAACAATTTGGGTTTTTGCAACAGCTATTTCAGTTTCATATACTAATAACTGATGGACTCAGTAATATTTCTGGATTGAAATGAGGTTTATTGTACTAACAGAAAATGTTATCCTTCTTATTAAGGGGGCGGGTCGTGGGGCGTCATAGCGACGTCACACGGCAGGCGGCCAATAGGAGCGGAGGGGCGGAGATGAGCGGGACATAAACATCCCGCCCACCTCCTTCCTTCCGCATAGCTGGCGTGAGCCGCAGGACGTAGGTAGGAGATGTTCCTCGCTCCTGTGGCTTCACACACAGCGATGTGTGCTGCCGCTGGAACAAGGAACAACATCGTAACATCGGTTATTTCCAAAGTATGGAAATGACCGACGCTACATCGATGATATGATTACGACGATTTTGCGCTCGTTAATCGTATCAAAAAGGCTTTACACACTACACACCTGCGATGTCGTAGTGTGCAAAGTGGCCCTAAGAGTTAAATGAAACCTATCATCAGGTGCAATATGTGCCGCTGCAGCTCTGATCCGGATCCGCGGTGGCTCGAGGGGTCTGCGGACCCGGGGGTCGGGGTTGCGCGGCCACTGAGAATAAAGGGGGGTATTTCCAGGGGATTGTATGGACAGTTCGTGACACCACCCGTGGTGTATGGTAATGTCGCCGGCGGTGGGGCACCGCTGCGCTCGCTAACGCTCGGGTCCGGTGCTGCGGCTGCTGCTGCTCGGTGGCTCGAGTGGTGGGCCGGATCCGGGGACTCGAGCAGCGCTCCTCGCCCATGAGTGAAAAGGGTGGTTGGTTTGTTTTGGGAATTTAGTCCGTGACGCCACCCAAGGGTCGTGGTGAAGATGGGCACCACCGCTGCTGGTGACGGGGATCCCGCGAGCGATGGTAGGGAGCAACTGGGATGTTGTTTTCCCCCTCCGTGGGTAGGGGTTGGTGGTCCCGGGGTCCGGTGGTGTGACAGGGAGGCATGGTAGGTGAGGTGCAGGGTTGCAGGGACAACGCGGCGCGGTGCCGGATGGCACGGGTGTACTCACTCAGCAAGAGATGCACAAAGTCCTCGGTAAACCAAACGGCTGGATGGACAGGTCCCGCAGCTGGCTGCAGTGTCTCTCCCCAGACAGGTGATGGCGGCTGTCTTTCCCTGCACCTTTGTGTACTGTCTTGACTACGATGGATCCCCAACGGTAGTCCGCTCCCCGGTGTATGGATGCCAGAGGAGCCAGTTTGCCCACAGGCGCTGGCCCTTGGGTCTCTAGCCTTAGGCGGTAGCTGTATACCCTCACGGTGCGGACGGTTGCCTTCTAACGTGTCTTTGGCTGTTAGGAAACACCTGGGGTTCCTGTCACACTCGGATTTGACTGTTGACGGCGACTCCAAGCCTAGTCGGGGTCCGATGGCCCTGCCTGTGTGTGCTGGCTTCCCTTCGCTCCCCGGTCAGTACCAGCAGGCCACCATCCGACCCCGGTCCTACGGTTCCACGTCGATTCACCACTCCTGCAGACGGCCACCACCGTCTGCCAACCTTGTTGTCAGTTCCTGGGCCACAAACCCAGACACTCTCCACTTTACTCCTATCACTTCAACCTCCTCCACTAAACTCCAACTTCTCACTCACACTTTTCCCGCCTCCAGGCCTGTGAACTCCTCGGTGGGTGGGGCCAACCGCTTGGCTCCGCCCCACCTGGTGTGGACATCAGACCCAGGAGGGAGGCAACAAGGGTTTTGTGTTTGGCTAATGTTACTGTCTGGTGGGGGTGGGGGTGTGTGTGTGTTACCTGTGACGACCTGGCTAGTCCAGGGTGCCACAGTAAGATGGAGTACCACCGCTGCAAGGGGGAGTACCCAGTGGTGATGGTGTGAGCAGCCAGATGATTAACCCCTCCACGGGTAGGGCAATACCCCGGGACTTGGTATAGGTGACAGAGAGGTGCCATGGAGACGGTTAGGGATCACTTTAGTACTCTAACGCTGACACCGACTACCGTGGTAAACCAAAGTTCGTAGTACCGCTGCAGCAGGGAGGGAGCACGCCCGTGCCCGTTGGTGTTGCTTGTTAGCCTATGGCCTTTTCTGTGGCACCTCACTTCTAACTGGTCCCTCTAGCATAAAACTATCGGGTACCGCTCACCAGTATGGCTAACTGGGTGAGCTTTCTCCCAGGGTTCACGCTTGGGATTTTCTGGACTATGTAGTGGGAAAGTCCTATCCCCCTCGTTGCGCTAGTACCCCAATTTTGGAGCGGATGGAGAACGGACCTTGAAGACTCCATCCTCATCGGGTAAATTGTCAAGCTTGAAGCTCCTTCTCGACCTAGGGTCCATGTACTCCATCGTGCCCTGGCCCCTGCCCGGTGATGGCACAAGGCTGCCGGCTGTCCTCCTTGACAGTCCGTGCCCCTTGTCATGATCCCCCTGCGACCGGGGTCCAGCTCCTACCAGGCCCAGACCAACGTCTGCCACCTAGTAAACCAAGGAGCCCAGCTCCTGACCTCTCCTCTCGAGAATAACTTCACAACTGACTGTCTCCTAACACTCCTGACCTCCCCTTAACCAACCCCCCAAGTGGGCGACCCTATTCCCTTTAGGTTGAACACTGGTGTGTCTGGTGGGTGTGATGCAGAGTGTTCCTAGGATTTTGATTAGCCTGTTCTTAGCAACACCAAAGGTCAGGGACCCGTAACCAAGGAGGAGGTGGATACTATGCAGAATGGCAGATTGCACAATACCCTGTGATGTCCTGATAGGCCAGGGCATCACACAATATGCACCACGAGCAGTTCTGGGTGCATATTGCTAATTTCTGCCTAACCGTCCCTGTATACACTAGCATAGGTAAAGAGATCATGCCCACTATGTAGCCGGGTGTAGGCATCCTGGCTTCAAACTGAAGTAGTGCGCATAACCAAAACTCCGGGGTCATGCGTACTTAGCCGAAATTCTCCTTCGGACGTGATGGCGGCTGAGAGGTGAGTGAGATCATCCTGTGACACTGTGTATTCATTAGCATGATAGCACACCCACAGGGACGTACTAACATGCTAATGGGGGTGACGCACCCACAGGGTCTTTGGGGAGGGCTACTCGTCCCCGGGCTGGTTTGGGATGTCACAGCGGCCTGGCCTGGTTCCGTGACCCCGTCAGCGTCAATAAAAAGGGGAGTTTGGAATGATGGGAGTAGTTATTCGTGACGCCACCTGTGGTTTGTGGCTAATATGTGAGCCTCCGCTGTGAGTGCTTTCTCTGGAGCGGATGATAATACAGCTCAGATGGTACGGCTCTCCACAGGCAGAGATCAGGCCCCAGGGAGGATTTTGAGAGTAGTAGTCCTCTGCTCTGCTGCTGTGCAGCTATGGCGCAGAAAGGATTAGACAACACAGTGGTTGCAGTTTAAGTTCTTTACTCACAGAGTTGCTCTCCGCCTTCGGACTGCCGGACTCCGCAGTGATGGACTCCAGCCGATCCCGGATAGTTCGGAGGTCAGAACCGGTGTTTCTTTCAGTGAGCCCTTCCTCCCTGCTCAGTTTTGTGCGAGTCCCTGCGGCTTGAAGCTACACTGGGACCCGAGTGCTGGGAATGGTTCTTTTCCCGTCCTGTATAGCAGGTGTGACGCCCTGGATCCCAGGGGTCACAGGTAACAACACCACCACACCACACACACACACCCCATCCCTTGTGAGGACACATCCGTCACCTGAGAGGGAGACCTGATGCCTCCCTCAGGGCCAGTAGGACACACCAGGTGGGCGGAGTCAGGCGGAAAGACACGCCCACCGAGGAGACTACTGTCCTGAGGCAGGAAATACAAACAGTCGAGTTTTTAGATTAAGTTGTGGAGGAGTAGAGCTGTCAGGGACCCGGGTAGGAGCCTGGGACCCTTGAAATGTCAGGCAGGCAGACGGTGGTGGCCGCCTGCAGGAGTACCGGTGTACAACCGGCGGAACCGTAGTGACCGGGCCAGGGTTGGAGCCCGCCGGACCTGAACCGGGGAGTCAACCGTTTACCGGAGCACCAGAAACCGGGTACTCAGACCCCGTCCTAGCTTAGAAGCCACTGAGTTTAGGCAAATTCACTGATTGCAGTCTGGACCTCACGGTTTCATCCTCACCCAAAGTCCCGAAAGAAGGCAACAGCCCACCGATACCGGGTGAGAGCCACCACCAAGGGCCAAGCATTCGACGGGTCAGTGCCTGCGGGCAACCAAGGGCTCTTCTGGCAGCTAAACGCCGGGGAGCGTGCTACCACTGTCCAGGCAGGGGAGCCAACAGTCAAAACAAAAGGTGCAAGGGAAAGGGGCCACCATCAGCCTCACAAGGGACACAAGCAGCCAGCTGCAGGACCCGACCATACCCGAACTTTGGTTTACCAGTGACTCTGAGTGTGAATTAATAGTGAGTACACCAGTGCCATCCGGGCACGACATCGCACCGCAGCACGGCACCTTGCACCCCGTCATCGTCGCCCGTCCCACCGGGCCCCGGGACACACCGCCCCTACCCACGGAGGGGCTAACATCCAGGCTGCGCCTTCAACACCGATCCCGGGAGCCCCCTTCACTCCAGTCGCAGCGGTGGTGCATCCCGTCACCACGACCCGTGGGTGGCGTCACGACCCGTACAACGACAACACGGCCTCCGGCTGCGAACCTCGTCCCACACCACCACCCCACTGCCCCCCCCTTAACAGAGCAACGTGGCCCCCGGTCCGGAGGCACTCGAGCCACCGACAACCCGAGCCCGGACCTCAAGTGACTCGGCCCGGCAAGGGAGCAGCCGAGCCCCTCTCAGGGCGTTACACAGGTAGCGAGAGTCTGTTGCTGGTGCCGCCCGTTGGTTATGTGCCGCCCCTGCAGCGGTCGAACTGCTCAGATCCAAGGGTTGCTGCTGCTGTGGCTCGAAGGTCTCCGGACCCGGGGGCTTACGGCCACTTCAAATGAAAAAGGGTGGGTATTTACAGGGGAGAATAGTTTGTGATGCCACCCGTGGTGTGCGGTAAGGGGAGTACCACCGCTGCCGATGGGAGTACCCGGGGGAGATGGAGTGGGGCAGCCAGATGACATTCCCTTCATGGACTCTGGATTTCTCGATTGTGGGGTGCAGGGAAGAGCAAGGCTAGGTGGTGGCAGGGGATAAGGCATGTACTCACTCAGACAGCATTGGTTATGAAAAGCAGACTCTGACAACAAGGTAAACTAAGTCTCTGGGTGCCGCTGCCCTCTTGGGGGAGCCCGTCCGGGTATCCGTCCCCTATAGTACTGCTGGGTGGTCCGGAGCCTGCCTCCGTGCACAAATTTAGAAGTATTCAGTTGGCCTGTAGGCATAAAGCTGTCCGGGCCCCGCTCCCTACTATTGGTAGAGGAGCTTTGCTCTCAACGGCTCACACTTGGGATTTCAGTGGGCTGCTTGGGTTGGAAAGCCCTATCCCCCTCGTTGCGCTAGTGCCCCTGATCTCTGAGATTCGTGGGGACAGTCCATAAAGTCACTATCCTCTGCAGGTTAATTGCCGGGTTGCTTGAAGATAATACCCGCCCTAAGGTCCAGTACCCTCCCGTGCTTTTGGTCCTGGACCGGCTATTGAACTCGAGCTGCTGACCATTATCCAAGACTAGGTCCAGGCACCCAGTCCCAATATCCCCCCCACCGGGTCTCCGACTCCTCCGGGTCCAGACCACTGTCTGCAACCCAACCTTTTACTCAGCTTCTCTGGGAGCAAAAACCTCCAGTTTCCTCTCCCTTTGAGAGCTACTACTTCCCTTCCTCTCACTTTGCTCCCCTGGAGCCGACTACTCTGTCACCTCCCACCAGTCTAATTTATACAATAGACTCTATTTGTAAGTACCGTAAATCAGTAAATAAAGGCTACGTGCCAAAAGATTTACAAAAAATACAAAATTTGTTTTATTAAGCTATGCGATACAGGGACACAAAGTTAGTGCAATGAGTGAAAATAAAATCAATAACACACAGACAAAAAACAGGGCAGCTATGCGTGTCAGGATAAAATATCACGCCAAAGTCTTGCCTACAAGGAAGATGGAATTATTGAGAGACCAAAAGTGATTGGAAGTGGCACAATGCAAAATAGCATGAATGCAAATATATCTGAATAGGTTGTACCAAAATCAACCACTAGAGGTCACACAAGGTTAGGTCACAGATTTAATACAGGATACTGCAAACCACAGCTGAACAGTGAAGCAACAATGTGGCACACATATTATAATAAATATGGGAGTTTTTAATAATACATAAATAATGACCAGAATTGGTCTTTTACACTCTAAAAATTCATCACAAAAAGAGTCATAAACCATAAACATGCCAGCTGTTTCAGCAAAGAGGTAATATACATGCAATATACATATATGGTTGCAAAAGGATTTTTTATATAAGGGATTGATAACAGTTCTACAAGAAAACAGTGCAACCAAAGGCTAGTAAACCTGTATGATGTGCAGTCTCACATCCCCTATGTAAAGTTACAGACCATAAGGTAAGCAGTAAGGAGGCATGTTGCCAATGATCAGCAGGGGGAGATCATGCTGCACATGAAGGAGAAAATACTCCAGGAAGATAGAGCGACCCACCGAGGATAAAACCTGAATGAACACGTTGCCCTGCACCTCAACACGTGTTTCGCTTCCGCTTCATCGGGAGGTGCAGGGAGTGTGCTGCCAGCGGTTTAAATTACCCCATTGTGTCGCTTACCTGCCAATAGCGGCGCACGTCGGCACACCGAGGACCATCCCCCAGAGCACATGGGCGTCCAGGAATCATCAGCGTGCACAAGTGCAGCACAGATGATTCTGTTGGATGTCAGGCGCCCAGGGGAGGGGCGTCAGGGTGCCAGCGTGCGCTCAAGCAGGAAGCCAAGGATCCTGTAGCAAAATAGGACAAAGTATGAGCAAAAATAGCAAAAATATACAAAAACATAATATGAGGCCACCATTCTTTCTTGCTTGATGGTAAGATAGATTATTCAGGGAAAGCTTTTCCTCATTCATCCACTGGGGACCGCCAGATCTATAAGGACAACATTTAAAAGATAATAAAATAAATGTCATGGTACAAACGTGATCCGGAGCTACTCTCAGCTCAACCGCAATTTCATATTTTTAATAATGATACATATTATCAAGCGACTCAACCATGAAAAAGTCAAGGAGATGCATAGAAAAAGCATATAGAGATATGAAAGAGCATGGTGGAAAAAAAGATAAACATAAAATGCATCACATGCCAAAATTATTTAAGAAAGGGCTTGAAACTTACGGCATCATTAAGTCCCCTGGGTTTGATGGTATCAAGGATTGTAAACCAACGTGCCTCCTTCTTGTGCAAAAGATTGGTAATATCACCGCCTCTGGCCCCCAAATTCACCCTATCAATACCCCTATATTTAAGCTGTCTCCAATTACATCCATGTTCCTCCCTGAAGTGTCTCAGTATATTTTTTAATTGAGCTATTTCATCAGGTCTCTGGGCCTTTGCAGCGTTTTTACTATCCCGCACATGTTCTAAGACTTGTACCCTTAGCTCTCGGGTTGTCAGACCTACGTAAATAAGCCCACATGGGCATGATGCCCAGTAGACAACATTCATAGAGCGACAATTGAGAAACTGCAGAATTTTATAGGTTTTTGACCGTGAGGAGTCCCAAAATTGAAACGCCCTATCCATCTGCGGGCAGGCACCACAGTCTCCACATGAAAAGGATCAACATCTCGGACCCTGGGTGGTAAATGGATTACTGATACTGTGTGGTGTATAATGACTCCTCACAATCAAATCCCTCAGTGTTCATGATCTTCTAGGGGTAATGGCAGGTTTCAAAGTGAGGATGGGGGCAAGGTCGTGATCTGCCATTAATATCGGCCAATATTTTGTAATTATGGTGGACATCTCACGCCATTGTGTGTGGTAGGGGGTAATGAGCCGTAATGTGTCGTCAGTTGTTTTATCTTTCACTTTCAACAACTCTGCACGAGGGGTTCTTTTGCCCTCTCATAACCCTTCTGGATGGACTGAGTAGAGTAATGTCTAGCTCTAAACCTCCTTCTAAGGTCCAGGGATTGATTCTCAAATGAAGAATCACTTGAACACACCCTACGCGCTCTCAGGAATTGTCCAGTGTTTATTGAGTTAATTACCTGAAAGGGGTGGGAGGACTTAGTATCCAGGAGGGAGTTGACCGCCGTCTTCTTCTGAAATATGTCCGTGCACAGTGCGCCGTCGCTGCCCTTAGTGATCACAACATCCAAAAATTCGATTTTCTCAGTGCTGGTGGTGACAGTAAGATGAATATTTTTATTATTGGTGTTGAGACGCTGCACAAAAGGTCTCCAGCTGGTGGACCTCCCCCTGCCAAATTAAAAAAATGTCATCAATGTAGCGCAGCCACATGTGGACTGCGCCAAACTCAAAATCCGGAAAATGAATGGACCGTTCACAATAACCAAGAAAGAGGTTTGCATATGAGGGCGCACAAGACTCCCCCATTGCAACTTCTCTCTCATGGATATAGAAACGGTCCTTAAAAAAGAAAAAATTGTGGATTAAAATAAAACGCAACAATAATAGAAGGAGGTCCACCAACTGGATATCAAGGCTTGTCGTCCGAAGAAAAAAATTCTACGGCCTCAAGACCATCAGCATGACTAATTGATGTGTACAGCGACTCAACATCTGCAGTCACCATGATGACATCTGTTTCCAGTGTGGCGCCCCAGGACCTGGTCGCCACAACAGCATTGCCCCTCCAAAAGGGTTAATGCTGAGCCTGGAGGTAATTGGGAGGACTATTGGCCAGTAGGTTCAACATCCAACGCAGTTTCTCCCTCAGGCCAGCAGGGGGAGCTCTGAACCTGGAGTTCCAGGGAGCATTCCTCAAGTCTGACCTGAGGGAGGAGTTTGTGTGCAGTCTGTGAGGAGAGAGCAGAGAGAGCAGACGCAGAGTGTGCAGTCTGGTGAACTGGGGTTGGAGCTGGTTAGCTCAGTCCAGGGAGGCCAGAGCTGCAGAGAGGCAAAGAAGTAGGCTTGGACATCGGAGTCTGTGGCCACCAGGGCCTAAAATATTCCCTGGTAGCTGAATCCGAAGGTCAGGAGAGCTGCAAGCACCTGGCCCATAAACAACCTGAAGGTACAGCTGCATCACCAGGGCCCGGTGTGGACTCCAGCAGAGAAGCACCAGAGAGGGCCTGCGCAGCCTACCACACAGGGAGAGGGACGTATCATCGGTCCCAGCAGCAAGAGGGCCATTGCTAATCCAGAGTGCATGGTTCTATAACAGCAAAGAAAGAACAGGAGTAGGCCTCATACTCATCTGGCCAAAAAGATACCTCAGTTACTTCCAGGCCGGCCGGAGCCCTCGACCACCTGTAACGGTCTCCCAGGACTGGACTGTTCTCAAAGTAAAAGAGGAGAATGTAAAGAGACTACTGTTTGTGACTGTTTCTTTCTCTGCCTGTCGGCCCTGCACCGACACTTACAAGCACCAACTGTTGCCCCGGGGCACCGCTCCACCTGTGGGGAGCAGTACCACCATTGCTGCCGTTCCATCACCCCGGAGGCCTCATACAGCAGCGGCGGCTTAATAGCCGCAAACTACAGGTGGCATCACGAAAATTATAAACTTTAACAATCAACCCAACTGAAGCCATCTTAATTAACCCCACCAGGGTACGGAGTCGGACCCAGCCACCACTGACGACCCCCGGACTAGTCCGGCCCGGCACCGGGTGTCCCATAGCCCTGGGGTGGGCGAGTCAATTTTGGCGTCACGAACAGGATAACGTGCCTGGCTCCCACCGGGTACTGTGCGCCTAAAAAGGCTGTGTGTTTTACTGTTGAAAAACTGCCGCTGCCATTACCGCTTGCAAAGTGTAGGAAGAAAGGGGGCGTGCCCTAAAAAGAGCGCGAAGGGAGCACGCCATTAGAGCGGAGGGTCGTTAACCCCGCGCGACTCTGCAGAGATTTTGAAAAGTGAATGGAGAATGGTAAGGTCCACTAAGGGGGAGGAAGATGTCCGACACAGAGGGAGAGCAGGTGGCTGCCATAGCCCGAGACGCCGCAGCACCGGCCCAAGTAATCCCAGTCGCCGTCGCCCCAGCCCCCGCTGTAGCGCCGGTAATGCCGATCACAATGCCATACATCCCGGGAGCAGAATGGCTGCCGCAGTACTCCGGGGAGTCACATACCCTGAGCGACTTCAGAGAAAGGCTGCACGAGTTGTTCATAGTGTATCCGCTGACTGAGAGCCAGAAGGTGGGCATATTAATGGGGCAGCTAGCCGGCGCGGCCCAGCGTGAAGTGAAGTCCTGGCCTGACAAAGATAAAGGGACAGTAACCCAGATACTGGCTAAGTTAAAGAGTACTTTTGACACCCGCACCGCAGCAGAAATAAAGATGAGATTCTTTGGGTGCAAACAACGGGCCACAGACAGCATAAGGGACTATGCCTTAAACTTGCAGGAGGCCCTGAAAGCAATTAAACAGGTGGACCCAGAGAGTGTACGTGAAGAAGACAAGCTCCTAACTGAGCAGTTTATAGAAGGGCTCCTGTCAGACGCCCACAGGACACAGCTGCGTATCATGGTCCTGCAGAACTCTGTTCTGGACTTTGCAAAGTTTAAGGACCAGGTCATCCGGGTACTGAGAGACTCTACCCAAAATGACACAGTACCCCTCCGGCCTCTTGCTATCACATACCCAGGGGGAACGCCTGCAACCCGAGCCACTGCAGGGGCTGAGGCACAGGCCCTGGATAAGGATCCCACTGCAGAGCTCAGACAGCAGGTCCAAGAACTGACCAAGACAGTGGCTGCCCTCGCAAAAACAGTGCAGTCTCTACAAGTGACCCCATCACCTGCAAGAATCGAGTTGGCCTCCAGTCCAGATGACGTCCCATGGATGCGGCAAAGGAGGATTCCGCCAACCCGAGGAAAAGACACAGACCGGTATGATTCAACTGGACAACCGATCTGCCGCCGCTGCAGTCAGGCGGGCCACATTGCAAGACACTGTCGTTTAAATGGGCCGAACCTGCGGCCAGGAGCCAACCCCCAGGTGTAAGGAAGCCCGGCTCAACTCCCAGTCGCAGCAAGTATGTGGGAGGACGACCGGTCCTTCCTATTGTGCTGGATGGGATCCCTTTGAATGCCCTCCTGGATACGGGGTCCCAGGTAACAACCATCCCTTATAAACTGTACAAAAGATATTGGGCTGATTCAGACATTGACCATGGCCCAGATGATGATTTAACAATTGTGGCCAGTAATGGTGAGGCCTTGCCTCAAATTAGGTATAAGGAGGTAACCATTAAAGTGGGGCGGGTAGAACTGCCATGTCAGGGGATGATAATTGTAGATATTGATCGCAAAGAATCTAACCCACTGCTAACCATTGGTACAAATGTGATGGAAAATTGTATTGCCGAAGTGATAATTTTGTTGCAGCAGGCATCTGAAACTGCCAGCTCCGGGCAGCAGCGTGCCCTACAGAGGGAGATCAGAGCCCTGATGAGAAGGCAGCAGGTAGAGCTGGCCGGAGGAGAAATTGGCAGTGTAAGGGTAAGTGACCCTCTCCCCATTGCAATTCCCCCAAAAAGTGAAATGTTGATATGGTGTCAGGCAGCAATAGGCCTCAAGGGTCAAGATTATCAGGCCCTGGTGGAACCTGTGTATTCAGACAGTAGGCCTGGAGTCCTGATAGCCAGAGGGGTAGCAGACGTCAGCAAGGGAAGAGTGCCCGTCCGCGTCCTGAATTGTGGGGAGGAGGAAGCCAAATTGCCCCGGTACGCCACTGTAGCAAAACTGTACACTGTCAGTAACAATACCATCAAAGCAGTGGAACCCTTGATCCCGTCCGACCAGGCGGAAGACAATGGTTCCAAGGGACAGCTGGAGGACTGGTGCCAAAAATTACATGTGGACACAGACTCCACTCCCTCACACCAAAAGCATGGGGTTTACCGGGTGGTACAGGAATACGAGCGGGTCTTCAGCAAACACCCCCTAGATTTTGGGCAGGTAAAAGGGGTTAAACATCAAATCCCCACTGGTGACCATCATCCCATTAAAGAGAGATACCACCCTGTACCCCCGGCACAGTATCAGCGTGCCAAAGAAATGTTACGGGAAATGAAGGAGGCTGGGGTTATCAGAGATAGTTGTAGCCCCTGGGCAGCTCCACTAGTGCTCGTAAAGAAAAAAAGATGGTACAATGAGAATCTGCGTAGATTACAGACAAATTAACCGCATTACACATAAAGATGCTTATCCACTACCCAGAATAGAAGAGTCACTAACAGCCTTAAAATCAGCTAATTATTTCTCCACCCTGGATCTCACCAGTGGGTATTGGCAGGTTCCTGTGGCAGAGGCGGACAAGGAGAAGACTGCATTCCCGACACCAATGGGTCTCTGCGAGTTCAATTGTATGCCGTTCGGGCTCTGCAACGCCCCAGGGACATTTCAGAGATTGATGGAGTGCTGCTTGGGCCATTACAACTTTGAAATCGTGCTATTGTACCTGTGTGACGCCCTGGGCAAGCCAGTGGTCACAGGTCATGACACCACCACACACCCCACATTCCCTGCAGGAACACCAAGGTCAGAACACAAAATCCTTGTTGCCTTCCTCCAGGGGCTGATGTCCACACCAGGGGGTGGGCCAGGTGGTTGGCTCCGCCCACCGAGGAGTTCACAGTCCTGGAGGCGGGAAAACCAGGAGATGAAGTTTAGAGTTTGAAGTGAGAGGGAGGTGGTAGAGGAGCAAGAGAGAGGAGTTTGAAGTGAGGGAGAAGGTGACAGCAACAGAGCCTGAAGTTGGTCCGGGTGTGTGCCCCGGGCTGAGACAGCAAGGTTGGCAGACGGCGGTGACCGTCTGCAGGAGAGGCTGATCGGAGGTTGCCGAAAGGACCGTGGACGGGTGGTGGCCCGGCGGTACCGGAGCGGTATACGAAGAGAAGCCAGCACCATTGGCAGGGGCCTTTCGGATCCCGGCAAGGCTAGGAGTCGCCGTGAATTTGCCAAATCCGTCAGTAAAGGGGACCTCCTCAGTCTCCCAACAGCCAAAGTCCCGATTGAAGGCAACCGTCCAACCATATTGGAGAGACACCGCCAAGGCACCAGTTTCTCAGGGCCAGCACCTGCGGGCAAAAGAGGGGCTCCTCCGGCTCATATCCAAGCTGGGGAGCGGGTTACCGGTGGGAATCCATCGCTAACAACAACCGTATTTAGGTGCAGGAAAGAGACAGTCACCGCTAACTTGCAGGGAACATCAACACCGCAGCCGTCCGAGGGAGCCATCCAACCAGCCGCTTGTTTACCGTGAACTGTGTCATTATCCTTGGGCTGAGTGAGTACCTCCATGCCGTGCAGCACAGCGCTGCCCCTGCACCTCAACTGGCCCCATAACCCGCCTGTCAACCATCCTAACTCTCCATCATCGGGCCCCGGGACCACCAACCCCCCTACCCACGGAGGGGAGGGCCAACATCTAGCAGCTCCATACCATCACTCCCGGGATCCCCATACAGAGCAGCGGTGGTGTCCACACAATCACCACAACCGTGGGTGGCGTCACGGACAATAAATCCCCTAAATCAAGCCCCCTTTTCACTCACGGGCGAGGAGCGTCGCTCGAGTCCCCGGGATCCGGCACATCGCTCAAGCCACCGAGCAGCAGAGGCCGCAGCAGCAGCGGCAGCCGGACCCGAGCAGAGGGAGAGTGCAGCGTCCCCTCCTCCGCCCGCGACAACTTGGCGTCACGAACAAGATCTTACCGCTCTGCCGTCTGGTAGAGGTGCACCTTGTTATCGCCGGAGGTGTCCGGCCAGAAAAGTTCAGAAGCCGCCATCTTTGGCGCGGAAAGTTCCCGCTCGAGCGTCTTCACGAGTAGTCGAGGCGCGAAGGCCAAAACCCCGCCCCGATAGAGGAGGAGCCGGAAAAAGGCTAAGGGGGACGAAATGGCGACTGAATGCATGTAGCCGCGGCTATAAAAGCAGGGACGCCAGGACTCTGCAGCCATCTTGTTCCTGGGAGAGGCCGCCAGCAACATGTGGATGCCGTCCCGAAGCACCGTAGCCCCCGCGCCGGGAACCGCGGCGTGGGTGGAGATCCGGACCGTGCAGCTCTACCAGAGGCTGCAGGTCAAGATGCAGCTCCTCATGGAGGAGTGGGAGACCGACATGATGGCGGATGTCATAGCGACCGTGCGGAGACGCGAGGAGGAAGATGCGGAAGGGAGGGTGAGTTATCCACGCCCCGATGCCCTTGAAGGGCCGGTCATCGCGGCTGCGGGACCCGGTCTAAACCCTCTCGCCCTGCTTCCTCCCTCGCCACCCGTCCCGGAAGCCGTGACCCCGCCACTAGGCCCGCTGCCACCGCAACCGGTAGCGATACCCAGCATGCCCACCCCGGCGGGCCGACCTGCAGCCGGAGCCGGTAGCCGCCCAGAGGTGCTGCCCTGGAAAACCCCGAAGCCCGAACCGGAGGCGTCCCCCGAGAAGTTCCCCGAGCCGGAGCCGACAGCCCGCTCCGTGCCGAAGGCCCAGCAGAGGAAAGCCCCTGTGCCCATTCCCCACACCTCGGCTGAGGTTGCGCCGGGTTGCTGCTGCAAGGTGGCGTCCAAGGCCAAGTCACCGCGGGACCTGCTACCCAGATCAACAGTAGTGGGCAGCGTCCGAGAGGTCTCGCGGGGCCCGACCCGTGCGCCGGAGCTCGCAGCAGCGCCGTACTGGGACAGGGAGCCGGTACCGTTGGGCCTGGAAATCGAGGAGAGGGAAAGAAAGAAGGCGGAGATGGTGGCCCGTACGATCCGGGAGAAGGAGAGCCTAAGACAAGCTACCTTCCGTGTCCGGGGCCCATTGTATGAAGGTCAGGTGAGGCGGTTTGATGTCCGCCGGGGCTATGGATTCATTTATGAACCGGGCCTGGAGGCCGAAGTGTTCATAGCCCGGCGGGATGTGAATGCCCATCTCCCGGAGGAGCACCCAGGTCGTAACCTGATGCCGGGCGACTTGGTTCAGTACACCCGGCACTGTGGGGAGAGGGGGTGGTTTGAGCTGGATGCAAAGTTGAGGGGCAGCCAGGAGGCCCGTGTGAGCGCCGCACCCCTTCCCCAAGCTGATGCCGAGAACTCAGAGTGATGGCAGCGGAGCACCGTTGCACAGTCCCCATTGGGACCACCTGTGTGTTGAAAGTTTTAAGTTTGCAAGTTGAAAATGAAAGTAAATGATTACCGAACAGTAACCTGATTGTCAGCACCGTGATTGAACCGGCCGTTGCCGGCACCGTTGTCCCCGTGGGGACCATTCACAATTTATGCATAGGGAACTCTCTATGAACAGGCCCGAGAACTTGCAGGGCAACCACAAAGCATGTAAATAATGTTTGTTGCAGCTTCCACCGCTACCGCCTCCGGAGAGGCAGGTTGGAGGGAGGGCCCGCAGTGGAGCAGGCTGGGGCCCAGCCACCACAGGAACCGGTGGCTACCCTCTGGAGGGGAAGGACAGATCCCGCTCGGGTAATTTGGTGCAGGACTGGGGTCAAGGGGTGCTGCCTGTTTCTTAGAGGCAGCATCAGGGCCAGGTTACTTGGGTGGGAGAGAGCGGTAGCAGCAACCGTTTGAAATGTTACCGTAACGTTTAAGCAAAGTGCCTCCCACTGTTGGATGAAGTTACTATACTTGTATGTACTGTTTTTCTTATCTTTTTCAGAAAAATAAAACCGGTGTTGGACGGGCAGCCCGAGGACGGTCTGCGTTTTGCTAAGGGGGAATGTGATGCCCTGGGCAAGCCAGGGGTAACAGGTCATGACACCACCACACACCCCACATTCCCTGCAGGAACACCAAGGTCAGAACACAAAATCCTTGTTGCCTTCCTCCAGGGGCTGATGTCCACACCAGGGGGTGGGCCAGGCGGTTGGCTCCGCCCACCGAGGAGTTCACAGTCCTGGAGGCGGGAAAACCAGGAGATGAAGTTTAGAGTTTGAAGTGAGAGGGAGGTGGTAGAGGAGCAAGATAGAGGAGTTTGAAGTGAGGGAGAAGGTGACAGCAACAGAGCCTGAAGTTGGTCCGGGTGTGTGCCCCGGACTGAGACAGCAAGGTTGGCAGACAGCGGTGACCGTCTGCAGGAGAGGCTGATCGGAGGTTGCCGAAAGGACCGTGGACGGGTGGTGGCCCGGCGGTACCGGAGCGGTATACGAAGAGAAGCCAGCACCATTGGCAGGGGCCTTTCGGATCCCGGCAAGGCTAGGAGTCACCGTGAATTTGCCAAATCCGTCAGTGAAGGGGACCTCCTGGGTCTCCCAACAGCCAAAGTCCCGATTGAAGGCAACCGTCCAACCATATTGGAGAGACACTGCCACCGCCAAGGCACCAGTTTCTCAGGGCCAGCGCCTGCGGGCAAAAGAGGGCCTCCTCCGGCTCATATCCAAGCTGGGGAGCGGGTTACCGGTGGGAATCCATCGCTAACAACAACCGTATTTAGGTGCAGGAAAGAGACAGTCACCGCTAACTTGCAGGGAACATCAACACCGCAGCCGTCCGAGGGAGCCGTCCAACCAGCCGCTTGTTTACCGTGAACTGTGTCATCATCCTTGGGCTGAGTGAGTACCTCCGTGCCGTGCGGCACAGCGTTGCCCCTGCGCCCCTGCACCTCAACTGGCCCCATAACCCGCCTGTCAACCATCCTAACTCTCCATCATCGGGCCCCGGGACCACCAACCCCCCTACCCACGGAGTGGAGGGCCAACATCTAGCTGCTCCATACCATCACTCCCGGGATCCCCATACAGAGTATCGGTGGTGTCCACACAATCACCACAACCGTGGGTGGCGTCACGGACAATAAACCCCCTAAATCAAGCCCCCTTTTCACTCACGGGCGAGGAGCGTCGCTCGAGTCCCCGGGATCCGGCACATCGCTCGAGCCACCGAGCAGCAGAGGCCGCAGCAGCAGCGGCAGCCGGACCCGAGCATAGGGAGAGTGCAGCGTCCCCTCCTCCGCCCGCGACACCTGGATGACGTCATAGTCTACTCCAAGACCTACGAAGACCACCTGAGGCACTTAGCAGAAGTGTTTGAGTCCTTGTCGGAGTATGGCCTGAAGAAAAACCCATCCGGCGTGCATAGAGTGGGGTCATCAATGCTCTGACGCACGCCCAGAGCCTACGTTGGGGGTTTTATCGCGGCGGGTCCCCCATGGAGCAGTGTAATGGACACCCGGCAGGGAGCCACACTGGACTCTTATAGTATTGTGTAAGTTTGTAACGTTTAAGAAAATGTGCCTCCCATAATGGGATGAAATGTTCTATGTCTTGTTTTTGTTTCTTCAGTCCAGGAGTACTGAGTTTAACTAAGGGGGAGTGTGGCGCCCCAGGACCTGGTCACTACAACAGCATTGCCCCTTTAAAGGGTTAATGCTGAGTCTGGAGGTAATTGGGAGGGCTATTGGCCAGTAAGTTCAACATCCAACGCAGTTTCTTCCTCAGGCCAACAGGGGGAGCTCTGAACCTGGAGTTCCAGGGAGCATTCCTCAAGTCTGACCCGAGGGAGGAGTAAAGCGGGCTTTACACGCTGCAACATCGCTAATGCGGAGTCGTTGGGGTCACGGAATTTGTGACGCACATCCGGCCGCATTAGCGATGCCGTTGCGTGTGACACCGATAAGCGATTTTGCATCGTTGCAAAAACGTGCAAAATCGCTAGTCGGCGACACGGGGGTCCATTCTCAAAAATCGTTACTGCAGCAGTAACGAAGTTGTTCCTCGTTCCTGTGGCAGCACACATCGCTGCGTGTGACGCCGCAGGAACGAGGAAGCTCCCCTTACCTGCCTCCCGGCCGCTATGCGGAAGGAAGGAGGTGGGCGGGATGTTACGTCCCGCTCATCTCCGCCCCTCCGCTGCTATTGGGCGGCAGTTCAGTGACGCTTCAGTGACGTCGCTGTGACGCCGCACGGACCGCCCCCTTAGAAAGGAGGCGGTTCGCCCGTCACAGCGACGTCGCCGGACAGGTAAGTATGTGTGACGGCTGTTGTGCGACACGGGTAGCGATTTGCCCGTGTCGCGCAACAGATGGGGGCGGGTACCCACACTAGCGATATCGGGACCGATATCGCAGTGTGTAAAGTAGCCTTTAGTCTGCAGTCTGTGAGGAGAGAGCAGAGAGGCAGAGAGAGCAGACGCAGAGTGTGCAGTCTGGTGAACTGGGGTTCGAGCTGGTTAGCTCAGTCCAGGGAGGCCAGAGCTGCAGAGAGGCAAAGAAGTAGACTTGGACATCGGCGTCTGTGGCCACCAGGGCCTAAAATATTCCCTGGTAGCTGAATCCAAAGGGCAGGAGAGCTGCAAGCACCTGGCCCATAAACAACCTGAAGGTACAACTGCATCACCAGGGCCCGGTGTGGACTCCAGCAGAGAAGCACCAGAGAGGGCCTGCGCAGCCTACCGCACAGGGAGAGGGACGTATCATTGGTCCCAGCAGCAAGAGGGCCATTGCTAATCCAGAGTGCAGGGTCCTATAACAGCAAAGAAAGAACAGGAGTAGGCCTCATACTCATCTGGCCAAAAAGATACCTCAGTTACTTCCAGGCCGGCCGGAGCCCTCGACCACCTGTAAAGGTCTCCCAGGACTGGACTGTTCTCAAAGTAAAAGAGGAGAATGTAAAGAGACTACTGTTTGTGACTGTTTCTTTCACTGCCTGTCGGCCCTGCACCGTATCATTCACACCAACATCACCATAGACACTTACAAGCACCAACTGTTGCCCCGGGCACCGCTCCACCTGTGGGGAGCAGTACCACCATTGCTGCCGTTCCATCACCCCGGAGGCCTCATACAGCAGCGGCGGCTTAATAGCCGCAAACCACAGGTGGCGTCACGAAAATTATAAACTTTAACAATCACCCCCACTGAAGCCATCTTAATTGACCCCACCAGGGTACGGAGTCGGGCCAAGCCACCACTGACGACCCCCGGACTAGTCCGGCCCGGCACCGGGTGTCCCATAGCCCTGGGGTGGGAGAGTCACCAGCACCAGTCCATCAAGTCTGTTGAGGAACTCTGTTGACTCACGAATATATGAAGGTAATGTGATCACCAAGGGCTTAAAATAATGATCCAAAAATTTGCAAACCGGCTCACACAGATTATTATTACCGAAGACTATGGGTCTTCCAGGCTGACATGTTAAACTTTTGTGCACTTTTGGGAGAAAGTATATAGTTGGAATTGTTGGACACTGAACTAATAATCCCTCCAATATAGATTTGGGGACTACACCCTTCTCATAGGCAAGATAGAGTACATCAGAAAGCTCACTCCGAAATCTAGCAGTAGGATCTGACTTCAATTTTGAATAACAAATGCTGTTAAACTGTCTGAAGGCCTCTGCCTCATATTGTACTTTAGACCACAGAACCCAGTTCCCACCCTTGTCGGCCTGTTTGACCACCACATCATCCATTGCTTGTAGTTCAGAAAGGGCCTTACGTTGTTGTTTGCTCATATTATCATGTGTTCTTTTAGTAGGCAGTTTTAATTCCCCGGATATCAATTTCGTAAATAGATCGATGGGTGGGCAGGCCAACAAAGGTGGGAAGGTGGTAGAGCGTTTTTTGACAGAGCTGGGAAAGTGGGCTGAGCAGGCATTCTCCTGTTCGGCCAGCAAAGACTCTAATAGTCCGATGGCTTCACGCTCCTCCCTAGAAAGATCTGCATCTGTACAATCAGTGCCCTAAAGCCAGCTTTACACCTTACAATTAGGTATGCGATCTCGTATGCGATGTGACACGCCCAGGTCGCATATGCGATCTAATGAGATTGCACGTAGGTCGTTCATTTTCTGTCACATGAGCGTTAGTAGTCTATGTTAAATTGATCAATTTTGTGTGCGATCCTTTAGATCATGTGTTCTGTGACGTATGCATTGGGCACCTTTTTTTTTTTTTTAATTTATTGACTTGCCAAGCGTGTGTAATGTGTAGGGATGCGTTTTTACTATGTCATCTGCCGTTCAGCTCTGCTACATGGCCGCTAACAGCAGACACAGACAGCCATGTAGCAGCGGTGAATGGCAGATGACAGCAGCCACAGACAGCCATGTAGCAGCGGTGAATGGCAGATGACAGCAGACACAGACAGAGCCGCACTGTCAGAATGAACTCGGGTGAACCTCACCCGACTTCATTGTCATGCTGCGGCTCTGTCTGTGTCGCGTCCTGATTAGCGGTCACCTGTGAAGACTCACCGGTGACCGCTAATCTCCTGAGTAAGTGAATTGAGCAGCCCTCTCTCATATACTCACCAATCCCCGATCCCCGGCGTTCACACTGCTGCGGCGGCTTTTACTGTTTTGAAAAAGCCGGCCGCCCATTAAACAATCTCGTATTCCCTGCTTTCCCTGCCCACCGGCGCCTATGATTGGTTACAGTGAGACACGCCCCCACGCTGAGTGACAGGTGTCACACTGCACCCAATCACAGCAGCCGGTGGGCGTGTCTATACTGTGTAGTGAAATAAATAATTAAATAATTAAAAAAAACGGCGTGCGGTTCCCCCCAATTTTAAAACCAGCCAGATAAAGCCATACGGCTGAAGGCTGGTATTCTCAGGATGGGGAGCTCCACGTTATGGGGAGCCCCCCAGCCTAACAATATCAGCCAACAGCCGCCCAGAATTGCCGCATACATTATATGCGACAGTTCTGGGACAGTACCCGGCTCTTCCCGATTTACCCTGATGCGTTGGCAAATCGGGGTAATAAGGAGTTATTGGCAGCCCATAGCCGCCAATAAGTCCTAGATTAATCATGTCAGTCGTCTATGAGACACCTTCCATGATTAATCTGTAAATTACAGTAAATAAACACACACGCCCGAAAAAATCCTTTATTGGAAATAAAAAACACACACACATTCCCTGGTTCACCACTTTAATCAGCCCCAAAAAGCCCTCCATGTCCGGCGTAATCCAGGATGGTCCAGCGTCGCATCCAGCGCTGCTGCATGGAGGTGACCGGAGCTGCAGCAGACACCGCCGCTCCGGTCACCTCCACGCAGGTAATGAAGACAGCCGCGCGATCAGCTGCTGTCACTGAGGTTACCCGCTGTCACTGGATCCAGCGGTGGATGCAGCGGTGGCCGCGGGTAACCTCAGTGACAGATCAGCTGATCGCGCTACTCACCGCCGCTCCGGTCAGCTCCAGTCAGCAACTGAGGTGAGTAGCGCGATCAGCTGAGCTGTCACTGAGGTTACCCGCGGCCACCGCTGGATCCAGTGACAGCGGGTAACCTCAGTGACAGCTCAGCTGATCGCGCGGCTGTCTTCATTACCTGCGTGGAGGTGACCGGAGCGGCTGTGTGTGCTGCAGCTCCGGTCACCTCCATGCAGCAGCGCTGGATGCGACGCTGGACCATCCTGGATTACGCCGGACATGGAGGGCTTTTTGGGGCTGATTAAAGTGGTGAACCAGGGAATGTGTGTGTGTTTTTTATTTCCAATAAAGGATTTTTTCGGGCGTGTGTGTTTATTTACTGTAATTTACAGATTAATCATGGAAGGTGTCTCATAGACGCCTGACATGATTAATCTAGGACTTATTGGCGGCTATGGGCTGCCAATAACTCCTTATTACCCTGATTTGCCAACGCACCAGGGTAAATCGGGAAGAGCCGGGTACTGTCCCAGAACTGTCGCATATAATGTATGCGGCAATTCTGGGCGGCTGTTGGCTGATATTGTTAGGCTGGGGGGCTCCCCATAACGTGGAGCTCCCCATCCTGAGAATACCAGCCTTCAGCCGTATGGCTTTATCTGGCTGGTTTTAAAATTGGGGGGAACCGCACGCCGTTTTTTTAAATTAATTAATTATTTATTTCACTACACAGTATAGACACGCCCACCGGCTGCTGTGATTGGGTGCAGTATGACACCTGTCACTCAGCGTGGGGGCGTGTCTCACTGTAACCAATCATAGGCGCCGGTGGGCGGGGTAAGCAGGGAATACGAGATTGTTTAATGGGCTGCCGGCTTTTTCAAAACAGTAAAAGCCGCCTCAGCAGTGTGAATGCCGTGCAGCGCCGGGGATCGGGGATCGGTGAGTATATGAGAGAGGGGGATAGACTGACATGGACAGAGAGAGAGGGACAGAGATAGTGACCGACTGACAGAGATTAGTGACTGACAGACATTGTGAGGCGCTTCAGAACGCAGCTTTTCAGCTGCGCTCTGAAGCAGACCTTTTTTAAGCTGCGGTGCAGAGCGCACACCTGCGCACATAGCCTCAGACATCAAAATCGTATGAGGGATGTCACACGTTACAATTGACTAGTTTCGTACTACTAAACGTCCAATGTATGAGGAATAAACGACGTGTATGCGATCACCGTATTTTCGTTCAATATCGATCGCATGTAGGTTTCACACGCAAATACCTCACGAACGATGCCGGATGTGCGTCACTTACAACTTGACCCCGACGACGGATTGAAAGATTTATTGAAGTGTGTAAAGCAGGCTTTAGAGAAGTGTATTTTGAGCAAGACTTTCCGACTGAAAAAATGCAGATCTTTAATAGCAACAAAGGGGTCAAAATTAGCTACTGGGGAGGAGGATAATCCTAACTGCAATACATCTAACTGATCTTTAGTCAGAATTTTTTCCATGAGATTGATTACCTTCAGGGTATCAGGTTGATCCTGATTGTTCTTCTTATCCTGGTGTTGTTGTTTCTTCTTTGTATAGTGTCTTGTTTCCATTCTGTTGTAACTGTGGCCATATTTTCCAACACCTCTTCTCGGGCCTTGCATCCTCGATGACCCTTCTCCTGAAGACACCGAATCAGTATAGGTTTGAGATGTAGATCTCCCTGTAGAACTCATTTTGGATGTAGAATTATGATGCCACTTGAATACTGTACCATTTTTGTAATCATTAATGACCCTTTGGAATGTATGACTCTTGAGCTGTTTTATCTCACTCTCCCATTTATCCATGTCTTTGGTGAGTTCATCTTCAAAAGATGTAAGGTTCGCCCTAGACAGCTGTTGTCTAATTTGTCCATTAATTTTTTCTATTTCAATCTCTAGTTCTTCTATTCTACGTTTGTCTGCACCAATGAGTAGTTCAACCATGGTGCGTGAACAAATTTTGCATGTTTCCTCCCATTTGTTTTTAAACGCCACGTCCTCCACTGCATATGGCTAAGTTCACACATCCTGTGTTTTCAATCCGTCAGGTCCGTCAGCAACGGATCAGTCATTTTCAAGATGTCAACTGATGCAACTGATGTGTTTTTCACAGGATTCCTTTCACAGGAATCATGTGAAAAAACGGATCAGTTGCGTCCGTTACATCCGCTGTGCGTCCGTTTTTTGACGGATCAGTCATGATCCGTCTGTGTTTGGGACAGCCCAGTGGGCGTGCCAAGCATGCTGGGCATGCTCAGTAGAGCATGACGGAATCCTGCGCTGGATTCCGTTGTAAGACGGATTACGACGGAATCCAGCACCATAGACATGCATTACAAGCTTGACGGATGGCGACGGATTCCTGCGCGGCGCGTTAATTTTGACGGCCCGAAAAACGTTACATTCTGCGTTGCTCCCCGCTCGGCGGTCAGTCAAAAACGACGGACCGCGACGCAGCGGATGCAACGCAGGGTCATCAGTCGCAATCCGTCGCTAATAGAAGTCTATGGGGAAATACAGGATTCCTGCAAAATATTTTGCAGGTTACCGTAATTCCCCAAGGCGACGGATTGTGACTGATGCAAAACACAGGATGTGTGAACTTAGCCTAAGATGGAAAGATTTGGACCCGTAGTCCACGAGGTATTATATCTCTACTGAGATATTGCTCTAATGAGGCCTTATTCCATCATGCCTTCAGTCTCTTATACATAAAACGTTTGAGTCTGACCTGTAACTCACGACATTGCGGAGGAGATTCAGAAGCAGCGGACAAATTCACGTCGGTACCAAAGACATCTGTGCGGCCCAGTTCGCATCATGACCACGAAAATCCATGTGGAGATCTGTATTCACCAAAGAAAGACAATAAATTAACCACAAAAGAATACTCTGATCCATATTAAAGATGCATGAACCTTGACAAGAGTCACCAAAGCAGAGAATAATTTATACAATAGACTCTTTTTGTAAGTACCGTAAATCAGTAAATAAAGGCTACGTGCCAAAAGATTTACAAAAAATACAAAATTTGTTTTATTAAGCATTGCGATACAGGGACACAAAGTTAGTGCAATGAGTGAAAATAAAATCATTAACACACAGACAAAAAACAGGGCAGCTATGCGTGTCAGGATAAAATATCACGCCAAAGTCTTGGCTACAAGGAAGATGTAATTATTGAGAGACCAAAAGTGATTGGAAGTGGCACAATGCAAAATAGCATGAATGCAAATATATCTGAATAGGTTGTACCAAAATCAACCACTAGAGGTCGCACAAGGTTAGGTCACAGATTTAATACAGGATACTGCAAACCACAGCTGAACAGTGAAGCAACAATGTGGCACACATATTATAATAAATATGGGAGTTTATAATAATACATAAATAATGACCAGAATTGGTCTTTTACACTCTCAAAATATCTCACAAAAAGAGTCATAAACCATAAAAATGCCAGCTGTTTCAGCAAAGAGGTAATATACATGCAATATACATATATGGTTGCAAAAAGATTTTTTATATAAGCGATTGATAACGGTTCTACAAGAAAACAGTGCAACCAAAGGCTAGTAAACCTGTATGATGTGCAGTCTCCCATTCCCTATGTAAAGTTACAGACCATAAGGTAAGCAGTAAGGAGGCATGTTGCCAATGATCAGCAGGGGGAGATCATGCTGCACATGAAGGAGAAAATACTCCAGGAAGATGGAGTGACCCACCGAGGATGAAACCTGAATGAACACGCTGCCCTGCACCTCAACACGTGTTTCGCTTCCGCTTCATCGGGTGCTGCCAGCGGTTTAAATCACCCCATTGTGGCGCCTACCTGCCAATAGCGGCGCGCGTCAACACACCGAGGACCATCCCCCAGAGCACATGGGCATCCAGGAAACATCAGCGTGCATACGTGCAGCACAGATGATCCTGTTGGACGTCAGGCGCCCGGGGGAGGGGCGTCAGGGAGCCAGCGTGCGCTCAAGCAGGAAGCCAAGGATCCTGTAACAAAATAAGACGACGTATGGGCAAAAATAGCAAAAACATAATATGAGGCCACCATTCTTTGTTGCTTGATGGTAAGATAGATTATTCAGGGAAAGCTTTTCCTCATTCATCCACTGGGGACCACCAGATCTATAAGGACCTCCCACCAGTCTGCCTGACCCCTAGGTGGGCGGCCCTATTCCAGCTTAGCAGCCCACTGGTGTGTCTGACAGGGTGTGGTGAGAAGTGTGATAGGGATTTTGGATGCTGATGGAGGCAGTACTATAAGTTGGGAACCCAGAACCATGGGGGGTTGAGTCCTGCACAAGAGATAAAGGGCGTGCAGTACCCTGGGAGGACCTGACTAGTCCAGGGGCATCCCAGTTATGACTCCTGGCTCTATACGCTGCTTTGTCCCGGGATCTGTGTGTAGGCCAGAAGACTTGAAATTCTCTGCTCGACGAATTGTTGTGCTGGCAGGACCTGAAGAGCCCACCAGCCCTGAAGTGTGTGCCGGTCCTGAGGAAGCTATTGTAATGCCTGATAGGAGCCACAGACTCAGACTGGCTGTAAGGGGAATCTAGAGAAAAGCCACTCACAAAGCAGGACCCCAATAACTCTGCAACCCTTTAACCCCAATACAGGGATTTGGAATTACACATAGCCACAGAGATCGCTACCTGTGGTAGACTGTAGTCCGTGGCCGTCAGGCAGGGTCAAAATCCAGGAGATGCAAAACAGGAACAGAATCGGCAGGCAAGTGCGTAGTGAGGAGACAAAGCAGGGGTCAAGTCCGGAACTGGCAGCAAGGTACAAAAACGTCAGGCAGGAGGGTAGTCAAACAAGCAAAGGTCAGTGCACAGGAATCACAATACAAACAGCACATGAGCCAGGAGAACAGAACTATCACTGGCAGTGGTCATGTGACAGGAGGGGGAATAAGAAGGGTGTGGTGTCTTCCCATAGGCTGCAGGTGAATGTTGGCCACTTCAGCCGGGAAACAGACGCCACCTACAGTCAGCCAGTGGTAATGCAGGTTCCAGGGAAACCCAGCCTAGTGGTTGACCGGAGCCTGTGCGCCGCAGAACCTCGGGCACTGACTCCTCTCCCATCACCAGCACTATCCATGGTGAGAACATGGCGTCATCTGGCGATCGGAGCAGAAGTCGCAGGAGCGGACTCCGGTGGGGACGTGACAGCTATCAGCTCTCCCCTTAGTGACTGTGTTCCCCTACGTCTCACTTGGTCACTGGTTGTCACTCTTCTGTCACAGACTGACTGAGTATCCTCCTTCTGGTCCTAGGACAAATTCCTCCAGCCTCCAGTCCCCAGGACCTCTCTCCTGAAGCTCTGCTTCATTCTGTCTGTCTGTGTGAAACTGAAACTCTGTGTGTATGTGTGTGTCGCCTTGCTCCCCAGATGTCGCTCCTCCCCCCCAGGTTGCTGAACTAGTGGGTAGGAGGCCCCAGACGATGTGGTGACCATCCTAAATGACCCTGCCGTAACCCAGTCCCGGTGAGAGGGCAACTAGCTATGTGTGTTGGTGGATTGTGGTGGCTTACCGGGAATGACCTCCTCCTTACCCGAGATGAATACCGCACCTCTGGTGAGGTGTAGTACCCTATGGTGACTGAAGCCTCAGGGGGGGCCACATGGGCGACTGACAAGGGGAACTAACGCCCAGGGGAAAAGTGCCCCGCTCATTAGCATACAGTAAAAGATCTTTAGAAATTATTTTTTCTAAAGATCTCTTTATCTATGTTAGTGTATACAGGGACGGTTAGGCAGGAATTAGCAATATACACCCAGGACTGCTCGTGGTTCCGGGTGCATATTGGACCTGACAGGTTCTCTTTAAAGCTTAACATAAAATACAGTTATCACCTCCAGCACATGCACATGTTTAATATAACGGACCTCTTTCCGTCCCATAAATGCAGGCTACGACAACAAGCAACACACTGGAGGAAGAATCCTGATTAAATAGATGGCTTGATAAGGATTTTATTAATATTGACACAAAGCTAGAAACCAGAATGTAACCCAACCTGTGTGCAAAGAGGCAGAGATCCTCTACTATGGATATGTTGGAGAGAAGGGAAATGAAAGAGCAAAATGTGTGATGGCATCAGAGAAAGATAGAAATTATGTGAGACTAAAGGAAAACCATTTTAGATTGTGATTGCCCATAAAAGTGTTAAAGAGGTTGTACACTATTACATTGTATCCTTAGGATACGTCATCAATGTCTGATCAGCTGAGGTCCGACACCCGGCATCCCACCGATGAGCTGTTCTCGATACCGATTGCAGCAGCAGACAGCCGGAAATGCTCAGTTTTGGAGCTGCCCTGTCAACTGGGAGGCAGATGTGCAGTATCCGGCTGCAACCGCTATCAGAAGATGGGGCAGCTAAGGAACTGAGCATTTCTGGCTGCCTGCTGCCGCCGCTGGCAACAAGAGTATCTGATTGGTGGGTGGTTCCAGGATTCAGATCCTGGCTGATCAGACATTGATGATCTATCCTAAGGGCGGCGTTACATGAGACGATGTATCGAGCGATCGCATGAGCAATCGCACCCGCCCCGTTGTTTGTGCGTCACGGGCAATTCATTGCCCGTGTCGCACAAAGTCGTTAAACCCCCGTCACATGTACTTACCTCCCTAATGACGTCGCTGTGGGCGGCGATCATCCTCTTCCTGAAGGGGGAGGGACGTTCGGCATCACAGCGACAACACACAGCGGCCGGCCTATAGAAGCGGAGGGGCAGAGATGAGCAGGACGTAACATCCCGCCCACCTCCTTCCTTCCTCATTGCCGGCGGGACGCAGGTAAGCTGTGTTTGTCATTCCCGGGGTGTCACTCGTAGCGATGTGTGCTGCCACAGGAAAGACGAACAACCGGCGCACAGAAGGAGGACCGACATTATGGAAATGAACGACGTGTCAATGAGCAACGATAGGGTGAGTATTTTTGCTCGTTCACAGTCGTTCGGAGGTGTTTTGACACCCTGGACTAGCCAGGTAGTCACAGATAGGCCCCGCATAACACCCGTCCCCCTAAAAAGGTAACAGAAGCCAACCACATTAAAACCTAGTCACCTCCCTCAGAGCTTAATAGTCACACCAGGGGGCGGAGCCAGGTGGTTGGCCACGCCCACCGATGAGTCCTGAGGGTCTGAGGCAGGACACACAAGTAGTTGAGTAGTTGTCAGTTGGGAGTTGACAGTCAGTGGAGTTGAGAGGAGGAGTGTGCAGCAGGCCTGTGGTGACAGGTCTGCAGTGAAAACTGACAGGTGTGAGGATCATAGGCCGCACACCTTGGCTAGGAGGAAGGCGGTGGCCTGACCTGCAGGAGCTGGGAAGACAGCCAGGTGGAACCGTAAGGGACCGGGACAGGGTAGTGGCCCGCCGGTACCGAACCGGGGAACCGACTGGAAACCGGAGCACCAGGGGGGTACTCAGACCCAGAACGAAACCCAGAAGCCACTGGACCACGTCAAATTTACTGATTGAGGTCTGGACCTTAGGTCCTTTCCCATCCCAAGTCCCGACAGAAGGCAACAGCCCACCGAGGGGGATAGAAAGCCACCGCACAGGCAGAGAGATTTCACGGGCCAGCGGCTGCAGGCAAACGGACTCCACCGACACATAGACAGCCAGGGAGCGGACTCCCGTTGCTGAGGCCCAGCCTGTATACTCAAACATAACAAGGTGATGGAGAAAGGCCAAGACCACCAACCCGGGTGGGGGACAAGACGCAGCCGGCTGCGGGTACCGACCACCATCCACTTTGTTTACCAGAGACTTGTGTGTGTCAATAATCGTGAGTACAACAGTGCCACCTGGCCGCGCACCGCCCTGCACCGCCCAGCCACTACTCTCCCCAAGCGGTTCCCGGGGCCACCATCCTTGCCCACGGAGGGGTTAACATCTTGCTGCACGAGAGTGCCCCCGTAACTGCAGCGGTGGTGTCTACACCTTCACCACGTTCCGTGGGTGGCATCACGAACTCAAACACGGCTCCGGCCGTGCACCTACCTAACCACCCCCATCGAGATCGCCAGCAACCCCTTGCAGAGCGACGTGACCCCCGTGTCCGGAGGCGCTCGACCCACCCACCAAACGAGCTCGGACCCGAGTGGCTCGGCTGCAGCCGAGCGCGGGGCGGTACAGTGTCACACGGTACGACATTTCTAATGATGCCGGATGTGCGTCACGAATTCCGTGTCCCCGAAGACATATCGCACGATATATCGTACCATGTAACGCCGCCCTAAGAATAAGCCATCAATGTAAAAGTAGTGGATAGCCTTTTTAATTAGGGTGAGCCTAATCTACTTTGAGATAGACATTATTTTATGTGAGGAATTGTAAGGAGGTGGTAAGGTTGTCGCATTCCATCCTGAAGACACCAATCGTCCTATAGTATTGTTTTATGTTTTTTGTCTGCTATCGTGCACCACCAGCCACAAGAGATCACTGTTTTCCTCATTTTGGTACGTACAGATTTCCCTTAGAGCTGTAACAGTCTGTAGACAGAAATTATAGTGTTAACACTTAGCCAGCCAGGGGAATGAGTATAGATACAGTCACATGAGGCAGTTCCTGTTATCACCTCAGTAGAGTGTGGGAAGAGCATCTAATACAGAGGTCTCAAACACGAGGCCCAAGGGCCGCATGCGCCCCCCCAGACTGCTTCATGAGGCCCCCAGGCCCGTGCCCCTGTTGACTATCGCGGCCGGTGCAGCCCCACAGCCACTGTCTGCGCTTTATGTCAGATGAAAGAAGGGCAGTGAGCCCCATAGGGGTAAATGGACCCCATGACGATCAGGAGGGTGCAAGGTTAGGAAGGGGTTAAGTGGTTTATTTGGGATAGGGGATATATGGGCTTATAGGATTGGTAGAAGAGAGCTGTAGGGGGATTGGAGGGGAGCAGGGAAGGGGTGGGGGTGTTGTGGGAGGTATAAGAGAGGGGGTGTACTGATTACCTCCCCTTTTGTCGCCGGAAAGTTTGTGTCCCCAGGACGTGTGTGCTGCCCGCTGCCATGTCTGACCTGAATGAGCTGCTGGAGATGGTGCGTGGGGCCTCCGAGGTCCTAGGTGTGGACGCTCTGCGGCAGCAGCTGGCGGCGGTCTGTGGGGCTGGAGCGGTTCTGCCTGCTGCTCCTGCGCCCGGGCCGCTGCTACGTGCTCGGCGGGCGCGACCGCCGGAGCGCTACTCCCCCAGCTGGAGGGGAAGAGTGAGATCCAGGAGCCCCTGCGGGGACCCTCCGGGGCAGCGAAGCCCTGCAACTTACCAAGTGGAGCTGCCGGCCGCTGGGAGGAATCCTTGTCGGAGATCCCGCGGGTCAGGGGTGGGCGGAGCTTCGGCGAGGCCCACTTCCGGTCCGCCAAGAGGGGTAATCCCGGCACACAGTGTATGACAAACAGAAACAATATTTACAAAATGCATCATAACATTACATCAAGGAAAATATAAGGAAAATAACCTATTGGGGACTATGGAAAAAATATGAAACCATTGTCGTAGTGTGAGGGGTAACCTAAAAGGATCTAACCGCTAGAGAGGGAGAAAGAAAATCCTGTGAGTATGAAGAGTGAAAAAAGGAAGAGAACAAGGAAAAGAAAAAAGAAAAAGAGAAAAGGATAAAGAAGGTAGAAAATAAGGAAGGAACATAAGGAGATAAAGTGAGAAGGAGAAGGAAACAGGGAAAGGAGAGAAACAGAAAAGTATGCAGTAGTCAAGAAGCAAAAGAATTACTAAAGAACATACCCGAGAAAATGGTTATGGTAAGGAATCATGTAGGTACAGCAGGACCTGTGAACAAGAGGGAATTGTAGGGAAAAGAAGGGGGAGGGGAGATGCATAAGATATCACATAGTGTAACTAGGGAGGTAAAAGTAGTAGGACCATGTTTGACTTACTTAGTAAAGTCAGCTAATGGGTTAATCCGACAAGAGGAAATGATTGCTACAAATAAAGTAGACAAGGAAAACCCTAATGTGGAAACATATAATTATTATAAGTGAAAAAAGAGTTAAAGAGTTAAAGGGCCAACAAGGAAAGGAGGGCAAAAAGGGGGTTGTATATAACGGTACATACCGAAAGGGGGCTGGCATATCATGTGAAGGGGCTCACACGGTAGTTTAGGATATAAAGTGAATGCTGCCAAATGAAAACAGTGTCAGTGAAAGGTAGTATGTTATAAATAAAGCAGAATATAAGGATGAGGATACATACCAATGGGACATTGTCATATGTGTACTACGATTATTAATCATATGTAGTATGACAAATAGATTGTCAATATGACGTCAGTGATGCTAGGGAAGAAAGGAAATCATGACTAGAAGGGCTAAGCCACACGGCGAGAAAAACAGTGCGAGTGGAGTGCGATAAAACATCGCATTCCCCTCGGACCAATTCTAGCCTGTGTGTCAGCACACATGGGCGATTATTTTCTCAGCCCTAATCGGACCGAGAAAACAATCGCAGCATGCCGCGAGTGTAATGCGAGACTCTATTCTCTCGCACCCATTCAAGTGAATGGGGCGAGAGAAAAATCGCACTGTACTCGCGGTACATCGGTGTACTGCTAGTGCAGTGCGAGAATGGCAATAGCCGGCTACGCAGTAGAGAGGGAGAGAAATCCCTCCCTCCCCTCCTGAGTGCCGGCCCGCCCCCCGCAGCTGAGGTCTGCTCGCACGAACGGACCTCAGTTGCAAGGACACAGGCATGACACTCGGCTCTGCTGTACTGCCAGCACGAGCCGAGTCTCATGCAAGTGGATCGCAGTAGTGCCCGTGTGGCCCCAGCCGAATGGTATGTAAAAGGCAAAAAAAGAGAGGCAAGGAAAGGGTAGGAACATACCTAGGAGCACTTTGGATAGGGGTGAGAGCACCAGGAAAAAGCCTGTAAAGTATCAGGAAAAAGAGTGAGTCACATGAAAAAGAAGATCAAAGTAAAGCAAAGTAGAGCAGCATAGCGGAAATATCTTACCTAGAGTGGCATGGTGGTATGTTCACTACGTGGAGGGAGCCCAGGGACTGTGTGGGGAGTGAGCCTCTATATACAGGCACTTGAGTATCCATTGGTGGAGTGTGAGTCACCGCTATCAGGTGTGGGGGGAGTCACTGGGTGTGTGCATGACGCGCAGCCGACGCCCACCAATGGGCGGGGTATAGGCGGTCGGTGCGTGCCAGGTGCCCACACACAAGAGTAGCAGTGAAGGTTTGTGGGCATGTGCGTGATGTGCGGCACCCGCCGCGCCCACCGTGGGCGGGACATCGGCGAGCGGCGCACGGCAGGCACACACGGTGAGATATGTGTAAGAAGAAGTGACAGGTGGGCGTACGCGTGACGCGCGGTGGCCGCCACGCCCCCATGGGCGGGGTATAGGCGGGGGACGCGCGCCAGGCACACGCCCATACTGTGTGATGGTTAAAGGGTGATGACGCGATGATGACGTGCATGCGCATGCGCGTTGCACAGTACCCATTCTACGCTCCAGTGTATGGAGCGTAGATGGACGGTATGGAACGGGCGCATGCGCCGTGCGAAGGACTAAGTGATGAACAGCGTTATCCGAAGTAACTCTTTGTGGTTGAGAGATCCTAGGTGAGACAGATAGGCAGCTGTGGAGCATGCTGGAGCGAAGACGGCCAGAGTGCATACTATAAGGCTTGTGGAGGGTGTTCTAGGATATCTAAAAAAGAGGGATAGAACATGTCATTAAAAACATAAGTAAAGTCACATACATGGGATTACATGAGTGATAAGATAAATAAGTACTAACATCTTTATCTCGAATAACATTATGAACTGGTAAGATATAGACTAGTGAGATATAAAGAACATGATAATAGTACCAAAGCATGATACAGTATGCCATAAAGAAGACAATCAATACGAATTACAGGATAATGTGATCATGTAGAGTGTCAAAATACAGAGCTGTAGAGGATACAAGGACAAATGAATACCGTAACGTCAAGGATAGGTATCATGGATACGAAAAGGACTCCTATAGAACCTCATAAAACATATAAAAAGCATAATGAGCAATAATAATATCAGCAGACAATTTCATATTCCCTGTTGAGCCCCATGGGCTCCAGGGTTTTGAGTGTGTGGATCCAGAAGGCTTCTCGCAGTTTAAAAGTCTCTGGATCCGACTGCCACCTCTGCGAATGGGGGGGACATGTTCGATAACCTGGTACCGTAACTGGGCTATGGAATGGTTATGTGAGATAAAATGAAAAGGGATTGGTAGTAAGGTTTGTTTACAGCGGATTGTGGATTTATGCTTGCTTATTCGGTCTCGGATATGTTGGGTCGTCTCCCCAACATACCCGAGACCGCAGGGGCATTTGATAAGATAAACGACATACGAAGAGTCGCATGTAAACAGACCCTTAATGGGAAATTGCTGACCGGTATGTGGATGGGTGAACGTGTGCCCCTTAGTCACATTAGAGCATTGTGTACAGCCTAGACAGGGAAAAGTTCCATTCCTCTGTGTGGTCAGAGTGGGCTGAAGGTGAGGGGGTTTAGAAGAGCCGATGTCGGCTCTTACCAAATGGTCTCTTAAATTTTTAGATTTCTTATGACAGAAGAGTGGAGGATGGCTGAATTCAGAAATAGATGGATATGACCGGGAGAGTAAAGGCCAATGTTGGCGAATGATATTGCGAATGGGTGTCTTGAAAGGATGGTATGTTGACACAAAAGGAATCCTCGTAGGCATAGGGGTTCTAGGAATGTTAGCAATAGGTAACACCTTATGGTGGGATATATGTGGTGGATAACCACGTTCCTGAAATTTCAAGCTCATGTCAACATGACGAGTGTTTCTGGTCTCCGGGTCGGATACAATGCGAGCAATCCTATGGTGTTGAGAAAGGGGTAGAGAATTCTTCATGTGTTTGGGATGGCTACTAGTGTAGTGTAAGAGGCTATTCCAGTCAGTGGGCTTAGTATATAAGTCAGTGGTTATGTGACCATCTCTGTCCAGTGTTACAGTGGTGTCCAGGAAATTGATAGATCTAGGGTCATGATGTAATGTAAAGGTGAGGGTAGGGATACATCCATTCAGAGAGTCAAAAAATGAGAGAAGTTCAGGGAGCTCACCGTGCCAGATGACAAATACGTCATCTATGTAACGTTTCCAAGTCAGTACGTGAGACTGAAATAGTGGAGAGTTGTAGACATGGCGATCCTCGAACCAGGCCATAAAGATGTTGGCATAAGGGGGTGCCACATTCGACCCCATCGCAGTACCTTTCCGCTGGATGTAGTATTGGTCACCAAATAGGAAAAAGTTGTGTTCCAATACAATACGTAGGAGGTCTTGGCAGAAAGTATGTTGCTGCTCAGAAAAAGGGCTGTATCGTTCGAGGAACCAGTTAACTGCCTCTATACCTAGGTGGTGGTCAATACTGGTATAGAGGCTGTTAATGTCCATAGTCACTAGTAGGCAATTGGTGGGTAGTGTCCCAAAGGTATGCACATGGGATAGGAATTCTGTGGTGTCCCTAAGATATGAGATAATGGAAGGAACCAGAGGGGACAGAATTTTATCAAGGGTGATGGCCAGAGGGGAAAGGATAGAATCAGTGGATGCAACAATGGGTCGTCCAGGGGAGCGGGTCAAATTTTTGTGGATCTTGGGTAAGATATAGAAGACTGGTGTGATGGGATTAGTCTTATGGAGATACTCAGCTAGCTTTTTATCAATAGTGCCGATCTGTAGATGATAGTCAACTAGGTTAGTGATGATACTACATATGTTAGAAGTAGGATCTCGTGAAATCGGGGCGTAAGTATTGGTATCACTAAGCTGGCGAGTAATCTCAGAGAGATAGTAGGCTTTATCCAAGACCACTATGGCCCCGCCCTTATCCGCAGGTTTGACAATAATGTATGGATTGTTCTTGAGACTAGAAATTGCACGTGTCTCATCAGGTGTGCAATTCTGTTTAAGGCGAAATGTGCCTCTGTGTATACTGTCCACGAGATGATTGATATCGTTAGAAACCAAGGAAATATATGTCTCCACTGGATGATGATTTTTAGGTGGAGAAAAAGTACTGGGAATACGTAGACCCAAACCCTTTAGATGAAATGTGTCTGAGGACACAGGACTGCTCGTGTCCATGGGACTAGGTTGTAGGTTGTCGAAGTGCACCTTGAGGCGGAGGTTCCTAAAGAATCTCCTTGTCTCTTGGTCTAAAGTAAAGGAATCGAAGGGTGGGGTGGGACAGAACGATAAGCCCTTCTGGAGGACTGATGACTCGGTGGGGGACAGGGTGTATGAGGAAATGTTGAAGACCAGATTGGTCTTACCTGTGAGCGTGTCGTCACTGTTCTTGGGACGAATTCCCTTGCTCCGCCGCGTTTTCCTTTTTGCGGTCGTCGCTGACCTAAAAAAAGAGAAGAGTGAGCTTGATTTTGCTCGCTGTCCGAGCTGTTGGACGAGGTGTAATGTCCTCGCCATGTCTACAACTCTCCACTATTTCAGTCTCACGTACTGACTTGGAAACGTTACATAGATGACGTATTTGTCATCTGGCACGGTGAGCTCCCTGAACGTCTATCATTTTTTGACTCTCTGAATGGATGTATCCCTACCCTCACCTTTACATTATACCCTAGATCTATCAATTTCCTGGACACCACTGTAACACTGGACAGAGATGGTCACATAACCACTGACTTATATACTAAGCCCACTGACCGGAATAGCCTCTTACACTACACTAGTAGCCATCCCAAACACATGAAGAATTCTCTACCCCTTTCTCAACACCATAGGATTGCTCGCATTGTATCCGACCCGGAGACCAGAAACACTCGTCATGTTGACATGAGCTTGAAATTTCAGGAACGTGGTTATCCACCACATATATCCCACCATAAGGTGTTACCTATTGCTAACATTCCTAGAACCCCTATGCCTACGAGGATTCCTTTTGTGTCAACATACCATCCTTTCAAGACACCCATTCGCAATATCATTCGCCAACATTGGCCTTTACTCTCCCGGTCATATCCATCTATTTCTGAATTCAGCCATCCTCCACTCTTCTGTCATAAGAAATCTAAAAATTTAAGAGACCATTTGGTAAGAGCCGACATCGGCTCTTCTAAACCCCCTCACCTTCAGCCCACTCTGACCACACAGAGGAATGGAACTTTTCCCTGTCTAGGCTGTACACAATGCTCTAATGTGACTAAGGGGCACACGTTCACCCATCCACATACCGGTCAGCAATTTCCCATTAAGGGTCTGTTTACATGCGACTCTTCGTATGTCGTTTATCTTATCAAATGCCCCTGCGGTCTCGGGTATGTTGGGGAGACGACCCAACATATCCGAGACCGAATAAGCAAGCATAAATCCACAATCCGCTGTAAACAAACCTTACTACCAATCCCTTTTCATTTTATCTCACATAACCATTCCATAGCCCAGTTACGGTACCAGGTTATCGAACATGTCCCCCCCATTCGCAGAGGTGGCAGTCGGATCCAGAGACTTTTAAACTGCGAGAAGCCTTCTGGATCCACACACTCAAAACCCTGGAGCCCATGGGGCTCAACAGGGAATATGAAATTGTCTGCTGATATTATTATTGCTCATTATGCTTTTTATATGTTTTATGAGGTTCTATAGGAGTCCTTTTCGTATCCATGATACCTATCCTTGACGTTACGGTATTCATTTGTCCTTGTATCCTCTACAGCTCTGTATTTTGACACTCTACATGATCACATTATCCTGTAATTCGTATTGATTGTCTTCTTTATGGCATACTGTATCATGCTTTGGTACTATTATCATGTTCTTTATATCTCACTAGTCTATATCTTACCAGTTCATAATGTTATTCGAGATAAAGATGTTAGTACTTATTTATCTTATCACTCATGTAATCCCATGTATGTGACTTTACTTATGTTTTTAATGACATGTTCTATCCCTCTTTTTTAGATATCCTAGAACACCCTCCACAAGCCTTATAGTATGCACTCTGGCCGTCTTCGCTCCAGCATGCTCCACAGCTGCCTATCTGTCTCACCTAGGATCTCTCAACCACAAAGAGTTACTTCGGATAACGCTGTTCATCACTTATTCCTTCGCACGGCGCATGCGCCCGTCCCATACCGTCCATCTACGCTCCATACACTGGAGCGTGGAATGGGTACTGTGCAACGCGCATGCGCATGCACGTCATCATCGCGTCATCACCCTTTAACCATCACACAGTATGGGCGTGTGCCTGGCGCGCGTCCCCCGCCTATACCCCGCCCACGGGGGCGTGGCGGCCGCCGCGCGTCACGCGTACGCCCACCTGTCACTTCTTCTTACACATATCTCACCGTGTGTGCCTGCCGTGCGCCGCTCGCCGATGTCCCGCCCACGGTGGGCGCGGCGGGTGCCGCACGTCACGCACACGCCCACAAACCTACACTGCTACTCCTGTGTGTGGGCACCTGGCACGCACCGACCGCCTATACCCCGCCCATTGGTGGGCGTCGGCTGCGCGTCATGCACACACCCAGTGACTCCCCCCACACCTGATAGCGGTGACTCACACTCCACCAATGGATACTCAAGTGCCTGTATATAGAGGCTCACTCCCCACACAGTCCCTGGGCTCCCTCCACGTAGTGAACATACCACCATGCCACTCTAGGTAAGATATTTCCGCTATGCTGCTCTACTTTGCTTTACTTTGATCTTCTTTTTCATGTGACTCACTCTTTTTCCTGATACTTTACAGGCTTTTTCCTGGTGCTCTCACCCCTATCCAAAGTGCTCCTAGGTATGTTCCTACCCTTTCCTTGCCTCTCTTTTTTTGCCTTTTACATACCATTATAGTCATGATTTCCTTTCTTCCCTAGCATCACTGACGTCATATTGACAATCTATTTGTCATACTACATATGATTAATAATCGTAGTACACATATGATAATGTTCCATTGGTATGTATCCTCATCCTTATATTCTTCTTTATTTATAACATACTACCTTTCACTGACACTGTTTTCATTTGGCAGCATTCACCTTATATCCTAAACTACCGTGTGAGCCCCTTCACATGATATGCCAGCCCCCTTTCGGTATGTACCGTTATATACAACCCCCTTTTTGCCCTCCTTTCCTTGTTGTCCCTTTAACTCTTTAACTCTTTTTTCACTTATAATAATTATATGTTTCCACATTAGGGTTTTCCTTGTCTACTTTATTTGTAGCAATCATTTCCTCTTGTCGGATTAACCCATTAGCTGACTTTACTAAGTAAGTCAAACATGGTCCTACTACTTTTACCTCCCTAGTTACACTATGTGATATCTTATGCATCTCCCCTCCCCCTTCTTTTCCCTACAATTCCCTCTTGTTCACAGGTCCTGCTGTACCTACATGATTCCTTACCATAACCATTTTCTCGGGTATGTTCTTTAGTAATTCTTTTGCTTCTTGACTGCTGCATACTTTTCTGTTTCTCTCCTTTCCCTGTTTCCTTCTCCTTCTCACTTTATCTCCTTATGTTCCTTCCTTATTTTCTACCTTCTTTATCCTTTTCTCTTTTTCTTTTTTTCTTTTCCTTGTTCTCTTCCTTTTTTCACTCTTCATACTCACAGGATTTTCTTTCTCCCTCTCTAGCGGTTAGATCCTTTTAGGTTACCCCTCACACTACGACAATGGTTTCATATTTTTTCCATAGTCCCCAATAGGTTATTTTCCTTATATTTTCCTTGATGTAATGTTATGATGCATTTTGTAAATATTGTTTGTTTGTCATACACTGTGTGCCGGGATTACCCCTCTTGATTGACTTAATTTTTCCCGAGCACCAGGATTATAGCAGTGAGCACAACTTATTCTCTACTGTCACTTCCGGTCCGCGGCCTGCACAGCCCCACACCGGAGCGGCGATAACGGCAGCACCCAGTGAAGTGCCGGCCGGGGGTGGAGCTCGGCGTCCAAGAACAACGGAGGAGACTCCCTGCAGGCTGCAGGGGAGAGCTACAGGACGGAGGGAGGGTGCGGATGGGAGCGGCGATGTGAGGAGATCGGAGGAGGGGTACGGTGGCCCGCAGGCACGGATGAGGTCCACAATTACGGTCCCCCCCAGCGAGGATCGGGCTGGGGGGTGTTCCCAGCGAGGGTCAAATTCAGGACGGCCTTCCTGCAGTCGGCAGGGTGGGAGCCCACTGAGAGCGGCGGGAGAAGCGGCAGCGCAGCAGTCGGACATGAGAACGGCGAGGAGGGACGGCAGCAGGGCGCCACGTCGTGCAAAAAGGAAGAGGTCTAGCAGGAGTCGCCCGGATGAGCAGGGTGCGGTGACTGTGGGGGTTGACGGCCGCCAGGTGCGGGCTGTCCCCTCGCTGGTCCCCCCTGAAGACTTCGGCAGCACGTCAGACTCCGGCGAGGAAGAAGGAGCGATGGCAGCGGCAGGTCGGACAGAGCGGCAGCAGGAAGATCGTGGCACGGCTGTTCCGGCGTCGGTTCAACGGCAGCCTGGTGAGCGGACGACAGAAATGTTTAATGCTGTGGGTAGTGCGGGCGGGGGTTCCTTCGCGGGAAGCGTTACGTAGGGGGCGAGTGCGGTCGGCCAGTCTGGTTTACCGGGCCCGGAGTTTTGGGGGCAGCTTTTGGGGGTGCTGCAGGGGTTGTCTGCGGAGCGGGTTAGTCGGATTGGGCCTGGGGCTCCGGTGGGGGCGTGGGTGGGCCCCGCGGAGGTGGTGCAGACAGAGGCGCCGGTGCGCGAGGTTACGGCGCGGGACCCTACCTCAGCGGTAGGTGCGGGACAGGCGGCCGGTGGGGCGGCTGACGTGGGTGCGAGTAAGGAGGCGGAAAAGGAAAAAGAAAAGGAGGATGAGGTGGTGCGGTTGGATGATAGGGCGCGGAGTGAAATTTATGTGTGTTTTGAAAGTCAGTTAGGGGTTCATTTGAAGAAGGAGGTGAGGGAAAAGATTTGGAAAGGGGAGTATGTGGAAATTTTTTCCCTGCTTCCCTTGGAGAAGTTTAAGTTGGATAAGGTGAAACCCAGTGATACAAAAAAGGAGAAAGAGGACGAAGAAAAACGAAGGTATAGGTTGATCCCGAGGACGTTTACTAACTGGCTACAGGCCTTTGCGATCTTAGCCAGCGTGATCGGGGAAAAGGAGCCAGAGCATTGTTCCGCCCTATTTGGATATATGGACGCGATAGGGGAGGAGCATAGAGTGTACGGCGGTTTAGGGTGGTTAAGATATGACGAGCAGTTCCGGCAACGGAAGGCTCTGCGGCCGGGTGTCCAGTGGGGTCACAAGGATATTTCTTTGTGGATGCGGTTAATGACGGCTCCGGCTCAGCCCTTTTGAGGGGGTGCCGGGAGCCCGGGTGTGAGCGGCGGGTCCCCGGCTGGACAGAAAAAGGGGGCTTGTTGGCAATATAACGAGGGACAGTGTAAGTTCGGGGCCTCATGTCGGTTCAAACATGAGTGTTCCGGATGTGGAGGGTCCCACTCCTTGGCCAGGTGCTTCAAGAAAGGAAAAGGAAAGGCGGGGGAGGGGTCTGGAAAAAGGGAGGACGCCAGTGAGGGTAGAGGCGATGCTTCCCTATTTAAATAGATACCCGGATGTTCGGGCGGCGGAGTTGTTGGCACATGGTTTTACGGAGGGTTTTCGGATTCTGTTTGAATCTGAGGCGCCGGTGTTTCGCCCGGGGAATTTGAGGTCCGCGAAAGAGCATCCAGCGGTGGTGAAGGAAAAGCTGCAAAAAGAGGTGGAGTTGGGCAGGATGGCGGGCCCATTCCAGGACCCGCCATTCTCCAACTTAAGGATTTCCCCCCTTGGGGTGGTACCTAAGAAGGAGCCGAACAAATTTCGGCTCATTCATCATTTATCTTATCCGGCGGGATTGTCGGTGAATGATGGGATATCACCAGAGTTGTCGGCGGTATGTATGTATCGCTCGATAAGGCCTTGGAGTTGGTAAGGGTTGCGGGGCGGGGGGCTCTGATGGCAAAGGCGGATGTGGAAGCAGCTTTTCGTTTACTCCCGGTGCATCCAGAGAGCCTTCATCTCTTACGGTGTATGTGGGATGGTGAATACTATGTGGATCGCTGCCTGCCGATGGGCTGTTCCATTTCGTGTGCTCATTTTGAGGCATTTAGTACTTTTGTGGAATGGGTAGTCAAGGATGTGGCAGGAGTCCATTCAGTGATTCACTATTTGGATGACTTCTTTTGCGTGGGTCCGACTGGCTCTTCGGTTTGCTCCTTGTTGTTATTTACGTTAGAGCGGATCGTGCGGAGCCTAGGTATTCCGTTGGCGAAAGAAAAACCAGAAGGGCCGGTGACGGCTCTATGTTTCTTAGGTATCGAAATTGATACATTGGCAATGGAATGCCGGTTGCCGGACGGGAAGCTTATGGATTTGAAGGCGTCGGTGCGGTTTTTGTCGCAGGCCAAGAAGGTGCAGTTGCGGGATTTGCAGTCAGTGCTCGGGAAATTGATTTTCGCTTGTCGCATTATGCCGATGGGGCGGATAATTAATAGGAGACTGGCGAGCGCAACCGCGGGGGTGAAAGCTCCAAATCACTTTGTCAGAGTGACCAAAGTGATGAAGGTTGATTTGTAGGTTTGGGAGGAGTTCTTGGACCGGTACAACGGTCGGACCCTTTGGATGAGCAAGGCATTGTCCAATAGCCAGCTGGATTTGTATACTGATGCGGCTGGAGCGACAGGTTTTGGAGCAATTTTTCAGACGCACTGGTGTGTGGGAAAGTGGCCACGGCTTTGGGTGGAAGCAGGTTTGGTAAGGAATTTGGCGCTGCTGGAATTGTTTCCCATTATTGTGGCGGTGGAGTTGTGGGGCCCCGTTTTTTCCGGAAGAAGGGTTTGCATGCATTGTGACAACATGGCGGTGGTGCATTCCATCAATGCACTGTCGGCAAAATCCCCGCCGGTTGTGGGGTATTTAAGGCATCTGGTGTTGCGTTGCTTGGAGTTAAACATTTGCGTGGTGGCTCGGCATGTGCCAGGGGTTCGAAACGAGGTGGCTGACGCGCTATCACGGTTTCAGTTTTGCAGGTTCAGGACGCTGGTGCCGGGAGCGGACGCGGATGGAGAACCTTGCCCGGAATGGCTGTGGGGCCTGGCATCGGTATAGCATTTGAGGGAATTAGGAGATCGGTGTCTGAGGCTACTTGGTGCCGATATCAGGCGGTGTGGAAGGAATGGGCAGAGTTGGAAAGAGGGGACTTCATGGAGTCGGGTTACAAGGGCCGAGTGTTGGGGGTCCTGATGTTAATTAGTGGGGACTTTTCGGCAGGTCGGTCCATTTCGGTGATTGGTTGCAAGTTGGCGGCGTTGGCCTTCTTGTTTCAGATGCAAGGGGTTCGGGACGCGACTAAGGATTTTCTGGTGCGGCAGGCAATGAAGGGTTTTCGCAAAGGGGCCCAGTCGCGTGACATGAGGCGGCCGGTGTCATTGCCATTGTTGGTTCGTTTAGTGGGGTGTTTAGGGGAGTTGTGTTTGCCTCCTTATGAGCGGGTGTTGTTTTTGGTAGCTTTTGTATTGGCGTTTTTTGGGGCCTTTCGCATTGGTGAATTGGTCAGCCCGACTAAGCAAGCGATGGGTGGTTTGCTGATGGAGGATGTAATGCTGGGGGAGGATAGAGGGGAATGTCGGTTTTTCGAAGACGGATCAGAGGGGCCGGGGGCGCTTAGTTGTGTTGTTTGCGTTACCGGGGCACCAGTTGTGCCCGGTGGTACAAGTTTCAGAGTTTTTAAGGGTGCGCGGTGGTTACCCCGGCGTTTTCCTTAGGCATGCGGACGGATTGGCTTTGTCACGTTACCAATTCAATGCGGTGCTGAAGATGGCTTTAGCACGGGTGGGGGAGGAGCCAAGTGAGTACGGGTCTCACTCCTTCCGGATTGGGGCGGCAACGGAAGCCGCTAGGTGGGGTTTGAGTGAGGATTGTATCCGGCGGATTGGGAGGTGGGAGTCTTCCAGGTTTCGCTTGTACATTAGGCCTCACTTGGTCAGGTGATGGTTCGAGGGTGGGGGATTCCTGGTTTGCGTTTTGATTCTGGTATGTGATAATTTTCTTGTTCTGTTGCTGTTTTTATTCGTGGTCTTTATATTTTGTAGGTCCATGCCTTGTGTGGATCCTCGGGCACTCCTATGTGTATTGGGGAGCGTTGCGGGCGGATGTTCGTCGCGACGGTCGGCAGCTTGGAGTGGCGGTGACGGAAGCCCGAGTAAAGTGGCTTGGAATTCGGGGCATGACCTGGGGTAGAGTGCGCCCAGAGGTGGCTTATTATAGCCATATGGATCGTGACCCGGATGTGTTAATTTTACACGTTGGAGGGAATGATTTGGGAGTGAGGTCGGCGAGGGAATTGAAAAGGGACATAAAGCTCGACCTGTTACATTTGTGGAGGGCGTTCCCGGGCATTGTTATTGTTTGGTCGGACATCATAGCTCGGCCGCAGTGGCGTTTTGGTAGGTCGGTGGACCGTATTAATAGGGCTCGGAGCAAGCTGAACCAGGCAATTGGCAGGTTTGTGGCGCGGAATGGTGGGTTGGTGGTGCGGCATAGAGAATTGGAGGAGTCCACTGAGCAGTATCTAAGGAGAGATGGGGTTCATTTGACCGATGTGGGTCTAGATTTATGGATGTTGGGTTTGAGGGATGGTCTGGAGCAAGCACTAGGGGTGTGGGGGGCCCGGGCCAAGTAAGGGTGTCACTTGGCCGGTCTGTGGCGGGGTGATAGGTCCGTCAGAGAGGTTGGGAGTACCGACAGTCGGTTTGTTGGTACGAAGTCGCTCAAGGGGAGTGGCTTCGGATTGGATGGGAACTTGTGGGCGGAGGTCCCGCAGGTTCTGGGTAGGGGTAATTAACGATGGAACGTTGTTACCCCTCACCTTGGGCCGGGTGGTCACAGCCGAGGTGGTCCTCTGGGCCGGTTGGAGATTACGGCCGGGGGGTTAGGAATGATGGTTGGCCTCTCGGACGGATCTATCGGTGTTTTGGTTATACGGGTATATATGTATAAGGTTAAGTTTAACAATTGGGTGGCATGTTGAGCCACGAGTTTTGGTATACATATATACGGTTAAATAAAACTGTGGCCATTCCTGCAATAAAATCGTGGTTCTCGTCTTTATTTAGGTAAATGTGGTACGAGGGGTGTTTAGCATGGTAACCTGCTTATCCCTTATAGATGCGTCATGTTTTGCCGGCGCTGCGCTCCAAGAGTCAAGTGCTCTGTGCACAACTATTCCTCCAATGGAAACTGCCTGACCTCAGCTGCTTACCTCTGATTGGCGGACGGCTACGTTTGCGTTGGAAACATTGTGCACAGAGAGCTGGACTCTGCGCTTGCAGCGCTGGCAAAACAATCATCTGACATAAATCGCTGACAGTGGCTGCGGCCCCTGCACCTCCCAGGATAGTCACAGGCCTGCAGACAGCAAGAAGCAGAGATGAGGCAGCCGAGGGAACGCGGGACAGATGAGAAGAATGGTGTTTTTTTTTTTTGTGTGTGTGTGTATGTGATGCACATTAACCCCTTAGCGACCTGTGACATACTGGGTACGTCTTGGCTCCCTGGTACTTAAGGACCCATGACGTACCCAGTACGTCATGGTGAAATCGCGGCCTCAGAGCCCCGGTGGCTCAAAATGCTTTGCAAATACCTTAGATTTGGGGAGGAGGGGACCTCTACCTGACCTCAGTAGGGGTGGTGTCTCCTCCCCGGACCTACGGAGGCTGTGATTGGCTGACGAATGCCGCTTAGCCAATCACAGCCACTGTAATGTTTCACCCATTGAAAATGGTTGAAACATTGAAATCCAGCATTGATCAGTGCAGCTATAGCACTGATCATTGGCTGGAGCTGGGTGACCTCTGTTTCACCCACCCCCAGCTCTGATTGGAGAGACCGGCCATGGGACCAATTCTCCAATCACTGTGGATCTGGTGCCGGGGACCTCTCCCCTCAGGTTCACTTCGGTGTCTGTGGAAGCTGAGGAGAGCGATCGGTAAGTTATAGCGCTACTGGCCCCTTTCAGCCGCCGCCGTCAATGCATCTGATCTGCCGCCGGCACTGCCCCCTTTCAGCTGCCGGCGCCACTGCCCCCCCCCACCCATTACTACAGGATAGGGAAAAAGAATGGGGACAAGGCTAGGGACATTACTAAAGGATGGGGACATTACAGGGATGGGCACAGTACTATTGGATGGGGACATTACTATAGAATGGGGACAAGGCTGGGGACATTACTAAAGGATGGAGACAAGATGGGGACATTACTATAGGATGGGGACAAGGTGGGCACATTACTATAGGATGGGGACAAGATGGGGACATTACTATAGGATGGGGACAAGGTTGGCACATTACTATAGGATGGGGACATTACTGTAGGATGGGCACATTACTATAGTATGGGACAACTATAGGATGGGACAGTACTACAGGATAGGAAAATTGCTACAAGGGTGAGGAACATTACTATAAGATGGGGACAAAAATGAACACATTACTATAGGATGGGCACATTACGATAAGATGGGGACAAGGCTGGGGACATTACTATAGGATGGGGACAAGGATGAGCACATTACTAGAGGATGGGGACAAGGATGAGCACATTACTGTAAGATGGGGACTAGGATGGGGCACAATACTACAAGAGGACAAGGATGGGCACATTACAACAAGATGGGGAACATTACTAAAATATGTTGGCCAAAATTTCTATATAGTGCTAATTGTAACAGTATTAGTTACAAGAAAGGGATAAAATGTAAAAAAAAAAACCTCAAAATAAGATATGACATTTTTTTTTTTCACCATCAACATTTTTTTTTTTATATTTAACAAATAATGTGCACATTTATTATAATAAACAAGTGAAATATGTTCAAAATCAGAGATCCAAAGGTGTGTAAAAAAAGAATATCGTACCAATAAAAATGCCACTTTGTCCTGCAAAGAATGTGGCCCCCCAAATTTTTTTTTTTCCTCTGTTCGGCCCATACACCCAGCCGAGTTTGAAACCCCTGGTCTAATAGGAGCAGACTAGTGTAGTAAGTTGTGGAGAGTACAATGGAGCAAGAACCAAAACATACGATAGTGGAGACAGACATTTATTAAGGAAGTGGGTGCAAGCTGTATAAGAGGAGTCTTCAACAGGAGTGACTCCAGTGTTGGCCGGCTGTGAAAGGGAACCTTGTATGACAAAGGATCTGCCTAGCCGGGAACACAAAAAGAGGGAAGTCGCTCTATTAGTGGCCATTGTAAGGGATCATTGTCAGTTGTTTGGGTGTGGGAGCCATAGCGTTACACATTGACCCGTGTCATCCTGTAAGAAGGATGCGCCTCTCATTTGTTCTGTCTGTACACAAGTAGAATGCCATTGCCAGAAACCATTAAGGGGCACTTTGCACACTGCGACATCGCAGGTGCGATGTCGGTGGGGTCAAATTGAAAATGACGCACTTCCGGCATCGCATGCAACATCGCAGTGTGTAAAGGCTGGATGATACGATTAACGAGCGCAAAAGCGTCGTAATCGTATCATCGGTACAGCGTCGGCGTAATTCATAATTACGCTGACGCAATGATCCGATGTTGTTCCTCGCTCCTGCGGCCGCACACATCGCTGTGTGTGAAGTCGCAGGAGCGAGGAACGTCTCCTACTGGCCTCACTGCGGCTTCCGTAGGATATGCGGAAGGAAGGAGGTGGGCAGGATGTTTACATCCTGCTCATCTCCGCCCCTCCGCTCTGATTGGCCGCCTGCCGTGTGACGTCGCAGTGACGCCGCACGACCCGTCCCCTTAACAAGGAGGCGGGTCGCCGGCCACAGGGACGTCGCACGGCAGGTGAGTGTGTGTGTGAAGCTGGCGTAGCGATAACTTTCGCTACGCCAGCTATCACCACATATCGCTGCTGCGACGGGGGCGGGCACTATCGCACTCGGCATCGCAGCATCGGCCTGCGATGTCGTAGTGTGCAAAGCCCGCCTAAGAGTGAGCCTCTGTTTGATCCAGAAGATGAAATAAAGTGTGCTGCCTTATGTACCCGAGTTGTCTGATAAAGTGTCCCTTGTTTATAATAACTCGTCTGGTGTCCTTGTCCTGATGAAAAAGAGGCTTAGGGATGGATAGAACCATCAGAGTCCAAAGATGTTAATGGTAATTACGTCATCACACCCACACACACAGTGACCCTACTTTTCCGTAGTGTGACGGGGCAAAGGAAACGCAGCATTTGCCCATGTCTACCGCCCTGTGCACATTCACAGAATGTGCTTCTTTAAATTAAGTGCCAGAATAACCTAATGTCTACGACTTTTAATGCAGCCTTGCCTGAGGGGTAAGCAAAATAAAAGAAGGTCTATAAGGCTGCTTTCACACATCCGGTTTTTGCAGTGCGGCACAATACGGCGCTCTGCAGAAAAAACGCAACAGGTTTTTTTTGCTGCCGGTTGCGTTTTTTCCCGCATAGACTTGCATTAGTGCCGTATTGTGCCGCATGGCCTTGCGTTGCATTCGGTTTTTGCCGGATGCGGCATATTTAGCCCATTCGGCGGCAGGATTGAATATTGCCTGGCACGTTTTTTTTGAGAAAAAAACGCATCGCGCTGCATCCAGCGCGATGCGGCGCGATTTACAATGCAAGCCTATGGACGCCGGATGCATGTTTTTGCACTGGGCATGCTCAGTATCAAGCTGCATCCGTCAAAAAACGGACGGGCCGCATGGGAAAAACGTATGCAACGGATCCGTTTTTTTCATCGCATCCGTTGCATAGGTTTTTGAGTCGGATTGAGCCGCACTGCAAAAAAACTGATGTGTGAAAGCAGCCTAATACCAATAAGAAGAGGAGGAAACAAAAAAGGTGATTGGTGAGATGGAAGAGGAGCTGCAGGAGCTGATCAATCACAATGCCATCATCCATTTCTTAAAATTTTGACTTTTTGTATGAAATTTCCAAAATGTTATCATCAATATTCTGTAGTATTCTGTAATAATCTGAAATCGTCTGCAAAGTCTGAAAGAAAATGCAGAACATAACCTCAAATTCATTTCAATCTTTTAATGTGGATGATGTTAAATCAACTTACGGAGGTTCCAAGAGCAAGTTGAACAAGTGCAATACATCCTCAGTGATAAGTGTGGAGACTGCGGGAAGGAATGCCCATCAGATCGGCAGCAAAGGAATGGATGGGCGCAGCTGGCGAGTACTCAGGAGCTTACAACAGACTGACGAAGAGCGACGCCAAGCAGTGCAATCACCGCTCTATCCTGTGTCTTCATCTAGATTAGTCTACTGCCACCAGCTGTCCACAACATGGAAGCACTCTACAACTGTCTAATACAGCCACCATTATATTAAGCTCATTCTATGAGAGTATATAGCTTACATAAAGGAGAAGTACAATCCTATTAGAAGTTGCACCTGCTGTAAATCTGGCACTATGGCGAAACTCACACATCCAGTGTCCAACCATATGGCTAGACATACCGTATACAATTCTGTGCGCGCACGGTTGCACACATCTGCCATTGACGACATTTTTAGCAATTACAACATGGGATTAGGATTTTCGTCTACAGCAGTAATTAGTATTGATCTCCAAGTCTTAAAATTTGATAAAATGTTATCTCTGTTGAAACAGCAAATGTATAAAAATATAGAAAATGGATATTAGTGAGTAACGGTGTAGGTTATATTGTTTGTCTATGATATTTTTATATAAGCAAAACAGGTTCTGACCCCATGGAAATATAGAGAATAGAGATGAGGAGATCAATTTACTTTAAGTCGAGTTTCCTGAAATTCACAGGTCTCTGCAAGTCTGAACAATTTAATTTGTGAGGATCATTAAAAAAAAATTGCCCAGAGCTATTCCACACACTCATGAAGACGGGCCAATGGCACCAGATGGAATTGCATGGGTTTCCCCTTAATGCCCTGCAGCTTTCACATTGTCCAACCAATCAGGGGGGCTATGGTCGCGGGCAGAGGGGACGCGCTCGCCACGCTCGGGTCCGGGGCTTCTGCTGCTGCTGCTCGGTGGCTCGAGCGGTGGGCCGGACCCGGGGACTCGAGCAGCGCTCCTCACCCGTGAGTGAAAAGGGATGGTTTGTTTGGGGAGAGAGTTCGTGACGCCACCCACGGGATGTGGTGATGATGGCACCACCGCTGCTGGTGACGGGGATCCCGGGAGAGATGGTAGGGAGCAGCTAGGATGTTGTCCCCTACGTGGGTAGGGGGGTTGGTGATCCCGGGGCCCGGTGGTGTAACGGGGAGGCTGGATGGCTGGGGGTGCAGGGTTGCAGGGACAGCGCGGCGCGGTGCCGGACGGCACTGGTGTACTCACTCAGACAATCAATGACAGAGTCTCTGGTAAACCAAAACGGCCGGATGGATGGGTCCCGCAGCCGGCTGCAGTGTTGTTGTGCTCTCCCCGGATGGCTGATGGTGGCTGTCTTTCCCTACACCTGTTAGAATGTTCTGACTCCTGTGGTTGCCCACCGGTAGTCCGCTTCCCGGCGTATAGGTGCCGTAGGATCCCGTTTTGCCCGCAGGCGCTGGCACTTGGATCTCTAGCCTGTGGCGGTGGCTGTATATCCTCTCGGTGTGGACTGTTGCCTTCTGTTGGGTCTTGGTTGTTGGGAAACCCCTGGGGTTCCTGTCACACTCGGATTTGACTATTGTCAGCAGCTCCAAGCCTGGTCGGGGTCCGATGGCCCTGCCTGTGTGCTTAGCTTCACTCCGCTCCCCGGTTCGGTACCGGTGGGCCACCGCCCAACCCCGGTCCTACGGCTCTGCAGAGTTCCGCTAACCACCACCGTCTGCCAGCCTTGCTGTCAGTGCCTGGGCTCCGACCCAGACACTTGCAGTTCATGTCCTCCTACTTTCACCTCCAAAACTAAACTGTCACTTTTCCCGCCTCCAGGCCTGTGAACTCCTCGGTGGGTGGGAAACTTGTTGCGGCTGCATTGTACATGGAGGTCTATGGGCTGCATTATACATGGAGGTCTGTCGGGCTGCATTATACAAGGAGGTCTATGGGGCTGCATAATATAATATGAAGGTCTATGGGGCTGCATTATAATACATAAAGGACTATGGGGGCTACATAATAATATATGGAGGACTATGGGGGCTATCTTACACATGGACTATGGGGGTGCATTATACATGGAAGACTATGGGGCTGCATAATACAATATCAAGGTCTATGGGGCTGCATTATAATACATAAAGAACTATGGGGGCTACATTATAATATATGGAGGACTATGGGGGCTACCTTACACATGGACTATGGGGGTGTATTATAATATATGGAGGACTATGTTGTGCATTACAATATATGGGGAACTATGGGGTGAATTATAATACATAGAGGTCTATTGGAGTTGCATTATAATAATTGGAGAGCTATGAGGGCTACTTTATACATGGAGGACTATGGAAAATGCATTATAATACATGGAGGACTATGGGGGTGCATTTGTACCGCCCCGCGGCCTCGGCTGCAACCGCCGAGCCGCTCGGGTCCGGGCTCGCGTGTGTCGGTGGCTCGAGCGCCTCCGGACCCGGGGGTCACGTCGCTCTGGAAGGGTGTTTGGTGCTACGCGCAGGGGGAGGAATGCGGGTGTTTGGTTTTGGGATGATTGTTCGTGACGCCACCCACGGGTTGTGGTGATGGTGGACACCACCGCTGTGGTGAAGGTACGGGGACTCCCGGGAGCAGTGTAGTGGCGCAGCTAGGTGTTGGTAGGGGATGTTGGTCGGGGCCGGGGTGCAGGGCGCAGGGCTGCGGTGCGGCGCGGTGCCAGATGGCACTGGTGTACTCATGATTAAACCACACAGAGTAACTGGTAAACCAAATGAAGGTATGAACGGGGCCCGCAGCCGGCTGCAGCTTCCTAGTCGGGTTGGCAATGTCCGCCTTTCTCCTGCACCTGTGTTTGTAGTGTGACCACTGTGCCTGGGCACTGGTAGTCTGCTCCCCGGCGTGTATATGTCGTCGGAGCCCCTTTTGCCTGCAGGCGCTGGCCCTTGGATCTCTGGCCTCTGGCGGTGGCTACTATCCGGACGGGTTGGGCTGTTGCCTTCAAACAGGACTTTGGTGGGAATGAACCCCTGAGGTCCAGACCGCAATCAGTTAATTCGACTATGGTGGTGGCATATAGCCTAGTTCGGGGTCTGAGTACCCTGCCTGGTGCTCCGGTATCCTGTTAGCTCCCCGGTTTGGTTCCGGCAGCCCACTACCCTGTCCCGGTCCCTCACGGTTCCGCAGGTCGTATTCCCGGTCTCCTGCAGGCGGCCACTGCCGTCTGCCTGCCTGATCTGGGGTCCTAGGCTCCAGCCCAGGCCCCAAGCAGAACTGTACTGGACTGCATTCTTTGGTGAACTGCACTCAACTCCATACTGAACTGAACTGTTTTTCTGTTTTCCTGCCTCAGGCCAGCAGAGTCCTCGGTGGGCGTGTCTTTCCACCTGACTCCGCCCACCTGGTGTGCCTGTCTGAGTCTGAGGGAGGCAATCAGGTCTTTGTGGTTGACTGGTGGTACCTTTCTAGTGTGGGGGTGTATGTGGTGAGTGTAGTGACCTGTGACCCCTGGGGTCCAGGGCGTCACACATTCTAATATATGAAGGGTTATGTGGGATGCTTTATACTATAAGGAAGGCTATGTGGGGGCCATTATTGTATTTGGAGAACTATATACGAGGGGGGACAAAGATACAAGAAAGGGATGGGAGAGTTTAGTGCTGAGGGAAGGAAGCTCTTTCCCTTAGCACCCAGCTTTCCCATGTTTTGCTATACATCTTCCCTCATCACCCAGCATTCCTATGCTCTGATATGGGAAAACCGGATGCTGAGGGAAAGATGTATAACAGAGCATGGGGAAGCTGGGTGCTGAGGACAAGATGGATATCAGAACATAGGAAAGCTGGGTGCTGATAGAAAGAGGGATTTCAGATCATGGGAAACCTGGGTGCTGAGGGAAAGAGCCAAGTGTCAGGGTCATTATCCCATACCCCGAGTGTCAGTGTCTTTATCCCTTACCCCAAGTGTTGGTGTATGTGGAGGGGGGACCCAGGTCCAAACTTTACGCCACTGATTACAAACCTGTCTATAACAATAATGAGACTGCTGGAAATGCATCTGTACAGAAAAGAAGTAGAAGTGGCTAGTGCGAAAATTGCAATACACAGTACAGACCAAAAGTTTGGATACACCTCATCTCTAGAGCAACTGTTAAGAGGAGACTTTGTGCAGCAGGCCTTCATGGTAAAATAGCTGCTAGGAAACCACTGCTAAGGACAGGCAACAAGCAGAAGAGACTTGTTTGGGCTAAAGAACACAAGGAATGGACATTAGACCAGTGGAAATCTATGCTTTGGTCTGATGAGTCCAAATTTGAGATCTTTGGATCCAACCACCATATCTTTGTAGAAAAGGTGAACGGATGGACTCTACATAGCTTGTTCCCACCGTGAAGCATGGAGGAGGAGGTATGATGGTGTGGGGGTGCTTTGCTGGTGACACTTCTTGCAGAAGCGTGCTATTCCTTCCGGTTTGCGTTTAGTTGGACCTTCATTTTTTTTGAACAGGACAATGACCTCAAAACACACCTCCAGGCTGTATAAGAGCTATTTGACTAAAGGCCGCTTTACACGCTGCAATAGCGTGACCAATATCGCTAGCGTGTGTACCCGCCCCCATCGGTTGTGCGACACGGGCAAATTGCTGTCCGTGGCGCACAACATCGCGCTGACCCATCACACTACTTACCTGCCTAGCGACGTCGCTGTGACCGGCAAACCGCCTCCTTTCTAAGGGGGCGGTTCGTTCAGCGTCACAGCGACGTCACAGCTGCGTCACTGAACTGCCGCCCAATAGAAGCGGAGGGGCGGAGATGAGCGGGATGAACATCCCGCCCACCTTCTTCCTTCTGCATTGCGGGCGGGAGGCAGGTAAGGAGAGGTTCCTCGTTCCTGCGGCGTCACACGTACCGATGTGTGCTGCCACAGGAACGAGGAACAACTTCGTTGCTGCTGCAGCAATGATAATTGAGAATGGACCCCCATGTCACCGATGAGCGATTTTTCATGTTTTTGCAACGATGCAAAATCACTCATAGGTGTCACACACAACGAGATCGCTACAGCGACCGGATGTGCGTCACAAAATCCGTGACCCCAACGAGATCGCTGTAGCGATCTCGTAGAGTGTAAAGCCCGCTTTAGGAGAGTGATGGGATGCTACGCCAGATGACCTGGTCTCCACAGTCACCAGACCTGAACCCAATCGAGATGGTTTGGGGTGAGCTGGACCGCAGAGTGAAGTCAAAAGGGCCAACAAGTGCTAAGCATCTCTAAGAACTCATTCAAGACTGTTGAAAACCATTTCCAGTGACTACCTCTTGAAGCTCATCAAGAGAATGCCAAGAGTGTGTAAAGTAGTAATGAAAGCAAAAGGTGGCTACTTTGAAGAACCTAGAATATAAGACATATTTTCAGTTGTTTCACACTTTAAGTATTTCATTCCACATGTTTATATTCATAGTATTGATGCCTTCAATGTGAATCTACAATTTTCAGAGTCTTGAAAATAAAGAAAACTCTTTGAATGAGAAGGTGTGTCCAAACGTTTGGTCTGTACTGTAGATAAATATATATATATATATATATATATATATATATATATATATATATATATTTTGTGAGACTGTGACCGGGGTTATCTATGACGGCCGGTATGTCTCGCCCCGGTTGTGCTCACTCCATGATAGAAAGTACATCCACTCTAGGGTTAATGCTGTTTCCTTACAGGCTGAAGGAAGGGTTAAATGCAAACAGGAACAAGGGCAGGTGTGCCGGGTGTGAGGGAGTGAACACAACTCCCTGAGTTCTCTGCTGGAGAGGCACATGTATATTGGTGTGGACTTTTGTTTGGACATTAAACCGTGTGCTGTGAAACTTAATGCCTGGATCCCGTGTCTTCTGCTGCGCAGCCGACCACGCTACCTCACAATATATATATTTATACATACACATGCATACATATATATATATGTGGCGCCCTGGACTAGCCAGGTTGTCACAGGTACTGCAACACACACCCCCACCCCGAGACAGGCACATCAGCCAGACACAAAATCCTTGTTGCCTCCCTCCAGGGGCTGATGTCCACACCAGGTGAGGTGGAACCAGGCGGTTGGCCCCACCCACTGAGGAGTTCACAGTCCTGGAGGCGGGAAAAGGAAGTGAGTGCAGTTAGGGAAGTGCAAGTGAGAGGAGTGAAGTGGGAGTGGAGGAGCAATCTGACTGTGTCCGGGTGTGTGGCCCGGGCACTAGGAGCAAGGTTGGCAGACGGTGGTGGCCGTCTGCAGGAGAGGCAGATCAACGTGGAACCGTAGGACCGGGGATGAGCGGTGGCCCGCCGGTACCGAACCGGGGAGCGAAGTGAAGCCAGCACATTCAGGCAGGGCCTGCGGACCCCGACCAGAATTGGAGCCGCCATTAGAGGGGAAATCCATCAGTGACCGGAACCCCAGGGGTTTCCTAACAGCCAAGACCCGATTGAAGGCAACCGTCCAACCAGCAAAAGGAAATACAGCTACCGCCACAGCTAGAGTTCCAAGGGCCAGAGCCTGCGGGCAAAAGGGCTCCTCCGGCATATAAACACGCTGGGGAGCGAGTTACCGGTGGGAATCAATCGTGACCGAACATACACACAGGTGCAGGGAAAGGCAGCCACCACCAACCGTCCGGGAGAAGCCACAGCAGCCGGCTCCGGGACCCGTCCATCCAGCCGTTTAGTTTACCAGAGACTTTGCGTACATTTGTGGCTGAGTGAGTACTACCGTGCCGTCCGGCACCACGCTGCGCAGTCCAAGCGACCCTGCACCTTCCCGACCCTGCCTCCCCGTCACCTCACCGGGCCCCGGGACCACCAACCCCTACCCACGGAGGGGGAGAACAACATCCCAGCTGCTCCCTGCCATTGCTCCCGGGATCCCCATTACCAGCAGCGGTGGTGCCCAACCTCACCACAACCCATGGGTGGCATCACGGACCAAATCCCCAAACCAAACTACCCCCCTTTCACTCACGGGCGTGGAGCGCCGCTCGAGTCCCCGGATCCAGCCCACCGCTCGAGCCACCGAGCAGCCATCGCAGCAGCGCCGGACCTGAGCGTTAGCGAGCGCAGCGGCGGCGGCGTCCTCCTTGCCTGCGACATATATATACAGTGCCTACAAGTAGTCTTCAACCCCCTGCAGATTTAGCAGGTTTGATAAGATGCAAATAAGTTAGAGCCTGCAAACTTCAAACAAGAGCAGGATTTATTAACAGATGCATAAATCTTACAAACCAACAAGTTATGTTGCTCAGTTAAATTTTAATAAATTTTCAACATAAAAGTGTGGGTCAATTATTATTCAACCCCTAGGTTTAATATTTTGTGGAATAACCCTTGTTTGCAATTACAGCTAATAATCGTCTTTTATAAGACCTGATCAGGCGGCACAGGTCTCTGGAGTTATCTTGGCCCACTCCTCCATGCAGATCTTCTCCAAGTTATCTAGGTTCTTTGGGTGTCTCATGTGGACTTTAATCTTGAGCTCCTTCCACAAGTTTTCAATTAGGTTAAGGTCAGCAGACTGACTAGGTCACTGCAACACCTTGATTTTTTCCCTCTTGAACCAGGCCTTGGATTTCTTGGCTGTGTGCTTTGGGTCGTTGTCTTGTTGGAAGATGAAATGATGACCCATCTTAAGATCCTTGATGGAGGAGCGCAGGTTCTTGGCCAAAATCTCCAGGTAGGCCGTGCTATCCATCTTCCCATGGATGCGGACCAGATGGCCAGGCCCCTTGGCTGAGAAACAGCCCCACAGCATGATGCTGCCACCACCATGATTGACTGTAGGGATGGTATTCTTGGGGTCGTTTGCAGTGCCATCCAGTCTCCAAATGTCACGTGTGTGGTTGGCACCAAAGATCTCGATCTTGGTCTCATCAGACCAGAGAACCTTGAACCAGTCTGTCTCAGAGTCCTCCAAGTGATCATGAGCAAACTGTAGACAAGCCTTGACATGACGCTTTGAAAGTAAAGGTACCTTACGGGCTCGTCTGGAACGGAGACCATTGCGGTGGAGTACGTTACTTATGGTATTGACTGAAACCAATGTGCCCACTGCCATGAGATCTTCCCGGAGCTCCTTCCTTGTTGTCCTTGGGTTAGCCTTAACTCTTCGGACAAACCTGGCCTCGGCACGGGTGGAAACTTTCAAAGGCTGTCCAGGCCGTGGAAGGCTAATGTCGCGGGCGGAGGAAGGGACGCCGCGCTCTCCCACTGCTCGGGTCCGGCTGCCGCTGCTGCTGCGGCCGCTGCTGCTTGGTGGTGGCTCGAGCGGTGTGCCGGATCCCGGGGACTCGAGCGGCGCTCCTCGCCCGTGAGTGAAAGGGGGTGGATTGGTGGTGGGGATTTGGTTATTGTCCGTGACGCCACCCACGGTTGTGGTGATTTTTGGTAACACCACCGCTGCTCTGTATGGGGATCCCGGGAGCGGTGACAGGGAGCAGCTGAGTTGTTATTTCTCCCCTCCGTGGGTAGGGGTTGGTTGTCCCGGGGCCCAGTGATAGGGTGAAGGATGGGTGATGGCAGGCCGGGTGCAGGGCCTGGTGAGGTGCAGGGTCACAGGGGCAGCGCTGTGCCGCACGGCACGGTGGTACTCACTCAGCCTGAGACGATGACACAGTTCTCGGTAAAACACACGGCTGGAAAGACGGTTCCCATGGACGGCTGCTGTTGCTTTTCCCCGGTAGTTAACGGTGACTGTCTCTTTCCCTGCACCTAGTACTTCTGTTGGTTCCAATGGGTTCCCACCGGTAACCCGCTCCCCGGCTTAGATATGGGCCGGAGGAGCCCCTCTTTGCCCGCAGGCACTGGCCCTGAGAAACTGGTGCCTTGGCGGTGGCGGTGTCTCTCTCTGCTGGTTGGACTGTTGCCTTCAATCGGGACTTAGTTGTTTGGAAACCCGGAGGTCCCCTTCACTGATGGATTTGGCAAATTCACGGCGACACCAAGCCTTGCCGGGGTCCGAAAGGCCCCTGCCAATGGTGCTGGCTTCTCCTTGTGTACCGGTCCGGTACCGCCGGGCCACCGCCCGTCCATGGTCCTTACGGCAACTCCGATAGGCCACTCCTGCAGACGGTCACCGCCGTCTGCTAACCTTGCTGTCTCTGTCTGGGGCACACACCCGGACGCGCTCAGATAGTTGCTCAACTACCACTTTACTCCTCACACTCTCACATCCAAAACTAATCTGCTCTGTTTTCCCGCCTCCAGGACTGTGAACTCTTCGGTGGGCGGGACCAACCGCCTGGCCCACCCCCTGGTGTGAACATCAGCCCCTGGGGGAAGGCAACAAGGATTTTTGGGTCTAGCTTTGATGTGCCTAACCGGGGTGTAGGGTGTGGTGATGTCATTACCTGTGACCCCTGGCTTGTCCAGGGTGTCACATTCCCCCTTAGCAAAATGCAGACCGTCCGCGGGCTGCCCGTCTAACACCGGTTTTATTTTTTTTTTAACTGTAAAAATATAAAAATGTAAAACGGTGACAGACATACAATTAAAATAACATCTTCCCACATCGGGGGGTACTCTTACTTAAACGGTTTTCAACGGTTTCAAAAGGTTACGGCTTCTGCTCTCTCCCACCCAAGCAACCTGGCCCTGATGCTGCCTCTAGCAACAGGCAGCACCCCTTGACCCTAGTCCAGCACAAGTTACCCGAGCGGGATCTGTCCTTTTCAGGGGACCCACGTCCATGGGGAACCCCTGAAACCCCCAGAGGATTGCCATCGGTTCCTGTGGTGGCTGGGCCCCAGCCTACTCCACTGCGGGCCCTTCCTCCAATCTGCCTCTCCGGAGGCGGCAACGGTTGGAAGCTGCAACAACACATTATTTACAGGCCACAAGTTTGTGGTTGCCTTGCAAGTTCTCAGGCATGTTCATAAAGAGTTCTTTATGCAACTTTTGAACGGTCCCCACGGGGACAACGGTGCCGGCAACGACCGGTTTCAAATCAGCAGGTTAATCATATGAAGCTTCGGTAATCATTTACTTATCATTTTTCAAAACCTTCAAACTTTAAAACACACACAGTGGTCCCAACGGGGATGGTGACAACGGTGCTCCGCTGCCCTTACTGCTGGCTTTCATCATCTTCATCCGGCCCCGGGTGGAGGAACACGGGAATCAGCCCCTCCAGTGCATAACAGGCGCGGCGGGGTAGAGCCGCACGGTACCCATTATTCCTGCTCCGGGGAATGTAAGTAGCCTCCATATCGCACAGGGCAACGACCCCTTCGTCTTCCTCAGAAACGGGCTCCGTGTCCGGTCCGGAGTCGCTATCATCCTCCCTTGCGCCAGACGGGTCGCCGCCAGCTGCCGCAGCCTCCAGGCTTGTCACTCTCTCAGCCATTGCTACGGAGGGGTGTACGCCCGACGGGCCAGGTGCAACGCAGTGCACGGGCAAGGAGGACGGAGGCAGCAGGGGGGCCAGGGGTAGACCGGGTCCCTCAGCCGCACTGGCCGGTCCCTCGGGGAAACAGGGGCGTGGGTTACTCTCCAGCTCCTCCATCATGGCCTCCATTCCATACACCCGCGCGACCGCAGCTACCTCCTCCACCTCTGCGGTCCACTGCTCCATCAGCCTACAGATCTGGCTCCGGTAGCGTCGGCAGATCCCTGCCGTTCGGGCCCTCAGCCATGCTGCTGTCCTGGGCACCGGTTCGGTAGCTTCCGCATAACTAGGTGGAGCGGACATTCTTTACAGGGGTCAGCAAATCGTGGGGTCCCAGCGTCCCAACTTGTGGAGCCGCAAGCTACACGCGGCCAGCCGCCATTTCGTCCCCCTTAGCCTCTTTCCGGCTCCTCCTCTATCGGGGCGGGGTTTTGTCCTTTGCGCCTCCAATACTCGAGGAGACGCTCGAGCGGGAACTTTTCGCGCCAAAGATGGCGGCTTCTGAAATTTTCTGGCTGGACACCTCCGGCGGTAACAAGGCGCACCTCTACCAGACGGCAGAGCGGTAAGATCCTGTTTGTGACGCCAATTTGTCACGGCCGCTGCTGCTCGGTGGTGGCTCGAGCGGTGTGCCGGATCCCGGGGACTCGAGCGGCGCTCCTCGCCCGTGAGTGAAAGGGGGTGGATTGGTGGTGGGGATTTGGTTATTGTCTGTGACGCCACCCACGGTTGTGGTGATTTTTGGTAACACCACCGCTGCTCTGTATGGGGATCCCGGGAGCGGTGACAGGGAGCAGCTGAGTTGTTAGTTCTCCCCTCCGTGGGTAGGGGTTGGTTGTCCCAGGGCCCAGTGATGGGGTGAAGGATGGGTGATGGCAGGCCGGGTGCGGGGCCTGGTGAGGTGCAGGGTCGCGGGGGCAGCGCTGTGCCGCACGGCACGGTGGTACTCACTCAACCTGAGACGATGACACAGTTCTCGGTAAAACACACAGCTGGAAAGACGGTTCCCACGGACGGCTGCTGTTGCTTTTCCCCGGTAGTTAACGGTGACTGTCTCTTTCCCTGCACCTAGTACTTCTGTTGGTTCCAATGGGTTCCCACCGGTAACCCGCTCCCCGGCTTGGATATGGGCCGGAGGAGCCCCGCTTTGCCCGTAGGCGCTGGCCCTGAGAAACTGGTGCCTTGGCGGTGGCGGTGTCTCTCTCTGCTGGTTGGACTGTTCCCTTCAATCGGGACTTAGTTGTTTGGAAACCCGGAGGTCCCCTTCACTGACGGATTTTGCAAATTCACGGCGACTCCAAGCCTTGCCGGGGTCCGAAAGGCCCCTGCCAATGGTGCTGGCTTCTCCTTGTGTACCGGTCCGGTACCGCCGGGCCACCGCCCGTCCACGGTCCTTACGGCAACTCCGATAGGCCACTCCTGCAGACGGTCACCGCCGTCTGCTAACCTTGCTGTCTCTGTCCGGGGCACACACCCGGATGTGCTCAGATAGTTGCTCCACTGCCACTTTACTCCTCACACTCTCACGTCCAAAACTAATCTGCTCTGTTTTCCCGCCTACAGGACTGTGAACTCCTCGGTGGGCGGGACCAACTGCCTGGCCCACCTCCTGGTGTGAACATCAGCCCCTGGAGGAAGGCAACAAGGATTTTTGGGTCTAGCTTTGATGTGCCTAACCGGGGTGTAGGGTGTGGTGATGTCATTACCTGTGACCCCTGGCTTGTCCAGGGCGTCACACTAGCAGTAGTTCCATAAGCCTTCCACGTCCGGATGATGCTCCCAACAGTGGAGACAGGTAGGCCCAACTCCTTGGAAAGGGTTTTGTACCCCTTGCCAGCCTTGTGACCCTCCACGATGTTGTCTCTGATGGCCTTGGAATGCTCCTTTGTCTTTCCCATGTTGACCAAGTATGAGTGCTGTTCACAAGTTTGGGGAGGGTCTTAATTAGTCAGAAAAGGCTGGAAAAAGAGATAATTAATCCAAACATGTGAAGCTCATTGTTCTTTGTGCCTGAAATACTTCTTAATACTTTAGGGGAACCAAACAGAATTCTTGCGGTTTGAGGGGTTGAATAATAAATGACCCTCTGAATAAACTTTGCACAATTTAAAAAAAAAAAAATAAAAAAAGAAATAACATTCTTTTTTGCTGCAGTGCATTTCACACTTCCAGGCTGATCTACAGTCCAAATGTCACAATGCCAAGTTAATTCCGAATGTGTAAACCTGCTAAATCTGCAGGGGGTTGAATACTACTTGTAGGCACTGTATGTATATATATATATATATATATATATATATATATATATATATATATATATATATATATATATATATATGTATATATCCCGTAAAGGGAATCTAAAACACAAAATACAAAAAATACAAAAAAAAAAAGACAAAAAAGTATGGAAACCATGAATGTGTGACCATGGACCTGCATTACTGCTAAGGAAAATCTAAGAAAAATTAGATATTTAGCATATATAAATGGCCAACTGTATATCTGCCCAGTTGCCACGTCACGGCATATCTCGTAACTGGGTACCTACACTATGCTGAAGCCTCTCTCTGGGTTAAAAACCTCCTGTGTATGGGCAAGTAGGAACCTGCTATATAGGATAAGATTACCTGTGGCAACTGGGGGAGGGGTGCACGGTCAGAAGGTATGACCCTCTTAATATAGACAAAAAAGACTGACTGCACTTACCAAACTGACGTGTGAACAGGTGCATAACTGGGAATCTGTCAACACTTTGACCTTTTTAAACTATTAACCCCTTAACGACCGCGGGCCGTAAAATTACGTCCTTGCGGTCATAATGTTCCTGCCCGCGGTCTGCCGGCAGCATCATGCTGCGATCGGCACACATCTCAGCTGATTTTCACAGCTGAGATGTGTGCCTGCTAGGCACGAGCAGAATCGTTATCTGCTCGTGCCGTTTAACCCCTTATATGGCGCTGTCAATATGTGACAGCGCCATTATAAGCGCGATCGCGGTAAACATTTACTTACCGCCCGATACTGGAAGTCACGTGATGCGATCACGTGACTTCCGATAGTTGTCATGGTAGCACAGGGTCATGTGATGACTCCTGTACTACACCTGACTTGCTTTCACTTTCGCTATGCCAGCGGCACAGCAAAAGAGAAAGAGAGCATATCTGCTGTTTACAGCCTTGTAGCTGTGATCAGCAGATACTGCAGAGCGATCGGAATGCTGATCGCAATAGCCCCCTAGGGGGACTAGTAAGATAAAAAAAAAAAGTTTTAAAAAATTTAAAAAAAAACAAAAAAACCTACAAGTTCAAATCACCCCCCATTCGCCCCATTGAAAATTAAAGGGTTAAAAAAATAAAAAAATATACACACATTTGGTATCGCCGTGTTCAGAAACGCCCGATCTATCAAAATATAAAATCAATTAATCTGATCAGTATATGGCGTAGCGGCAAAAAATTCCAAACGCCAAAAAGATGTTTTTTTGTCGCCACAACTTTTGAGCAAAATGCAATAAGAGGCGATCAAAACGTAGCATCTGCGCAAAAATGGTACCGTTAAAAACGTCAGCTCGAGACGCAAAAAATAAGCCATCACTGAGCCATAGATCCCGAAAAATGAGAACGCTACGGGTCACGGAATATGGCGTAAAACGTGCGCCACTTTTTTCGGACAAACTTCCGATTTTTTTTTAACCCCTTATATAAAAGTAAACCTATACATGTTTGGTGTGTAAGAACTCGCACTGACCTGAGGCATCACACCCACACATCAGTTTTACCATATAGTGAACACAGTGAATAAAATATCTCAAAAACCATAGTGCTATCACACTTTTTTTGCAATTTTTCTGCATTTGGAATTTATTTGCCATTTTCTAGTACACTATATGGTAAAACTGATAGTTTCATTTAAAAGTACAGCTCGTTCTGCAAAAAATGAACCCTCACATGACCATATTGACTGAAAAATAAAAAAGTTACGTCTCAGAAAAAGAATGGCGTAAAAAAAAACGGAAAGCGAAAAATCGGCCGGTCGTGAAGGGGTTAATATGGACATGCAGGTTATGGAATGCTATAAAAAGTCCTACCTCTATGTCTCATATCAGATGCCTTGTTGTGGATAAATCATCTTTTATCACTTTATGTAAATGTGCTCTTCCAGGCTATGGGGCGGATGCTGCCTGGAAGATAGCTCCGCCTCCAGAGATTATTTTAAATAAAAGTGGCATTACTGGTGTAATGGCTGCTTTCTGCTCTCACTGCAGAGCTGTGTGTTTATAAGGGCTCTTTTCCACTTGCGTACTGCTTCCGATGCGACAGCATCGAAAGCGATATGCTAATGACTCTCTGCTTCGTGCGTCAGCCAAGGGTCATGCGACTGTGATGCGATCTTGCGATCGTATCACAGCCTCGGAGAAGAGGAAGGAAGCACTTTCTCCCATCTCCTCCACTGTCTGTCTCTGCGTATATCGCACTGCATTCGCATAACATGTGAGTGCAGTGCGATGTTTCACACTCTCCAATAGGTTTGTATAGGGGTGCATGAGACGAGTCTCGGTGCCAAACGCAGCATGACCGGGACCAGGGCCGGCTTCAGGTATTTGTGGGCCCTGGGGGAAAGGGTCTCAGTGGGCCCCATCCACACATAGACATGCACAGATACATACATATACAGGCATACGTACACATACATATTTAGAGAAAAATTCACAAAAGCACACACACACACACATATATATATATATATACATACCTCCCAACCGTCCCGGATACAGCGGGACAGTCCCTCTTCTGAGCCTTTGATCCCGGGTCCCGCCCGTGAGGCTGTTTATCCCGGCTCCACCCACTGTAGCCCCGCCTCGCTGTTTCTCCCTTCTACTATTCATTACAGAGCCGAGCGCGCACCTACTCCTGTGACTGCTGCTGAGGTATGAATCACCCCCTGCAGCAGAGCGACCCCCCTGCAGCAGAGCGACCCCCCCCTGCAGCAGAGCCCCCCCCCCCCCTGCACCAGAGCCGACCCCCCCAGTCCCGGAGCCTGCGTTTGTCTGCAGCTGTTCTCTGATTCCCCGTGTGTGGCTTCTCACTGCTGCAGACACGCGGGGAATCAGGAAGTTGAAGAGACCGTGCAATCAGCACTTCTCTCTCCTGCAGATAGCACTGGCCAGTAATAACCTATGCAGAGTGACATCTGCAGGCTTCTATTAGCTTACCGATCAGTGGTCTCCTGCCTGTGGAGCAGAGCTGCTGGGTCCTAGCTTCCCAACAGCTTCAGCTCTGCTTTATCCTGGCTGCCCTACCAGTTAAAGGGAAACTGTCAGCAGAAATTTCACAATAAAAGTAATAGATTCCCCTCTGCAGCTCCTGGGCTGCATTCTGGAAAGGTTCCTGTTGTTATTGTGCCCCCTTTGAGACCTACAAAAATACTTTATGAAGTCTTACCTTTTTGTATGCAAATGTGTTTTTATGGTCACGGGGGCGGGCTGTCTGGCGTCCGTTATTCCCCCTCCTGCCGCTTTACGCAGTCCCCCATTGCTCATTTACATACACAAGGACGCCTTCCTCATGTAACTGTCCTCCCGAAGTTTTGCGCATGTGAACGCTTTTTCAGGTGATTGCGCAGGCACGAGATTACGGGCGGCGCTGTGATTGTCATCAGCAGCGTTAACCAAGTACCCGCCCATAATCTCGTGCCCGCACTTTTCCCTCTGACTCCACCGTTATGCGCAAGTGCTGGCCATATGAACCATGTTACCTATTACTGCTTGCACGAGATTATGGGCGGGTACTTGGATGACTTTGCTGATGACAATCACAGCGCCGCCCATAATCTCGCGCCCATGGTAATAGGTAACGTGGTTCATATGGACAGTGCTTGCACATAACGGTGGAGGCAGAGTGAGAAGCGCAGGCACGAGATTATGGGCAGGTACTTGGATGACGCTGCTGATGACAATCACAGCGCCGCCCATAATCTCGCGCCCATGGTAATAGGTAACGTGGTTAATATGGCCAGTGCTTGCGCATAACGGTGGAGGCAGAGTGAGAAGCGCGGGCACGAGATTATGGGCGGGTACTTGGATGACTTTGCTGATGACAATCACAGCGCCGCCCATAATCTCGCGCCCATGGTAATAGGTAACGTGGTTAATATGGCCAGTGCTTGCGCATAACGGTGGAGGCAGAGTGAGAAGCGCGGGCACGAGATTATGGGCGGGTACTTGGATGACTTTGCTGATGACAATCACAGCGCCGCCCATAATCTCGCGCCCATGGTAATAGGTAACGTGGTTCATATGGCCAGTGCTTGCGCATAACGGTGGAGGCAGAGTGAGAAGCGCGGGCACGAGATTATGGGCGGGTACTTGGATGACGCTGCTGATGACAATCACAGCGCCGCCCATAATCTCGCGCCTGCGCAATCACCTCAAAAGCGTTCACACTTTGCACAGTGCTCACTCCCGCGAGAGTGGCACTGGGCATGCACAAAACTTCAGGAGGACAGTTACATGAGGAAGGCGTCCTCATGTATGGAAATGAGCAATGGGGGACGGCGTACAACGGCAGGAGGGGGAATAACGGACGCCAGGCAGCCCGCCCCCGTGACCATAAAAACAGATTTGCATACAAAAAGGTAAGACTTCATAAAGTATTATTTTAAGTCTCAAAGGGGGCACAATAGCAACAGGAACCTTTCCAGAATGCAGCCCAGGAGCTGCAGAGGGGAATCTTTTATTTTTTTTGCTAAATTTCTGGTGACAGTTTCCCTTTAAAGGGAACCTATCAGGTGCAATCTGCACTCAGAGCCAGGAGCAGTTCTGGGTGTATATTGCTAATCCCTCCCTAACTGTCCCTGTATACACTAGCATAGATAAAGGCATCTATAGAAAAAGTATTTTTAAAGAGCTTATATCTTATGCTAATTAGCGCGGGGACTAGTCCCAAGGGCGTTACTTCACTTGGCTAGTCGGCTCACATAGCGTGTTAGTACTCACACAGGGGCGTAATAACATGCTAACATGCTATGCGAGCCGACTAGCCAAGTGAAGTAACGCCCTTGTGACTAGTCCCCGCGCTCATTAGCATAAGATATAAGATCTTTAAAAATATTTGTTCTTGATCTCTTTATCTATGCTAGTGTATACAGGGACGGTTAGGCAGGGATTAGCAATATGTGCCCAGAACTGCTCCTGGCTCTGAGTGCAGATTGCACCTGACAGGTTCACTTTAAAGGGAACCTGTCACCAGATTTGGGGCCTATAAGCTGCGGCCACCACCAGCAGGATCTTATGTACACATTCTAACATGCTGCATACCTCCCAACCGTCCCGGATACAGCGGGACTTTCACGCTTTACGTTGTTTGTCCCGTTGCCACGGGCGGGACGGCCGGCTCCCGGGCTCCGCCCACCCACTCTCTCTCCGCCTCCCTGCTTTTCCCTCCTACCATCCTAGTAGACGTGGCATAGAGAGGAGCGCTGCCTGTGCTGCTGCTGGTACAGTAAACTAATCTCCCCAGCGCTGATTTCCCTCCCTCCCCCCTCACCCCCGGCCGGAGCCTGTCTGTGCGGTCGGCCGGCCGCCTGTCTGTGCGGTCGGCCCGCCACCTGTCTGTGCGGGCGCCCCCCTGACGCCTGTCTGTGCGGGCGCCCCCCGCCGCCTGTCTGTGCGGGCGGCCCGCCGCCTCATTCTGCGGGCGGCCGGCCGCCTCTCTCTGCGGGCGGCTGGCCGCCTCTCTGTGCGGGCGGCCCGCCGCCTGTCTGTGAAGGCGGCCGGCCGCCTGTCTGTGAAGGCGACCGGCCGCCTCACTGTGGCTGCCTGCGTGTCCGTGCTGGAGGCCCGCCGGCTGCCTGCGTGTCCGTGCTGGAGGCCCGCCGGCTGCCTGCGTGTCCGTGCTGGAGGCCCGCCGGCTGCCTGCGTGTCCGTGCTGGAGGCCCGCCGGCTGCCTGCGTGTCCGTGCTGGAGGCCCGCCGGCTGCCTGCGTGTTTGTGCTGAATGGGTGTGGATGGGGAGTGGATATGGGCGTGACTGTGAAATGGGTGTGGTTAGGGGGCGTGGCCTAAAAATTTGCCGCGGCGCGCTGCGCGCGCCGCAAACTTTGTCCCTCTTTTCCTTCTTTAAAAGTTGGGAGGTATGTATATATATATATATATAGACAAATCTAGACACAGTCATATACACTGTCATACATAGATACACATCATACATGCACACACAGACACATTAGAAATATTTCTAATGTTGGGAAGCCGGCAACAGCTTTCATTCCCCACTTGTGTCCATCCAGCTCCCCCTGGGCATGTGTTGGTGCCACGCTGATTGGTGGCCATGACTAACAGACATGGCCGCACATAGAGCACACTGACACTGCTGTATATACATCACAAGAGAGGATGGGGACATAAACAGTACTGGGGGACATACATATTACTGAGGAAAGGGGTATACAGTAAAGGGGGGTATAGTATTAGAGAGGGGCAGTGGCTCTGGGCTGGAGGGACAAAAAGCTCTGAGGTGGGGCTTCCATATTGCACTATGCAGCCCCGATATGGCATTATGCAGCCCCCATATGGCACTATGCAACCCCCATATAACATTAAGCAGTCCCCATATAGCACAATGCAGAACCATAAATCATTAGGCACCCTCATGTAGTATACAGCCCCCATACTGCACAATACAGACCCATATAGCATTAAGCACCCTCCTGTAGTATACAACCCACATATAGCACAATGCAGACTGAGATAACATTAGGCACCTTCATGTAGTATACAGCCCCTATATAGAACAATGCAGACCTAGATAGCATTAGGCACCCTCATGTAGTGCACAACCCCTATATAGCACAGTGCAGGCCCATATAGTATTAGACACCTTCATGTAGTATACAGCCCCATATAGCACAGTACAGACCCAGATAGTATTAGGCACCTTCATGTAGTATACAGCCATATATAATTTGACACCCTGGACCCCAGGGGTTACAGGTCACTATACAACACCATACACCCCCTTCCCTGGATGGGGCACACCAATCAAACATTAAATCCTTGTTGCCACCCTCCAGGGTTGATGTCCACACCAGGTGTGGCGGAGCCAGGCGGTTGGCCCCGCCCACCGAGGAGTTCACAGCCTGAAGGCGGGAAAAACACAGTAGTCAGTCCAGTTGTGGTCTGTAGTGAGTGAGGAGTGAAAACTGTTGGTGTCTGGGTCGAAACCCAGGCACATCCAGCAAGGTCGGCAGACGGTGGTGGCCGTCTGCAGGAGTTGGCGAAGGTGAGCGGAACTGTGGCGCCCTGGACAAGCCAGGTCGTCACAGGTACTACACCAACACACCCCACACCCCGGCTAGGCACACCGAAGTCAAACACAAATCCTTGTTGCCTCCCTCCAGGGGCTGATGTCCACACCAGGGGGTGGGCCAGGTGGTTGGTCCCGCCCACCGAGGAGTTCACAGTCCTGGAGGCGGGAAAAGGGTTCAGTTTTCAGTTTCAGTTTTGAGAGGAAAGTGGTAGTAGGGAGACTGACCGTGTCCGGGTGTGTGGCCCGGGCACTCAGCAAGGTTAGCAGACGGTGGTGACCGTCTGCAGGAGAGGCTGATTGGAGTGAACCGTACGGACCGGGGACGGGCGGTGGCCCGCCGGTACCGGATCGGTGAGTGAAGAGAAGCCAGCACCATTCGGCAGGGCCTACGGACCCCGACCAGGCTAGGAGTCGCCGTAAAACCGGTCAAATTCGTTAGCGAAGGGAACCTCCGGGGTTTCCCAGCAGCCAAGACCCGATTGAAGGCAACAGCTCACACCGTAGAGGGAAACACAGTCACCGCCAAGGCTACAGTTCCCAGGGCCAGAGCCTGCGGGCAAAAGGGGCTCCCTCAGCATCCATCTAAGCTGGAGAGCGGGTTACCGGTGGGAAGCCATTGGAACCGTAAACACAACACAGGTGCAGGGAAAGGCAGTCACCATCAACCTACCGGGAGGAGAACAACCGCAGCCGCCTGTGGGACCCGTCCATCCAGCCGTTTGTTTGACCAGAGACTCTGTGTGAATTACTGGCTGAGTGAGTACCACCGTGCCGTGCGGCACAGCGCTGCCCCCGCGACCCTGCACCTCACCAGGCCCCGTAACCCGCCTGCATCCCTACCCCTCACCGCGCCCTGGGACAACCAACCCCCCTACCCTACCCACGGAGGGGAGAAAACAACATCCAAGCTGCTCCCTGTCATCGCTCCCGGGATTCCCGTCCAGAGCAGCGGTGGTGTCACAACTTCACCGCAACCGTGGGTGGCGTCACGGACAACATCCCCAAACCACACACCAACTCCCCTTTCACTCACGGGCGAGGAATGCCGCTCGAGTCCCCGGGATCCGGCCCACTGCTCGAGCCACCACCGAGCAGTAGCAGCAGCAGCAGCCGGACCCGAGCAGCGTCCCCTCCTCCACCCGCGACAACTTGGCGTCACGAACAGGATCTTACCGCTCTGCCGTCTGGTAGAGGTGCGCCTTGTGACCGCCGGAGGTGTCCGGCCAAAAAATTTGAGAAGCCGCCATTTTGGGCGCGAAAAGTCCCCGCTCGAGCGTCTTCCCGAGTAGTGGAGGCAGGGCCGTATTTACCATTAGGCACCCGTGGTCCCGTGCCTAGGGCGGCAGGATGCAGGAGGCGGCACCTTCTAGCAGTAAAAAAAAAAATTTTTTTTTTTTTACACATTCATTAAATCCGCTGTATTTTCGGAGGGGGGAGGGGGGAGAGGCGCACCTTTATTTATTTGTATCCGCGTCAATTAAGACGCGAATGCAGACAAACTGCGGCGGCCGGGCACAGAGAGCCGATTGACCCCGGAACTGCCGGCGCCTGCACTTCCGGGGTCACAGGCGTGCCAATCAGCTCCTTCCTCTGTGCTGCGTCCAATGCTGTGTGAATTTCACATGCAGAGCTCACAGCAGGACGCCGCGATGGAAGCCGGTGTCAGAAGAGGATACTCACGTGAGCTAGGAAGATGACGGCGGGCCCTGGAGCAGGTAAGTGCTCGCAGAGCTGAAGATTCATAAGGAGCGTGGGGGTGTCTCTAATGCAGACTGGAGATATGCGTATGGGGTGGGAGGAGAGAGGCTGATACTGGGGGAGACTTGGGGGAAGAGAAGCTGATACTGGGGGAGGCTGGGAGGAGAGAGTATGATGCTGGGGGAGGCTGGGAGGGGGGAGGCTGATGTTGTGGAAGGCTGGGATGGGGGGAGGCTGACGCTGGGGGAGGCTGGGGGAGGGAGGCTGATGCTGAGGGAGGCTGATGCTGGGGGAGGCTGGGAGGAGAGAGGCTGATGCTGGGGGAGGCTGGGAGGAGAGAGGCTGATGCTGGGGGAGGCTGGGAGGAGAGAGGCTGATGCTGGGGGAGGCTGATGCTGGGGGAGGCTGGGAGGAGGGAAGCTGATGCTGAGGGAGGCTGATGCTCGGGGAGGCTGGGAGGAGAGAGGCTGATGCTGAGGGAGGCTGATGCTGGGGGAGGCTGGGAGGAGATAGGGGGAGGCTGGGAGGAGAGAGGCTGATGCTGGGGGAGGCTGATGCTGGGAGAGTTTGGGAGGAGAGAGGCTGATGCTGGGGGAGGCTGGGAGGAGAGAGGCTGGTGCTGGGGGAGGCTGATGCTGGGAGAGTTTGGGAGGAGAGAGGCTGATGCTGGGGGAGGCTGGGAGGAGAGAGGCTGGTGCTGGGGGAGGCTGATGCTGGGGGAGGCTGGGAGGAGGGAGGCTGATGCTGGGGAGGCTGGGAGGAGGGAGGCTGATGCTGAGGGAGGCTGGGTGGGGGAGGCTGGGAGGAGAGAGGCTGATGCTGGGGGAGGCTGGGAGGAGAGAGGCTGATGCTGAGGGAGGCTGATGCTGGGGGAGGCTGGGAGGAGAGAGGCTGATGCTGGGGGAGGCTGGGGGGGAGGCTAATGCTGAGGGAGGCTGATGCTGGGGGAGGCTGGGAGGAGGGAGGCTGATGCTGAGGGAGGCTGGGAGGGGGGAGGCTGGGAGGAGAGAGGCTGATGCTGGCGGAGGCTGGGAGGAGGGAGGCTGATGCTGAGGGAGGCTGATCCTGGGGGAGGCTGGGAGGAGAGAGGCTGATGCTGGGGGAGGCTTGGAGTAAAGAGGCTGATGTTGAGGGAGGCTGATACTGGGAGAGGCTGATGCTGCGGGAGGCTCGGAGGAGAGAGGCTGATGCTGAGGGAGGCTGATGCTGGGGGAGGCTGGGAGGAGAGAGGCTGATGCTGGGGGAGGCTAGGAGGGGGGAGGCTTTTGCTGGGGGAGGCTGGGAGGGGGCAGGCTGATGCTGGGGGAGGTTGGGAGGAGGGAGGCTGATGCTGAGGGAGGCTGATGCTGGGGGAGGCTGGGAGGAGAGAGGCTGATGCTGGGGGAGGCTGGGAGAAGAGAGGCTGATGCTGGGGGAGGCTGGGAGGAGAGAGGCTGATGCTGGGGGAGGCTGATACTGGGAGAGGCTGTAAGGGGAGAGGCTGGGAGGGGGGAGGCTGGGAGGAGAGAGGCTGATGCTGGCGGAGGCTGGGAGGAGGGAGGCTGATGCTGAGGGAGGCTGATCCTGGGGGAGGCTGGGAGGAGAGAGGCTGATGCTGGGGGAGGCTTGGAGTAAAGAGGCTGATGTTGAGGGAGGCTGATACTGGGAGAGGCTGATGCTGCGGGAGGCTCGGAGGAGAGAGGCTGATGCTGAGGGAGGCTGATGCTGGGGGAGGCTGGGAGGAGAGAGGCTGATGCTGGGGGAGGCTAGGAGGGGGGAGGCTTTTGCTGGGGGAGGCTGGGAGGGGGCAGGCTGATGCTGGGGGAGGTTGGGAGGAGGGAGGCTGATGCTGAGGGAGGCTGATGCTGGGGGAGGCTGGGAGGAGAGAGGCTGATGCTGGGGGAGGCTGGGAGAAGAGAGGCTGATGCTGGGGGAGGCTGGGAGGAGAGAGGCTGATGCTGGGGGAGGCTGATACTGGGAGAGGCTGTAAGGGGAGAGGCTGGGAGGGGGGAGGCTGATGCTGGGGGAGGCTGGGAGGGTGGAGGCTGATGCTAGGGGGGCTGATGCTGGGGGAGGCTGGGAGGAGTGAGGCTGATGCTGGGGGATGCTGGGAGAAGAGAGGCTGATGCTGGGGGCAGAGAGGCTGATGCTGGGGGCAGAGAGGCTGATGCTGGGGGCAGAGAGGCTGATGCTGGGGGAAGCTGGGGGAGAGAGGCTGATGCTGGGGGAAGCTGGGGGAGAGAGGCTGATGCTGGGGGAAGCTGTGGGAGAGAGGCTGATGCTGGGGGAAGCTGGGGGAGAGAGGCTGATGCTGGGGGAAGCTGGGGGAGAGAGGCTGAAGCTGGGGGACGCTGGGGGGAGAGAGGTTGATGCTGGGGGGGCTGGGGGGAGAGAGGCTGATGCTGGGGGAGAGGCTGCTGGTGAAGGCGGGGGAGAGCGGCTGCTGCTGGGGGAATGGGAGAGAGGGGCCAATCCTAGAGACAGAGGACAAGGGTTGAGGGATAGTGCAATGACAAAATCGATGGCGGGGGAGTGTAAGGACTCAGAATGAGAGGGGGGCAGCATTGGGAGCTCATTATGGAGAAGGGGCAGCATGTGTGGGCTCAGTATGGAGTGGAGCAATGTAAGGGAGTCAATATCAAGAGTGCGGTAGTTTGTGTGTGTGTGTGTGTGTGTGTGTGTGTGGGAGGGGTGTCTCAGCATAAGCGTTACTGTGGTGGTCTTAGTATGATGAATGGGGCAGCATGGAGGTGTCATTATGGAAAAGAGGAAGGCAGCATTAGGAGCTCATGGAGAGGGGCAGCATGCATGGGACATTGAGAGGAGGGAACAGCATGCATGGGAAACTGTGGAGGGAGCAGCATGCATGGGACATTGTGAGGAGGGAACAGCATGCATGGGAAACTGTGAGGAGAGAGCAGCATGCATGGGACATTGTGAGGAGGGGGCAGCATGCATAGGACATTGTGAGGACGGGGAAGCATGCATGGGACATTGTGAGGAGGGGGAAGCATGCATGGGACATTGTGAGGAGGGGGCAGCATGCATGGGACATTGTGAGGAGGGGGCAGCATGCATGGGAAACTGTGAGGAGGGAGCAGCATGCATGGGACATTGGGAGGAGGGGCAACATGCATGGGACATTGTGAGGGGGGACAGCATGCATGGGACATTGTGAGGAGGGAGCAGCATGTATGGGACACTGTGAGGAGGGGGCAGCATGCATGGGACAACGTGAGGAGGGGGCAGCATGCATGGGACATTGTGAGGAGGGAGCAGCATGCATGGGACACTGTGAGGAGGGGGCAGCATGCATGGGACATAGGGATGAGGGGGAAGCATGCATGGGACATTGTGAGGAGGGGGCAGCATGCATGGGACATTGTGAGGAGGGGGCAGCATGCATGGGACATTGTGAGGAGGGGGCAGCATGCATAAGACATTGTGAGGAGGGGGCAGCATGCATGGGACACTGTGAGGAAGGGGCAGCATGCATGGGACACTGTGAGGAAGGGGCAGCATGCATGGGACACTGTGAGGAAGGGGCAGCATGCATGGGACATAGGGATGAGGGGGAAGCATGCATGGGACATTGTGAGGAGGGGGCAGCATGCATGGGACATTGTGAGGAGGGGGCAGCATGCATGGGACATTGTGAGGAGGGGGCAGCAAGCATGGGACATTGTGAGGAGGGGACAGCATGCATGGGACACTGTGAGGAGGGGGCAGCATGATGTGAGGTCAATGTGCAGATCATATTTCATAATTGAGGAAGGTGTGGTGGGTATAATTTATAAGGGAGGGCAGTGTGTAGTTTATTAGGGGCAGTGTGATAGTCACAGTATATAAGTGGGGACGGTGTGGTGGGAATATTTTATACTCATGCTATGTTTTGATGTGCCCGTGGTGATCACCATTGGGGGGGGGGTTAGTGCCCTTCGTTTCTCATTGATACTTTTTCAAGTGTTTTACAGAGTAGATCTGCCTTAAACAGATGTCGTGTGCGAAAACTCATAGTGTTACGTTGTCACTAAGGGGCGCGACCACTTAAAGTGCCTAGGGCAGCACGAAGGCAAAATACAGCCCTGAGTGGAGGCGCAAAAACCGAAACCCCGCCCCTGTAGGGGAGGAGCCGGAAAAAGACTAAGGGGGACACGGATGGCGTCTGGCCGCATGTAGCCCGCGGCTAAAAAGGCAGGGACGCCAGGACTCTGGGACCATACTTGGTTCCTGGAAAGCACCGCTGCACAAGATGTCCCGTCCGTCTGGCAGCGCTGAAACCTCAGTGTCATGCCGTGGCCAACGCCCCGACCGACCCGTTCCCCCTGTCACCGGTAGCGGGGCTCGCAGCGTCTGTGAGGGAGGGCCCAGACCTTGGGTCCCCAGGCCTTATCTTTGTCACCGCCCTGCCACCGGTCCCGGCTTCCATCCCAGCCGCACCGCCGATGACGACGGCCCCGGCAGTCCGCCCGGCCGCAACGGAGATGACGACGGCTCCGGCAGTCGGCCCGGCCGCAACGGCAGCGAAGCACCCGTCCCGTTAACAAATCTGGTTCCATTCCTGGACTGGGGTCAAGGGGTGCTGCCCACTTCTTAGGGGCAGCATCAGGGCCAGGTTGTTTGGGTGGGTGACTGAAGGACCCGTTCCGTTGCCATTATTAAAAGTGTTTTATTGTTGTTGCAACGGTTGAAGTGATATGCCTCCCGTATGGGAAGATTTGAAATGTAAACTGTTTGGTGTTTGTTTTTATATCTTTTCAGTTTAAAAGAGAAAAATAAAACCGGTGGTGGACGGGCAGCCCGCGGACGGTCTGCATTTTACTAAGGGGGAATGTGGCGCCCTGGACAAGCCAGGTCATCACAGGTACTGCAACAACACACCCCCACCCCCAGCAGTTCACAGCAGACATCCCCAGTGAGACCTGATTTTCTCCCTCAGGTTCAGACAGACACACCAGGTGGGCGGAGTCAGGCAGATGGAGACACCCACCCAGGAGTCTAGCTGGTCTGAGGCAGGAAACAAGGCAGTGAAGTCCAGGCAGAGGAAGAGAGAGGAGGTCTGCAGAGAGGCAGACGCAGACTGGGGCCTAGGTTGGAGCTTAGGGCCCTCGTGTAGAGAGTCAGGCAGACAGTAGTGGCCGTCTGCGGAAGCCGGGAAGACAGTCTTGGTGGAACCGTAGGTAGCCGGGGCTGGGCGGTGGCCCACCGGTACCGAACCGGGGAGCCAGCTGGAAACCGGAGCGCAGGAGGAGCATACACGAAGGTGAAGGAAAGGACTTACACTACCAACCTGGGGTCAGGGGAAAAACACCGCAGCCGTCTGTGGGACCCATCCATCCAGCCGTTTGTTTTACCGGAGTCTTTGTGTTCATCATTGGCTGAGTGAGTACCACTGTGCCGTGCAGCACCGCTCTGCCCCTGTGACCCTGCACCTCACCAGGTCCCGTAACCCGCCTGCCATCCCTCCCCTCACCGGGCCCCGGGACAACCAACCTCCCTAACCATGGAGGGGAGAAAACAACATCCAAGCTGCTCCCTGTCATCGCTCCCGGGATCCCCGTCCAAAGCAGCGGCGGTGTCACGGACAATATCCCCAAACCACACACCAACCCCCCTTTCACTCACGGACGAGGAACACCACTCGAGTCACCACCGAGCAGTAGCAGCAGCAGCAGCAGCCGGACCTGAGCAGTGGGTGAGCGCAGCATTCCCTCCTCCGCCCGTGACAGAACCGTAGGACCGGGGTCGGGCGGTGGCCCGCCGGTACTGAACCGGGGAGCAGATTGGAGCCAAGCACCAGGCAGTGTACTCAGACCCCAACTAGGCTTAAAGCCAACCTCTAGTCAAATTCTCTGATTGCGGTCTGGACCTCAGGGGTTCATTCCCACCCAAGTCCCGATTGAAGGCAACAGCCCAACCGTTCCAGGTAAGTGCCACCGCCAAGGGCCAGAGATCCAAAGGGCCAGTGTCTGCGGGCAAATGGGCTCCTCCGGCACATACACGTCGGGGAGCGGACTCTCGGTGCCCAGGCATTGGAGTCAAAACACAAAACACAGGTGCGGGGAACGACAGTCACCATCAACCCGTCCAGGGAGAACACTGCAGCCGGCTGCGGGCCCCGTCCATCCAGCCGTTTGGTTTACCAGAGACTCTGTCCGTTTGTGTCTGAGTGAGTACACCAGTGCCGTCCGGCACCGCGCTGCACTCGACCGCGACCCTGCACCGTGCCAAAACTCATCCTGAGGAATCCAACCTGCTACTGGGCCCCGGGACCAACAGCCCCTACCCACGGAGGGGCCAACACCTAGCTGCTCCCCGCCATCGCTCCCGGGAACCCTGTCACCAGCAGCGGTGGTGCCCACCGTCACCACAACCCGTGGGTGGCGTCACGAACACTCCATCCATCACCAAAAATCCAACTCCCCTCCCTTTTCACTCGTGGGCGAGGAGCGCTGCTCGAGCCCCGGGTCCGGCTCGCTCGAGCCACCCAGGAGAAGGCACTGGATCCGAGCGCGATCTCCCCGAGCAGCCCCCGCGACGGGGAAAGCTGGCCCCCTGCCCTCGACAATAGCACAGTGCAGACCCAGATAGCATTAGGCACCTTCATGTAGTATACAGCCATATATAGCACAGTCCCAGATAGCATTAGGCACCTTCATGTAGTATACAGCCGCCATATAGCACAGTGCAGACCCTGATAGCATTAGGCACCTCCATGTAGTATATAGCCATATATAGCACAGACCCAGATAGCATTAGGCACCTCCATGTAGTATACAGCCATATATACAACAGTGCAGACCCAGTATCATTAGGCACCTCCATGTAGTATACAGCCATATATACCACAGTGCAGACCCAGATAGCATTACGTACCATCATGTAGTATAAAGCCCCCATGGTCGTCTGGCCACAGTAACTAACACAAACTCACTTTTCCCTTTTCCCCAGCTTCTCCAGTCTCCTCGGCGCGTCCACTGCTGTCGCTCGCTCTGACCTCACTGCAGGCGCGCGGTGGTGATGACAGCGCTGGCACCAGGCTCCCTGCCACTGCGAGTGGGCCCCGGCATTTGACCGGGTTTGCCGGGTGCTGACGCCGGCCCTGACCGGGACCACAATTCGTGATGAAGAAAAGTAAGCAAGAGGACACTGCCTCATTGATTAACACTGGTGCGAGTGCAATCCGATGTTTTATCGGATCACACTCGCACATAGAGATCGCAAGTGGAAAATTCCTGCAGGTTACTCTCAGATTCGGCTTCCATCTCACAGACAGACAGTATTGCGATATTGTTATCTCAGAGAGCTGCAAAAAATGTGTTTGCAAGTCACAATTCATTTCTACTGTTCTGTGTCAGTTTCTTGTCTCACACTGGTAATGCCACTTTTATTTAAAATATTCTTTGGAGGCGGAGTTATCTTCTAGGCAGCATCTGCCCCATAGCCTGGAAGAGCTCATTTACATACAGGTGATAAATGATGATATTTTAACGAAAAGGCATCTGATATGAGATATAAAAGTATGACATTTTTCAGCATTTTATAACCTGATTGAAACAACCAGAGCAGTACAAATGGACTTCATTAGGAATAAAGGCAACAACTTCAAGGAAATGCACAAATAGAAGAAAATAGAAGTCTTTAAATTTGCCTAAGTGTTATATCCCATGATAAATAAATAACAAGTAATGAGCGCAATAGTGCACATAAAGTTTTATTCAACACAATATACATGGGGTATATAATATATTGGAAAAAGTTTTGACAGGTTCAGACAGAGACAAGCGACAAAAATCCCCATATGGGGCCACATGCAAGGTGATTCCTATGAGATCTCCCTGATGTACACAGTGCTAGGTATTAGGTCCAATTCCTATGTATAAACAGATACCAGCCATTACTAATACACAATACTGAACAGAGTCAGATAGTCACATGCTGGAGCGCAAAAAAGTCATAGAAAATACCATCAGCACCATGAAATCAGACAGGGAGCTTACCAATGAAAAACAAATGTCATGTGGACACACATGGGGACAGTCCCAACACGTGTTTCGTGTGACTTCCTCAGGGGACCGTGGACAACAGAGGGTAAGTGGGTTTATATACCTGCCGAAATCGCATGTAATTTGTAACACCTGTCGCAAATCAAGGGTCTCGGGGGTGAATAACGCTGGTCCGGGCGGCTACTCCGGTGTCACCTGGGTAGGGAAAACCTACCTATTACTATTAATATATTATTGTCCTGTAAATCTAAGCGGATGTTATCAAGAAAAAGCATTGTACTTGATTTGTTATTGAACAATTGTGTCAAAAGATTGTGTGATCCTTTCTGGACCTACTTCCATTATGTATATTTGTTTTTCATCTTGCTCCTATGCCTCCTCCTGTAGCGTTGTGACTTGCCCTTATCCCTGCCAGTACTTGGCATGGCATTTGTGATCGCACTTCCGGGTGCGGGGACTGCGCATGCGCGGTTGGAGCGGCTCTCCTCTCAGTGTCTTCTGGGAAAACGGACGTCATTAGGGGTTTTCCCTACCCAGGTGACACCGGAGTAGCCGCCCGGACCAGCGTTATTCACCCCCGAGACCCTTGATTTGCGACAGGTGTTACAAATTACATGCGATTTCGGCAGGTATATAAACCCACTTACCCTCTGTTGTCCACGGTCCCCTGAGGAAGTCACACGAAACACGTGTTGGGACTGTCCCCATGTGTGTCCACATGACATTTGTTTTTCATTGGTAAGCTCCCTGTCTGATTTCATGGTGCTGATGGTATTTTCTATGACTTTTTTGCGCTCCAGCATGTGACTATCTGACTCTGTTCAGTATTGTGTATTAGTAATGGCTGGTATCTGTTTATACATAGGAATTGGACCTAATACCTAGCACTGTGTACATCAGGGAGATCTCATAGGAATCACCTTGCATGTGGCCCCATATGGGGATTTTTGTCGCTTGTCTCTGTCTGAACCTGTCAAAACTTTTTCCAATATATTATATACCCCATGTATATTGTGTTGAATAAAACTTTATGTGCACTATTGCGCTCATTACTTGTTATTTATTTATCATGGGATATAACACTTAGGCAAATTTAAAGACTTCTATTTTCTTCTATTTGTGTATAACCTGATTGAGCATATTAAGTGTAAACAGGTCAAAGTGCTGACAGATCCCTTTAAGCGTTGTGTCACAATAGGCCACAAAGAGTTAAGAAGAACAGTCTCAGCAATAGTCTTTTAAAGAGGCTTGGTTACAAATGTTATATTGAGGTAATCTTCCTGCATCCAGTAATATAGAGGGCACCTCCTTGATTCCGAGACTACAATGCTGGCATCTCTAGTGCCATCACTTTGAGTTCCCCTCCTGTAGTTTGATCTGTATGCGCTCACTGCACAGTAACTCCTAAGGCTGCTTTCACACCTCCGGTTTCTGCAATGCGGCACAATCCGGAACTTTGCAGGAAAATCGCAACCGTTTTTTTTTGCTGCCAGTTGCATTTTTTCTGCATAGACTTTAATTAGTGCCGCATTGTGCCGCAAGGCCTTGAGTTCCATCCGGTTTTTGCCGCATGCGGCAGATTTAGCCGATGCGGCGGCCAGATGGAACGTTGCCTGGCACGTTTTTCGTGCGGCAAAAAAAACCCGCATCGCGCATTTTTCAATGCATGCCTATGGCGGCCGGATGTGGCGCGATGCGGCAAAACTGCATCCGGCCGCCGCATGCGGTTTTTGCCACTGCGCATGCTCAGTAGCAGGCCGCAAGCGGCAAAAACCGGACGGGCCGCATGGGAAAAACTTATGCAAAGGATGCGGTGTTTTCACCGCATCCGTTGCATAGCTTGCACAGCCGGATTGAGCCGCACAGCTCAAGCCGGATGTGTGAAAGCAGCCTCAGGCAAATAGTGTCCCCAATAAATGCCCTTTAATTGACTCAATGTCACTAAACCTATGCACTATCACTCATTGGATCCAGGTCCATTGCAGAACCTCTTTGCAACAGTATTCATCAAGAGACAGTGTTCCCGACACTGCATGTAATCAGCATTTCTCTGCAGTGATTCCATTTGGTAACTATGTATCATGGCAAAAGGAGCAACACTTCAGCCTCCTCTTGCTTGTCTGCAACTATATCCCAGAGCAAAAGGTAGGGAGTCTCCCTCTCCCACTGGATGGCTTCTGTACTGTGGCCGGTCACTCTGGCACCTGGACAAGCAGATAGCCTGCTGCTCCCGAAGATTCATGCTACCTGAGAGAAGTGTAGCACCCAGGGGGCAGGGGGTGTCAGGCACAGTGTCTCGTACCTGTTACTCATCACTGGGCCGGTGTGATGATCTGGGATGTTGTGGTGGCCTGCCTGGCTTCGTGCCCCGAGGTGTACACCAATAAGGATGGAGGATGGTGGAGGTTGTAGTAGGATGATTGTCGTGACGCCACCTGTGGTACGCAGCCAGAGATTAGCTGTCACTGCTGTCGCTGTCCTCCGAGGCAGATGGTAATAGCAGCCAAAGATGGAGGTGTGCCGCCCCCGTGTCAGCAGCCATGCTGGTCGGATCCAGATCTGCGGTATGGCTCGAGGGACTCTACCGGACCCGGGAGTCGCGCGGACACTTCGAATAAAAAGGGGACATATTTGTACGGGTCTTGTTGAAAACTGTCTGTGACGCCACCCACGGTGTGTGGTGAAGTGTAGCACCACCGCTGCGGTTGTGGGACTCCCAGGGGCGATGGGCTGGCAGCTGGATGTTAACCCCTCCGTGGGTAGGGATGGATGCCCCAGGGCCCAATGTCTCTGTGCTGGGGATGGTGACGGCAAGGGCTGGCACACCCGGTCAGACCGGGGATGTTACTCACGCTTGAAGAAATCTCACAAGTCCTTTGGTAAACCAAGGTGATGGTGGCCAGCTGCCGCGGCCAGCGGTGTATTTCTGGTCCCACACCCGGGTCGGTGGTCAATGTCCCGTTCCTCTGCACTTTGTGTTTTCTGTGATGGACTTCCCGGTGTGTAACGCGGGAGTCCGCTCCCGGTCCTTTGGTTGGGAGCCGTGCCTGTCTGACGCTAGCCCGTGGGATCTACTGGGCCCTGGTGGATGCCCTATCCCTCTCGGTAGGTGGTTGTCTACTTTTCGGGACTTAGGTTGGGACAGGACCTAAAATCCTGCCCTCAATTGGTTAATTAGCTAGGCTGTTGGTGCCGGTCCTGGCTTCAGGGTCCAAGTGCCCCCTTTGTGCACGGTATCTGGGTCGGTTCTCCGGTGTCGGTACTGGCGGGCTACAACCCTGCCCCAGTCCACCTCGGATCTCCGGCAGCTGTCTTCCCATCACCTGCTGACACTGACCACTGTCTTCCACCTAGCCAGTATGCCGGGGCTCCAACCCCGACGCCTGTCAACTTGAACTTCTCACTTCAACTGACTCAGCTTAACTCCAAACTCCACTGACTGTTTTTCCCGCCCCGGATTCTCCAAACCCCTAGGTGGGCGTTCTCCTTCCGCCAGGTCCCGCCCACTGGTGTGCCTGTCCTTCCCTGAGGGCGGTGACTAGGATTTTGTCAGCTGGTTTAACCTGGTGTGGGAGAGGTGTTATGCGGGGCCTATACTGTGTGACTACCTGGTTTTGCCAGGGTGTCACATTATCACTCCTTACAGGTGGAGCGTGCCCCAGGGAGGATGACGAGGGGAGTAGTGATTGTGAGGGCTTTTGGCGCTAAGACACGGGACGGTGGCGCCAGTAATAAGAGTCCGAGTCAGTTGCTGCGGTTCCAGGTGTCTTTACTCACTCTTTGTGCAGCTCGCCCAAGTAGTACCGGTCACCTGCTCTGATGGGCCCCATCGACACCAGATAAGTTAGAAGAAGTCACCGGTGTTTGAAACAAGAAAGTCCTTTTTCAGAGTTGCCCTTCCAGCCATGAGGAACCTGGGCTGAGCGCTCCACTCCAAGCCCCGAGGCCCTGTGAAGAGAAGAAAGAAGTGGTGCTGGTGTGATGTCTCAGAACTGATGTCCCGGGTCAACTGTCTAGTGATTGTGTGAGTTTGCTCCTATTTCTACCCCAGTGTGTTTTTCGCTGTGTTTTTGGGCTCAAAACTGCATGACTTTGCTTCCCCACCAAAGCATATGAGTTTTCATTTTTGCTGTCCACACACAACTTTTTTTTTAAGCTGCGTTTTTTAGCTTAAGAAAAAATGGACATGTCAATTGTTTGCTGCGTTTTTCTGCATTTTCCCTCTATGCAATGCATTGGAAAAACGCAGAAAAATGCAGAGATCAAAAATGCAGCAAAACGCAGCTAAAAAGGCACCAAAATGCGATAAAAACGCAAGCGTCTTTACAGGTGCGGGGTTTTTCTGCACGTTTTTTTGCCGCGGGTGCATTTTTATGCAGTTTTGGGTATTTTTAGAGGCCAAAAATGCAGCGTGCGCACATAGCCTTATTATCAGCTGTGGTGAAATAAACCACAGCTGATAATAACTCTCGTGATAATGGACTCATCATTCTTATACCAGAGGGCCAGTGCAAAAAATATCCAGATATTATTCTTCACTCTCATCCTCCTCGCCTTTGGATCTGCAGCAGCCTTTCATTTTGTGTGCATTACTATTCCCACCAGGTGAGCACACCTATGATTTCTTCTATCCTCCATACCACAGGATAAGACCCTATGTGCTTTTTTTTCCCCAGCACATCCTCCTGAGAGAAGCATGACACTTTAGGTAAGATGATGCCATCTGGCCCTTTCTCTTCTCTTTTCTGATCAGGTGATATCTGTGGCGCCCTGGACAAGCCAGGGGCCACAGAGAACAACAACTACACACCCCACACTCTCGGTCAGGCACACCAGTCAGACAAAAACCCTTGTTGCCTTCCTCCAGGGGCTGATGTCCACACCAGGGGGTGGGCCAGGCGGTTGGCCCCGCCTACCAAGGAGTTCACAGTCCTGGAGGCGGGAAAAGCAGGCAGTTGAGTTTGGAAGTGAAAGTGGAAGGAAGGAGAGTGGTAGTAGAGCAGACTGAAGTTGGTCCGGGTGTGTGGCCCGGACGGATCAGCAAGGTTGGCAGACGGTGGTGACCGTCTGCAGGAGTGGTCTATTGGAGCTAACCGTAAGGACCGTGGACGGGCAGTGGCCCAGCGGTACCGACCGGTACGCAAAGAGAAGCCAGCACCATCAGGCAGGGGCTTATGGACCCCGGCAAGGTTAGGAGTCGCCGTGAATTTGCCAAATCCGTTAGCGAAGGGAACCTCCTGGGTTTCCCAGCAGCCAAGTCCCGACAGAAGGCAACCGTCCAACCGAGAGAGGGAAACACAGTCACCGCCAAGGCTAAAGGTCCCAGGGCCAGAGCCTGCAGGCAAAAGGGGCTCCTCCATTAGCCATCCAAGCTGGGGAGCGGGTTACCGGTGGGAACCCATTGGAACCGTTACACTACATAGGTGCAGGGAAAGGCAGTCACCATCAACCTGCCGGGAGAAACAACACCGCAGCCGTCTGTGGGACCCGTCCATCCAGCCTTGTGTTTTACCGAGGACTGTGTCCTCACCATTGGCTGAGTGAGTACCGCCATGCGGCACAGCGCTGCCCCCGTGACCCTGCACCTGCACAGGCCCCGTAACCTGCCTGCCATCCATCCCTACCCCATCACTGGGCCCCGGGACAACCAACCCCCTACCCATGGAGGGGAGAACTAACATCAAAGCTGCTCCCTGTCACCGCTCCCGGGATCCCTGTCCAGAGCAGTGGTGGTGTCACCAATATCACCACAACCGTGGATGGCGTCACGGACAATAACCAAATCCCCACCATCCAATCCCCACCCTTTTCACTCACGGGCAAGGAGCGCCGCTCGAGTCCCCGGGATCCGGCCCACCGCTCGAGCCACCACCGAGCAGGAGCAGCCGCAGCAGCAGCGGCCGTACCCGAGCAGTGGGAGAGCGCAGCGTCCCCTCCTCCACCCGCGACAACTTGGCGTCACGAATAGGATCCTACCGTTCTACCAACTGGTGGAAGTGCGCCTTGTGTAACCGCTGGAGGTGTCCGGCCAAAAAATTTGTGAAGCCGCCATCTTGGGCGCAAAGAATTTCCGCTCGAGCGTCTCCTCGAGTAGTGGAGGTGCGAAGGCCAAAACCTCGCCCCTGTAGAGGAGGAGCCGGAAAGAGACTAAGAGGGATGGAAACAAGATGTCTGCGCCCGACGGAGCCGCTGGAGATGCGGCGGTCGCAGTCGCGGGGGCACCCGTAGATGGGAATGGGCCTGCCCAGGTCCCGGCCGCGCTGGCGGGGGGCGCCGCGGCCCCAGCTCTCGCTCAGGTGATGCCGTTCTCCTTGCCCTATGTGCCCGGAGCTGCCTGGCTACCGCAGTACGATGGAAAACCTGATGCCTTGCAGGTTTTCCGGAAGAAGCTTAGTCCGCTACTGGAACTGTACCCCCTGACTGATAAGCAACGTGCAGCGCTAGTGCTGGGGCAGCTAACCGGCGCGGCTGAGCAGGAGGCGGAGACCTGGGCAGAGGGGGACCGGTCTTCTGTAGCCACCATCTTTGAGAAGCTGCAGACGGCCATTGAGACCCGTACGGCCATTGAGACCCGTACCGGGGCAAAGTTGCGGATGCAGTTCTATCAATGCCGGCAACGGCCCGCGGATAGCATTCGGGACTATGCCTTGCGCCTGCAAACCGCTCTCCGCACACTGAAGCGGGTGGACACCATCAACAGTGCGGACAGCAGCAAAATGTTGAGTGAGCAGCTTGTGCAGGGGATGAGGTCCTCAGAGGACCGCAAACAACTTCGGCTGTGGGCCCTGGAACACCCTGATGTGGACTTTGCCGTGTTAAAAGAATGGGCCATCAAAGCTCTGCAACCCCCCGCATCTGAAGCCCCTGAGCCAGCCCTATGGCTGGTTGAAACTGCTCCTGTTGTGGTGGCCCCTACCCCACCAGCACCTCCAGTACCTGCAGCCCCAAACGGAATGATGGAAGAACTCGCTGCTCAGGTTCGCCGCATGGATGGGGACCTTGCTAAGATCCTCGCCGCACTCCAGCCTCCGACCAGATCCCAGGCCCCAGTGAAGATGCAACTCGCCGACAGCCCTGAGGACGTCCCCTGGATGCAGCGGAGAAGGGCCAATGACTCACGGTATGGACCCCCAATCTGTTACAGGTGCAGCAAACCCGGCCACTACTCCCGACGGTGTCCGTTAAACGAGCAACCCCTGGGGCCACGGGCCAATCCTCAGGAGTAGAACCCCATGGCCCCCCAGACTGGCGGGACTGGTACATCGGGGCCCGACCCATCATCCCTGTGGCCGTGGATGGCATACCGGTGATGGCTCTCCTGGACACTGGATCACAGGTACCCACTATACCATACACACTGTATCAACGGTACTGGGGAAAGGACGAACTGGCTCCCCCAGATGCCAGCATAACACTGATTGCTGCTGATGGGCTCCCATTGACCCAAGTGGGGTACAAACAAGTGGCCATGACTGTGGGGCGAGCTGAACTGCAACACCAGGGTATGATTGTGATAATGAATGAACCCAGTGATCATAACCCGAAGGTAGTGCTAGGGACTAACGTGATGGAGCACTGTATGAGTGACGTGCTGACCCTACTGCAGCAGCTGGCCGCCACGGCGGCGGGGAGCCGACAGAGAGCTGTGCAGCGTGAGATCCGAGCCCTGATGTACCGCCAACATGTGAGTTCGAAAGGAGGAGAGATTGGCGGGGTGCGAGTGATGGATGTTGCCCCTTTGATTGTACCTCCCCGGAGTGAGATGATGATTTGGTGCAGGGCAGCAGTAGGGCCACAGGGGTGAGACTACCCCGCCATGATAGAGCCCATGCCCTCGGAACACTGGCCCACAGTAATAGCCGCCCGCGGGGTGGTAGGTGTAAAGAAGGGGAGAGTGCCCGTGAGGGTGCTGAACTGCGGGGAGGAAGAAGTCAGGCTTCCCCGGTACGCTACCCTTGCTAAGTTGTTCACTCTGGATCCCCACACCATCCACGAGGCCGTTCCCCCAACCTCACCACTTACTGCCAGCACTCACCCATTCCCAGGGGAGCTAGATGAGTGGTGCCGACAGCTACACATAGGCACTGACGATACCCCTACACATAACAAAGAAGGGGTATACCGGGTGGTACAGGAGTATGAGCAGGTTTTTAGCAAGCACCCCCTAGACTTTGGGCAGATTAAAGGGGTCCAACACCATATCCCCACCGGTGAGCACCCCCCTATCAAAGAGAGGTACAGGCCTATTCCCCCTGCACACTACCAATGTGCTAAGGACATGTTGAGGAACATGAAGGAGGCAGGGGTTATTAGGGACAGCTGTAGTCCCTGGGCCGCCCCGTTGGTACTGGTTGAGAAAAAGGATGGCACCATGCGGATGTGTGTGGATTACCGAAAAATTAACCAGATAACACATAAGGATCCTTACCCTCTGCCCCGCATTGAGGAGTCCCTGGCTGCGCTGAGAACCGCTAACTACTTCTCCACCCTTGACCTCACCAGTGGGTACTGGCAGGTGGCTGTGGCACCAGAAGACCGAGAGAAAACTGCATTTACCACCCCTATGGGACTCTGCGAGTTTAATAGCATGCCGTTCGGGCTGTGCAATGCCCCTGCAACCTTCCAACGGCTGATGGAATGCTGCCTGGGGCATTTGAACTTCGAGACCGTCTTGCTGTACCTGGATGATGTGATTGTGTACTCCCAGACATATGAAGCCCATCTGGAGCACCTAGCCGAGGTGTTCGCGTCCCTTGCTAAATATGGGATGAAGTTGAAGCCCTCCAAGTGTCATCTGCTGAAACCCAGAGTGCAGTACCTAGGGCATGTGGTTGGAGTGGAGGGTGTCGCCCCAGACCCCGAGAAAATCACCGCCATCCAGGACTGGCCGAGGCCGACTACGGTGAGGGAAGTGAGGCAGTTCCTGGGCCTGGTGGGGTATTACCGTCGCTTCATCAAGGGGTACACGAAGATGGCTGCCCCCATGCAAGACCTCCTCGTGGGACAGACCAAAGGTGGTAAGCCCCTAGGGGCCCCACTGGTGTGGGAAGAAAGGCATGAGGAATCCTTCTGCCAGCTGAGAGCGGCCCTGACCGGAGAAGAGATCCTAGCCTACCCTGATTACAGCCACCCCTTCATCCTCTACACCGATGCCAGTAATGTAGGGTTGGGGGCAGTTCTCTCCCAGGTCCAAGACGGGAAGGAAAAAGTAATTGCTTATGCTAGCCGAAAGCTCCGACCGACTGAGAGGAACCCTGAGAACTACAGCTCTTTCAAACTTGAGCTCCTGGCACTGGTGTGGGCTATCACCGAGCGATTCCGCCATTACCTGGCCGCAGCTAAGTTCACCGCTTTCACGGATAATAATACGCTGACCCACCTGGATACAGCCAAGCTAGGTGCGCTGGAACAGCGGTGGGTGGCCAGGCTAGCCAATTACGATTTCACCATCAAATACAGGGCCGGCCGTACCAACGTTAATGCCGATGCACTCTCTCGTATGCCCCACCTGTCGGAAGAAGGGCCCGAGGATGACGACCTCGAGGAGGTTGAGTTGCCCGCATTTCATCGCCTGCCGACTGAGAAGGTGCATGTCTATCAACAACGGGCAAACCTGGACTCACTGCCCAGCCAGGAGTGGCAAGAAGCTCAGGACCAAGCGCCCGCTGTCCGCCTAGTCAAGATCCTAGTGGAGCAAGGTGATGTTGGGATAGACCCCGCCGCCACAGCTGAAGCTCAGCACCTGTGGCGGGAACGAACTCGGCTGTATCTGCACCAGGGGAAGTTGTACCGTTAGCTGATTAACCCAAAGACCCATGAGAAGATCCGCCAGTTGGTGATTCCCCAAGCTAATGTGACAACCATCCTGCAGGCATACCATGATGGCGCTGGACACTTCGGATGGAAGAAGCTAGAGATGCTGTTGAGAGAGCGGTTATATTGGAGTGGAATGCGGGAATCTGTGGAGGCCTGGTCCCGGGAATGTGGCCCTTGTACGCTGAGAAGGAAGGACGAGGCTAGCCAGAAGGCGCCCCTACACCCGATCGTTACACATCAGCCGCTGGAGCTGGTCGCTCTGGACCATGTACAGCTCACCCCCAGCCGAAGTGGGTACACCTACGCTCTAACCATTGTAGACCACTATTCAAGGTTCATGGTGGTTGTCCCAGTCAAAGACCTAACCGGCCGCACCGCCGCTAGAGCGTTCCAGGCTTATTTCTGCCGACCACATGGATACCCTGAGAAGGTGCTTACTGCACCAAGGCCCGGCCTTTGAAGCGGAGGTATTCCAGGAATTTTGCCAGTTGTACAGCTGCAAGAAGATCCGGACCACACCTTACCATGCCCAAACCAACGGCATGTGTGAAAAGATGAACCACCTGGTCCTGGGCCTCCTTAAGACGCTGCCACTAGAAGAGCGGAACCTGTGGCCGTAAAAGCTACCTGACCTGGTCGATATGTACAACAATATACCGTCCAGCTCAACGAAATGCACCCCAGCATACTTGATGAGGGCTCGCCCCGGCCGGCTGCCGGTGGATCTGGACATGGGGTTGGAAGCCCCAGAAGCACTCCCTTCGACAGCTGAATGGGACACCCGGTGGAGGGTGCAGTACCGACAAATCCAGGAGTATGTTGAAAAGAATTTGAGTCGGAGCCGGGAACAGCAGGAGCAGCGCTTCAACCAGAAGGCGTCTGCCGGTCCTTTCCAGCCTGGAGATGTGGTACTGAAACAAAAAAGGAGAACCCACAAGCTGGATGATCAGTGGGAGCAAACCCCGTATGTCATACAGCCCACAGGATGGGAGAATGGGAAGGCTTACCAGATCAGTCGTGACCAGGGGGGAACTCTGGCCACGGTTTCCTGGAACTATCTAAAAAGGTGCCCACCAGCATTGAGGTTGGAGGCTGAAGCTCCGCTTCCCGGACCGACAGAGAAGGCAAAAGAGGTAATCCACACCATGATGGGTGATTTTCCAGCAGACTGGCCTACGCAGAACGGTGCGGTGATTCTTCCAGTGATACTGTTCCCACAACCCGTGGATGAGTAAGTGATGGAAGTGGTCAACCATGAGCCGGTGCCCAGGGATGAACCTGTACCCAGCTCCCCTATGCCTCCGCCTTCCCCACATGATAGCAGGGAAGAGGAACTGATGGTTTCCTCTGCCCCACTGCCTGCCACCACTGACACCAGACCTCGAAGGTCCATTCGTCCCAACCTAGGTAGACCCCCACTTAGGTACCGGGAAACTACTCTTTAGAGGGGAACTCTGTAAGTGTTAAAAGTACCGTTTAAAAGTTGTAAATGAATGATAAGAATGATTACCGAAGATTTACCTGATTGACTAACTGTGATTGAGACCAGTCGTTGCCGGCACCGTTATCCCCGTGGGGACTGTCTACAAGTTTTGCATAAGGGACTCCTTATGGACAAGCCTGAGAACTAGCAAAGCAACCACGAACTTGTGGCTTGTAAATAAAAATGTTGTTTTATGGCTTTCACCGGTGCCGCCTCCGGAGAGGCAGATTGGAGGAAGGGCCCGCAGTGGAGCAGGCTGGGGCCCAGCCACCACCGGAACCGGTGGCGATCCTCTGGGGGTTTCAGAGGGTTCCCCATGGACGTGGGTCCCCTGAAAAGGACAGAACCCGCTCGGGCAACTTGTGCTGGACTGGGGTCAAGTGTGCTGCCTGTTTCCTTAGGGGCAGCATCAGGGCCAGGTTGCTTGGGTGGGAGAGAGCGGAAGCTGTAACCGTTTTGCAACGTTAAAGTAAGAGTACCTCCCGATGTGGGAAGATGTTATTTTAATTGTAATCTCTGTTTTACCGTTTATCTTTTCCAGTTGTAAAAATAAAACCGGTGATGGACGGGCAGCCCGCGGACGGTCTGCATTTTACTAATGGGGAATGTGGCGCCCTGGACAAGCCAGGGGCCACAGAGAACAACACCTACACACCCCACACTCCCGGTCAGGCACACCAAAGTCAGACAAAAACCCTTGTTGCCTTCCTCCAGGGGCTGATGTCCACACCAGGGGGTGGGCCAGGTGGTTGGCCTCGCCCACCGAGGAGTTCACAGTCCTGGAGGCGGGAAAAGCAGGCAGTTGAGTTTGGAAGTGAAAGTGGAAGGAAGGAGAGAGGTAGTAGAGCAGACTGAAGTTGGTCCGGGTGTGTGGCCCGGACGGATCAGCAAGGTTGGCAGACGGTGGTGACCGTCTGCAGGAGTGGTCTATTGGAGCTAACCGTAAGGACCGTGGACAGGCGGTGGCCCGGCGGTACCGGACCGGTAAGCAAAGAGAAGCCAGCACCATCCGGCAGGGGCTTACGGACCCCGGCAAGGCTAGGAGTCGCCGTGAATTTGCCAAATCCATTAGCGAAGGGAACCTCCTGGGTTTCCCAGCAGCCAAGTCCCGACAGAAGGCAACCGTCCAACCGAGAGAGGGAAACACAGTCACCGCCAAGGCTAAAGTTCCCAGGGCCAGAGCCTGCGGGCAAAAGGGGCTCCTCCAGCAGCCATCCAAGCTGGGGAGCGGGTTACCGGGGGGAACCCATTGGAACCGTTACACTACATAGGTGCAGGGAAAGGCAGTCACCATCAACCTGCCGGGAGAAACAACACCGCAGCTGTCTGTGGGACCCGTCCATCCAGCCGTGTGTTTTACCGAGAACTGTGTCCTCATCATTGGCTGAGTGAGTACCGCCGTGCGGCACAGCGCTGCCCCCGCGACCCTGCACCTCACCAGGTCCCGTAACCCGCCTGCCATCCATCCTTACCCCATCACCGGGCCCCGGGACAACCAACCCCCTACCCACGGAGGGGAGAACTAACATCAAAGCTGCTCCCTGTCACCGCTCCCGGGATCCCCGTCCAGAGCAGCGGTGGTGTCACCAATATCACCACAACTGTGGATGGCGTCACGGACAATAACCAAATCCCCACCATCCAATCCCCACCCTTTTCACTCACGGGCGAGGAGCGCCGCTCGAGTCCCCGGGATCCGGCCCACCGCTCGAGCCACCACCGAGTAGCAGCAGCCGCAGCAGCAGCGGCCGGACCCGAGCAGTGGGAGAGCGCAGCGTCCCCTCCTCCGCCCACGACAATATCCTAAACCTGTACAGTATACCTTCTGTCATCTTACCTTTGTTTTTCAACTGCCCAGCATCTGCACCACTAGTCATGACACAACAGTAGTCACCACACTGGCCACCACAAGTTTTCTAGGCTCTTCCATCCCTTATGGATTCTTTAGTGAAACATCTTATGTATTATATCCATGATTGTTGCAGACTTGTTTTAATCTCTCTATGTTTCTATCATGTTATTTTATTTGTGTTTTTACAGCTACTGTTCACCAAACATTAATATAAACTAGATCAGAACTAGAGTTCATGTCAGTTTCTGGAAATGTATGACTTTACTTGACAAAACTTCAAAATAATCTGACACCCAAAACAGAGAATATAATCAAAATGTTCTATGCTCAGTGCACCGAGTCACTACAAGAGGGAACAATAAGAAATCAGTCACAACTTATTTATTAAGCAATGAGTTCAATTACATGAGCTCAACGCCAAGTGCAGTAAAGAAGAGTTAATGTGAATGTCTCGTCGACCGTCTATTGTTCTACAAAGCTGAAATGTTGCCAGAATCTGAACAGACAGCAATCAGAAGGGCCTTGTCCGCAGAGGGCAGTAATGAAGTTGTTCTTACATTTGCTTTTTTCATATAGGTCTTACAAAAGGGAAGATGTATAACTCATTCTTTCAGGGGCAGAGCTTGAATATCCTTTTTTGGGTAAAGAAAGAAAAAATATGATCAGCAGCAACTCCGAAGAGAAAGTGAGCAGATGCAATCTTCAGGGACTATAATATATACAGACCAAGGAATACAGCGCGTTGCAAGCGTCAAGATGTAGGCAAAGATTGACTGTATCAGATGTACACTGCGTTACTGCCATGTAGAATATACTTATAAAATGAAGGTACTTAGCACACAAAATGGCCAATTCACGTGAGCCCATCAGCCATGACAAGGTGTACCTTTCATTCTATTCTTTGATGTTACCCTAACCTTTATATCAGACATTCCTCTCACAGCGAAAAGCCTACAAATTTAAAGGACAGGTGGGAAGGTAGAATCTAGTACTTGTTAAAAACAGCATTAAGGCTCATTCAGATATCCATTCTTCACTTACAAGTGTTTTTGTCTATATCACGGATAGTACTCATAACTGTGATCGTCTATGATGCTTTTTACATTTTATTTTTGGTGAACCGTGCAGTCTGCGGAAAATCACAAAGACGAGTGTGATATCACAATAGGCAACACAAGATCTGTGAAAAAATTTAACCGAACTCAGATGACATCGAGGGTGGTCCAATTTTCAAGAACTGTCAGAATAGAGATGGTGGAGAAACTTTTTTTTTCTCCACATGCACAAAAAACTGATGACAGTTGGACCAAACTTTTCACACAGAGTTTTGCACAAACTTCTTCGCCGACTGTCATGGAGGCATTGTTCAGATTGCAGCTTCTGACATTCCACCCAATGGTTTCTCTAGTGTCTAGGATCAGCACAGGCAGAGTAAAGGGTACTTTACACGCTGCGATATCGGTACCGATATCGCTAGCGAGCGTACCCACCCCCGTTGGTTGTGCGTCACGGGCAAATCACTGCCCGTGGCGCACAACATCGCTAACACCCGTCACACGGACTTACCTTCCCTGCGACGTCGCTCTAGCCGGAGATCTGCCTCCTTTCTTAGGGGGCGGTTCGTGCGGTGTCACAGCGACGTCACACGGCAGCCGTCCAATAACAGAGGAGGGGTGGAGATGAGAAGCCGGAACATGTCGCCCACCTCCTTCCTTCCTCATTGCCGGTGGACGCAGGTAAGGAGATGTTCGTCGATCCTGCGGTGTCACATGTAGTGATGTGTGCTGCCGCAGGAACGACGAACAACATCGTACCTGCAGCAGCAACGATATCAAGAAATGAACGTGTCAACGAGCAACGATTTTTCACGTTTTTGCTCTCGTTGATCGTTGCTCATTGGTGTCACACGCTGCGATGTCGCTAACGGCGCTGGATGTGCGTCACTAACAATGTGACCCCGACGATATTTCGTAAGCGATGTCGCAGCGTGTAAAGCACCCTTTAGGCGTCAACGTGCATTGTGCTGATTCATAGCTAGTTAGCAAGAGTTAATCTCTGCTAGTCTGCTTGCTCCTTTAATCACATGTTGTGGGAAGTCCTATCACATCTACTCCCCTCCTATTTATTCTGTTGGAATCCTTCAACTCATTCCAGCTACAGTTTATTCTGGGTTGGTCTGTGAGGTGTGGTGTCCTAGACTGGTGAAAGTTGGGCTTAGTTGTGCTTTTTGCTTGGTGTGGTTGTGGAGTTTACCCCTATTGTTTTGTCGCTTCCTTCATGTTCTTTTTTTCCTCCTGAATCTTTTATTGTCTTAACCTGAGTGTGTGTATGTATGTGCTGTGGGACAGAGTTTTGGATTTTCCCTTGTCTGTCTTTATCTGTGGTTTCAACACACTTCTGTCCCACGCCTCTCTGAGGAGAGGGGGAATTAGATCCCTGAGGTTAGGGATAATGTAGGATCCTGTAGCTTGAGGGACTGCTTGGAACCCCGATTCCCCACTATCTCAAAGTCATGGTGACATTATAGCTGGTCTGACTTGACTTTATATTTCAGCATGGACCCAGTTGCTGCACTATCGAGGCAAATGTAGATCCTGTCTCTCCAGGTGACTGAATTAAAAGGTGCAGTGCAGAACAAGTGCCATCTGTCATACTGGCGCAATCTGCTCTGTGGATGGGTTTTTCTCCGCACTTGGGCTCATCTATGATGATCCAGACAAATTATCTTTAGCCGAGTCTAAAATCCATTCACTGCAACAGGGAAATCAGAATGCAGGGGACTATTGCACCGAATTCCAGCTCTGGTCCATGGACACTCAGTGGAACAATCCTGCTCTCAAAAGCCAGTTTTTCCAGGGTGTATCTGAGAGAGTTAAGGAGGCATTGGTAATGTATGAAACTCCTCATATTGATCGCCATTTTTGGCAGCGGTCTCATAAAAACAAGACTCTCTGGGAGGGAGTTACTGTAACAACATTACCTTCAAAGGCCTCACCCAAGCCCATACAGCTGACCCATGAGAAGAGGAACTCCTCTACTCCAAAAAGAGTAGGAGTTTGTTTTTTCTGTGGCAAAAAGGGTCACTGCCAGTACATGCCCCTATGTGCTAAAGGAAAAGAGGCAGTCAGAAAACTTAGGGGATTCCAACCTAATCTTCCAGATCCTTTTTCAGATTTTGGTGATGTGTTCTCTGAGATAGGTTGTCAGGAGTTGCTGCTGCATACACCTTATAACTGCACCATAAAGTTGAGGCCAGGAGCAATATTGCACAAGTGCAGACTATAACTTGTTGGGTTCTGAGAGATTAGCTCTTAAGGAGTATATAACTGAGAGATTGACTAAAGGACACATCAAGCCATCCTTATCTCAGGTGGTTGCTGGTTTCTTCTTTGTTAAAAAGAAGGATGGTGTACTACGGCGGGGCCTGGACTTTTGTGAGCTCAACCAGATAACGAATCATGATCTGTATCTCCTGTCACTCATTCCTGATTTATTTAATCAGATTACCGGTGCTAAATGGTTCTCTAAACTTGTCCTTAGGGAGGCCTATAATCTGATCTGGGTCAGACAGGGAGGTGAGTGGAAAATGGCATTTAAATGATTTGCTTAAAGATAAAGAAAATAATTATACCAGTCTTAATAAATTAGTTCACAATTTCATAAAATATAAAATATTATTACAGAGCAGTTGCTGATGTTACATGAAGATCCAAAATTACGGACAATGCTTAGCAATCTCATGAATTGCTAAAAAAAGCCTCAATTTTAGGTTCAGTCCTATCCCCCAGTCTTATTACAACTGTTAGAAATCCCCCTTCATGGCTTTCCACTATTGGATTTTACCATTGTGGATATTCTATCTGTCTGTGTTGTCAGTATGCCAAGCCCGCTAAAATACTTTAGTTCAACTGTCAATGGAAAAACATACAATAAAAAACAATATTTATGGAATAAATAGAATTACTTTATGAAGACCCCGTTTTGGCCTTCATACAGGCGGAGTCACGGAGTGCACCGGTCAGTCACAGGCGTGTCAATAATTGGCATGGCTGCGATGGTTCCGAGAGTGCCGACAGCCCAAAAGCTTGCTGACTGGCTGCTCTGCAATCTTTGAACAAGCTTTATTCGGGTGAGAAACCTAAGCAGGAACCTGACGTACAGTCAAAAGTCTGAGTTTGGGGTTCAGCACCGGACACAAGGTATCCGGTACAGACCCCAAACTTTAAAGTTTGAGTTCGCTCATCCCTATTTATTTCCTTAGCAGTAATGCATGTCCAAGTTCCTATAATCGGTGTGTATACCTTTGCATTTCAGAGTGCAGCTATTTATCTGTAGGTTAACTTCATCTTCAGTATGCTCCTGTTTATACTTGTTTGTTAGGAAGTGCCACAAGTTTTATGGTGACATGGGTGTAAAAAGTATCTAATATATCAGCGAAAGATGTCGAATGTGCAAGTGGCATTGGCAGCATGCATCTAATTTGTGATAGATGTGTGTGCAGCATGTATCTAATGTGTGAGGTATGTGTGTGCAGCATGTATCTAATGTGTGAGGTATGTGTGTGCAGCATGCACCTAATGTGTGAGGGATGTGTGTGCAGTGACTCGCCCACCCCAGGGCTATGGGACACCCGGTGCCGGGCCGGACTAGTCCGGTGGTAGTCAGTGGTGGCTGGGCCCGGCTCCGTGGCCCTGGTGGGTGTCAGTAGAATATGTGGCTGATGACTTTAAGTTTGTGTTCGTGACGCCACCTGTGGTATGCGGCTATTAAGCCGCCGCTGCTGTGTGAGGCCTCCGGGGTGATGAAGTGGCAGCGATGGTGGTACTGCTCCCCACAGGTGGAGCGGTGCCCCGGGACACAGTTGGTGCTTGTGGAAGTCTATGGTGTTGTGTGACTAGCACGGTGCAGGGCCGACAAGCAATGAAAGAAACAGGCACAAACAGTAGTCTCTTTACCTTCTCCTCTTTTACTCGGCAGAAACTTAGTCCATGGAGACCGTCACAGATGGTAAAGGTGGTCCGGCCGGCCTGGAAGTGCCTGGGGTGATCTTTGGCCAGTTGAGTATGAGGCCTACTCCTTAATCTTTCTTTGCTGTTTAGGACACTGCACTTTGGGTTAGCAATTGCCCTCTTGCTGCTGGGACCGGTGGTTCGCCCCTTTTTCTGTGGGGTAGACTGCGCAGGCCCTCTCTGGTGCTTCTCTGCTGGAGCCCACACCAGGCCCTTGGGATGCAGTTGTACCTTCAGATTGCTTCTGGGACAGGGGGCTTGCAGCTCTCCTGCCCTCCGGATTCAGCTACCAGGGATGGATTTTATGCCCTGGCAACTACAGACTCCGATGTCCGAGTCTCTCTGCTGCCTCTCAGCTACTCCTGCTTCCCTGGGCCAAGCTATTCCAGCTCTAGGCCCCAGTTCTGCAGGACAGCTCACTCTGCGTCTGCTTCCTTCCACTTATCCCTACAGACTGCCTACACTTCCTCCCTCCAGCTAGACTTAAGGAATGCTCCCTGAAGTTCCAGGTTCAGAGCTCCCCCTGCTGGCCGGAGGGAGAACTGCGTTGGGTGTTAAACTTACTGGCCAATAGATCTCCCAATTACCTCCAGGCTCAGCATTAACCCTTTGGGAGGGCAATGCTGTTGTGGCGACCAGGTCCTGGGGCGCCACACTCCCCCTTAGTTAAATTCAGTACTCCCGGACTGTAGAAACAAACATGACATGTTAGAACATTTCATCCCATTATGGGAGGCGCAAATACTTTAACGTTACAAACTTAAACATTACTATGAGAGTCCAGTGTGGCTCCCTGCCGGGTGTCCATTACACTGCTCCATGGGGGACCCGCCGCGATCAAACCCCCAACGTAGGCTCTGGGCGTGCGTCAGAGCATTGATGACCCCATTCTATGCACGCCGGACGGGTTTTTCTTCAGGGGTGTTGAGCACACTGGTGCTAACTATGAACAATTTAGGTGTTGGCCACCCATAGTCCAGTGGCCCAATTGTCCATTTTCGCAATCAAAGAAAAAGAAAAACATTTTGTACACAACCTTACAGACATTTTGCATAACTATGTACATTCTAATAAATACTCCTTCTTTTTCCCTTATACAGTTGACTCTCTATACCTTGGAGGGGGTTGTCCCCGAGTGCTGCGCTGGGACCTACGTAGCTCTGGTGTTTGCCCCTGACTACGTGGTGCGTTTTCTATCTCAGCACTACAGGTGGGCCTAACCCCAATAGGTAAGCGTGATGGTTGCCTTTGTGGGCTAAGAGTCGCCAAGGGTATGACAGGTTCACCACTGACAGGGGGTTGATCCTCCTGTTCCACTGCTGGCGTGTCATCTCGTGCTGGCGCGGACGGTTCTTTAGGTGGATCCGGAACCTCTTCTGTTTCTGGCTCGACCAACTGCGGAAACGTCAAAACTGGTACCACTATAGCATTGTTTATTCGGGTCCAAGTTTTGGGGAACTTTCCAAGGATGGTTTGAATCATCTCCCCTTCTTTCTCTTGACTTTGGGGACTTCCTTGTACTCCTTCCATTTCTCTTTGGATTCTGCACCGTTCAGGGCACGCTTTCAGGCGGTCTCGGGAAATTGCTTGATAGGTCTTGCCTTCATCCTTGCTTATGAGGCATACCTTACTATTGTCAAAGTTGGAGGGGATAATGGTGTAGGGCTCGTTTTCCCACTGATCATACAATTTATGCGTCCTCCGCTTCTTCTTGAGGACTTGTTCTCCAGGTGCTAAGGGAGTTGCTGGGGCTGCAGTTGGTCGAATTTACTGGGATATGGTTGTACAGGTCTACCAGATCTGGCAACTTCTCTGGCCATTGGTTCCTTTCTTCCAGCGGTAGGGTCTTCAGCATATCAATAACCACATGGTTCATTTTCTCGCACAGTCCATTGGTTTGGGGGTGGTACGGTGTGGTTCGGATTTTCTTACAGCCGTACATGTTACAGAACTCTTGGAACACTTCGGCCTCGAATGCAGGACCTTGATCAGTCAGTACCCTTTCCGGATAACCGTGAGGTCGACAAAAGGATGCCTGGAACGCTCTAGCTGCTGTTCTGGCTGTCTGGTCCTTCACAGGCACTACTACCAGGAAACGAGAGTAATGGTCCACAATGGTGAGGGCGTACACATAGCCTGACCGGCTTGGTGTTAACTTCACGTGGTCCAGGGCCACCAACTCCAGGGGCTGCTTCGTGACAATTGGCTGTAGGGGAGACCTTTGGCTGGCATCATCCTTCCGCCTCAGGTTACACGGGCCACAGTCTCGGCACCACTTCTCGATCATCTTTCTCATGTGCACCCAATAGAACCGATCACGGAGTAGGGCCTCCAACTTCTTCCACCCGAAGTGTCCTGCGTTATCATGATACGCTGCTAGGACCATTGGAGCATCCCTCTGCGGAACCACTATCTGCCAGACAAGTTCATTTGTTCGCCAGTTGACATATCTCTTGCAGAGCTTGCCTTGGTAGGTGAACAGTCGTCCCCTCTCCTTCCACAGCTGCTGGGCTTCCTCTGGAGCGTCTGGGCCAAGATGGGTCTCAGCTTGCGCTAGCTTCTCTTTGACCAATCGCACGGCCGGGTCACCGTTCTGTGTCTCTTCCCAATTATGGTGGAGTAATGGGTTGACCGAGACCTCGTGCTGGCTTGAGCGCTTCACTCCCACAGCATGCTCACACTGGGAAACACCTTGGTGATGGAAAGCCGGTAACTCTATCTCTTCGAGTTCATCCAGGTCTTCTCCAGACTCGGGTAAGTGAGGCATTCTGGACAGCGCATCAGCATTGTTATTCTTCTTGCCAGCCCGATACTTGATGGTAAAGTCAAAGTTAGACAGCCGGGCCATCCATCGCTGTTCCATCGCACCTAACTTGGCTGTTGCCAGGTGTGTCAACGGATTGTTGTCCGTGAAGATGGTGAACTTGGCCGATGCCAGATAGTGCTTGAAGCGTTCAGTCACTGCCCAAACAATAGCGAGGAACTCCAGCTTGAAGGAACTGTAGTTTTCTGGATTCCTTTCTGTGGGCCGAAGCTTCCTACTGGCATACGCTATCACCCTCTCTCTGCCTCCCTGTACCTGGGACAGAACTGCTCCCAGTCCCACGTTGCTGGCGTCTGTATACAGTACAAACGGTTGGCTGTAGTCAGGGTAGGCCAGAATTTCTTCTCCCGTGAGAGCCCCTTTCAGCCGGACAAAGGATGTTTCTAGTTGGCTGCTCCATTCAAATGGAGGGCTCTGCTTCTTAGCCTGCTTTGGCTGGCCCACCAGGAGATCTTGAAGGGGCGCTGCTATCTTGGTGAAACCATCAATGAACCTTCGGTAGTAGCCCACCAGTCCAAGGAACTGCCGCACCTCCTTCACTGTGGTGGGTCTTGGCCAGTCCTTGATTACAGTGACTTTCTCCGGATCAGGTGCCACACCTTCTGCGCTGACCACATGACCCAGGTACTGTACCTTTGGCTTCAAGAGGTGACATTTAGACGGCTTTATCTTCAGGCCATACTCTGACAAGGACTCAAACACTTCTGCTAAGTGCTTCAGGTGGTCCTCATAAGTCTTGGAGTAGACTATGACGTCATCCAGGTACAACAGCACGGTTTCAAAGTTGTGGTGGCCCAAGCAGCACTCCATCAACCTTTGGAATGTCCCTGGGGCGTTGCAGAGCCCGAATGGCATACAATTGAACTCACAGAGGCCCATTGGTGTCGTGAATGCAGTCTTCTCCTTGTCCGCCTCTGCCACGGGAACCTGCCAATACCCACTGGTGAGATCCAAGGTGGAGAAATAGTTAGCTGACTTTAAGGCTGTTAGTGACTCCTCTATTCTGGGCAGTGGATAAGCATCTTTATGTGTAATGCGGTTAATTTGCCTGTAATCTACACACATTCTCATTGTACCATCTTTTTTCTTTACGAGCACTAGTGGAGCTGCCCAGGGGCTACAACTAACTCTGATAACCCCAGCCTCCTTCATTTCTCGTAACATTTCCTTGGCACACTGATACTGTGCGGGGGGTACAGGGCGGTATCTCTCTTTAATGGGATGATGGTCACCCGTGGGGATTTGATGTTTAACCCCTTTCACCTGCCCAAAATCTAGGGGGTGTTTGCTGAAGACCCGCTCGTACTCCTGTACCACCCGGTAAACCCCATGCTTTTGGTGCGAGGGGGTGGAGTCGGTGCCTACATGTAATTTTTGGCACCAGTCTTCCAGCTGCCCCTTGGAGCCATTGTCTTCCGCCTGGTCGGACGGGATCAAGGGTTCCACTGCTTTAATGGTATTGTTGCTGACAGTGTACAGTTTTGCTACAGTGGCGTACCGGGGCAATTTGGCCTCCTCCTCCCCACAATTCAAGACACGGACGGGCACTCTCCCCTTGCGGACGTCCGCTACCCCTCTGGCTATCAGGACTCCAGGCCTACTGTCTGAATACACCGGTTCTACCAAGGCATGGTAATCCTGACCCTTGAGGCCTATTGCTGCCCGACACCATATCAACATTTCACTTCTTGGGGGTATTGCAATGGGGAGGGGGTCACTTACCCTCACACTGCCAATTTCTCCTCCGGCCAGCTCTACCTGCTGCCTCCTCATCAGGGCTCTGATCTCCCTCTGTAGGGCACGCTGCTGCCCGGAGCTGGCAGTTTCAGACGCCTGTTGCAACAAAATTATCACTTCGGCAATACAATTTTCTATCACATTTGTACCAATGGTTAGCAGTGGGTCAGATTCTTTGCGATCAATATCTACAATTATCATACCCTGACATGGCAATTCCACCCGCCCCACTTTAATGGTTACTTCTTTGTACCCAATTTGAGGTAAGGGCTGACCATTACTGGCCACAATTGTTAAATCATCATCTGGGCCATGGTCAATGTCTGAATCAGCCCAATATCTTTTGTACAGTTTGTGGGGGATGGTTGTTACCTGGGACCCCGTATCCAGGAGGGCATTCAAAGGGATCCCATCCAGCACAATGGGAAGGACCGGTCGTCCACCCACATACTTGCTGCGGCTGGGGTTTGAGCCGGGCTTCCTTACACCTGGGGGTTGGCTCCTGGCCCCAGGCTCAGCCCATTTAAAGGACAGCGTCGTGCAATGTGGCACGCCTGGCTGCAGCGGCGGCAGATCGGTTGTCCTGTTGAATCATACCGGTCTGTGTCTCTGCCTCGGGTCGGCGGAATCCTCCTCTGTCGCATCCATGGGACGTCATCTGGGCTGGAGGCCAACTCGATTTTTGCAGGCGAGGGGGTCATTTGTAGAGACTGCACGGTCTTGGCAAGGGCAGCTACAGTCCTGGTCAGCTCCTGGAACTGCTGTCTGAGCTCTGCAGTGGGATCCTTATCCAGGGACTGCGCCTCAGCCCCTGCAGTGGCTCGGGTTGCAGGCACCACCCCGGGGTACGTGATAGCAAGAGGCCGGAGGGGTACTGGGTCATTCGGTGTAGATTCTCTCAGTACCCTGATGGCCTGGTCCTTAAACTTGGCAAAGTCCAGAGCAGGGTTCTGCAGGACCAGGATACGCAGCTGGGTCCTGTGGGCATCTGACAGGAGCCCCTCTATGAACTGCTCAGTTAGGAGTTTGTCTTCTTCACGTACACTCTCTGGATCCACCTGTTTAACTGCTTTCAGGGCCTCCTGCAAGTTTAAGGCATAGTCCCTTATGCTGTCTGTGGCCCGCTGCTTGCACCCAAAGAATCTCATCTTTATCTCTGCTGCGGTGCGGGTGTCAAACGTACTCTTTAGCTTGGCCAGTATCTGTGCTGCTGTCCCTTTATCTGTATCAGGCCAGGACTTCGCTTCACGCTGGGCTGCGCCGGCTAGCTGTCCCATTACTATGCCCACCTTCTGGCTCTCAGTCAGCGGATACACCCGGAATAAGCTGTGCAGGCTTTCTCTGAAGTCACTCAAGGTATGGGACTCCCCGGAGTACTGCGGCAGCCATTCTGCTCCCGGTATGTACGGCATGGTGATCGGCATTACCGGCGCTACAGTGGGGGCCGGGGCGACGGCGACTGGGACTGCTTCGGCCGGTGCTGCGGCGCCTTGGGCGATGGCAGCCACCTGCTCTCCCTCTGAGTCGGACATCTTCCTCCCCCTTAGTGAACCTTACCAGGCTCCGTTCACTTTTCAAATTTCCTTCTGGGTCGCGCGGGGTTAACAGCGCTCTGCTCTGATGGCGCGCTCCCTTCGTGCTCTTTGTCAGGCACGCCCCCCTTCTTCCTGCGCTCGGCGCGGCTAATGGCGGCGGCAATTTACAACCAGTACACAGTCTTTTAAGCACAATTCCTGCAGGCGCACAGTACCCGGTGGGACCGGGCACGAAATCCTGTTCGTGACGCCAAAATTGACTCGCCCACCCCAGGGCTATGGGACACCCGGTGCCGGGCCGGACTAGTCCGGTGGTAGTCAGTGGTGGCTGGGCCCGGCTCCGTGGCCCTGGTGGGTGTCAGTAGAATATGTGGCTGATGACTTTAAGTTTGTGTTCGTGACGCCACCTGTGGTATGCGGCTATTAAGCCGCCGCTGCTGTGTGAGGCCTCCGGGGTGATGAAGTGGCAGCGATGGTGGTACTGCTCCCCACAGGTGGAGCGGTGCCCCGGGACACAGTTGGTGCTTGTGGAAGTCTATGGTGTTGTGTGACTAGCACGGTGCAGGGCCGACAAGCAATGAAAGAAACAGGCACAAACAGTAGTCTCTTTACCTTCTCCTCTTTTACTCGGCAGAAACTTAGTCCAGGGAGACCGTCACAGATGGTAAAGGTGGTCCGGCCGGCCTGGAAGTGCCTGGGGTGATCTTTGGCCAGTTGAGTATGAGGCCTACTCCTTAATCTTTCTTTGCTGTTTAGGACACTGCACTTTGGGTTAGCAATTGCCCTCTTGCTGCTGGGACCGGTGGTTCGCCCCTTTTTCTGTGGGGTAGACTGCGCAGGCCCTCTCTGGTGCTTCTCTGCTGGAGCCCACACCAGGCCCTTGGGATGCAGTTGTACCTTCAGATTGCTTCTGGGACAGGGGGCTTGCAGCTCTCCTGCCCTCCGGATTCAGCTACCAGGGATGGATTTTATGCCCTGGCAACTACAGACTCCGATGTCCGAGTCTCTCTGCTGCCTCTCAGCTACTCCTGCTTCCCTGGGCCAAGCTATTCCAGCTCTAGGCCCCAGTTCTGCAGGACAGCTCACTCTGCGTCTGCTTCCTTCCACTTATCCCTACAGACTGCCTACACTTCCTCCCTCCAGCTAGACTTAAGGAATGCTCCCTGAAGTTCCAGGTTCAGAGCTCCCCCTGCTGGCCGGAGGGAGAACTGCGTTGGGTGTTAAACTTACTGGCCAATAGATCTCCCAATTACCTCCAGGCTCAGCATTAACCCTTTGGGAGGGCAATGCTGTTGTGGCGACCAGGTCCTGGGGCGCCACAGCAGCATGCATTTATTGTGTGAGGGATGTGTGTGAAGCATGTATCTAATGTGTGAGGGATGTGTGTGCAGCATGCACCTAATGTGTGAGGGATGTGTGTGCAGCATGCATTTATTGTGTGAGGGATGTGTGTGAAGCATGTATCTAATGTGTGAGGTATGTGTGTGCAGCATGCACCTAATGTGTGAGGGATGTGTGTGCAGCATGCATTTATTGTGTGAGGTATGTGTGTGCAGTATGTATCTAATGTGTGAGGGATGTGTGTGCAGCATGCACCTAATGTGTGAGGGATGTGTGTGCAGCATGTATCTAATGTGTGAGGGATGTGTGTGCAGCATGTATCTAATGTGTGAGGGATGTGTGTGCAGCATGTATCTAATGTGTGAGGGATGTGTGTGCAGCATGCACCTAATGTGTGAGGGATGTGTGTGCAGCATGTATCTAATGTGTGAGGGATGTGTGTGCAGCATGCACCTAATGTGTGAGGGATGTGTGTGCAGCATGCACCTAATGTGTGAGGGATGTGTGTGCAGCATGCATTTATTGTGTGAGGGATGTGTGTGAAGCATGTATCTAATGTGTGAGGTATGTGTGTGCAGCATGCACCTAATGTGTGAGGGATGTGTGTGCAGCATGCATTTATTGTGTGAGGTATGTGTGTGCAGCATGTATCTAATGTGTGAGGTATGTGTGTGCAGCATGCACCTAATGTGTGAGGGATGTGTGTGCAGCATGTATCTAATGTGTGAGGGATGTGTGTTCAGCATGCATCTAATGTGTGAGGGATGTGTGTGCAGCATGCATCTAATGTGTGAGGGATGTGTGTGCAGCATGTATCTAATGTGTGAGGGATGTGTGTGCAGCATGCACCTAATGTGTGAGGGATGTGTGTGCAGCATGTATCTAATGTGTGAGGGATGTGTGTGCAGCATGCACCTAATGTGTGAGGGATGTGTGTGCAGCATGCACCTAATGTGTGAGGGATGTGTGTGCAGCATGCATTTATTGTGTGAGGGATGTGTGTGAAGCATGTATCTAATGTGTGAGGTATGTGTGTGCAGCATGCACCTAATGTGTGAGGGATGTGTGTGCAGCATGTATCTAATGTGTGAGGGATGTGTGTGCAGCATGCATCTAATGTGTGAGGGATGTGTGTGCAGCATGCATCTAATGTGTGAGGGATGTGTGTGCAGCATGCATTTATTGTGTGAGGAATGTGTGTGCAGTAGAGATAAGCGAACCGGTCGCAGTTCGGCTCGAGCTTGGTTCGCCAAACGGAGGTCTCGTTCGAGTTCGGTTTGGTGAACCGGTTCGGCGAACCGTTCGAACCCCATAGGAAACAATGGGAGGCAGTCACAAACACATAAAAACACATTATAAATGTACACATACAGTTAATAAGCATTGCCATAACACTTACCGGTCCCCGGGATGCGCCCTGCACTCTGTCTCCTGCCGCTATTCCCCCCGATAATCGCTGCGTCTTCCAGGTAACCAGCACTGATGACAGGACCTACGTGACATTGTCAAAATAGCATGTGACCAGTCACATGTCTGTTATCTCATTGGCTACAGACTGGTCACATGGCTAGATGTCATGTCCTGTCCTAGGTCCTGTCAGTGTATCTCTCCAGTACGCGGTGATCGTTTGTGTATCTCCGTGTACTGGCGAGATGCTCTGGCACACGGTTGGGTTCCCGGTCTGCTTCCCCGTTCCCTTATTCACCGGCTGCCACAGCCGGTTAATAACGGAGATCACCATTGTTATAGCAACGCGCCTGTCAATGGTGACATCACTGCTATTCAGCATGGAGCCTCTGATCACTCAGGCTGCACGGGAAGCAGCGTCCTTTCTCACATGCATCGCTGCTGATGTAGCAGAGCTGAATGTGTTGAAGGAGAAAGAAGACAGAAGACCATGGATTGTGGAGGGCTGACGGAGTAATAAACATGGAGTCTCTAATGTGTCTGTGTATTTATTTCTATTAAAGTATTTTAACTGTGTGTGGTGTCTTTTTTTAACCCTTTATTGGAAATTCCTAATGGCCGGGTCAAGCTTGCCTGACATTAAGAATCTCTGGCTTAATACTAGCTAGTAATACAAAGCCAGTATTAACGCATAATGATTATCCAGCAAGCCACCCGGCTTCAGGGCTGCTGGAAGGGTTGGATACAGCGAGAGATGATGGCGCTTCTATGAAAGCGCCATTTTCTGGGGAGGTTGCGAATTGCAATTCGCAGCAGAGGCGCCCAGAAACCTCAGGCTAACCTGTGCTGCGGACAATGGGGCGAAGCCCACGTCATTTGTTTTTTAATTTTTTCATGAAATTCATGAAATAATTAAAAAAAGGGCTTCCCTATATTTTAAGTTCCCAGCAGGGTACAAATAGGCAGCTGGGGGTTGGGGGAAGCCCGTAGCTGCCTGCTGTACCTGGCTAGCAAACAAAAATATGGCGAAGCTCACGTCATTTTTTTTTTAGTTTTTGGGCAAAAACAAGTAAAAAATGCTTCCCAGGATTTTCCATTGCCAGTGAAGGTAACACCAAGGAGTGGGGGTTGGCAGCCAGTAGCTGCTTTGATTACCCATAGCTAGCAATACAAAAAATGCAGCGGGAACCCATATATATATTTTTTAATTATTTATTTAAATAACTAAAAAAAAGGGCTTCCCTGTATTTTGATTGCCTGACATGTCAGAACTGTAAAAATAAATCATTAAAAAAATGACGTAGCGCCCCGCAGTATTTTTGATTCTCAGCGCAGATAAAAAGCAGACAGCTACGGGATGCCACCCCCATCTGCCTGGCGTTACCTTGGCTGGCAATCAAAATACAGGGAAGCCCATTAATTTTTTTTATTTAAAAAAATAGTCTAAAAAAAATGACGTGGGGTCCCCCCATTTTTGATAGCCAGCTAGGGTAAAGCAGACGGCTGTAGCCTGAAAACCACAGCTGGCAGCTTTACCGTGGTTGGTGATCCAATGTGGAGGTCACACCAGGCTCTTTTTTTATAATTATTTTATAAATAATAATAATTACAAAAAAAAAGTAGGGTCCCCCCCCAAATTGGATCACCAGCCAAGGTAAAGTGGACAGCTGTGGTCTGGTCTTCTCAGGGTGGGAAGGTCCATAGTTATTGGCCCTTCACAGCCTAAAAATAGCAGGCCGCAGGCGCCCCAGAAGTGGCGCATCCACTAGATGTGCCAATCCTGGCGCTTCACCCCAGCTCATCCCGTGCCCTGGTGCAGTGGCAAACGGGGTGATAAATAGGGTTGATACTAGCTGTAAGGTCACCTGACATCAAACCCAGCAGTTTGTAATGTCATGGCGTCTGTCAGATACCCGACATCACAAACTGTCAGTACTAACATAAAAAATAGACAAAAAAAATGTATTTGAAAAAACACTCCCCAAAACATTCCCTCTTTCACCAATTTATTGTAAGAAAAAAAATAAGGGGGTCCCACGACGACTCTGGACCATTCTAGAATATGGGGGGACACGCTAAGGGAACATATCCCCCATTTTTTAGGAGTGCAGACCCTCCATGTGAGGAGTGTGGGTGCAATGAATCTGCACCCACTCTCCCCGGGTCCACAGCAGCAGAGTCCATGTTGTAACGGTTGCTACCAAAGCTGCAATGCCCTGCTCATGAGGTAAGGGCATGCCTAATCAGCTGAACTATTCTACATTTCCAAATATTGGTATTTGCTGATATTACTGCTATTCCACCTACTATATATTGGGGATAGGATCTTGGAGATGGAATACCCCTTTAAGGGTATGTGCGCACGTTGCTTTTTACCTGCTTTTTACCTGCTTTTTTGCTGCTTTTTCTTCTGCGCTGTTTAATGCCAAAATTGATGTGTTCTTCTATTCAAGCAAAGTCTATGGGAATTTGGGTTTCTTGTTCACACTATGTTGTTCAAAATGCTGCCTTTTTGTGGCAGAACTTTGGTCAAAAACTCAGCTTTTCAAAGAAGCAACATGTCAATTGTTTTTGCCATTTGGGTTTTGCACTGCAAAGCTGAGTTTTTGACCAAAGTTCTACCACAAAAAGGCAGCATTTTGAACAACAGAGTGTGAACAAGAAACCCAAATTCCCATAGACTTTGCTTGAATAGAAGAACACATCCATTTTGGCATTAAACAGCGCAGAAGAAAAAGCAGCAAAAAAGCAGGTAAAAAGCAGGTAAAAAGCAACGTGCGCACATACCCTAAGTCCAGTTATCCAGCTGAATGAATAATAAACAACAGAGCTCGCTATTTAGATGTGTTTTTTTGTGGCGTATAACGGACTCTCATGTTTGGTAGTCATTCAGCAGGGCAACAGAAATAGCACATACCTCCATTTGGAAATGTAGTATAGCTCTCCTGATCAACTATGTTCCTTACCTCATGAGCAGGGCATTGCAGTAATAATAATAATTTATTCATTTATATAGCACTATTAATTCCATAGCGCTTTACATACATTGGGAACACTGTCCCCATTGGGGCTCACAATCTAAATTCCCTATCTGTATGTCTTTGGAGTGTGGGAGGAAACCAGAGTACCCGGAGGAAACCCACACAAACACGGGGAGAACATACAAGCTCCTTGCAGATGGTTTCCATGGTGGGAATTGAACCCAGGACCTCAGCGCTTGCAAGACTGCAGTGCTAACCACTGAGCCGCCGTGCCGCCCATTTAGCTTACAGATGCATAACCACCACTCACTGTGTCTGAACACAGGAAGCTGAGCTGACAGCCTCTCTGTGCATGCGGCAGCGTCTATTGTGAAGGAGAGGGCCGCGGGGGATCAACGCTGCACAGGTACCGTGGGACACCGGGGAACACCGGTGGGTTTATAGAGGGTGACCTGGCAGGGCCTGGGGAGGAGTTTTCTGTCGCATGTGTCATGGCACATGAGACAGAAATCAGAGGAGTAGGGTGAATGCGGCCGGCGCGCTGCTGTGCGCGCGGCCATCTTGGATTTCCAGGAAGGGGTCGGGGGGGCACTTTGGCGACACTGGGGGACCGGAGGTGACCGGGGAGAAGATTTATCTCCCATCTGACATGTTTGTTCATGCCAGATGGGAGATAAATCATTTTTTACCGACGCTGTCATTTACTGTTATGTGATCATCGGTATACGGTGTATACCGGTGATCACGTGAGCGGGAATCGGAAAAACCGGCCTGAATCATGATCTCCAGGGTCTCAGCTACCCCCTGAAACCCCGGAGATTTTCTGACGCTGGGGGGGCGCTATTCACTTATTTCTGCCTGCTGTTTATAAATGGCAGACCAGAATAACGTTTCATTCACACGACCGATCCGTTTTTGCAGTCCGCAAAAAACGGTTCGTTTTTTTTTTCAGGTGCATCCGTGTGGCATCCGTTTCTGTTCCATATACGGTCCGTATGTCATCCGTGTGCCTTCCATTTGTTACAACATAGCCGGCTGCGGGCACCAATCTACATCGAACTTGGTTTACCATTGACTCTGTGTGGTTTAATCGTGAGTACACCAGTGCCATCAGGCACCGCACCGCAAGCAAGCCCCTGCGTCCTGCAACCCCCCGCTCCTGCCACCTGGCCCCGGGACCAACAAACCCCCTAACCACGGAGGGGTTAACACCTAGCTGCGACCCACCACTGATCCCGGACAAGCCCCCGCACCCTCACCACAGCGGTGGTGCCCATCACTTCACCACGACCCGTGGGTAGCGTCACGAACTGTTACCAGTCACCGCTGCCCCAGCCGTGAAACCGATTCACCCCAAACCAAACAACCAACCCCCCCCCCCGCTTTCCAGAGCGACGTGGCCCCCAGTCCGGACGTGCTCGAGCCACCGACAATTCGAGCCCGGATCCGAGCGGCTCGGCGGAGAGCAGCCGAGCCCCCAGGGTGGTACAGATCCATAGCTTCAACCTACATGAGGCAGTCACATGTTCACTCCAGTGCCATGTTCTACTGCTTTTCACAGCGTAGAGCGCTCTGGTGATTTTCTTTTGCTTGTACACTTCATATCAGTCTTTTCTGTCATAATGGCAGAAAGACACATAATGTCCCACTCTCCTGCATTTTGTAATTTTGCACCCTTTGGTGCCTTTCATGTGGCACTAAGGGGTGCTTAACCTTGTATTTAGCCAAAAAAATGAAAAAAAAAAATGACGTGGGGTTCCCCCTATTTTTGTAGCCAGCTAGGGTAAAGCAGACGGCTGCAGCCTGCAGACCACAGCTGGCAGCTTCACCTTGGCTGGTAATCCAAAACTGAGGGCACCCCACGCTGTTATTTTAAATGAAATAAATAATTAAAAAAAAACACGTGGGGGTCCCCCCAAAATTGGATCACCAGCCAAGGTAAAGTGGACAGCTGGGGTCTGATATTCTCAGACTAGGGAGGTCCATGGTTATTGGACTCTCCCCAGCCTAAAAATAGGAGGCCACAGCTGCCCCAGAAGTGGCGCATCCATTAGATGCGCCAATTCCTGTGCTTCGCCCCAGCTCATCCCGTGCCCTGGTGCGGTGGCAAACGGGGTAATACATGGGGTTAATACCAGATATGTAATGTCACCTGGCATCAAGCCCTGGGGTTCGTGAGGTCAGGTGTCTATCAGATACCCGACATTACCAACCCAGTCAGTAATAAAAATAAAATAGACGACAAACACATTTTTATTTGAAAAAACACTGCCCAAAACATTCCCTCTTTCACCAATTTATTAGAAAGAAAAACAAATCCAGGTCTGCTGTAATCCAAGGGGTTCCCATGACGATCCATACCATAGTCACTGTCCCATTCAATGAAGAACAGAATGTTCCCCATTGGCTGGTTGAGCAATGCAGTGATCTGAGCTAACATCTATAGGTCAGCCCAGGTCACTGCAGGGCATGACAAGTGCTGCTGTCAGGAGCGAGGTTCATTACCTGCGGTGACGATCTCCTGCACTGCTGATAGCAGAGCTGTCACTGACTTCAATGAACTTCCCAGCCAAGTATCGCGGGAGCCTGTGACGTCACCGCTAGTGACAGTCTCTGGTTGACAGCGAGAGGAGGAGCCATGGAGGACAGTGACAGCGCTGAGGTCGGGAGGGCGGGACTTCATCACCGCAGGTAAGTTGATCGGGGTAATGTGTGTGGAGTGCGAGGTGGGTGAAGCTAAGCGGGGTAATGTGTGCAGAGTGCCAGGTGGGTGGAGCCGAACAGCGCCATGTGTGCGGAGTGCCAGGTGGGCGAAGCCAAGCGGGATAATGTGTGCGGAGTGCAGGTGGGTGGAGCCAAGCGGAGTAATGTGTGCAGAGTCCCAGGTGGGTGGAGCCAAGCGGGGTAATGTGTGCAGAGTGCCAGGTGGGCAGAGCCAAGCGGGGTAATGTGTGCAGAGTCCCCCAGGGGGGTGGAGCCAATCGTGTAATGTGTGCAGAGTGCCAGGTGGGCGGAGCCAAGCGGGGTAATGTGTGCAGAGTGCCAGGTGGGCAGAGCCAAGTGGGGACATGTGTGCGGAATGTCAGGTGGGCGGAGCCAAGTGGGGTAATGTGTGCGGAGTGCAGGTGGGTGGAGCCAAGCGGGTTAATGTGTGCAGAGTCCCAGGTGGGTGGAGCCAAGCGGGGTAATGTGTGCAGAGTTCCAGGTGGGCGGAGCCAAGCGGGGTAATGTGTGCAGAGTCCCAGGTGGGTGGAGCCAAGTGGGGTAATGTGTGCGGAGTGCCAGGTGGGTGGAGCCAAGTGGGGTAATGTGTGCAGAGTGCCAGGTGGGCGTAGCCAAGCGTGGTAATGTGTGCAGAGTCCCAGGTGGGTGGAGCCAAGCGGGGTAATGTGTGCAGAGTGCCAGGTGGGCGGAGCCAAGTGGGGTAATGTGTGCAGAGTGCCTGGTGCGCGGAGCCAAGCGGGACAATGTGTGCAGAGTCCCTGGTGGGTGGAGCCAAGCGGGGTAATGTGTGCGGAGTGCAAGTGGGTGGAGCCTAACAGAGCCATGTGTGCGGGCGGAGGAGTGCGAAGTGGGTGGAGCCTAGCGGGGCCATGTGGCGCTGAAAACGTCAGTGACGGGGACTGCATGGCTGGGGACAGGTGAGTGTGAGTGTGTGTGTGTGTGTGTACATTCCGAGTGCAGGAGGGGGCGGAGCCCAGCGGGGAAGTGTCTGCTCCCTGCACACGTAACTAGGATAAATATCGGGTTACTAAACAAAGCACTTTGTTTGGATACCCGATATTTATCTTGGTTACCAGCTTACCGCAGGCTGCCAGCGATGGATCCCTGCACACTGTAGCTGTAAAAAGCCCTGCTTTTTGCTGATCGAACCATTCTCGAACGTAACTCGAACTGCCGAACTTTTACCAAAAAGCTAGAGTTCTAGTTCGATCTAGAACACCCCCCAAAATCACTCAAACCACGAACTGGAGAACCACGAACCACAAACCGCGCTCAACTCTAGTGTGCAGCATGCATCTAATGTGTGAGGGATGTGTGTGCAGCATGTATTTATTGTGTGAGGGATGTGTGTGCAGCATGCACCTAATGTGTGAGGGATGTGTGTGCAGCATGTATCTAATGTGTGAGGTATGTGTGTGCAGCATGTATCTAATGTGTGAGGGATGTGTGTGCAGCATACATTTATTGTGTGAGGGATGTGTGTGCAGCATGCATTTATTGTGTGAGGGATGTGTGTGCAGCATGTATCTAATGTGTGAGTTATGTGTGTGCAGCATGTATCTAATGTGTGAGGGATGTGTGTGCAGCATGCACCTAATGTGTGAGGGATGTGTGTACAGTATGCACCTAATGTGTGAGGGATGTGTTTGCAGCATGTATCTAATGTGTGAGGGATATGTGTGCAGCATGCACCTAATGTGTGAGGGATGTGTGTGTAGCATGTATCTAATGTGTGAGGAATGTGTGTGCAGCATGCATCTAATGTGTGAGGGATGTGTGTGCAGCATGTATCTAATGTGTGAGGGATGTGTGTGCAGCATGCACCTAATGTGTGAGGGATGTGTGTGCAGCATGTATCTAATGTGTGAGGGATGTGTGTGCAGCATGTATCTAATGTGTGAGGGATGTGTGTGCAGCATGTAGCTAATGTGTGAGGGATGTGTGTGCAGCATGCACCTAATGTGTGAGGGATGTGTGTGCAGCATGTATCTAATGTGTGAGGGATGTGTGTGCAGCATGCATCTAATGTGTGAGGGATGTGTGTGCAGCATGTATCTAATGTGTGAGGGATGTGTGTGCAGCATGCACCTAATGTGTGGGGAATGTGTGTGCAGCATGTATCTAATGTGTGAGGGATGTGTGTGCAGCATGCATCTAATGAGTGGGGGATGTGAGCACAAATGTGTGCGTGAATCACTTGCTGCCAGTCCGGCTCTCCGCCCACATATAGCCAGCCATAAACAGAGGAAGGAAGGGTGTGTTGTTTTTTTCTTTGTTTTTTTTTGTTTTTAAACATGGCATCTGAACATTGGCCTTACACTGTCCCCTCATGCTGGCCCATTTCCATACTGCCCCTCCCCCACTTTACCCAGCTTCTTTTCTGTGCCCACACATATTTTTCTCATCCCATACTGTCTCCTTATTCTTCCGCACCCATCCCCCTTTCCCTCCTCATACTGTGTCCACATTCATATCTTCCCTCATTCACCATACTGTTTCTGCAACCCATCCCCCCTTTGCTCACCATACTTTGTCTTCACATTCCCACCCTCGCTTTCCATAATGTGCCCTCATTTCTCCCCCTAGCTCCCCATACTGCGTCCCCAAATTTCTTCCCCCATTTGCACTCCATACTGTGTCTGTATACATTCCCCCCACCCTCTCTTCACATACTGTGTCCTCAAATTTCTTCCCTCTTACCCTAATTACAATAAATATTTAGTATTTTCAGCTGTCCTGGAGAACTTGCAACACCAAACTTCTGCTGCGCCGAGGAGTAACGTCAGCAGTGTGATCAGATGACCTCGTCATGCTATTAACCAAAAAGAAGGACCAAAGATCCATATCTGTTTACACATTAAACAACGCAGATTCCACCATGTAACTCATATATGAAACCAAAAAGGGTGTTTCTGCACACAAAAATTTCATCCAATAACCATCATGTTTTTAGAAAAAATATCAAATTTTATTCCATCATAATTGAAGTATAACATTATATTACTTTATTAATTGCTGGTATACACAGAGTTAAAAAACCCTACCCCATAAAAACAACCAATGAAAACAACTGGTGCATTGTGGAACAGGACATAATATCAAAAAATTCATGCATCATGCACACATATGAGTTCCTGGGTATAAATGGGCACGGGCACATCCAGTGATTGCCCACTACTGTGTTAAAGTGCCAAAAAAGGGGCTCAGAATATTTTAGATCTTAAACCTGCAATTTGCATTCCATATTGCGACCAAATCTATAACTATGTGGGTGAAATAAGGCTATTTCCTAGTTGACAGAGTTGATATATACATCATCTATAGGGGACATCATTCAAAACCAATATATATATATATGATGCAATCCCTCCTATTAAAGGGAAAAAGACCTTTTCAAATGTTGACAAAATTGTGTTATTGCATAGAGTATCTCCCAACATTTAAACATATTGCATATTTTATCAGATATTTGCCTTGGATTGTGAATGAGTTACCCCCATCAGAGTTGAAAATAATTCAGAGGGCCAAGGTTGATATCCCCGGCAGGTGAGTCACAACAACCAGCACCTCAATGTACACTGGTACATAAAGAAACAACCACGATGATAGTGCTTCCCATATCACATATATAATTATGAGTTGCTAGATACAATTGTAAATAGGTGAAAACACCTCCGGAGATTTCCCACAAGATCTTAAGTTTAAAGGAAAAAACACCTCCATTGAGATTTGGTACAATTCAAAGAGCCATATTCATATACCCAGGTGACGGACCACAACGCCCAGCACCTCGACGCGCGTTTCGCCTCTCGCTTCGTCAGGAGGTGCTGGGGTAGCCGTGGGGTCACTCTTATATAATAGAAGCCCACCTGATGTCTTAATGCGGCGCACGCCGCACAGCGGAGATCGCATCGCCCACTTCCGCCGGCGTCCCGGAAGGTGCTCTGCGCATGTGCAGAGAGCAACCCACAATTGGGCGCCGGCAGAGGGGGCGAGGCAGTCTCCGATGCGCAGAGCGCGCTCTGACGTCAGTGTGGCCGAGTGGCCATATTAGATGGGGGCACAAGTACTGGCAACAGTCAAACCAAGTCCACATGTATGTAGTAACTCTCAGGGCGGCGGTTTTGATTACCAATTGTATATAACATACAATCTAAACGCATGTTAGAAGGAGAAGCTTAAAAACCATTACAAATTCAATATGAGTTATTTGGAAAAGCTTAATCAGGCATGTTTATAAACATCTGACCTCTAGTGGGCAGACCCCCAAACAACATCAAAAAATGTTTCCAGTGATAAGTAAAAGGGGGGTTTTGATGCACAAATACCAAAACCCATATATTAGTAGGTATTCACCCACCGCATTGACATATATAAAAACATTCACAATATAAATGTAATGAGGTAATGATTTCCGCTTCTAGATGTATACATCCTCAAAGTATAATTTTCATAATCCACGGAAACCTTCTCATGCTGTTCTAACTTCATTCCGTCCCTATACAACATACGGAACCTTCAACATAAAAGGAATAAACATATACAAAAAACATAATTAGAGTGACCACAAAAATTATATTAAAAAGCAAGATATAAAGTGACAAGCAATCCGGTAACAAAGTCAATAATCAGTGCCAAGTCAAAAATACATATTGTATGTATATATATGATCATGTCGAGGAGACCAGCAATTGTAACAAAAAGTCAGCAAAACAGGGGATGAGGGCAGGGGGACCATGTGGCGGAGAGGGAACCCAGGGGATCTTATAAAAAAGGTTTAAAGGAGATGGAATCATTTAACCCCCTCGGTTTTTCCGTCTCCAAAACCGTGATCCACCTGACCTCCCTCTGCGCCAAAATTCTCTTAGGGTCACCCCCCCTGGGACTCAGATATATTCTATCGATCCCCCGGAACTTGAGGAGCCGCCAATTACAATTGTGACTCTCCCTAAAATGCTTCGGGATGTTCTTCAACAACTCAAGTTCCTCAGGTTTCACCACTCCAGCAGCCCTCTTTATATCCCTAATGTGCTCCAGGATCCTTACTCTAAACTCACGAGAGGTAAGTCCCACGTAAATAAGTCCACAGGGACATTTTGCCCAGTACACCACATATGTAGTCCTACAGTTGATGTTATGGACGATTTTGAACTCTTTGTTGTTTGCAGAATTATGAAAGGTAAAGGTCCTCTCCATTTGTGAGCAAGCCCCACAATCTCCACAACTGAAGGAGCCCCATCTAGGACCCCCAGTCCTCTCCAAAAAATTCGAGGGTGGTGGTGTGTAATGGCTCCGCACTATCATATCCCCCAGTGTCTTAGATCTTCGAGGGGTGATTTGTGGTCTGTCTGATAAGACAGATTTCAAATCTTTATCAGATAGTAGAATGGGCCAATACCTCTCTACAACTTCCTTCATTTTGCGCCATTGAGAGTGGTAAGGTGTAATTAACCTCACTTGGTCATCCACTTTATTCTTTTTTGATGGAACCAGGAGGTCATCCCTAGGTGTCGCCCTAGCCCTGTCATATCCCTGTTGGATTGCTCTATTAGTATAATGCCTGTTCTTAAAACGTTTTTTCAAATCCAGGGCTTGCCCCTCAAACAGGTCAACATTTGAGCATATGCGTCGAGCCCTAAGGAACTGACCTGTTGGGATTGAGTTGATGACTTGTGGCGGGTGGGATGACTTGGCGCTCAGGAGAGAATTCACCGCCGTACTCTTTCTGTAGATGTCCGTTCTTAGTAGACCGCCCTCATCCTTCACAACCCTTACGTCCAGGAACTCAATAGAATCCATGCTGGAATGATAAGTCAGATTTATATTAAAAGCATTATCATTCAATGCCAGCATGAATGAATCAAGCTTTTCCCGCTCACCCTGCCAGATAGCAAAGACATCGTCTATAAACCTCACCCACATTAGTACTGAACCTCGTCATGCTGCTGACATTGCCCAGACCCAAAAGTGATAGCGGTCAGGGCTTCAATTGCACTTGTGCCTGAAATATGAGGGTACAATTGATCAATGGGAGCTGACGGGCTTCACCTCCTTTGAGCTCAGAGAACGGGCTGACTCCCACTATGAGGGGGTAACAAAATGCAGCCGCTGGGGAGACACCTTGGATTGCTGCATCAGATGGCCCAACGACATCCTACTGCCGGCTGTGTCCAAGGTAAATGCCCCGCCTGACCCCTAGATATGCAGCTGCCTACATGTCCGTATAGATGGCTTAAGGCCCCTTTACATACTGCAACATCGTTAGCGATATTGCTGTAACGTCACCGGTTTTGTGACGTAATAGCGACCTCCCCAGCGACATTGCAGTGTGTGACACGCAACAGCGACCTGGCCCCCGCTGTTCAGGTCCATTCTTTGGTCCTTTGTTTCCTGCTGCGCAGCATGTATCAGTGTGTTTGACACTGTTACAACAACATCGTTAGCGACCCAGCCCATAGGCATGCTAGCGTTCCCATTCCAGCGAGGTCGTTCTGCAGGTCCGTATCGCTGCTACGTCATTGGCCAGATCTGCCTGTTTGACAGCTCACCAGCGACTGTTAGAGACTTTCCAGCGATCCCGGCAAGGTCGGGACTCGGGATCGCTGGTGGGATCGCTAGAAAGTCTCAGTGTGTAAAGGGGTCTTTAGAGGGACTGGGGGTTGATCCTACTGACAGAAAAGAAAACCAAAGATAATACATGATGAATGAGAATGGAAGAGTCATACCTTTTCTTTTGCTGGACCTGTATGAAGCTTAGCTTTTTGTGGAATACTTTTTTATTGGAACCATTTTGGGCTATGTGAAATGTTTTGATCACTGGCTTCCATGAAATATGGATATAGAAACTATTGATAGTTCCATCATAAAAATACACTTTATGTAGAATATATCTGCAAAACCTAAAGTTAAAAGGTTTTTTGAAATACCATAACTAAAAATGAAGTTTTATGATTTTTGTGACTACATAGACTGAAGGGGAGAAGAAATCCAGTGATGATATTAATAATACAGCAGCATTAATTTCTGGTATAAGCCATGACCAGAGCTAGTGTGAAGCCCCACACAGGTGTTGTATCGGTGCATACCTTCAGGGACTCCACGTAGCTGGTGCTGGTCACAGGTAGGAATCTTCGGTTTTGATCGTGACGCCACTCTCAGTATTGCGGCCAGTAGGGACCGCCACTGCAGGTTGAGGGTCGCCTGGGGCTGATGGTGTGTGCAGTTAGTTGGAATAGCCTCCTGAGAGTGAGGCAAGCCCCAGGGCCCGGTGTAGGTTTGTAGTACCACAAGTCGCAGAATGACTCACACAGGCAGAACTGTCTTTCAAGGGCTTTACTCACATTTGATGGCAGGGTGAGTAGCCCGGGCGTAGCTGAGATGAACCAGATGGGAACCAGGTATCCTTCAGGCTGACTTTATGAGGGTGACTACTGACTCGCCTTCCTTAGCCCTTGGTGGTTTGGGGTGACCCCGACTTTTAGTCCCTATGGGGGTCGCCCAGGGAAGATGCTGCAGCCTCTCTCCCCCTTTTGTTTGCCGTTTGCTTGTTCCCCGGACCAGGCCACTCCAGCTTCTTGCCTCCTGTGACCTATGGGCCCTCACTGCGGTTACGTGGCTGCGGCTTTTGTGGTGTTGTGGTGTGGGCTTTGAGAGCCCCACACCGGCAGGTTTAGCAGAAGAAAGCTGGATCTATCTTCGCTTCGGGATCTGCCGCCCGGTTGGGCCTGGTGCTCTCTAGCAGTCTCCTTACTTCCCACTCCGTGCTCTCTCTTTAGCTGAAGCTGGCTTTCAGGTAGCACTCCTAGTTGACCGTTCTCCCCCGTCAGTAGCCACTGCGCGGGCGCTGTTAGACAGCATCAACCCCACAGGTCTGCTCCTCACTGAGCCCTCTGGAGTTCTCCTCTAACTGACTCACTGCTCCTCCTCTCCTGTTCTTGCCTACGCCACCTAGCAACCAGACTCTCCACCACACCCCTTGAGAGGAGATGGAGGCTTTTGACCCCCTGCCACTATTCCAGTGGAGGTATAGGCTTTGCCCCCTCCTGGGATCCCCAGGGGTCCTCTCATGGGTACATGTGTGAGACCTGATCACTATGCGCCTGTGTACCACACCCCTGTCAGCCTTCTGGATTACCTGTATTGTACTGTCCCCAGCATGGGTGCAGTACTCAGTGGTGCCTGACCAGGTCAGGGGCGCCACATTCCCCCTTAGTTATCACCAGCACGTCCTCGGGCTGCAAGACAACATTTTAAAATGCATAAAACATTAAAACATGTTAAAACTTGTAAAAGCACCAGGTACCATACATCACCACCCTCCACCCACAAGTCCGTTAACCCACCCAAAACCCTTTCACGTTGGCCGCGACTTCAGCCACTTCTGGCAGGATGTAGAGGCGGCTTACATGGGCTGGTGGTTTCAGGGTATACCTGGCCTGGTGGATCCGCGCCTTCAGCCTCTTCTGGCAGGATGCAGAGGCGGCCTCCACAGTTGGTGCTGACCAGGTACCCTCTTTGTGGTGGTGAGCCAAGGCCCCATAAACAGGCGTGCTCTCTGGTTGCAGGTGAGCCAAGGCCCTATATACGGACGGGCTCCTCCTGGTTGCAGACGAGCCAAGCCCCTAAACAGGCTGACTCTGGTGGCGGTGGTGCCCTCTGGTGTAACTATTTACACTGCGAGAGTTTGTGGCTATAGCCAGTTCATAGCCTTAAGGTTTATGGTTTTCTCACAATAGTTTTTGTGGGCACATGCTTAAACGTGAACGTTGCAAAACAAAACTTTTCAAAACTTTAACTGGTAACTTCTTTCTTTACTTTACTCCTCCATTTCAGGGCTTTGGCCTGTTGGGCTGCGGCACCTGCTGCTTTCTTGCTCTTTGTCGTCGTCTGAGGTAGTTTCATCTGTAGGTTCCTTGTCTTTTCTTTCTTGATCTTCATCTGTTTCCTTTGCTGCATCTGTTTCTTTATCTCTGTCTTTTCTTTCTTCTTTGGGACATGGTGCTACATCAAGCGCATACAATCCTCTTTCGCCTTCATGCATAGTGAATTGTACTGTATTTCCCATCTTTAAGTTTCTGCCAGGGTGTCCTCGAGGCAGATGAGCTCTCACATCTCTTCTGTTGACAAATATCCCTTCTTTGATACCAGGGGCTACAATGAATCCATATCCACTTCTCAGATTAAAATCCTCCACTACTCCTCTGAAAAGGGGTCCTCTGGCCTGGGCTTTGGACCTTCTCAGGGCTCGTTTTTCTTGCAAGTCTCTGACGGTGACTTCTCTCTGCTCTGGAGATGACGGTGCAGAGGATAGTTGCGTTCTGTTGCGGTGTGTCTTACGGGCTGGATTCTGTAGGGTGCAGCTCACAAACTCCCAGGTAAGGCTTTTGGGCAGTTCTTCTTCTGCAGATGGTGTCAGGTCTTCCTCATCCCAGCGAGAATAGGGCAGCATCTCTGGCTCTGGGTATGGCTCTGGAGTCAGCCCCTCAACCTCCTGGCCTCCTCCCCCCCTTAGTTCTTCCTGGCACTCCTTGGGTAGCAGTGCTGGGGATGGACTTCTTTCTGCCGGCCCAGGTGGGGAACTCTTTGCCGTGGTTGCTGCAGGAGCTGTCGGGATACTCTTTGGGGTGTGCGGAGGGAGCATGTACCGCTCCACCATCTCCCGTGGGAACTTAGCTTCCAGGTCGGCTTTTAGCTGCCAGTATGCGGAGTCCTCACCTACCAGGGATTGCCTAGCAGGGACTTCCTGAACCTGGGGAGCCTTGTCTGCTCTGGCCTTGCAGGCCGGGGTAAATGGTACGTCAGCCTTGTCTTGGCGGGCCGCGCCTGGCATGGCGGCGGCCTGGTCTTGGCGGGCCGCGCCCGGCATGGCGGCGGCCTGGTCTTGGCGGGCCGCGCCTGGCATGGCGGCGGCCTGGATCGGCGTCGCAGCTGCGATGGGGTCTGTGCAGGCTGGGCTGGGCATCGCTGCAGGGACCGGGTCTTGGTGGGCCGAGCAGGGCATCGCTGCGGCGGCCGGGGCTTGGCGGGCCGAGCAGGGCATCGCTGCGGCGGCCGGGGCTTGGCGGGCCGAGCAGGGCATCGCTGCGGCGGCCGGGGCTTGGCGGGCTGCACCTGGCGTGGCTGCGGCCTGGTTCAGCGTCGCCGCGCCGGGCGCCTCTTCAGGGACCGCGGGCGTGGCAGTAGGGGTCGGGGCACTGGCGCTAGCCGGGGCATCACTCGACTCACCCATCGTTGGCAGCATCGGGGTCTGCGTTGTCACCGCCCGATCTGGCACTCGGTGCGCGGCTCTCTCCTCGTAGGCCCGAACCGCCGCGGTCATCCATAGGAACTCCTCGCGTCCCTCTCTGATCAGCCTTCCGACCCTGGCTTCCAGTTGATCGCAGAACTCAGCAAGCTCCCGACACCACCAGGCAGCGGAGCCTGGCTCTGGGTCTCTGCACTCAGACGCCATTTTCATTAGCAAGCTGCTGGCTTCCCTTCTGCTCCGCCGTCTCCGGACGCTTCCGCTCCCTTTGCTGGCAAGCTCCGAACTCTGCAGAGGATCTCTGGGTAGCCACACCTCTTCGTGGGCGGTAACTTCTCCCAGCGCGGGCTGCTGTTGTTTTTCAGCGCGCTTTTCATGGTGGCAATATGGCGGCGCTTCCAATTTTTCAAGCGGACCGCCCAGGCACATGGTCACCTGTCTGGACAGGTCTAGTCCTTATCCTGTTCGTGACGCCAGATGTGAAGCCCCACACAGGTGTTGTATCGGTGCATACCTTCAGGGACTCCACGTAGCTGGTGCTGGTCACAGGTAGGAATCTTCGGTTTTGATCGTGACGCCACTCTCAGTATTGCGGCCAGTAGGGACCGCCACTGCAGGTTGAGGGTCGCCTGGGGCTGATGGTGTGTGCAGTTAGTTAGAATAGCCTCCTGAGAGTGAGGCAAGCCCCAGGGCCCGGTGTAGGTTTGTAGTACCACAAGTCGCAGAATGACTCACACAGGCAGAACTGTCTTTCAAGGGCTTTACTCACATTTGATGGCAGGGTGAGTAGCCCGGGCGTAGCTGAGATGAACCAGATGGGAACCAGGTATCCTTCAGGCTGACTTTATGAGGGTGACTACTGACTCGCCTTCCTTAGCCCTTGGTGGTTTGGGGTGACCCCGACTTTTAGTCCCTATGGGGGTCGCCCAGGGAAGATGCTGCAGCCTCTCTCCCCCTTTTGTTTGCCGTTTGCTTGTTCCCCGGACCAGGCCACTCCAGCTTCTTGCCTCCTGTGACCTATGGGCCCTCACTGCGGTTACGTGGCTGCGGCTTTTGTGGTGTTGTGGTGTGGGCTTTGAGAGCCCCACACCGGCAGGTTTAGCAGAAGAAAGCTGGATCTATCTTCGCTTCGGGATCTGCCGCCCGGTTGGGCCTGGTGCTCTCTAGCAGTCTCCTTACTTCCCACTCCGTGCTCTCTCTTAAGCTGAAGCTGGCTTTCAGGTAGCACTCCTAGTTGACCGTTCTCCCCCGTCAGTAGCCACTGCGCGGGCGCTGTTAGACAGCATCAACCCCACAGGTCTGCTCCTCACTGAGCCCTCTGGAGTTCTCCTCTAACTGACTCACTGCTCCTCCTCTCCTGTTCTTGCCTACGCCACCTAGCAACCAGACTCTCCACCACACCCCTTGAGAGGAGATGGAGGCTTTTGACCCCCTGCCACTATTCCAGTGGAGGTATAGGCTTTGCCCCCTCCTGGGATCCCCAGGGGTCCTCTCATGGGTACATGTGTGAGACCTGATCACTATGCGCCTGTGTACCACACCCCTGTCAGCCTTCTGGATTACCTGTATTGTACTGTCCCCAGCATGGGTGCAGTACTCAGTTGTGCCTGACCAGGTCAGGGGCGCCACACTAGCTTTGATTCTTGCTTCTGGATCTGGAAACTACATTAATGCTGGCCGTGGACGGCACAAGCTTACGCTAAAAATTGCTCATACCACAAATATACTAAGCTGGCAGGAGAGGGTTTAGAAGCCATGTTGCCGTGTGCGTGAATTTTGCGCTCTTGATATTTAGAAGGTCTTTTAACGATAACGCTCTTGCACAAAGATGCATGAAGCTGGTGACACGTGTAAATGACTATTCGGGTATGTGCTCATGAAGTTAGTAAGACACTGATGCACCTGTCAATGTTTACTTAAATGACGCCAAATAAGGAAAATGCTAGCATTTTTTCCAGAAGCAGTTTTGAGCACAGTTTTGGCATAGATTTTTGCAGGCATCTTTTTCCTATCATTTAAACGATAACTAGTGAGTGAAAGTCGCCCTAAAACAGACAGGGACGGGAATAGATAGCAAGACCTGGCCCACATATTCCCTTCCTGTTGCACCTGTCAATCAAGTAGCAGTGCAATGCTGGAAATTTACTTGCACATAATTCTGAAAAAAAACATCCAATCTCTGAACAAAAGGTATGGTTACATTCAGCATCCCAGCACCAGTTTAACACTGGCTTTACTTTATATATGAAAATCCTGCTGGTTGGTTCCCTTTAAGGCCTCTTTCACATGTCTGTGTCTCCGACATGTGTGGTGTCCTTTTCCACATGTACCAGAGACACGGACACAAGTAGACCTATTAAAATCAATGGGTTTGCTCACATGTCTGTGTTTTGATATGGACCATGTGTCCGTGTGGAGCACACACATATCCATGTGCTCCACACTGTGACATGTCATCCGTCTTTGACCGGCAGCACAGATGTCACATGGACTGCACACTGATGTCATCCATGTAACATCAGTGTGACACGTACCAGAGAACACCCATTCACTAAAATTAAATGGATTTTTATACAAGTACTTACCTGTCTTCGGTGCTGCTGTTGCTTCCGAGTCCCGCTCTTTATGCCTTATGAATATTCACTGACTGCAGACCCAGAAGCAAGTGTGACAACAGTGTGGCGCCCTGGACTAGCCAGGTCATCACAGAAAACACATAAACACCCCCACCCCCACTAGACAGTACCATTAGCCAAACAAAAACCCTTGTTGCCTCCCTCCAGGGTCTGATGTCCACACCAGTTGGGGCGGAGCCAAGCGGTTGGCCCCACCCACCGAGGAGTTCACAGGCCTGGAGGCGGGAAAAAGTTTTAGTTTAGTCCATGAGGTGGAAGTGAGAGGAGTAAACACTTGGGTGTCTGGGTTTGTGGCTTTCTGCAGGAGTGGTGAATCAACGCGGAACCGTAGGACCGGGGACGGGCGTTGGCCCGCCGGTACCGACCGGGGAGCGAAGTGAAGCCAGCACAAACAGGCAGGGCCATCGGACCCCGACCAGGCTTGGAGCCGCCGACAATAGTCAAATACGAATGTGACCGGAACCCCAGGGGTTTCCTAACAACCAAAGACCCGATAGAAGGCAACCGCCCACACCGTGAGGGTATACAGCTACCGCCTAAGGCTAGAGACCCAAGGGCCAGCACCTGTGGGCAAACGGGCTCCTCCGGCATCCATACACCAGGGAGCGGACTACCGTTGGGGATCCATAGTAGTCAAACACGAACATCAAGGTGCAGGAAAAGACAGCCGCCATCACCTGTCCTGGGAGAGACACTGCAGCCGACTGCGGGACCCGTCCATCCAGCCGTTTGGTTTACCGAGGACTTTGTGCATCACTTACTGAGTGAGTACACCTGTGCCGTCCGGCACCGTGCCGCGCTGTCCCTGCGACCCTGCACCTCACCGACCCTGCCTCCCCGTCACATCATCGGGCCCCGGGACCACCGACCCCTACCCACGGAGGGGGAAAACAACATCCCAGCTGCTCCCTACCATCGCTCCCGGGATCCCCGTCACCAGCAGCGGTGGTGCCTATCGTCACCACAACCCGTGGGTGGCATCATGGACTAAATCCCCCAAACCAACCACCCTTTTCACTCACGAGCGAGGAGCGCCACTCGAGTCCCCGGATCCGGCCCGCCGCTCGAGCCACCGAGCAGCAGCAGCCGCATCAGCGCTGGAACCCGAGCGTTAGCGAGCGCGCAGGAGCGGCGGCGTCCTCCCCGCCCACGACAACAGCACCGGAGACAGGTAAATATGTAACTTCATGCTGCCTGTGTGCTATCCAGATGTCACACGGATGGCACAGGTGTGACGCCCCAGTGGTGCTCATCCTTTTCGTGACGCCAAAAGATGTGACGCCCCAGGGGTGCCGATCCTGTTCAGGGACGCCACAGAGCTTGTTCAATATGGTGAACAGGTAATGTCAGTTTTTATATGTCGTGACGCCACTCACGGCTTGCGGTCAGGGATGTGAATGACCGCCGCTGCAGGTTTTACGAGCGTCTGGGGCTGATGGGGTCTACAGCCAGATGATGTAGCCTTCCGTGAGTGAGGCAGGCCCAGGGGCTCGGGTGAACAGGATAGCGGGTCAAGGAATAACACAGGCTGAGTCCAAAAGTCTTTTAACTGGTTTTTACTCTCTTTGGATGTTGCGGTGAGCTGACCCAGGCGTCGCTGTGATGAACCAGGTAGGACCAGGGCTCCTTCGGGCCAGTCTGAGGGTAATCTGTTAGCTCGCCTTCCTATCACTCTGTGTTTGAATAACTCCCTGACGTGGAGTACCATGGGGGTCTATCCAGGGAGTCGCTGCTGCGTTTTCTCCCCTGTGTTTGGCCAGATTGCCGGCAGCGTGGACCAAGTGAGATGGCTCCAGGCTCTGTTACCTTATGGGTCCCTGCGTTGCTGCTGAGGCTCGGACTCTGTGAGGTTGGTGAGGTACGTGTAGTTTCCCTCACCGGCAGATTTAGCAGGTAGTTAAACTGGAGTCTGCTCTAGAGACCTGTACCCCGTACGTGCCTAGTCGCCAGGAACACCGTACTGTTTCTACCAGGTGACCATTCTCCCCCGCTAATGGTTACTACCCCATGCAGGGTCTGACTAGTGGCAGCGCGCCTATCTGCCTCGCGACCGCTGCTCACCACCACCAGACTGGCTCTCTTCCTGACAACCTCTGCACTCTAGCTCCTAGCCCCTCCGCTACAACCCTTGACAAGATTTGAAGGCCAGCCCCCTCCGGAGACTGCCCAGGGGTCCCATCTACGGGTGTGGGAGAACTGGTTGCTATGTGTCTGTGGATACACACCTCATTCTGGCCCTTAGAATTACCTGGAAGTACTGTCCCAACATGGGTGTGTGACGCCCTGGGCAAGCCAGGGGTCACAGGTAATGACATCACACACCCTACACCCCGGTTAGGTACACCAAAGCTAAACCAAAAATCCTTGTTGCCTTCCTCCAGGGCCTGATGTCCACACCAGGGGGTGGGCCAGGCAGTTGGCTCCGCCCACCGAGGAGTTCACAGTCCTGGAGGCGGGAAAACTCGGCAGTTGAGTTTGGGAGTTGAAGTGAGAGGGAAGTGGTAGAGGAGCAAGTGAGAGGAGTTGAGGTGAAGAAAGTGACAGCAACAGAGCCTGAAGTTGGTCCGGGTGTGTGCCCCGGACTGAGACAGCAAGGTTAGCGGACGGTGGTGACCGTCTGCAGGAGAGGCTGATCGGAGGTTGCCGAAAGGACCATGGACGGGTGGTGGCCCGGCGGTACCGGACCGGTATACAAGGAGAAGCCAGCACCATTGGCAGGGGCCTTTCGGATCCCGGCAAAGCTAGGAGTCACCGTGAATTTGCCAAATCCGTCAGTGAAGGGGACCTCCGGGTCTCCCAACAACAAAATCCCGATAGAAGGCAACAGTCCAACCGTAGGAGAGAGACACCGCCACCGCCAAGGCACCAGATTCTCAGGGCCAGCGCCTGCGGGCACAGAGGGGCTCCTCCGGCCCATATCCAAGTCAAGGAGCGGGTAACCGGTGGGAACCCATCGCTACCAACATTACACTAGGTGTAGGGACAGAGACCGTCACCGCCAAATACCGGGGAAAAGCAACAGCAGCCGTCCGTGGGAACCGTCTTTCCAGCCGTGTGTTTTACCGAGAACTGTGTCAACGTCTCAGGCTGAGTGAGTACCCCCGCGACCCTGCACATCACCAGGCCCTACACCTGGCCTGCCATCCATTCCTACCCCATCACCGGGCCCCAGGACAACCAACCCCCTACCCACGGAGGGGAGAACTAACATCTAGCTGCTCCATACCATCACTCCCGGGATCCCCATACAGAGCAGCGGTGGTGTCCACACAATCACCACAACCGTGGGTGGCGTCACAGACAATAAATCCCCAAAACCAAACCCCCCTTTTCACTCACGGGCGAGGAGCGCCGCTCGAGTCCCCGGGATCCGACCCATCGCTCGAGCCACCGAGCAGCAGCGGCCGAAGCAGCAGCGGCAGCCGGACCCGAGCAGAGGGAGAGCGCAGCGTCCCCTCCTCCGCCCGCGACAACAGGATCTTACCGCTCTGCCGTCTGGTAGAGGTGCGCCTTGTTACCGCCGGAGGTGTCCGGCCAGAAAATTTCAGAAGCCGCCATCTTTGGCGCGAAAAGTTCCCGCTCGAGCGTCTTCTCGAGTAGTGGAGGCGCGAAGGCCAAAACCGCGCCCCAGATAGAGGAGGAGCCGGAAAGAGGCTAAGGGGGATGAAATGGCAACTGATCGCATGTAGCCGCGGCTATAAAAGCAGGGACGCCAGGACTCTGCAGCCATCTTGTTCCTGGGAGAGGCCGCCAGCAACATGTGGATGCCGTCCCGAAGCACCGTAGCCCCCGCGCCGGGAACCGCGGCGTGGGTGGAGATCCGGACCGCACAGCTCTACCAAAGGCTGCAGGGCAAGATGCAGCTCCTCATGGAGGAGTGGGAGACCGATATGGCGGATGTCATAGCGACCGTGCGGAGACGCGAGGAGGAAGCTGCGGAAGGGAGGGTGAGTGACCCACGCCCCGATGCCCTTGAAGGGCTGGTCATCGCGGCTGCGGGACCCGGTCTAAACCCTCTCACCCTGCTGCCTCCCTCGCCACCCGTCCCGGAAGTCGTGACCCCGCCACTAGGCCCGCTGCCACCGCAACCGGTAGCGATACCCAGCATGCCCGCCCCGGCGGGCCGACCTGCAGCCGGAGCTGGTAGCCGCCAGGAGGTGCTGCCGTGGAAAGCCCCGAAGCCCGAACCAGAGGCGTCCCCCGAGAAGTCCCCCGGGCCGGAGCCGATAGCCCGCTCCGTGCCGAAGGCCCAGCAGAGGAAAGCCCCTGTGCCCATCCCCCACACCTCGGCTGAGGTTGCGCCGGGTTGCCGCTGCAAGGCGGCGTCCAAGGCCAAGACACCGCGGGACCTGCCGCCCAGATCACTAACGGTGGGCAGTGTCCAAAATGTCTCGCGGGGCCCGACCCGTGCGCTGGAGCTCACAGCAGCGCCGTACTGGGACAGGGAGCCGGTACCGTTGGGCCTGTAAATCGAGGAGAGGGAAAGGAAGAAGGCGGAGTTGGTGGCCCGTGCAATCCGGGAAAAAGAGAATCTCCGTCAGTCAACTTTTCGTGTCCGGGGCCCGCTGTACGAGGGGCAGGTGAGGCGGTTTGATGTCCGCCGGGACTATGGATTCATTTATGAACCGGGCCTGGAGGCCGAAGTGTTCATAGCCCGGCGGGATGTGAATGCTCACCTGCCAGAAGAACACCCAGGCCGCAACCTGATGCCAGGGGACCTTGTACAATACACCCGGCACTGTGGGGAGAGGGGGTGGTTTGCGCTGGATGCAAAGCTGAGGGGCAGCCAGGAGGCCCGTGTGAGCGCTGCACCCCTTCCCCAAAGTGATGCCGAGGACTCTGAGTAAGGCAGCGGAGCACCGTTGTCACAGTCCCCGTTGGGACCACCTGTGTGTTGAAAGTTTTAAAGTTTGCAAGTTTTTGAAGATGAAAATGTTTAACCGAAGTTAACCTGATTATCTGCTTGATTGAACCGGCTGTTGCCGGCACCGTTGTCCCCGAGGGGACCGTCTGAAGTTGCGTAAGGGACTCCTTACGGACAAGCCCGTGAACTTGCAGGGCAACCACAAACTTGTGGAATGTAAATATGTTTGTTGCAGCTACCACCGTTGCCGCCTCCGGAGAGGCAGGTTGGAGGGAGGGCCCGCAGTAGAGCAGGCTGGGGCCCAGCCACCACTGGAACCGGTGGCTACCCTCTGGAGGGGAGGGACAGATCCCGCTCGGGTGACTAGGTTCAGGACTGGGGTCAAGGGGTGCTGCCGGTTTCTTAGGGGCAGCATCAGGGCCAGGTTACTTGGGTGGGAGAGAGCGGCAGCCGCAACCGTTACCGAAACGTTTAAGAAAAGTGCCTCCCGTTGTGGGATGATGTTACTATACTTGTATGTATTGTTTTTATCTGTTTCAGAAAAATAAAACCGGTGTTGGACGGGCAGCCCGCGGACGGTCTGCATTTTGCTAAAGAGGAATGTGACCCCTGGGCAAGCCAGGGGTCACAGGTAATGACATCACACACCCTACACCCCGGTTAGGTACACCAAAGCTAAACCAAAAATCCTTGTTGCCTTCCTCCAGGGCCTGATGTCCACACCAGGGGGTGGGTCAGGCGGTTGGCTCCGCCCACCGAGGAGTTCACAGTCCTGGAGGCGGGAAAACTCGGCAGTTGAGTTTGGGAGTTGAAGTGAGAGGGAAGTGGTAGAGGAGCAAGTGAGAGGAGTTGAGGTGAAGAAAGTGACAGCAACAGAGCCTGAAATTGGTCCGGGTGTGTGCCCCGGACTGAGACAGCAAGGTTAGCGGACGGTGGTGACCGTCTGCAGGAGAGGCTGATCGGAGGTTGCCGAAAGGACCGTGGACGGGTGGTGGCCCGGCGGTACCGGACCGGTATACAAGGAGAAGCCAGCACCATTGGCAGGGGCCTTTCGGATCCCGCCAAGGCTAGGAGTCGCCGTGAATTTGCCAAATCTGTCAGTGAAGGGGACCTCCGGGTCTCCCAACAACAAAGTCCCGATAGAAGGCAACAGTCCAACCGTAGGAGAGAGACACCGCCATCGCCAAGGCACCAGTTTCTCAGGGCCAGCGCCTGCGGGCACAGAGGGGCTCCTACGGCCCATATCCAAGTCGGGGAGCGGATAACCGGTGGGAACCCATCGCTACCAACATTACACTAGGTGCAGGGACAGAGACCGTCACCGCCAAATACCGGGGAAAAGCAACAGTAGCCGTCCGTGGGAACCGTCTTTCCAGCCGTGTGTTTTACCGAGAACTGTTTCAACGTCTCAGGCTGAGTGAGTACCACAGTGCCGTGCGGCACAGCGCTGCCCCCGCGACCCTGCACCTCACCAGGCCCCACACCTGGCCTGCCATCCATTCCTACCCCATCACCGGGCCCCGGGACAACCAACCCCCTACCCACGGAGGGGAGAACTAACATCTAGCTGCTCCATACCATCACTCCCAGGATCCCCATACAGAGCAGCGGTGGTGTCCACACAATCACCACAACCGTGGGTGGCGTCTTGGACAATAAATCCCCAAAACCAAACCCCCCTTTTCACTCACGGGCGAGGAGCGCCGCTCGAGTCCCCGGGATCCGACTCATCGCTCGAGCCACCGAGCAGCAGCGGCCGCAGCAGCAGCGGCAGCCGGACCCGAGCAGAGGGAGAGCGCAGCGTCCCCTCCTCCGCCCGCGACAGGTGCAGTACTCAGTAGCGCCTGACCGGGTCAGGGGCGCCACACAGGGACATCACACAGAGAACACATACAGGGACACACAGATGGCCATACAAAACTGCACCACGGACTGTGCAAATGTACGCTTAATGCACCGACATGTGAAGAGTGCCGAATTCAGGGATTTAGGCACATAAATGAATTTTACTTCATTTTTTTAAATTTGTCTTTAGTCATTTGACAATGTACCAGGTGTCTGTTTTCCAAAATATAAGGTTATAGGGTATAATAAATATTCTTTCATGTTATAATTCTGAATCTGTGTGTATGTCAGAATTCTGTACATTATCCCAGTGTGATGCCCCTGGACTATTGGGTCGTCACACGGTATTGTACAATCTGCCCTCCTGTGCAGTATCCACCTCCTTCTTGGTTTTGGGTCCCTAACCATATGGTGTTGCCTATGTCGCGGGCGGGGAAGGACGCCGCTGCGCTCGCTAATGTTCGGGTATGTCGCTGCTGCGATGGCTGCTCGGTGGCTCGAGCGGTGGGCCGGATCCGGGGACTCGAGCAGCGCTCCTCGCCCGTGAGTGAAAGAGGGGTAGTTTGGTTTGAGGATTTGGTCCGTGATGCCACCCATGGGTTGTGGTGAGGTTGGACACCACCGCTGCTGGTGATGGGGATCCTGGGAGTGATGGCAGGGAGCAGCTGGGATGTTGTTTTCCCCCTCCGTGTGTAGGGGTTGTTGGTCCCGGAGCCCGGTGAGATGACGGGCAGGCAGGGTTGGATGGGTGCAGGGTCGCTTGGACTGCGCAGCGCGGTGCCGGACGGCACGGTAGTACTCACTCAGCCACAAATGTACGCAAAGTCTCTGGTAAACCAAACGGCTGGATGGACAGGTCCCGCAGCCGGCTGCTGTGGCTTCTCCTGGACGGTTAGTGGTGGCTGCCTTTCCCTGCACCTTTGTGTATGTTCGGTCCCGATGGATTCCCACCGGTAACCCGCTCCCCAGCGTATATATGTGCCGGAGGAGCCCTTTTGCCCGCAGGCTCTGGCCCTTGGAACTCTAGCTGTGGCGGTAGCTGTATTTCCTTCTGCTGGTTGGACGGTTGCCTTCAATCGGGTCTTGGCTGTTAGGAAACCCCTGTGGTTCCGGTCACTGACGAATTTGACCTCTAATGGCGACTCCATGCCTGGTCGGGGTCCGCAGGCCCTGCCTGAGTGTGCTGGCTTCACTTCGCTCCCCAGTTCGGTACCGGCGGGCCACCGCTCATCCCCTGTCCTACGGTTCCGCGTTGATCCGCCTCTCCTGCAGACGGCCACCACCGTCTGCCAACCTTGCTCTTGGTGCCCGGGCCACACACCCGGACACGGTCAGTCTACTCCTCTACTAACACCTCACTCTTCTCCTGACTCCTACTGACTCTCTTCCTTTTCCCGCCTCCAGGACTGTGAACTCCTCAGTGGGTGGGGCCAACCACCTGGCTCCACCCCACCTGGTGTGGACATCAGCCCCTGGAAGGAGGCAACAAGGATTTTGTGTCTGGCTGATGTGCCTGTCTCAGGGTGGGGGTGTATGTTGTAGTACCTGTGACGACCTGGCTAGTCCAGGGCGCCACACCTACATCAGGTAATCAAATCCTAGATACACCCTACACCACACCCACCAAACACACCAGTGGACGGCCTGAGTGGAATAGAATCGCCCACCTGGGGGGTTGAGGAAGGGGAGGAGTGTCAAAGAGAGAGTAGACTGGTAGTGAAAGTGAGAGGAGGTCGGGAGCAGGGCTCCTGGGAAACTATCTAGGTAGCAGACGGTGGTCTGTGCCTAGAGGAGTCGGATCCCCGGTCGCAGGGGATCGTGACAAGGGACACGGATCTGTTGAAGAGGACAGCCGGGGCCTTGCACCATCACCGGTCCGGAACCGAGGCGCGACGGGATACGTGGACCTTAGATCGAGGAGTAGCTTCAGGCAACCCGATAATGTACCCGTGGAGAATGGAGCCTTCAAGATTCTTTCCCAACCGCTCCAATATCGGGATACTAGCACAACAAGGGGGATAGGACTTTCCAACCAAAACAGTCCAGAAAATGCCAAGCGTGAACCCTGAGAGCAAGCTCCCACACTTAGCCATAGAGGGGAGCGGGGCCCAGCAAGTTTCACACTACCGGGACCACCAGAGAAGTAAACTTAGTGCTAGAAGGCTAGAAGGCACGGATCACCAGGCAGCACCATTGGGGACGGGACCTGAATTAGCTCCCCTCAGCGGCAGCGGTGTCCAGAGACTTGGTTTACCAGTTGTCGGTGTCTGCTTAATGGATTGAGTGAGTACCAAAGTGACCCCCTGCACCCAATGGCATTCCCCTACGATCACTGAGCTCCGGGGTATTCCCCCTACCCGTGGAGGGGTCTAACACCTGGCTGCACCATTCCATCACCCCCGGGTACTCCCAATTGCAGCAGTGGTACTCCTAATTACCACAAACCACGGGTGGTGTCATGAACTCTATAAACTCCCTTGCAAATAACCCCTTTAATTTGAGTGGACGCATGACCCTCGGGTCCGGAGACCCTCGAGCCACTGAAAACCTGGATCCGAGCAGCTTGGCTGCTGGCACGGGGGCGGCACACCTGCTATCAGAGGAGTAAAGTGTGCGAAATCTTTGGTAGTGTAATGGTTAACATAGGATTAAACAACTCCATTTTTCTCAGTTGGCATTATTACCTGAAGAACAGAACGAACCGCTTTTGTTATCCAGCATTCTTAAATGTGGAGAAATTGTAGACATACTGTATTTATTAAAAAAATTCCTTATACCATATGGGAGGATAATCAGACAGATTTGTATAGCCCAACAAAATAGCTGTTTATCGTAGATACAGACAGGAGTGACAGACAGCTTTCCAAATATGTTTATATCCATCCAGGGGAAAATACACACAATACATTGATTTGTCACAACTAAGTGCTATTTTGCACAATTACCACTAGATGGCAGGAAAGGATCACTATATAATAGTGTGTGTATATATATATATATATATATATATATATATATATATATATATATACACACACTATTATATAGTGATCCTTTCCTGCCATCTAGTGGTAATTGTGCAAAATAGCACTTAGTTGTGACAATGTATTGTGTGTATTTTCCCCTGGATGGATATAAACATATTTGGAAAGCTGTCTGTCATATATATATACTATACTATATATATATATACTGTAACCAGACACTACAGACATTTTAAGCTGAATTTCAGGTTGTTAATCTGCTCAGAAGATTTAGCGAGAAAATCAAACTTTTTTAGTTTTACCGGTTAGGACAAATAGTGAATTATATCAGCCAATCAGAACTCTTCTTTAAGGGCATCAGACACAGAACACATGCCACTTGGAGTATGGAGGACAGTCTTCACAGTGACTCAATCAATATCAGGTTGCACAAAACCTTAGATTTAAAGTGTAACTACATTTAAAAAAAAAAAACATTAATGTAAAAGCCCCTTACAAGTCGTGTTGGTCCAATTAGGTCTGGGTCATGTGAACCTCAGAAATTGCTCAAGCCATTAGGGAGTGCATGATTGCACACAGCCTTATAAGTGCACACAGCCTTATAAGTGCACACAGCCTTATAAGTGCACACAGTGGTGTACACATAGATTTTTTTCTTAAGCCTATATGAATGTGCACACAGTGGTGTGTAGATTTTCTATTAAAGCCCATATGATTGCACACAGTAGTGTACTCATAGATTTCCTATTAAACTTGTATGAAGGCATTCAAATTGGTGTATCCATACACTTTTTATTAAGTTTGTGAGAATGTGCACACAGTGGTGTACCCGTGGATTTTCTATTGAGGCTTTATGAGCACATGCAATGGTGTACAGTTTAAACCAGAAGTTTACATACACTATCTAAAAAGACACATCTGCATGTTTTTCTCACTATCTGACATGACATCAGAATAAATCATTCCTATTTTATGTCAATTAAGAACCAAAATTATTTATATTTCCCAAATGCCAGAATAATGAAAGTGAGAGAGAGAATGTTTTAAGGGATTTTTATTACTTTCTGCAAAGTCAAAAGTTTACATACACTATTAGTACTAATAGTACTAATAGTGACTTTATACAATATGGGGCCGCCCATATGATGATGTCATGTCTTTGGAAGCTTCTGATAGGTTTATTGGCAACATCTGAGTTAATGAGAGACATACCTGTGGATCTGTTTTAATGCACACCTGAAATACACTGCTTCTTTGTGCAGCATCATGGGAAAGTAAAAAGAAATCAGCCAAGATCTCAGGAAGAGAATTGTGGACTTGCACAAGTCTGGTTCATCCTTGGGTGTAATTTCCAGATACCTAAAGGTGCCTTGTTCATCTGTAGAAACAATTATACGCAAGTACAAACAAGAGGTGACTGTCCAGCCATCATACCGTTCAGGAAGGAGATGGGTTCTGTGTACAGAGATGAACGTGCTTTGGTCAGACATGTGCATATAAACCCAAGAACAAAAGCAAAAGACCTTGTGAAGATGCTGGCAGAAACTGGTAAAACTGTGTCATTATTCACAGTGAAACGAGTACTGTATTAACATGGAATGAAAGGCCAATCTGCCACGAAGAAGCCATTACTCCAAAAGAAACATAAAAAAGCCAGACTAATGTTTGCAGATGCACACAGGAATAAAAACCTTAATTTTTGGAGACATGTCCTATGGTCTGACAAAACTAAAATTGAGCTGAGCGTGCGAGGTTCTGCAGCAAAGTGTGGGGATTGCAGATAAGTGGTGCATAGCTAAAACACAATCTCATAGTGGTGATAACTCTAATTGTTTAATTTCAGTAGGGAATTGTGTGTTTGTTTGTCTGTGATACTGTGAAAAAGCAAAAAAAAAAAAGTTTGTCTTGTGATTTAATTAGTAGTATTAGCCACACCTGTTTCTAGAAGATTCTGGGAGCTTCTGGTAGTTTTTGTGGAACTATATAAACCAGCCAGAACAAGCGAGGTTGCTGAGCGTACAAGGGTCTGCAGCAAAGTGCCGGGATTTCAGATAAGTGCTGCACAGTTTAAACACAATCTCATAGTGGTGATAACTGTAAAGGCTGCTTTACATGGTACGACCGATTGTGCAATTTCACAATCGATCGTACCCGCCCCCGTCCTTTTTGCATCACGGGCAAATCGCTGCCCGTGTCGCACAAAGTCAGTAACCCCCGTCACACATACTTACCTCTCGTGCGACCTCGCTGTGGGCGGCGAACGTCCACTTCCTGGAGTGGGAGGGACGTTCGGCGTCACAGCGACATCACACGGCAGCCGGCCAATAGAAGCGGAGGGGCGGAGATGAGCGGGACGTAAACATCCCGCCCACCTCCTTCCTTCACATAGACGGCGGCGGCCGCGTGACGCAGGTGAGCTGCTGTTCATCGTTCCCGGGGCGTCACACGGAGCGAAGTGTGCTATCCCGGAAACGATGAACAACTAAATTAAACAATATTATGGAACCTAACGAGCAGTACACGACTCACGATTTGTGAGCGATACTGCGTCGCTAGGAGGTGTCACACAGGCCGGCATCGCCAGCGATGCTGGATGTGCGTCACAAAAACCGTGACCCCGACGATCTATCGCACGATAGATTTTCTGGTGTAAAGCAGCCTTAATTGTTTAATTTCATTAGGGAATTGTGTGTCTTTTTGTTTGTGATACTGTGAAAAGGCAAAAAAAAAAAAAGTTTGTCTTGTGATTTAATTAGTAGTATTAGCCACACCTGTTTCTAGAAGCTTCTGGAAGCTTCTGGTAGTTCTTGTGGAACTATATAAACCTGCCAAACTAAGCGAGGTTGCTGAGCGTGCGAGATTCTGCAGCAAAGTGCGGGGATTGCAGATAAGTGCTGCATAGTTTAAACACAATCTCATAGTTTGACACAAGAACATAGTTTGAATTTATCCTAAAGGCCACTTTACACGCAGAGATAAATCTTTGGCATATCTGTGGTTGCAGTGAAATCATGGATATGTTGTTCCATTTGTACACAGCCACAAACCTGGCACTGATTGTCCACAATTTCACTGCAACCACAGATCTGCTGCAGATTTATCTCTGTGTGTAAAGTGGCCTTTATACGTTTCCCATTGTTTTCTTTTTCTTTGTTTTTCTACTTTACTGTTTATCCCCATTTAATAGGTGCTCCATGGACAATGCTACCAGGTGTGTGTCTTGTCAGATGTATGCCTGCCTTGAGCAGCCGTTTGAGGGTGAATATGTCTGCATTTGTGGCGCCCCTGACCTGGTCAGGCACCACTGAGTACTGCACCCATGCTGGGGACAGTACAACACAGGTAATCCAGAAGGCTGACCGAGGTGTGACTACACAGGCGCATAGTGATCAGGTCTCACACATGTACCTTTGAGAGGACCCCTGGGGATCCCAGGAGGGGGCGAAGCCTGAGCGAAGCCTCCATCTCCACTCAAGGGGTGTGGTAGAGAGCCTGGTTGCTAGGTGGCGTAGGCAGGCACAAAAGGGAAAAAAGGAGGAGGAGAGGGGCAGTCTGAAGCAGAGTGTGGAGGAGTGAGGAGCATGGAAGTGGAGCTCAGACAGGAGCAGCAGTGCAGGTCCCACGAGTGAGCCGGTTTAGTGAGCAGCTCAGGGAGAGCAGAAGCGGACCCTGGAGCTGTTGCAGTCTAACAGCGTCCGCGCAGTGACTACCGACGGGGGAGAACGGTCACCTGGGAGTGCTGCCCGAAATCCACACACAGCTAAAGATAGAGCAACGGAGTGGAAAGTAAGGAGACTGTCAGGGAGATACCAGGCCCAACGGGTAGCAGGTCCCAGTGCAGGGATAGATCCACCTTTCCCTTGCCAAACCTGCATGAGGGGGCACTTTACACCCCCAAGACAACACTACAGAGTCCGCAGCCACGTAGCCACAGTTAGGGCCCATAGTTCACAGGAGGCAAGCAGCTGGAGTGATCTGGTCCAGGCTACAAGCAAACGGGCCAAAAAGAAGGGGAGAGAGGCACCAGCAACTTCCCTGGGCGACCCCAGCAGGGCTTCAAGCAGGGGTTACCCCAAAACGGAAAGGGCTAAGGAAGGCGAGTCGGTAGCCACCCTCATCAGTCAGCCTAAAGGACACCTGGTTCCAGCCTGGTTAATCCCAGCTACGCCCGGGTTACTCACCCTGCCACCATCAGTGAGTAAAACCCCTGAAAGACATCCTGCTTGTGCGTGTGAGTCATTCTGCGACTTGTAGTTCCACACACTTACACAGGGCCCTGGGGCTTGCCTCACTCTCAGGAGGCTATTACAACTGACTGCACCCACCATCAGCCCCAGGCGTCCCTTAATCTGCAGTGGCGGTCCCCACTGACCGCAATTCTGAGAGTGGCGTCACGACAATCCTAGATAGAAGATTTCCTACCTGTGACAGGATCCAGCTGCGTGGAGTCCCTGAAGGTAATGCACCGACACAACACTGGAGGGGCTTCACATCTGGCGTCACGAACAGGATAAGGACTAGACCTGTTCAGACAGGTGACCATGTGCCTGGGCGGTCCGCTTGGAAAATTGGAAGCGCCGCCATATTGCCACCATGAAAAGCGCGCTGAAAAACAACAGCAGCCCGCGCTGGGAGAAGTTACCGCCCACGAAGAGGTGTGGCTACCCAGAGATCCCCTGAAGAGTCCTGACCTCACAAGTGATGAGAGCGGAGGCGTTCAGAGACGTCGGGAAGGAAAGGGAGCCAGAAGCCTGCTGTTAAAAGAAGGAGACGCAGAGGAAATGGCGTCTGGATGCAGAGACCCAGAGCCAGGCTCCGCTGCCTGGTGGTATCAAGAGCTTGCCCAGTTCTGCGACCAACTGGAGGCCAGGGTTATACGGCAGATCAGCGAGGGACGCACGGAGCTTCTGGAGATGGCTGCAGCGGGTCAGGCCTACGAGAGAAGAACCGCACGACGAGTGCCAGACCGAGCGGCGACGACTCAGACCCCGATGATGCTACCGATGGGTGAGTCCTGTGTTGCCACTGCCAGCGCGAGTGCCCCGACCCCTGTTTCCACGCCCGCGGTCCCTGATGAGATGCCCGGCGCGGCGACGCTGAACCAGGCCGCAGCCACGCCAGGTGCGGCCCGCCAAGCCCAGGCCGCCGCAGCGATGCCCTGCCCGGCCCGCAAAGATCCGGCTGCCACCGCAACCCTCCTCCACGCCGCAGGTGCGACGCTGACCCAGGCCGCCGCCATGCTAGGCCCGGCCCGCCAAGACCCCACCGCAGCAGCGACGCTCGTCCGCGCCGCAAGTGAGGTGCTGAACCAGGCCGCAGCCACGTCAGGTGCGGCCCGCCAAGCCCAGATCGCTGCAGCGACGCCCAGTCCAGCCTGCACAGATCCCATCGCAGCTGCGACGCCAATTCAGGCCGCCGCAGCGATGCCCTGCCCGGCCCGCCAAGAACCGGCCGCAGTAGCGATGCCCGCTAAGACTCCAGCTGCGACCCTGATTGAGACTGCGACAGCGACGCTGATCCAGGCCGCCGCCATGTCAGGCGCGGCCCGTCAAGACCAGGCCGCCGCCATGCAGGGCGCGGCCCGCCAAGACAAGACTGTACCACTGTTTACCCCGGCCTGCAAGGCCAGAGCAGACACCGCTCCCCAGTCTAAGGAAGTCCCTGCTAGGAAGTCCCTGCTGGGGGAGGACCCCGAATACTGGAAGCTGAAGGCTGACCTAGAGGCCCAGTTCCCACAGGAGATGGTGGACCGGTATCTGCTCCCTCCGCACACCCCCAGGAAGACTCCGGCAATATCCACGCCAAAAAGTCCACTGCCCTGGCCGGCTGATGAACACCCATCCCCAGCGCTGCCACAACAGGAGTGCTCAGAAGAACTAAGGGGGAGAGGAGGACAGAAGGCTGAGGAGCTGACCCCGGAGCCATCAGCAGGGGATCCATGCCCAGAGCCAGAGATGTTGCCATATTCCCGCTGGGATGAAGAGAGCCCGACACCCTCCGCTGAGGAAGATTTGTCCAGAAACCTCACCTGGGAGCCTGCAAGCAGTGAAGTAGCAACCCAACAGAATCCAGCCCGCAAGACACGGCGCCGCAGCAGAACAAAGTTTTCCCCTGCACAGCAATCTCCGAATAGGAAGGATGAAGTAACAGCCAGAGACTTGGAAGAGAAACGGTCTTTAAGGAGAGCCAAATCCCAGGTCAGAGGCCCACTTTGTCGTGGAGTAGTGGAAGACTTTAGTTTAAAATCAGGATATGGCTTTATAGTTGTACCTGGAATGAAAGAAGGCATCTTTGTGAACAGAAGGGATGTTAGAGCACATTTACCCAGAGGACATCCAGGAAGAAATCTACAGATGGGAGACTCAGTGGAATTCACCATGCACCAAGGAGAACGCGGATGGTACGCACTGGATGTTACACCATGTCCCAGAAGTCCCTACAGTAATCCTGCAAAAGAAACAGACACAGAAAAAGAAACAGACACAGAAGAAGAGGAAAGAAAAGACAAAGAACCCATTGATGAGACCACTACAGATGATGACAGAGATGGAGAAAGCAACAGGTGCCGCAGCCCTACAGGCCCAAGCCCTGGTGAGGAGGAATCTGTGTAAAGCATGTAAAGTAAAGTAAAGTACAGAAGTTAAAGTTTGAAGTTTTGCAACGTTTACATGTTCAAGAAATGTGCCCACATGAACTAATGTGAGAAACCCATGAACCTTAAGGCTATGAACTGGCTATAGCCACAAACTCTCGCAGTGTAAATAGTTACCCCAGAGGTACCACCACCAGAGCCAGCCTGTTTAGGGGCCTGGCTCGCCTGCAACCAGGGAGCATGCCTGTTTATGGGGCCTGGCTCTCCACCACAAACAGGGTACCTGGTCAGCACCAACTGTGGAGGCCGCCTCTACATCCTGCCAGAAGAGGCTGAAGGCGCGGCTCCACCAGGCCAGGTATACCCTGAAACCACCAGACCATGAAAGCCGCCTCTACATCCTGCCAGAAGTGGCTGAAGGCGCGGCCAACGAGAGAGGGTTTAGGGTGGGTTAACGGACATGTGGGTGGAGGGTGGTGATGTATGGTACCTGGTGGTTTTAAAACGTTTTACCATGTTTTAATGTTTTACGCATTTTAAAATGTTGTCTTGCAGCCCGAGGACGTGCTGGTGATAACTAAGGGGGAATGTGGCGCCCCTGACCTGGTCAGGCACCACTGAGTACTGCACCCATGCTGGGGACAGTACAACACAGGTAATCCAGAAGGCTGACTGAGGTGTGACTACACAGGCGCATAGTGATCAGGTCTCACACATGTACCTTTGAGAGGACCCCTGGGGATCCCAGGAGGGGGCGAAGCCTGAGCGAAGCCTCCATCTCCACTCAAGGGGTGTGGTAGAGAGCCTGGTTGCTAGGTGGCGTAGGCAGGCACAAAAGGGAAAAAAGGAGGAGGAGAGGGGCAGTCTGAAGCAGAGTGTGGAGGAGTGAGGAGCATGGAAGTGGAGCTCAGACAGGAGCAGCAGTGCAGGTCCCACGAGTGAGCCGGTTTAGTGAGCAGCTCAGGGAGAGCAGAAGCGGACCCTGGAGCTGTTGCAGTCTAACAGCGTCCGCGCAGTGACTACCGACGGGGGAGAACGGTCACCTGGGAGTGCTGCCCGAAATCCACACACAGCTAAAGATAGAGCAACGGAGTGGAAAGTAAGGAGACTGTCAGGGAGATACCAGGCCCAACGGGTAGCAGGTCCCAGTGCAGGGATAGATCCACCTTTCCCTTGCCAAACCTGCATGAGGGGGCACTTTACACCCCCAAGACAACACTACAGAGTCCGCAGCCACGTAGCCACAGTTAGGGCCCATAGTTCACAGGAGGCAAGCAGCTGGAGTGATCTGGTCCAGGCTACAAGCAAACGGGCCAAAAAGAAGGGGAGAGAGGCACCAGCAACTTCCCTGGGCGACCCCAGCAGGGCTTCAAGCAGGGGTTACCCCAAAACGGAAAGGGCTAAGGAAGGCGAGTCGGTAGCCACCCTCATCAGTCAGCCTAAAGGACACCTGGTTCCAGCCTGGTTAATCCCAGCTACGCCCGGGTTACTCACCCTGCCACCATCAGTGAGTAAAACCCCTGAAAGACATCCTGCTTGTGCGTGTGAGTCATTCTGCGACTTGTAGTTCCACACACTTACACAGGTCCCTGGGGCTTGCCTCACTCTCAGGAGGCTATTACAACTGACTGCACCCACCATCAGCCCCAGGCGTCCCTTAATCTGCAGTGGCGGTCCCCACTGACCGCAATTCTGAGAGTGGCGTCACGACAATCCTAGATAGAAGATTTCCTACCTGTGACAGGATCCAGCTGCGTGGAGTCCCTGAAGGTAATGCACCGACACAATACTTGCGGGGCTTCACACATTCGATGCAAGCATGTTGCATATTTGGAAGCCAAGGTGACTGATCTAAATAAGCAGCTTGCAACACTCAAGGACATTGCAAACCTGGAGAGTGTTTCGCCCGGGGACCAGGGGTACTCAGATCCGGGCCACAGAGTCACTTCTGTGGGTATCACGGTGGCGTGACCCGGTCTGTGATCCCAGGCTCCACAGTAAAAGGGGATTTAGTAAGGGGAATTGTTATAGTTTGTGACGCCACCCACGGTTGTGGTGATTGCACCACCGCTGCTCAGTGTGGGGGTCCCAGGGATGGTATGGAGCAGCCAGATGTTATTTCTCCCCTCCGTGGGTAGGGGGGTTGGTTGTCCCGGGGCCCTGTGATGGGGTAAGCAGGGAGCAGGGCGCAGTGCTGCAGTGCGATGCCCGAGGGCACGGGTGTATTCACAAGAAAGTCACACGGAGTCACTGGTGAACTAAGAATTGCCGGTGTCCGAGGCCTCTGGTACGGGGGTGTTAGTGTCCCACACACGGTGCAGCAGCCCTGGTTGTTCCTTCCCTGCAGCAAAGTGCCTCTTTCTCCTCTCTCTCTCTCCTTTCTCCTCAGCCGGGAACGGGGAATCCTCTCCCCTGTAGTGATCCGGGTACCCAGGTACCGAGGGGCCACCGCCCAGCTCCGGCTACCTGTTCTGGCCCCTTCCTCACTACGGCCTGCCCCGGCCCTCTTGGAGAACGCTTCACTCCCAGCCGGGAGCTGAACTCCAGACCTCTGTTCTCTCTGACATCCACACACTCTCTGCTTTTCTCTTACACTGGGGGCTGTGCTTGTCTGGCTGTACCAGTGTGAGATCATATTACCAAGGAGGATTAACTCTTTATGTGACAACCTGGCTGTGCCAGGGCGTCACACACCCCCCTGGTAAAACACGCCCGTCCTCGGGCCGGCTAGGCACCGACATTTTATTAAACTGGAAAAGAATAAAACATTTTAAACATTTTCAATCTTCCCACAGCGGGATGCACATTGCTTCAACGTTGCAACAACAAATAACACTTTTAATAATAACTGTGTAACGGGTCCTTCAGTCACCCACCCAAACAACCTAGCCTTGGTGCTGCCCCTAAAACCCAGGCAGCACCCCTTGACCCCAGTCCATGAACAGCCCCAAATTGGTCAACGGGACCGGTACTTCGCTGCCGTTGCGGCCGGGCGGACTGCCGGAGCCGTCGTCATCTCCGTCGCGGCCGGGCGGACTGCCGGGGCCGGTGGCAGGGTGGTGACAAAGGTGAGGCCTGGGGACCCCAGGTCTGGGTCCTCCCCAACAGGTGCTGCGGGCTCCGCTACCGGTAACAGGGGTAACGGGTCGGTGCATCGCTGCGGTGGCCTCTCCAGGAACCAAATGCTGGGAGAGTCCTGGCATCCCTGCCTTTACAGTCCTTGTCACATAAGCTGCGGTTCCTTCTTTCTGCTCCCCCCTGGTACTCGGGAGCAGTCCTTCCAGCAGCTTTTAAAGTTTCTCTTTTCGCTTCCGGTCCTCCGGAGCTTCACTTCCGCCCGCGTTCTCAGGGGGCGGAGCCTCTTTTTCGTGCCCACTGCTCGGAGAAGAAGGCGCCAAGTTGTTGTTTTTCGCGCCTAAAATGGCGGCTAAAATGGCGGATTTCAAGATTTTTGCAGCGGATCACCGCTGACAGTCCAGAATAAGGCGCACTTCCTCCAGGTAACTGGAGGGGTTCGATCCTGTTCGTGACGCCAAATGTTTCGCCCGGGGACCAGGGGTACTCAGATCCGGACCACAGAGTCACTTCTGTGGGTATCACGGTGGCGTGACCCGGTCTGTGATCCCAGGCTCCACAGTAAAAGGGGATTTAGTAAGGGGAATTGTTATAGTTCGTGACGCCACCCACGGTTGTGGTGATTGCACCACCGCTGCTCAGTGTGGGGGTCCCGGGGATGGTATGGAGCAGCCAGATGTTATTTCTCCCCTCCGTGGGTAGGGGGGTTGGTTGTCCCGGGGCCCTGTGATGGGGTAAGCAGGGAGCAGGGCGCAGTGCTGCAGTGCGATGCCCGAGGGCACGGGTGTACTCACAAGAAAGTCACACGGAGTCACTGGTGAACTAAGAATTGCCGGTGTCCGAGGCCTCTGGTACGGGGGTGTTAGTGTCCCACACACGGTGCAGCAGCCCTGGTTGTTCCTTCCCTGCAGCAAAGTGCCTCTTTCTCCTCTCTCTCTCTCCTTTCTCCTCAGCCGGGAACGGGGAATCCTCTCCCCTGTAGTGATCCGGGTACCCAGGTCCCGAGGGGCCACCGCCCAGCTCCGGCTACCTGTTCTGGCCCCTTCCTCACTACGGACTGCCCCGGCCCTCTTGGAGAACGCTTCACTCCCAGCCGGGAGCTGAACTCCAGACCTCTGTTCTCTCTGACATCCACACACTCTCTGCTTTTCTCTTACACTGGGGGCTGTGCTTGTCTGGCTGCACCAGTGTGAGATCATATTACCAAGGAGGATTAAGGGTACCTTCACACTTAGCGATGCAGCAGCGATCCGACCAGCGATCTGACCTGGTCAGGATCGCTGCTGCATCGCTACATGGTCGCTGGTGAGCTGTCAAACAGGCAGATCTCACCAGCGACCAGTGAACAGCCCCCAGCCAGCAGCGACGTGCAAGCGACGCTGCGCTTGCACGGAGCCGCCGTCTGGAAGCTGCGGAGACTGGTAACTAAGGTAAACATCGGGTATGGTTACCCGATGTTTACATTAGTTACCAGTGTGAGCAGGGAGCAGGGAGCCGCGCACACTGAGCGCTGGCTCCTTGCTCTCCTAGCTACAGTACACATCGGGTTAATTAACCCGATGTGTAATGCAGCTACATGTGCAGAGAGCCGGAGCCGGCAGCACAGGCAGCGTGAGAGCTGCAGAGGCTGGTAACTAAGGTAAATATCGGGTAACCACCTTGGTTACCCGATGTTTATCTTGGATACAGCTTACCTCAGCTGTCAGACGCCGGCTCCTGCTCCCTGCTCGCTTCATTTGTCGCTCTCTTGCTGTCACACACAGCGATCTGTGTGTCACAGCAGGAGAGCGGCTTTGAAGAAAACGAACCAGGGCTGTGTGTAACGAGCAGCGATCTCGCAGCAGGGGCCAGATCGCTGCTCAGTGTCACACACAGCGAGATCGCTAATGAGGTCACTGCTGCGTCACAAAAAGCGTGACTCAGCAGCGATCTCGGCAGTGAGCTCGCTGTGTGTGAAGCACCCCTAACTCTTTATGTGACAACCTGGCTGTGCCAGGGCGTCACAAGAGTAGTTTAGAGCTCACTAAGCTTTCTCTGGCTGTGGCCAGTGATAAGAAGGAGGGTGGAGGAGGGGAAGATCAGGACCCAGAGGTAGGTAGCTGGGTAACAGTTAAAAGAAGAGGTAGGGGGAAAAGTGTCCGGGAGCCTAGTCCTGACCTGGCACAACCTAGTAAATATGCCTGTTTGGCTGATATTAGTTATGAAGGTCCAGGACTAGGGTCACTACAGCAGGACGTTACTCCTAGCAACCAGGAAAAAGACTGCTGTAGGAAGGAGGGAAATAAGAGTGCAGCAAAGCTCAGACAGATGTTGGTGGTAGGGGACTCTATAGTTAGGCGGACAGACAAGGTCATCTGTCGCCGTGACCGTGAATGCAGAACAGTGTGTTGTCTGCCGGGTCCTCGGGTTCGGCACATTGCGGATCGGATAGACAGATTGCTGGGTGGGGCAGGGGGAAACCCAGCAGTCATGGTGCACAATGGTACTAATGACAAAGTTAGAGGCAGGTGGAAGGTCCTTAAAAATGATTACAGGGAACTAGGAGAGGAGCTGAAGTCCAGGACCTCCAAGGTGGTGTTTTCAGAAATACTACCGGTGCCACGAGCATCATTAGAAAGACAGCGGGAGCTTAGGGAGATAAATAGGTGGCTTAGAAATTGGTGCAGGAAGGAAGGGTTCGGGTTCATGGAGAAATGGGCCGACTTCTCAGTCGGCTACAGGCTCTACGGTAGGGACGAGCTGCACCTCAATGGGGAGGGTGCAGCTGTGCTGGGGAGAAAATGGTCAGACGGATGGAGGAGCTTTTAAACTAGGATCTGGGGGAGGGAGGGAAGTGGAGAAAAAAAGGGGATAGATAGAGCAGATAGAGACAGGGAGATGGTAGGGGTCAATGAAGGATTAGGGGGGATGGGACATTCAAGGAACGTAGGGAGGCTAGGAGTAATAAAGGTGTTAATAGTATTAAATGTCTACTGGCAAATGCAAGAAGTCTTGTAAACTAAATGAATGAATTGGAGATTCTTATGTCATCCATGGATTATGATGTGGTGGGCATTATGGAAACCTGGCTGGATGAAAGCCATGACTGGGTGACAAACATAGAGGGTTATACTACATTCAGGAAGGACTGGAAAGACAAAAAAGGTGGTGGGGTGTGTATATTTATCAAATCTAACCTAAAACCTGTGTTGAATGATGCCATTGGGGGGAACTGCAACAATGTAGAGTCAGTATCGGTAAATGTACATGGGGAGGAGAATAATGGAAAAATGCTAATTGAAGTTTGCTATAAGCCTCCTAACATACCAGAATAGGTAGAAGATGAAATGCTGCAACAAATTGAAAAGTCAGCTAATAATAATAATCGGGTTCTTATTATGGGGGATTTCAACTATCCAGACATACAGTGCTGGCCAAAAGTATTGGCACCCCTGCAATTCTGTCAGAGAATACTCAGTTTATTCTTGAAAATTATTGCAATCACAAATTCTTTGGTATTATTATCTTCATTTAATTTGTCTTTAATGAAAAAAAATAAAAAAAATTGTCATAAAGCCAAATTGGATATAATTCCACACCAAATATAAAAAGGGGGTGGACAAAAGTATTGGCACTGTTTGAAAAATCACGTGATGCTTCTCTAATTTGTGTAATTAACAGCACCTGTAACTTACCTGTGGCACCTAGCAGGTGTTGGCAATAACTAAATCACACTTGCAGCCAGTTGACATGGATTAAAGTTGACTCAACCTCTGTCCTGTGTCCTTGTGTGTATCACATTGAGCATGGAGAAAAGAAAGAAGACCAAAGAACAGTCTGAGGACTTGAGAATCCAAATTGTGAGGAAGCATGAGCAATCTCAAGGCTACAAGTCCATCTCCAAAGACCTGAAAATTCCTGTGTCTACGGCGCGCAGTGTCATCAAGAAGTTTAAAGCCCATGGCACTGTGGCTAACCTCCCTAGATGTGGAAGGAAAAGAAAAATTGACGAGAGATTTCAATGCAAGATTGTGCGGATGGTGCATAAAGAACCTCAACTAACATCCAAACAAGTTCAAGCTGCCCTGCAGTTCGAGGGTACAACAGTGTCAACCCATACTATCTGTCGGCGTCTGAATGAAAAGGGACTGTATGGTAGGATACCCAGGAAGACCCCACTTCTTACCCTGAGACATAAAAAAGCCAGGCTGGAGTTTGCCAAAACTTACCTGAGAAAGCCTAAAACGTTTTGGAAGAATGTTCTCTGGTCAGATGAGACAAAAGTAGAGCTTTTTGGGAAAAGCCATCAACATAGAGTTTACAGGGAAAAAAAGAGACATTCAAAGAAAAGAACACAGTCCCTACAGTCAAACATGGTGGAGGTTCCCTGATGTTTTGGGGTTGCTTTGCTGCCTCTGGCACTGGACTGCTTGACCGTGTGCATGGCATTATGAAGTCTGAAGACTACCACCAAATTTGCAGCATAATGTAGGGCCCAGTGTGAGAAAGCTGGGTCTCCCTCAGAGGTCATGGGTCTTCCAGCAGGACAATGACCCAAAAAGCACTAGAAAATGGTTTGAGAGAAAGCACCGAAGACTACTAAAGTGTCCAGCAATGAGTCCAGACCTGAATCCCATAGAACACCTGTGGAGAGATCTCAAAATGGCAGTTTGGAGAAGGCACCCTTCAAATCTCAGGGACCTGGAGCAGTTTGCCAAAGAAGAATGGTCTAAAATTCCAGCAGAGCATTGTAAGAAAGTCATTGATGGTAGTCGGAAGTGGTTGTGTCGCGGGCGGAGGAGGGGACGCTGCGCTCTCCCACTGCTCGGGTCCGGTTGCCGCTGCTGCCGCGGCCTGCTGCTGCTCGGTTGCTCGAGCGATGGGCCGGATCCCGGGAACTCGAGCGGCGCTCCTCGCCCGTGAGTGAAAGGGGTTGGGTTGTTGGGATAGTTTATTGTCCGTGACGCCACCCACGGTTGTGGTGATTGTGTGGACACCACCGCTGCTCTGTCTGGGGATCCCGGGAGTGGTGGTATGGAGCAGCCAGTTGTTGATTTGCCCCTCTGTGGGTAGGGGGGTTTGGTGGTCCCGGGGCCCAGTGATGGGGTTGGGATGGTGGACAGGCGGGTTATGGGGCCTGTGGAGGTGCAGGGGCGCAGGGGCAGCGCTGTGCCGCATGGCACGGAGGTACTCACTCAGCCAAAGGATGATGACAAAGTTCTCGGTAAACAAGCGGCTGGTTGGACGGGTCCCTCGGACGGCTACGGTGCTGATGTTCCCTGCAGTTAGCGGTGACAGTCTCTTCCCTGCACCTATGTATAGTCCTGTGGTAGCGATGGATTCCCACCAGTAACCCGCTCCCCGACCTGGATATGAGCCGGAGGAGCTCCTCTCTTGCCCGCAGGTGCTGGCCCTGGGAAACTGGTGCCTTGGCGGTGGCGGTGTCTCCCCTTAACGGTCGGACTGTTGCCTTCAATCGGGACTTGGTTGTTGGGAGACCCAGTGGTCCCCTTCACTGACGGATTTGGCAAATTATGGCGACTCCTAGCCTTGCCGGGATCCGAAAGGCCCCTGCCCTGGTGCTGACTGTTCTTTGTATACCGCTCCGGTACCGCCGGGTCACCACCCGTCTACGGTCCTTTTGGCAACCTCCGAGCAGTCTCTCCTGCAGACGGTCACCGCCGTCTGTCAACCTTGCTGTCTCAGTCCGGGGCACACACCCGGACCAACTTCAGGCTTCATGCTGTCACTTTTCTCTTTCTCCTTCTCTCACTACAACTCCACTGTTTACTCCTCACACTTTCAACTCTCACTCTAATCTCTGTCTAGACTGAACTGCCTGGTTTTCCCGCCTCCAGGGCTGTGAACTCCTCGGTGGGTGGAGCCAACCGCCTGGCCCACCCCCTGGTGTGGACATCAGCCCCTGGAGGAAGGCAACAAGGGTTTCTGGTCTGACCTTGGTGTTCCTGCAGGGAATGTGGGGTGCATGTGGTGTTATGACCTGTGACCCCTGGCTTGCCCAGGGCGTCACATTCCCCCGTAGCAAAACGCAGACCGTCCTCGGGCTGCCCGTCCAACACCAGTTTTATTTTCCTTTTTTTTTTTTTTTCTGAAAGATAAAAAAAACGGCAACACATATACAGGTATACTAACATCATCCCACAGCGGGAGGCACATTTCTTTAACGTTATGGTTTTAACGGTTAACGGTTACGGTCTCCACTCTCTCCCACCCAAGCAACCTGGCCCTGATGCTGCCCCTAGAAAACAGGCAGCACCCCTTGACCCCAGTCCTGCACCAAGTTACCCGAGCGGGATCTGTCCTTCCCCTCCAGAGGGTAGCCACTGGTTCCTGTGGTGGCTGGGCCCCAGCCTGCTCTACTGCGGGCCCTCCCTCCAACCTGCCTCTCCGGAGGCGGCAATTGCGGAAACGGTAACGGTAACTCAACTTATTTACAAGCCACTAGCGTCTGTGGTTGCCCTGCAAGATCACGGGCTTGTCCATGAGCAGTTCCTCATGCAAACAACTTTTTAAACGGTCCCCACGGGGACAACGGTGCCGGCAATGGCCGGTTTTCCAAATCACGGTTCAAATCAGGTTACTTTCACGGTAATTACTTTCATTTTCAACAACTCGCAAACACAAACAGACTTTGGTCCCAACAGGGACGGTGCAACGGTGCTCCACTGCCATCACTCAGAGTCTTCGACTTCACCTGAGGGAGGGGGTGCAGCACTCACACGGGCCTCCTGGCTGCCCCTCAACTTCGCATCTAGGGTAAACCACCCCCTCTCTCCACAGTGCCGGGTGTACTGAACTATGTCGCCCGGCATCAGGTTACGACCGGGGTGCTCCTCGGGCAGGTGAGCATTCACATCCCGCTGGGCTATAAACACTTCGGCCTCCAGGCCCGGTTCATAAATAAATCTATAGCTCCGGCGGACATCAAACCGCCTCACCTGTCCTTCATACAGCGGGCCCCGGACACGGAAAGTCGCCTGACGGAGGTTCTCCTTTTCCCGGATTGCACGGGCCACCAACTCCGCCTTCTTCCTTTCCCTTTCACCGATCTCCAAGCCCAACGGTACTGGCTCCCTGTCCCAATACGGCGCTGCTGCGAGCTCCGGCGCACGGGTCGGGCCCCGCGGGACATTTTGGATGCTGCCCACTGTCAGGGATCTGGGCGGCAGGTCCCGCGGCGTCTTGGCCTTGGGCGCCGCCTTGCAGCGGCAACCCGGCGCTACCTCAGCCGAGGTGTAGGGGATGGGCACAGGGGCTTTCCGCTGCTGGGCCTTCGGCACAGAGCGGGCTGTCGGCTCTGGCTCGGGGGACTTCTCGGGGGACGCCTCCGGCTCAGGCTTCGGGACCTTCCACGGCAACATCTCCGGGCGGCTACTGGCTCCGGCTGCAGGTCGGCCCTCTGGGGCAGGCATGCTGGGTATCGCTACCGGTTGCGGTGGCAGCAGGCCTAGTGGCGGGGTCACGGCTTCCGGGACGGGTGGCGAGGGAGGCAGCAGAGGGAGAGGGTCTGGACCGGGTCCCGCAGCCGCGATGACCGGCCCTTCAAGGGCATCGGGGCGTGGGTCACTCACCCTCCCTTCCTCAGCTTCCTCCTCGCGTCTCCGCACGGCCGCTATGACGTCCGCCATGTCGGTCTCCCACTCCTCCATGAGGAGCTGCATCTTGACCTGCAGCCTCTGGTAGAGCTGCGCGGTCCGGATCTCCACCCACACCGCGGTTCCCGGCGCGGGGGCTACGGTGCTTTTAGACGGCATCCACATGTTGCTGGCGGTCTCTCCCAGGAACAAGATGGTTGCAGGCTCCTGGCGTCCCTGCTTTTATAGCTGCGTTCACATGCAGCCAGCCGCCATTCCGTCTCCCTTAGCTTCTTTCCGGCCCCTCCTCTATCGGGGCGGGGTTTTGGCCTTCGCGCCTCTGCTACTCGAGAAGACGCTCGAGCGGGAACTCTTTGCGCCAAAGATGGCGGCTTCTGAAATTTTTCGGCCGGACACCTCCGGCGGTCACAAGGCGCACCTCTACCCAACGGCAGAGCGGTAAGATCCTGTTCGTGACGCCAAGTTGTCGCGGGCGGAGGAGGGGACGCTGCGCTCTCCCACTGCTCGGGTCCGGCTGCTGCCGCGGCCTGCTGCTGCTCGGTGGCTCGAGCGATGGGCCGGATCCCGGGGACTCGAGCGGCGCTCCTCGCCCGTGAGTGAAAGGGGTTGGGTTGTTGGGATAGTTTATTGTCCGTGACGCCACCCACGGTTGTGGTGATTGTGTGGACACCACCGCTGCTCTGTCTGGGGATCCTGGGAGTGGTGGTATGGAGCAGCCAGTTGTTGATTTGCCCCTCCATGGGTAGGGGGGTTTGGTGGTCCCGGGGCCCAGTGATGGGGTTGGGATGGTGGACTGGCGGGTTATGGGGCCTGTGGAGGTGCAGGGGCGCAGGGGCAGCGCTGTGCCGCACGGCACGGAGGTACTCACTCAGCCAAAGGATGATGACAAAGTTCTCGGTAAACAAGCGGCTGGTTGGACGGGTCCCTCGAACGGCTACGGTGCTGATGTTCCCTGCAGTTAGCGGTGACGGTCTCTTCCCTGCACCTATGTATAGTCCTGTGGTAGCGATGGATTCCCACCGGTAACCCGCTCCCCGACCTGGATATGAGCCGGAGGAGCTCCTCTCTTGCCCGCAGGCGCTGGCCCTGGGAAACTGGTGCCTTGGCGGTGGCGGTGTCTCCCCTTAACGGTCAGACTGTTGCCTTCAATCGGGACTTGGTTGTTGGGAGACCCAGTGGTCCCCTTCACTGACGGATTTGGCAAATTATGGCGACTCCTAGCCTTGCTGGGATCCGAAAGGCCCCTTACCTGGTGCTGACTGTTCTTTGTATACCGCTCCGGTACCGCCGGGTCACCACCCGTCCACGGTCCTTTCAGCAACCTCCGAGCAGTCTCTCCTGCAGACGGTCACCGCCATCTGTCAACCTTGCTGTCTCAGTCCGGGGCACACACCTGGACCAACTTCAGGCTTCTTGCTGTCACTTTTCTCTTTCTCCTTCTCTCACTACAACTCCACTGTTTACTCCTCACACTTTCAACTCTCACTCTAATCTCTGTCTAGACTGAACTGCCTGGTTTTCCCGCCTCCAGGGCTGTGAACTCCTCGGTGGGTGGAGCCAACCGCCTGGCCCACCCCCTGGTGTGGACATCAGCCCCTGGAGGAAGGCAACAAGGGTTTCTGGTCTGACCTTGGTGTTCCTGCAGGGAATGTGGGGTGCATGTGGTGTTATGACCTGTGACCCCTGGCTTGCCCAGGGCATCACAGTTGTTCATAGGTATTTTGGCTAAAGGTTGTGCAACCAAGTATTAGGCTAAGGGTGCCAATACTTTTGTCTGGTCCATTTTTTGAGTTTTGTGTGAAATGATCAATGATTTGATTTTTGTTTCATTCTCTTTTGTGTTTTTTCATTGCAAGCAAAATAAATGAAGTTAATAATACCAAAGAATTTGTGATTGCAATCATTTTCAAGAAGAAACTAAGTATTATCTGACAAAATTGCAGGGGTGCACTGCCAATACTTTTGGCCAGCACTGTACAGTGGGACATAGAATCTTCTAGTTGTGTAGTTCTTATCTACTATTCAAGACAATATCCTCTCTCAGATGATAGATGAACCGACCAGGAGAGATAATCTGCTAGATCTGGTCCTATCAAATAGATCGGATACAATTTCAGATGTGCAGTTCCGGGAGCACTTGGGCACCAGCGATCATAATATGGTAAGCTTCAAAGTAATATTTAATAGAACATTTCAAAGGGGAAATGCTAAAACCTGGAATTTTAGGAAAGCTGATTTCAACAAATTAAAGGAAGAGCTTAAATGTGTAGATTGGGACAAAGTCATGGTAACTGGGGATACCGAACATATATGGGGAAAGTTTAAGGATATACTGCTAGAGTCCTGTAAAAAACGTATACCCTCTGCTAATAAAATGTCCAGGAATAAAAAGAAACCACTATGGATAAATAAGACTGTACAAAGTATAATAAAACAAAAACAAAGGGTGTTTAAAATCTTAAAGGTAGAGAATACAGAAATAGCATTTCAAAAGTATAAAGATATCAATAGGAAATGTAAAAAAGAAATCAAGCAAGCAATATTAGCTACTGAAACAAAAATCGCCAATGACATTAAAATAAATCCCAAAATCTTTTATAAATACATTAATGCCAAAAGGAAAACAAAGGATAGTATTGGCCCCTTAAAATATAATAACAAGTTAGTTATAGAGGACAAATAAAAGACTGAGATATTAAACAGGCACTTCTCATCTGTGTTCACCAAGGAACTGACTGTACCAGGGATCATTCAACAAGTGAAAAATCAAAGTTCACCACCTGATATAATTAATTTGACACAAGAAGTACACCTACGTCTGAGTAAATTAAATATTGACAAATGCCCTGGACCAGATGGCATTCATCCACGAATATTGAGGAAATTGAGCTCAGTAATCAACAGACCGCTGTATCTCATCTTTTTAGACTCGCTTGTAACAGGGTTGGTGCTTCAGGATTGGAGGATTGCTGATGTGGTACCGATATTTAAGAAAGGTAAGAGGGTAAAAATATATTGCAAAAAATAATATAATAACTGACAAACAGCATGGATTCATGAAAAATAAATCATGTCTAACCAACCTGTTGGGGTTCTATGAGGGGGTAAGTGCAAACTTGGATATCGGTAATGCAGCTGATGTGATTTATTTGGACTTTGCAAAGGCATTTGATACTGTACCACATAATAGCGTTATACTGAAACTCCAGAAGCAAGGACTAGGGGAAACTATATGCAACTGGGTAAGGAATTGGCTAATAGATAGGAAACAAAGAGTAGTTATAAATGGTACATTCTCTAAATGGGCTATAGTCAGCAGTGGGGTGCCGCAGGGATCTGTGCAAGGGCCGATTCTTTTTCATCTCTCTATTAATGACCTTGTGGATGGGATTGATAGTAAAGTGTCAGTCTTTGCTGATGACACCAAACTATGTAGGATATTAACAACTGACCTTGATAGTACAATATTACAAAAAGATCTGGATAAGATGTCAGAATGGGGAGATACTTGGCAAATGAGATTTAATGTTGATAAATGTAAAGTAATGCACCTAGGATGGAGTAATCCTATAACTGCGTATACATTAAATGGAAGTAAACTTGGAACTACAGAACAGGAGAAGGACTTGGGTATTCTCATTACAAATAAGCTGAGCAGCAGCACTCAATGTCAAGCAGCAGCTGCAAAAGCAAACAAGATTCTAGGGTGTATAAAAAGAGAGATTAGATCCCGTGATCCCAACATATTGTTACCCCTCTATAAATCACTTGTAAGGCCACATCTGGAATATGGGATCCAGTTTTGGGCTCCACATTTTAAAAAGAACATTCAGAAGTTAGAGTCAGTTCAAAGGCGGGCAACTAGACTATTACAAGGAATGGAAGGCCTCCCATATGATGACAGGTTGAAAAAGTTAGATATGTTTAGCTTAGAGAAAAGACGTCTCAGAGGAGATCTCATTTATTTGTATAAATACATGTATGGTCAATATAAAGGACTGGCACATGACTTATTTCTTTCTCTACAATACTAAGGACCAGGGGGCATACACTACAAGTGGAAGAAAAGCGATTCTGGCAGCTAAATAGGAAAGGGTTCTTTACATGTAGAGCAATCAGACTGTGGAATGCCCTACCACAAGAGGTAGTAATGGCAGATACTATAACAGCGTTTAAAAAAAGGCTGGATGATTTCCTCAGTACGCACAATATTGTTGGTTATAGATGACTTAGTGACCAAATGTAGAATTGGTGGAGGACGGTTGAACTAGATGGACCTAGGTCTTTTTTTCAACCTAAGTAACTATGTAACCATGAACTGTTTGGCCATAATGACCATAGTTACATTTGGAGGAAAAAAGGAGAAGCTTTGAACCCTAAGAACAATATCCCAACTGTGAAACATGGGCTTGGTAGCATTATGTTGTCGGGTTATTTTGCTGCAGGATGGACTAGTGCACTTCACAAAATAGATGGCATCACGAGGAAAAAAGCTTATGTGGCAATACTGAAGCAACATTTCAAGACATCAGCCAGGAACTTAAAGCTTGGGCAAAAAATGGTCTTCCAAATAGACAATGACCCGAAGCATACTGCCAAACTGATTACAAAGTGGCTTATGGATAACAAAGTTAATATTTTGGAGTGGCCATCACAAAACCCTGATCTCAATCTGATTGAAAATTTATAGGCAAAGCTGAAAAGGCCGGTGTGAGCAAGACAACCTAAAACAAGGCTCCGTTTTACCAGTTCATTCAGGAGGAATGGGCCCAAATTCCTACCAACTAATGTGACAAGCTTGTGGGAGGATATCTAAAATGTTTCACCCAAGTCATATCGTTTAAGGGCAATGCTACCAAATACTAATGAAATGTATGTAAACTTTTGTGTTTGCAAAAAGTAATAAAAATGCCTTAAAACATTTTCTCTCTCATTATTCTGGCATTTGGAAAATATAAATAATTTTGGTTACTAATTGACATAAAACAGGAAAGGTTTATTCTGATTTCATGTCAGGTTGTGAGAAAAACATGCAGATGTGTCTTTCTGGATAGTGTATGTAAACCTCTGAATTCAACTGTATATGAGTCGCCCACCACAGCGCTGCAGCGTGACACTGCGGGGACAGCTCGGGGGGAATACCTTCTGGCAACAGGTCAGTTAGGTTTTCTTTATATGAAGTCGTGACGCCACTCTCGGTAGTTGCGGTCAGGGATTGGTGACCGCCACTGCAGTTTAACGAGCATCTCGGGTTGATGGTATTCCAGTCGGATGGTGCGGCCTCCCGAGAGTGAGGCGGGCCCCAGGGGCTCGGGTGTATATGCGTGGAACCACAGGTCACAGAATGACTCAAACACAGTCCAGAAAGTCTTTTAAATTGTTTACTCACTTTTTGGTTGTTTCTGTGAGATGCCTGGGCGATGCTGTGATAACCAGGTGGAACCAGGAATTCCTGCAGGCCGTTCTGAGGGTAGCTACCAACTCGCCTTCCTTTTGTTTGGGAGGACCCCTTACTTGTAGTATGGTGGGATTCCTCCAGGGAAGCTGTTTCTAACTTCACTCCCCTCCCTGGCCCGTCTGCCGGCAGCGTAGACCTTGGTGAGATGGCTTCTGGCCCTGTCCCCTTGTTGCTGCTTGGGCTCGGACTCTGTGTTTCTGGTGAAGTGTGGCGCCCCAGGACCTGGTCGCCACAACAGCATTGCCCTCCCAAAAGGGTTAATGCTGAGCCTGGAGGTAATTGGGAGATCTATTGGCCAGTAAGTTAACACTCAACACAGTTCTCCCTCCGGCCAGCAGGGGGAGCTCTGAACCTGGAACTTCAGGGAGCATTCCTTAAGTCTGGCTGGAAGGAGGAAGTGTTAGTTAGTCTGGACACAGGAGTGAAGAGTGCAGACGCAGAGTAGTGCTGCCTTGTAAACTGGGGCCTAGAGCTGGGATAGCTTGGCCCAGTGAAGCAAGGGGAGCAGAGAGGCACAGCAGAGACTCGGACATCGGAGTCTGTAGTTGCCAGGGCATAAAATCCATCCCTGGTAGCTGAATCCGGAGGGCAGGAGAGCTGCAAGCCCCCTGCCCCAGAAGCAATCTGAAGGTACAACTGCATCCCAAGGGCCTGGTGTGGGCTCCAGCAGAGAAGCACCAGAGAGGGCCTGCGCAGTCTACCACACAGAAGGGGACGAACAACAAGTCCCAGCAGCAAGAGGGCAATTGCGAACCCAAAGTGCAGTGTCCTAAAACAGCAGAGAAAGATTAAGGAGTAGGCCTCATACTCAACTGGCCAAAGATCACCCCAGGCACTTCCAGGCCGGCCGGATCATCTATACCATCTGTGACGGTCTCCCTGGACTAAGTTTCTGCCGAGTAAAAGAGGAGAAGGTAAAGAGACTACTGTTTGTGCCTGTTTCTTTCATTGCTTGTCGGCCCTGCACCGTGTTAGTCACGCAGCACCATAGACTTCCACAAGCACCAACTGTGCCCCGGGCATTGCTCCACCTGTGGGGAGCAGTACCAACATTGCTGCCATAACATCACCCCGGTGGCCTCACACAGCAGCGGCGGCTTAATAGCCGCATACCACAGGTGGCGTCACGAACACAAACATTAAAGTCATCAGCCACATATTCAACTGACACCCACCAGGGCCACGGAGCCGGGCCCAGCCACCACTGACTACCACCGGACTAGTCCGGCCCGGCACCGGGTGTCCCATAGCCCTGGGGTGGGCGAGTCAACTTTTGGCGTCACGAACAGGATTTCGTGCCCGGTCACACCGGGTACTGTGCGCCTGAAGAACTGTGTAAAAGACTGTGTACTGGTTGTAAATTGCCGCCGCCATTAGCCGCGCCGAGCGCAGGAAGAAGGGGGGCGTGCCTGACAAAGAGCGCGAAGGAAGCGCGCCATCAGAGCAGAGCGCTGTTAACCCCGCGCGACCCGGAAGAAAATTTGAAAAGTGAACGGAGCCTGGTAAGGTTCACTAAGGGGGAGGAAGATGTCCGACTCCGAGGGAGAGCAGGTGGCTGCCATCGCCCAGGGCGCCGCAGCACCGGCCGAAGTAGTCCCAGTCGCCGTCGCCCCAGCCCCCACTATAGCGCCGGTAATGCCGATCACCATGCCGTACATACCAGGAGCAGAATGGCTGCCGCAGTACTCCGGGGAGTCCCATACCTTGAGTGACTTCAGAGAAAGCCTGCACAGCTTGTTCCGGGTGTATCCTCTGACTGAGAGCCAGAAGGTGGGCATAGTAATGGGACAGCTAGCCGGCGCAGCCCAGCGTGAAGCGAAGTCCTGGCCTGATACAGATAAAGGGACAGCAGCCCAGATACTGGCCAAACTAAAGAGCACTTTTGACACCCGCACCGCAGCAGAGATAAAGATGAGATTCTTTGGGTGCAAGCAACGGGCCACAGACAGCATAAGGGACTATGCCTTAAACTTGCAGGAGGCCCTGAAAGCAGTTAAACAGGTGGACCCAGAGAGTGTACGTGAAGAAGACAAACTCCTAACTGAGCAGTTCATAGAGGGGCTCCTGTCAGACGCCCACAGGACACAGCTGCGTATAATGGTCCTGCAGAACCCTGCTCTGGACTTTGCAAAGTTTAAGGACCAGGCCATCAGGGTACTGAGAGAATCTACACCGAATGACCCAGTACCCCTCCGGCCTCTTGCTATCACGTACCCCGGGGTGGTGCCTGCAACACGAGCCACTGCAGGGGCTGAGGCGCAGTCCCTGGATAAGGATCCCACGGCAGAGCTCAGACAGCAGTTCCAGGAGCTGACCAAGACTGTGGCTGCCCTTGCCAAGACCGTGCAGTCTCTACAAATGACCCCCTCGCCTGCAAAAATCGAGTTGGCCTCCAGCCCAGAAGACGTCCCATGGATGCGACAGAGGAGGATTCCGCCGACCCGAGGCAGAGACACAGACCGGTATGATTCAACAGGACAACCGATCTGCCGCCACTGCAACCAGGCGGGCCACATTGCACGACGCTGTCCTTTAAACGGGCTGAGCCTGGGGCCAGGAGCCAACCCCCAGGTGTGAGGAAGCCCGGCTCAAACCCCAGCCGCAGCAAGTATGTGGGAGGACGACCGGTCCTTCCCATTGTGCTGGATGGGATCCCTTTGAATGCCCTCCTGGATACGGGGTCCCAGGTAACAACCATCCCCCACAAACTGTACAAAAGATATTGGGCTGATTCAGACATTGACCATGGCCCAGATGATGATTTAACGATTGTGGCCAGTAATGGTCAGCCCTTACCTCAAATTGGGTACAAAGAAGTAACCATTAAAGTGGGGCGGGTGGAATTGCCATGTCAGGGGATGATAATTGTAGATATTGATCGCAAAGAATCTGACCCACTGCTAACCCTTGGTACAAATGTGATAGAAAATTGTATTGCCGAAGTGATAATTTTGTTGCAACAGGCGTCTGAAACTGCCAGCTCCGGGCAGCAGCGTGTCCTACAGAGGGAGATCAGAGCCCTGATGAGGAGGCAGCAAGTAGAGCTAGCCGGAGGAGAAATTGGCAGTGTGAGGGTAAGTGACCCCCTCCCCATTGTAATACCCCCAAGAAGTGAAATGTTGATATGGTGTCGGGCAGCAATAGGCCTCAAGGGTCAGGATTACCATGCCTTGGTAGAACCAGTGTATTCAGACAGTAGGCCTGGAGTCCTGATAGCCAGAGGGGTAGCGGACGTCCGCAAGGGGAGAGTGCCCGTCCGTGTCCTGAATTGTGGGGAGGAGGAGGCCAAATTGCCCCGGTACGCCACTGTAGCAAAACTGTACACTGTCAGTAACAATACCATTAAAGCAGTGGAACCCTTGATCCCGTCCGACCAGGCGGAAGACAATGGCTCCAAGGGGCAGCCGGAAGACTGGTGCCAAAAATTACATGTAGGCACCGACTCCACCCCCTCGCACCAAAAGCATGGGGTTTACCGGGTGGTACAGGAGTACGAGCGGGTCTTCAGCAAACACCCCCTAGATTTTGGGCAGGTGAAAGGGGTTAAACATCAAATCCCCACGGGTGATCATCATCCCATTAAAGAGAGATACCGCCCTGTACCCCCCGCACAGTATCAGTGTGCCAAGGAAATGTTACGGGAAATGAAGGAGGCTGGGGTTATCAGAGATAGTTGTAGCCCCTGGGCAGCTCCACTAGTGCTCGTAAAGAAAAAAGATGGTACAATGAGAATGTGTGTAGATTACAGGCAAATTAACCGCATTACACATAAAGATGCTTATCCACTGCCCAGAATAGAGGAGTCACTAACAGCCTTAAAGTCAGCTAACTATTTCTCCACCTTGGATCTCACCAGTGGGTATTGGCAGGTTCCCGTGGCAGAGGCGGACAAAGAGAAGACTGCATTCACGACACCAATGGGTCTCTGTGAGTTCAACTGTATGCCATTCGGGCTCTGCAACGCCCCAGGGACATTCCAAAGGTTGATGGAGTGCTGCTTGGGCCATCACAACTTTGAAACCGTGCTGTTGTACCTGGATGACGTAATAGTCTACTCCAAGACTTATGAGGACCACCTGAAGCACTTAGCAGAAGTGTTTGAATCCTTGTCGAAATATGGCCTGAAGATCAAGCCGTCCAAATGTCACCTCTTGAAGCCAAAGGTACAGTACCTGGGTCATGTGGTCAGCGCAGAAGGTGTGGCACCTGATCCGGAGAAAGTCACTGTAATCAAGGACTGGCCAAGACCCACCACAGTGAAGGAGGTGCGGCAGTTCCTTGGACTGGTGGGCTACTACCGAAGGTTCATTGATGGTTTCACCAAGATAGCAGCGCCCCTTCAAGATCTCCTGGTGGGCCAGCCAAAGCAGGCTAAGAAGCAGAGCCCTCCATTTGAATGGAGCAGCCAACTGGAAACATCCTTTGTCCGGCTGAAAGGGGCTCTCACGGGAGAAGAAATTCTGGCCTACCCTGACTACAGCCAACCGTTTGTACTGTATACAGACGCCAGCAACGTGGGACTGGGAGCAGTTCTGTCCCAGGTACAGGGAGGCAGAGAGAGGGTGATAGCGTACGCCAGTAGGAAGCTTCGGCCCACAGAAAGGAATCCAGAAAACTACAGTTCCTTCAAGCTGGAGTTCCTCGCTATTGTTTGGGCAGTGACTGAACGCTTCAAGCACTATCTGGCATCGGCCAAGTTCACCATCTTCACGGACAACAATCCGTTGACACACCTGGCAACAGCCAAGTTAGGTGCGATGGAACAGCGATGGATGGCCCGGCTGTCTAACTTTGACTTTACCATTAAGTATCGGGCTGGCAAGAAGAATAACAATGCTGATGCGCTGTCCAGAATGCCTCACTTGCCCGAGTCTGGAGAAGACATGGATGAACTCGAAGAGATAGAGTTACCGGCTTTCCATCACCAAGGTGTGTCCCAGTGTGAGCATGCTGTAGGAGTGAAGCGCTCAAGCCAGCACGGGGTCTCGGTCAACCCCTTACTCCACCATAATTGGGAAGAAACACAGAACGGTGACCCGGCCGTGCGATTGGTCAAAGAGAAGCTAGCGCAAGCTGAGACCCATCTTGGCCCAGACGCTCCAGAGGAAGCCCAGCAGCTGTGGAAGGAGAGGGGACGACTGTTCACCTACCAAGGCAAGCTCTGCAAGAGATATGTCAACTATCGAACAAATGAACTTGTCTGGCAGATAGTGGTTCCGCAGAGAGATGCTCCAATGGTCCTAGCAGCGTATCATGATAACGCAGGACACTTCGGGTGGAAGAAGTTGGAAGCCCTACTCCGTGATCGGTTCTATTGGGTGCACATGAGAAAGATGATCGAGAAGTGGTGCCGAGACTGTGGCCCGTGTAACCTGAGGCGGAAAGACGATGCCAGCCAAAGGTCTCCCCTACAGCCAATTGTCACAAAGCAGCCCCTGGAGTTGGTGGCCCTGGACCACGTGAAGTTAACACCAAGCCGGTCAGGCTATGTGTACGCCCTCACCATTGTGGACCATTACTCTCGTTTCCTGGTAGTAGTGCCTGTGAAGGACCAGACAGCCAGGACAGCAGCTAGAGCGTTCCAGGCATCCTTTTGTCGACCTCACGGCTATCCGGAAAGGGTACTGACTGATCAGGGTCCTGCATTCGAGGCTGAAGTGTTCCAAGAGTTCTGTAACATGTACGGTTGTAAGAAAATCCGAACCACACCGTACCACCCCCAAACCAATGGACTGTGTGAGAAAATGAACCATGTGGTTATTGATATGCTGAAGACCCTACCGCTGGAGGAAAGGAACCAATGGCCAGAAAAGTTGCCAGATCTGGTAGACCTGTACAACCACATCCCAGTGAATTCGACCAACTGCAGCCCCGCTTACCTGATGCGAGCCAGACCAGGCAAGTTGCCTGTAGACTTTGAGATGGGGACTGTGTCGCCTGAGGCGGTTCAAGAAATAGAGGATTGGGATACAGAACGGCAGCAGCGGTACCGTAAGGTCCAGGAGTGTGTAGAGAGGAGCCTGTCTCAAGCAAGAACGAGGCAAGAACAGCATTACAATCAAACAGCCCCAGCAACTCCCTTAGCACCTGGAGAACAAGTCCTCAAGAAGAAGCGGAAGACGCATAAATTGGATGATCAGTGGGAAAACGAGCCCTACACCATTATCCCCTCCAACTTTGACAATAGTAAGGTATGCCTCATAAGCAAAGATGAAGGCAAGACCTATCAAGCAATTTCCCGAGACCGCCTGAAAGCGTGCCCTGAACGGTGCAGAATCCAAAGAGAAATGGAAGGAGTACAAGGAAGTCCCCAAAGTCAAGAGAAAGGAGGAGAGATGATTCAAACCATCCTTGGAAAGTTCCCCAAAACTTGGACCCGAATAAACAATGCCATAGTGGTACCAGTTTTGACGTTTCCGCAGTTGGTCGAGCCAGAAACAGAAAAGGTTCCGGATCCACCTAAAGAATCGTCCGCTCCGGCACGAGATGACACGCCAGCAGTGGAGCAGGAGGATCAACCCCCTGTCAGTGGTGAACCTGTCATACCCTTGGCGACTCCTAGATCACAAAGGCAACCATCACGCTTACCTATGGGGGTTAGGCCCACCTGTAGTGCTGAGATAGAAGACGCACCACGTAGTCAGGGGCAAACACCAGAGCTACGTAGGTCCCAGCGCAGCACTCGGGGACAACCCCCTCTAAGGTATAGGGAGTCAACTGTATAAGGGAAAGAGTACTTATTAGGATGTAAATAGTTATGCAAAATGTCTGCCATGTTGTGTACAAAATGTTTTCTTTTTCTTTGATTGCGAAAATGGACAATTGGGCCACTGGACTATGGGTGGCCAACACCTAAATTGTTCATAGTTAGCACCAGTGTGCTCAACACCCCTGAAGAAAAACCCGTCCGGCGTGCATAGAGTGGGGTCATCAATGCTCTGACGCACGCCCAGAGCCTACGTTGGGGGTTTGAACGCGGCGGGTCCCCCATGGAGCAGTGTAATGGACACCCGGCAGGGAGCCACACTGGACTCTTATAGTAATGTTTAAGGTTGTAACGTTAAAGTAATTGCGCCTCCCATAATGGGATGAAATGTTCTAACATGTCATGTTTGTCTCTACAGTCCGGGAGTACTGAATTTAACTAAGGGGGAGTGTGGCGCCCCAGGACCTGGTCGCCACAACAGCATTGCCCTCCCAAAAGGGTTAATGCTGAGCCTGGAGGTAATTGGGAGATCTATTGGCCAGTAAGTTAACACTCAACACAGTTCTCCCTCCGGCCAGCAGGGGGAGCTCTGAACCTGGAACTTCAGGGAGCATTCCTTAAGTCTGGCTGGAAGGAGGAAGTGTTAGTTAGTCTGGACACAGGAGTGAAGAGTGCAGACGCAGAGTAGTGCTGCCTTGTAAACTGGGGCCTAGAGCTGGGATAGCTTGGCCCAGTGAAGCAAGGGGAGCAGAGAGGCACAGCAGAGACTCGGACATCGGAGTCTGTAGTTGCCAGGGCATAAAATCCATCCCTGGTAGCTGAATCCGGAGGGCAGGAGAGCTGCAAGCCCCCTGCCCCAGAAGCAATCTGAAGGTACAACTGCATCCCAAGGGCCTGGTGTGGGCTCCAGCAGAGAAGCACCAGAGAGGGCCTGCGCAGTCTACCACACAGAAGGGGACGAACAACAAGTCCCAGCAGCAAGAGGGCAATTGCGAACCCAAAGTGCAGTGTCCTAAAACAGCAGAGAAAGATTAAGGAGTAGGCCTCATACTCAACTGGCCAAAGATCACCCCAGGCACTTCCAGGCCGGCCGGATCATCTATACCATCTGTGACGGTCTCCCTGGACTAAGTTTCTGCCGAGTAAAAGAGGAGAAGGTAAAGAGACTACTGTTTGTGCCTGTTTCTTTCATTGCTTGTCGGCCCTGCACCGTGTTAGTCACGCAGCACCATAGACTTCCACAAGCACCAACTGTGCCCCGGGCATTGCTCCACCTGTGGGGAGCAGTACCAACATTGCTGCCATAACATCACCCCGGTGGCCTCACACAGCAGCGGCGGCTTAATAGCCGCATACCACAGGTGGCGTCACGAACACAAACATTAAAGTCATCAGCCACATATTCAACTGACACCCACCAGGGCCACGGAGCCGGGCCCAGCCACCACTGACTACCACCGGACTAGTCCGGCCCGGCACCGGGTGTCCCATAGCCCTGGGGTGGGCGAGTCAGAAGTACCGCAAGTACCCTCGCCGGCAGGTTGAGTAGCTCCAGAGAATTAGATTTCTGCTCTGGGGACCTGTATCCCCGTGCGTGCCGGAATACCAGCGGTCCCCGTACTCGGCCACCTCTCTGTAGGTGTCTTTCAGGCTGACCCACAGGTACCTGTTCTCCCCCGTTAACAGCTACCACACTCCACAGGGTCTGCCTAGCATGGGCGTACATCTGATCCCTTCCACACTCCTGAACACTCTGCCCCAGACTGCTTGATCCTCCTTCTCTTCCTGTCTGCCCTGCTTCTAGCTTCCAGATCCTGCTCTACACCCCTTGCAGGGAATTGAAAGTTAACCTCTTCAGTCTACCCAAGGGTCCCTTCTAATGGTGTGGGAGACCTGGTTGCTAGGTGTTTGTATGTGCACACCTCACCCTGGCCTTTGGAGATTACCTGGAAGCACTGCCCCAGAATGGGTGCAATACTCTGTGGTGCCTGACCAGGTCAGGGGCTCCACATATATATAATAATAATAATAATAATAATTTTATTCATTTATATAGCGCTGTTAATTCCACAGCGCTTTACATACATTGGTAACACTGTCCCCATTAGGGCTCACAATCTAGATTCCCTGTCTGTATGTCTTTGGAGTGTGGGAGGAAACCGGAGTACCCGGAGGAAACCCATGCAAACACAGGGAGAACATACAAACTCCTTGCAGATGGTGTCCTTGGTGGGATTTGAACCCAGGACCCCAGCGCTGCAAGGCTGCAGTGCTAATCACTGAGCCACCATGCCGCCCATATATAAATCAGTTTTCTTAGCTAGCTTATAAGCCGACAGCTGATTTGGAGAAGGTGCAATATGCTGACTTTCAGCATTCAATTGTACTTGCATCTTTCATGTGAGAGTACAATTTTAGCCCTGAATGCCAGTACTGCTGGGTCAGGGTAATGTCAGGAGCATGATCAGATATAGTTTAAGGGGACATTATGCGGAGGGAGAAATGTGTGAGGAGCAAAGTATAGAGAGTGGGTATTGTGGAGGGAGCAGAAGAGAGAGGGGGCAGCACGACAGTGTGAGAGCACCATATAGAAGGGACAGTATGTAGAGTTGGGGTGTAAGGCAGGTGCACAGTATAGATAATAGGCAGTATAGATGAGACCGAATGTAGAGGAGAGTGTGAAGAAGAGGCCCAGTATGGAAAGAAGAGGACAGTGTGGAGGGCATGTACCATAGGAGAGACAGTGTGGGGGTCATATTTCGTGCAGGTGTGCCGCGCCCTAAGCAGCGAACTGCTCGGATCCGGGATTGGTGTGGCTCGAGGGTCCCTGGACCCGGGGTTTAGCAGTCACTCAATGAAGGGGGTATTTACAAGGGAGTAATGTTCCTGACGCCATCTGCGGGTTGCGGTAATGGGAATACCGCCGCTGCTGGAGGGAGGACCGGGGCAGATGGTGTGAAGCAGCAAGGTGACAGTCACTCCGCAGGTAGGGAAGGCCCCGGTGCTTGGGTGATGAGGGGAGATGGGAGGCATGGTGCAGAGGCAGGTGTACTCACTGTGGTGGTTGATGTACTGTACGGCGGAGATAAACTGAGGCACACACTGTTCTTAATTAAGTCTCTGTGTACAGCTGCCGTTTCCGGGAGCCCGTCCATGTACGCGGTCCCACCGGTGTCACTTAGTGATTCGGAGCCTACCTCCGTACACAATTTGTTGTCCGTTGGTGGTCCCCTTGGCTTGAAGCTGATGGGGGCCCTGCTCACTATGTGCAGTGTAGCTGTGCTCTTAAGGGCTGACGCTGTGACAAGAATTAAAGAAACTAATAGGTCAAAAGTACACCCCAACCTAAATCTCAGTTCTGATTGTAACCTAAACCTATATACCTGTACGAATAAATGAAAGCCCATACGTAGCCGCTCACACCTCCTCACCATGTACTGGCACTGCACTAAAAGGGAGGGTGGCTGTTAAAAAATATACTCTTAAATATATTTTTCTTCAAATATGTAAAAGCGCATGAAAGAACTTCAAAAAATGTAAAAAATAAATGTATTTTATATCTATTTAAAAATGGTTGCCAGGATTCAGTTACAGAAAGGAAAAATAATATACTTCATTAGCTTACGTAAAAGAGATTCAATTAGTCCATATTAATCAATAGAAATCTTCATTCATCTTTCTTGAGTTCTTGAATGGGCTCATGCTGGAGGCCTGACAGCATATGTCTTGCTTCGTTGAGGCCTGGATGGATGGATGGATCCAGCTTCCAGCAGGCTGGTGACATGTGTGAGAGTGAGCGAGAGCCCCCTCCCACCGGGTGTTATATATGGCAACTGTCCAACCCATATAGGGAGATTTTGTTGAACACATGAGGTCATTCACTAGCAGCTTGCAAAGAGCCTATATATATGTACCATGCTATGTCAGCATCTATCCATATTCAATACAGATACCTTAATATTTATTCCTTATAAGAACTTTATCAATAAGCTATGCCCTCCAACATAAACAGAACTGTGAACATATATAATATGTCCTATTTAAAGTGTTTAATAACTAGATGTATTAATTTTAATGTTTTTACAGTGGCTGGGAATTTAATTGTAGGCTGCCTTAAATGGCTGCCCTACTCTAATGGCTTCCCCTATTTATACCCCTAATTCACTACGCCGCCTCGTTGGTATCTCCCCGCCTTTGAATTTTCCTTTATTTCCCTAATCCTAGCAAAGCCCCCTAAACCCCCTAAACACTTTCATTCCCGTCCAACCCGGTCAGGGCAGCCTCCCCCTAGGCTGTGGCCGAAGTCCGGCCTTACTGAACTCTAGTGATACAGAGATGTCTGCCCCTTTTTGGTGAGCAGTGCCCGGGACATGGGGAGCCTTCCCGCCGGCCCCCGACTAATGTGCACTTTATTATGGGACACAAGACTGTAACAACACCCCGAGGTGAGATCTGCTGATCCCGAATTTAATAGATAGACCCCACTTACCGAAAGAAAGAAAAATAAAAGCTATTTGTTTTGTATTTGTAAGATAATATTTCGAAGTGTACCGCCCCGGGGCTCGGCCAGCTGTCGAGACGCTCGGATCCATGCTCGTCGGTGGGTGGCTCGAGCTCCTCCCGGACCCGGGGGTCACGTCGCTCCGAAAGGGGTTTGACGCTACCTGTAGGGATTTCGGTGGGGAGGTTCACGGCCGGGGCCGTGGAGTTTTAAGGATTAAAGTTCGTGACGCCACCCACGGGTTGTGGTGAATGTGGACACCACCGCTGCCATTAACTAGGCTCCTGGGGACGGTATTATACAGCCTGGTGTTAACCCCTCCGTGGGCAGGGGCGATGATGATTCCGGGGCCCGGTGGTTGTGAGTGGTGCGGGTGTGTTGGTGCAGTGCAGTGCGGTGCGCGGCCCGAGGGCACTGTTGTACTCACTATGACAGATACACCGGAGTCTCTGGTAAACCAAAAGGATGGTGGTCGGTGCCCTCAGCCGGCTGCGCTTTGCCCCTTTTCTCGGGTTGGAGGTTTCCGCCTTTCTCCTGCACCTTTGTTTATAGATCATGGCTGCCTATGCTTCAGCAACGGTAGTCAGCTCCCCGGGTTTAGGTGCGTCGGGGAACCCGTTTGCCCGCAGGCACTGGACGTGGGATCTCTCTGCCTGTGCGGTGGCTTTCTATCCCCCTCGGTGGGCTGTTGCCGTCTTTCGGGTCTTGGGACGGGAAAGGACCTAAGGTCCAGACCTCAATCAGTAAATTTGACGTGGTCCAGTGGCTTCTGGACCTCGTTCTGGGTCTAAGTAACCCTCCTAGTGCTCTGGTTTCCAGTTGGTTCCCCGGTTCGGTACCGGCGGGCCACTACCCTGTCCCGGTCCCTTACGGTTCCACCAGCCATCTACCCGGCTCCTGCAGGCAGCCACCACCGTCTGGCTCCTGGTCTCAGGGTGTCTGGGCTCCGACCCAGACCCCTTGCAGATCTTTACTCTCTGCTACTGCTCTCCTCTACTCCCTAACTGATCTCCTCCACCTCCACAATTTATCTGCCGTGTTTTCCAGCCTCAGACTATCCGAACTTCTCGGTGGGTGTGACCAACCGCCTGGCTCCGCCCCCGGGTGTGAACGTCTAGGCCTGAGAGGGGTGACTCAGGGTTTTTAGGTTGGCTGATTACACCTTTTTAAAGGCTGGTGTTTTTGCAGGGGGCCTTCCTGTGACTACCTATCTAGTCCACTGCATCACAGAAGAAGCCTGAAATCCTTGAGGATGTGTCTACGGTGGGATTGTAACCCGTAACCCCAGCGCAGGGCTGGTCAGTGAGCTCTGAGTTAGCAAGGATGTATAAAAAGGGGGGTGCGGTGGGCACTTGATGTGTCCTGTCAGTAGTTATGGTGGGTAGAGAGGGGCATGGTGTGCTCTCTGGTACCCGGGGTTCAGTGGGTGCAGAGTGGGACATCGGTGCTCTCTCTTCTGCTGGCTGGCCATCCATGGTGTGGTCCCACTCCTCCCACTGCCGTAGCCCGAGCTCCGCACCCAATAGTTTAGAATGTTCCGAGCTCTATTTATGTGCTCACATTGTCAGAGACTTTTAACTTATGGAGACGAAAAGAAAACCTGAAATTGACCTGGTGACAAAGTGAACCGGCCCCTGCTGCCAGAATGGTCCACCCCTGCTGAATATTTAGGAGAAAATGGTTAAAAAGCAGTTGGCTGTTGCTTTTTGCCGCCAGCTGATTTGCATATATATCGGTGAACGAGAGCTCTGATTGGCTGGCTGGAGAATGTGCACGTGAGCTAGAAAAAGTACTGTAGACAGGCAGAGAGCTGATGTGAGGGTATCTGGCTAGTACTGTAGGTGGCGCTGCAACAAATAGTCATCAGGAGAGATGAGGAGCGAGAGAAGCCATCTGGGTACAGGAATTGTCCCTCGTCGGGGAATATGTCATTTAGTCTCTGGAAAGGTCTTGGATTGAGCATCCCAGCCTGTGATAGATGACTGGAATCAGGTTCTCTGCCCCTACATCATGCTGCTCTCATATGAGGCAGCAAAAACCTGGTGACAGATTCCCTATGAGAAGCGATTGATGCATGAAATCATGCCTGCACCTACTTCCATCTGTAAACCTATAGAAAAAAGTGAGTATAGGAGCCAAAGCAAGAATTTTTGTAAAAGAAAGTTTTTTATTTCAGCAAGTTAAAAGGCTTAAAAAAAAAATCACAAAGAGATCACTCCCAATAGACCCCATAGGTTGTCAAGAAGCACAAAAAAATACACTAGTATCATCAGAGAGTTGTATATATTATACAGTCACTGTATGCACACTGGTAATGAAGCCACTGCTCAAGAGGAATGAAAAAAACATACCTGTCTGCACCAACACATGCTAGAAAAAGAAACAATGTGCCGAAAAACGACCGCAAAAAAAACCGCACAACACCAATTGTCCAGAGATTACCAGAAACATCTGGAAAAAAGGAATGGAAAGACGTGATCAGATATTCGCATGAACCAAGAAGAAAAAGATAATGTCAAGATAAAGAAACACAGTAGAACTGCAATTGCTATCACTATCCACAAGAAGGCGATGTGTTTCAAAGGTTTGTAAAAGACCAAATTGTCCCTCCAGTGAGGAAGGAGACAAACTCTAGCGCCACCTATTGGAAGTAGTAGTAAAAGACCACTAATCCAAAGAAAATCCAGAAAATCATAGATATGTTGCATACACATGCTAGAATGGCACCATTTTTGTGCATAAATTGTCAAATACTAAGGGACTAGAAAACACTCGCAAAAGACGAACAAAGAGTGAGAGTGGTCTTTTCACAGAGAGACGCATAAAAATACGTCAAGGTAATTAATATGCAGAGGAATAGCTGCACGACATCAGAAGGAATACCAAGAGGGCGCACAGAAGCAAGGAGCCCTTAAAGGGAACCTGTCAGGTAATTTATGTGTTCTAACCTAGTAGCAGCGTGATGTGTGGCCTAGTAACCCCTTCCTACCCATCCCTGTGTTGTAATATTGTGTAATGTGCGTGTATAAAAATATGTTTCCAACAAGCCTACAACCTACAATAGCCCTCAGTCCAGTACACCAGTGCGCAACCAGCTCTGTCCTCACCTCCTGTACCATCACCCATTCCCTGTAGACTGTGAGCCCTCGCGGGCAGGGTCCTCTCTCCTCCTATACCAGTCTGTTTTGTACTGTTAATGATTGTTGTACGTATACCCTCTTTCACTTGTAAAGCGCCATGGAATAAATGGCGCTATAATAATAAATAATAATAATGTTTTATTACTTCTGTGTACCCTATGTAAATGATCAGAGGCTCTGGCCCCATGGGCGTTACATCGCCCTGTGGGAGTTTGCATGTTTTCCATGGTATGACGCCCCTGTGGGCGTGATACCATGGATTTACATGAGCAACATCCTGTCGCTCCTTGAGAACCCGCGCGTGCGCACCTACCATTCCCGCAGCCTTGTTATCCGGGTGCTTGCTTCTCGTCTTCAGACACGCACTCCGCATGCTCAGAAGACTCCTGCGGTTCCGGTCATGCGCAGTGCGCGTCTGAAGACGAGAAGCAAGCACCCGGATGACAAGGCTGCGGGAATGGTAAGTGCGCACGCGCGGCATCTCATGGGGCAACGGGACGTCGCTCATGTAAAACCATGGTATCACGCCCACAGGCGCGTGATACCACAGAAACCATGCAAACTCCCACAGGGCTAGAGCCTCTGATCATTTACATAGGGAACACGTAAGTAATAAAACATATTTTTACACATGCACGTTACACAGTATTACAACACAGGGATGGGTAAGAAGGGGTTACTAGGCCACACATCACACTGCTACTAGGTTAGAACACATAAATTACCGGACAGGTTCCCTTTAACAGAAAAAGATACTTGAGCGGCAGGTCGTGGGAAAGATAGAAGTGAGCTTTCCCCTTGTTTGGCTTATATGAACAGGAGTGACAAAATCTATTCAGGTCCCCTGTAATAAAATTATAGCTGATAACACCCAAATAGATTCTGACCCAGCGCTAATATTAAAGGGAATTAATTGGTCACCATGTTTTTGCTATGTAATTTGAGAGCAGAACGCTGTAGGGGCGGAGACCCTGATCCGGTGATGTGTCACTTACTGGGCTGTGTGTTGCTATTTCAATAAAATTAGTGTTTAATCAGCTTGAGAGGATCACTACAGGACTTGGTGTCTCTATACCTTCTTGTTCTGCTGTTCTGTGTAACTCCACCCCTGCCACTGATTAGCGGCTTTCTGTCAGTATGCAGTGTACACAGAAGCTGCCAATCAGTATTGTGGACAGGGTTTTACATGGCTCAACATTCTGAGCACTGCTAGGTCAGTCTGCAGCAGAGAAACCAGGGACTGTATCACAATGACAGCAAACAGCCCAGTAAGTGACTCATTGCCGGAATCGGGGTCCCAGCACCTACATTGTGCCGCGCTCGGAATATATAGCACAAACCTGCTGACAGATTCCCTTTAAAAGTATTGTCCAGGCGTCTGATACTGACGACTTAATCTCAGGACAGATCATCGATATCATCCCATGAGTGGGGGTCCGACACCCCCACCATTGCGATACTGATGTTAGGTCATCAAAATTATATGCCCCGACAACCCCTTCTATAATAGATCCAAGGTGAGCACCAGGCGTACTGACAAGATGTGCCATAAGTGCCTCCAAGATTCGGGTCCCTCCCTGCGTTGGAGCCAGCAAACGGCTGGAGTTTGGATCAGAAATGAGGAGGGGGCGACGAATACGTGTCTCTCTCCATTCCTTTTCCTGGACTTCCGAAAACAGTAGAGCGCACGTGACAATTTGTATTGACGAGTCATTCCTAACCCCAATTTAAGTCCTTGCCTCCCCCGTCCTATTCATCCTCCCAGCTAGGCCCATAGCTTAAATACTAAACTAAAATAAAGACACCACGCCAGAGGACGGAATGAATTGGCCACAGCCGCCTTTTATTTAAACATACAACATATAACCAAAATGATACCACTAATAAGAAGGGAATGGTCCTCGAAGCCCCCAACAATTCTTTTATTGCGGGCACGGCCCAGCATAGGCCTACAAGGTGGTATATGACCCCTAGCCGATTATACTCCCGCTCAGAGGCACTTGTTGCAAAGCGATCTGTCCGATTTTTTACCGCACCCCCACGGGCTCCCCCTTCACCACCTGTGTGGCGTTCTGCCATCTTCCATTCCATTGAATCCACCTGGGGAGTCCAGAGCCTTTTGAGCTCCCCCCGCCCCCACCCCCATCCATCCACCGTGAGATCACATTCCCAACTTGGAGGACCCTCCCCTCCACCTGCCGCCGCTGTGACAAGAATTAAAGAAACTAATAGGTCAAAAGTAAACCCCAACCTAAGACTGCTGAGACCTCAACAAACCCATAACTGATTGTCCCATGTAATGAAGAATCAGACGCAGGTATATAAATCAGAACTCTTTATTTGGAGATTTAAAAACAAATCTCATCTTTTAGTGGATGGTGGTCGGTCACAGCCCAAAATTACTAAACTAACAACCACTGAAATAAATCACGGTAAACCAGTACAAAGCGTTGTGTCGCAGCCGGACTCCCGGCGTGGGAAGCTTTTGTACCAAAAAACCACCAACGTTGTTGAATTGACCGCCAAGGAGGAACAAAGTAGCAAACTGTGCTCCGACCCCCACCCAGAAAATAAGGCATACTCGATACAAACCTGCAAATCAAATAACTATTTCAACTTTAAACAATGTTAAATGTATACCATAAAAAAAAAAAAAACAAAACACAAACAAAACGTGGCACTCCAGCATGGAGTACTCAACAATCCATCAATAACTGTCCTGTCTTACCTCAGAATGAATGACCTCTGACTAAACCAATAGAAGATCACAAGGAAAGACAGCCCGGACTGCTGCCCCAAAGGGGCTCAAGGAAGGGCAACATGACTAAGAGGGATGCTAGGCCAGAGGGTGTAGCAAAGGGTTAAGGTGAGCTATTTTGGGCGGGAAACCAGGAGGTGGGGCTACTGGAGTTATAGGGACATTTGATTGGTTAGGGGTAGGTCAGTGTGGGTTAGTATATATAGGGCAGACTGTTGGGGGGTTGGTCATTCGGCACCTGGAAGAAGTCTGGAATCGATGGTCCGGTGACGTCGGCGGCGCTGAAGATGGGACCCATCTGCCTCCGAAGCGGCAGCGACTCCTGAGCGCCTCAGCCCTGGGATGACTGCAAGGAGCCGGCGATGGGAGAGGAGCCCCAGCGGAGGATCCACGGCAGCGGTGGCGGCGGCGGATCCAGGAGACGGGACATCGCGGGGCCTGGGCCGGAAGTCGGGCGCAGGCTGAAAGGCTGCGGGGCGGTGAGTGCTGTAGCCGGCTCCCTTCCATTTCCGGGTCGCAGTGGCCAGTGGTGACGTGCATGTTGCGGCTGCGTGACGCGGCGCGGTCACCTGACCCGATGCGGTCGCCTGACCCGCTGCGCTCACCCGACCCGCTGGGCTTCCCCGATCTGCTGGGCTCACCTGAGGCGCTGCGGTCGCGTGGGGCCGGCGCGGTCGCGTGGGGCCGGCGCGGTCGCGTGGGGGCGGCGCGGTCACGTGGGGCCGGCGCGGTCATGTGGGCCGGAGCGGTCACGTGGGGCCGGCGCGATCGCATGCTCTTACGTCACGTCACATGGCGTCCTGACGTCACGGTCACATGGCCCGGCGGTGCGGTCATGTGACCGGGCGCTGAACCCGGAAGTGCGGCCAGAGCCCAGCAGGACCCTCCGGCGGCAGCAGCAGCAGTGCTCTGGGCGGCAGCGGCACCGAGGATGTCTGCGGGAGGCGGCGACGCAGTGAGTGCAGCGACTAGGGGGTGAGTGACTTCACCGCCCTTCGCTGTTGCGGCGCGGGGTCGGCATGGTGACGAGGGCGGCGCGGCCACGTGACCCGCGGCGCGGTCATGTGGTCCGGCGTCGCAATCACTTGGCCCCGGCGTCCGGATGAAGTGGTCACGTGGCCCGGCGGTGCGGTCATGTGACCGGATGGCGGACCCGGAAATGCGGCCTGCGTGTCCACGCAGGGCCGGTGTGCGATCCCCGGCAGCAGCGAGGACGTTGGGGGAGGCGACGCCGGGGAGACTACAGCGACGAGGCGGGAGTGACGTCATCGCCTTCTCTGGTGCGGCGCAGGGTCGGCAGGGTGATGTGGCCGGCGCGGCCACGTGACCGGCGGCGCGGTCATGTGGTCCGGCGTCGCAATCACCTGGCCCTGGCGTCCGGATGAGGTGGTCGCGTGGCCCGGCGGTGCGGTCATGTGATCGGACGGCGAACCCGGAAGTGCGGCCTGCGTGTCCATGCAGGGCCGGTGTGCGATCCCGGGCAGCAGCAGCAAGGATGCCAAGGAGAGGACAGCGACGAGGCGGTGAGTGACGTCATCGCCTTTTTCTGTTGCGGCGCGGGGTCGGCATGGTGAGGTGGCTGGCGCGGCCACGTGACCCGCGGCGCGGTTATGTGGTCCGGCGTCGCAATCACTTGGCCCCGGCGTCCGGAGGAGGTGAACCTGCGGGGCTGTCATGTGACCGGACGGCGACCCCGTAGATGCGGCCTGCACGTCCACGCAGGGCCGGTGCGTGCTCCCGGGCAGCGGCTGCGGCCTGCGCAGTAGTGCAGGGCCGGTGTAGGATCCTGTACAGCGGCGATCGTTGCAGATGACGGAGAGACGCATGACGGAGGAGCGGCCGGAGCTGCTTAAAAACTGCTCTGGGTCGGCAACATCTTGAAGTTGGCTTCCAGCCTGGGCAGCCGGTCGACCTTGCCGGTGACGCTGGTGAGGTCCCGGGGCCTGGGGCTGCTCGGCGCGGAGGATCATTGACGGCTGTTCCGGGGACACCTTGGAGTCAGCCTGGTAAGATTATGGTTCACTTGCACCTCGTACTCTTGTTTATTGATTAGGTGGGGGGGGTTGGGTATGCAGCATACTTGGGGTTTGTGTTTGATCGTAGTGGGGGAGTTTGGTTTAAAGGTCTTGGTTCTGGGAGGTTGTAGTTGATTTCAAATTGTCAGCCCTGCAGCGAGCTCAGGTGCTGATTGGCATTCTGCCTTTTGGCAAGTAGCGCTGGGGTGCTGGGGTTAACTATAGTGTTATGGTTGTCGGGTAGTCAGTCGCGCTTTGGTACGGGCATTGTGGCCTGGCTTGGTATGGGGAACGGTTGTATGCCTTGCAGGATTGTTTGGTGGTCCGATGCTTGCGGGTCGTCCAGGACAAGGGCCTGGAGCTCAGGGTGGTTTCCTGGATGTTGAATGGGAGTAGTTGTGGGGATTATGGAGGTTATTGCATTTTTTTTTTTTTTTTTTTTTTTTTTGGGGTCGGGGGTGTATACGCCGACGGTTTAATGTCATGTGGGTTAGCTGCGGTCGTTGGGATTGTTGCATTAGTCTAATTTTATGGCAGTGGTGGACCTGGCAGTTGCTTTGGTAAGGTCCAGGTGCGATGATTTCAGATGAAGTTCATAAAAAAAAAAAAAAAAAAAAAAAAAGGATATGTATGTGCATACATGTATATACTCCCCGCGGCATCGATAGAGGCATGGAGGGGTAGTATTTCTCTGTTTGGGGCTACCACGGGTGGCACACAAGTGTTTTGTTTATTGAAGCAGTGGGGGCCCGTTGTTGCAGGCTGCAGAGGAGTGAGCCTAGCCGGTCGGGGTTTATGAGGAGTCCCCTTCTAGTGACTGTTGGGTTGCCTCACAGTAGAGACTAGCTGAGTTGTGAGGGGTCATAGCGTGTCTTATCTTAATACTGTTCATTGGTACATTTCCGGGGTTCGGGGCCTGCCCAGTTCTTGACAGTAGGAACAGTGGCATGGCAGTGTGCGCTGGTTGAGTTATCCTCTCGATAAGGTAATAGTTCCACTGTTTTCAGTTTTGGTGTGGTTCGAGCTTTCCCTGGTACAGTTTTGCGGATGGATACAGCATGGGGTGGATTCCGGCTTGCTCAGAGTCGGGTAATTTTCAGTCGTCTTAGAGGTTGTTTGGCTGTTCCGGGTTTCATAACAGAGTGCGGCCTGGCCGAACCCCCTATGGTTTTATGTCTGGCTGGCTTTGGAACCAGCGGGGGGCTTCATCCGGGCCGCCCAAGCTATGGTGCAATATTGCATGGGTTTTGCTACACCAGTTGGGGTGTGACCGTTTTGGCAACCGTGGGCGGGCATTAGAGTAAAGCCCGCTCGCATGGAAGGTTTCAGCCCGATCGGCGGTATACGTTGCGGCGCAGCCCATGGTTTCGTGTTTTCAGCAGCATGATAGTTTCGGGCATGGTGTGCAGTCCTTGGGGATTAGCGGGCGCTGCTGGCAGGCTTCTTTCTGGGCAGGGATTTCTCGCCGGCGGGCATATGCACTGGCAGTGTTTCACATTGATCTTTGTTGGTATATGAGTGAGCAAAGTGGAAGGCATATTGCGGGTTCTGGAATTTGTAAGGTTTAGCTAAGGGGGTGGAAGGTTATCATTCCACGAGGACCGGGGTTCCAACGGTCATGGCGGGATATTGTTTGGGTTTTCCAGGTCGGTTTAAGATATTACAGCATTTTGTTGTGGCTGGGATCATGGCTCCTCTCAATAGCAGGCGTGTTTGGATTGTTTCCTTGTGGTGTAATAACTGACGTTAGTGAGAGGTGACGGGATTTGCACATCGGCAGAGGATAATTTGGGTCGGGCCTGTTATCCAATGCTGCATGGGTTATTCGTACCACTGGATGCTGCGGGTGCCTGAGCTTTTAAGGCAGGGGACCGACGTCCGGGATGTTAATGTGGGCTTTTCGTGCCATGGGGACACATTCTACTCGAGACACAACATGGGTTTGTCTCGGGGGGGGACTGTCTGGGAATCCAGTATGTCATGGTGTGGCTGGTTGCCAACGTCAGCTTATCAGACCTTGTGCATATTGGGTTTTTATGCCAGGTTTAGGCACTGAGGGGTTTTGCAGTTAGTATTGTTTCGAGGATTGGATGGCAGTCGTGTGCAACAGGCCATTTGCCAGGCACAGGTTTTCTTTACACAGGTGGGACTGATGGTCGTAAAGTGACAGGTATGACGGACGGCTGCCAGCGAGGGATCTTGGTGCTGAATGAGTTGGGGGTGAGAAGCTTGATTCAGCTCCTTAGTTCGGAATTGTCGGGGGGTTCTGGATTTCTTTGCGGTAAGAGACAGCGTTGGCGAATTACGGCTGTCGTTGTAATTTTCAATTGGCTGGGGGGACACGTACAGGGTTCAATTAGCGGAAGCAAGGATCTTTTGGATCGCATGAAAAGTCTTATCGCTGTCTGGCGGTTTTATGAGTGTTCCACAGGTGGGCTTTACAGCGGTAATTTTAGGGTACAGGCTAATGACCTATTCAGTTTGTGGAGAGAGGTCTGTTGTTCGTTTGGTGTTCGGGTCTGTTGTCAGGCATCATATTAACCGAGGGTATTCCATGCAGCAGTTTGCACCACAGGCCTGATTGGTTCATGTTTGGGCAGTACTCGAGCGGTGCGGCGCCCTGGTCTGTTGGAAGTTTTGGACCTTCTTTGGGGGTACAGATGTTTGATCAGCGGTAATGTATAGGGGTTCTGTTTGGTTGGATGGACTTCAGTGTTGGCTCTGGGACATTTAGGATGTTTTAACGGTTTGCGTTTGGGACGGCCATGTAGTCGGATATTTAAGGACTGTTCTGTCCCAGCAGAAGGAGCGACCACGGTTGTGTGGTGCGGCATCCGGGCGGAAGGGAATTGGGCACCATGCTGTCAAGGGGCCTGTTTTGTGACAAGAGGCATGACCGCCTTGGGCCTGTGTCTGTCCGTCACAGTGTTAGTGCCCATGTGGTCACTTGTAGGGTGTCACAGCTTATTTAGGGACATCTTGGTTGGTTGACAAAGTGTGTTTCCACAAGGGGGTCAGAGATTAAGTGAACCCATGTGGGTTCCCAGTTGGTTACATCAAGGTAGGCTGGCTTGGTTCAATTGTCAGTTTGTCTATATTTTCGAAGATGCCTGCAGTGTGGCGGTCTCAACGAAGCAGAGTTCGCGTCCAATCCTTTCGGGATAGGGCCGGCGTCTCGTGCTTTTCGTTGGGGACTGGTCGCGCAGGCTGTTTTGGGCAGATGCTGGGGCCGGCTGGGTACCGGGTTTTATGTGCAGCCGGCCATGTGAGGGAAGATGGTCCTAGGGCAGGGGAGCCTTGGAGTCTCCAGTTAATTTTGGAAGTTTAATGGGGTGGTTTTCATCTGGATGGTGGAGACAGCCAGGTATTGGTTAAAGGGAACCGTGGAGTTGGCCCTGGATGGTCTTTGGTGGCGGGACTCGCACGTACAAGGTGTCATACGTGCTCGTTGTGGCGGAAAGGAGGGGGGTATTTGAAGTCGGTGGATTGCACAAAGAGCGGGGGGGAACCCAGTGCAGGAGCGGGTTACCCCTGGTGGTGCAATTGTGTGTTGGTTAAGGTGGGTCCCTGTTGTGCTGGGTCACAGCGGGACATGTTAACGTGGGACCCTGCTGTGCTGGGTCACAGCGGGGCATGTTAATGTGGGTCCCTGCTGGGCTCGGTCCCAGCAGGGCAGTGGTTGGGCAACACTCGGCTGGGTGTCCTCGAGTCGGTGTGTTGCGGCTGAGGGCACATGGTGGAGCTGATGTTGCAATCATGTACAATGGTACTCTTCAATTACCCCCCCTCCTTTGCTGGTGGTTATGTTTTATTGAATTATTTACTATGTTATGGTTAAAGCGTTATTATTTTGGTGATAATAAACGGGGCTGCTGTGGCCTTTACATCCAATGTCACGTAGTCCGTGTCTTATTTTAGGTTAAGAGGTCAAAGGAGGTAAGGCCGTCAGTCAGACATTCCATAGTCAAGACAGCCCGGACTGCTGCCCCAAAGGGGCTCAAGGAAGGGCAACATGACTAAGAGGGATGCTAGGCCAGAGGGTGTAGCAAAGGGTTAAGGTGAGCTATTTTGGGCGGGAAACCAGGAGGTGGGGCTACTGGAGTTATAGGGACATTTGATTGGTTAGGGGTAGGTCAGTGTGGGTTAGTATATATAGGGCAGACTGTTGGGGGGTCTGTCATTCGGCACCTGGAAGAAGTCTGGAATCGCCCACCCACCCGCCCTATTTTCGAGATGTCCGGATCACGGTGGAAGAGAAGAGGAGTGCACTCGTCGCAGCAGTTGGCGGAAAGGAGGGGGGTATTTGAAGTCGGTGGATTGCACAAAGAGCGGGGGGGAACCCAGTGCAGGAGCGGGTTACCCCTGGTGGTGCAATTGTGTGTTGGTTAAGGTGGGTCCCTGTTGTGCTGGGTCACAGCGGGACATGTTAACGTGGGACCCTGCTGTGCTGGGTCACAGCGGGGCATGTTAATGTGGGTCCCTGCTGGGCTCGGTCCCAGCAGGGCAGTGGTTGGGCAACACTCGGCTGGGTGTCCTCGAGTCGGTGTGTTGCGGCTGAGGGCACATGGTGGAGCTGATGTTGCAATCATGTACAATGGTACTCTTCAATTACCCCCCCTCCTTTGCTGGTGGTTATGTTTTATTGAATTATTTACTATGTTATGGTTAAAGCGTTATTATTTTGGTGATAATAAACGGGGCTGCTGTGGCCTTTACATCCAATGTCACGTAGTCCGTGTCTTATTTTAGGTTAAGAGGTCAAAGGAGGTAAGGCCGTCAGTCAGACATTCCATAGTCATGACCTGACTAAACCGATATAAGATCCTAATGCAACCTGGAACTCATCATAGTGAAAATCTACGCGGAATAGGCAGAGGGTGTCCCCAAAATGGAAAAACAGAAACAACACGTAAAAAGGCGTCCAGTGAGATCATAACTTTCAGCAAATCGGAAATCGGTCCTGCCAAAACTTGTCTCAGATGCCTTCCACCTGCATAGCTCTCCATTCTCCGGGCTGCTCATGGTGAGCAGCCAAAAATCCATAGCACGGATCTGACACCATCTGAAAAAGAGAAAATTGTTACCAAAGCAATAAACTGGTCTAATATACCTGAGGAAACAATCAGCATGTGAAGGCTCGGTGATTTGACATTGGAGTCCAAATTGAAAAGACCAATTGCACAACTTATGGTATCATAACAAATATCACCAGGACCGGTACTGGGAAACAAAAGGGTATTATTCCACTTCTCCTATGATCGGGACCCTGTATACCACCTAGTATGCAGAAAACAGTGTAAAGGCACTTACCACACCTACCAGAAGTACGCCTCCACCTTTTTGTAAGAGATTATATATGTATATATATATATATATATATATATATATATATATATATAATTTTTTTTTACAGTTTGACCATTCTAATAATTTTATTACTTTTTCTCATGATGACGGCAAAAGAGCAGGTAAGTATAGACAAGGAAAATTGGTCCAAGGATAGAAAACGAGGCATTCAAGAACAAATATCTTAAGGCTTGGTTGTTGGACCTTGAAATCCAAATGAAAAAAAAAAAAGTCCAAACGAAAAATTTACGGTATCATAAAGACCACCAGGACTTGTTTTGGGAAAAAAAAAAATTGTATTATTCCAGTCGAACTGTAATCAAGACTCACTAGTCTCCCAGTATTCAGAAAACCAGCGCAACGGTGTTTAACCATACCCACAAGAAGTGGGCAACTACCGTCTCACTCTTTTTTTTAATTATTTGTGCCACGCTATTTATCTTTTAGTTCTTACTGGTTTTGGAAGCAAACACATAATAGTGAACATATGAAGAAACAGTGCCTACAAATATCCTTGCACCATGTTTTACCATAAGCTTACCATGTTGTAGAGACCTCCCAGGAGACCTCACAGCATCATCGACCATACACATCACTTCCCATATGAGGGGTGGAAATGGATCCCCTCTGCTCTGGAATTGAGGCAAAGCTCCCAGAGTATAATGAAAGCAAGAAGGAGCGTAAACAACAATTATTTCTCCAACTAAACCATAGTGGGGCCAGGACCAACTGGAAACCAAACACTAAAGAACCATAATCTGATGGGCGATGGCACAAAGGGGAAAAGGAGAAGCCATGACAAATGGTCTAAGAATGGCAGTGCTCATGTTAATGGACCAAAAGCAAAAACAAAATCTGAAGCGTGGTATTAGTGGGAAACACAGAAATGTAAGGTGAATTAAGCAAACTCTAGGATACCCGAGACGCCCTAACGCACAGGACCCGAAATATTTAAAAACAAATTCCCAAACCAGAGACTGAAGTAAGGCAATTAAAGGATGAAAGAGAATCTATCAAACCATCAGACGTCTGGCCCTAAAGCGTTATACGATATTGTGATGGGGGAAATGTAAAGTGTCAACGCTGGGACTGAACCAGAGATCTGTATGTTACCCGCACAATTACCATTGAACTATACCTCAATCACAGTCAAAGGCCCATTGTGGAAAGGAGCGACTGGCATGGGAAAATTCCCCACATCAGGAGAAAAGGAAAAACCGACAAGGGAAATCCCACCCAACGGTTGAATTAATTAACAACAAACAAACAACCAATAACAAAGGGTGCGACTCTAAGGGCTGCTTCTCACTTGCGAGTTTCTCGCAGTAGAGCAATGCGAGAAAATTTCGCATTGGAATCGGACACGTTAGTGAATGATTCAGCTCACATTTGCGATTTCTTTCTCAGTCCAAATCGGACTGAGAAAAAGAAAAAAAAAAAAAACGCAGCATGCTGCTTTTTTGCGAGTTTCTACTGCGAGTCTCTCCAATGCAAGTCTATGGGAGCGTGTAAATAATCGGATGTCACGGGACGGCACTCACACCATCCTAGTGACATCCGATTTTCTAAATACATTTCTCGCATGTTTCCTAAAACATTGGAAACGAGTGATGTCTCACAATGTCTGTCAATCACTATTCTCTGTCAGTCGGTCTCTCCCTCTCAGTCTCTATTCTCTCTCTGTCGGTCGGTCACTATCTCTGTCCCTCTCTCACAGTCTGTCGGTTATTTTCCCCTCCGCTCTCATACTCACCGTTCCCCGATCTCCGGCCCGGCGCTGCACGGCATTCACACTGCTGCGGCGGCTTTTACTATTTTGAAAAAGCCGGCCGCTCATTAAACAATCTCGTATTCCCTGCTTTCCCCGCCCACAGGCGCCTATGATTGGTTGCAGTGAGACACGCCCCCATGCTGAGTGACAGGTGTCTCACTGCATCCAATCACAGCGGCCGGTGGGCGTGTCTATACTGTGCAGTAAAATAAATAAATAAAAAAAAAAAAAACGGCATGCGGTCCCCCCCAATTTTAATACCAGCCAGATAAAGTCATACGGCTGAAGGCTGGTATTCTCAGGATGGGGAGCTCCACGTTATGGGGAGCCCCCCAGCCTAACAATATCAGTCAGCAGCCGCCCAGAATTGCCGCATACATTATATGCAACAGTTCTGGGACTGTACCCGGCTCTTCCCGATTTGCCCTGGTGCGTTGGCAAATCGGGGTAATAAGGAGTTATTGGCAGCCCATAGCTGCCACTAAATCCTAGATTAATCATGTCAGGCGTCTATGAGATACCTTTCATGATTAATCTGTAAGTTACAGTAAATAAACACACACACCCGAAAAAATCCTTTATTAGAAATAAAAAAACACTAACAAATTCCCTGGTTCAACAATTTAATAAGCCCCAAAAAGCCCTCCATATCCGGCGTAATCCAGGATGGTCCAGCGTCGCTTCCAGCTCTGCTGCATGAAGGTGGCAGGAGCTGCAGAAGACACCGCCGCTCCTGTCAGCTCCATGCAGCAACTGAGGTGAGTATCGCGATCAGCTGAGCTGTCACTGAGGTTACCCGCGGCCACCGCTGGATCCTCCAACAGTGACAGCGGGTAACCTCAGTGACAGCTCAGCTGATCGCGATACTCACCTCAGTTGCTGCGTGGAGGTGACAGGAGCGGCGGTGTTTTCTGCAGCTCCGGTCACCTCCATGCAGCAGAGCTGGAAGCGACGCTGTACCATCCTGAATTACGCCGGACATGGAGGACTTTTTGGGGCTTATTAAAGTGGTGAACCAGGGAATTTGTTAGTGTTTTTATTTCTAATAAATGATTTTTTCAGGTGTGTGTGTGTTTATTTACTGTAACTTACAGATTAATCATGGAGGGTGTCTCATAGACGCCTGACATGATTAATCTAGGATTTAGTGTCAGCTGTGGCCTGCCAATAACTCCTTATTACCCCGATTTGCCAACGCACCAGGGCAAATCGGGAAGAGCCGGGTACAGTCCCAGAACTGTCGCATCTAATGTATGCGGCAATTCTGGGCGGCTGCTGACTGATATTGTTAGGCTGGGGGGCTTCCCATAACGTGGAGCTCCCCATCCTGAGAATACCAGCCTTCAGCCGTATGGCTGTATCTGGCTGGTATTAAAATTGGGGGGGGACCGCACGCCATTTTTTTAATGTATTTATTTATTTTACTGCACAGCATAGACCCGCACACCGGCTGCTGTGATTGGGTGTAGTGTGACACCTGTCACTCAGCGTGGGGGCGTGTCTCACTGCAACCAATCATAGGCACCTGTGGGCGGGTAAAGCAGGGAATACGAGATTGTTTAATGAGCGGCCGGCTTTTTCAAAATAGTAAAAGCCGCCGGAGCAGTGTGAACACCGTGCAGCGCTGCGCCGGGGATCGATGAGTATGAGAGAGGGCTGCTAACTTCAGTCACTCGGGGGATTAGCGGTCACCGGTGAGCCCTTCACAGGTGACCGCTAATCAGAACGCGGTACAGACAGAGCCGCAGCATGACAATGAAGTCGGGTGAAGTTCACCCGAGTTCATTCTGACAGTGCAGCTCTGTCTGTGTCTGCTGTCATCTGCCATTCAGCTCTGCTACATGGCTGTCTGTGTCTGCTGTCAGCGGCCATGTAGCAGAGCTGAATGGCAGATGACATAGTAAAAAATACGCATTACACACGCTAGTAAAATCATCAATTTATTCAGAAAAAGCATCGCACTTGCGTTGCACTCGGACCTAACGTGAACTAAAATCAGCCGAGTTTTTTTCAGCCCAGTCGGACCGATTTTACTCGCATAGATGTGTTTCCAGCCTAAATAGGGGAACGCTGGACCAAACATGAAGAAACATGACGTGAGAAATAAACTGGGCAAGCATTAAATCATCAAGCGGTGTATTATAGAAAGATACCGTCACGCCATTAATGACCATTCAAGGAAAGGACTAAAATGGCTCAATAAAATAAGAGGAATAAAAACCCAAGAAGAGTGTGTCATAAATTAATGTCTTGCTGCAAAGCGACCAAAATTGGTGACAGTGTGAATGAACTGGTAAAACGAAAGGCAGACCCGATGTCTGATTATGAATGTTAAATTTGTGACAGTGTGAATGAACCGATCAAACGAAAGGTAGACCCGATGTCGGATTATGACAGTGTGGATGAACCGGTAACACGAAAGGCATACCCGATGTCTTCTGGTGGTGTGGATGTGTCGCGGGCGGAGGAGGGGACGCCGCGCTCTCCCTCTGCTGCTCGGGTCCGGCCGCCGCGGCTGCTGCGGCCTGCTGCTGCTCGGTGGCTCGAGCGATGAGCCGGATCCCGGGGACTCTAGCAGCGCTCCTCGCCCGTGAGTGAAAGGGGGTTGTTCGGTGTGGGGATGGTTTATTGTCCGTGACGCCACCCACGGTTGTGGTGATTTGTAGCACCACCGCTGCTCAATATGGGGATCCTGGGAATGGTGATGCGGAGCAGCCAGGTGTTATGTTGCCCCTCCGTGGGTAGGGGTTGGTGATCCCGGGGCCCAGTGAGGGAGTGGAAGGTGCAGGGCCTGGTGGGCGCAGGGACAGCGCTGTGCCTTGCGGCACTGTGGCACTCACTCAGCCTGAGACGTTGACACAGTTTTACGGTAAACCACACGGCTGGAAAGACGGTTCCCACGGACGGCTGCACTTGCTCTCCCAGTAGGTAACGGTGATGTCCCTTTGACCTGCTCCTAGTGTTTCTGTGTTGGTAGAGATGGGTTCCCACCGGTAACCCGCTCCCCGACTTGGATATGGGCCGGAGGAGCCCTACTTTGCCCGCAGACGCTGGCCCCGAGGAACTGGTGCCCTGGCGGTGGCGGTGTTCCTCCTTAATGGTTGGACTTTTGCCTTCAGTCGGGACTTGGTTGTTGGGGGATCGACGTCCCCTTCACTGACGGATTTGGCAAATTATGGCGACTCCTAGCCTTGCCGGGGTCCGAGAGGCCCCTGCCCTGGTGCTGACTGTCCTTCGTATACTGCTCCAGACCGCCGGGCCACTACCCGTCCGCGGTCCTTCCAGCAACCTCCGAGCAGTCCCCCTCCAGACAATCACCGCTGTTGCTGACCTTGCTGACACTGTCCTGCACTTAGCCGGACCAACTTCAGGGCTTTCTAAGCTCACTTTTACTCTTTTCTTCTTTGCTCCACTACTACTTCACTTTCACTTAGCTCCTCTACCACTTCCTTCTACTTCCACTAACTTTTCTTAACTTGCTTCCTCCCGCCTCCACGGCTGTGTACTCCTCGGTGGGCGGAGCCAACCGCCTGGCCCACCCCCTGGTGTGAACATCAGCCCCTGGAGGAAGGCAACAAGGATTTGAGTAGCTTTGGTGTTCCTAACTGGGATGTAGGGTGTGGTAGTGTGATGACCTGTGACCCCTGGCTTGCCCAGGGCGTCACAGATGAACCGGTAAAACACAATGCATGCTCCTGAAGGAAACCTGCAAAAGGTGTTGGGAATAATTAGGTAGGTAACAGAGGGCTGTCATAACAGAAACTGACCCAGTGTAGGTGTTGGAACCTGAGGCCCCTGTAGGGGAGAGGGCGTGAAGCTTTGTTGTCAAACCCCTCAAAAGCAGATGCAACGTGTGCGCATTGTAAATAGCAACCTAGTAAATCAGCAGCTCTAAGAAATATCCGGGGGTCAAATCCATGACGCCATGCTCCATCCATTTTTTTATATTTTTTTTTTTAAACTGGAATCATGTCTTATCTCCCCTCCCAAAGCCCTGGAATAAGGGTACTCACCACTGTCTTGAGGAACCAGGAGGGGCTGGCTGGTACGCAGATGCCTGGAGGGTCGGCGGTGGGACCTAGGACGTCCTTCTGCGGGGACATTCCGAGGAGCGAGAGGATTTTCAGATGATGAAGGTGAACGTTGTAGCGAATGTCTTCGGTGATGACTCGTTCCTGAGGACCTGTGGTAAACCAAAATGCCTGCTCCAGCTATTACAGGCCGGCCAGCAGTGAAAGATACCTAGGAGCAGGGTCGTGCGGAGCGGGTACCACAGCCGTAGCGGCATGTCGGGGATCCAGCACCCGCATGCTCAAGATCAAAGGGGAGGGGGGGGAGGGTAGAAGGGGCCATACCAGCGGGAGACAGCACAGATAGTGATTAATAATGGAGTGGGGGCATAACATCAGGGACAGGGCCATCAGGTGCCTTTATTATTATAGCCTCAGCCACCGGCAGAGACTGTGGGGTAGGGACATCACTGGATGAGGCACTGATGCTGGACAATTAATGCAGCTGCTAATTCTGCGAAGGGGGTGAGATGCAAAATGTTTGGGCCGCTTCCAGAAATGATGAAAGCTGCCACATGTTTGGGGCATGTACAAATTGCAGAGCGGTGTTTCCAGAGGGGGTTATACACACACACACACACACACACACACTGTCCATAGCCTATTTATTTATATTTTAATTTTATATCCTATTTAATTTTATATATTTTAATTTATTTATTTCCTGTATATTTTTATACATTTCTTACTTATAGCAGGTATATATATATATATATATATATATATATATATATATTTATATATATATACACATACATACATACATACATACATACATACGCATACCTCCCAACCGTCCCGGATACAGCGGGACTATCACGCTTTGCATTGTTTGTCCCGTTGCCACGGGCGGTACGGCCGTATCCCGTGCTCCGCCCACCCACTCTCTCCCCGCCTCACTGCTTTTCCCTCCTACCATCCTAATACGTGACGTGGCATAACAGAGAGGAGCGCGCTGCCCGAAACTAGTCTCTGTGCTGCCGCTAAGGTATGTAAACTGAATCTCCCCAGCGCTGATTCCCCCCCCCCCGGCCGGAGCCTCTCTGTGCGGGCGGACGGCCGCCTCTTTGTGCGGCGGACGGCCGCCTCTCTGTGCGGGCGGCCCGCCGCCTGTCTGTGAAGGCGGGCGGCCGGCCGCCTGTCTGTGAAGGCGACCGGCCGCCTCACTGTGCGGGCGACCGGCCGCCTCACTGTGCGGGCGACCGGCCGCCTCACTGTGCGGGCGACCGGCCGCCTCACTGTGCGGGCGACCGGCCGCCTCACTGTGCGGGCGACCGGCCGCCTCACTGTGGCTGCCTGCGTCTCCGTGCTGGAGGCCCGCCGGCTGCCTGCGTGTCCATGCTGAATGGGTGTGGATGGGGACTGGATATGGGCGTGACTGTAAAATGGGTGTGGTTAGGGGGCGTGGCCTAAAAATTTGCCGCAGCACGCTTAGCGCGCCACAAACTTTGTCCCTCTTTTCCTTCTTTAAAAGTTGGGAGGTACGTATTATATATATATATATCCAGGGACACAGTAGAGTGGGGTGTGCAGGCAGGGGAGGGAGAATTGTTACACTGGATAGGCCACGCCCACCACCTGAAAGGAGCCCATACACTCCAGGATCAACTATACAGGTGGATGCAGGTGGGCGGGGCCAGAAGTGTTTGACGCGACCCAGGGAGGGACAGTGCACGGGTGCCAAGCAGACAGCCATCAGACGTGAGGGAGTGAAGGTGGGGGGCTGGGACTGCAAGGGAAGGAGCCCGTGGGTGCGGGCAGTTAAAAAGAGATAGCAGCGCCGCGCTCCCTGCATAGAGGGAGAGCGGCAACCGCTCAGTGTTAATGGGGGGCAGGGCCAGTGCACAGCTGCCGGCTCATATACTAAAGGGAGGGAGGTGGCGAGGCTACAGCCCTCCGTGACTGATGGAGGTGCATAGAGGGGGGGTGGTTTGTGTGAATGAAAGGGTGCGCGCGCTGCCGCGCTGGGTAACTGTCGGTTGTGTGGGGCTGGTACTGAGGAGGGAGAAGGAGGGAGAAGGGGGGGGGGCGGCACTATGGGGACAGTGCACTGGGGTTTAGGCGATCCGGCGGCCGGGCACGCCGACCTCCCGCTGGCATGGATGGGAGCAGGGACATGAGCTTGACCATCAGGAGGGACGGGACACCGGCCAGCAATGAGGGATGACAGCCATGCATCCCAATCCCTCCTGATAGTCCGGGATGGCAGCGGTTAGATCGACTACCGTACTCACTCTCTCCAGGTGCACAGCGGGGACAGCTGCCTCTGGGTCCCACAAAGTGGGGAGAGACCGGAAGAGACAGGAAATGGGATTAAATAGGGGCAGGCAGGAGGAGGAGAGCAGAATCATTGTCTGCATCAAACAGGGAGGAGACAGAAAAAATTACATGGGACGACCGGATTAACCCCTTATTACGGGCCACAGCAGTCAAGGGGCACCCAGTCAAATACTGGAATGCTCCACAATCTCAGTTCTGATTGTAACCTAAACATATATACCTGTACGAATAAATGAAAGCCCATACGTAGCCGCTCACACCTCCTCACCATGTACTGGCACTGCACTAAAAGGGAGGGTGGCTGGGAGTGTAATTGTAGGCTGCCTTAAATGGCTGCCCTACGCTAATGGCTTCCCCTATTTATACCCCTAATTCACTACGCCGCCTCGTTGGGATCTCCCCGCCTTTGTTTTTATCCTTTATTTCCCTAATCCTAGCAAAGCCCCCTAAACACTTTCATTCCCGTCCAACCCGGTCAGGGCAGCCTCCCCCTAGGCTGTGGCCGAAGTCCGGCCTTACTGAACTCTAGTGACACAGAGATGTCTGCCCCTTTTTGGTGAGCAGTGCCCGGGACATGGGGAGCCTTCCCGCCGGACCCCGACTAATGTGCACTTTATTATGGGACACAAGACTGTAACAACACCCCGAGGTGGGATCTGCTGATCCCGAATTTAATAGATAGACCCCACTTACCGAAAGAAATAAAAATAAAAGCTATTTGTTTTGTAAGTTTTGTATTTGTAAGAAGCCTGAAATCCTTGAGGCTGTGTCCACAGTGGGATTGGAACCCACAGCCCCAGCAGTGCGGCGCTGGTCGGTGAGCTCTGAGTCAGTGAGCTGTGAGTTAGCAAGAATGTATAAAAAGGGGGGTGCGGTGGGCACTTGGTGTGTCCTGTCAGGTTGGGTGGGTACAGAGGAGCATCATGTTGTTGCTCTCTGGTACCTGGTTTGGTGGGTGCAGAGTGGGACATGGGTGCTCTCCTCTCTGCTGGCTGGCCATCCATGGTTGTGGTCCCACTCCTCCTGCTCCCACCACTGCCGTTGCCTGAGCTCCGCACCCAAATGATTAGAATGTTCCGAGCTCTATTTATGTGCTCACATTTGACTCGCCCACCCCAGGGCTATGGGACACCCGGTGCCGGGCCGGACTAGTCCGGGAATCGTCAGTGGTGGCGGGGCCCGACTCCGTGGCCCTGGTGGGTGTCAGTTTAAATATGGCTGGTGACTTGGGAGCAATTAAAGTATTGGTTTCGTGACGCCACCTGTGGTTTGCGGCTATTAAGCCGCCGCTGCTGTATGAGGCCTCTGGGGTGATGTAATGGCAGCAATGGTGGTACTGCTCCCCACAGGTGGAGCGGTGCCCCGGGGACACTGTTAGTGCTCGTGAAAGTCTATGGTGTTGTGTGGATAACACGGTGCAGGGCTGACAGGCAATGAAAGAACCAGTCACAAACAACAGTCTCTTTACCTTCTCCTCTTTTACTTTAAGAACAGTCCAGTCCTGGGAGACCGTCACAGGTGGTGAAGGGGATCCGGTCGGCCTGGAAGTACTTGGGGTGATCTTTCTGGCCAGCTGAGTATGAGGCCTACTCCTGTTCTTTTCTTTACTATGATAGGACCCTGCTCTCTGGATCTAGCAATGGCCCTCTTGCTGCTGGGACTGGTGGTACGTCCCTTTCCCTCTGTGGTAGTAGGCTGCGCAGGCCCTCTCTGGTGCTGCTCTGCTGGAGTCCTCACCGGGCCCTGATGCTGTAGCTGTACCTTCGGGCTGTTTATGGGCCAGGTGCTTGCAGCTCTCCTGCCCTTCGGATTCGGCTACCAGGGAATATTTTAAGCCCTGGTGGCCACAGACTCCGATGTCCGAGTCTCTTCTCTGCCTCTCTGCTACTCCTGCTTCCCTGGGCCAAGCTGCTCCAGCTCCAGGCCCCAGATCCACAGGACAGCACACTCTGCGTCTGCTCGCTCTCACTTCTCTCTACAGACTGACTGCTACTTCCTCCCTCAGGTCAGACTTGAGGAATGCTCCTTGGAATTCCAGGTTCAGAGCTCCCCCTGCTGGCCGGAGGGAGAACTGCGTTGGATGTTAAACTTGCTGGCCAATGGACCTCCCAATTACCTCCAGGCTCAGCATTAACCCTTTGGAAGGGCAATGCTGTTATGGCGACCAGGTCCTGGGGCGCCACACTCCCCCTTAGTTAAATTCAGTACTCCCGGACTGTAGAACAAAGCATAATATGTTAGAACATTTCATCCCATTATGGGAGGCGCATTACTTAAACGTTACAAACTTAAACACTACTATTAGAGTCCAGTGTGGCTCCCTGCCGGGTGTCCATTACACTGCTCCATGGGGGACCCGCCGCAATAAAACCCCCAACGTAGGCTCTGGGCATGCGTCAGAGCATTGATGACCCCACTCTATGCACGCCGGACGGGTTTTTCTTCAGGGGTGCTGAGCACACTGGTGCTAACTATGTACAGCTAGGTGTTGGCCACCCATAGTCCAGTGGCCCAATTGTCCATTTACTTAATCACCTAAAACAAAACATTACATACCAGACATTTCCACATAACTATTTACACTCTGGTAGGTATTTTACTTTCTATGTTCTATACCTTGGAGGGGGCTGTCCCCGAGTGCTACGTTGGGACCGGCGTAGCTCTGGGGTTTGTCCCTGACTACTTGGAGTGTTTGCCCCCTCCGTGTCACTGGTAGGCCTAACCCTGACAGGTATGCGTGTTGGTTGCCTACGGGGTCTCAGATTCGCCAAGGGTACAGCAGGTTCAGCACTGGCAGGGGGTTGATTCTCCTGTTCCACTGCTGGCGTGTCATCTCGGGTTGGAGCGGACGGTTCTTTAGGTGGATCTGGAACTTCTCCTGTTTCTGGCTCGACCAACTGTGGGAACGTCAAGACTGGTACCACTATGGCATTGTTTATTCGGGCCCAAGTTTTGGGGAATTTTCCAAGGATTGTTTGGATCATCTCTTCCTCTTTTTCTTGACTTTGGGGACTTTCTCGTACTTCTTCTACTTCTTTTTGGGTTCTGCACCGTTCAGGGCACGCTTTCAGGCGGTCTCGAGAAACTGCTTGATAGGTCTTGCCTTCATCTTTGCTTATGAGGCATACCTTACTATTGTTAAAGTTGGAGGGAATAATGGTGTAGGGTTCATTCTCCCACTGATCATCTAATTTATGCGCCCTCCGCTTTTTCTTGAGGACCTGTTCTCCAGGTGCTAAGGGAGTTGCTGGGGCCGTTTGATTGTAGTTCCGTTCTTGTCTCGTTCTTGCTTGGGACAGGCTCTTTTCTACGCATTCTTGAACTCTGCGGTACTGCTGTTGTCATTCTGTATCCCAATCTTCTATCTCTTGAACTGCTTCAGGTGACACAATTCCCATCTCCAAGTCTACAGGTAACTTGCCAGGTCTTGCTCGCATCAGGTAAGCAGGGCTGCAGTTGGTCGAATTTACTGGGATATGGTTATACAGGTCTACCAGATCTGGTAACTTCTCTGGCCATTGGTTTCTTTCTTCCAGCGGTAGAGTCTTGAGCATATCAATAACCACATGGTTCATCTTCTCGCACAATCCATTGGTTTGGGGGTGGTACGGTGTTGTTCTGATTTTCTTACAACCATACATGTTACAGAACTCTTGGAACACTTCTGCCTCGAATGCAGGACCTTGATCAGTCAGTACCCTTTCAGGGTAACCGTGAGGTCGACAAAAGTATGCCTGAAATGCTCTAGCTGCTGTTCTGGCTGTCTGGTCCTTCACAGGCACTACTACCAGGAAACGAGAGTAATGGTCCACAATGGTGAGGGCGTAAACATAGCCTGACCGGCTTGGTGTTAACTTCACGTGGTCCAGGGCCACCAACTCCAGGGGCTGCTTCGTGACAATTGGCTGTAGGGGAGACCTCTGGCTGGCATCATCTTTCCGCCTCAGGTTACACGGACCACAGTCTCGGCACCACTTCTCGACTGTCTTTCTCATGTGCACCCAGTAGAACCGATCGCGGAGTAGGGTCTCCAACTTCTTCCACCCGAAGTGTCCTGCGTTATCATGGTAGGCTGCTAGGACCATTGGAGCATCCCTCTGTGGGACCACTATCTGCCAGACGAGTTCATTCGTTCGCCAGTTGACATATCTCTTGCAGAGCTTGCCTTGGTATGTGAACAGTCGTCCCCTCTCCTTCCACAGCTGCTGGGCTTCTTCTGGAACATCTGGGCTAAGATGGGTCTCAGCTTGTGCTAGCTTTTCTTTGACCAATCGCACGGCCGGGTCACCGTTCTGTGTCTCTTCCCAATTATGGTGGAGTAATGGGTTGACCGAGACCTCGTGCTGGCTCGAGCGCTTCACTCCTACAGCATGCTCACATTGGGAAACACCTTGGTGATGGAAAGCCGGTAACTCTATCTCTTCGAGTTCATCCAGGTCTTCTCCAGACTCGGGTAAGTGAGGCATTCTGGACAGCGCATCAGCATTGTTATTCTTCTTGCCAGCCCGGTACTTGATGGTAAAGTCAAAGTTAGACAACCGGGCCATCCATCGCTGTTCCAACGCACCTAACTTGGCTGTTGCCAGATGTGTCAACGGATTGTTGTCCGTGAAGATGGTGAACTTGGCCGATGCCAGATAGTGCTTGAAGCGTTCAGTCACTGCCCAAACAATAGCGAGGAACTCTAGCTTGAAGGAACTGTATTTTTCTGGGTTCCTTTCTGTGGGCCGAAGCTTCCTACTGGCGTAAGCTATCACCTTCTCTCTGCCTCCCTGCACCTGGGACAGAACTGTTCCCAGTCCCACGTTGCTGGCGTCTGTATACAGTACAAACGGCTGGCTGTAGTCAGGGTAGGCCAGAATTTCTTCTCCCGTGAGAGCCCCTTTCAGCCGGACAAAGGATGTTTCTATTTGGCTGCTCCACTCAAATGGAGGGCTCTGCTTCTTAGCCTGCTTTGGCTGGCCCACCAGGAGATCTTGAAGGGGCGCTACTATCTTTGTGAAACCATCAATGAACCTTCGGTAGTAGCCCACCAGCCCAAGGAATTGCCGCACCTCCTTTACCGTGGTGGGTCTTGGCCAGTTCTTGATTACGGTGACTTGCTCCGGATCAGGTGCCACACCTTCTGCGCTGACCACATGACCCAGGTACTACCTTTGGCTTCAAGAGGTGACATTTGGACGGCTTTATCTTCAGGCCATACTCCGACAAGGACTCAAACACTTCTGCTAAGTGCCTCAGGTGGTCTTCATAAGTCTTGGAGTAGACTATGACGTCATCCAGATACAACAGCACGGTTTCAAAGTTGTGGTGGCCCAAGCAGCACTCCATCAACCTTTGGAATGTCCCTGGGGCGTTGCAGAGCCCGATTGGCATACAGTTGAACTCGCAGAGGCCCATTGGTGTCGTGAATGCAGTCTTCTCCTTGTCCGCCTCTGCCATGGGAACCTGCCAATACCCACTGGTGAGATCCAAGGTGGAGAAATAGTTAGCTGACTTTAAGGCTGTTAGTGACTCCTCTATTCTGGGTAGTGGATAAGCATCTTTATGTGTAATGCGGTTAATTTGTCTGTAATCTACGCACATTCTCATTGTACCATTTTTTTTCTTTACGAGCACTAGTGGAGCTGCCCAGGGGCTACACCTATCTCTGATAACCCCAGCCTCCTTCATTTCCCGTAACATTTCTTTGGCACGCTGATACTGTGCTGGGGGTACAGGGAGGTATCTCTCTTTAATGGGATGATGGTCACCAGTGGGGATTTGATGTTTAACCCCTTTTACCTGCCCAAAATCTAGGGGGTGTTTGCTGAAGACCCGCTCGTACTCCTGTACCACCCGGTAAACCCCATGCTTTGGTGTGAGGGGGTGGAGTCGGTGCCCACATGTAATTTTTGGCACCAGTCTTCCAGCTGCCCCTTGGAGCCATTGTCTTCCGCCTGGTCGGACGGGATCTAGGGTTCCACTGCTTTGATGGTATTGTTGCTGACAGTGTACAGTTTTGCTACAGTGGCGTACCGGGGCAATTTGGCTTCCTCTTCCCCACAATTCAGGACACGGACGGGCACTCTCCCCTTGCGGACGTCTGCTACCCCTCTGGCTATCAGGACTCCAGGCCTACTGTCTGAATACACCGGTTCTACCAAGGCCTGGTAATCCTGACCCTTGAGGCCTATTGCTGCCCGACACCATATCAACATTTCACTTCTTGGGGGTATTGCAATGGGGAGGGGGTCACTTACCCTCACACTGCCAATTTCTCCTCCGGCCAGCTCTACCTGCTGCCTCCTCATCAGGGCTCGGATCTCCCTCTGTAGGGCACGCTGCTGCCCGTAGCTGGCAGTTTCAGACGCCTGTTGCAACAAAATTATCACTTCGGCAATACAATTTTCTATCACATTTGTACCAATGGTTAGCAGTGGGTCAGATTCTTTGCGATCAATATCTACAATTATCATCCTCTGACATGGCAATTCTACCCGCCCCACTGTAATGGTTACTTCTTTATACCCAATTTGAGGTAAGGGCTGACCATTACTGGCCACAATTGTTAAATCATCATCTGGGCCATGGTCAATGTCTGAATCAGCCCAATATCTTTTGTACAGTTTATAAGGGATGGTTGTTACCTGGGACCCCGTATCCAGGAGGGCATTCAAAGGGATCCCATCCAGCACAATAGGAAGGACCGGGAGTCCTCCCACATACTTGCTGCGGCTGGGGGTTGAGCCGGGCTTCCTTACACCTGGGGGTTGGCTCCTGGCCCCAGGCTCAGCCCATTTAAAGGACAGTGTCTTGCAATGTGGCCCGCCTGGCTGCAGCGGCGGCAGATCGGTTGTCCAGTTGAATCATACCAGTCTGTATCTTTTCCTCGGGTCGGCGGAATCCTCCTCTGTCGCATCCATGGGACGTCATCTGGGCTGGAGGCCAACTCGATTCTTGCAGGCGATGGGGTCACTTGTAGAGACTGCACGGTCCTGGCAAGGGCAGCTACAGTCTTGGTCAGCTCCTGGATCTGCTGTCTGAGCTCTGCAGCGGGATCCTTATCCAGGGACTGCGCCTCAGCCCCTGCAGCGGCTCATGTTGCAGGCACCACCCCTGGGTACGTGATAGCAAGAGGCCGGAGGGGTACTGGGTCATTCGGTGTAGATTCTCTCAGTACCCGGATGGCCTGGTCCTTAAACTTTGCAAAGTCCAGAGCAGGGTTCTGCAGGACCATGATACGCAGCTGGGTCCTGTGGGCATCTGACAGGAGCCCCTCTATGAACTGCTCAGTTAGGAGTTTGTCTTCTTCACGTACACTCTCTGGGTCCACCTGTTTAATTGCTTTCAGGGCCTCCTGCAAGTTTAAGGCATAGTCCCTTATGCTGTCTGTGGCCCATTGTTTGCACCCAAAGAATCTCATCTTTATTTCTGCTGCGGTGCGGGTGTCAAAAGTACTCTTTAACTTGGCCAGTATCTGGGTTGCTGTCCCTTTATCTGTATGAGGCCAGGACTTCACTTCACGCTGGGCCGCGCCGGCTAGCTGCCTCATTAATATGCCCACCTTCTGGCTCTCAGTCAGCGGATACACTCTAAACAAGCTGTGCAACCTTTCTCTGAAGTCGCTCAGGGTATGTGACTCCCCGGAGTACTGCAGCAGCCATTCTGCTACCGGGATGTACGGCATTGTGATCGGCATTACCGGCGCTACAGCAGGGGCCGGGGCGACGGCGACTGGGATTACATCGGCCGGCGCTGCTGCGTCTTGAACTACTACAACCACCGGCTCTCCCTCGGTGTCGGACATCTTCCTCCCCCTTAGTGAACCTTACCAGGCTCCGCTTTCTTTTTACAATCTATTCCGGGTAGCGCGGGGTTAACGGCGCTCTGTTCTGATGGCGCGCTCCCTTCGCACCCTTTGTCAGGCACGCCCCCCTTCTTCCTGCGCTCAGCGACGCTAATGGCGGCGGCAGTTTGCAAACAGTAACACAGTCTTTTAAGCACAGTTTCTGCAGGCGCACAGTACCCGGTGGGACCGGGCACGAAATCCTGTTCGTGACGCCAAAATTGACTCGCCCACCCCAGGGCTATGGGACACCCGGTGCCGGGCCGGACTAGTCCGGGGATCGTCAGTGGTGGCGGGGCCCGACTCCGTGGCCCTGGTGGGTGTCAGTTTAAATATAGCTGGTGACTTGGGAGCAATTAAAGTATTGGTTTCGTGACGCCACCTGTGGTTTGCGGCTATTAAGCCGCCGTTGCTATATGAGGCCTCCGGGGTGATGTAATGGCAGCAATGGTGGTACTGCTCCCCACAGGTGGAGCGGTGCCCCGGGGACACTGTTAGTGCTCGTGAAAGTCTATGGTGTTGTGTGGATAACACGGTGCAGGGCTGACAGGCAATGAAAGAACCAGTCACAAACAACAGTCTCTTTACCTTCTCCTCTTTTACTTTAAGAACAGTCCAGTCCTGGGAGACCGTTACAGGTGGTGAAGGGGATCCGGTCGGCCTGGAAGTACTTGGGGTGATCTTTCTGGCCAGCTGAGTATGAGGCCTACTCCTGTTCTTTTCTTTACTATGATAGGACCCTGCTCTCTGGATCTAGCAATGGCCCTCTTGCTGCTGGGACTGGTGGTACATCCCTTTCCCTCTGTGGTAGGCTGCGCAGGCCCTCTCTGGTGCTGCTCTGCTGGAGTCCTCACCGGGCCCTAATGCTGTAGCTGTACCTTCGGGCTGTTTATGGGCCAGGTGCTTGCAGCTCTCCTGCCCTTCGGATTCGGCTACCAGGGAATATTTTAAGCCCTGGTGGCCACAGACTCCGATGTCCGAGTCTCTTCTCTGCCTCTCTGCTACTCCTGCTTCCCTGGGCCAAGCTGCTCCAGCTCCAGGCCCCAGATCCACAGGACAGCACACTCTGCGTCTGCTCGCTCTCACTTCTCTCTACAGACTGACTGCTACTTCCTCCCTCAGGTCAGACTTGAGGAATGCTCCTTGGAATTCCAGGTTCAGAGCTCCCCCTGCTGGCCGGAGGGAGAACTGCATTGGATGTTAAACTTGCTGGCCAATGGACCTCCCAATTACCTCCAGGCTCAGCAGTAACCCTTTGGAAGGGCAATGCTGTTGTGGCGACCAGGTCCTGGGGCGCCACACATTGTCAGAGACTTTTACCTTATGGAGATGAAAAAAAACCCTGAAATTGAAATTGACCTGGTGAGAAAGTGAACCGGCCCCTGCTGCCAGAATGGTCCGCCCCTGCTGAATATTGAGGAGAAAATGGTTAAAAAGCGGTTGGCTGTTGCTTTTTGCCGCCAGCTGATTTGCATATATATCGGTGAGCGAGAGCTCTGATTGGCTGGCTGGAGAATGTGCACGTGAGCTAGAGAAAGTACTGTAGACAGGCAGAGAGCTGATGTGAGGGTATCTGGCTAGTACTGTAGGTGGCGCTGCAACAAATAGTCATCAGGAGAGATGAGGAGCGAGAGAAGCCGTCTGGGTACAGGAATTGTCCCTCGTCGGGGAATATGTCATTTAGTCTCTGGAAAGGTCTTGGATTGAGCATCCCAGCCTGTGATAGATGACTGGAATCAGGTTCTCTGCCCCTACATCATGCTGCTCTCATATGAGGCAGCAAAAACCTGGTGACAGAAACCCTATGAGAAGCGATTGATGCATGAAATCCTGCCTGCACCTACTTCCATCTGTAAACCTATAGAAAAAAGTGAGTATAGGAGCCAAAGCAAGAATTTTTGTAAAAGAAAGTTTTTTATTTCAGCAAGTTAAAAGGCTTAAAAAAAATCACAAAGAGATCACTCCCAATAGACCCCATAGGTTGTCAAGAAGCACAAAAAAATACACTAGTATCATCAGAGAGTTGTATATATTATACAGTCACTGTATGCACACTGGTAATGAAGCCACTGCTCAAGAGGAATGAAAAAAACATACCTGTCTGCACGAACACATGCTAGAAAAAGAAACAATGTGCCGAAAAACCACCGCAAAAAAAACCGCACAACACCAATTGGCCAGAGATTACCAGAAACATCTGGAAAAAAGGAATGGAAAGACGTGATCAGATATTCGCATGAACCAAGAAGAAAAAGATAATGTCAAGATAAAGAAATACAGTAGAACTGCAATTGCTATCACTATCCACAAGAAGGCGATGTGTTTCAAAGGTTTGTAAAAGACCAAATTGTCCCTCCAGTGAGGAAGGAGACAAACTCTAGCGCCACCTATTGGAAGTAGTAGTAAAAGACCACTAATCCAAAGAAAATCCAGAAAAATCATAGATATGTTGCATACACATGCTAGAATGGCACCATTTTTGTACATAAATTGTCAAATACTAAGGGACTAGAAAACACTCGCAAAAGACGAACAAAGAGTGAGAGTGGTCTTTTCACAGAGAGACACATAAAAATACGTCAAGGTAATTAATATGCAGAGGAATAGCTGCACGACATCAGAAGGAATACCAAGAGGGCGCACAGAAGCAAGGAGCCCTTAAAGGGAACCTGTCAGGTAATTTATGTGTTCTAACCTAGTAGCAGCGTGATGTGTGGCCTAGTAACCCCTTCCTACCCATCCCTGTGTTGTAATATTGTGTAATGTGCGTGTATAAAAATGTGTTTCCAACAAGCCTACAACCTACAATAGCCCTCAGTCCAGTACACCAGTGCGCAACCAGCTCTGTCCTCACCTCCTGTACCATCACCCATTCCCTGTAGACTGTGAGCCCTCGCGGGCAGGGTCCTCTCTCCTCCTATACCAGTCTGTTTTGTACTGTTAATGATTGTTGTACGTATACCCTCTTTCACTTGTAAAGCGCCATGGAATAAATGGCGCTATAATAATAAATAATAATAATGTTTTATTACTTATGTATACCCTATGTAAATGATCAGAGGCTCTGGCCCATGGGCGTCGCATCGCCCTGTGGGAGTTTGCATGTTTTCCGTGGTATCACGCCCCTGTGGGCGTGATACCATGGATTTACATGAGCAACGTCCTGTCGCTCCTTGAGAACCCGCGCGTGCGCTCTTACCATTCCCGCAGCCTTGTTATCCGGGTGCTTGCTTCTCGTCTTCAGACACGCACTCCGCATGCTCAGAAGACTCCTGCGGTTCCGGTCATGCGCAGTGCGCGACTGAAGACGAGAAGCAAGCACCCGGATGACAAGGCTGCGGGAATGGTAAGTGCGCACGCGCGGCATCTCATGGGGCAACGGGACGTCGCTCATGTAAAACCATGGTATCACGCCCACAGGCGCATGATACCACGGAAACCATGCAAACTCCCACAGGGCTAGAGCCTCTGATCATTTACATAGGGAACACGTAAGTAATAAAACATATTTTTACACATGCACGTTACACAGTATTACAACACAGGGATGGGTAAGAAGGGGTTACTAGGCCACACATCACACTGCTACTAGGTTAGAACACATAAATTACCGGCAGGTTCCCTTTAACAGAAAAAGATACTTGAGCGGCAGGTCGTGGGAAAGATAGAAGTGAGCTTTCCCCTTGTTTGGCTTATATGAACAGGAGTGACAAAATCTATTCAGGTCCCCTGTAATAAAATTATAGCTGATAACACCCAAATAGATTCTGACCCAGCGCTAATATTAAAGGGAATTAATTGGTCACCATGTTTTTGCTATGTAATTTGAGAGCAGCACGCTGTAGGGGCGGAGACCCTGATCCGGTGATGTGTCACTTACTGGGCTGTGTGTTGCTATTTCAATAACATTAGTGTTTAATCAGCTTGAGAGGATCACTACAGGACTTGGTGTCTCGTACCTTCTTGTCCTGCTGTTCTGTGTAACTCCACCCCTGCCACTGATTAGCGGCTTTCTGTCAGTATGCAGTGTACACAGAAGCTGCCAATCAGTATTGTGGACAGGGTTATACATGGCTCAGCATTCTGAGCACTGCTAAGTCAGTCTGCAGCAGAGAAACCAGGGACTGTATCAGAATGACAGCAAACAGCCCAGTAAGTGACTCATTGCCGGAATCGGGGTCCCAGCACCTACATTGTGCCGCGCTCAGAATATATAGCACAAACCTGCTGACAGATTCCCTTTAAAAGTATTGTCCAGGCGTCTGATACTGACTACTTAATCTCAGGACAGATCATCGATATCATCACATGAGTGGGGGTCCGACACCCCCACCTTTGCGATACTGATGTTAGGTCATCAAAATTGGATGCCTTTGCAACCCCTTCTATAATAGATCCCAGGTGAGCACCAGGCGTACTGACAAGATGTGCCATAAGTGCCTCCAAGATTCGGGTCCCTCCCTGCGTTGGAGCCAGCAAACGGCTGGAGTTTGGGTCAGAAATGAGGAGGGGGCGACGAATACGTGTCTCTCTCCATTCCTTTTCCTGGACTTCCGAAAACAGTAGAGCGCACATGACAATTTGTATTGACGAGTCATTCCTAACCCCAATTTAAGTCTTTGCCTCCCCCGTCCTATTCATCCTCCCCGCTAGGCCCATAGCTTAAATACTAAACTAAAATAAATACACCACGCCAGAGGACGGACGGAATGAATTGGCCACAGCCGCCTTTTATTTAAACATACAACATATAACCAAAATGATACCACTAATAAGAAGGGAATGGTCCTCGAAGCCCCCAACAATTCTTTTATTGCAGGCACGGCCCAGCATAGGCTTACAAGGTGGTATATGACCCCTAGCCGATTATACTCCCGCTCAGAGGCACTTCTTGCAAAACGACCTGTCCGATTTTTTACCACACCCCCACGGGCTCCCCCTTCACCACTTGTGTGGCGTTCTGCCATCTTCCATTCCATTGAATCCACCTGGGGAGTCCAGGGCCTTTTGAGCTCCCCCCGCCCCCCCATCTGTTACGAACCGGCGCCGCCATAGCCGCAAGCAGCCTGCTGCGGTTCCTGTTGCGCCCAGGCGCCGGCTGCCGTTCTTGGCCGTGCCTCGGGTCGTCCAGTTGGCTGTTCCTTCCACCACGTCTAAGTGTGGAGAGGCGGCTAGTGCGCATGCGTGCGCCGATTTACCCCAGCCAGAGTTTAAGCCCGGTGTTTTGCCTAGTGAGCATGCTCAGCCTGTTTGTGTTATGTCTGAGACTAAGTCCTCAGTTCAGGCTACTGAGCATGCTCAAACTGATAGTCTGCTTTCTAAGCCTGTGGCTCAGGCTACTGAGCATGCTCAGGCACTTAGTGCATCAGAGGCTAGGTCCGGTAAGGACCTCACTGAGCATGTCCGTGAGGTGGCAGGCCCTGATAGGGCAGAGGGTGTCAGGTGTCCTGATGACGTGGCAACTCCGGACTGGCTCGCAGAGGCCCGCCCCTATGATCTGGCACCTCAGTATTGGTCATCAGACGATGACTGGTGAAGTGTTTGGGGCGTGGCTGCCATGAGGTCATCAATGACGTGGCGGTTCCGGATAGGTCGCATGTGACGTCACTGATGACATGGCACTCTGCTATTGGACCTTGGTGGTTCCAGCCTGGGTTTGGGGCGGACCCAGGTTATAAAAGGGGCTGGAGACAACATGGAGGTGCGCAGTCTTCACTTTTGCTCAGTCAGAGAACACCTCCATGTTAGAGCCTCATTGCGGCATAAGCCTATGTTGGGAAGCGGTAGGTAGGGTTAGGCGAACGGTGCCTGTCACGCCAAGATTCGTGGCTCGGCACATCAGGGTCAGGCGCCGTGCTTCCCTCCTGCCGTTCCAGTCTTGCTATAGCAGCCCAGTGGCGTTAACTGGGCTGCGGCTGCTGTGCTTCCTGTCCGATTGTGCCCCCTACGCACACGGACAACGCACCTGCTGCGCCACCTGTCTGATTGTGCCCCCTACACACACGGACAACGCACCTGCTGCGCCACCTGTCCGGTTGTGCCCCCTACGCGCACGGACAGCGTACTCCAGGACCCCTGTGGAGTTAACAGGGTGTTCCTTATTTTCCTCGGCTTCCCGGTCAACGCTACTGGTGTACCCATCTGGCCTGACGTGTCCTACACACACGTGGCCAGTCGAGAGGTGGCCAGAAACGCTAATCGGAGGACCGCTCGGCCTGACGTGTCCTACACACGTGGCCGATAGGGCGCTTTCGTGGCGGTCTTCCGGTCAACGCTACCTGGTTACCACCCGGCCTGACGTGTTTCCTGCACACGTGGTTGGTGTAGCGCTAGATGCACCAAAACGCTAATCGGGTTGTCGTCCGGTCTGACGTGTCCCAACACACGTGACCGGTTCCCAGAGTTCCTGGGTTATCTCAGAGCCATCCAGCTCTATAGTCTCCGCCTAACCCTCAGGTGCCAGCAGCTCCTTTGTCATCTGGAGCACGGTGGGCCCCGACTGGCGATTAGGATATATACCCCTTGGTCCTAATCTGCCGGTTCCCCCGTAACAGTAAGACTGCGCCAGGGTCTGGCTGGCATGGCGGAGATGGAGCAGCTACGTCAGTTCATGCTGCAGCTTGATGCCAGAGTGAGGTCTCTGGAGAAGTCTGCTCTTGCTGCTGATATGGATGATGTGGTGGCTCAAGCGGCTGCAATGGTGTCAGTCACCAAGCCTACTCCAACCCTCCCTCACCTCTCGCTGCCCAACAAGTTTACGGGGAACAGCAAGGCATGTAGGGGATTCGTGAACCAGTGCTCAGTCCATCTAGAGCTGTTGGCTGCACGGTTTCCTACAGAGAGGTCGAAGGTGGGGTTTATCATCTCCTTGCTCTCTGATAGAGCACTGGAGTGGGCTACACCATTGTGGGAGAGGAATGACCCCGTAGTACAGGACTCTAAGGAGTTTTTGGAGTCCTTACGACAAGTGTTCCTCGGGCCTCAGGTCACTCACGACTCGGCCCTACAGCTACTGACTTTGGAGCAGGGGCGTACCTCCTCAAGTCAATATGCTGTGAGTTTCAGGACACTTGCTGCAGAACTGGGGTGGTCAGAGAGGACTCTCATTCCACTGTTCTGGAGGGGATTAGCCTCGCACGTGAAGGACGCATTAGCGTCGCGTGAGGTACCAACTACCCTTGAGGGCCTCATGACTCTGGCTACCCGCATTGACCTGCGGACCTCCGAACGTCAGCTGGAGCGCAGGTCAGAGGGTCGTTCAGCCACTGTAGTGGTCTCTCCTACTGCACCTCCCTTAGAGGACATCTCTGTTCCTATGGACATCTCTAGGGTTGGTGTTGCTAGGTCTTCGACTCGCAAGGGCATTTCCTGTTTCGCTTGTGGGCAGTATGGTCATTATGCCAACCGTTGCCCAAAGCGTCAGGATAAGCGACCACGATTTGTGACCATAGCTGGAAGTAGACTGGACTCTGCGTCATCCATTAGGGTGACGTTTCCCGCGTCCATTTCCTTTAAGGGGTCAACATGGTCCACAAGGGCAAGTGTGGACACAGGTGCTGGGGATAGTTTCATCTCCTCCTCTTTTGCCCAGCGGCATGCCATCCCGCTGGTGCAAATGCCAAGGCCAGTGAGAGTCCGTGTGGTGGATGGGTCCTTGTTGCCCAAAGTAATTCACCAGCGGACAGTGCCCATTACCCTTGCCATGTCATCTGGGCATAGGGAGACCATTTCATTTCTGGTTCTCCCTAAGGGTGCAGATGATATTCTGCTGGGTATTCCTTGGTTGAAGCGGCATTCCCCACATATCGACTGGTCGTCTGGGGTGATTACGCGGTGGAGCAAGTCTTGTAGCTCCCACTGCATGTCTCCATCTTCCGTCCGTCGCTCAGTGGTATCTGTGGCGACTATAGACCATTCGAGTGGGAAGGCCGCTAGAGGGGGGGGTACTGTTACGAACCGGCGCCGCCATATCCGCAAGCAGCTTGCTGCGGTTCCTGTTGCGCCCAGGCGCCGGCTGCCGTTCTTGGCCGTGCCTCGGGTCGTCCAGTTGGCTGTTCCTTCCACCACGTCTAAGTGTGGAGAGGCGGCTAGTGCGCATGCGTGCGCCGATTTACCCCTGCCAGAGTTTAAGCCCGGTGTTTTGCCTAGTGAGCATGCTCAGCCTGTTTGTGTTATGTCTGAGACTAAGTCCTCAGTTCAGGCTACTGAGCATGCTCAAACTGATAGTCTGCTTTCTAAGCCTGTGGCTCAGGCTACTGAGCATGCACAGGCACTTAGTGCATCAGAGGCTAGGTCCGGTAAGGACCTCACTGAGCATGTCCGTGAGGTGGCAGGCCCTGATAGGGCAGAGGGTGTCAGGTGTCCTGATGACGTGGCAACTCCGGACTGGCTCGCAGAGGCCCGCCCCTCTGATCTGGCACCTCAGTATTGGTCGTCAGACGATGACTGGTGAAGTGTTTGGGGCGTGGCTGCCATGAGGTCATCAATGACGTGGCGGTTCCGGATAGGTCGCATGTGACGTCACTGATGACATGGCACTCTGCTATTGGACCTTGGTAGTTCCAGCCTGGGTTTGGGGCGGACCCAGGTTATAAAAGGGGCTGGAGACAACATGGAGGTGCGCAGTCTTCACTTTTGCTCAGTCAGAGAACACCTCCATGTTAGAGCCTCATTGCGGCATAAGCCTATGTTGGGAAGCGGTAGGTAGGGTTAGGCAAACGGTGCCTGTCACGCCAAGATTCGTGGCTCGGCACATCAGGGTCAGGCGCCGTGCTTCCCTCCTGCCGTTCCAGTCTTGCTATAGCAGCCCAGTGGCGTTAACTGGGCTGCGGCTGCTGTGATTCCTGTCCGATTGTGCCCCCTACGCACACGGACAACGCACCTGCTGCGCCACCTGTCTGATTGTGCCCCCTACGCACACGGACAACGCACCTGCTGCGCCACCTGTCCGATTGTGCCCCCTACGCACACGGACAACGCACCTGCTGCGCCACCTGTCCGGTTGTGCCCCCTACGCGCACGGACAGCGTACTCCAGGACCCCTGTGGAGTTAACAGGGTGTTCCTTATTTTCCTCGTCTTCCCGGTCAACGCTACTGGTGTACCCATCTGGCCTGACGTGTCCTACACACACGTGGCCAGTCGAGAGGTGGCCAGAAACGCTAATTGGAGGACCGCTCGGCCTGACGTGTCCTACACACGTGGCCGATAGGGCGCTTTTGTGGCGGTCTTCCGGTCAACGCTACCTGGTTACCACCCAGCCTGACGTGTTTCCTGCACACGTGGTTGGTGTAGCGCTAGGTGCACCAAAACGCTAATCGGGTTGTCGTCCGGTCTGACGTGTCCCAACACACGTGACCGGTTCCCAGAGTTCCTGGGTTATCTCAGAGCCATCCAGCTCTATAGTCTCCGCCTAACCCTCAGGTGCCAGCAGCTCCTTTGTCATCTGGAGCACGGTGGGCCCCGACTGGCGATTAGGATATATACCCCCTGGTCCTAATCTGCCGGTTCCCCCGTAACACCCATCCATCCACCGTGAGATCACATTCCCAACTTGGAGGACCCTCCCCTCCACCTGCCGCCTCTGTGACATGAATTAAAGAAACTAATAGGTCAAAAGTACACCCCAACCTAAATCTCAGTTCTGATTGTAACCTAAACATATATACCTGTACGAATGAATGGAAGCCCATACGTAGCTGCTCACACCTCCTCACCATGTACTGGCACTGCACTAAAAGGGAGGGTGGCTGGGAGTGTAATTGTAGGCTGCCTTAAATGGCTGCCCTTACGCTAATGGCTTCCCCTATTTATACCCCTAATTCACTACGCCGCCTCGTTGGGATCTCCCCGTGTCGCGGGCGGAGGAGGGGACGCCACGCTCTCCCACTGCTCGGGTCCGGCGACCGCTGCGGCCTGCCGCTGCTCGGTGGCTCGAGCGATGGGCCGGATCCCGGGGACTCGAGCGGCGCTCCTCACCCTTGAGTGAAAGGGGATTGGGTTTTGGGGATAGTTTATTGTCCGTGACGCCACCCACGGTTGTGGTGATTGAATGTACACCACCGCTGCTCTGGCTGGGGATCCCGGGAGTGATGGTGTGGAGCAGCCAGTTGTTGTGTTGCCCCTCCGTGGGTAGGGGTTGGTGATCCCGGGGCCCAGTGATGGGGTTGGTATGGTGGACAGGTGGGTATGGGGCCTGTGGGGGTGCAGGGGCGCAGGGGCAGCGCTGTGCCGCACGGCACGGAGGTACTCACTCAGCCAGTAACCACGACACAGTTCTCGGTAAACAAACGGCTGGTTGGACAGGTCCTTCGGACGGTTACGGTGCTGACTTCCCCTGCAGTTGACGGTGACGGTCTCTTCCCTGCACCTATGTGTTGTTGTTTGGTAGCGATGGGTTCCCACCAGTAACCCGCTCCCCAGCTTGGATATGAGCCGGAGGAGCTCCACTCTTGCCCGCAGGCGCTGGCCCTGGGAAACTGGTGCCTTGGCGGTGGCGGTGTCTCCCTTTAACGGTTGGACTGTTGCCTTCAAACGGGACTTGGTTGTTGGGAGACAGTCGTCCCCTTCACTGACGGATTTGGCAAATTCGGCGACTCCTAGCCTTGCCGGGATCCGAAAGGCCCCTGCCCTGGTGCTGACTAATCTTCGTATACCGCTCCGGTACCACCGGGTCACCACCCGTCCACGGTCCTGTCGGCAACCTCCAATCAGTCTCGCCTGCAGACAGTCACCGCCGTCTGCCAACCTTGCTGTCTCAGTCCAGTGCACACACCCAGACCAGCTTCAGGCTTGCTTAACTGTCACTTCAGCTTCTCTCTTTAGCTCCACTACTACTTCACTTCCTTCTACTTTCACTTCCCTCACTGTTCTGCCTAATTTTACCGCCTCCAGGGCTGTGAACTCCTCGGTGGGCGGAGCCAACCGCCTGGCCCACCCCCTGGTGTGGACATCAGCCCCTGGAGGAAGGCAACAAGGATTTTAGTTTTGACCTTGTGTGTACCTGCAGGGAATGTGGGGTGCGTGTGGTGTTGTGACCTGTGACCCCTGGCTTGCCCAGGGCGTCACATTCCCCCTTAGCAAAATGCAGACCGTCCTCGGGCTGCCCGTCCAACACCGGTTTTATTTTCCTTTTTGTTTTCTGTGAAAATATGAAAAACGGTAACATATTTACAACTTATGGCATCATCCCACAGCGGGAGGTTCAATTCTTAAACGGTTTCAAACGGTGTACGGTTACGGTTTCCGCTCTCTCCCACCCAAGCAACCTGGCCCTGATGCTGCCCTTAAAGCCCAGGCAGCACCCCTTGACCCCAGTCCAGCACAAGTTACCCGAGCGAGATCTGTCCTTCCCCTCCAGAGGGTAGCCACCGGTTCCTGTGGTGGCTGGGCCCCAGCCTGCTCTGCTGAGGGCCCTCCCTCAAACCTGCCTCTCCGGAGGCGGTAATTGCGGAAACGGTAACGGTAACACAACTTATTTACAAGCCACTAACGTTTGTGGTTGCCCTGCAAGTTCACGGGCTTGTCCATGAGCAGTTCCTCATGCAAAAACTTTTCAAACGGTCCCCAAGGGGACAACGATGCCGGCAACGGCCGGTTTTCCAAATCACGGTGAATCAGGTGACTTTTCGGTAATCATTTTGCTTATCATCATTTTTCAGACTTTTAAACTTTTCAACAAACACACTTGTGGTCCCAACGGGGACGGTGCAACGGCATCCCGCTGCCACTCTTTCTCACATAAATGCGGGCATGCACATCCGCAACTCCCGCTCAGGAGCCAGGCCCACCTGGGTGCCCTCGGCGCCGGCTACGACCGGCCTCTCATACTGCCGTGGGCCCCACCAATCAGTAACCTGCTCTGGGTCAGCCTGTGTGGGGGACGGGCCCAGCTGGAGTCCCTCCGTGTCGGCTACAACCGGCACCTTCAGCAATGAGGGACCCCGCTGTGACATGGCCTGCTCTGCCTTCTGGCAGCTACATCCCCGCTGTGCCTCAGCCGAGGCCCGGTGCCTGGGAGCGGTCAACGTGACTTGCGGTGTTGGCGTTTAATCTAGGATTGCCTCCGCTGCGGCCAGGCGGACTGCCGGGGCCGTCATCATCTCCGTCGCGGCTGGGATGGAAGCCGGGACGGGTGCCAGGGTGGTGGTAAAGGTAAGGCCCGGGGGCCGCAGGTCTGGGCCCTCTCCCACAGATGCTGCGGGCTCCGCTACCGGTGGCAGGGGTAACGGGTCGGTCTGGGCGTTGGCCGCAGGCATGGGTAGTGAGGGAGGTAGCGTGGTGGACGGCAGCAGGTCGGGTCCCTCAGCCGTATCGACCGATCCCTCGGGGACATAGGGGCGTGGGTCGCTTACCCGCTCCTCTGAGACCACCTCCACTTCGGATGCCCAAACGGTTGCGGCCAGGCCCTTCATCTCTGACATCCACTTCGCCAGCATGAAGTGGACTTGGGCCTGGAGCTTCTGGCACATCTTGCTTCTGGATCCAGGAACGTGTTTCAGCAGAGTCCTGGCGTCCCTGCACGCTACAGCGCTAGTTACATGCGGCTGCGACCAACGCTCCTCCAGCGGCTCCGTCGGGCGCAGACATCTTGTTTCCGTCCCCCTTAGCTTCTTTCCGGCCCCTCCTCTCTCGGGGCGGGTTTCGGCCTTCGCGCCTCTGCTACTCGAGAAGACGCTCGAGCGGGAACTTTTCGCGCCAAAGATGGCGACTTCTGAAATTTTTTGTCCGGATACCTCCGGCGGTCACAAGGCGCACCTCTACCCAACGGCAGAGCGGTAAGATCCTGTTCGTGACGCCAAGTTGTCGCGGGTGGAGGAGGGGACGCCGCGCTCTCCCACTGCTCGGGTCCGGCTGCCGCGGCTGCTGCGGCCTGCCGCTGCTCGGTGGCTCGAGCGATGGGCCGGATCCCGGGGACTCGAGCGGCGCTCCTCGCCCGTGAGTGAAAGTGGATTGGGTTTTGGGGATAGTTTATTGTCCGTGACGCCACCCACGGTTGTGGTGATTGAATGTACACCACCGCTGCTCTGGCTGGGGATCCCGGGAGTGATGGTGTGGAGCAGCCAGTTGTTATGTTGCCCCTCCGTGGGTAGGGGTTGGTGATCCCGGGGCCCAGTGATGGGGTTGGTATGGTGGACAGGCGGGTATGGGGCCTGTGGGGGTGCAGGGGCGCAGGGGCAGCGCTGTGCCGCACGGCACGGAGGTACTCACTCAGCCAGTAACCACGACACAGTTCTCGATAAACAAACGGCTGGTTGGACGGGTCCTTCGGACGGTTACGGTGCTGACTTCCCCTGCAGTTGACGGTGACGGTCTCTTTCCTGCACCTATGTGTTGTTGTTTGGTAGCGATGGGTTCCCACCGGTAACCCGCTCCCCAGCTTGGATATGAGCCGGAGGAGCTCCACTCTTGCCCGCAGGCGCTTGCCCTGGGAAACTGGTGCCTTGGCGGTGTCGGTGTCTCCCCATAACGGTTGGACTGTTGCCTTCAAACGGGACTTGGTTGTTGGGAGACAGTCGTCCCCTTCACTGACGGATTTGGCAAATTCGGCGACTCCTAGCCTTGCCGGGATACGAAAGGCCCCTGCCCTGGTGCTGACTAGTCTTCGTATACCGCTCCGGTACCGCCGGGTCACCACCCGTCCACGGTCCTTTCGGCAACCTCCAATCAGTCTCGCCTGCAGACAGTCACCGCTGTCTGCCAACCTTGCTGTCTCAGTCCGGGGCACACACCTGGACCAGCTTCAGGCTTGCTTAACTGTCACTGCAGCTTCTCTCTTTAGCTCCACTACTACTTCACTTCCTTCTACTTTCACTTACCTCACGGTTCTGCCTGGTTTTCCCGCCTCCAGGGCTGTCAACTCCTCGGTGGGCGGAGCCAACCGCCTGGCCCACCCCCTGGTGTGGACATCAGCCCCTGGAGGAATGCAACAAGGATTTTAGTTTTGACCTTGTGTGTACCTGCAGGGAATGTGGGGTGCGTGTGGTGTTGTGACCTGTGACCCCTGGCTTGCCCAGGGCGTCACACCCGCCTTTGTTTTTATCCTTTATTTCCCTAATCCTAGCAAAGCCCCCTAAACCCCCTAAACACTTTCATTCCCGTCCAACCCGGTCAGGGCAGCCTCCCCCTAGGCTGTGGCCGAAGTCCGGCCTTACTGAACTCTAGTGACACAGAGATGTCTGCCCCTTTTTGGTGAGCAGTGCCCGGGAGATTGGAAGCCTTCCCGCCGGACCCCGACTAATGTGCACTTCATTATGGGACACGAGACTGTAACAACAGCCCGAGGTGGGATCTGCTGATCCCGAATTTAATAGATAGACCCCACTTACCGAAAGAAATAAAATTAAAAGCTATTTGTTTTGTAAGTTTTGTATTTGTAAGAAGCCTGAAATCCTTGAGGCTGTGTCCACAGTGGGATTGTAACCCACAGCCCCAGCGGTGCGGCGCTGGTGGGTGAGCTGTGAGTCAGTGAGCTGTGAGTTAGCAAGAATGTATAAAAAGGGGGTGCGGTGGGCACTTGGTGTGCCCTGTCAGGTTGGTACAGAGGAGCATCATCATGTTGTTGCTCTCTGGTACCTGGTTTGGTGGGCGCAGGGTGGGACATGGGTGCTCTCCTCTCTGCTGGCTGGCCATCCATGGTCGTGGTCCCACTCCTCCTGCTCCCACCACTGCCGTTGCCTGAGCTCCGCACCCAAATGATTAGAATGTTCCGAGCTCTATTTATGTGCTCACATTGTCAGAGACTTTTACCTTATGGAGATGAAAAAAAAACCTGAAATTGAAATTGACCTGGTGACAAAGTGAACCGGCCCCTGCTGCCAGAATGGTCCGCCCCTGCTGAATATTTAGGAGAAAATGGTTAAAAAGCGGTTGGCTGTTGCTTTTTGCCGCCAGCTGATTTGCATATATATCGGTGAGCGAGAGCTCTGATTGGCTGGCTGGAGAATGTGCACGTGAGCTAGAGAAAGTACTGTAGACAGGCAGAGAGCTGATGTGAGGGTATCTGGCTAGTACTGTAGGTGGCGCTGCAACAAATAGTCATCAGGAGAGATGAGGAAGACGGCGAGAGAAGCCATCTGGGTACAGGAATTGTCCCTCGTCGGGGAATATGTCATTTAGTCTCTGGAAAGGTCTTGGATTGAGCATCCCAGCCTGTGATAGATGACTGGAATCAGGTTCTCTGCCCCTACATCATGCTGCTCTCATATGAGGCAGCAAAAACCTGGTGACAGATTCCCTATGAGAAGCGATTGATGCATGAAATCCTGCCTGCACCTACTTCCATCTGTAAACCTATAGAAAAAAGTGAGTATAGGAGCCAAAGCAAGAATTTTTGTAAAAGAAAGTTTTTTATTTCAGCAAGTTAAAAGGCTTAAAAAAAATCACAAAGAGATCACTCCCAATAGACCCCATAGGTTGTCAAGAAGCACAAAAAAATACACTAGTATCATCAGAGAGTTGTATATATTATACAGTCACTGTATGCACACTGGTAATGAAGCCACTGCTCAAGAGGAATGAAAAAAACATACCTGTCTGCACGAACACATGCTAGAAAAAGAAACAATGCGCCGAAAAACGACCGCAAAAAAAACCGCACAACACCAATTGTCCAGAGATTACCAGAAACATCTGGAAAAAAGGAATGGAAAGACGTGATCAGATATTCGCATGAACCAAGAAGAAAAAGATAATGTCAAGATAAAGAAATACAGTAGAACTGCAATTGCTATCACTATCCACAAGAAGGCGATGTGTTTCACAGGTTTGTAAAAGACCAAATTGTCCCTCCAGTGAGGAAGGCGACAAACTCTAGCGCCACCTATTGGAAGTAGTAGTAAAAGACCACTAATCCAAAGAAAATCCAGAAAAATCATAGATATGTTGCATACACATGCTAGAATGGCACCATTTTTGTACATAAATTGTCAAATACTAAGGGACTAGAAAACACTCGCAAAAGACGAACAAAGAGTGAGAGTGGTCTTTTCACAGAGAGACGCATAAAAATACGTCAAGGTAATTAATATGCAGAGGAATAGCTGCACGGCATCAGAAGGAATACCAAGAGGGCGCACAGAAGCAAGGAGCCCTTAAAGGGAACCTGTCAGGTAATTTATGTGTTCTAACCTAGTAGCAGCGTGATGTGTGGCCTAGTAACCCCTTCCTACCCATCCCTGTGTTGTAATATTGTGTAATGTGCGTGTATAAAAATGTGTTTCCAACAAGCCTACAACCTACAATAGCCCTCAGTCCAGTACACCAGTGCGCAACCAGCTCTGTCCTCACCTCCTGTACCATCACCCATTCCCTGTAGACTGTGAGCCCTCGCGGGCAGGGTCCTCTCTCCTCCTATACCAGTCTGTTTTGTACTGTTAATGATTGTTGTACGTATACCCTCTTTCACTTGTAAAGCGCCATGGAATAAATGGCGCTATAATAATAAATAATAATAATAATGTTTTATTACTTATGTATACCCTATGTAAATGAGCAGGGGCTCTAGCCCCATGGACGTTGCATCGCCCTGTGGGAGTTTGCATGTTTTCCGTGGTATCACGCCCCTGTGGGCGTGATACCATGGATTTACATGAGCAACGTCCTGTCGCTCCTTGAAAACCCGCGCGTGCGCACCTACCATTCCCGCAGCCTTGTTATCCGGGTGCTTGCTTCTCGTCTTCAGACACGCACTCCGCATGCTCAGAAGACTCCTGCGGTTCCGGTCATGCGCAGTGCGCGTCTGAAGACGAGAAGCAAGCACCCGGATGACAAGGCTGCGGGAATGGTAAGTGCGCACGCGCGGCATCTCATGGGGCAACGGGACGTCGCTCATGTAAAACCATGATATCACGCCCACAGGCGCGTGATACCACGGAAACCATGCAAACTCCCACAGGGCTAGAGCCTCTGATCATTTACATAGGGAACACGTAAGTAATAAAACATATTTTTACACATGCACGTTACACAGTATTACAACACAGGGATGGGTAAGAAGGGGTTACTAGGCCACACATCACACTGCTACTAGGTTAGAACACATAAATTACCGGACAGGTTCCCTTTAACAGAAAAAGATACTTGAGCGGCAGGTCGTGGGAAAGATAGAAGTGAGCTTTCCCCTTGTTTGGCTTATATGAACAGGAGTGACAAAATCTATTCAGGCCCCCTGTAATAAAATTATAGCTGATAACACCCAAATAGATTCTGACCCAGCGCTAATATTAAAGGGAATTAATTGGTCACCATGTTTTTGCTATGTAATTTGAGAGCAGCACGCTGTAGGGGCGGAGACCCTGATCCGGTGATGTGTCACTTACTGGGCTGTGTGTTGCTATTTCAATAAAATTAGTGTTTAATCAGCTTGAGAGGATCACTACAGGACTTGGTGTCTCGTACCTTCTTGTCCTGCTGTTCTGTGTAACTCCACCCCTGCCACTGATTAGCGGCTTTCTGTCAGTATGCAGTGTACACAGAAGCTGCCAATCAGTATTGTGGACAGGGTTATACATGGCTCAGCATTCTGAGCACTGCTAGGTCAGTCTGCAGCAGAGAAACCAGGGACTGTATCAGAATGACAGCAAACAGCCCAGTAAGTGGCTCATTGCCGGAATCGGGGTCCCAGCACCTACATTGTGCCGCGCTCAGAATATATAGCACAAACCTGCTGACAGATTCCCTTTAAAAGTATTGTCCAGGCGTCTGATACTGACGACTTAATCTCAGGACAGATCATCGATATCATCACATGAGTGGGGGTCCGACACCCCCACCATTGCGATACTGATGTTAGGTCATCAAAATTGGATGCCCTTGCAACCCCTTCTATAATAGATCCCAGGTGAGCACCAGGCGTACTGACAAGATGTGCCATAAGTGTCTCCAAGATTCGGGTCCCTCCCTGCGTTGGAGCCAGCAAACGGCTGGAGTTTGGGTCAGAAATGAGGAGGGGGCGAGGAATACGTGTCTCTCTCCATTCCTTTTCCTGGACTTCCGAAAACAGTAGAGCGCACGTGACAATTTGTATTGACGAGTCATTCCTAACCCCAATTTAAGTCCTTGGCTCCCCCGTGCTATTCATCCTCCCCGCTAGGCCCATAGCTTAAATACTAAACTAAAATAAAGACACCACGCCAGAGGACGGAATGAATTGGCCACAGCAGCCTTTTATTTAAACATACAACATATAACCAAAATGATACCACTAATAAGAAGGGAAAGGTCCTCGAAGCCCCCAACAATTCTTTTATTGCGGGCACGGCCCAGCATAGACGTACAAGGTGGTATATGACCCCTAGCCGATTATACTCCCGCTCAGAGGCACTTGTTGCAAAACGACCTGTCCGATTTTTTACCTCACCCCCACGGGCTCCCCCTTCACCACCTGTGTGGCGTTCTGCCATCTTCCATTCCATTGAATCCACCTGGGGAGTCCAGAGCCTTTTGAGCTCCCCCCGCCCCCACCCCCATCCATCCACCGTGAGATCACGTTCCCAACTTGGAGGACCCTCCCCTCCACCTGCCGCCGCTGTGACAAGAATTAAAGAAACTAATAGGTCAAAAGTACACCCCAACCTAAATCTCAGTTCTGATTGTAACCTAAACCTATATACCTGTACGAATAAATGAAAGCCCATACGTAGCCGCTCACACCTCCTCACCATGTACTGGCACTGCACTGAAAGGGAGGGTGGCTGGGAGTGTAATTGTAGGCTGCCTTAAATGGCTGCCCTACGCTAATGGCTTCCCCTATTTATACCCCTAATTCACTACGCCGCCTCGTTGGGATCTCCCCGCCTTTGTTTTTATCCTTTATTTCCCTAATCCTAGCAAAGCCCCCTAAACCCCCTAAACACTTTCATTCCCGTCCAACCCGGTCAGGGCAGCCTCCCCCTAGGCTGTGGCCGAAGTTCGGCCTTACTGAACTCTAGTGACACAGAGATGTCTGCCCCTTTTTGGTGAGCAGTGCCTGGGACATGGGGAGCCTTCCCGCCGGACCCCGACTAATGTGCACTTTATTATGGGACACGAGACTGCAACAACACCCCGAGGTGGAATCTGCTGATCCCGAATTTAATAGATAGACCCCACTTACCGAAAGAAATAAAAATAAAAGCTATTTGTTTTGTAAGTTTTGTATTTGTAAGAAGCCTGAAATCCTTGAGGCTGTGTCCACAGTGGGATTGTAACCCACAGCCCCAGCGGTGCGGCGCTGGTGGGTGAGCTGTGAGTCAGTGAGCTGTGAGTTAGCAAGAATGTGTAAAAAGGGGGGTGCGGTGGGCACTTGGTGTGCCCTGTCAGGTTGGTACAGAGGAGCATCATCATGTTGTTGCTCTCTGGTACCTGGTTTGGTGGGTGCAGGGTGGGACATGGGTGCTCTCCTCTCTGCTGGCTGGCCATCCATGGTCGTGGTCCCACTCCTCCTGCTCCCACCACTGCCGTTGCCTGAGCTCCGCACCCAAATGATTAGAATGTTCCGAGCTCTATTTATGTGCTCACATTGTCAGAGACTTTTACCTTATGGAGATGAAAAAAAAACCTGAAATTGAAATTGACCTGGTGACAAAGTGAACCGGCCCCTGCTGCCAGAATGGTCCGCCCCTGCTGAATATTTAGGAGAAAATGGTTAAAAAGCGGTTGGCTGTTGCTTTTTGCCGCCAGCTGATTTGCATATATATCGGTGAGCGAGAGCTCTGATTGGCTGGCTGGAGAATGTGCACGTGAGCTAGAGAAAGTACTGTAGACAGGCAGAGAGCTGATGTGAGGGTATCTGGCTAGTACTGTAGGTGGCGCTGCAACAAATAGTCATCAGGAGAGATGAGGAAGACGGCGAGAGAAGCCATCTGGGTACAGGAATTGTCCCTCGTCGGGGAATATGTCATTTAGTCTCTGGAAAGGTCTTGGATTGAGCATCCCAGCCTGCGATAGATGACTGGAATCAGGTTCTCTGCCCCTACATCATGCTGCTCTCATATGAGGCAGCAAAAACCTGGTGACAGATTCCCTATGAGAAGCGATTGATGCATGAAATCCTGCCTGCACCTACTTCCATCTGTAAACCTATAGAAAAAAGTGAGTATAGGAGCCAAAGCAAGAATTTTTGTAAAAGAAAGTTTTTTATTTCAGCAAGTTAAAAGGCTTAAAAAAAATCACAAAGAGATCACTCCCAATAGACCCCATAGGTTGTCAAGAAGCACAAAAAAATACACTAGTATCATCAGAGAGTTGTATATATTATACAGTCACTGTATGCACACTTGTAATGAAGCCACTGCTCAAGAGGAATGAAAAAAACATACCTGTCTGCACCAACACATGCTAGAAAAAGAAACAATGCGCCGAAAAACGACCGCAAAAAAAAACCGCACAACACCAATTGGCCAGAGATTACCAGAAACATCTGGAAAAAAGGAATGGAAAGACGTGATCAGATATTCGCATGAACCAAGAAGAAAAAGATAATGTCAAGATAAAGAAATACAGTAGAACTGCAATTGCTATCACTATCCACAAGAAGGCGATGTGTTTCACAGGTTTGTAAAAGACCAAATTGTCCCTCCAGTGAGGAAGGAGACAAACTCTAGCGCCACCTATTGGAAGTAGTAGTAAAAGACCACTAATCCAAAGAAAATCCAGAAAAATCATAGATATGTTGCATACACATGCTAGAATGGCACCATTTTTGTACATAAATTGTCAAATACTAAGGGACTAGAAAACACTCGCAAAAGACGAACAAAGAGTGAGAGTGGTCTTTTCACAGAGAGACACATAAAAATACGTCAAGGTAATTAATATGCAGAGGAATAGCTGCACGACATCAGAAGGAATACCAAGAGGGCGCACAGAAGCAAGGAGCCCTTAAAGGGAACCTGTCAGGTAATTTATGTGTTCTAACCTAGTAGCAGCGTGATGTGTGGCCTAGTAACCCCTTCCTACCCATCCCTGTGTTGTAATATTGTGTAATGTGCGTGTATAAAAATATGTTTCCAACAAGCCTACAACCTACAATAGCCCTCAGTCCAGTACACCAGTGCGCAACCAGCTCTCTCCTCACCTCCTGTACCATCACCCATTCCCTGTAGACTGTGAGCCCTCGCGGGCAGGGTCCTCTCTCCTCCTATACCAGTCTGTTTTGTACTGTTAATGATTGTTGTACGTATACCCTCTTTCACTTGTAAAGCGCCATGGAATAAATGGCGCTATAATAATAAATAATAATAATAATGTTTTATTACTTATGTATACCCTATGTAAATGAGCAGGGGCTCTAGCCCCATGGACGTTGCATCGCCCTGTGGGAGTTTGCATGTTTTCCGTGGTATCACGCCCCTGTGGGCGTGATACCATGGATTTACATGAGCAACGTCCTGTCGCTCCTTGAAAACCCGCGCGTGCGCACCTACCATTCCCGCAGCCTTGTTATCCGGGTGCTTGCTTCTCGTCTTCAGACACGCACTCCGCATGCTCAGAAGACTCCTGCGGTTCCGGTCATGCGCAGTGCGCGTCTGAAGACGAGAAGCAAGCACCCGGATGACAAGGCTGCGGGAATGGTAAGTGCGCACGCGCGGCATCTCATGGGGCAACGGGACGTCGCTCATGTAAAACCATGGTATCACGCCCACAGGCGCGTGATACCACGGAAACCATGCAAACTCCCACAGGGCTAGAGCCTCTGATCATTTACATAGGGAACACGTAAGTAATAAAACATATTTTTACACATGCACGTTACACAGTATTACAACACAGGGATGGGTAAGAAGGGGTTACTAGGCCACACATCACACTGCTACTAGGTTAGAACACATAAATTACCGGACAGGTTCCCTTTAACAGAAAAAGATACTTGAGCGGCAGGTCGTGGGAAAGATAGAAGTGAGCTTTCCCTTTGTTTGGCTTATATGAACAGGAGTGACAAAATCTATTCGGGTCCCCTGTAATAAAATTATAGCTGATAACACCCAAATAGATTCTGACCCAGCGCTAATATTAAAGGGAATTAATTGGTCACCGTGTTTTTGCTATGTAATTTGAGAGCAGCACGCTGTAGGGGCGGAGACCCTGATCCGGTGATGTGTCACTTACTGGGCTATGTGTTGCTATTTCAATAAAATTAGTGTTTAATCAGCTTGAGAGGATCACTACAGGACTTGGTGTCTCGTACCTTCTTGTCCTGCTGTTCTGTGTAACTCCACCCCTGCCACTGATTAGCGGCTTTCTGTCAGTATGCAGTGTACACAGAAGCTGCCAATCAGTATTGTGGACAGGGTTATACATGGCTCAGCATTCTGAGCACTGCTAGGTCAGTCTGCTGCAGAGAAACCAAGGGACTGTATCAGAATGACAGCAAACAGCCCAGTAAGTGACTCATTGCCGGAATCGGGGTCCCAGCACCTACATTGTGCCGCGCTCAGAATATATAGCACAAACCTGCTGACAGATTCCCTTTAAAAGTATTGTCCAGGCGTCTGATACTGACGACTTAATCTCAGGACAGATCATCGATATCATCCCATGAGTGGGGGTCCGACACCCCCACCATTGCGATACTGATGTTAGGTCATCAAAATTGGATGCCCTTGCAACCCCTTCTATAATAGATCCCAGGTGAGCACCAGGCGTACTGACAAGATGTGCCATAAGTGCCTCCAAGATTCGGGTCCCTCCCTGCGTTGGAGCCAGCAAACGGCTGGAGTTTGGGTCAGAAATGAGGAGGGGGCGAGGAATACGTGTCTCTCTCCATTCCTTTTCCTGGACTTCCGAAAACAGTAGAGCGCACGTGACAATTTGTATTGACGAGTCATTCCTAACCCCAAATTAAGTCCTTGGCTCCCCCGTGCTATTCATCCTCCCCGCTAGGCCCATAGCTTAAATACTAAACTAAAATAAAGACACCACGCCAGAGGACGGAATGAATTGGCCACAGCAGCCTTTTATTTAAACATACAACATATAACCAAAATGATACCACTAATAAGAAGGGAAAGGTCCTCGAAGCCCCCAACAATTCTTTTATTGCGGGCACGGCCCAGCATAGACGTACAAGGTGGTATATGACCCCTAGCCGATTATACTCCCGCTCAGAGGCACTTCTTGCAAAACCACCTGTCCGATTTTTTACCTCACCCCCACGGGCTCCCCCTTCACCACCTGTGTGGCGTTCTGCCATCTTCCATTCCATTGAATCCACCTGGGGAGTCCAGGGCCTTTTGAGCTCCCCCCGCCCCCACTCCCATCCATCCACCGTGAGATCACATTCCCAACTTGGAGGACCCTCCCCTCCACCTGCCGCCGCTGTGACAAGAATTAAAGAAACTAATAGGTCAAAAGTACACCCCAACCTAAATCTCAGTTCTGATTGTAACCTAAACCTATATACCTGTACGAATAAATGAAAGCCCATACGTAGCCGCTCACACCTCCTCACCATGTACTGGCACTGCACTAAAAGGGAGGGTGGCTGGGAGTGTAATTGTAGGCTGCCTTAAATGGCTGCCCTACGCTAATGGCTTCCCCTATTTATACCCCTAATTCACTACGCCGCCTCGTTGGGATCTCCCCGCCTTTGTTTTTATCCTTTATTTCCCTAATCCTAGCAAAGCCCCCTAAACCCCCTAAACACTTTCATTCCCGTCCAACCCGGTCAGGGCAGCCTCCCCCTAGGCTGTGGCCGAAGTTCGGCCTTACTGAACTCTAGTGACACAGAGATGTCTGCCCCTTTTTGGTGAGCAGTGCCCGGGACATGGGGAGCCTTCCCGCCGGACCCCGACTAATGTGCACTTTATTATGGGACACGAGACTGCAACAACACCCCGAGGTGGGATCTGCTGATCCCGAATTTAATAGATAGACCCCACTTACCGAAAGAAATAAAAATAAAAGCTATTTGTTTTGTAAGTTTTGTATTTGTAAGAAGCCTGAAATCCTTGAGGCTGTGTCCACAGTGGGATTGTAACCCACAGCCCCAGCGGTGCGGCGCTGGTCGGTGAGCTGTGAGTCAGTGAGCTGTGAGTTAGCAAGAATGTATAAAAAGGGGGGTGCGGTGGGCACTTGGTGTGCCCTGTCAGGTTGGTACAGAGGAGCATCATCATGTTGTTGCTCTCTGGTACCTGGTTTGGTGGGTGCAGGGTGGGACATGGGTGCTCTCCTCTCTGCTGGCTGGCCATCCATGGTCGTGGTCCCACTCCTCCTGCTCCCACCACTGCCGTTGCCTGAGCTCCGCACCCAAATGATTAGAATGTTCCGAGCTCTATTTATGTGCTCACATTGTCAGAGACTTTTACCTTATGGAGATGAAAAAAAAACCTGAAATTGAAATTGACCTGGTGACAAAGTGAACCCGCCCCTGCTGCCAGAATGGTCCGCCCCTGCTGAATATTTAGGAGAAAATGGTTAAAAAGCGGTTGGCTGTTGCTTTTTGCCGCCAGCTGATTTGCATATATATCGGTGAGCGAGAGCTCTGATTGGCTGGCTGGAGAATGTGCACGTGAGCTAGAGAAACTACTGTAGACAGGCAGAGAGCTGATGTGAGGGTATCTGGCTAGTACTGTAGGTGGCGCTGCAACAAATAGTCATCAGGAGAGATGAGGAAGACGGCGAGAGAAGCCATCTGGGTACAGGAATTGTCCCTCGTCGGGGAATATGTCATTTAGTCTCTGGAAAGGTCTTGGATTGAGCATCCCAGCCTGTGATAGATGACTGGAATCAGGTTCTCTGCCCCTACATCATGCTGCTCTCATATGAGGCAGCAAAAACCTGGTGACAGATTCCCTATGAGAAGCGATTGATGCATGAAATCATGCCTGCACCTACTTCCATCTGTAAACCTATAGAGAAAAGTGAGTATAGGAGCCAAAGCAAGAATTTTTGTAAAAGAAAGTTTTTTATTTCAGCAAGTTAAAAGGCTTAAAAAAAATCACAAAGAGATCACTCCCAATAGACCCCATAGGTTGTCAAGAAGCACAAAAAAATACACTAGTATCATCAGAGAGTTGTATATATTATACAGTCACTGTATGCACACTGGTAATGAAGCCACTGCTCAAGAGGAATGAAAAAAACATACCTGTCTGCACGAACACATGCTAGAAAAAGAAACAATGCGCCGAAAAACGACCGCAAAAAAAACCGCACAACACCAATTGGCCAGAGATTGCCAGAAACATCTGGAAAAAAGGAATGGAAAGACGTGATCAGATATTCGCATGAACCAAGAAGAAAAAGATAATGTCAAGATAAAGAAATACAGTAGAACTGCAATTGCTATCACTATCCACAAGAAGGCGATGTGTTTCACAGGTTTGTAAAAGACCAAATTGTCCCTCCAGTGAGGAAGGAGACAAACTCTAGCGCCACCTATTGGAAGTAGTAGTAAAAGACCACTAATCCAAAGAAAATCCAGAAAATCATAGATATGTTGCATACACATGCTAGAATGGCACCATTTTTGTACATAAATTGTCAAATACTAAGGGACTAGAAAACACTCGCAAAAGACGAACAAAGAGTGAGAGTGGTCTTTTCACAGAGAGACACATAAAAATACGTCAAGGTAATTAATATGCAGAGGAATAGCTGCACGGCATCAGAAGGAATACCAAGAGGGCGCACAGAAGCAAGGAGCCCTTAAAGGGAACCTGTCAGGTAATTTATGTGTTCTAACCTAGTAGCAGCGTGATGTGTGGCCTAGTAACCCCTTCCTACCCATCCCTGTGTTGTAATATTGTGTAATGTGCGTGTATAAAAATATGTTTCCAACAAGCCTACAACCTACAATAGCCCTCAGTCCAGTACACCAGTGCGCAACCAGCTCTCTCCTCACCTCCTGTACCATCACCCATTCCCTGTAGACTGCGAGCCCTCGCGGGCAGGGTCCTCTCTCCTCCTATACCAGTCTGTTTTGTACTGTTAATGATTGTTGTACGTATACCCTCTTTCACTTGTAAAGCGCCATGGAATAAATGGCGCTGTAATAATAAATAATAATAATGTTTTATTACTTATGTGTACCCTATGTAAATGATCAGAGGCTCTGGCCCCATGGACGTTGCATCGCCCTGTGGGAGTTTGCATGTTTTCCGTGGTATCACGCCCATGTGGGCGTGATACCATGGATTTACATGAGCAACGTCCTGTCGCTCCTTGAAAACCCGCGCGTGCGCACCTACCATTCCCGCAGCCTTGTTATCCGGGTGCTTGCTTCTCGTCTTCAGACACGCACTCCGCATGCTCAGAAGACTCCTGCGGTTCCGGTCATGCGCAGTGCGCGTCTGAAGACGAGAAGCAAGCACCCGGATGACAAGGCTGCGGGAATGGTAAGTGCGCACGCGCGGCATCTCATGGGGCAACGGGACGTCGCTCATGTAAAACCATGGTATCACGCCCACAGGCGCGTGATACCACGGAAACCATGCAAACTCCCACAGGGCTAGAGCCTCTGATCATTTACATAGGGAACACGTAAGTAATAAAACATATTTTTACACATGCACGTTACACAGTATTACAACACAGGGATGGGTAAGAAGGGGTTACTAGGCCACACATCACACTGCTACTAGGTTAGAACACATAAATTACCGGACAGGTTCCCTTTAACAGAAAAAGATACTTGAGCGGCAGGTCGTGGGAAAGATAGAAGTGAGCTTTCCCCTTGTTTGGCTTATATGAACAGGAGTGACAAAATCTATTCGGGTCCCCTGTAATAAAATTATAGCTGATAACACCCAAATAGATTCTGACCCAGCGCTAATATTAAAGGGAATTAATTGGTCACCGTGTTTTTGCTATGTAATTTGAGAGCAGCACGCTGTAGGGGCGGAGACCCTGATCCGGTGATGTGTCACTTACTGGGCTATGTGTTGCTATTTCAATAAAATTAGTGTTTAATCAGCTTGAGAGGATCACTACAGGACTTGGTGTCTCGTACCTTCTTGTTCTGCTGTTCTGTGTAACTCCACCCCTGCCACTGATTAGCGGCTTTCTGTCAGTATGCAGTGTACACAGAAGCTGCCAATCAGTATTGTGGACAGGGTTATACATGGCTCAGCATTCTGAGCACTGCTAGGTCAGTCTGCTGCAGAGAAACCAAGGGACTGTATCAGAATGACAGCAAACAGCCCAGTAAGTGACTCATTGCCGGAATCGGGGTCCCAGCACCTACATTGTGCCGCGCTCAGAATATATAGCACAAACCTGCTGACAGATTCCCTTTAAAAGTATTGTCCAGGCGTCTGATACTGACGACTTAATCTCAGGACAGATCATCGATATCATCCCATGAGTGGGGGTCCGACACCCCCACCATTGCGATACTGATGTTAGGTCATCAAAATTGGATGCCCTTGCAACCCCTTCTATAATAGATCCCAGGTGAGCACCAGGCGTACTGACAAGATGTGCCATAAGTGCCTCCAAGATTCGGGTCCCTCCCTGCGTTGGAGCCAGCAAACGGCTGGAGTTTGGGTCAGAAATGAGGAGGGGGCGAGGAATACGTGTCTCTCTCCATTCCTTTTCCTGGACTTCCGAAAACAGTAGAGCGCACGTGACAATTTGTATTGACGAGTCATTCCTAACCCCAAATTAAGTCCTTGGCTCCCCCGTGCTATTCATCCTCCCCGCTAGGCCCATAGCTTAAATACTAAACTAAAATAAAGAGACCACGCCAGAGGACGGAATGAATTGGCCACAGCAGCCTTTTATTTAAACATACAACATATAACCAAAATGATACCACTAATAAGAAGGGAAAGGTCCTCGAAGCCCCCAACAATTCTTTTATTGCGGGCACGGCCCAGCATAGACGTACAAGGTGGTATATGACCCCTAGCCGATTATACTCCCGCTCAGAGGCACTTCTTGCAAAACCACCTGTCCGATTTTTTACCTCACCCCCACGGGCTCCCCCTTCACCACCTGTGTGGCGTTCTGCCATCTTCCATTCCATTGAATCCACCTGGGGAGTCCAGGGCCTTTTGAGCTCCCCCCGCCCCCACTCCCATCCATCCACCGTGAGATCACATTCCCAACTTGGAGGACCCTCCCCTCCACCTGCCGCCGCTGTGACAAGAATTAAAGAAACTAATAGGTCAAAAGTACACCCCAACCTAAATCTCAGTTCTGATTGTAACCTAAACCTATATACCTGTACGAATAAATGAAAGCCCATACGTAGCCGCTCACACCTCCTCACCATGTACTGGCACTGCACTAAAAGGGAGGGTGGCTGGGAGTGTAATTGTAGGCTGCCTTAAATGGCTGCCCTACGCTAATGGCTTCCCCTATTTATACCCCTAATTCACTACGCCGCCTCGTTGGGATCTCCCCGCCTTTGTTTTTATCCTTTATTTCCCTAATCCTAGCAAAGCCCCCTAAACCCCCTAAACACTTTCATTCCCGTCCAACCCGGTCAGGGCAGCCTCCCCCTAGGCTGTGGCCGAAGTTCGGCCTTACTGAACTCTAGTGACACAGAGATGTCTGCCCCTTTTTGGTGAGCAGTGCCCGGGACATGGGGAGCCTTCCCGCCGGACCCCGACTAATGTGCACTTTATTATGGGACACGAGACTGCAACAACACCCCGAGGTGGGATCTGCTGATCCCGAATTTAATAGATAGACCCCACTTACCGAAAGAAATAAAAATAAAAGCTATTTGTTTTGTAAGTTTTGTATTTGTAAGAAGCCTGAAATCCTTGAGGCTGTGTCCACAGTGGGATTGTAACCCACAGCCCCAGCGGTGCGGCGCTGGTCGGTGAGCTGTGAGTCAGTGAGCTGTGAGTTAGCAAGAATGTATAAAAAGGGGGGTGCGGTGGGCACTTGGTGTGCCCTGTCAGGTTGGTACAGAGGAGCATCATCATGTTGTTGCTCTCTGGTACCTGGTTTGGTGGGCGCAGGGTGGGACATGGGTGCTCTCCTCTCTGCTGGCTGGCCATCCATGGTCGTGGTCCCACTCCTCCTGCTCCCACCACTGCCGTTGCCTGAGCTCCGCACCCAAATGATTAGAATGTTCCGAGCTCTATTTATGTGCTCACATTGTCAGAGACTTTTACCTTATGGAGATGAAAAAAAAACCTGAAATTGAAATTGACCTGGTGACAAAGTGAACCCGCCCCTGCTGCCAGAATGGTCCGCCCCTGCTGAATATTTAGGAGAAAATGGTTAAAAAGCGGTTGGCTGTTGCTTTTTGCCGCCAGCTGATTTGCATATATATCGGTGAGCGAGAGCTCTGATTGGCTGGCTGGAGAATGTGCACGTGAGCTAGAGAAAGTACTGTAGACAGGCAGAGAGCTGATGTGAGGGTATCTGGCTAGTACTGTAGGTGGCGCTGCAACAAATAGTCATCAGGAGAGATGAGGAAGACGGCGAGAGAAGCCATCTGGGTACAGGAATTGTCCCTCGTCGGGGAATATGTCATTTAGTCTCTGGAAAGGTCTTGGATTGAGCATCCCAGCCTGTGATAGATGACTGGAATCAGGTTCTCTGCCCCTACATCATGCTGCTCTCATATGAGGCAGCAAAAACCTGGTGACAGATTCCCTATGAGAAGCGATTGATGCATGAAATCATGCCTGCACCTACTTCCATCTGTAAACCTATAGAGAAAAGTGAGTATAGGAGCCAAAGCAAGAATTTTTGTAAAAGAAAGTTTTTTATTTCAGCAAGTTAAAAGGCTTAAAAAAAATCACAAAGAGATCACTCCCAATAGACCCCATAGGTTGTCAAGAAGCACAAAAAAATACACTAGTATCATCAGAGAGTTGTATATATTATACAGTCACTGTATGCACACTGGTAATGAAGCCACTGCTCAAGAGGAATGAAAAAAACATACCTGTCTGCACGAACACATGCTAGAAAAAGAAACAATGCGCCGAAAAACGACCGCAAAAAAAACCGCACAACACCAATTGGCCAGAGATTACCAGAAACATCTGGAAAAAAGGAATGGAAAGACGTGATCAGATATTCGCATGAACCAAGAAGAAAAAGATAATGTCAAGATAAAGAAATACAGTAGAACTGCAATTGCTATCACTATCCACAAGAAGGCGATGTGTTTCAAAGGTTTGTAAAAGACCAAATTGTCCCTCCAGTGAGGAAGGAGACAAACTCTAGCGCCACCTATTGGAAGTAGTAGTAAAAGACCACTAATCCAAAGAAAATCCAGAAAATCATAGATATGTTGCATACACATGCTAGAATGGCACCATTTTTGTACATAAATTGTCAAATACTAAGGGACTAGAAAACACTCGCAAAAGACGAACAAAGAGTGAGAGTGGTCTTTTCACAGAGAGACGCATAAAAATACGTCAAGGTAATTAATATGCAGAGGAATAGCTGCACGACATCAGAAGGAATACCAAGAGGGCGCACAGAAGCAAGGAGCCCTTAAAGGGAACCTGTCAGGTAATTTATGTGTTCTAACCTAGTAGCAGCGTGATGTGTGGCCTAGTAACCCCTTCCTACCCATCCCTGTGTTGTAATATTGTGTAATGTGCATGTATAAAAATGTGTTTCCAACAAGCCTACAACCTACAATAGCCCTCAGTCCAGTACACCAGTGCGCAACCAGCTCTGTCCTCACCTCCTGTACCGTCACCCATTCCCTGTAGACTGTGAGCCCTCGCGGGCAGGGTCCTCTCTCCTCCTATACCAGTCTGTTTTGTACTGTTAATGATTGTTGTACGTATACCCTCTTTCACTTGTAAAGCGCCATGGAATAAATGGCGCTGTAATAATAAATAATAATAATGTTTTATTACTTATGTGTACCCTATGTAAATGATCAGAGGCTCTGGCCCCATGGACGTTGCATCGCCCTGTGGGAGTTTGCATGTTTTCCGTGGTATCACGCCCATGTGGGCGTGATACCATGGATTTACATGAGCAACGTCCTGTCGCTCCTTGAAAACCCGCGCGTGCGCACCTACCATTCCCGCAGCCTTGTTATCCGGGTGCTTGCTTCTCGTCTTCAGACACGCACTCCGCATGCTCAGAAGACTCCTGCGGTTCCGGTCATGCGCAGTGCGCGTCTGAAGACGAGAAGCAAGCACCCGGATGACAAGGCTGCGGGAATGGTAAGTGCGCACGCGCGGCATCTCATGGGGCAACGGGACGTCGCTCATGTAAAACCATGGTATCACGCCCACAGGCGCGTGATACCACGGAAACCATGCAAACTCCCACAGGGCTAGAGCCTCTGATCATTTACATAGGGAACACGTAAGTAATAAAACATATTTTTACACATGCACGTTACACAGTATTACAACACAGGGATGGGTAAGAAGGGGTTACTAGGCCACACATCACACTGCTACTAGGTTAGAACACATAAATTACCGGACAGGTTCCCTTTAACAGAAAAAGATACTTGAGCGGCAGGTCGTGGGAAAGATAGAAGTGAGCTTTCCCTTTGTTTGGCTTATATGAACAGGAGTGACAAAATCTATTCGGGTCCCCTGTAATAAAATTATAGCTGATAACACCCAAATAGATTCTGACCCAGCGCTAATATTAAAGGGAATTAATTGGTCACCGTGTTTTTGCTATGTAATTTGAGAGCAGCACGCTGTAGGGGCGGAGACCCTGATCCGGTGATGTGTCACTTACTGGGCTATGTGTTGCTATTTCAATAAAATTAGTGTTTAATCAGCTTGAGAGGATCACTACAGGACTTGGTGTCTCGTACCTTCTTGTTCTGCTGTTCTGTGTAACTCCACCCCTGCCACTGATTAGCGGCTTTCTGTCAGTATGCAGTGTACACAGAAGCTGCCAATCAGTATTGTGGACAGGGTTATACATGGCTCAGCATTCTGAGCACTGCTAGGTCAGTCTGCTGCAGAGAAACCAAGGGACTGTATCAGAATGACAGCAAACAGCCCAGTAAGTGACTCATTGCCGGAATCGGGGTCCCAGCACCTACATTGTGCCGCGCTCAGAATATATAGCACAAACCTGCTGACAGATTCCCTTTAAAAGTATTGTCCAGGCGTCTGATACTGACGACTTAATCTCAGGACAGATCATCGATATCATCCCATGAGTGGGGGTCCGACACCCCCACCATTGCGATACTGATGTTAGGTCATCAAAATTGGATGCCCTTGCAACCCCTTCTATAATAGATCCCAGGTGAGCACCAGGCGTACTGACAAGATGTGCCATAAGTGCCTCCAAGATTCGGGTCCCTCCCTGCGTTGGAGCCAGCAAACGGCTGGAGTTTGGGTCAGAAATGAGGAGGGGGCGAGGAATACGTGTCTCTCTCCATTCCTTTTCCTGGACTTCCGAAAACAGTAGAGCGCACGTGACAATTTGTATTGACGAGTCATTCCTAACCCCAAATTAAGTCCTTGCCTCCCCCGTGCTATTCATCCTCCCCGCTAGGCCCATAGCTTAAATACTAAACTAAAATAAAGACACCACGCCAGAGGACGGAATGAATTGGCCACAGCAGCCTTTTATTTAAACATACAACATATAACCAAAATGATACCACTAATAAGAAGGGAAAGGTCCTCGAAGCCCCCAACAATTCTTTTATTGCGGGCACGGCCCAGCATAGACGTACAAGGTGGTATATGACCCCTAGCCGATTATACTCCCGCTCAGAGGCACTTCTTGCAAAACCACCTGTCCGATTTTTTACCTCACCCCCACGGGCTCCCCCTTCACCACCTGTGTGGCGTTCTGCCATCTTCCATTCCATTGAATCCACCTGGGGAGTCCAGGGCCTTTTGAGCTCCCCCCGCCCCCACTCCCATCCATCCACCGTGAGATCACATTCCCAACTTGGAGGACCCTCCCCTCCACCTGCCGCCGCTGTGACAAGAATTAAAGAAACTAATAGGTCAAAAGTACACCCCAACCTAAATCTCAGTTCTGATTGTAACCTAAACCTATATACCTGTACGAATAAATGAAAGCCCATACGTAGCCGCTCACACCTCCTCACCATGTACTGGCACTGCACTAAAAGGGAGGGCGGCTGGGAGTGTAATTGTAGGCTGCCTTAAATGGCTGCCCTACGCTAATGGCTTCCCCTATTTATACCCCTAATTCACTACGCCGCCTCGTTGGGATCTCCCCGCCTTTGTTTTTATCCTTTATTTCCCTAATCCTAGCAAAGCCCCCTAAACCCCCTAAACACTTTCATTCCCGTCCAACCCGGTCAGGGCAGCCTCCCCCTAGGCTGTGGCCGAAGTTCGGCCTTACTGAACTCTAGTGACACAGAGATGTCTGCCCCTTTTTGGTGAGCAGTGCCCGGGACATGGGGAGCCTTCCCGCCGGACCCCGACTAATGTGCACTTTATTATGGGACACGAGACTGCAACAACACCCCGAGGTGGGATCTGCTGATCCCGAATTTAATAGATAGACCCCACTTACCGAAAGAAATAAAAATAAAAGCTATTTGTTTTGTAAGTTTTGTATTTGTAAGAAGCCTGAAATCCTTGAGGCTGTGTCCACAGTGGGATTGTAACCCACAGCCCCAGCGGTGCGGCGCTGGTCGGTGAGCTGTGAGTCAGTGAGCTGTGAGTTAGCAAGAATGTATAAAAAGGGGGGTGCGGTGGGCACTTGGTGTGCCCTGTCAGGTTGGTACAGAGGAGCATCATCATGTTGTTGCTCTCTGGTACCTGGTTTGGTGGGTGCAGGGTGGGACATGGGTGCTCTCCTCTCTGCTGGCTGGCCATCCATGGTCGTGGTCCCACTCCTCCTGCTCCCACCACTGCCGTTGCCTGAGCTCCGCACCCAAATGATTAGAATGTTCCGAGCTCTATTTATGTGCTCACATTGTCAGAGACTTTTACCTTATGGAGATGAAAAAAAAACCTGAAATTGAAATTGACCTGGTGACAAAGTGAACCCGCCCCTGCTGCCAGAATGGTCCGCCCCTGCTGAATATTTAGGAGAAAATGGTTAAAAAGCGGTTGGCTGTTGCTTTTTGCCGCCAGCTGATTTGCATATATATCGGTGAGCGAGAGCTCTGATTGGCTGGCTGGAGAATGTGCACGTGAGCTAGAGAAACTACTGTAGACAGGCAGAGAGCTGATGTGAGGGTATCTGGCTAGTACTGTAGGTGGCGCTGCAACAAATAGTCATCAGGAGAGATGAGGAAGACGGCGAGAGAAGCCATCTGGGTACAGGAATTGTCCCTCGTCGGGGAATATGTCATTTAGTCTCTGGAAAGGTCTTGGATTGAGCATCCCAGCCTGTGATAGATGACTGGAATCAGGTTCTCTGCCCCTACATCATGCTGCTCTCATATGAGGCAGCAAAAACCTGGTGACAGATTCCCTATGAGAAGCGATTGATGCATGAAATCATGCCTGCACCTACTTCCATCTGTAAACCTATAGAGAAAAGTGAGTATAGGAGCCAAAGCAAGAATTTTTGTAAAAGAAAGTTTTTTATTTCAGCAAGTTAAAAGGCTTAAAAAAAATCACAAAGAGATCACTCCCAATAGACCCCATAGGTTGTCAAGAAGCACAAAAAAATACACTAGTATCATCAGAGAGTTGTATATATTATACAGTCACTGTATGCACACTGGTAATGAAGCCACTGCTCAAGAGGAATGAAAAAAACATACCTGTCTGCACCAACACATGCTAGAAAAAGAAACAATGTGCCGAAAAACGACCGCAAAAAAAACCGCACAACACCAATTGGCCAGAGATTACCAGAAACATCTGGAAAAAAGGAATGGAAAGACGTGATCAGATATTCGCATGAACCAAGAAGAAAAAGATAATGTCAAGATAAAGAAATACAGTAGAACTGCAATTGCTATCACTATCCACAAGAAGGCGATGTGTTTCACAGGTTTGTAAAAGACCAAATTGTCCCTCCAGTGAGGAAGGAGACAAACTCTAGCGCCACCTATTGGAAGTAGTAGTAAAAGACCACTAATCCAAAGAAAATCCAGAAAATCATAGATATGTTGCATACACATGCTAGAATGGCACCATTTTTGTACATAAATTGTCAAATACTAAGGGACTAGAAAACACTCGCAAAAGACGAACAAAGAGTGAGAGTGGTCTTTTCACAGAGAGACACATAAAAATACGTCAAGGTAATTAATATGCAGAGGAATAGCTGCACGACATCAGAAGGAATACCAAGAGGGCGCACAGAAGCAAGGAGCCCTTAAAGGGAACCTGTCAGGTAATTTATGTGTTCTAACCTAGTAGCAGCGTGATGTGTGGCCTAGTAACCCCTTCCTACCCATCCCTGTGTTGTAATATTGTGTAATGTGCGTGTATAAAAATATGTTTCCAACAAGCCTACAACCTACAATAGCCCTCAGTCCAGTACACCAGTGCGCAACCAGCTCTGTCCTCACCTCCTGTACCATCACCCATTCCCTGTAGACTGTGAGCCCTCGCGGGCAGGGTCCTCTCTCCTCCTATACCAGTCTGTTTTGTACTGTTAATGATTGTTGTACGTATACCCTCTTTCACTTGTAAAGCGCCATGGAATAAATGGCGCTGTAATAATAAATAATAATAATGTTTTATTACTTATGTGTACCCTATGTAAATGATCAGAGGCTCTGGCCCCATGGACGTTGCATCGCCCTGTGGGAGTTTGCATGTTTTCCGTGGTATCACGCCCATGTGGGCGTGATACCATGGATTTACATGAGCAACGTCCTGTCGCTCCTTGAAAACCCGCGCGTGCGCACCTACCATTCCCGCAGCCTTGTTATCCGGGTGCTTGCTTCTCGTCTTCAGACACGCACTCCGCATGCTCAGAAGACTCCTGCGGTTCCGGTCATGCGCAGTGCGCGTCTGAAGACGAGAAGCAAGCACCCGGATGACAAGGCTGCGGGAATGGTAAGTGCGCACGCGCGGCATCTCATGGGGCAACGGGACGTCGCTCATGTAAAACCATGGTATCACGCCCACAGGCGCGTGATACCACGGAAACCATGCAAACTCCCACAGGGCTAGAGCCTCTGATCATTTACATAGGGAACACGTAAGTAATAAAACATATTTTTACACATGCACGTTACACAGTATTACAACACAGGGATGGGTAAGAAGGGGTTACTAGGCCACACATCACACTGCTACTAGGTTAGAACACATAAATTACCGGACAGGTTCCCTTTAACAGAAAAAGATACTTGAGCGGCAGGTCGTGGGAAAGATAGAAGTGAGCTTTCCCCTTGTTTGGCTTATATGAACAGGAGTGACAAAATCTATTCGGGTCCCCTGTAATAAAATTATAGCTGATAACACCCAAATAGATTCTGACCCAGCGCTAATATTAAAGGGAATTAATTGGTCACCGTGTTTTTGCTATGTAATTTGAGAGCAGCACGCTGTAGGGGCGGAGACCCTGATCCGGTGATGTGTCACTTACTGGGCTATGTGTTGCTATTTCAATAAAATTAGTGTTTAATCAGCTTGAGAGGATCACTACAGGACTTGGTGTCTCGTACCTTCTTGTTCTGCTGTTCTGTGTAACTCCACCCCTGCCACTGATTAGCGGCTTTCTGTCAGTATGCAGTGTACACAGAAGCTGCCAATCAGTATTGTGGACAGGGTTATACATGGCTCAGCATTCTGAGCACTGCTACGTCAGTCTGCTGCAGAGAAACCAAGGGACTGTATCAGAATGACAGCAAACAGCCCAGTAAGTGACTCATTGCCGGAATCGGGGTCCCAGCACCTACATTGTGCCGCGCTCAGAATATATAGCACAAACCTGCTGACAGATTCCCTTTAAAAGTATTGTCCAGGCGTCTGATACTGACGACTTAATCTCAGGACAGATCATCGATATCATCCCATGAGTGGGGGTCCGACACCCCCACCATTGCGATACTGATGTTAGGTCATCAAAATTGGATGCCCTTGCAACCCCTTCTATAATAGATCCCAGGTGAGCACCAGGCGTACTGACAAGATGTGCCATAAGTGCCTCCAAGATTCGGGTCCCTCCCTGCGTTGGAGCCAGCAAACGGCTGGAGTTTGGGTCAGAAATGAGGAGGGGGCGAGGAATACGTGTCTCTCTCCATTCCTTTTCCTGGACTTCCGAAAACAGTAGAGCGCACGTGACAATTTGTATTGACGAGTCATTCCTAACCCCAAATTAAGTCCTTGGCTCCCCCGTGCTATTCATCCTCCCCGCTAGGCCCATAGCTTAAATACTAAACTAAAATAAAGAGACCACGCCAGAGGACGGAATGAATTGGCCACAGCAGCCTTTTATTTAAACATACAACATATAACCAAAATGATACCACTAATAAGAAGGGAAAGGTCCTCGAAGCCCCCAACAATTCTTTTATTGCGGGCACGGCCCAGCATAGACGTACAAGGTGGTATATGACCCCTAGCCGATTATACTCCCGCTCAGAGGCACTTCTTGCAAAACCACCTGTCCGATTTTTTACCTCACCCCCACGGGCTCCCCCTTCACCACCTGTGTGGCGTTCTGCCATCTTCCATTCCATTGAATCCACCTGGGGAGTCCAGGGCCTTTTGAGCTCCCCCCGCCCCCACCCCCATCCATCCACCGTGAGATCACATTCCCAACTTGGAGGACCCTCCCCTCCACCTGCCGCCGCTGTGACAAGAATTAAAGAAACTAATAGGTCAAAAGTACACCCCAACCTAAATCTCAGTTCTGATTGTAACCTAAACCTATATACCTGTACGAATAAATGAAAGCCCATACGTAGCCGCTCACACCTCCTCACCATGTACTGGCACTGCACTAAAAGGGAGGGTGGCTGGGAGTGTAATTGTAGGCTGCCTTAAATGGCTGCCCTACGCTAATGGCTTCCCCTATTTATACCCCTAATTCACTACGCCGCCTCGTTGGGATCTCCCCGCCTTTGTTTTTATCCTTTATTTCCCTAATCCTAGCAAAGCCCCCTAAACCCCCTAAACACTTTCATTCCCGTCAGGGCAGCCTCCCCCTAGGCTGTGGCCGAAGTTCGGCCTTACTGAACTCTAGTGACACAGAGATGTCTGCCCCTTTTTGGTGAGCAGTGCCCGGGACATGGGGAGCCTTCCCGCCGGACCCCGACTAATGTGCACTTTATTATGGGACACGAGACTGCAACAACACCCCGAGGTGGGATCTGCTGATCCCGAATTTAATAGATAGACCCCACTTACCGAAAGAAATAAAAATAAAAGCTATTTGTTTTGTAAGTTTTGTATTTGTAAGAAGCCTGAAATCCTTGAGGCTGTGTCCACAGTGGGATTGTAACCCACAGCCCCAGCGGTGCGGCGCTGGTCGGTGAGCTGTGAGTCAGTGAGCTGTGAGTTAGCAAGAATGTATAAAAAGGGGGGTGCGGTGGGCACTTGGTGTGCCCTGTCAGGTTGGTACAGAGGAGCATCATCATGTTGTTGCTCTCTGGTACCTGGTTTGGTGGGCGCAGGGTGGGACATGGGTGCTCTCCTCTCTGCTGGCTGGCCATCCATGGTCGTGGTCCCACTCCTCCTGCTCCCACCACTGCCGTTGCCTGAGCTCCGCACCCAAATGATTAGAATGTTCCGAGCTCTATTTATGTGCTCACATTGTCAGAGACTTTTACCTTATGGAGATGAAAAAAAAACCTGAAATTGAAATTGACCTGGTGACAAAGTGAACCCGCCCCTGCTGCCAGAATGGTCCGCCCCTGCTGAATATTTAGGAGAAAATGGTTAAAAAGCGGTTGGCTGTTGCTTTTTGCCGCCAGCTGATTTGCATATATATCGGTGAGCGAGAGCTCTGATTGGCTGGCTGGAGAATGTGCACGTGAGCTAGAGAAAGTACTGTAGACAGGCAGAGAGCTGATGTGAGGGTATCTGGCTAGTACTGTAGGTGGCGCTGCAACAAATAGTCATCAGGAGAGATGAGGAAGACGGCGAGAGAAGCCATCTGGGTACAGGAATTGTCCCTCGTCGGGGAATATGTCATTTAGTCTCTGGAAAGGTCTTGGATTGAGCATCCCAGCCTGTGATAGATGACTGGAATCAGGTTCTCTGCCCCTACATCATGCTGCTCTCATATGAGGCAGCAAAAACCTGGTGACAGATTCCCTATGAGAAGCGATTGATGCATGAAATCATGCCTGCACCTACTTCCATCTGTAAACCTATAGAGAAAAGTGAGTATAGGAGCCAAAGCAAGAATTTTTGTAAAAGAAAGTTTTTTATTTCAGCAAGTTAAAAGGCTTAAAAAAAATCACAAAGAGATCACTCCCAATAGACCCCATAGGTTGTCAAGAAGCACAAAAAAATACACTAGTATCATCAGAGAGTTGTATATATTATACAGTCACTGTATGCACACTGGTAATGAAGCCACTGCTCAAGAGGAATGAAAAAAACATACCTGTCTGCACCAACACATGCTAGAAAAAGAAACAATGCGCCGAATAACGACCGCAAAAAAAACCGCACAACACCAATTGGCCAGAGATTACCAGAAACATCTGGAAAAAAGGAATGGAAAGACGTGATCAGATATTCGCATGAACCAAGAAGAAAAAGATAATGTCAAGATAAAGAAATACAGTAGAACTGCAATTGCTATCACTATCCACAAGAAGGCGATGTGTTTCAAAGGTTTGTAAAAGACCAAATTGTCCCTCCAGTGAGGAAGGAGACAAACTCTAGCGCCACCTATTGGAAGTAGTAGTAAAAGACCAGTAATCCAAAGAAAATCCAGAAAATCATAGATATGTTGCATACACATGCTAGAATGGCACCATTTTTGTACATAAATTGTCAAATACTAAGGGACTAGAAAACACTCGCAAAAGACGAACAAAGAGTGAGAGTGGTCTTTTCACAGAGAGACGCATAAAAATACGTCAAGGTAATTAATATGCAGAGGAATAGCTGCACGGCATCAGAAGGAATACCAAGAGGGCGCACAGAAGCAAGGAGCCCTTAAAGGGAACCTGTCAGGTAATTTATGTGTTCTAACCTAGTAGCAGCGTGATGTGTGGCCTAGTAACCCCTTCCTACCCATCCCTGTGTTGTAATATTGTGTAATGTGCATGTATAAAAATATGTTTCCAACAAGCCTACAACCTACAATAGCCCTCAGTCCAGTACACCAGTGCGCAACCAGCTCTGTCCTCACCTCCTGTACCATCACCCATTCCCTGTAGACTGTGAGCCCTCGCGGGCAGGGTCCTCTCTCCTCCTATACCAGTCTGTTTTGTACTGTTAATGATTGTTGTACGTATACCCTCTTTCACTTGTAAAGCGCCATGGAATAAATGGCGCTGTAATAATAAATAATAATAATGTTTTATTACTTATGTGTACCCTATGTAAATGATCAGAGGCTCTGGCCCCATGGACGTTGCATCGCCCTGTGGGAGTTTGCATGTTTTCCGTGGTATCACGCCCCTGTGGGCGTGATACCATGGATTTACATGAGCAACGTCCTGTCGCTCCTTGAAAACCCGCGCGTGCGCACCTACCATTCCCGCAGCCTTGTTATCCGGGTGCTTGCTTCTCGTCTTCAGACACGCACTCCGCATGCTCAGAAGACTCCTGCGGTTCCGGTCATGCGCAGTGCGCGTCTGAAGACGAGAAGCAAGCACCCGGATGACAAGGCTGCGGGAATGGTAAGTGCGCACGCGCGGCATCTCATGGGGCAACGGGACGTCGCTCATGTAAAACCATGGTATCACGCCCACAGGCGCGTGATACCACGGAAACCATGCAAACTCCCACAGGGCTAGAGCCTCTGATCATTTACATAGGGAACACGTAAGTAATAAAACATATTTTTACACATGCACGTTACACAGTATTACAACACAGGGATGGGTAAGAAGGGGTTACTAGGCCACACATCACACTGCTACTAGGTTAGAACACATAAATTACCGGACAGGTTCCCTTTAACAGAAAAAGATACTTGAGCGGCAGGTCGTGGGAAAGATAGAAGTGAGCTTTCCCCTTGTTTGGCTTATATGAACAGGAGTGACAAAATCTATTCAGGTCCCCTGTAATAAAATTATAGCTGATAACACCCAAATAGATTCTGACCCAGCGCTAATATTAAAGGGAATTAATTGGTCACCGTGTTTTTGCTATGTAATTTGAGAGCAGCACGCTGTAGGGGCGGAGACCCTGATCCGGTGATGTGTCACTTACTGGGCTATGTGTTGCTATTTCAATAAAATTAGTGTTTAATCAGCTTGAGAGGATCACTACAGGACTTGGTGTCTCGTACCTTCTTGTTCTGCTGTTCTGTGTAACTCCACCCCTGCCACTGATTAGCGGCTTTCTGTCAGTATGCAGTGTACACAGAAGCTGCCAATCAGTATTGTGGACAGGGTTATACATGGCTCAGCATTCTGAGCACTGCTAGGTCAGTCTGCTGCAGAGAAACCAGGGACTGTATCAGAATGACAGCAAACAGCCCAGTAAGTGACTCATTGCCGGAATCGGGGTCCCAGCACCTACATTGTGCCGCGCTCAGAATATATAGCACAAACCGGCTGACAGATTCCCTTTAAAAGTATTGTCCAGGCGTCTGATACTGACGACTTAATCTCAGGACAGATCATCGATATCATCCCATGAGTGGGGGTCCGACACCCCCACCATTGCGATACTGATGTTATGTCATCAAAATTGGATGCCCTTGCAACCCCTTCTATAATAGATCCCAGGTGAGCACCAGGCGTACTGACAAGATGTGCCATAAGTGCCTCCAAGATTCGGGTCCCTCCCTGCGTTGGAGCCAGCAAACGGCTGGAGTTTGGGTCAGAAATGAGGAGGGGGCGAGGAATACGTGTCTCTCTCCATTCCTTTTCCTGGACTTCCGAAAACAGTAGAGCGCACGTGACAATTTGTATTGACGAGTCATTCCTAACCCCAAATTAAGTCCTTGGCTCCCCCGTGCTATTCATCCTCCCCGCTAGGCCCATAGCTTAAATACTAAACTAAAATAAAGAGACCACGCCAGAGGACGGAATGAATTGGCCACAGCAGCCTTTTATTTAAACATACAACATATAACCAAAATGATACCACTAATAAGAAGGGAAAGGTCCTCGAAGCCCCCAACAATTCTTTTATTGCGGGCACGGCCCAGCATAGACGTACAAGGTGGTATATGACCCCTAGCCGATTATACTCCCGCTCAGAGGCACTTCTTGCAAAACCACCTGTCCGATTTTTTACCTCACCCCCACGGGCTCCCCCTTCACCACCTGTGTGGCGTTCTGCCATCTTCCATTCCATTGAATCCACCTGGGGAGTCCAGGGCCTTTTGAGCTCCCCCCGCCCCCACCCCCATCCATCCACCGTGAGATCACATTCCCAACTTGGAGGACCCTCCCCTCCACCTGCCGCCGCTGTGACAAAAATTAAAGAAACTAATAGGTCAAAAGTACACCCCAACCTAAATCTCAGTTCTGATTGTAACCTAAACCTATATACCTGTACGAATAAATGAAAGCCCATACGTAGCCGCTCACACCTCCTCACCATGTACTGGCACTGCACTAAAAGGGAGGGTGGCTGGGAGTGTAATTGTAGGCTGCCTTAAATGGCTGCCCTACGCTAATGGCTTCCCCTATTTATACCCCTAATTCACTACGCCGCCTCGTTGGGATCTCCCCGCCTTTGTTTTTATCCTTTATTTCCCTAATCCTAGCAAAGCCCCCTAAACCCCCTAAACACTTTCATTCCCGTCCAACCCGGTCAGGGCAGCCTCCCCCTAGGCTGTGGCCGAAGTTCGGCCTTACTGAACTCTAGTGACACAGAGATGTCTGCCCCTTTTTGGTGAGCAGTGCCCGGGACATGGGGAGCCTTCCCGCCGGACCCCGACTAATGTGCACTTTATTATGGGACACGAGACTGCAACAACACCCCGAGGTGGGATCTGCTGATCCCGAATTTAATAGATAGACCCCACTTACCGAAAGAAATAAAAATAAAAGCTATTTGTTTTGTAAGTTTTGTATTTGTAAGAAGCCTGAAATCCTTGAGGCTGTGTCCACAGTGGGATTGTAACCCACAGCCCCAGCGGTGCGGCGCTGGTCGGTGAGCTGTGAGTCAGTGAGCTGTGAGTTAGCAAGAATGTATAAAAAGGGGGGTGCGGTGGGCACTTGGTGTGCCCTGTCAGGTTGGTACAGAGGAGCATCATCATGTTGTTGCTCTCTGGTACCTGGTTTGGTGGGCGCAGGGTGGGACATGGGTGCTCTCCTCTCTGCTGGCTGGCCATCCATGGTCGTGGTCCCACTCCTCCTGCTCCCACCACTGCCGTTGCCTGAGCTCCGCACCCAAATGATTAGAATGTTCCGAGCTCTATTTATGTGCTCACATTGTCAGAGACTTTTACCTTATGGAGATGAAAAAAAAACCTGAAATTGAAATTGACCTGGTGACAAAGTGAACCCGCCCCTGCTGCCAGAATGGTCCGCCCCTGCTGAATATTTAGGAGAAAATGGTTAAAAAGCGGTTGGCTGTTGCTTTTTGCCGCCAGCTGATTTGCATATATATCGGTGAGCGAGAGCTCTGATTGGCTGGCTGGAGAATGTGCACGTGAGCTAGAGAAAGTACTGTAGACAGGCAGAGAGCTGATGTGAGGGTATCTGGCTAGTACTGTAGGTGGCGCTGCAACAAATAGTCATCAGGAGAGATGAGGAAGACGGCGAGAGAAGCCGTCTGGGTACAGGAATTGTCCCTCGTCGGGGAATATGTCATTTAGTCTCTGGAAAGGTCTTGGATTGAGCATCCCAGCCTGTGATAGATGACTGGAATCAGGTTCTCTGCCCCTACATCATGCTGCTCTCATATGAGGCAGCAAAAACCTGGTGACAGATTCCCTATGAGAAGCGATTGATGCATGAAATCATGCCTGCACCTACTTCCATCTGTAAACCTATAGAGAAAAGTGAGTATAGGAGCCAAAGCAAGAATTTTTGTAAAAGAAAGTTTTTTATTTCAGCAAGTTAAAAGGCTTAAAAAAAATCACAAAGAGATCACTCCCAATAGACCCCATAGGTTGTCAAGAAGCACAAAAAAATACACTAGTATCATCAGAGAGTTGTATATATTATACAGTCACTGTATGCACACTGGTAATGAAGCCACTGCTCAAGAGGAATGAAAAAAACATACCTGTCTGCACCAACACATGCTAGAAAAAGAAACAATGCGCCGAAAAACGACCGCAAAAAAAACCGCACAACACCAATTGGCCAGAGATTACCAGAAACATCTGGAAAAAAGGAATGGAAAGACGTGATCAGATATTCGCATGAACCAAGAAGAAAAAGATAATGTCAAGATAAAGAAATACAGTAGAACTGCAATTGCTATCACTATCCACAAGAAGGCGATGTGTTTCAAAGGTTTGTAAAAGACCAAATTGTCCCTCCAGTGAGGAAGGAGACAAACTCTAGCGCCACCTATTGGAAGTAGTAGTAAAAGACCACTAATCCAAAGAAAATCCAGAAAATCATAGATATGTTGCATACACATGCTAGAATGGCACCATTTTTGTACATAAATTGTCAAATACTAAGGGACTAGAAAACACTCGCAAAAGACGAACAAAGAGTGAGAGTGGTCTTTTCACAGAGAGACACATAAAAATACGTCAAGGTAATTAATATGCAGAGGAATAGCTGCACGACATCAGAAGGAATACCAAGAGGGCGCACAGAAGCAAGGAGCCCTTAAAGGGAACCTGTCAGGTAATTTATGTGTTCTAACCTAGTAGCAGCGTGATGTGTGGCCTAGTAACCCCTTCCTACCCATCCCTGTGTTGTAATATTGTGTAATGTGCGTGTATAAAAATATGTTTCCAACAAGCCTACAACCTACAATAGCCCTCAGTCCAGTACACCAGTGCGCAACCAGCTCTGTCCTCACCTCCTGTACCATCACCCATTCCCTGTAGACTGTGAGCCCTCGCGGGCAGGGTCCTCTCTCCTCCTATACCAGTCTGTTTTGTACTGTTAATGATTGTTGTACGTATACCCTCTTTCACTTGTAAAGCGCCATGGAATAAATGGCGCTGTAATAATAAATAATAATAATGTTTTATTACTTATGTGTACCCTATGTAAATGATCAGAGGCTCTGGCCCCATGGACGTTGCATCGCCCTGTGGGAGTTTGCATGTTTTCCGTGGTATCACGCCCCTGTGGGCGTGATACCATGGATTTACATGAGCAACGTCCTGTCGCTCCTTGAAAACCCGCGCGTGCGCACCTACCATTCCCGCAGCCTTGTTATCCGGGTGCTTGCTTCTCGTCTTCAGACACGCACTCCGCATGCTCAGAAGACTCCTGCGGTTCCGGTCATGCGCAGTGCGCGTCTGAAGACGAGAAGCAAGCACCCGGATGACAAGGCTGCGGGAATGGTAAGTGCGCACGCGCGGCATCTCATGGGGCAACGGGACGTCGCTCATGTAAAACCATGGTATCACGCCCACAGGCGCGTGATACCACGGAAACCATGCAAACTCCCACAGGGCTAGAGCCTCTGATCATTTACATAGGGAACACGTAAGTAATAAAACATATTTTTACACATGCACGTTACACAGTATTACAACACAGGGATGGGTAAGAAGGGGTTACTAGGCCACACATCACACTGCTACTAGGTTAGAACACATAAATTACCGGACAGGTTCCCTTTAACAGAAAAAGATACTTGAGCGGCAGGTCGTGGGAAAGATAGAAGTGAGCTTTCCCCTTGTTTGGCTTATATGAACAGGAGTGACAAAATCTATTCAGGTCCCCTGTAATAAAATTATAGCTGATAACACCCAAATAGATTCTGACCCAGCGCTAATATTAAAGGGAATTAATTGGTCACCGTGTTTTTGCTATGTAATTTGAGAGCAGCACGCTGTAGGGGCGGAGACCCTGATCCGGTGATGTGTCACTTACTGGGCTATGTGTTGCTATTTCAATAAAATTAGTGTTTAATCAGCTTGAGAGGATCACTACAGGACTTGGTGTCTCGTACCTTCTTGTTCTGCTGTTCTGTGTAACTCCACCCCTGCCACTGATTAGCGGCTTTCTGTCAGTATGCAGTGTACACAGAAGCTGCCAATCAGTATTGTGGACAGGGTTATACATGGCTCAGCATTCTGAGCACTGCTAGGTCAGTCTGCTGCAGAGAAACCAGGGACTGTATCAGAATGACAGCAAACAGCCCAGTAAGTGACTCATTGCCGGAATCGGGGTCCCAGCACCTACATTGTGCCGCGCTCAGAATATATAGCACAAACCGGCTGACAGATTCCCTTTAAAAGTATTGTCCAGGCGTCTGATACTGACGACTTAATCTCAGGACAGATCATCGATATCATCCCATGAGTGGGGGTCCGACACCCCCACCATTGCGATACTGATGTTATGTCATCAAAATTGGATGCCCTTGCAACCCCTTCTATAATAGATCCCAGGTGAGCACCAGGCGTACTGACAAGATGTGCCATAAGTGCCTCCAAGATTCGGGTCCCTCCCTGCGTTGGAGCCAGCAAACGGCTGGAGTTTGGGTCAGAAATGAGGAGGGGGCGAGGAATACGTGTCTCTCTCCATTCCTTTTCCTGGACTTCCGAAAACAGTAGAGCGCACGTGACAATTTGTATTGACGAGTCATTCCTAACCCCAAATTAAGTCCTTGGCTCCCCCGTGCTATTCATCCTCCCCGCTAGGCCCATAGCTTAAATACTAAACTAAAATAAAGAGACCACGCCAGAGGACGGAATGAATTGGCCACAGCAGCCTTTTATTTAAACATACAACATATAACCAAAATGATACCACTAATAAGAAGGGAAAGGTCCTCGAAGCCCCCAACAATTCTTTTATTGCGGGCACGGCCCAGCATAGACGTACAAGGTGGTATATGACCCCTAGCCGATTATACTCCCGCTCAGAGGCACTTCTTGCAAAACCACCTGTCCGATTTTTTACCTCACCCCCACGGGCTCCCCCTTCACCACCTGTGTGGCGTTCTGCCATCTTCCATTCCATTGAATCCACCTGGGGAGTCCAGGGCCTTTTGAGCTCCCCCCGCCCCCACCCCCATCCATCCACCGTGAGATCACATTCCCAACTTGGAGGACCCTCCCCTCCACCTGCCGCCGCTGTGACAAGAATTAAAGAAACTAATAGGTCAAAAGTACACCCCAACCTAAATCTCAGTTCTGATTGTAACCTAAACCTATATACCTGTACGAATAAATGAAAGCCCATACGTAGCCGCTCACACCTCCTCACCATGTACTGGCACTGCACTAAAAGGGAGGGTGGCTGGGAGTGTAATTGTAGGCTGCCTTAAATGGCTGCCCTACGCTAATGGCTTCCCCTATTTATACCCCTAATTCACTACGCCGCCTCGTTGGGATCTCCCCGCCTTTGTTTTTATCCTTTATTTCCCTAATCCTAGCAAAGCCCCCTAAACCCCCTAAACACTTTCATTCCCGTCCAACCCGGTCAGGGCAGCCTCCCCCTAGGCTGTGGCCGAAGTTCGGCCTTACTGAACTCTAGTGACACAGAGATGTCTGCCCCTTTTTGGTGAGCAGTGCCCGGGACATGGGGAGCCTTCCCGCCGGACCCCGACTAATGTGCACTTTATTATGGGACACGAGACTGCAACAACACCCCGAGGTGGGATCTGCTGATCCCGAATTTAATAGATAGACCCCACTTACCGAAAGAAATAAAAATAAAAGCTATTTGTTTTGTAAGTTTTGTATTTGTAAGAAGCCTGAAATCCTTGAGGCTGTGTCCACAGTGGGATTGTAACCCACAGCCCCAGCGGTGCGGCGCTGGTCGGTGAGCTGTGAGTCAGTGAGCTGTGAGTTAGCAAGAATGTATAAAAAGGGGGGTGCGGTGGGCACTTGGTGTGCCCTGTCAGGTTGGTACAGAGGAGCATCATCATGTTGTTGCTCTCTGGTACCTGGTTTGGTGGGTGCAGGGTGGGACATGGGTGCTCTCCTCTCTGCTGGCTGGCCATCCATGGTCGTGGTCCCACTCCTCCTGCTCCCACCACTGCCGTTGCCTGAGCTCCGCACCCAAATGATTAGAATGTTCCGAGCTCTATTTATGTGCTCACATTGTCAGAGACTTTTACCTTATGGAGATGAAAAAAAAACCTGAAATTGAAATTGACCTGGTGACAAAGTGAACCCGCCCCTGCTGCCAGAATGGTCCGCCCCTGCTGAATATTTAGGAGAAAATGGTTAAAAAGCGGTTGGCTGTTGCTTTTTGCCGCCAGCTGATTTGCATATATATCAGTGAGCGAGAGCTCTGATTGGCTGGCTGGAGAATGTGCACGTGAGCTAGAGAAAGTACTGTAGACAGGCAGAGAGCTGATGTGAGGGTATCTGGCTAGTACTGTAGGTGGCGCTGCAACAAATAGTCATCAGGAGAGATGAGGAAGACGGCGAGAGAAGCCATCTGGGTACAGGAATTGTCCCTCGTCGGGGAATATGTCATTTAGTCTCTGGAAAGGTCTTGGATTGAGCATCCCAGCCTGTGATAGATGACTGGAATCAGGTTCTCTGCCCCTACATCATGCTGCTCTCATATGAGGCAGCAAAAACCTGGTGACAGATTCCCTATGAGAAGCGATTGATGCATGAAATCCTGCCTGCACCTACTTCCATCTGTAAACCTATAGAAAAAAGTGAGTATAGGAGCCAAAGCAAGAATTTTTGTAAAAGAAAGTTTTTTATTTCAGCAAGTTAAAAGGCTTAAAAAAAATCACAAAGAGATCACTCCCAATAGACCCCATAGGTTGTCAAGAAGCACAAAAAAATACACTAGTATCATCAGAGAGTTGTATATATTATACAGTCACTGTATGCACACTGGTAATGAAGCCACTGCTCAAGAGGAATGAAAAAAACATACCTGTCTGCACCAACACATGCTAGAAAAAGAAACAATGCGCCGAAAAACGACCGCAAAAAAACCGCACAACACCAATTGGCCAGAGATTACCAGAAACATCTGGAAAAAAGGAATGGAAAGACGTGATCAGATATTCGCATGAACCAAGAAGAAAAAGATAATGTCAAGATAAAGAAATACAGTAGAACTGCAATTGCTATCACTATCCACAAGAAGGCGATGTGTTTCAAAGGTTTGTAAAAGACCAAATTGTCCCTCCAGTGAGGAAGGAGACAAACTCTAGCGCCACCTATTGGAAGTAGTAGTAAAAGACCACTAATCCAAAGAAAATCCAGAAAATCATAGATATGTTGCATACACATGCTAGAATGGCACCATTTTTGTACATAAATTGTCAAATACTAAGGGACTAGAAAACACTCGCAAAAGACGAACAAAGAGTGAGAGTGGTCTTTTCACAGAGAGACACATAAAAATACGTCAAGGTAATTAATATGCAGAGGAATAGCTGCACGGCATCAGAAGGAATACCAAGAGGGCGCACAGAAGCAAGGAGCCCTTAAAGGGAACCTGTCAGGTAATTTATGTGTTCTAACCTAGTAGCAGCGTGATGTGTGGCCTAGTAACCCCTTCCTACCCATCCCTGTGTTGTAATATTGTGTAATGTGCGTGTATAAAAATATGTTTCCAACAAGCCTACAACCTACAATAGCCCTCAGTCCAGTACACCAGTGCGCAACCAGCTCTCTCCTCACCTCCTGTACCATCACCCATTCCCTGTAGACTGTGAGCCCTCGCGGGCAGGGTCCTCTCTCCTCCTATACCAGTCTGTTTTGTACTGTTAATGATTGTTGTACGTATACCCTCTTTCACTTGTAAAGCGCCATGGAATAAATGGCGCTGTAATAATAAATAATAATAATGTTTTATTACTTATGTGTACCCTATGTAAATGATCAGAGGCTCTGGCCCCATGGACGTTGCATCGCCCTGTGGGAGTTTGCATGTTTTCCGTGGTATCACGCCCCTGTGGGCGTGATACCATGGATTTACATGAGCAACGTCCTGTCGCTCCTTGAAAACCCGCGCGTGCGCACCTACCATTCCCGCAGCCTTGTTATCCGGGTGCTTGCTTCTCGTCTTCAGACACGCACTCCGCATGCTCAGAAGACTCCTGCGGTTCCGGTCATGCGCAGTGCGCGTCTGAAGACGAGAAGCAAGCACCCGGATGACAAGGCTGCGGGAATGGTAAGTGCGCACGCGCGGCATCTCATGGGGCAACGGGACGTCGCTCATGTAAAACCATGGTATCACGCCCACAGGCGCGTGATACCACGGAAACCATGCAAACTCCCACAGGGCTAGAGCCTCTGATCATTTACATAGGGAACACGTAAGTAATAAAACATATTTTTACACATGCACGTTACACAGTATTACAACACAGGGATGGGTAAGAAGGGGTTACTAGGCCACACATCACACTGCTACTAGGTTAGAACACATAAATTACCGGACAGGTTCCCTTTAACAGAAAAAGATACTTGAGCGGCAGGTCGTGGGAAAGATAGAAGTGAGCTTTCCCCTTGTTTGGCTTATATGAACAGGAGTGACAAAATCTATTCAGGTCCCCTGTAATAAAATTATAGCTGATAACACCCAAATAGATTCTGACCCAGCGCTAATATTAAAGGGAATTAATTGGTCACCGTGTTTTTGCTATGTAATTTGAGAGCAGCACGCTGTAGGGGCGGAGACCCTGATCCGGTGATGTGTCACTTACTGGGCTATGTGTTGCTATTTCAATAAAATTAGTGTTTAATCAGCTTGAGAGGATCACTACAGGACTTGGTGTCTCGTACCTTCTTGTTCTGCTGTTCTGTGTAACTCCACCCCTGCCACTGATTAGCGGCTTTCTGTCAGTATGCAGTGTACACAGAAGCTGCCAATCAGTATTGTGGACAGGGTTATACATGGCTCAGCATTCTGAGCACTGCTAGGTCAGTCTGCTGCAGAGAAACCAGGGACTGTATCAGAATGACAGCAAACAGCCCAGTAAGTGACTCATTGCCGGAATCGGGGTCCCAGCACCTACATTGTGCCGCGCTCAGAATATATAGCACAAACCGGCTGACAGATTCCCTTTAAAAGTATTGTCCAGGCGTCTGATACTGACGACTTAATCTCAGGACAGATCATCGATATCATCCCATGAGTGGGGGTCCGACACCCCCACCATTGCGATACTGATGTTATGTCATCAAAATTGGATGCCCTTGCAACCCCTTCTATAATAGATCCCAGGTGAGCACCAGGCGTACTGACAAGATGTGCCATAAGTGCCTCCAAGATTCGGGTCCCTCCCTGCGTTGGAGCCAGCAAACGGCTGGAGTTTGGGTCAGAAATGAGGAGGGGGCGAGGAATACGTGTCTCTCTCCATTCCTTTTCCTGGACTTCCGAAAACAGTAGAGCGCACGTGACAATTTGTATTGACGAGTCATTCCTAACCCCAAATTAAGTCCTTGGCTCCCCCGTGCTATTCATCCTCCCCGCTAGGCCCATAGCTTAAATACTAAACTAAAATAAAGAGACCACGCCAGAGGACGGAATGAATTGGCCACAGCAGCCTTTTATTTAAACATACAACATATAACCAAAATGATACCACTAATAAGAAGGGAAAGGTCCTCGAAGCCCCCAACAATTCTTTTATTGCGGGCACGGCCCAGCATAGACGTACAAGGTGGTATATGACCCCTAGCCGATTATACTCCCGCTCAGAGGCACTTCTTGCAAAACCACCTGTCCGATTTTTTACCGCACCCCCACGGGCTCCCCCTTCACCACCTGTGTGGCGTTCTGCCATCTTCCATTCCATTGAATCCACCTGGGGAGTCCAGGGCCTTTTGAGCTCCCCCCGCCCCCACCCCCATCCATCCACCGTGAGATCACATTCCCAACTTGGAGGACCCTCCCCTCCACCTGCCGCCGCTGTGACAAAAATTAAAGAAACTAATAGGTCAAAAGTACACCCCAACCTAAATCTCAGTTCTGATTGTAACCTAAACCTATATACCTGTACGAATAAATGAAAGCCCATACGTAGCCGCTCACACCTCCTCACCATGTACTGGCACTGCACTAAAAGGGAGGGTGGCTGGGAGTGTAATTGTAGGCTGCCTTAAATGGCTGCCCTACGCTAATGGCTTCCCCTATTTATACCCCTAATTCACTACGCCGCCTCGTTGGGATCTCCCCGCCTTTGTTTTTATCCTTTATTTCCCTAATCCTAGCAAAGCCCCCTAAACCCCCTAAACACTTTCATTCCCGTCCAACCCGGTCAGGGCAGCCTCCCCCTAGGCTGTGGCCGAAGTTCGGCCTTACTGAACTCTAGTGACACAGAGATGTCTGCCCCTTTTTGGTGAGCAGTGCCCGGGACATGGGGAGCCTTCCCGCCGGACCCCGACTAATGTGCACTTTATTATGGGACACGAGACTGCAACAACACCCCGAGGTGGGATCTGCTGATCCCGAATTTAATAGATAGACCCCACTTACCGAAAGAAATAAAAATAAAAGCTATTTGTTTTGTAAGTTTTGTATTTGTAAGAAGCCTGAAATCCTTGAGGCTGTGTCCACAGTGGGATTGTAACCCACAGCCCCAGCGGTGCGGCGCTGGTCGGTGAGCTGTGAGTCAGTGAGCTGTGAGTTAGCAAGAATGTATAAAAAGGGGGGTGCGGTGGGCACTTGGTGTGCCCTGTCAGGTTGGTACAGAGGAGCATCATCATGTTGTTGCTCTCTGGTACCTGGTTTGGTGGGTGCAGGGTGGGACATGGGTGCTCTCCTCTCTGCTGGCTGGCCATCCATGGTCGTGGTCCCACTCCTCCTGCTCCCACCACTGCCGTTGCCTGAGCTCCGCACCCAAATGATTAGAATGTTCCGAGCTCTATTTATGTGCTCACATTGTCAGAGACTTTTACCTTATGGAGATGAAAAAAAAACCTGAAATTGAAATTGACCTGGTGACAAAGTGAACCCGCCCCTGCTGCCAGAATGGTCCGCCCCTGCTGAATATTTAGGAGAAAATGGTTAAAAAGCGGTTGGCTGTTGCTTTTTGCCGCCAGCTGATTTGCATATATATCGGTGAGCGAGAGCTCTGATTGGCTGGCTGGAGAATGTGCACGTGAGCTAGAGAAAGTACTGTAGACAGGCAGAGAGCTGATGTGAGGGTATCTGGCTAGTACTGTAGGTGGCGCTGCAACAAATAGTCATCAGGAGAGATGAGGAAGACGGCGAGAGAAGCCATCTGGGTACAGGAATTGTCCCTCGTCGGGGAATATGTCATTTAGTCTCTGGAAAGGTCTTGGATTGAGCATCCCAGCCTGTGATAGATGACTGGAATCAGGTTCTCTGCCCCTACATCATGCTGCTCTCATATGAGGCAGCAAAAACCTGGTGACAGATTCCCTATGAGAAGCGATTGATGCATGAAATCCTGCCTGCACCTACTTCCATCTGTAAACCTATAGAGAAAAGTGAGTATAGGAGCCAAAGCAAGAATTTTTGTAAAAGAAAGTTTTTTATTTCAGCAAGTTAAAAGGCTTAAAAAAAATCACAAAGAGATCACTCCCAATAGACCCCATAGGTTGTCAAGAAGCACAAAAAAATACACTAGTATCATCAGAGAGTTGTATATATTATACAGTCACTGTATGCACACTGGTAATGAAGCCACTGCTCAAGAGGAATGAAAAAAACATACCTGTCTGCACCAACACATGCTAGAAAAAGAAACAATGCGCCGAAAAACGACCGCAAAAAAACCGCACAACACCAATTGGCCAGAGATTACCAGAAACATCTGGAAAAAAGGAATGGAAAGACGTGATCAGATATTCGCATGAACCAAGAAGAAAAAGATAATGTCAAGATAAAGAAATACAGTAGAACTGCAATTGCTATCACTATCCACAAGAAGGCGATGTGTTTCACAGGTTTGTAAAAGACCAAATTGTCCCTCCAGTGAGGAAGGAGACAAACTCTAGCGCCACCTATTGGAAGTAGTAGTAAAAGACCACTAATCCAAAGAAAATCCAGAAAAATCATAGATATGTTGCATACACATGCTAGAATGGCACCATTTTTGTACATAAATTGTCAAATACTAAGGGACTAGAAAACACTCGCAAAAGACGAACAAAGAGTGAGAGTGGTCTTTTCACAGAGAGACGCATAAAAATACGTCAAGGTAATTAATATGCAGAGGAATAGCTGCACGACATCAGAAGGAATACCAAGAGGGCGCACAGAAGCAAGGAGCCCTTAAAGGGAACCTGTCAGGTAATTTATGTGTTCTAACCTAGTAGCAGCGTGATGTGTGGCCTAGTAACCCCTTCCTACCCATCCCTGTGTTGTAATATTGTGTAATGTGCGTGTATAAAAATATGTTTCCAACAAGCCTACAACCTACAATAGCCCTCAGTCCAGTACACCAGTGCGCAACCAGCTCTCTCCTCACCTCCTGTACCATCACCCATTCCCTGTAGACTGTGAGCCCTCGCGGGCAGGGTCCTCTCTCCTCCTATACCAGTCTGTTTTGTACTGTTAATGATTGTTGTACGTATACCCTCTTTCACTTGTAAAGCGCCATGGAATAAATGGCGCTGTAATAATAAATAATAATAATGTTTTATTACTTATGTGTACCCTATGTAAATGATCAGAGGCTCTGGCCCCATGGACGTTGCATCGCCCTGTGGGAGTTTGCATGTTTTCCGTGGTATCACGCCCCTGTGGGCGTGATACCATGGATTTACATGAGCAACGTCCTGTCGCTCCTTGAAAACCCGCGCGTGCGCACCTACCATTCCCGCAGCCTTGTTATCCGGGTGCTTGCTTCTCGTCTTCAGACACGCACTCCGCATGCTCAGAAGACTCCTGCGGTTCCGGTCATGCGCAGTGCGCGTCTGAAGACGAGAAGCAAGCACCCGGATGACAAGGCTGCGGGAATGGTAAGTGCGCACGCGCGGCATCTCATGGGGCAACGGGACGTCGCTCATGTAAAACCATGGTATCACGCCCACAGGCGCGTGATACCACGGAAACCATGCAAACTCCCACAGGGCTAGAGCCTCTGATCATTTACATAGGGAACACGTAAGTAATAAAACATATTTTTACACATGCACGTTACACAGTATTACAACACAGGGATGGGTAAGAAGGGGTTACTAGGCCACACATCACACTGCTACTAGGTTAGAACACATAAATTACCGGACAGGTTCCCTTTAACAGAAAAAGATACTTGAGCGGCAGGTCGTGGGAAAGATAGAAGTGAGCTTTCCCCTTGTTTGGCTTATATGAACAGGAGTGACAAAATCTATTCAGGTCCCCTGTAATAAAATTATAGCTGATAACACCCAAATAGATTCTGACCCAGCGCTAATATTAAAGGGAATTAATTGGTCACCGTGTTTTTGCTATGTAATTTGAGAGCAGCACGCTGTAGGGGCGGAGACCCTGATCCGGTGATGTGTCACTTACTGGGCTATGTGTTGCTATTTCAATAAAATTAGTGTTTAATCAGCTTGAGAGGATCACTACAGGACTTGGTGTCTCGTACCTTCTTGTTCTGCTGTTCTGTGTAACTCCACCCCTGCCACTGATTAGCGGCTTTCTGTCAGTATGCAGTGTACACAGAAGCTGCCAATCAGTATTGTGGACAGGGTTATACATGGCTCAGCATTCTGAGCACTGCTAGGTCAGTCTGCTGCAGAGAAACCAGGGACTGTATCAGAATGACAGCAAACAGCCCAGTAAGTGACTCATTGCCGGAATCGGGGTCCCAGCACCTACATTGTGCCGCGCTCAGAATATATAGCACAAACCTGCTGACAGATTCCCTTTAAAAGTATTGTCCAGGCGTCTGATACTGACGACTTAATCTCAGGACAGATCATCGATATCATCACATGAGTGGGGGTCCGACACCCCCACCATTGCGATACTGATGTTAGGTCATCAAAATTGGATGCCCTTGCAACCCCTTCTATAATAGATCCCAGGTGAGCACCAGGCGTACTGACAAGATGTGCCATAAGTGTCTCCAAGATTCGGGTCCCTCCCTGCGTTGGAGCCAGCAAACGGCTGGAGTTTGGGTCAGAAATGAGGAGGGGGCGAGGAATACGTGTCTCTCTCCATTCCTTTTCCTGGACTTCCGAAAACAGTAGAGCGCACGTGACAATTTGTATTGACGAGTCATTCCTAACCCCAATTTAAGTCCTTGGCTCCCCCGTGCTATTCATCCTCCCCGCTAGGCCCATAGCTTAAATACTAAACTAAAATAAAGACACCACGCCAGAGGACGGAATGAATTGGCCACAGCAGCCTTTTATTTAAACATACAACATATAACCAAAATGATACCACTAATAAGAAGGGAAAGGTCCTCGAAGCCCCCAACAATTCTTTTATTGCGGGCACGGCCCAGCATAGACGTACAAGGTGGTATATGACCCCTAGCCGATTATACTCCCGCTCAGAGGCACTTGTTGCAAAACGACCTGTCCGATTTTTTACCGCACCCCCACGGGCTCCCCCTTCACCACCTGTGTGGCGTTCTGCCATCTTCCATTCCATTGAATCCACCTGGGGAGTCCAGGGCCTTTTGAGCTCCCCCCGCCCCCACCCCCATCCATCCACCGTGAGATCACATTCCCAACTTGGAGGACCCTCCCCTCCACCTGCCGCCGCTGTGACAAGAATTAAAGAAACTAATAGGTCAAAAGTACACCCCAACCTAAATCTCAGTTCTGATTGTAACCTAAACCTATATACCTGTACGAATAAATGAAAGCCCATACGTAGCCGCTCACACCTCCTCACCATGTACTGGCACTGCACTGAAAGGGAGGGTGGCTGGGAGTGTAATTGTAGGCTGCCTTAAATGGCTGCCCTACGCTAATGGCTTCCCCTATTTATACCCCTAATTCACTACGCCGCCTCGTTGGGATCTCCCCGCCTTTGTTTTTATCCTTTATTTCCCTAATCCTAGCAAAGCCCCCTAAACCCCCTAAACACTTTCATTCCCGTCCAACCCGGTCAGGGCAGCCTCCCCCTAGGCTGTGGCCGAAGTTCGGCCTTACTGAACTCTAGTGACACAGAGATGTCTGCCCCTTTTTGGTGAGCAGTGCCCGGGACATGGGGAGCCTTCCCGCCGGACCCCGACTAATGTGCACTTTATTATGGGACACGAGACTGCAACAACACCCCGAGGTGGGATCTGCTGATCCCGAATTTAATAGATAGACCCCACTTACCGAAAGAAATAAAAATAAAAGCTATTTGTTTTGTAAGTTTTGTATTTGTAAGAAACCTGAAATCCTTGAGGCTGTGTCCACAGTGGGATTGTAACCCACAGCCCCAGCGGTGCGGCGCTGGTCGGTGAGCTGTGAGTCAGTGAGCTGTGAGTTAGCAAGAATGTATAAAAAGGGGGGTGCGGTGGGCACTTGGTGTGCCCTGTCAGGTTGGTACAGAGGAGCATCATCATGTTGTTGCTCTCTGGTACCTGGTTTGGTGGGTGCAGGGTGGGACATGGGTGCTCTCCTCTCTGCTGGCTGGCCATCCATGGTCGTGGTCCCACTCCTCCTGCTCCCACCACTGCCGTTGCCTGAGCTCCGCACCCAAATGATTAGAATGTTCCGAGCTCTATTTATGTGCTCACATTGTCAGAGACTTTTACCTTATGGAGATGAAAAAAAAACCTGAAATTGAAATTGACCTGGTGACAAAGTGAACCGGCCCCTGCTGCCAGAATGGTCCGCCCCTGCTGAATATTTAGGAGAAAATGGTTAAAAAGCGGTTGGCTGTTGCTTTTTGCCGCCAGCTGATTTGCATATATATCGGTGAGCGAGAGCTCTGATTGGCTGGCTGGAGAATGTGCACGTGAGCTAGAGAAAGTACTGTAGACAGGCAGAGAGCTGATGTGAGGGTATCTGGCTAGTACTGTAGGTGGCGCTGCAACAAATAGTCATCAGGAGAGATGAGGAGCGAGAGAAGCCATCTGGGTACAGGAATTGTCCCTCGTCGGGGAATATGTCATTTAGTCTCTGGAAAGGTCTTGGATTGAGCATCCCAGCCTGCGATAGATGACTGGAATCAGGTTCTCTGCCCCTACATCATGCTGCTCTCATATGAGGCAGCAAAAACCTGGTGACAGATTCCCTATGAGAAGCGATTGATGCATGAAATCATGCCTGCACCTACTTCCATCTGTAAACCTATAGAAAAAAGTGAGTATAGGAGCCAAAGCAAGAATTTTTGTAAAAGAAAGTTTTTTATTTCAGCAAGTTAAAAGGCTTAAAAAAAATCACAAAGAGATCACTCCCAATAGACCCCATAGGTTGTCAAGAAGCACAAAAAAATACACTAGTATCATCAGAGAGTTGTATATATTATACAGTCACTGTATGCACACTGGTAATGAAGCCACTGCTCAAGAGGAATGAAAAAAACATACCTGTCTGCACGAACACATGCTAGAAAAAGAAACAATGTGCCGAAAAACGACCGCAAAAAAAAACCGCACAACACCAATTGGCCAGAGATTACCAGAAACATCTGGAAAAAAGGAATGGAAAGACGTGATCAGATATTCGCATGAACCAAGAAGAAAAAGATAATGTCAAGATAAAGAAATACAGTAGAACTGCAATTGCTATCACTATCCACAAGAAGGCGATGTGTTTCAAAGGTTTGTAAAAGACCAAATTGTCCCTCCAGTGAGGAAGGAGACAAACTCTAGCGCCACCTATTGGAAGTAGTAGTAAAAGACCACTAATCCAAAGAAAATCCAGAAAAATCATAGATATGTTGCATACACATGCTAGAATGGCACCATTTTTGTACATAAATTGTCAAATACTAAGGGACTAGAAAACACTCGCAAAAGACGAACAAAGAGTGAGAGTGGTCTTTTCACAGAGAGACGCATAAAAATACGTCAAGGTTATTAATATGCAGAGGAATAGCTGCACGACATCAGAAGGAATACCAAGAGGGCGCACAGAAGCAAGGAGCCCTTAAAGGGAACCTGTCAGGTAATTTATGTGTTCTAACCTAGTAGCAGCGTGATGTGTGGCCTAGTAACCCCTTCCTACCCATCCCTGTGTTGTAATATTGTGTAATGTGCGTGTATAAAAATATGTTTCCAACAAGCCTACAACCTACAATAGCCCTCAGTCCAGTACACCAGTGCGCAACCAGCTCTGTCCTCACCTCCTGTACCATCACCCATTCCCTGTAGACTGTGAGCCCTCGCGGGCAGGGTCCTCTCTCCTCCTATACCAGTCTGTTTTGTACTGTTAATGATTGTTGTACGTATACCCTCTTTCACTTGTAAAGCGCCATGGAATAAATGGCGCTATAATAATAAATAATAATAATAATGTTTTATTACTTATGTATACCCTATGTAAATGAGCAGGGGCTCTAGCCCCATGGACGTTGCATCGCCCTGTGGGAGTTTGCATGTTTTCCGTGGTATCACGCCCCTGTGGGCGTGATACCATGGATTTACATGAGCAACGTCCTGTCGCTCCTTGAAAACCCGCGCGTGCGCACCTACCATTCCCGCAGCCTTGTTATCCGGGTGCTTGCTTCTCGTCTTCAGACACGCACTCCGCATGCTCAGAAGACTCCTGCGGTTCCGGTCATGCGCAGTGCGCGTCTGAAGACGAGAAGCAAGCACCCGGATGACAAGGCTGCGGGAATGGTAAGTGCGCACGCGCGGCATCTCATGGGGCAACGGGACGTCGCTCATGTAAAACCATGATATCACGCCCACAGGCGCGTGATACCACGGAAACCATGCAAACTCCCACAGGGCTAGAGCCTCTGATCATTTACATAGGGAACACGTAAGTAATAAAACATATTTTTACACATGCACGTTACACAGTATTACAACACAGGGATGGGTAAGAAGGGGTTACTAGGCCACACATCACACTGCTACTAGGTTAGAACACATAAATTACCGGACAGGTTCCCTTTAACAGAAAAAGATACTTGAGCGGCAGGTCGTGGGAAAGATAGAAGTGAGCTTTCCCCTTGTTTGGCTTATATGAACAGGAGTGACAAAATCTATTCAGGTCCCCTGTAATAAAATTATAGCTGATAACACCCAAATAGATTCTGACCCAGCGCTAATATTAAAGGGAATTAATTGGTCACCGTGTTTTTGCTATGTAATTTGAGAGCAGCACGCTGTAGGGGCGGAGACCCTGATCCGGTGATGTGTCACTTACTGGGCTATGTGTTGCTATTTCAATAAAATTAGTGTTTAATCAGCTTGAGAGGATCACTACAGGACCTGGTGTCTCGTACCTTCTTGTCCTGCTGTTCTGTGTAACTCCACCCCTGCCACTGATTAGCGGCTTTCTGTCAGTATGCAGTGTACACAGAAGCTGCCAATCAGTATTGTGGACAGGGTTATACATGGCTCAGCATTCTGAGCACTGCTAGGTCAGTCTGCTGCAGAGAAACCAGGGACTGTATCAGAATGACAGCAAACAGCCCAGTAAGTGACTCATTGCCGGAATCGGGGTCCCAGCACCTACATTGTGCCGCGCTCAGAATATATAGCACAAACCTGCTGACAGATTCCCTTTAAAAGTATTGTCCAGGCGTCTGATACTGACGACTTAATCTCAGGACAGATCATCGATATCATCCCATGAGTGGGGGTCCGACACCCCCACCATTGCGATACTGATGTTAGGTCATCAAAATTGGATGCCCTTGCAACCCCTTCTATAATAGATCCCAGGTGAGCACCAGGCGTACTGACAAGATGTGCCATAAGTGCCTCCAAGATTCGGGTCCCTCCCTGCGTTGGAGCCAGCAAACGGCTGGAGTTTGGGTCAGAAATGAGGAGGGGGCGAGGAATACGTGTCTCTCTCCATTCCTTTTCCTGGACTTCCGAAAACAGTAGAGCGCACGTGACAATTTGTATTGACGAGTCATTCCTAACCCCAAATTAAGTCCTTGCCTCCCCCGTGCTATTCATCCTCCCCGCTAGGCCCATAGCTTAAATACTAAACTAAAATAAAGACACCACGCCAGAGGACGGAATGAATTGGCCACAGCAGCCTTTTATTTAAACATACAACATATAACCAAAATGATACCACTAATAAGAAGGGAAAGGTCCTCGAAGCCCCCAACAATTCTTTTATTGCGGGCACGGCCCAGCATAGACGTACAAGGTGGTATATGACCCCTAGCCGATTATACTCCCGCTCAGAGGCACTTGTTGCAAAACCACCTGTCCGATTTTTTACCTCACCCCCACGGGCTCCCCCTTCACCACCTGTGTGGCGTTCTGCCATCTTCCATTCCATTGAATCCACCTGGGGAGTCCAGAGCCTTTTGAGCTCCCCCCGCCCCCACCCCCATCCATCCACCGTGAGATCACATTCCCAACTTGGAGGACCCTCCCCTCCACCTGCCGCCGCTGTGACAAGAATTAAAGAAACTAATAGGTCAAAAGTACACCCCAACCTAAATCTCAGTTCTGATTGTAACCTAAACCTATATACCTGTACGAATAAATGAAAGCCCATACGTAGCCGCTCACACCTCCTCACCATGTACTGGCACTGCACTAAAAGGGAGGGTGGCTGGGAGTGTAATTGTAGGCTGCCTTAAATGGCTGCCCTACGCTAATGGCTTCCCCTATTTATACCCCTAATTCACTACGCCGCCTCGTTGGGATCTCCCCGCCTTTGTTTTTATCCTTTATTTCCCTAATCCTAGCAAAGCCCCCTAAACCCCCTAAACACTTTCATTCCCGTCCAACCCGGTCAGGGCAGCCTCCCCCTAGGCTGTGGCCGAAGTTCGGCCTTACTGAACTCTAGTGACACAGAGATGTCTGCCCCTTTTTGGTGAGCAGTGCCCGGGACATGGGGAGCCTTCCCGCCGGACCCCGACTAATGTGCACTTTATTATGGGACACGAGACTGCAACAACACCCCGAGGTGGGATCTGCTGATCCCGAATTTAATAGATAGACCCCACTTACCGAAAGAAATAAAAATAAAAGCTATTTGTTTTGTAAGTTTTGTATTTGTAAGAAGCCTGAAATCCTTGAGGCTGTGTCCACAGTGGGATTGTAACCCACAGCCCCAGCGGTGCGGCGCTGGTCGGTGAGCTGTGAGTCAGTGAGCTGTGAGTTAGCAAGAATGTATAAAAAGGGGGGTGCGGTGGGCACTTGGTGTGCCCTGTCAGGTTGGTACAGAGGAGCATCATCATGTTGTTGCTCTCTGGTACCTGGTTTGGTGGGTGCAGGGTGGGACATGGGTGCTCTCCTCTCTGCTGGCTGGCCATCCATGGTCGTGGTCCCACTCCTCCTGCTCCCACCACTGCCGTTGCCTGAGCTCCGCACCCAAATGATTAGAATGTTCCGAGCTCTATTTATGTGCTCACATTGTCAGAGACTTTTACCTTATGGAGATGAAAAAAAAACCTGAAATTGAAATTGACCTGGTGACAAAGTGAACCGGCCCCTGCTGCCAGAATGGTCCGCCCCTGCTGAATATTTAGGAGAAAATGGTTAAAAAGCGGTTGGCTGTTGCTTTTTGCCGCCAGCTGATTTGCATATATATCGGTGAGCGAGAGCTCTGATTGGCTGGCTGGAGAATGTGCACGTGAGCTAGAGAAAGTACTGTAGACAGGCAGAGAGCTGATGTGAGGGTATCTGGCTAGTACTGTAGGTGGCGCTGCAACAAATAGTCATCAGGAGAGATGAGGAGCGAGAGAAGCCATCTGGGTACAGGAATTGTCCCTCGTCGGGGAATATGTCATTTAGTCTCTGGAAAGGTCTTGGATTGAGCATCCCAGCCTGTGATAGATGACTGGAATCAGGTTCTCTGCCCCTACATCATGCTGCTCTCATATGAGGCAGCAAAAACCTGGTGACAGATTCCCTATGAGAAGCGATTGATGCATGAAATCCTGCCTGCACCTACTTCCATCTGTAAACCTATAGAAAAAAGTGAGTATAGGAGCCAAAGCAAGAATTTTTGTAAAAGAAAGTTTTTTATTTCAGCAAGTTAAAAGGCTTAAAAAAAATCACAAAGAGATCACTCCCAATAGACCCCATAGGTTGTCAAGAAGCACAAAAAAATACACTAGTATCATCAGAGAGTTGTATATATTATACAGTCACTGTATGCACACTGGTAATGAAGCCACTGCTCAAGAGGAATGAAAAAAACATACCTGTCTGCACCAACACATGCTAGAAAAAGAAACAATGTGCCGAAAAACGACCGCAAAAAAAACCGCACAACACCAATTGGCCAGAGATTACCAGAAACATCTGGAAAAAAGGAATGGAAAGACGTGATCAGATATTCGCATGAACCAAGAAGAAAAAGATAATGTCAAGATAAAGAAATACAGTAGAACTGCAATTGCTATCACTATCCACAAGAAGGCGATGTGTTTCAAAGGTTTGTAAAAGACCAAATTGTCCCTCCAGTGAGGAAGGAGACAAACTCTAGCGCCACCTATTGGAAGTAGTAGTAAAAGACCACTAATCCAAAGAAAATCCAGAAAAATCATAGATATGTTGCATACACATGCTAGAATGGCACCATTTTTGTACATAAATTGTCAAATACTAAGGGACTAGAAAACACTCGCAAAAGACGAACAAAGAGTGAGAGTGGTCTTTTCACAGAGAGACACATAAAAATACGTCAAGGTAATTAATATGCAGAGGAATAGCTGCACGACATCAGAAGGAATACCAAGAGGGCGCACAGAAGCAAGGAGCCCTTAAAGGGAACCTGTCAGGTAATTTATGTGTTCTAACCTAGTAGCAGCGTGATGTGTGGCCTAGTAACCCCTTCCTACCCATCCCTGTGTTGTAATATTGTGTAATGTGCGTGTATAAAAATGTGTTTCCAACAAGCCTACAACCTACAATAGCCCTCAGTCCAGTACACCAGTGCGCAACCAGCTCTCTCCTCACCTCCTGTACCATCACCCATTCCCTGTAGACTGTGAGCCCTCGCGGGCAGGGTCCTCTCTCCTCCTATACCAGTCTGTTTTGTACTGTTAATGATTGTTGTACGTATACCCTCTTTCACTTGTAAAGCGCTATGGAATAAATGGCGCTGTAATAATAAATAATAATAATGTTTTATTACTTATGTGTACCCTATGTAAATGATCAGAGGCTCTGGCCCCATGGACGTTGCATCGCCCTGTGGGAGTTTGCATGTTTTCCGTGGTATCACGCCCCTGTGGGCGTGATACCATGGATTTACATGAGCAACGTCCTGTCGCTCCTTGAAAACCCGCGCGTGCGCACCTACCATTCCCGCAGCCTTGTTATCCGGGTGCTTGCTTCTCGTCTTCAGACACGCACTCCGCATGCTCAGAAGACTCCTGCGGTTCCGGTCATGCGCAGTGCGCGTCTGAAGACGAGAAGCAAGCACCCGGATGACAAGGCTGCGGGAATGGTAAGTGCGCACGCGCGGCATCTCATGGGGCAACGGGACGTCGCTCATGTAAAACCATGGTATCACGCCCACAGGCGCGTGATACCACGGAAACCATGCAAACTCCCACAGGGCTAGAGCCTCTGATCATTTACATAGGGAACACGTAAGTAATAAAACATATTTTTACACATGCACGTTACACAGTATTACAACACAGGGATGGGTAAGAAGGGGTTACTAGGCCACACATCACACTGCTACTAGGTTAGAACACATAAATTACCTGACAGGTTCCCTTTAACAGAAAAAGATACTTGAGCGGCAGGTCGTGGGAAAGATAGAAGTGAGCTTTCCCCTTGTTTGGCTTATATGAACAGGAGTGACAAAATCTATTCAGGTCCCCTGTAATAAAATTATAGCTGATAACACCCAAATAGATTCTGACCCAGCGCTAATATTAAAGGGAATTAATTGGTCACCGTGTTTTTGCTATGTAATTTGAGAGCAGCACGCTGTAGGGGCGGAGACCCTGATCCGGTGATGTGTCACTTACTGGGCTATGTGTTGCTATTTCAATAAAATTAGTGTTTAATCAGCTTGAGAGGATCACTACAGGACCTGGTGTCTCGTACCTTCTTGTCCTGCTGTTCTGTGTAACTCCACCCCTGCCACTGATTAGCGGCTTTCTGTCAGTATGCAGTGTACACAGAAGCTGCCAATCAGTATTGTGGACAGGGTTATACATGGCTCAGCATTCTGAGCACTGCTAGGTCAGTCTGCTGCAGAGAAACCAGGGACTGTATCAGAATGACAGCAAACAGCCCAGTAAGTGACTCATTGCCGGAATCGGGGTCCCAGCACCTACATTGTGCCGCGCTCAGAATATATAGCACAAACCTGCTGACAGATTCCCTTTAAAAGTATTGTCCAGGCGTCTGATACTGACGACTTAATCTCAGGACAGATCATCGATATCATCCCATGAGTGGGGGTCCGACACCCCCACCATTGCGATACTGATGTTAGGTCATCAAAATTGGATGCCCTTGCAACCCCTTCTATAATAGATCCCAGGTGAGCACCAGGCGTACTGACAAGATGTGCCATAAGTGCCTCCAAGATTCGGGTCCCTCCCTGCGTTGGAGCCAGCAAACGGCTGGAGTTTGGGTCAGAAATGAGGAGGGGGCGAGGAATACGTGTCTCTCTCCATTCCTTTTCCTGGACTTCCGAAAACAGTAGAGCGCACGTGACAATTTGTATTGACGAGTCATTCCTAACCCCAAATTAAGTCCTTGCCTCCCCCGTGCTATTCATCCTCCCCGCTAGGCCCATAGCTTAAATACTAAACTAAAATAAAGACACCACGCCAGAGGACGGAATGAATTGGCCACAGCAGCCTTTTATTTAAACATATAACCAAAATGATACCACTAATAAGAAGGGAAAGGTCCTCGAAGCCCCCAACAATTCTTTTATTGCGGGCACGGCCCAGCATAGACGTACAAGGTGGTATATGACCCCTAGCCGATTATACTCCCGCTCAGAGGCACTTGTTGCAAAACCACCTGTCCGATTTTTTACCTCACCCCCACGGGCTCCCCCTTCACCACCTGTGTGGCGTTCTGCCATCTTCCATTCCATTGAATCCACCTGGGGAGTCCAGAGCCTTTTGAGCTCCCCCCGCCCCCACCCCCATCCATCCACCGTGAGATCACATTCCCAACTTGGAGGACCCTCCCCTCCACCTGCCGCCGCTGTGACAAGAATTAAAGAAACTAATAGGTCAAAAGTACACCCCAACCTAAATCTCAGTTCTGATTGTAACCTAAACCTATATACCTGTACGAATAAATGAAAGCCCATACGTAGCCGCTCACACCTCCTCACCATGTACTGGCACTGCACTAAAAGGGAGGGTGGCTGGGAGTGTAATTGTAGGCTGCCTTAAATGGCTGCCCTACGCTAATGGCTTCCCCTATTTATACCCCTAATTCACTACGCCGCCTCGTTGGGATCTCCCCGCCTTTGTTTTTATCCTTTATTTCCCTAATCCTACCAAAGCCCCCTAAACCCCCTAAACACTTTCATTCCCGTCCAACCCGGTCAGGGCAGCCTCCCCCTAGGCTGTGGCCGAAGTTCGGCCTTACTGAACTCTAGTGACACAGAGATGTCTGCCCCTTTTTGGTGAGCAGTGCCCGGGACATGGGGAGCCTTCCCGCCGGACCCCGACTAATGTGCACTTTATTATGGGACACGAGACTGCAACAACACCCCGAGGTGGGATCTGCTGATCCCGAATTTAATAGATAGACCCCACTTACCGAAAGAAATAAAAATAAAAGCTATTTGTTTTGTAAGTTTTGTATTTGTAAGAAGCCTGAAATCCTTGAGGCTGTGTCCACAGTGGGATTGTAACCCACAGCCCCAGCGGTGCGGCGCTGGTCGGTGAGCTGTGAGTCAGTGAGCTGTGAGTTAGCAAGAATGTATAAAAAGGGGGGTGCGGTGGGCACTTGGTGTGCCCTGTCAGGTTGGTACAGAGGAGCATCATCATGTTGTTGCTCTCTGGTACCTGGTTTGGTGGGTGCAGGGTGGGACATGGGTGCTCTCCTCTCTGCTGGCTGGCCATCCATGGTCGTGGTCCCACTCCTCCTGCTCCCACCACTGCCGTTGCCTGAGCTCCGCACCCAAATGATTAGAATGTTCCGAGCTCTATTTATGTGCTCACATTGTCAGAGACTTTTACCTTATGGAGATGAAAAAAAAACCTGAAATTGAAATTGACCTGGTGACAAAGTGAACCCGCCCCTGCTGCCAGAATGGTCCGCCCCTGCTGAATATTTAGGAGAAAATGGTTAAAAAGCGGTTGGCTGTTGCTTTTTGCCGCCAGCTGATTTGCATATATATCGGTGAGCGAGAGCTCTGATTGGCTGGCTGGAGAATGTGCACGTGAGCTAGAGAAAGTACTGTAGACAGGCAGAGAGCTGATGTGAGGGTATCTGGCTAGTACTGTAGGTGGCGCTGCAACAAATAGTCATCAGGAGAGATGAGGAAGACGGCGAGAGAAGCCGTCTGGGTACAGGAATTGTCCCTCGTCGGGGAATATGTCATTTAGTCTCTGGAAAGGTCTTGGATTGAGCATCCCAGCCTGTGATAGATGACTGGAATCAGGTTCTCTGCCCCTACATCATGCTGCTCTCATATGAGGCAGCAAAAACCTGGTGACAGATTCCCTATGAGAAGCGATTGATGCATGAAATCATGCCTGCACCTACTTCCATCTGTAAACCTATAGAGAAAAGTGAGTATAGGAGCCAAAGCAAGAATTTTTGTAAAAGAAAGTTTTTTATTTCAGCAAGTTAAAAGGCTTAAAAAAAAATCACAAAGAGATCACTCCCAATAGACCCCATAGGTTGTCAAGAAGCACAAAAAAATACACTAGTATCATCAGAGAGTTGTATATATTATACAGTCACTGTATGCACACTGGTAATGAAGCCACTGCTCAAGAGGAATGAAAAAAACATACCTGTCTGCACCAACACATGCTAGAAAAAGAAACAATGTGCCGAAAAACGACCGCAAAAAAAACCGCACAACACCAATTGGCCAGAGATTACCAGAAACATCTGGAAAAAAGGAATGGAAAGACGTGATCAGATATTCGCATGAACCAAGAAGAAAAAGATAATGTCAAGATAAAGAAATACAGTAGAACTGCAATTGCTATCACTATCCACAAGAAGGCGATGTGTTTCAAAGGTTTGTAAAAGACCAAATTGTCCCTCCAGTGAGGAAGGAGACAAACTCTAGCGCCACCTATTGGAAGTAGTAGTAAAAGACCACTAATCCAAAGAAAATCCAGAAAAATCATAGATATGTTGCATACACATGCTAGAATGGCACCATTTTTGTACATAAATTGTCAAATACTAAGGGACTAGAAAACACTCGCAAAAGACGAACAAAGAGTGAGAGTGGTCTTTTCACAGAGAGACACATAAAAATACGTCAAGGTAATTAATATGCAGAGGAATAGCTGCACGACATCAGAAGGAATACCAAGAGGGCGCACAGAAGCAAGGAGCCCTTAAAGGGAACCTGTCAGGTAATTTATGTGTTCTAACCTAGTAGCAGCGTGATGTGTGGCCTAGTAACCCCTTCCTACCCATCCCTGTGTTGTAATATTGTGTAATGTGCGTGTATAAAAATGTGTTTCCAACAAGCCTACAACCTACAATAGCCCTCAGTCCAGTACACCAGTGCGCAACCAGCTCTCTCCTCACCTCCTGTACCATCACCCATTCCCTGTAGACTGTGAGCCCTCGCGGGCAGGGTCCTCTCTCCTCCTATACCAGTCTGTTTTGTACTGTTAATGATTGTTGTACGTATACCCTCCTTCACTTGTAAAGCGCCATGGAATAAATGGCGCTGTAATAATAAATAATAATAATGTTTTATTACTTATGTGTACCCTATGTAAATGATCAGAGGCTCTGGCCCCATGGACGTTGCATCGCCCTGTGGGAGTTTGCATGTTTTCCGTGGTATCACGCCCCTGTGGGCGTGATACCATGGATTTACATGAGCAACGTCCTGTCGCTCCTTGAAAACCCGCGCGTGCGCACCTACCATTCCCGCAGCCTTGTTATCCGGGTGCTTGCTTCTCGTCTTCAGACACGCACTCCGCATGCTCAGAAGACTCCTGCGGTTCCGGTCATGCGCAGTGCGCGTCTGAAGACGAGAAGCAAGCACCCGGATGACAAGGCTGCGGGAATGGTAAGTGCGCACGCGCGGCATCTCATGGGGCAACGGGACGTCGCTCATGTAAAACCATGGTATCACGCCCACAGGCGCGTGATACCACGGAAACCATGCAAACTCCCACAGGGCTAGAGCCTCTGATCATTTACATAGGGAACACGTAAGTAATAAAACATATTTTTACACATGCACGTTACACAGTATTACAACACAGGGATGGGTAAGAAGGGGTTACTAGGCCACACATCACACTGCTACTAGGTTAGAACACATAAATTACCGGACAGGTTCCCTTTAACAGAAAAAGATACTTGAGCGGCAGGTCGTGGGAAAGATAGAAGTGAGCTTTCCCCTTGTTTGGCTTATATGAACAGGAGTGACAAAATCTATTCAGGTCCCCTGTAATAAAATTATAGCTGATAACACCCAAATAGATTCTGACCCAGCGCTAATATTAAAGGGAATTAATTGGTCACCGTGTTTTTGCTATGTAATTTGAGAGCAGCACGCTGTAGGGGCGGAGACCCTGATCCGGTGATGTGTCACTTACTGGGCTATGTGTTGCTATTTCAATAAAATTAGTGTTTAATCAGCTTGAGAGGATCACTACAGGACCTGGTGTCTCGTACCTTCTTGTCCTGCTGTTCTGTGTAACTCCACCCCTGCCACTGATTAGCGGCTTTCTGTCAGTATGCAGTGTACACAGAAGCTGCCAATCAGTATTGTGGACAGGGTTATACATGGCTCAGCATTCTGAGCACTGCTAGGTCAGTCTGCTGCAGAGAAACCAGGGACTGTATCAGAATGACAGCAAACAGCCCAGTAAGTGACTCATTGCCGGAATCGGGGTCCCAGCACCTACATTGTGCCGCGCTCAGAATATATAGCACAAACCTGCTGACAGATTCCCTTTAAAAGTATTGTCCAGGCGTCTGATACTGACGACTTAATCTCAGGACAGATCATCGATATCATCCCATGAGTGGGGGTCCGACACCCCCACCATTGCGATACTGATGTTAGGTCATCAAAATTGGATGCCCTTGCAACCCCTTCTATAATAGATCCCAGGTGAGCACCAGGCGTACTGACAAGATGTGCCATAAGTGCCTCCAAGATTCGGGTCCCTCCCTGCGTTGGAGCCAGCAAACGGCTGGAGTTTGGGTCAGAAATGAGGAGGGGGCGAGGAATACGTGTCTCTCTCCATTCCTTTTCCTGGACTTCCGAAAACAGTAGAGCGCACGTGACAATTTGTATTGACGAGTCATTCCTAACCCCAAATTAAGTCCTTGCCTCCCCCGTGCTATTCATCCTCCCCGCTAGGCCCATAGCTTAAATACTAAACTAAAATAAAGACACCACGCCAGAGGACGGAATGAATTGGCCACAGCAGCCTTTTATTTAAACATACAACATATAACCAAAATGATACCACTAATAAGAAGGGAAAGGTCCTCGAAGCCCCCAACAATTCTTTTATTGCGGGCACGGCCCAGCATAGACGTACAAGGTGGTATATGACCCCTAGCCGATTATACTCCCGCTCAGAGGCACTTGTTGCAAAAACACCTGTCCGATTTTTTACCTCACCCCCACGGGCTCCCCCTTCACCACCTGTGTGGCGTTCTGCCATCTTCCATTCCATTGAATCCACCTGGGGAGTCCAGAGCCTTTTGAGCTCCCCCCGCCCCCACCCCCATCCATCCACCGTGAGATCACATTCCCAACTTGGAGGACCCTCCCCTCCACCTGCCGCCGCTGTGACAAGAATTAAAGAAACTAATAGGTCAAAAGTACACCCCAACCTAAATCTCAGTTCTGATTGTAACCTAAACCTATATACCTGTACGAATAAATGAAAGCCCATACGTAGCCGCTCACACCTCCTCACCATGTACTGGCACTGCACTAAAAGGGAGGGTGGCTGGGAGTGTAATTGTAGGCTGCCTTAAATGGCTGCCCTACGCTAATGGCTTCCCCTATTTATACCCCTAATTCACTACGCCGCCTCGTTGGGATCTCCCCGCCTTTGTTTTTATCCTTTATTTCCCTAATCCTACCAAAGCCCCCTAAACCCCCTAAACACTTTCATTCCCGTCCAACCCGGTCAGGGCAGCCTCCCCCTAGGCTGTGGCCGAAGTTCGGACTTACTGAACTCTAGTGACACAGAGATGTCTGCCCCTTTTTGGTGAGCAGTGCCCGGGACATGGGGAGCCTTCCCGCCGGACCCCGACTAATGTGCACTTTATTATGGGACACGAGACTGCAACAACACCCCGAGGTGGGATCTGCTGATCCCGAATTTAATAGATAGACCCCACTTACCGAAAGAAATAAAAATAAAAGCTATTTGTTTTGTAAGTTTTGTATTTGTAAGAAGCCTGAAATCCTTGAGGCTGTGTCCACAGTGGGATTGTAACCCACAGCCCCAGCGGTGCGGCGCTGGTCGGTGAGCTGTGAGTCAGTGAGCTGTGAGTTAGCAAGAATGTATAAAAAGGGGGGTGCGGTGGGCACTTGGTGTGCCCTGTCAGGTTGGTACAGAGGAGCATCATCATGTTGTTGCTCTCTGGTACCTGGTTTGGTGGGTGCAGGGTGGGACATGGGTGCTCTCCTCTCTGCTGGCTGGCCATCCATGGTCGTGGTCCCACCCCTCCTGCTCCCACCACTGCCGTTGCCTGAGCTCCGCACCCAAATGATTAGAATGTTCCGAGCTCTATTTATGTGCTCACATTGTCAGAGACTTTTACCTTATGGAGATGAAAAAAAAACCTGAAATTGAAATTGACCTGGTGACAAAGTGAACCCGCCCCTGCTGCCAGAATGGTCCGCCCCTGCTGAATATTTAGGAGAAAATGGTTAAAAAGCGGTTGGCTGTTGCTTTTTGCCGCCAGCTGATTTGCATATATATCGGTGAGCGAGAGCTCTGATTGGCTGGCTGGAGAATGTGCACGTGAGCTAGAGAAAGTACTGTAGACAGGCAGAGAGCTGATGTGAGGGTATCTGGCTAGTACTGTAGGTGGCGCTGCAACAAATAGTCATCAGGAGAGATGAGGAAGACGGCGAGAGAAGCCGTCTGGGTACAGGAATTGTCCCTCGTCGGGGAATATGTCATTTAGTCTCTGGAAAGGTCTTGGATTGAGCATCCCAGCCTGTGATAGATGACTGGAATCAGGTTCTCTGCCCCTACATCATGCTGCTCTCATATGAGGCAGCAAAAACCTGGTGACAGATTCCCTATGAGAAGCGATTGATGCATGAAATCCTGCCTGCACCTACTTCCATCTGTAAACCTATAGAAAAAAGTGAGTATAGGAGCCAAAGCAAGAATTTTTGTAAAAGAAAGTTTTTTATTTCAGCAAGTTAAAAGGCTTAAAAAAAATCACAAAGAGATCACTCCCAATAGACCCCATAGGTTGTCAAGAAGCACAAAAAAATACACTAGTATCATCAGAGAGTTGTATATATTATACAGTCACTGTATGCACACTGGTAATGAAGCCACTGCTCAAGAGGAATGAAAAAAACATACCTGTCTGCACCAACACATGCTAGAAAAAGAAACAATGTGCCGAAAAACGACCGCAAAAAAAACCGCACAACACCAATTGGCCAGAGATTACCAGAAACATCTGGAAAAAAGGAATGGAAAGACGTGATCAGATATTCGCATGAACCAAGAAGAAAAAGATAATGTCAAGATAAAGAAATACAGTAGAACTGCAATTGCTATCACTATCCACAAGAAGGCGATGTGTTTCAAAGGTTTGTAAAAGACCAAATTGTCCCTCCAGTGAGGAAGGAGACAAACTCTAGCGCCACCTATTGGAAGTAGTAGTAAAAGACCACTAATCCAAAGAAAATCCAGAAAAATCATAGATATGTTGCATACACATGCTAGAATGGCACCATTTTTGTACATAAATTGTCAAATACTAAGGGACTAGAAAACACTCGCAAAAGACGAACAAAGAGTGAGAGTGGTCTTTTCACAGAGAGACACATAAAAATACGTCAAGGTAATTAATATGCAGAGGAATAGCTGCACGACATCAGAAGGAATACCAAGAGGGCGCACAGAAGCAAGGAGCCCTTAAAGGGAACCTGTCAGGTAATTTATGTGTTCTAACCTAGTAGCAGCGTGATGTGTGGCCTAGTAACCCCTTCCTACCCATCCCTGTGTTGTAATATTGTGTAATGTGCGTGTATAAAAATGTGTTTCCAACAAGCCTACAACCTACAATAGCCCTCAGTCCAGTACACCAGTGCGCAACCAGCTCTCTCCTCACCTCCTGTACCATCACCCATTCCCTGTAGACTGTGAGCCCTCGCGGGCAGGGTCCTCTCTCCTCCTATACCAGTCTGTTTTGTACTGTTAATGATTGTTGTACGTATACCCTCCTTCACTTGTAAAGCGCCATGGAATAAATGGCGCTGTAATAATAAATAATAATAATGTTTTATTACTTATGTGTACCCTATGTAAATGATCAGAGGCTCTGGCCCCATGGACGTTGCATCGCCCTGTGGGAGTTTGCATGTTTTCCGTGGTATCACGCCCCTGTGGGCGTGATACCATGGATTTACATGAGCAACGTCCTGTCGCTCCTTGAAAACCCGCGCGTGCGCACCTACCATTCCCGCAGCCTTGTTATCCGGGTGCTTGCTTCTCGTCTTCAGACACGCACTCCGCATGCTCAGAAGACTCCTGCGGTTCCGGTCATGCGCAGTGCGCGTCTGAAGACGAGAAGCAAGCACCCGGATGACAAGGCTGCGGGAATGGTAAGTGCGCACGCGCGGCATCTCATGGGGCAACGGGACGTCGCTCATGTAAAACCATGGTATCACGCCCACAGGCGCGTGATACCACGGAAACCATGCAAACTCCCACAGGGCTAGAGCCTCTGATCATTTACATAGGGAACACGTAAGTAATAAAACATATTTTTACACATGCACGTTACACAGTATTACAACACAGGGATGGGTAAGAAGGGGTTACTAGGCCACACATCACACTGCTACTAGGTTAGAACACATAAATTACCGGACAGGTTCCCTTTAACAGAAAAAGATACTTGAGCGGCAGGTCGTGGGAAAGATAGAAGTGAGCTTTCCCCTTGTTTGGCTTATATGAACAGGAGTGACAAAATCTATTCAGGTCCCCTGTAATAAAATTATAGCTGATAACACCCAAATAGATTCTGACCCAGCGCTAATATTAAAGGGAATTAATTGGTCACCGTGTTTTTGCTATGTAATTTGAGAGCAGCACGCTGTAGGGGCGGAGACCCTGATCCGGTGATGTGTCACTTACTGGGCTATGTGTTGCTATTTCAATAAAATTAGTGTTTAATCAGCTTGAGAGGATCACTACAGGACCTGGTGTCTCGTACCTTCTTGTCCTGCTGTTCTGTGTAACTCCACCCCTGCCACTGATTAGCGGCTTTCTGTCAGTATGCAGTGTACACAGAAGCTGCCAATCAGTATTGTGGACAGGGTTATACATGGCTCAGCATTCTGAGCACTGCTAGGTCAGTCTGCTGCAGAGAAACCAGGGACTGTATCAGAATGACAGCAAACAGCCCAGTAAGTGACTCATTGCCGGAATCGGGGTCCCAGCACCTACATTGTGCCGCGCTCAGAATATATAGCACAAACCTGCTGACAGATTCCCTTTAAAAGTATTGTCCAGGCGTCTGATACTGACGACTTAATCTCAGGACAGATCATCGATATCATCCCATGAGTGGGGGTCCGACACCCCCACCATTGCGATACTGATGTTAGGTCATCAAAATTGGATGCCCTTGCAACCCCTTCTATAATAGATCCCAGGTGAGCACCAGGCGTACTGACAAGATGTGCCATAAGTGCCTCCAAGATTCGGGTCCCTCCCTGCGTTGGAGCCAGCAAACGGCTGGAGTTTGGGTCAGAAATGAGGAGGGGGCGAGGAATACGTGTCTCTCTCCATTCCTTTTCCTGGACTTCCGAAAACAGTAGAGCGCACGTGACAATTTGTATTGACGAGTCATTCCTAACCCCAAATTAAGTCCTTGCCTCCCCCGTGCTATTCATCCTCCCCGCTAGGCCCATAGCTTAAATACTAAACTAAAATAAAGACACCACGCCAGAGGACGGAATGAATTGGCCACAGCAGCCTTTTATTTAAACATACAACATATAACCAAAATGATACCACTAATAAGAAGGGAAAGGTCCTCGAAGCCCCCAACAATTCTTTTATTGCGGGCACGGCCCAGCATAGACGTACAAGGTGGTATATGACCCCTAGCCGATTATACTCCCGCTCAGAGGCACTTGTTGCAAAAACACCTGTCCGATTTTTTACCTCACCCCCACGGGCTCCCCCTTCACCACCTGTGTGGCGTTCTGCCATCTTCCATTCCATTGAATCCACCTGGGGAGTCCAGAGCCTTTTGAGCTCCCCCCGCCCCCACCCCCATCCATCCACCGTGAGATCACATTCCCAACTTGGAGGACCCTCCCCTCCACCTGCCGCCGCTGTGACAAGAATTAAAGAAACTAATAGGTCAAAAGTACACCCCAACCTAAATCTCAGTTCTGATTGTAACCTAAACCTATATACCTGTACGAATAAATGAAAGCCCATACGTAGCCGCTCACACCTCCTCACCATGTACTGGCACTGCACTAAAAGGGAGGGTGGCTGGGAGTGTAATTGTAGGCTGCCTTAAATGGCTGCCCTACGCTAATGGCTTCCCCTATTTATACCCCTAATTCACTACGCCGCCTCGTTGGGATCTCCCCGCCTTTGTTTTTATCCTTTATTTCCCTAATCCTACCAAAGCCCCCTAAACCCCCTAAACACTTTCATTCCCGTCCAACCCGGTCAGGGCAGCCTCCCCCTAGGCTGTGGCCGAAGTTCGGACTTACTGAACTCTAGTGACACAGAGATGTCTGCCCCTTTTTGGTGAGCAGTGCCCGGGACATGGGGAGCCTTCCCGCCGGACCCCGACTAATGTGCACTTTATTATGGGACACGAGACTGCAACAACACCCCGAGGTGGGATCTGCTGATCCCGAATTTAATAGATAGACCCCACTTACCGAAAGAAATAAAAATAAAAGCTATTTGTTTTGTAAGTTTTGTATTTGTAAGAAGCCTGAAATCCTTGAGGCTGTGTCCACAGTGGGATTGTAACCCACAGCCCCAGCGGTGCGGCGCTGGTCGGTGAGCTGTGAGTCAGTGAGCTGTGAGTTAGCAAGAATGTATAAAAAGGGGGGTGCGGTGGGCACTTGGTGTGCCCTGTCAGGTTGGTACAGAGGAGCATCATCATGTTGTTGCTCTCTGGTACCTGGTTTGGTGGGTGCAGGGTGGGACATGGGTGCTCTCCTCTCTGCTGGCTGGCCATCCATGGTCGTGGTCCCACCCCTCCTGCTCCCACCACTGCCGTTGCCTGAGCTCCGCACCCAAATGATTAGAATGTTCCGAGCTCTATTTATGTGCTCACATTGTCAGAGACTTTTACCTTATGGAGATGAAAAAAAAACCTGAAATTGAAATTGACCTGGTGACAAAGTGAACCCGCCCCTGCTGCCAGAATGGTCCGCCCCTGCTGAATATTTAGGAGAAAATGGTTAAAAAGCGGTTGGCTGTTGCTTTTTGCCGCCAGCTGATTTGCATATATATCGGTGAGCGAGAGCTCTGATTGGCTGGCTGGAGAATGTGCACGTGAGCTAGAGAAAGTACTGTAGACAGGCAGAGAGCTGATGTGAGGGTATCTGGCTAGTACTGTAGGTGGCGCTGCAACAAATAGTCATCAGGAGAGATGAGGAAGACGGCGAGAGAAGCCGTCTGGGTACAGGAATTGTCCCTCGTCGGGGAATATGTCATTTAGTCTCTGGAAAGGTCTTGGATTGAGCATCCCAGCCTGTGATAGATGACTGGAATCAGGTTCTCTGCCCCTACATCATGCTGCTCTCATATGAGGCAGCAAAAACCTGGTGACAGATTCCCTATGAGAAGCGATTGATGCATGAAATCCTGCCTGCACCTACTTCCATCTGTAAACCTATAGAAAAAAGTGAGTATAGGAGCCAAAGCAAGAATTTTTGTAAAAGAAAGTTTTTTATTTCAGCAAGTTAAAAGGCTTAAAAAAAATCACAAAGAGATCACTCCCAATAGACCCCATAGGTTGTCAAGAAGCACAAAAAAATACACTAGTATCATCAGAGAGTTGTATATATTATACAGTCACTGTATGCACACTGGTAATGAAGCCACTGCTCAAGAGGAATGAAAAAAACATACCTGTCTGCACCAACACATGCTAGAAAAAGAAACAATGTGCCGAAAAACGACCGCAAAAAAAACCGCACAACACCAATTGGCCAGAGATTACCAGAAACATCTGGAAAAAAGGAATGGAAAGACGTGATCAGATATTCGCATGAACCAAGAAGAAAAAGATAATGTCAAGATAAAGAAATACAGTAGAACTGCAATTGCTATCACTATCCACAAGAAGGCGATGTGTTTCAAAGGTTTGTAAAAGACCAAATTGTCCCTCCAGTGAGGAAGGAGACAAACTCTAGCGCCACCTATTGGAAGTAGTAGTAAAAGACCACTAATCCAAAGAAAATCCAGAAAATCATAGATATGTTGCATACACATGCTAGAATGGCACCATTTTTGTACATAAATTGTCAAATACTAAGGGACTAGAAAACACTCGCAAAAGACGAACAAAGAGTGAGAGTGGTCTTTTCACAGAGAGACACATAAAAATACGTCAAGGTAATTAATATGCAGAGGAATAGCTGCACGACATCAGAAGGAATACCAAGAGGGCGCACAGAAGCAAGGAGCCCTTAAAGGGAACCTGTCAGGTAATTTATGTGTTCTAACCTAGTAGCAGCGTGATGTGTGGCCTAGTAACCCCTTCCTACCCATCCCTGTGTTGTAATATTGTGTAATGTGCGTGTATAAAAATGTGTTTCCAACAAGCCTACAACCTACAATAGCCCTCAGTCCAGTACACCAGTGCGCAACCAGCTCTCTCCTCACCTCCTGTACCATCACCCATTCCCTGTAGACTGTGAGCCCTCGCGGGCAGGGTCCTCTCTCCTCCTATACCAGTCTGTTTTGTACTGTTAATGATTGTTGTACGTATACCCTCCTTCACTTGTAAAGCGCCATGGAATAAATGGCGCTGTAATAATAAATAATAATAATGTTTTATTACTTATGTGTACCCTATGTAAATGATCAGAGGCTCTGGCCCCATGGACGTTGCATCGCCCTGTGGGAGTTTGCATGTTTTCCGTGGTATCACGCCCCTGTGGGCGTGATACCATGGATTTACATGAGCAACGTCCTGTCGCTCCTTGAAAACCCGCGCGTGCGCACCTACCATTCCCGCAGCCTTGTTATCCGGGTGCTTGCTTCTCGTCTTCAGACACGCACTCCGCATGCTCAGAAGACTCCTGCGGTTCCGGTCATGCGCAGTGCGCGTCTGAAGACGAGAAGCAAGCACCCGGATGACAAGGCTGCGGGAATGGTAAGTGCGCACGCGCGGCATCTCATGGGGCAACGGGACGTCGCTCATGTAAAACCATGGTATCACGCCCACAGGCGCGTGATACCACGGAAACCATGCAAACTCCCACAGGGCTAGAGCCTCTGATCATTTACATAGGGAACACGTAAGTAATAAAACATATTTTTACACATGCACGTTACACAGTATTACAACACAGGGATGGGTAAGAAGGGGTTACTAGGCCACACATCACACTGCTACTAGGTTAGAACACATAAATTACCGGACAGGTTCCCTTTAACAGAAAAAGATACTTGAGCGGCAGGTCGTGGGAAAGATAGAAGTGAGCTTTCCCCTTGTTTGGCTTATATGAACAGGAGTGACAAAATCTATTCAGGTCCCCTGTAATAAAATTATAGCTGATAACACCCAAATAGATTCTGACCCAGCGCTAATATTAAAGGGAATTAATTGGTCACCGTGTTTTTGCTATGTAATTTGAGAGCAGCACGCTGTAGGGGCGGAGACCCTGATCCGGTGATGTGTCACTTACTGGGCTATGTGTTGCTATTTCAATAAAATTAGTGTTTAATCAGCTTGAGAGGATCACTACAGGACCTGGTGTCTCGTACCTTCTTGTCCTGCTGTTCTGTGTAACTCCACCCCTGCCACTGATTAGCGGCTTTCTGTCAGTATGCAGTGTACACAGAAGCTGCCAATCAGTATTGTGGACAGGGTTATACATGGCTCAGCATTCTGAGCACTGCTAGGTCAGTCTGCTGCAGAGAAACCAGGGACTGTATCAGAATGACAGCAAACAGCCCAGTAAGTGACTCATTGCCGGAATCGGGGTCCCAGCACCTACATTGTGCCGCGCTCAGAATATATAGCACAAACCTGCTGACAGATTCCCTTTAAAAGTATTGTCCAGGCGTCTGATACTGACGACTTAATCTCAGGACAGATCATCGATATCATCCCATGAGTGGGGGTCCGACACCCCCACCATTGCGATACTGATGTTAGGTCATCAAAATTGGATGCCCTTGCAACCCCTTCTATAATAGATCCCAGGTGAGCACCAGGCGTACTGACAAGATGTGCCATAAGTGCCTCCAAGATTCGGGTCCCTCCCTGCGTTGGAGCCAGCAAACGGCTGGAGTTTGGGTCAGAAATGAGGAGGGGGCGAGGAATACGTGTCTCTCTCCATTCCTTTTCCTGGACTTCCGAAAACAGTAGAGCGCACGTGACAATTTGTATTGACGAGTCATTCCTAACCCCAATTTAAGTCCTTGGCTCCCCCGTGCTATTCATCCTCCCCGCTAGGCCCATAGCTTAAATACTAAACTAAAATAAAGACACCACGCCAGAGGACGGAATGAATTGGCCACAGCAGCCTTTTATTTAAACATACAACATATAACCAAAATGATACCACTAATAAGAAGGGAAAGGTCCTCGAAGCCCCCAACAATTCTTTTATTGCGGGCACGGCCCAGCATAGACGTACAAGGTGGTATATGACCCCTAGCCGATTATACTCCCGCTCAGAGGCACTTGTTGCAAAACCACCTGTCCGATTTTTTACCTCACCCCCACGGGCTCCCCCTTCACCACCTGTGTGGCGTTCTGCCATCTTCCATTCCATTGAATCCACCTGGGGAGTCCAGAGCCTTTTGAGCTCCCCCCGCCCCCACCCCCATCCATCCACCGTGAGATCACATTCCCAACTTGGAGGACCCTCCCCTCCACCTGCCGCCGCTGTGACAAGAATTAAAGAAACTAATAGGTCAAAAGTACACCCCAACCTAAATCTCAGTTCTGATTGTAACCTAAACCTATATACCTGTACGAATAAATGAAAGCCCATACGTAGCCGCTCACACCTCCTCACCATGTACTGGCACTGCACTAAAAGGGAGGGTGGCTGGGAGTGTAATTGTAGGCTGCCTTAAATGGCTGCCCTACGCTAATGGCTTCCCCTATTTATACCCCTAATTCACTACGCCGCCTCGTTGGGATCTCCCCGCCTTTGTTTTTATCCTTTATTTCCCTAATCCTACCAAAGCCCCCTAAACCCCCTAAACACTTTCATTCCCGTCCAACCCGGTCAGGGCAGCCTCCCCCTAGGCTGTGGCCGAAGTTCGGCCTTACTGAACTCTAGTGACACAGAGATGTCTGCCCCTTTTTGGTGAGCAGTGCCCGGGACATGGGGAGCCTTCCCGCCGGACCCCGACTAATGTGCACTTTATTATGGGACACGAGACTGCAACAACACCCCGAGGTGGGATCTGCTGATCCCGAATTTAATAGATAGACCCCACTTACCGAAAGAAATAAAAATAAAAGCTATTTGTTTTGTAAGTTTTGTATTTGTAAGAAGCCTGAAATCCTTGAGGCTGTGTCCACAGTGGGATTGTAACCCACAGCCCCAGCGGTGCGGCGCTGGTTGGTGAGCTGTGAGTCAGTGAGCTGTGAGTTAGCAAGAATGTATAAAAAGGGGGGGTGCGGTGGGGCAATTGGGTGTGCCCTGTCAGGTTGGTACAGAGGAGCATCATCATGTTGTTGCTCTCTGGTACCTGGTTTGGTGGGTGCAGGGTGGGACATGGGTGCTCTCCTCTCTGCTGGCTGGCCATCCATGGTCGTGGTCCCACTCCTCCTGCTCCCACCACTGCCGTTGCCTGAGCTCCGCACCAAATGATTAGAATGTTCGAGCTCTATTTATGTGCTCACATTGTCAGAGACTTTTACCTTATGGAGATGAAAAAAAAAACCTGAAATTGAAATTGACCTGGTGACAAAGTGAACCCGCCCCTGCTGCCAGAATGGTCCGCCCCTGCTGAATATTTAGGAGAAAATGGTTAAAAAGCGGTTGGCTGTTGCTTTTTGCCGCCAGCTGATTTGCATATATATCGGTGAGCGAGAGCTCTGATTGGCTGGCTGGAGAATGTGCACGTGAGCTAGAGAAAGTACTGTAGACAGGCAGAGAGCTGATGTGAGGGTATCTGGCTAGTACTGTAGGTGGCGCTGCAACAAATAGTCATCAGGAGAGATGAGGAAGACGGCGAGGAGAAGCCGTCTGGGTACAGGAATTGTCCCTCGTCGGGGATATGTCATTTAGTCTCTGGAAAGGTCTTGATTGAGCATCCCAGCCTGTGATAGATGACTGGAATCAGGTTCTCTGCCCCTACATCATGCTGCTCTCATATGAGGCAGCAAAAACCTGGTGACAGATTCCCTATGAGAAGCGATTGATGCATGAAATCATGCCTGCACCTACTTCCATCTGTAAACCTATAGAAAAAAGTGAGTATAGGAGCCAAAGCAAGAATTTTTGTAAAAGAAAGTTTTTTATTTCAGCAAGTTAAAAGGCTTAAAAAAAATCACAAAGAGATCACTCCCAATAGACCCCATAGGTTGTCAAGAAGCACAAAAAAATACACTAGTATCATCAGAGAGTTGTATATATTATACAGTCACTGTATGCACACTGGTAATGAAGCCACTGCTCAAGAGGAATGAAAAAAACATACCTGTCTGCACCAAACACATGCTAGAAAAAGAAACAATGTGCCGAAAAACGACCGCAAAAAAAACGCACAACACCAATTGGCCAGAGATTACCAGAAACATCTGGAAAAAAGGAATGGAAAGACGTGATCAGATATTCGCATGAACCAAGAAGAAAAAGATAATGTCAAGATAAAGAAATACAGTAGAACTGCAATTGCTATCACTATCCACAAGAAGGCGATGTGTTTCAAAGGTTTGTAAAAGACCAAATTGTCCCTCCAGTGAGGAAGGAGACAAACCTCTAGCGCCACCTATTGGAAGTAGTAGTAAAAGACCACTAATCCAAAGAAAATCCAGAAAATCATAGATATGTTGCATACACATGCTAGAATGGCACCATTTTTGTACATAAATTGTCAAATACTAAGGGACTAGAAAACACTCGCAAAAGACGAACAAAGAGTGAGAGTGGTCCTTTTCACAGAGAGACACATAAAAATACGTCAAGGTAATTAAGTATGCAGAGGAATAGCTGCACGACATCAGAAGGAATACAAGAGGGCGCACAGAAGCAAGGAGCCCTTAAAGGGAACCTGTCAGGTAATTTATGTGTTCTAACCTAGTAGCAGCGTGATGTGTGGCCTAGTAACCCCTTCCTACCCATCCTGTGTTGTAATATTGTGTAATGTGCGTGTATAAAAAGTGTTTCCAACAAAGCTACAACCTACAATAGCCCTCAGTCCAGTACACCAGTGCGCAACCAGCTCTGTCCTCACCTCCTGTACCATCACCCATTCCCTGTAGACTGTGAGCCCTCGCGGGCAGGGGGGGGTCCTCTCTTCCTCCTATACCAGTCTGTTTTGTACTGGTTATGATTGTTGTACGTATACCCTCCTTCACTTGTAAAGCGCCATGGAATAAATGGCGCTGTAATAATAAATAATAATAATGTTTTATTACTTATGTGTACCCTATGTAAATGATCAGAGGCTCTGGCCCCATGGACGTTGCATCGCCCCTGTGGAGTTTGCATGTTTTCCGTGGTATCACGCCCCTGTGGGCGTGATACCATGATTTACATGAGCAACGTCCTGTCGCTCCTTGAAAACCGCGCCGCGTGCGC